>NC_082692.2:28935218-30302865 GCF_949987515.2 Delphinus delphis
AAACCACCACCTCAAGATACGGAGAGACAGGCATATCCAGAGAGTCACAGCTAAGATCTACTAGATCATCTCAAGTAGAAACCACTGGAGTCATAAACTGGTAAGAACACTGTACTAGTTTCCCAGGGCTAGTAACTGGGAAACTATTACATAACAAACTATTACAAACTAGGTGACTTAAAACAAACTATTTTATTCTCTCATAGTTATAGCTTTGGTGGCCAGAGTACAAAATCAAGGTATCATCAGGGTGGATCTTTCTGAAGACTGATATAGAACTGCTCCACACCTCTATCTTGGCTTCTAGGGCTGCCAGCAACCTCTGGTATTCCTTGGCTTGCATAATTCCAACCTCTGCCTCCACGGCCCTCCCCTTCTGTGTCTCTGTCTCCAAACTCCTTCTCCTTACTCTTCATAAGTACACCAGTCACTGGATTTATGGCCAATCCTAAATCTAGGATATCATTTTAAGATCCTTAGCTACATCTGCAAAGACTCTATTTCCAAATAACGTCACATTCATACGTACCAGGACTTAGGACTTAGACATAATATTTTGGGGGCAAAAAGTCAATCTACTACAAAAACTGAAAACAAAACCTTTGATGAATTGCTGGAGGCTAAGTATGGAACAGCATGAGAGTAGAAAACTTCTGGGGACCACAGTCTCAGGGAAGCCCCCACCCTTTTGTGGGTTTTACTTCCAGGAACCCCACCAGGTTCTCACAGTGAATCTCCTTGTGGTTCTGGCAGAGAGAAAAGGGAAAGTAATCATTGTGAAATAACCAGTACCCAAAACACAGACCTACCCTCCAGGAAAAAGACTTCACCAGGTCCTGATCCGACCTGTGGAAAGGGTATAAGGGCATTTCTCTGATTCCAGTCCCCTCTTACCTTTCTGTCTCACATGGAGAGGTGAAGGGGTGGGGAAATAAGAAAGACCTCACAGTCCCAGGACACAGACCCACCAGTAGTTTGAGATTTAATTGTAAGATTATAGGATGCTTCCTCTTCCCAGCACCTTACAACCATACCCATGGGGCTCCATTATAATAAGTTAATTACCACTGAAAGAGTTACATAATGCAGATTCTATCTGAGAAGGAGTTCTTAGGTAAACCCAAAGACAGCAGGGGAGACAAAACAAGGACACTAAAGGAATTTGATGCCTCTGGCACCTACAGCTAGAACAAATATTAAAAACAGTACACTCCTAGCCAGATTAATATAAAACCTCATACTAGGGACTTCCCTGGTGGTCCAGTGGCTAAGAATCTGCCTTCCAATGCAGGGGACACAGGTTCTATCCCTGGGTCAGGGAACTAAGACCTCACATGCTGCAGGGCAACAAAGCCCGCAGGCTCTAGAGCCCGTGTGCCACAACTAGATGGCCTGCACGCCGCAACTACTGAGCCCACGCGCCACAACTAGAGAGAAGCCCGCATGCCACACAGAGATCCCACATGCTGCAACTAAGACCCAATGCAGCCAAATAAATAAATTAAAAAAAAAAACCTCACACTAAAGACCTATTGATCTCAGCTCCTTTTACCTAATACATCATGTCCAATTTTCAACAAAAAATTACACGTCATGCTTTTAGAAGGCAAGAAAAACACAGAGCCAGACCCAAGTATACATGCATTTTGAAATCAAACAGGGAATTGTAAATAACTGTAATATATGTTAAGGGTGATAATGGAAAAAAACAGATAACACGCAAGAACAGATGTATAAGGTAAGCAGATAGAGACTCTAAGATAAACAATCAAAAGGAAATGCTAGAAATCAAAAAACACTGTAACAGAAATAAAGGATGCCATTGGTGGGCTCATCTACCAACTAGACACCACCAAGGACAGATTCAAGAAGCTTGAAGATAGGTCAACAGAAACTTCTTGAACTAAAATACAAAAAATAATAATTTTTGAAAAAACAAAACAGAACATCCAAGAACTGTTGAACAATTTCAGAAGATATAGGGACTCCCCTGGTGGCGCAGTGGATAAGACTCCGTGCTCCCAATGCAGGGGGCCTGGGTTCGATCCCTGGTCAGGGAACTAGATCCCACATGCATGATGCGACTAAGAGTTCACATGCCACAGCTAAGGAGCCCACGTGCCGCAACTAAGACCTGGTGCAACCAAATAAGTAAATATTAAAAAAAAAAAAAAAAAGATACACATGAAGAAAACCTCAAAGTTTTGGTAGTTTGGTAGTTTGATATAATCTGAATAACTATTTTTTAAATTGAGTTTGTAGTTTAAAAACCTTCCAAAACAAGAAATCCCAAGGCCCAGATGTTTTCCCTGGCAAATTCTACCAAACATTTAAAGAAGGAATCTGCCAATTCTACATGGTGAGATACTACTACACACCTATTAGAATGACTAAAATACCACGAAGATGTGAAGCAACTGACACTCTAATATATTGCTAGTGACAATAAAAAAAAACAAAAACAACAGGTATAGACACTCAGGAAAAGAGTTTGGCAGTTTCACATAAAGTTAAACATACACTTACCATATGACTCCTAGCTACACATACTCTGGAGAAGTAAAACTTAGGCTGACATAAAAACCTATGCACAAATGTTTACAGCAGCTCTGTTCTTAACTGCCACAAACTAGAAAAATCCCAATGCCCTTCAATGGTCAAACGGACTAAAAAAAAAAAAAACCTCGTACAGTCATACAATGCAATCCTACCCATACGAAGTGCCTCTGGTAATGCTGCAAATGCTCCCAAGAAACAGAGAAAAGGCTGAATTGCTTGATAGGTATCAATACACCGATTGAGGTCTGCAGCTGCAGTTGACTGCCATTTCAAGATAACTGAATCCAGGGTAAGAACTATTGTTAAATTTAAAAAAAAAAAAAAGGAAATTTGTGAAGCTGTCACTGCAGCTGTGCCAGCATAGCGAAAACCATGCACTTTTTATTTCATACTGAAAATACAAGTTTTAATTCAGGATTGCTGTAAGAAAGGCATACCTATAGACTCTAATAAGATTCAAGAAAAAAAGCAAAGCCATTACATGACAACTTAAAGCAAGAGGAAGGTGAAGCATCGAAAGCTGGAGAATTTAATGCCAGCAAAGGATGGTTTGTTAATTTTAGAGAGAGGTTTGCCTTTAAAAATGCCAAGATAACAGGAGAAACAGCTTCTGCTGACCAAGAGACAGCAGAAGAGTTCCCAAATGCCATTAACAAAATAATTTAGGGGGCTTCCCTGGTGGTGCAGTGGTTGAGAGTCCGCCTGCCAATGCAGGGGACACGGGTTCATGCCCCGGTCCGGGAAGATCCCACATGCCGCGGAGCGGCTGGGCCCGTGAGCCATGGCCGCTGAGCCTGCGCGTCTGGAGCCTGTGCTCCGCAACGGGAGAGGCCACAACAGTGAGAGGTCCGCGTACTGCAAAAAATAAAAATAAAAAAATAATAATTTAGGAGAAAGGATATCTGTCTGAAAAGGTTTTTAATGCAGACAAAGGTGCCCTATTCTGGGAAAAAAAAGTCACAGAGGACATTTATTAGTGAAAAAAAAGAGAGAGAGAAGCGACCACCAAGATTTAAGGCAGGAAGGGATAGGCTGCCACTACTGTTTTGTGCAAATGCAGTCGGGTTTATGGTCAGGATTGCTCTCATCTATAAAGCTGCTAACTCCCGAGCCTCGAGGAAAAAGATTAAACACAAGCTTCCAATCTTTTGGTTATAAAACAAGAAGGCCTGGATGAGACTCAATCCAGAAAAAGGACTGGGGACTTCCCTGGTGGCGCAGTGGTTAAGAATCCACCTGCCAATGCGGAAGACATGGGTTTGAGCCCTAATCCGGGAAGATCCCACATGCCGCGGAGCAGCTAAGTCCGTGCGCCACAACTACTGAGCCTGCGCTCTAGAGCCCGCAAGCCACAACTACTGAAGCCTGCGTGCCTAGAGCCCATGCTCCGCAAAGAGAGAAGCCACCGCAATGAGAAGCCTGCGCACCACAATGAAGAGTAGCCCCCGCTCCCTGCAACTAGAGAAAGCTGGGGCGCAGCAACAAAGAGGAAAGAGAGGGAGAGAGGGAGGGAGAGAGGGAGGGAGGGAGGGAGGGAGAGAGGGAGGGAGGGAGGGAGAGAGGGAGGGAGGGAGGGAGGGAGGGAGGGAGGGAGAGAGGGAGGGAGGGAGGAAGGCAGAGAGGGAGAGAGGGAGGGAGGGAGGGAGGGAGGGAGGGAGGGAGGGAGGGAGGGAGAAAGCAAGAAAGCAAGAAAGCAATCTTGTCAGTAAAGGACTACTTTTTTTTTAACATCTTTATTGGAGTATTACAGTGTTGTGTTAGTTAATAACATATATACTAACATACGTATATACGCATACGTATATCCCCATGTCCCCTCCCCCTCATGCGTCTCCCTCCCACCCTCCTTATCCCACCCCTCTAGGTGGTGGCAAAGCACTGAGCTGATCTCCCTGTGCCAAGCAAGGACTACTTTTTAAAGTTCTTTTGATATTAGACAATGTCCCCTGGCCACCCAGAACCCCATGAGTTCAACAACAAAGGCATCAGAGTTACCTACTTGCCCCTGAACACAATGGCTCCAATTCAGCCTCTAGATCAGGAAGTCAAAGGACCTTTAAGGCTCATCACACATAGTACTCTACAGAAAAGACTGTCAATACTTATTGAAGAGGACCTCCATAGAGCGATCATGAAAGTCTGTAGTGGCACCAATGAAGATGCTATTGTTGTTATTAAAAAAAAAAAAGCTGTGAAAGCCATCAAGCCCAAAACAGTAAATTCCCACTGGAGAAAACTGTGTCCAGTTGTTGTACATGACTTCACAGCATGTTGTACATGACTTCACAACAGAGCCAGTCAAGGAAATGATGAAAGAGTATAGATCTGGCAAGAAAAGGTGGAGGGTGAAGGGTTTCAAGGTATGGATCTTGGAGAAATTCAAGAGCTAACAGACACCACACCAGAGAAATTTAACAGAAGATGACTTGAAGGAGATGAATGCTTCCAAACGAAACAATGAGAAAGACGACATAAAAACAGCAGTGCCAGAAAACAAACTGACAAATTTGTTTATTGATAATCTGGCAGAAGGGTTCTGATTATTCAAGACTGCTTTTGACTTCTTTTACAAGATGGATCCTTCCATGATACAGGCACTGAAACTAAAGCAAACTGTGGAAGAACGATTGGTACCTACAGAAACATTTTTAGAAAAAGCAAAAAAAGTCACACAAAAATTATATTTCTGGGGCTTCCCTGGTGGCGCAGTGGTTGAGAGTCTGCCTGCCGATGCAGGGGACACGGGTTTGTGCCCCAGTCCGGAAAGATCACACATGCCGCGGAGCAGCTGGGCCCCCGAGCCATGGCCGCTGAGCCTGCGCGTCCGGAGCCTGTGCTCCGCAACGGGAGAGGCCACAACAGTGAGAGGCCCGCATACCGCAAAAAAATATATATATATTTCCGTAATGTTATACCAAGCGTTCCTGCCTCTCCTGCATCCCCTTCCAACTCTTCCGTCTCTGTCACCCAAGCCAGCAAGATCAACTGCTCTTCCTCCACCTCCTCACAGCCTACCCAACGTGAAAAGAAGGATAAGGACCTTTATGACTATCCACTTCCACTTAATGAACAGTAAATAATCATCATGCCTTACAGTTAATAAACTTAACTGTTGTGTGTGTCTTCATGTGAAAAATCTCGTAACTGTACAGCAAGAAATGTATGAGACGTCTCTGTTTCATCATCATCACCTAAGTATTCATGTAGAACATCGTGTGCAAGACTTGTATTGAAGTAGAGAGCCAGTCCTTACATAGGCATGGGTGATATTTAATATAAAGCTAATGTCTTAGTTTTCTTACTGTTTTATAACTTGGCTTTCAAAGAATTACATTACCATACAGTACATCTATCTCTCTCATAATTGGAGAAACTGTATATTAGCCTATCATCACAGGTGTTTTTTTTAAATGTAACAATATTTACATACTGTATTGTGAATACGACTGCAATATTGTATGCCATAATTTTATAACAATTTATTCACTAGTGTAAAGGCTAGGCTACCATGAAGCAACCATATCAATTATACTAGGCTACCATAAAGCATTAATATTGCTGCTTTTTTATTATCAATGTATGAATCATTATACCTATAAATAAATACAAATTCATTTTTCACATTATCTTTTCATTTTTGATGTCTAGTGTTAGTAATACCTATAACATCTACAGTGTTTTGTATCATATAAGACAATATTGACTTAGCTACTGATAGACAATTCATCTTGTAAACCAATGACATAAATTTATATCAATAAATACAGTACAGTACTAATAAATGTATTTTCTCTTCTTTATGATTTTCTTAATAACATTTTCTTTTCCCTAGCTTACTTTATTATAAAAATGCAGTATGTAGTACACATAACATACAAAATATGTGAAAATAAACTTCATGTCATTTGTAGAGCTCCCAGTCAACAGCAAGCTATTAGTAAAGTTTGGGGGGAGTCAAAAGTTATATGCAGATTTTCAACTTTGCAGGGGGTCAGCGCCCCTAACCCCCGCACTGTTCAAGAGTCAACTGTATATGTGAAGTATGAACCAAATCTGTAAAATGTATTTATTTTTTAAGACCTAAAACACATCAAAATAACTGTTCACTCTGTAGAAGTTTATGGGTCATTTTTGTCATTCTCTATCCTCCCTGTATTTTCTAAACTTCCTAAGATGAACAGTTTTAAAATCAGAAAGATGTCACTAACGTTAGTATCCCATAGTGGACTGTATATACAGAATGTTACTGTGTCAGAACCCCAAATATACAAAACAGTGTTCCTTATTGTAATGTCACTCTTTCTCAGTGAGGGTTTCATTCCAAGGTGATACAGGAGGGTATCTGATGTTTTGTCCCACAATATACACCAAAACATTTCACCTAGTTGTAGAGTCAGTCAGAGCCATGTGGGATATGTTTCAACCATAAAGGAATCATTAAAAAGTTCATAAATCCCATCCGCCCTACTCTCTGATAGAATTCTATAATTCTGTTACCAAACCAAACTCAATACAAAAAAGTTAACACCAATTTTCCAATATCACCTTATTATCTTAGAAACGACAGATTCCATAAAACAAGTCATACGGAACAAGAAATCCTGACTTACAAATGCACTGTTTTTCAAGTTCCTGACTATTTGCTCAATTTAAAAGTGCTATCTGCCCCTAGCCATCTATTTAATTATAATGTCTATATTCAGATGTAAGAATTGTTAAGTACTTCAGTATATTTTATAATATCTTCACATACAATATGCATATATACAATATACACAATATATACTACATAAATTATACAAAATGTTCCTCAAAATATTAGAGTAAGTTATAAAAGTTTTGGCAAAAAATATGTTCCAGCAGTAAATATCAGTTCAGTACAATGAATTCCTCCTTAAATAAAATTAAATTACTCTTTATTTTGCTCATCTTGCAGAATTATACTGAGTTAACTTTCATATATTTTATCCACTTTAACAAAACCTTTATTCGAAAGTCCAACTTTCATTTCAACACAGTCCATGTTTTTTCCAGTAAAATTAACTTATTCATTAAAAATCAGTTTGTTGTAAGAGCTAATTTTATATACGCTAGAGTAGCATTCTATTTTTAATTTTTCTCAGATAATCAAACTATAATAAAAAACACTAACATCTCACTTATTAGAGCTAAATAAACCAGATCCTTCTGAAGTCAGTAAACTTCAAAATAAATTCATCCTAGATATTTGGGGCTATTTTTGCCAATATATGATAACCGTCCTAATACCAAAGACCGAAATTGTATATATTTAACTGATCAGTTCTGCTAAGTGATCTCAAACGGCACTAGCACTTGCATGGTTAACTCATCCAGCAATCCATTTCCAAAGCATCTCAAAAGATTTAATACTTCAAAGAAGCCTCATCAGGATGAGCAATGAAAAATCAACTGGAGCCACAAGAGATTACAGAACACACAAAGAGATCTGCCAATTCAACATTCTAAAAAGAGATGCTGCAGCGTTGGGTCAGACTCAGCAGCCCAGAGGCATGTGAGAACTTATGAAACTAGGCTGGTTCTTGGAGAGGCTATAAAGTGCCAAGCCTAAAAATCTCAATGAAATGGATAAATTTCTATTTTAAAGAAAAACTAATTACTCAAGAGATTTTTTAAAATCAACAGATCAATAACCCAGGAATAAAATCAGAGAGTGATCTAAAAAAATGACCTCAAAAAGTTACCAAAAATAGTTTCTTTTAAAGGTTAATTCTTTCAAAACTACTATAGAACACAAAACAAGCCCACAAAGGTTCACTATTTTAAAATAATCAGTATTTGAAACAATTTGAATGTTATCAAGACCAAAGACTGCACCCAGAAATGTACTCTCAAATAGATAAGGTTCTAAATAAAATGTCAACAAATGGAATTCAAATGCATAGTTAATTAGCAACCACAACTAAGCAAGGTTTATCATGGGATAGGTTTAATCTTGGAAAATCTAATTTATCATATAAATAGATGTAATACGAAAAACCACATGATCCAAAGATTCTAAAATAAGCATTCAATAAAAATTAACCTTTGTGTGTGTCTGTGTGAACCAGATCCCTCTCGTCACAGTAAAAAGCCTATAGCATGAGGTCTTAACCTCAAGCTTTGCCCTAGAAAACATAAGCTTTGAGGCTAAAATAGCAATTCAGTTTCTCTCAGGATAACTAGATTTAGAACATGTAAATTCAGAACTAATTTATATTAGGGTAATGGTTCTCAACCAAGATAATCCTGCCCCATAGGGGACACTGTGGAATGTCTGGAAACATTTTTGGTTGTTACAACTCAGGGAATTCTACTGGCATCTACTGGGTAGAGGCTAGGGATACTGCTAAGCACAGATGAAAACACAGGACAGCCCCTCAACAACAAGTAATTTCTGGCCCAAAATGTCAACACAAAAGTGCCAGTGTTGAAAAGCTGTGTAAAAGGGGAACATGCTACATACAGATTTTCATCTCATACCATATCCCACAAATTCTAATTGAATAAAAAAGAACACAGTACACACACACACAAACACACACACACTTTCAAACAAAAGGGAAGGAAGTGGACAGGATGGAGGGAAGGAAATGGAAGTGAATATCAAAATTATGGAGAAAAAAGAAATTTCTAAACTAAAGCAAACAAAATTTCAAAGCAAACAAGTTGAAAACTGGGAATAAATATTTGTAGCAAACAAGACAAAGACAAAAAAAAAAAAAAAAAAAAAACAAGACAAAGAATTAAGAGTATCTGTTAGAACCGAAAAGAAAAATACGAAAACCTAGAATGAAAAACAAGTAAAAGAAAGTGAAGTATTTAAAAAGTACACTAAGCCACCCTAAGAACTTAACCCTCACTTTAAAACAAAACGAAACAAAACAAAAAACATTTTTACTTAACAAATTGGCTGCAGGAAGGGATGGGGGGTAGTGCCCGTGGAGTATTTTTTTTAAACACAATTTTTTTCAACATCTTTATTGGAATATAATTGCTTTACAATGGTGGGTTAGTTTCTGCTTTATAACAAAGTGAATCAGCTATACGTATACATATATCCCCATATACCCTCCCTCTTGCATCTCCCTCCCACCCTCCCTACCCCACCCCTGTAAGTGGTCACAAAGCATGGAGCTGATCTCCCTGTGCTACGCAGCTGCTTCCCACTAGCTGTCTATTTTACATTTGGTAGTGTGTATATGTCAATGCTACTCTCTCACTTTGTCCCAGCTTACCCTTCCCCCTCCCTGTGCCCTCAAGTCCATTCTCTATGTCTGCATCTTTATTCCTGTCTTGCCCCTAGGTTCATCAGAACCTTTTTTTTTTAATTCCATATATATGTGTTAGCATATGGTATTTGTTTTTCTCTTTCTGACTTACTTCATTCTGTATGACAGACTCTAGGTCCATCCACCTCACTACAAATAACTCAATTTTATTTCTTTTTATGGCTGAGTAATATTCCATTGTATATATGTGCCACATCTTCTTTATCCATTCATCTGTCGATGGACACTTAGGTTGCTTCCATGTGCTGGCTATTGTAAACAGTGCTACAACGAACATTGTGGTACGTGACTCTTTTTGAATTATGGTTAAACACTTAATTTAAAAATAGTGATCTTTTTAAAACTAAAAATGTCTGAAAACCAGGCTTAAAAATCTTAAAATTCAGAACTTTTAAAAAAGATTATGCACAAAAATATTAATGGCAGTACTATAAAAGTTTTGACTGTTCTGCCTCAATAAACACATATTTTTTGGATAATGAAATATCACCTAATGAAAAAATAATGTAAACAATTTACACAAATTCCAAATAGGTTTAAGTTGTATGAGCAGTCATTAGGGAATGTTTACTTTGGTTTGGGTCAATACAATACAAATAAATAGCACAATGGCATCTAATTGGGTGTGTCAAATTCACCTTATTTCTATTATAGCACTGGTTACATTAGACCACTGAGAATTAACCGGTGTTCATTATAGCAAAGGTCAAAATATAGAAAGTTATACAAAAATTAACAAAAATATACTCCAATATAAGCTTTATTGCCAAAGAAGTAGTTATATAATAAAAAACAATTTAATGCTTCCACCTCTTACTTCCTATTTAAAAAAGGTTTTTTTTAAATATTTTTATTTTCAGGATTAAATATTCTTTTACCATAAACCAAAAATTTTTACCAGAAATTTATTTCCAGGACTATCTTTACCATAAATGGAGAAATGAAAAACTGATGAGCATTGCTTAATGTCATTAACCAATGACATTTCATTATTTAGGTCCCCTACAGTTACCCAGAGCTATTAGTCAAAACACTAATTACAAGCACAGTATCATCCCTAAAGTTCTTTTAGCTATATGTATATTAGAATTTCTGTCATTTACTTCCTCAAGCTTGTTAAACACAGAACTGATAAGCATAACATTTCTTATGTTTTTCAGCAGAGATAAGTAAATCCAGTCATTCTTAAGATATCAAATAGAAAACCCACCCCTCCTTTCTGTGTTTCAAATAGAGTGTGAAAGTTTGCAAAGTACCATATACTCTTACCACATATTCAAAAAGAAGAAAAGCAAATGTGGTATGAGGAAGTTTTTACACAGTATTACATTCCTTTAAACATTACTAAATCAGATCAATAGGTGACAGATATCCACAAAAATACCTTAAGCAAAGTTCAAAAATGAAAAAGGATTTAATCTCACAAAAACTGATTAAGAATTAGCCCCAAACAAAGAAATTACCATATACATGTGATTAATGTCTCCTCCCAAAATAATAAATTCTAAAAACAACAAACATACAAAATCTATCTAAAAAGCAAATAAGTTGGAAAACTCAATTAAATATTCCTCAGATTTTTAATCCACTATTAACTCTGAAAAAACACTAGAAATTAGTTTTAAGCACATTTCAAGCCAGATTTTTTTAAATACCAATGAATATTATATCATGAAGTTTTATAGAACTCACCAAAAAAAAAAAAAAAAAAAAAGAAAGAAAGAGTCCTCTGATACCCTACTAGATAAATGAGTAAAAGACCAATGTGTAACACACAGTTAAAATTTGTTGTCTTTTAAGAGAAAATAGTTACCCAAATACATGAACAATGTATAACACCAACTCACAATTTTCAGGTAATAAATATTTAAGGTTCATTTTTAAACCACACTGACATAATTATTTCAATTTATGTTACTTGCTCTGTCTAGCTCAACATTTTTCTCCTTTCCCAAAACGTTTTAAAAAATAATTAAGAGGAAATGCTTTGATCAATGCAAGTGCTGATAGATACAGACATCTCAAGAAACATTGTCAAATTTAAACCAAAGTATTTACTGACAAGATAGAATTATAATAATCTGAATCTGAAGAATGGGAACAGTGATATTTTACCCCAGAATGCTCTTGTGGGATTAAATGTTCAATAAAATGTCTAGCATTGGAAGCATTTCCTAAATGATAATAATTAACAAAATATCAGCTAAAAAGGAATATTAAGCTTACCAAAAAGTGGGAAGTTGCTATAAAAGACAATTTTACTCACTTTCTAAGCAGACTTTAAAAACATAATGAAGTTATACAGACAACTGCAAGAACCTATAAGAATAATCAGAATCAAGAAAAAATATGAAGTAATTATTTGAATTTCTCTAAGCATCCACCAAAATCTCTAAGCATCTTATGTTTCTAAGCATTCACCAAAAATAAATGCATGCATACAAAAAACAATAATTTAAATTCTTAGAATCAAAGAAGTGCTAAATGCAAATGATCCCCAAACACCATCTGGCCAGGACTGAGAGCAGGGGACTATGTTTCACTCATCTTTGTATTCCCAAATCCCATCACAATGCCTGACATACAGTATGTACTCAACAGCTATTTGGAGCATTGAAATGAAAGATATTACATTGTCTAAAATTTTAAACTCTTATTTGGGGACTTCCCTGGTGGTCCAGCGGTTAAGACTCTGCGCTCCCAATACAGGGGGCACGGGTTCGATCCCTGGTCAGGGAACTAGATCCTGCATGCTACAACTAAGACCTGGTGCACCCAAATAAATAAATAAATATTCAAAAAACAACCTCTTATTTAGGCACAAGTATAATCATACTCAACATTCATTCAGGACTTCCCCGGTGGTGCAGTGGTTAAGAATCCGTCTGCCAATGCAGGGGACACAGGTTCAAGCCCTGGTCCGGGAAGATCCCACATGCCGTGGAGCAACTAAGCCCCTGTGCCACAACTACTGAGCCTGCACTCTGAAGCCTGCGAGCCACAACTACTGAGCCCACGTGCTGCAACTACGGAAGCCCACGCGCCTGGCGCCCATGCTCTGCAACAAGAGAAGCCACTGCAATGAGAAGCCCGCCCACTGCAATGAAGAGTAGCCCCCCCTCGCAGCAACTAGAGAAAGCCCACGTGCAGCAACAAAGACCCAACGCAGCCAAAAAAAAAAAAAAAAAAAAAAAAAAAAATTCATTCAGCAAATATTGGAGTGGCTGCTACTAAAAGGCACTTGTTCTAGGACCTGGATACACCCAAAAAAACAGCAGGGCAGGATAAGGAGGATCAGAAATACCTATTTTCCATAACCCAAAGGACATCTCTCAGAGGAACAGTTAGGAATTCGTTCTACATTTTATAGTGATTAAGAGTACCTGGATTCAGTATTTATTACTTTCTACTTCTGTGCTTGCTTCCTAATCTGTAAAATGAGAAAAATAACAGTACACAAAAATGTATATAGATTTGTTGTGAGAATTAAATGAGATGATGCTTATAAAGTGCCTAAAACTGTGCCTTAAACAGAAGTACCTAATAAATATTCACTAAATGTTAACACCTGTCATAATATACTACAATCTCCCCACTAACGATTAAGCAACAGGACTGTGAGGATCTTGCCCACCTTCTTACTGAGTGCTTCTGTCTGTGCTGATAGATACAGACATCTCAAGAAACATTGTCAAATTTAAACCAAAGTATTTACTGACAAGATAGAATTATAATAATTATTATTATGGAAAAAACAATTCGTGTGGAATATGATTAAAAAACTAGAAATGTTAGAATGTAGTGGGGTAAAAAAAATCACATAATAGCTATTTAACAGTCCTTCAGAATGTTTTTCTGATCACAGACCTCACTGAAAATCCAACAAAAGATATAGACACTTTACCCAGAACAATGCCATCACATAGGTCCATGCCAAATTTTACATGTTTAAAACTGACAGGCTTCTGAAATATTTTTCCCGTGTCATTTCTGAGAACTTATTCCCCAATAATTATGTCTGTGTTTTTCTTTTGAGCCCTTACCAACAGCATTCATGTCTGTGAAATGTCACACTTAAATCTTACTTATCTCTGAAGTTAAGCATTATAAACTGAAAGAACAGCTCTCTTATTACTAAGGCCAAATTATACACTCAAGTCATTCAAATGTCAAACCAAATGTCATTCAAAAGCTTCAAATTCTCCAATATACCAACAGGCCGACTGCCAAAAAATCAATTTAGAAGAAGAACTAAACTTCAAGCTTATTACATGCAATCTATTAAACTGAGCATTTTTTTCCATGAGAAAATATACTTGTTATTTAATTACAATAAATTATTTATCCAAGATAAATAATTAAATATCTAATACAAAACTAATCAGATAAGGCCAAAAATGGTTTATTTACCATTAACAAACCCTAAAATAGTTCAATCCCTTACATAACGATTTTAACTGCACAATACTTTAAAAATATTTTAATATATACTCTCGTGAGATTCACAAAAACCCTTAAGATTTACATTCTAAAATTGCATTTCCCAGCTGGTAACCACCAGCCACAGGTGACTACAGAGCATGTGAATTACGGCTAGTCCAAACTAAGATGTTTTATATATATGTAAAATACACACCAGATTCCAAAAACAGAAAATAATATATACTAATTAATAAGTTTTTATAGTGAACATGTTGAAATAATGTATTTTCTTTAAAACAACATACCCATAATATTCAAATTAATTTCACCTTTGCTGTATTTTTAACATGGCTATAGAAAAATTTTAATTATACATGTAATTTATCAATTTAGTATGCCTCAAAGACCATATGTATACTTGCTTCATGATACCCATTTAATATTATATAATTTTACAGTTCAACAACATTGTTCAAGTTATTTTAAACAAACTTTCTGGAGCAAATTAAGCCTTTATGCCTAAATTTATTTAACAGGATAAATTGGAGAATCATACAGAACTGTCTCATATGCAAAATAAGTAATTTCCCCTTTATTTATTAGAAGTATGTAACATCAATGTAACATACATGGAGTAGGCAATCTGCAGATCCCCCTGACAAGATGTTTAATATCCCATATTACTGATTCTCTACTAAAGGGACTTAAGAGTCTCAATGAGTCATACAGAAGGGGTTAAAGAGTTCCCAGTTGACCCTTGAACAACGTGGGGGTTAGAGGCGCCAACCCTCCTCACAGTTGAAAATTCAAATATAATTTACAGTCGGCCCTTCGGACGGGCGGTTCTGCAGTCACAAATTCAACCAACCACAGATCCTATAGTACTATGGTATTTACTACTGAAAAAAATCCACATATAGGTGGACCTGCGAAGTTCAAACCTGTGTTATCCAATGGTCAACCGTACCTGTAAAAAGAAAGTTAAACCTCATCCACCCCAATTACTCCAAATTAAAATATTATTGAATCACAGACTTAGTGGACACACAGCAAGCTCCCAATTTTCTGCTAGTTACTAAGTGTTAAATTTTTTAGAATAAAATAAGTGATGGGGTCTCTGGCATCCATAAGCTCAGGGCAAGTAAGGTTATTACATATGAAAAAAAAGAATAACAAAGGAATTTTTATTTAGGCTTTAAACTGTGAGATTTAATCATAAGTTCAGTTGGGTTGTATAGAATATAAAGAATACAAGAAATTTAGGAAATTTTTGTGGGAAAGAGGTTATCTTGAAATTTAAAGTATAGCCTTTAGGTTTCCATTTGACATTCATTCTGAAAATTCTGAACTCTCAACAGATTTACTGTCATCATTTAAGGTAATTTTAAAATTTTTTATTGGAGTATAGTTGATTTACAAAGTTGTGTTAGTTTCTGCTGTACTAAGGTAATTTTTTTAACTGCTTCATAAAATGTGTTTGACAAGAATGTTCTAATTGGTAAGTAAGTAAAAATACAGTCTTCATCTTAAATAGCTTGCACACATGCACATATGCACACACATACACACATCCCGAAAGAGCAAGGCAAAATACTCATCAGGGTACATTCTGCTGCAGCAGAGTACGAGTTTTAATTAAAGTCTAATAAAAAACTTTGATAGTAAAACACATTTCTAACTAATTAAAAGTGTAACAAAGAATTAGAAAAAAAAAACATGCAGAAGAATATACATTTGAAAGACCAACTTTAAATGTGTTTCCGAAAAACATTACATGCTACTTTAGCCAAGACTGTATGGTCTCAATTTTACAAATATATGAACTTCTGTACTTATAATCCAAAACAAACAATTTGGCACTTGATTATTACGATAATCATGATAAATACAAATACTCTAGGAATGGCACTCTTATAGTTAATAAGGTCAGTCTAGGTGTTAGGTAAAGTTCTGGCCTCCTCAGTACTGGGGCACTGATAGACACTAAGAAGGTTAGGACACTTTGAATATTTCAGGTAAAAGGATCTTGAAGATACCAGTTCAAATGAAGGTGTGCTTCACTCTAAAGACAGTACCAGGAGTAGAGAAAAAAATATCTTGGCTACTGCCAAGTACTCACTATGTCACTGGTCAGACTTAGAGATGAACAAATCCTATTTGCCTTCCAATGCAGGAATCTATATCCTGATCTTCCTTATACTTCTCTTATTACATTTTAACATTTCTGACACTGGAATATATTTTCTTAATGTACTATGTTCCCGTTTCTCATTTGGATTTCTGATGATTCACATGTTAAGTTTTATTCCTACCATGTTAATTCTTATTGCTATCACAACACTCTTAGCCATCCCAACACTCTGATGACACTCATCAACAACTGTACGTAAGGAGACATGGGAGCACTTACATCAGAATCTCCTGTGTGAAATTTTTAAAAATCCAGATGATTCTAATAATATGCCCAACCTGCAACACTGTTGTAAACTATCTGAGGCACCAAAACTTATATTTGTCCTAATTCTCCTAGCACCTAGCATGGCATTAATCACATTGCTCACATTAAGGCAAATACTTCTTGATTAATCTCTCATCCGAAGCTGCTTTCCTTGACAATGTGACCTTGTGATAGAACCTTTCTCTTAACGTTGGTGGTAACTGTTATTGTTACCATACTTAAAGTATTTTTCTCCTAGAAACTCTTAGTGATTAGATGCCACACAGTCACCCTCTGAGAATTACCTGGACACTGAATCATTAAAAACAACCTGAGGGACTTCCCTGGTGGCACAGTGGTTAAGAATACACCTGCCAATGCAAGGAATACGGGTTTGAGCCCTGGTCCGGGAAGATCCCACATGCCGCAGAGCAACTAAGCCCGTGCGCCACAACTACTGAGCCCACGTGCCACAACTACTGAAGCCCGCGCTCCTAGAGCCTGTGCTCTGTGACAAGAGAAGCCACCGCAATGAGAAGCCCGTGCACGGCAACAAAGAGTAGCCCCTGCTCGCCATAACTAGAGAAAGCCCGCACGCAGCAACGAAGACCCAACACAGCCATAAATAAATAAAATTAAAAAGAACCTGAGCTATGTGGCTCTAAAATAGATACGGGAATTCAGGATCCCATGTTAGTCATCTCTGGTTTGCAAATTAGTAGAGAAACAGTATGTGATCATGATGGAAAGTTGAATAAAGTATACAAAATTTTAAAGATTAAAAATGCAAGTCTAAAAAAAAAATGCAAGTCTACTGGAGGCACTGGAAAGTAATGATGTAGTATAAAGAGGTTCTAGGAAAAAAAGAGTCCATAACATGGCCATATCTGACACTAGATCAACATTTCAGGCTAGATATCAATTTAGAATAATGAATTTTTAAAAAGCAGAGTTTCTTATTAAAATAAAAGCTCCTTTAAGTACAAACAACCAATAAATACACTTTCAGCTGGAAGAAAAGAGTAAGTATGAGGATAGAACATTCAGGCAACTGAGGTCTTCAGAAACTATCAAACAAAAACCAAAAAACAAAAAAGAGGTAAAGTTAAATTTAGCCCAAAGGAGGAAACATTTAGGAGCCCAGAAAGAAAATACCTAACTCACTTGGTGCTAAAACCAAGGTTAGAACTGAAAATTGAAAGTACAGCACAGGGACTTCCCTAGTGGTACAGTGGTTAAGAATCCACCTGCCAATGCAGGGGACATGGGTTCGAGCCCTGGTCCGGGAAGATCCCACATGCCGCAGAGCAACTAAGCCCGTGCACCCATGCACCACAGCTACTGAAGCCCGCGTGCTCTAGAGCCCGTGCTCCGAAACAAGAGAAGCCACCGCAATGAGAAGCCTGCGCACCACAACAAAGCACGCAGCAACGAAGACCCGAGGGAGGGAGAGAGGGAGAGAAGCACAATCTTGGGTCTGAAAAGCCCTAGTAAGATTATAAAGGGAATTCTATCTGCTTAATAGTAGCAATAAATGACCCTGTGAACTAGTCTGAACATCTATCTAACAGAACATCTATCTAACATAAATCTAAAAGAAAGCTGTGGGTAGTAGTATGGTGTGGGGGGAGTATGCGGGAGGACTGAAAAGGGCAGGTATACTATACAAAAAACAAACGAACAAAAAAACAACTAAGAAAGCTCTCTCTAATAACCAGCCTAATAACTAGCCTAACACAACTTCAGTGAAATTGTTCAGGGATCAAAAATTAGTAGTACTTTCAAGTTTCTTATGCCTTACTTGCCCATTTATTATTATATTGGCAGTTATGACTATTTAACACTGTTAAGGATTGTGCACTTGTTTCTGAAACGGAAGGGTATGCTGAAACTTTGTAATCTGCTTTGCCTTGGGTGTGAAAGGAGAAGAACAGGTGAAAAATAAATAGCTGCAAAGAGCAGATGTATCAAATCCCTGAGACCAAATAAACAGAGGGAGCGCTAGACTGTGAGCAAGAAATATCCTCAAGCATTGAGACAGAGAATCTCCTTTCACCCCAGTTACCCGGGGCCACTTGTAACACACATATAGATCCAGCTACCGACACAGTGCCAAGCAGAAAATATATAAGCTCTACAGCTTAGGAGCTCAGTATCTTGTCAATATTACTGCTTGCCACATCCTAAACAATTCCAATAACCAAGCTCACTTTTGTTCCTGGGAACAAATAGCTACCTTGTATCTCTCATAAGAAATCTGCACCCTGTCTGGTTCTGCTTCCCGGTTCCGAGGTCTTCAAGGCCTACTGCTAAAACTCATTTCCTCCCTTTTCCAAGATGCCAGCCTGAACCTCTACCTAGTACCTGCTACCCACCACCATCCCACTCCCACACCAACCTGGCCAACTCCACCTGTCTGCACACTGTCTTTTGCTACTCTTATCCGCTGAGAGGCTAACTATAGTACCTCCATCCAGATTTCCAGGCCAGTGTTCTGGCCTCTCCATCTAGAAAGAGCTAATCCTGCTTGAGGTAAACCTACCTAGTAGTTGGATATCAAATTCTACCAAGTCACAGATCCATCATGATGAGTACCAATTTACCTAAATTTCAATCACACCATATCAGGTTTTATTCCCTCTTTCTTTTCTGAACAGAAACTCTGAAAACTTTCAGATCTTTCACAACTTACACCAGTTTACCTAGGAACTGCTTCTGCAGCTGTCCTGTTCTCACACAAATCAAGAATCATTACACCTTTCTTTGCCTATCTTCAACCTCTTGACATGACACCACTTTTTAAATACATTAGAAAATGGTATCATACTTAAAATACACTTAATGGAGGAAAATATTCCATGACACAGGAGAGGAGGGGAAAAAAATCACAGATTGGATTACTTATAAATAAAAATTTGAAGGTATTTTCAATTGGCAATATGGAATGAACTGAAGGCACTTCATGCTTTTAACTTTCTTATCTTAAATGCCTTAAAATTTAGATCACCTTATTAAGTGAATAAGACATCATTTTACTTTGCTAACCCCTCATTTACGAGAGATATATGGCAAACTTCAGGCTAATTTCTATAGGAAAATATAAAATATTATGAATGTGAATTTTCACCCTAAATGTGATTTTACGGAATTATAACTATTCAAAACTTGAACCCTTGGAAAAATCTGATCACGAGTACTTACTAATTAAGAAACACAACTGATTATTAGATTTGCTAGTGATCCAACTTTGTTTCTTTTTTAAATTAATTAATTAATTTTGGCGGCATTGGGTCTTCGTTGCTGTGCATGGACTTTCTCTAGTTGCAGCAAGCGGGGGCTTCTCATTGTGGTGTCTTCTCTTGTTGCAAAGACATGGACTCTAGGCTCGTGGGCTTCGGAAGTCATGGCACGCAGGCTCGGTAGTTGTGGCGCACGGGCTTAGTTGCTCCGCGGCATGTGGGGTCTTCCTGGACCAGGGCTCAAACCCGTGTCCCCTGCATTGGCAGATGGATTCTTAACCACTGCACCACCAGGAAAGTCCAATCCAACTTTGAAACAAAAATTTCCTAATATTCCTCTTTCATGCTCAGGATTAGTTTAATTGAAGTAAATCCTGAAATTGAAAGGTGAGCTGCCAGGAGGCAATTTCCAGTTGCCACTACTTATTTGCATGAATCAAGATTTTATCCAAAGAGTGAATCAAAGAAAAGAAATAAATCACTGTATTACAGAAGTACACATATTATCTCTAAACCAAGTATATATTTCTGCCCATTAACTGCCTCATAATTTAAACATGTTGACTTATTATATGTGAGGTGGTAAAAAATAATTTAAACTAAAAAGTTCATAACCTTATCTAAAATTAAGAGAAATCCAATCCTTAAAATCTGCTTACTTTTTCAGAAATAAAAAGTTATATATAGTAACACTTCGTGCCATTTGCTTTCTGTCTTATTCCACTCCAAAATGTAGATCTGTACTTTTGGAATAAGAAATATAAGTATTGTCTTACCATCTTTTTCAAGCTCTCCCCAGTTCTTCCACACGGAAGGCCTCAAATTTCCTTATGATAAGCATTCTTCCACATTTAATAAATGCAGAAACTAAAAACAGTGCTTTAGTTTAAGACAACATTCAAATAAGTCTCTACTAACACTCATTCCACTTAGTTTTTCCTAAACTTACTACCAATAATGAACTTTCTCACAGTATATCAAACTTTGGAAGTTATCTTCCTGTTTCTGCATTGATACAAAATCATCTCATCCCACTGGTCCCTCAAAGACAATATCATGCTTCTAACAAAGGTCAAACATTGAGAATTGTTTTTTCAAGTTGATGCAAGATTTAGGGAAATTTATTTGAAAATGAAAATAATAGCAACCAACATTGGCTGTTCTAAGCACTTTACAAGTATTAACTCATTCAATCCTCCTAACAACCTATAAGGTTGATAGTTTTATCCCATTTATAGATTAAGAAACTGAAGCTCAGTCACAACAGCTAGTAGGTAGAAGAGCCAGGATTTGACCTTAAACTGTCCCAGTTCAGAGCCCAAGCACGCTCTAACTCTCTAGCTGTACCACCTAAATGTTAAGAACCATCACTTAATAGGTATCCAAGTTATTTTGAAACGAAGAAATTAAAGATTTTTCATTTCGTGATGAACCAGATAAAATACCATGTAAATATTTTAAGCTATCGTCTTAAGTCGTAAGAAATAAAGACTTCTGACAGCAAAACCAAGTATGTTAAATTAATATTAAAGAAAAAACTCCCTTTAAGTGATTTTGATAATTTTATTATGAATACATGACCAATAAATTTAAAGTACACATTCATATGACAATATCTGACAAATACCTTTCAAAAATTAACTGCAAATGCACCCAAGTAATCAACCTTTAAAACACATTCTGGGTAGTCAGGTTGAGAGTGTACAAACATCACACTTGACCAAGATAATCTGGCAACTCACCTAACCAGAACACGGCAAAGTCACTGAGAAAAGGCCTCCGAACAATCAAAATAAATACTCCAATGTCCAAGTATTGATACTCACTTTTCTCAAAAGAGGATCTCACAACTAAATAAGGGTCAACTCATTTTTACCCTTATGCAGAATTACAAATTTGATTTCTGGAGGAAAAAATGGCGTAGAAAAATTACCAGTGGGAAGGTGAAGGGGGACACCGATCACAGTGACAAGCACATCCAATAGGGAAGCAGAAAAATGCGTACTTAATAACTTCAAAATGCAAAGAAATCTGATCTACAGTCCTATATACAATCCAACAGCTCCTCACGGCCCACAGTAACTGATGGTCACAAATGATGACCCTAGGTCATCAAAAGATTTAATTATATTCTGCATCCTACTTAAAACAGAAAAGAATACCATATTTAATTTTAGTATGATTTTCACTCAAAGTCGTTTTATAATTTGAAGCTTAGAGGATAAACCCTCAATTACCCAGTAAGCTCAACTAATAAATCAGAAAGAAATTCCTTGGAAAGTTCCAAGTAGCAAAGGTTTCACTGTTTCTAAGTTTAAGAGCACTATGTGTACAAAAGTTACCTGAGAGCAAAAGGGAGACAGGAGAGCACAGAAGTAGAAAGTCTAAGAAAAGAAAGAAGAGCTAGGCGACAGTCTATAAACGTGCTATCCTTAAGGCATTTCCCACAAAACAGTGTGTGGGCAGTAGGTGCCACATCAGCAGTACTCTGTATTTGTCCTGCTCCTAAATCATTTGTTAGTTTCATGAATTATTAATTTCAGTTAATAGTTTGTTGAGATGAAGCAGTACCAACTCTTTCCTCAACTGCAAGAAGTGATAGCGTCCTTCTGATTGCTCTACAAAACCAACACTGGGATTACTCTTACAGAGCACGCATATGCCTTACGGTGGCACACATTTGATTTAAAAAAAAAAAAAGTTCTCTTTTAAACTGCTTTTCATTTTTAAAGGATTCAGGGAGATAGTGCCTAGCCCACACGGAACTTTGTTATCAAAAACATTGTTACACTACTCAACAAAACTCCCTTTCAAACCAGGCTGCAACACATTCTTTCTCTAGCTCCAAACAAAAACTTTAAAGCACATAGTAAATAACATATAAGGCCTTGTACTTTTCTCCCCTTCTAGCGAGGAAGTCTAACTCCAAACAGGAAACTGCTTCTCAAAGGATTCAACGCAGAAATCCTACCAAACGCCAATCCAGTTCTCAGGAAGAGATTTAATATTTAAGTGCCAACACACTTGCCCAGGTAGAAACGGAGTAAATACTCAAGCTTCCCTGCCCTTGAGGCACCCCTTGGAAGTTTTAGCAGGGAAAAAAAATGTTTGCCTTTTCTAACGAACAAACTACAAAATGCTTTAAAAGGCCAATCTATACAAAGGTTCACAGAAGATAAAGAAGTTGAAAGTGCTAGTTTGTCAAGTTTTTCGATCACCCTCCCCCATCCCACCAGGATCGGGGAGGAAAGAAGGGGCTAGGGAAGAAGGAAGGTTCGAGGCTGAGCGGAGCTAGGCGCGGGGCGAGGTGATCGGGCGCCCCCCCCATCCCCTCACCTTTCCCGGGACCAGGTAAAGAGGCAGAGAGGAAAGTACGAGATGGTGCACTTCTCCGCCAGAAGAGCAAGGTGGAAGGCAGGGCGAGGAGGGGCGGCGGGGAGCGAGCCGTGTGGCCGCGCAGGGACCGACCCCCGCCCCCTCCCCGCCGAGATCGAGAAGGGGAACCGTCTCCCCGAATCGGGAGCGTCCTCGAGTCCCTTACCCATGCTGGGGGCTCCCGCGGGGAGCAGCCCGGCGCCCGCCGCTCCTCCTCCGGCTGCTCGCGCGGCCGCTCCGGCGGCAGGAGGCGGGCCCTCCGCTCGGCTCTAGCCCGGCTGAGCTCAGGCGGGGCAAGAAGGCGCCTCCATCCGCCCGCGGCGTTCCCTGGGCAGTCCCGTCCACGCCACCCGTGAGGAACAGGCGGCGGCCGCTCCTCACTCGCGGCGGCTGGCGCACCCTCCCCCGCCCGCCCAGCCGGCGGCTTCCCCACCCCCGATCGCTCCCGCCACGGGGTGGGACCTGCCGGTTCGTCGTGGCCGCCGGCTCCAACCCGGAGCGCCAGCCCAGCCCCGGAGCCCGCCCCCCGCCGCTCCCTCGGCGCCTGCAGTCCTCTAACGCGACGCCAGAGACTGAGGTGGAGACCGGGACAGAGGCCGGGAAGGTGCCGGGAGCTGGGCCGGGAGGAGGAAAATCTCGCGAGAATCCCCGGTCCTCCCTGCCCCGCCCCCGCCGCGTTCCGGCTCACCGCCTGCCCCCGGCGGCTGCCAGGTGCGGTGACGTCATGGCCAGGGGTCGCTCGCCGCCCGCGTCCAGGTGCGCGGAGCGGATGGGGGAGCCGTGCGGCACAGCTGCGACAAGTCCTCCGCCCTGAAGTTCGAAGCTGCTGGGACAGGCGTGTTGTGTGGTTTGTCGCTTCAGATGGATACAAAGAGTTTTTGCTGATAGGCAAATGAGCCTGGGTTGCCCCACTTTGCAGTGTTGCTGCAGCAGGCTTTGGGGAACCTAAAAGAAAAGAGGCCGCGAGAGAGAGATGCAAGAGGACAGAAATAGAGAGAAAAACCGTTTGCTTTCGAACTTTAGAGGTCCAGCTGCAATCAGAACCCGCGGTTTACCTTGCAAAATTCCGCATGAATCAGAAGCATTTCTTAGTTGGAAAAAAATCCTAGGCACAGAGTAAATTCTATTTTACAGGATTAAATTATTGGGTTCCTTTAGTCTCTGTCCGCTGAAGACCACTTTCTAAATCCCTCTTCTCCTTCGAAAGTATAGTTTAAATTGTTACCTGATGGGGAGGGGGGAGCAGGTCGGGATAGTCATGATTTGAGAGATTGCCTGGAATTTTTTTCTAGCCTGAATATGAAAAAGAGCATAGGATTATTGTAATCAGACATGACACTTTCTTAGAGTTAGAAATATATATAATTAATTCAGCCAGGGACTTCCCTGGCGGTCCAGTGGTTAAGACTCTGTGCTTCCATTGCAGGGGGCATGGGTTCCATCCCCGGTAGGGGAACTAATAACCCACAGGCCAAACAGCTCAAAAAAGAAAAAAAAAAGTTCAGCCAACTTTTTTCCTCTACTGTTGAAGCACACCCAGTTCCCGGACAGATGCGTGTGAGAGCAACATTTGTTGGTGCTTTTAAAAGCAATTTTGTCATTTAATTCTCACAAGCATCCAGGCAAACCCGGGTTTCTGAAACTCAGCACAGCCATTTATTTTTTGTGGGACTTTGGATAAATTAACCCTGCCGGATTTCAGTTTCTTGAGTCTGTCGAAAGAAATCTTTATAGTGCAAAGCACAGTGTCTGGCACATAGTAGCAACTTTGTAAATATCCATTTCCACTATCTCCTATAGGCCTGCATTTGCCATCCTTTAATCTTTTATTTCTAAAAAGATTACATAGGGTACCTTTTTAACAAGAATTGTCCATTACAATCAGAGACCAAAAAGGATAAAAGAAAAATATTTAATATGCACACCCAAAAAGATGTACATATTGACTGTGTTGTACTGAAACCATGAAACATATTGTGACTTTTTTCAGTCAACAAATATTTATTATTATGTTAATTGTCCCCTTCTAAGCAAAGAAATAAACAAACCAAAAAAGCTGAAGTCCAGCCCTTACCCTCAAAGATTTTGAATTCTAACCAGGAAATGAGACATGAACAGATAGTTTATTAACAGTATGAGGTAGAGAGAGTCAAATTCCTGAAAATTTAAAGGAAAATTACTATGGGCAAGGCAAGCTTCAGGGGGAAGGTATAAATTGAACTAAAGCGTGGAGGAAGGCAATAATTTCAACCTGGAGGAGTCCTAGAAGTAAGGAGTGAAAGTGGAAATGCAAACGGAATATCCCTGAAACCTGTGTGGCTCCTGCAACCCATAAGAAAGCAAACAATTTAAACTTTGAAAAAATGAGGCTGATGGGAGGCAAAAGAGGATTCATGGAAGGAGATAAAGAAAAATATAAGATATTGGAAGAGAACTAAATACCTTGGTCTCTAGGATCCTAGATATTTTAAGAAGAAAGGCCAATGAATAGAAATGAAGAGAGGGTAAGGAAAACAAACAGAAGGAGGGAAAAGAGAACTCTGGATTTGACAATAAGGTTACCTTTGAAAGTATAACTTCAGAATATATGTGACAGAATGTGTAATATATATAGCTGCATATATTTAGAATATATAGAATAGAAAAGTTAAAAGTTAGTTAAAGGTTTCAGTGACTAAATGAGCGATTAAGAAGTGAGGCCATGGGTTTCCCTGGTGGCGCAATGGTTGAGAGTCCGCCTGCTGATGCAGGGGACACGGGTTCGTGCCCCGGTCCGGGAAGATCCCACAAGCCGCTGAGCAGCTGGGCCCGTGAACCATGGCAGCTGAGCCTGCGCGTCCGGAGCCTGTGCTCCGCAACGGGAGAGACCACAACAGTGAGAGGCCCTCGTACCACAAAAAAAAAAGTGAGGCCACAAGTAGATAAGGTAAACATACTATTTTAACCAAAAGTCAGGTCACATAATCTGAAAAGATAAAGTATCTATCAGTACAATCAGTTATAGCCTAGAAATCTCAGGATCTGTATTATTTCCACCATAAACCATGTATTTTAGAAGTCTGAAAATTAAAATAAGCAAAATCACTTTGCAAATTCAGAGGGCAATACCCCATTGAGGTGACGTTGACATATTGGATCATAAAAGAAATTGGAAAGATCAGGGAATAGGACAATAAGAAAAGATGAGAAAACTGAACTAAAGCTAGGAAGTAATCACAATCCCGGAGTTAATGCTATCTTTCAGAGGTGAAGACAAAGGACATCCCAATGGAAGAATGAAATCTAGAAATGTATTTTTTAAACTTACAAAATGGTATGTGAAACTATGTTCTAAATTTGTGAGTACTGAGCAAATGTTAGCTATTAATGACTCCATGGAGCTTGTTTCATCTTATAAGTCTTACCCCCTCAATGAGGCCTTTAAAGTGTGGCACTATGTTTTATACATTTTTATGTAACTAGCACATTGCTCAGCTCAAAACACTGCTTTCCTCAGTAGTAACTATTAGTTGGATGATAAAAAAGATGGTGAGATGATAATCTCATCATATATTTAGATTTAACCTCAAATTCCTTTCAGCTAAAAACAAATTACCTTTCCTTTTAGTCTTTATTTCCTTTATCTTATAATGAATTAGGATTTATTTATCCATCTATCCTCACCCTTCTTTGTATTCTAAGACAAATGAACTAATACCATTCTTTTTTTCTCTTCTTTTTTTTTTTTGGCCATGCCATGCAGCTTGTGGGATCTTAGTTCCCTGACCAGGGATCGAACCCAGGCCCTTGGCAGTGAGACTGCTGACTCCTAACCACTGGACCACCAGGGAAGTCCTGAACTAATACCATTCTAATGACTCACTTTCTTTTTTTTTTCTGCTGAATATTGATCTGGTATGAAAGAGAATATTACAATTTCTGTGAGAATGACATAATTTCCACCAATCTAATTCATTCTAGACTGCCATCATGTCTTCCTAATGTTTTCTTAGGAATTTATCAGAAGATATCTATATTGAAAAAACCATCTACCTTCTTTCCTTCTGGTGAAAGCTATTCTAACCAGGAAGATTATTCTAAAGAAAATTAAATATTAACTTGATTGTGTTATTTTTAAAACACCGATTTAGCTCAAATCTTAGAGGCAACTAATTCTTTTCTTTATTCTCAGTTCCACAGAGCTAGATTTCCTAGCCAGCATTCTTATTGTTATTTTGTTTTGCCTTGGCTAGTTTACTGTATACTTAAGCACAAATTACATCAATGTATAACCTGAATTTTTAAAAATCATTCTTTAGAAAATAATTGAAGGAAATAATACTCTCAAACACATGCCTATACTGTGAGGTTAGTGAAGCTAGAAAATGTCCCTGCTCAAACTGGACCCATCAGCTTCTAACAAACTCCTGCTACTCTGTTAGCAATTTGGGGCATGTGCTCAAACATATGGTCTCTCTAAGTACTTTTCATTATTGCAAATAAGAAAAAATTTAGTTAAAAACATGATGAGGGACTTCCCTGGTGGCAGTGGTTAAGAATCCGCCTGCCAGTGCAGGGGACATGGGTTCAAGCCCTGGTCCAGGAAGACCTCACATGCCGTGTAGCAACTAAGCCCATACACCACAACTACTGAGCCCGCCCTCTAGAGCCCGTGAGCCACAACTACTGAGCCCGTCTGCCACAACTACTGAAGCCCACGTGCCTAGAGCCTGTGCTCGGCAACAAGAGAAGCCACTGCAATGAGAAGCCCGCGCCCCGCAACGAAGAGTAGCCCCTGCTCGCCGCAACTAGAAAAAGCCCGCGCGAAGCAACAAAGACCCAATGCAGCCAAAAATTAATTACTTAATTAATTTTAAAAATAGGCACTATTACCAATAAATAAATAAATAATAAAAACATGATGAGCGTATCCAAATGAATCACTACTTTGCAAACTGAAAGGACCTTTCAAATAATGTTATTTGTACTTTATTCGGATGGTAGTGTCATTACAGAGCTGGTGGTTGGTAGGTAAGCCGTAGAGCCTTGTTCTAAGTCCTCAAAGAGAGTCTCTTTCAAGAAGCATTACTTTTTCAAAATGTTAAAGCTAGTCTCCTTTGAAGGGTCAGATATTTTAAGCAATTCCAAATGACAAATACATTTGCATTTTTCAAATATCAGGCGATTCAATTATATACACAATATCATGTGAAGAATTTCTGGCTGTGAGTACATATTTATTCAACTCAACGGACATTTACTGACCACCCATTATAGATCAGCACCTGCTCTGTCATAAATATAGAGATAGAAAATATAGGGACTTCCCTGGTGGGCCAGTGGGTAAGAATCCATGCTCCCAATGCAGGGGGCCCAGGTTTGATCCCTGGTGGGGAAACTAGATCCCACATGCATGCCGCAACTAAGAGCCTGCATACTGCAACCAAAAAAATTTTTTTAAATTAAAGAAAACATGCTGCAGCGAAGATCCCACATGCAGCAACTAAGACCCACTGCAGCCTAAATAAATAAATACTTTAAAAAAAGAAAATATCGTCCCTGCTTTTTTTTTTTTACACGTAGGTTGCTTCCATATCTTTTTTAAATTTAATTTTATTTATTTTTTATACAGCAGGTTCTTATTAGTTATCTATTTTATACATATTAGTGTATATATGTCAATCGCAATCTCCCAGTTCATCCCACCACCCCCATCCCACAATAGTCCCTGCTCTTAAAAGAGCAAGTATTGGGGAGCTTTAGGGGGTACATTGGAGTTGCTCCATAAGGACAAAGAAGTGTATTTAGACAGCGAGAACAACAGGCAGGTATACTATTGAAAGCCTGGGATACCTTTGGCGGGGGGGCAGGCTGGGAGAACCATAGTCAAACACAGAGAGTTCATGTGTTTTGGAAATGATTTGAGGTCTTATCCTAGAAGTTATAGGTAGTTAATGAAGGATTTTAAGTAGGCAATTGCTTTGCTCTTTCAGCCACAGGAAAAAATTCACATGTCTCAAAAAATTAGGTACAAAAAATTTGGTTCTATAAGCATGGATTAAGCCCCACTACCCTCAACCAATTAATAAATATGTTTTTCACTAATATTAAAAAAAAACATTTAAACTAACATAATAGACAAGACACTATGTATGCTGGGCACTGTGAAAACAGCAGCTCTGCCTTTAAGGACTGTGATTTCCAGCTAAGAGATGCTTAACTGTTTTGAACTTACATTTATTTAAATAAAATTGGCCTTTTTTGCAGACATGGCACAAATGAATAAACTGGGTACATTCTCGTTTTAGTATGAATTTAGTAATGAATTAGTATTCTTATTTAGATCTCTTTGCAAATTTTAAACAATAAATGCAAATAACTTGTTTCCCCCAAATAAGAAGATATTTATACGTATCACAAGTTACTGTACCACAAGTTTCAAAAAAGAGTAGATTTTTGAAAACAGAGATATTAGTGATCTATGTTTTCTTCACTTGTGAGCTTTTATAAATGACAAAGAATGAATTATTATTATTTTTTTAAATAACCCAAAGGAACATCCAGAAGAAGACTCCATCTGTAATCATTATCCCTTGGGCAATACCATTTCTGTGTCTGCCTAATGTGACACTAAAAGGCACTCATCAAACTGTTATATGTCTATGCTTCTGCTTATCTAACCATGAATTGTTTCTGAAACAAGAAGTGGAAACTTTATTTCAAATCCCTACTTAACTTCCTTAAGGGCACAGATGGCAACGAGGGTTATGTCCCATCTGAGACTGGAGTGTTTAAACTGCCTGCTTTGACATTCTTTTTTTTTTTTGGTGGTACGCGGGCTTCTCACTGTTGTGGCCTCTCCCGTCGTTGCGGAGCACAGGTTCCGGACGCGCAGGCTCAGTGGCCATGGCTCACGGGCCCAGCCGCTCCGCAGCATGTGGGATCTGCCCGGACCAGGGCACGAACCCGTGTCCCCTGCATCGGCAGGCGGACTCTCAACCACTGCGCCACCAGGGAAGCCCTCTGACATTCTTTTGAAACCCACGATTAAATACCTGCCAAAGCAAAAGACGTTCATCTCTGCATATTCCTGAGAATTCACATACCGTTCTGCCGGTTTCTGAGCCACGTCACCACTCCCACAACTGCACCACAGGCTGTATGTGGCTCCTAAGGAGATCTCCTCCATCTCCTGGTCAGCCCACTCCTCCTCACCCAGCATTTGCCTTTTCTCACATCTGCTTAAAAATCTGAGGGTAAATTCCAGTGACACATACTACACCTCAACCTCCTTACTCCTGAGGCTTATATCAATACCTCCAGTTTATAAGCAGGGAACCAGAGTCTTTCTAAATGATCTCCTGCTCACCATGCCTACCTTCTTCATTCTAGAATTGATGCTTTAACAGGACTCTGTCCCCTTCTTTTCTCTCAACAGTCATATCTCTGATGTGCCCTCTCATAATTTTATATTTGAGCTACCTTTTCTTTACCCTTAATTTCCTAGACGAAATCCCCCTCCCTTTTCACTCTTCCTTCCCCACCCTATCTTATACCATATCTCTCTTAACACTGACCTTTGATTGCCAATCCAGTTTGTCCGGTCTAGTAAACTCTACATACGTAGCCTTTCTGATCTCCTAACCCTCCCTGGCCACCAAATACCTTTTCACAGAGTAATCTTAGACCTTATTGAGACCTTATTGTTACAGTTTTAAGGTAACAAAGTTTTTACACATTAATAGCACGTAATCTCAACGTATTCCTTAAAATAAATCAGTGAGCTAGGTGATGCTATTTCTTGTTTTGCAATATTAGCAACAAAAGTAGCATTAATAACAGCTAACAGCATCTGACCATTTTTAAGTCTCGGGCACTGACCTACCTACACACTTCATATCCCTCACCTCGTACGGTCCTCACTACAATGCTATGAATCATGGTATTATCATCCCCATTTTAAAGAGCAGGAAACTGAGACCAGTAATTACCTTGCCTAAGATCACATAACTATTAAATGGCAGAGCCTATGCTTGAATGCAGAGCTAACTCCACAGCTAATGTTTCAGTTTATCTCAAGTCAATTTGCTCCTTAAGCCATAATTTCTTTTTTTGCTTAAAGAGAGAATATAAAGGAATATATAAAGGATATAAAGGAATCCTTCTTCCATGGTTTGTTATAAAGATCAACCAGGAAAGGGCCTGGGACAGAGTAGGCACTTGATGCTAATCTCTTTTCCCATCTTTATGCATTCATTGAGGACCTACTCTGTGCTGGGAGGTATACAAGGTGCTTGTGTAGATGGGTGTAGAGAAGTGATAAAGGAGACGTGGGCCCTACCCTCATGGAACTTGTGGTCTAAGGGAAGAAGTTGCATTTCCCAAGTACACAATGTAAATCATCTATATTATTTCTCACGTGCCACCTCCCACATGACCCCTTCTTTCTTAAATGTGTTCTCTCCTTCCTCAGAAACACTGTGCTTATACCTCTCCTGGAACATTTGGTATATTTCCTTTTGTAGTACAGCTATTATCCTACAACTTGCATTTCCTGTTATGATGGTGATGGCCTTGAGACTGGGACTCTGTCCTCCCTATCTTTGCATTCTTGCCAACCACTAACACAAAGGAGGCTCTCAATAATTGTGTACTAAATTCAACAATAGAAAGACATCATAAAATTATGTCTCTACATCCTGAAGATTTCAAATCAAGGAGTTATGACATCACTGATTTGGTCAGATTCTTCTTATGAATGCTGTCTTATCAATGGATTATTTGCCATTCTGTGGCAAACTTTTCCTGGAGATGATTAGCCAAGATGTGATTACTTAGGTATATGCTTGACTAAGGGGTCCCTTATCTTTTGTAGTGAAGACAGTTCCTGTTAAACTGTCATAATTTTCAGTTAATCTTTACATACCAGAATTTTGGTAGAAATATTATTTCAAAAAAGCTGAAGATGTATATCAGAATAAATTCATCCTATTTATTACGAGGTCATAGTTTTTTCTAAGAATTATGGGGAGGGAGGAAGGAGTGAAATAAATGCTGGTAACGTGAGAGAAATGCTGGAAAAATCTTATCTACCCTGTGGTCTGCATCAGCTCAGCCACTCCTTGCAGGTGAAGTCTGGGTTTCATCAGCCCCGCCTCTGCACAAAATGCATATTTGTGTTTACACGCATACGGTATTCCCTTTCCCACGTGGAATCATCACCTTCTTCAAACTTTACCTCTCACCCCTAAAATGTATACAAAGGATGAAGAAATCCGAGATATTACGACACTACAAGGTTGTGCTCGAAACATGTTAAAGTGTCATGCCCTGCTGATTAAGAAATTAGTCACCACCCGTGTACGATGTCACCTCACATCAGGTGGAAACGAGAACCCAGGATTGGGAGACGTGCTCCGTGTTTCAGAATCCGATTAAACAATTCAATAAAACATTTACAAAACAGAAAGATGTTGTGATCACCACACAACAGAGTTGTGTTAAAAGACCATCAGTTTTCCAAGGCCCAGGGAAATGATATGCCAAGAGAAACAGCCTCAGAGGAATTTCCATTTCTGGTTAAGTTCACTTAAGGATCGCTCTTCCCCAAATGAAAGTGTTAGTTAGTGGGTCTATTTGAAGATTACTTAAACCGTAATGAAAGGGAAAGGATCTTCATGGCAGACACCTTGTAGAGACAGGAATTGAAAGCCAGTGAGGACAGTTTCATTTGTAGGGGAAGAAGCCTGAGAAAGAGGAACTCTTTAAACAAATTTCTTGAGAGACAGAGACAGAGACAGAAATATCAGATGACGAAAGGCCTGAGAGAAAATCTCTCTTAATTATTCATTCCTTCATTCATTCATCCATTCATTTTCGGAGGAGAATGTTTTAATCATGACTCAGGATGAGCTTTTTTTTTTTATGAAGTGATAAATTGAAATCAAATTTATCCAGTACAAATAAAAACTTGGCCTATTCTTAAATCCATATATTAATCACATGCACATTTTTATGCTTTTCTTCTGATTATGTAAAAAATGCTTGCTGTACAAAATTCAAACAATACCGAAATGTGTAAAGTAAAAGGGGAAAGTCCCAAAGAAGCCCATGTCTCAGAACAACCTCTATTAACAGTTCGGTTTATATTAACCAGTAGTTTTATTCATTTTCTTACATGTAAATTGCTTATAATTACACTATACATATTGCTCTGCAACTGTGCTTTTCCTATCTAATCAATGGACGCCTCTTCATGCCAATGCATTTATTTCCATATCAAGTCATTGCTTCAAATGGTGTATTCCATTGTTTTACTGATTCATAACCAATTTTATATTAATGAGTATTTGAATTACTTCCAGGTTTTTGTATTTTTTGGTACCATAAATCTGCCTCAGTGAACATCTTTGTATATAAATCTTTGTACACTAGTGTGAAATTTTTCATAGAAGTGCAATTGCTAGATCAAAAGTCATCCAAAAACGTTGTGCCAATGATTCATTTTCCACAGTTTACACTATCACCAAAACTGGGTATTTAATGATCTTTTGAATTTAGTCCATATGGTAGGAGAAATATTATAGCTCATTGTTTCAACTTATATTTGGGAGGCTGAGAATCTTTGTAGATTGACTACTTTTATTTCTTTGTCGAAAATTGCTAGCCCGGGGACTTCCCTGGTGATCCAGTGGTTAGGACTCCAGGCTTCCACTGCAGCGGCCACGGGTTCGATCCCTGGTCGGGGAACTAAGATCCCTCAAGCTGCGCGGCACAGCCAAAACTAAATAAATAAAATAAAATTGCCAGCCCTCCAGCCCATATGCTTGGCTCATCTTCCTATCTGTACTTATTATTTTCTCAATGCTTTATAAAAGCTATTTATTCTAGAGATGTTTTTCATTTTTCTGGGTATCCGTGTGGAAGGCAGAATAATGGCCCTTCGAAGATGCCTAGGTCCTAATCCCTGGAACCTACGAACATGTGATGTTACATGGCAAAAGGGAATTGAGTTGCAGAGAGCATTATGTTTGCAAAATCAGCTGATCCTAAAATAAGGCGAGCATCCTGCGTTATCCAGGTGGGTTCAATGTAGTCATAAGCATCCCTAAAAGTGGAAGAGGGAGCCAGAGCAGGAGAACCAGAGAGACAGTAGTATAAGGACTTGAGGAGCCATTGCTAGCTTTGAAGATGAGGAAGGGGCCATACCCAAGGCTTCTAGCCTCTAGAAGCTAGAAAAGCCAAGGAAACAGATTCTCTTCTAGAGCCTCCAGAAAGAAATACAGCCCTGCTGACCATTGTTTTTAGCCCACTGAGGCCTGTTTCAGACTTCTGAACACCAGAACTGTAAAATTATAAGTTTGTGCTGTTTTAAGCCACATAATTTGCAGTGATTTGTTATAGCAGCAATGGGAAACTAATACAGAGGGCCAGAGAAAGGGATAATCCACCCCCACCACCTACTTCAAGCAGCATCTCCAGCATCCACTACAGTCCGCTGACATGGTTTTGGCTTCAGCTAGTTGGTTTTGGCTTCAGCTAGTTGATCTTGGCCCCTGAGCTCTGGGAACACCACATCTTCCCTTTCCCTCTCCAGTTTAGGAGCTAGAAGGCTACCTGCTGTTGATAATTTCCAAGGTGTTTACCATCCCCTTTTTTTTCCTTTAACTTTTAAAAATAGAAGTATAGTTGATTTATAATGTTTTGTTAATTTCTGCTGTACAGAAAAGTGATTCAGCTATACATGTATATACATTTAAAAAAATTTATTTATTTATATATTTTTTGGCTGCGTTGGGTCTTCTTTGCTGCATGCGGGCTTTCTCTAGTTGCGGTGAGAGGGGGCTACGCTTCATTGTGGTGGGCGGGCTTCTCATTGCAGTGGCTTCTCTTGTTGCGGAGCATGGGCTCTAGGTGTGTGGGCTTTAGTAGTTGTGGCACGAGGGCTCAGTAGTTGTGGCTTACAGGCTCTAGAGAGCAGGCTCAGTAGTTGTGGCACACGGCCTTTGTTGCTCCGCGGCATGTGGGATCTTCCTGGACCAGGGCTCGAACCCATGTCCCCTGCATTGGCAGGCGGATTCTTAACCACTGCACCACCAGAGAAGTCCATATACATTTTTAATATTCTTTTCCACTATGGTTTATTATAGGATATTGAATATAGTTCTCTGTGCTATACAGTAGGACCTTATTGTATATATACGCACATTCTATATATAAAAACTTACATCTGTTAATCCCAACCCCTCACTCCATTCCTCCCCCAACCCCCTCTCCCTTGGCAACCACATGTCTGTTCTCTATGTCTGTGAGTCTGTTTCTGATTTGTAGATAGGTTCATTTGTGTCATATTTTAGATTCCACCTATAAGTGATATCATATGGTATTTGTCTTTCCCTTTCTGAGTTACTTCACTTAGTATGATAATCTGATTTACTTCACTTAGTATGATAATCTCTAGCTGCATCCATGTTGCTACAAATGGCATTTTTTCATTCTTTTTTATGGCTGAGTAGTATTCCATTGTATATATGTATCACATCTTCTTTACCCATTCATCTGTTGCATGGACATTTAGGTTGTTTCCATGCCTTGGTTATTGTAAATAGTGCTGCTATGAACACAGGGGTGCATGTATCTTTTTGAATTAAAGTTTTGTCTGGATATGTGCCCAGGACTGGGATTGCTGGGTCATATGGTAATTCTATTTTTAGTTTTCTGAGGAACTTCCACACTGTTTTCCATAGTGACTGCACCACTCTACATTCCCACCAACAGTGTAGGAGGGTTCCCTTTTCTCCACATCTTCTCCAGCATTTGTTCTTGCCATCCCCTGTTTGGTTTTTCACCCCTTCCATAACCAATGAAGACAAGTCCTGTATTAGTTTCTGTTTACAATGTTTAGGGATATCTTTTCCTGGGTGGACCTTGCCTGATAGAGTCTGTCCAAAGTGTTGCAAATATGTTTTCCCAATCTGATGTTTGTTTTTTACTTTTGATAGTGTTTATTTCATGTCTGATAATGTTTTAATAGTGTTTAAACTTGCATCCAGTTAAACATCAATCTTTTGTAATGACATTTGAGTTTTATGTTACCATTGAAAGGCCTTTTCTCCTCCAAAATTTTAAAAATAAATAACCTATCTGGGACTTCCCTGGTGGCTCAGTGGTTAAGAATCTGCCTGCCAATACAGGGGACACGGGTTCCATCCCTGGTCCAGGAAGATCCCACATGCCACGAAGCACCTAAGCCCGTGCACCACAACTACTGAGCCTGTGCTCTAGAGCCCACGAGCCACAACTACTGAGCCCTCCTGCCACAACTACTGAAGTCCACGCACCTAGAGCCTGTGTTCCGCAACAAGAGAAGTCACCACAATGAGAAGCACGTGTACTGCAGCTAAGAGTAACCCCCGCTCGCCGCAACTAGAGAAAGCCTGTGGGCAGCAACGAAGACCCAACACAGCCAAAAATAAATAAATAAAATAAATAAATTTACATATATATAAAAATAACCTATCACTTTAGTTTTGAAATGTTTGTTGATAATATATAATCGCAAAGTATATGTATCATAAGTGTACAGCTTGCTAAATTTTCACAAACTAAGAACTTCTGGTCATATTATAATTTCACTTTTTACATTTAAAGTGATATATTTGGATTTGATTTAGGATTGATGGAGTAAGATTGGAATTCAGGTTTGTTTTTCCTTCAGTGAGTAATTACCATGTTTGAGAGCAGTAATCCGTACTTCTACAGATTTGAAATGCCAACTTTATCATATGCTTAATCCTGTTTGTACCTGATCAGTATTTGGAGTCTGATCTATTCCCATGTTTTTATTTTGCTATTTCTTAATGTTTTAATATAAAATTGTGCAAAACACTCCCCTTTATCCTAATTACTCATACTCAGAATATAAACTCTTCTAAATGTTTAGAATTACAAAAGGACCCTGCCTCTGCAAGAAAGAGTGATTCAATATCAAAAATACGCTCTAGGGGCTTCCCTGGTGGCGCAGTGGTTAAGAATTCGCCTGCCAATGCGGGAGACATGGGTTCGAGCCCTGGTCTGGAAAGATCCCGCACGCCGTGGAGCAACTAAGCCCATGTGCCACAACTACTGAGCCTGCACTCTAGAACCTGAAAGCCACAATTACTGAGCCGTCCTGCCACAACTACTGAAGTCCACATGCCTAGAGCCCATGCTCCGCAACAAGAGAAGTCACCGCAATGAGAAGCACGTGCACCACAACGAAGAGTAGCCCCTGCTCACTGCAACTAGAGAAAGCCCGTGCACAGCAACGAAGACCCAATACAGCCAAAAATAAAAATAATGATTAAAGAAAAAAAGCTCTAGGCCAGAAAACATAGTCAAAAAATTGTCTTGTGTAAGCATGGGTAGATATTTATCTTTCTGCTGCCAGGTTAGCCAGGACCTGGCACATGTAATATTCAGTAAATAAGTGGTTCCTGACTGAGCATTAAAAGTATGTCAAGCACACATTTTGACTAAATTCCAACTGATTGAGTATTAAAAATTAATCTCCATCAGAACTCATTATCAGGGACTTCCCTGGTGGTGCAGTGGTTAAGAATCGGCCTGCCAATGCAGGGGACACAGGTTTGATCCCTGGTCCGGGAAGATCCCATGTGCCGAGGGACAACTAAGCCCGTGCGCCACAACTACTGAAGCCCACGTGCCTAGAGCCCGTGCTCCGCAAGAAGAGAAGCCACCGCAATGAGAAGCCCGCGCACAGCAAGGAAGAGTAGCCACCGCTCGCCACAGCTAGAGAAAGCCCGCACACAGCAACAAAGACCCAACACAGCCAAAAATAAATAAGTAAAAAATAAATTCATTAAAAAACAAACAAACAAAAAAAAGAACTCATGATCAGAGCTAGATATTGCCATCGTAGGTTGAAATTCTGGCATACAAGAATAAATCTGAGCTTTTCATTAAAAAGTATTATTCCAATTTTATTTAAAATTTTAGAAGTTGAATCTTTGTTTGGTATTACAGAGCAGGAACAAAAATTTCTTAGCACTCTTGTCTGTTCAGTTGCTCCTATGGTCATTGTTATGCATATTTTGTAAATGTTCAACAGTAGACAGTGGGTGAGCAATATACTTTTAGACTGGCCTTGTCCACATAGGATGCTACTGTAATATTGCCACCAAATTTTCACACCTCCCTACTTCTCCAATGGTAATTGACTAGAGAAATGTCTCCGTGGATTCATAATTATATGGAATTATCACAGCATTCTTTTAAAATCCTGCTTTGTTCTTTGATTGGTGAGAAAATTGGTTGTTGTTTCTCACTTTTTTTTCTCTTTTCTGTTTTTCATTTCTTCAAAGTCTTTACTCTGTCTGAATGAAGATGATATAATATGGATATCATTGTGCGTGATTTTGAAGTTTTTCCTCTCTATGAAATATCGAAATGGAATTGATATCCTGCCATTAGTTTCTCATCACACAATGGAAAGAATTTCCATACAAGATGTTTTTTCTTTTTTTTCTTTTTAATTTATTTTTGGTTGTACCGGGTCTTAGTTGCAGCTCGCCACCTCCATTAGTTGCAGCACGTGTGCTCCTTAGTTGTAGCCAGCAGCCTTCTTAGTTGTGGCATGCAAACTCTTAGCTGCGGCATGCATGTGAGATCTAGTTCCCTGACCAGGGATCAAACCCATGTCCCCTGCATTGGGAGGCGGATTCTTAACCACTGTGCCACCAGGTAGTCCCTAAGACTTTTTTTCTGGAAGATCAATTGTTTAACTGGAGAGAAATAACTACAAATGAAATAAACTTCATAAACATCATTTTCTTTAATGCAATGAATGCCAACATTACCAAGGGTTCTAGCGATACAAAAATTGCAATGAGAGAAACAATTTCTATTTTTCTTCATTGTATTATTTTAAATTTTATAAACATTTACAGCACAAAAATGATACAATGTCCTTCCCAAACTCTTTCTCAATGTTTACTTTTACACTCAATGTAGTTCATTGCATTTTCCAGCTTCTAGAAACCACTCACATTCCTTGCCTCCTGGCTCTTTTTTCTCCCCTCAAAGCCAGTCACTTTGCATCTCTCTGATCAGAAGTCACAGCTTTGGGGTGGGATAGGGAGGGTGGGAGGGAGGGAGACGCAAGAGGGAAGAGATATGGGAACATATGTATATGTATAACTGATTCACTTTGTTATAAAGCAGAAACTAACACACCATTGTAAAGCAATTATACCCCAATAAAGACGTTTAAAAAAAAAAAAAAGAAGTCACAGCTTCCTCTGACTGACTTTTCTTCCTCTCTCTTCCACTTTTAAAGAGCCTTATAATTACATTGAATAATCTAAGATACTCTCCCTATTTTAAAAACAGTTGACTAGCAACATTAATTCCGTCTTAATTTCCTTTGGAATTAAGCCTATTCATAGGTTCCAAGAATTAAGACATGGACATTTTGGAGGACCATTATTCTGCCTACTGCCATATATGTACTTACATACATTTTATAAATCAAGATTCAGTTGCAGAAAATATAATCTACTCCAGCTAGTATAAGCAGAATCTATTTCAATAGCCTCAGAACAGTTGGCTGATTAACTAACTAGACTTCAGCTAAGCTTCTAGGAGTCATTTCCAAAGAATACAGTGCAGACTGAGGCCACCAGAGAGCTGACAATTCTGATATAATCAGGTATGTGCCTATGGAATCTGGAAGCCGTGGGTAGGGCTGTTGTCTGTAAAGCTACCTCACCTCCACTACAATCAGAAAGCTGCCTCTGCTAAATTGGGAATCCAGTACTACGCTGCTGAATCATGCAGCCTCTGCCTGGATCCACACAGCAAAATGAATGCCCTGCCCTGTCTCTCTCCTCACTTAGCTCAGTTTCAAAATCAAGTGTCATACAAGTGCATCTGATTAGAGGAACGTAAATCACATCAAGAACTCTGGTTATAATGGAGGCTGGGAGATTTTATTTTTAGCTTTCTAGCCTCTGCAACACAGGAAGGATTACTAGCAGGAGGTTGAGAATGGATATTAAACAAATTAAGCAAGATGTCTGCTAGAAACACACATGGTATGGTTCTGGAAGGAAATACAAGAAACTGGTACAGTGGAGGCAGCTGGGGAAGGGACCTGAATGGTTGGAGGATGGGATGGAAAGGACAGTTTATTTTCATTGCACCATCCTCTGTAACTATTTAAATTGGTACTTTGCATACATATTGGTTATTCACAACTAAATAATTTTTTTAATAGGATAGAGCAAAACAAAACCAAGTAAACTAAAATCAATATAAAAAAATCTCCAATGATTCTGATATAGCTGGTCCACAGACCAAGGTAACCTTGTCAATTAATACTTGTTGAAATAAATGTGTCTTCTATTTGGTCTAGGTGAGGAAAAGCATAGTTAGGTGAAACTTAATTGATAATTGTTGGAATTTAATTTCATATTACTTTTATTATTTTTGACATCATTTATGTGTAAAAAATAATATTAGCTATTACTTAGATATTGTCTTAATCTTGCATTTTGCTCTCATTTGCTACTTTCCCATTTCCTGGTGTGACTAGTTAACTAGTATATACACAAAAGACTGACTTTCAATTATCTATAACTTGGGTCAGGCTAACCACTTGGACTGAATTCCATAGCCAGGAGCCACAATTCCACTGTTGGCACCTGCAAATTATAGGCATGATTCCAAAAAGGGAACAGTTCTGTAAGATAGTCTTGCAAAAATCAAACCCATGAAAATATTTTGATGAGTAAATTAAATATAATGCTGAGCTCAAAAGACTAGAAAAAGGATTTGTTTAAAGAAATGGGAACAGAAATGGGGAATCCAGAGGAAGTGGTATTTTGGCTGGGGAATATAATAAGTTGATTGACACAGCATTTGGTTAGTAGTTGGAAAAGTCCTTTCAAATAGCAGAGTCTGAGCAGTCAGTTGAAATTTCAGAGAAGGCAAGTCTGCTGGATATATACATTTAATAATCATCAAACACATATCAAACCTTGATTATAAATATAGGTCTTGACAAAATCTGCTCTACCTCAGGCTAAAATCATGATGCTTCCACTGTACATAATGAATGAGTCTCACTCTTAGTAATATAAAATGAAACCTATCAATCAGTAGGGATTGAGTAGAAGTGGTAACCTGAGGCTTTCTCTCTGAGAAATGTGTATACAGCTCTCACAGCAATCAGGTTGTTGATTCCTCTGGGCATGCCACTGAATTGGCCTGTGGACTCCCAGACACTAAAGGACTTAAATAGAAAAGAGTTTAGTCAGCCCCTAGGTGACCACAGAGCAGCATCTGGGAGAAAGCATGCTGATTTTCCTTCTACGGTAGTTGAGAGATTTCTAAGAGAATAGGACTTTATTCTATTTCCCTCCCCCCAGCTTTATGGAGGTATAATTGGTATGCAAAAAATTGGATTTAACACATGTACACTATTTGGTGATTTTGGACATATGATTATATTCTTGTTACCATCACTATAGTCCAGGTAATAGACATATCCATCACCTCCAAAAGCTTCCTTACATGGCCCCTCCCTGTCTTTGTATCTTGTGGTCACATGAGATCTACCTTCTCAACAAATGTCTAAGTACATAATACCTTATTGTTAACTATTGGCGCTGTGTTATACAGCAGATCTCTGGAACATACTCATTCATGTTCATTACAACAGACTCAATAAAGGTCACAACCCTTAGGAATTGGGCTGTTGCTTGATCAGGAAAAGCAGGGTGTAACTTTGTGTGGAATCACTCAAAACAGGTCCTCTGTGTCACACACACACACACACACACACACACACACACACAATCAAACTAGCTGTAGAAGAATTGCCTTGAAAAGTTAATCACTAACTAGAATCAGGAGGACCATTCTCGGCTGCTTCCAATGCTACCAACAAGTGCCTGTAGAAATCTGCATAAACCCACGTGATTCCCTGGAGAATTCACTGGGTGGGGAGGAAGAAACTGCTTCAAGCAGTGATCTGACCCGTGACCAGAAATCTGACTTCATCAGAGGACAACGCTGCAGACACTCAGTCAGATGCAATCTTAGCCGTTTAGCAGGAAGAACTGCGGGAGGATGAAGGGCCACCTTGCCTGGGGCTGAGAGAGGTGTCCAGGCCCCCAGAGGTCTCAGGCCTTTGCTAAGGGGAATCGGGAGGAAAGCTGCTGTGGGAATAGGCACAGACGTGGCTGGTGACTTTCCTGTTCCGGTAATGCCCAGCATAAAAGTTTTGCTTTGTCAACAATCTTTGAAGCCAAGATACGGGGAATGTGGCTGTTGGGACCAGGTATCAAATAGAATAATCCTGGGACTTCCCTGGCAGTCCAGTGGTTAGGACTCAGGGCTTTCACTGCCGGGCTGGGCTTGATCCCTGGTCGGGGAACTAAGATCCCCCAAGCCGCACAGCGTGGCCTGAAAAAAAAAAAAAAGTGTCCTAGTGCAAAGAATAATTAAATGTATCTGGTTGCCAAAATGAAGCAAAACTTTAAGTCAGATGTTCTGGAAATAGAAAATGATTTTACAAATAAACTTCAGAGTATTGTGCCAGTGATTGGGAAAGCGACCTAAGAGTCACAGATGCTGTGCAAACTCACTACTTCTTTTCACAGGCTCCGGACACGCAGGCTCAGCGGCCATGGCTCACGGGCCCAGCCGCTCCGTGGCATGTGGGATCTTCCCCGACCAGGGCACGAACCCGTGTTCCCTGCATCGGCAGGCGGACTCTCAACCACTGCGCCACCAGGGAAGCCCCAAACTCACTACTTCTGATTATTTTATTTGCAGGCCAGCCATGGGGGCAGCAGCCCAGAGCCCTCCCATGGAGGTAGGCAGTGGGGCAGCCTCCCCTGGGGCTTTATTTTTTTTTTTTGAATTTTATTTATTTTTTTATATAGCAGGTTTTTCTTAGTCATCAATTTTATACACATCAGTGTATACATGTCAATCCAAATCTCCCAATTCATCACACCACCCACTGCTTTCCTCCCTTGGTGTCCATACGTTTGTTCTCTACATCTGTGTCTCAATTTCTGCCCTGCAAACTGGTTCATCTGTACCATTTTCTAGCTTCCACATATATGCGTTAATATACGATATTTGTTTTTCTCTTTCTGACTTACTTCACTCTGTATGACAGTCTCTAGATCCATCCACGTCTCTACAAATGACCCAATTTCGTTCCTTTTTATGGCTGAGTAATATTCCATTGTATATACATACCACATCTTCTTTATCCAGTCATCTGTCAGTGGGCATTTAGGTTGCTTCCATGACCTGGCTATTGGAAACAGTGACAGTTTTACTTCTTCTTTTCCAACTTGTATTCCTTTTATTTCTTTTCCTTCTCTGATTGCCATGGCTAGGACTTCCTGATCTTAGAGGAAATGCTTTCAGTTTTTCACCATTGAGAATGATGATTGCTGTGGGTTTGTCATATATGGCCTTTATTATGTTGAGGTAGGTTCCCTCTCTGCCCACTTTCTGGAGAGTTTTTATCATAAATTGGTGCTAAATTCTGTCAATAGCTTTTTCTGCATCTATAGAGATGATCATGTGGTTTTTATCCTTCAATTTGTTAATATGGTGTATCACATTGATTGATTTGTGCATATTGAAGAATCCTTGCATCCCTGGGATAAATCCCACTTGATCATGGTGTATGATCCTTTTAATGTGTTGTTGGATTCTATTTGCTAGTATTTTGCTGAGGATTTTTGCATCTATATTCATTAGTGATATTGGTCTGTAATTTTCTTTTTTTGTAGTATATTTGTCTGGTTTTGGTATCAGGGTGATGGTGGCCTCATAGAATGAGTTTGGGAGTGTTCCTTCCTCTGAAATTTTTTGGAAGAGTTTGAGGAAGGATGGGTGTTAGCTCTTCTCTAAATGTTTGATAGAATTCACCTGTGAAGCCTTCTGGTCCTGGACTTTGTTTGTTGGAAGATTTTTAATCACAGTTTCAATTTCATTACTTGTGATTGGTCTGTTCATATATCCTATTTCTTCCTGGTTCTGTCTTGGAAGGTTATACCTTTCTAACAATTTGTTCATTTCTTCCAGGTTGTCCATTTTATTGGCATAGAGTTGCTTGTAGTAGTCTCTTAGGATGCTTTGTATTTCTGCGGTGTCTGTTGTCCTCCTTTTTCATTTCCAATTTTATTGATTTGAGTCCTCTCCCTCTTTTCTTTGATGAGTCTGGCTAATAGTTTATCAATTTTGTTTAACTTCTCATAGAACCAGCTTTTAGTTTTATTGATCTTTGCTATTGTTTTCTTTGTTTCTATTTCATTTATTTCTGCTCTGATCTTTATGGTTTCTTTCCTTCTGCTAACTTTGGGTTTTGTTTGTTCTTCTTTCTCTAGTTCCTTTAGGTGGAATGTTAGATTGTTTATTAGAGCTGTTTCTTGTTCCTTGAGGTAGGCTTGTATCGCTACAAACTTCTCTCTTAGAACTGCTTTTGCTGCATCTCATAGGTTTTGGATCATCGTGTATTCATTGTCATTTGTCTCTAGGTGTTTTTTGATTTCCTCTTTGATTTCTTCAGTGATCTCTTGGTTATTCAGTAACGTATTGTTTGGCCTCCATGTGTTTGTGTTTTTTTAAATTTTTCCCCTGTAATTCATTTCTAATTTCATAATGTTGTGGTCAGAAAAGATGCTTGATGTGATTTCAATTTTCTTAAATTTACTGAGGCTTGATTTGTGACCCATGATGTGATGTATCCTGGAGAATGTTCCGTGCGCACTTGAGAAGAAAGTGTAATCTGCTGTTTTTGGATGGAGTGTCCTATAAATATAAATTAAATCTATCTGGTCCATTGTGTCATTTAAAGCTTCTGTTTCCTTCTTTATTTTCATTTTGGATGATCTGTCCTCTGGTATAATTGAGGTGTTGAAGTCCCCCACTATTATTGTGTTACTGTCAATTTCCTCTTTTATAGCTGTTAGCAGTTGCCTTATGTATTGAGGTGCTCCTATGTTGGGTGCATATATATTTATAATTGTTATATCTTCTTCTTGGATTGATCCCTTAATCATCATGTAGTGTCCTTCCTTGTCTCTTGTAACATTCTTTATTTTAAAGTCTATCTTATCTGATATGAGTATTGCTACTCCAGCTTTCTTTTGATTTCCATTTGCATGGAATATCTTTTTCCATCCCCTCACTTTCAGTCTGCATGTGTCCCTAGGTCTGAAGTGGGTCTCTTGTAGACAGCATATATATGGGTCTTGTGTTTGTATCCATTCAGCAAGCCTGTGTCTTTTGGTTGGAGCATTTAATCCATTCACGTATAAGGTAATTATCGATACGTATGTTCCTATTACCATTTTCTTAATTGTTTTGGCTTTGTTTTTGTAGGTTCTTTTCTTCTCTTGTGTTTCCCTCTTAGAGAAGTTCCTTTAGCATTTGTTGTATAGCTGGTTTGGTGGTGCTGAATTCTCTTAGCTTTTGCTTGTCTGTAAAGCTTTGGATTTCTCCATCGAATCTGAATGAGATCTTTGCTGGGTAGAGCAATCTTGGTTGTAGGTTCTTCCCTTTCATCATTTTAAGTATATCATGCCACTCCCTTCTGGCTTGTAGAGTTTCTGCTGAGAAATCAGCTGTTAACCTTATGGGGGTTCCCTTGTATGTTATTTGTCATTTTTCCCTTGCTACTTTCAATAAGTTTTCTTTGTCTTTAATTTTTGCCAATTTGATTACTATGTGTCTCGGCATGTTTCTCCTTGGGTTTATCCTGTATAGGACTCTCTGCACCTCCTGGACTTGGGTGGCTATTTCCTTTCCCATATTAGGGAAGTTTTCAACTATAATCTCTTCAAATTTTTTCTCGGGTTCTTTCTCTCTCTCTTCTCCTTCTGGGACCCCTATAATGTGAATGTTGTTGAGTTTAATGTCGTCTCAGAGGTCTCTTAGGCTGTCTTCTTTTCTTTTCAATCTTTTTTCTTTATTGTGTTCTGCAGCAGTGAATTCCACCATTCTGTCTTCCGGGCCACTTATCCGTTCTTCTGCCTCAGCTATTCTGCTATTGATTTCTTCTAGTGTAGTTTTCACTTCAGTAATTGTATTGTTCATCTGTTTGTTTGTTCTTTAATTCTTCTAGGTCTTTGTTAAACATTTATTGCATCTTCTCGATCTTTGCCTCCATTCTTTTTCTGAGGTCCTGGATCATCTTCACTATCATTATTCTGAATTCTTTTTGTGGAAGGTTGCCTATCTCCACTTCATTTAGTTGTTTTTCTGGGGTTTTATCTTGTTCCTTCATCTGGTACCTAGCCCTCTGCCTTTTCATCTTGTCTATCTTTCTGTGAAAGTGGTGTTTGTTCCACAGGCTGCAGGATTGTAGTTCTTCTTGCTTCTGCTGTCTGCCCTGTACTTCTGATTATTTTAACTACTGCTAGTATTTTAACTATCCCTGTAATTCTGTAATAGAAAAGTGCAAGTACAGAGTTTTCTATATAGGTCCTTGAGGTATCCTTGCCAAGTAGAATTCAGTCTATGATTCAACCCTACCTTTTCAACTGAGAATCAGCTGCTAGGTAACTAACATGGTACACCACCAAGAGGATGTAGTAAACCTATTCTGAACGTTGTGGTCTTGACTACCATCTCAATTAAATTGAGACATCTCGAGAGAGAGAGACAGGTGTCCTAGGCAACTGATGAGTTAAAGACTTATGTGTTCCCTAGGTCAGAGCTTCTCAAACTGTACTGTACACCCAAATCACATAGGGGTGTTAATGAAGATGCAGATTCTGATTCAGTAGTTGGGGAGGGGGCAGCTGAGATTCTGGATTTCTAACAAGTTTCCAGGTGATGCTGATGCTGCTGGTCCAGCCACAAGGGACTCCAAGACCCTCTCCAGAGCTGGCAGGAGAATGCTAAATAACAATGTTATTGAACTTTGTTCAATGAGGTAAAATATATGGAAAAGTGTAAAGCCCCAAACACAGGCCACACACTATATTAATATAATCTATCTGGCTCCTTGTCTCATTTCAGTCCCCAGAGTGTGTATCTATCTACCCGTCAAGCATGAAATGCCATCATCAACAACAATAAAGACTCATGCCTACCCCCAATCCATCTGTCTCCTATCTAAAAACACACCTCTCTCTGAAACGTCATTTGAGTTTTGTGAAGCTGTGAAAGTTGTGGTTATATATAAACAAACACCAATGAAGAAAGATGGGTATACAAATGGCAGGTGATAAGGAAAAGCTCTCAGAAAAGAATCAGAGAACATCTGCTAACCAAAAAAATTTCTGTATAATAACTACTGTTTGCCTTTGGGTTCAGCTCAGGAAGTGATCATATATTTTCTACATTTGTAAATGAATGACTCACATATTTGCATGAAAAGATGATATGAATAAATGAATTAAACATACTGCAAACTACCCCTTATGTCAGGGCAGGAATGGGGGTTAGGGTAGATAATGGATACAAACCATTATTGAACACCTGCTATATAAAAATTGCTTTACGTGGATATCATTTAATTTCCACTCAACCTCAAGCAACAAGTGTAGGGTTAACGTACCCATTTCACAGTTGAAGAATCTGAGACTCAGAGAGGTAACAGACCTTGCTTAAATTTATGCATTGGCAGAATCAGAGTTTCCAATCCATTTTTTATCATAAAATTTCATAATATTGGTCCAATACACTAAAATCTATACATAGATTTCTGTTTTGATTTGGGGTTGGTATTTTGAATACCTAGAAGAACTATAATCACTATCAAGTTGGGTGCACTTAGGAAAGGCCATATTAAGGGCATATGCTTTTCAAGTTAGTTTATTTTTTAACATCTTTATTGGAGTATAATTGCTTTCCATTGTTGTGTTAGTTTCTGCTGTATAACAAAGTGAATCGGCTATACATGTACATATATCCCCATATCCCCTCCCTCTTGCGTCTCCCTCCCTCCCACCCTCCCTATCCCACCCCTCTAGGTGGTCACAAAGCACTGAGCTGATCTCCCTGTGCTATGTGGCTGCTTCCCACTAGCTATCTATTTTACGTTTGGTAGTGTATATATGTCCATGCTACTCTCTCACTTCATCCCAGCTTACCCTTACCCTTCCCTGTGTCCTTAACTCCAATCTCTACATCTGCGTCTTTATTCCTGTCAAGTTAATTTTTAAAAATAAAAGATATATAAAACATGGAAAATTCTAACAGGATATAAATTTTACAAGATAAAAAGTAAAATATCTTCTGCTTCCCTTCGGGAAATGGAACTGTTCAGTCAATGATTCAGAATCTCTAGGGATGGAGCCCAGACACTAGGATGTTGTAGGGAACTTCCTGGTGATTTGGAGGCAAAAAGAGGGTGAGAACTGTCACCTAGATCGCCCCTAAAAGCAAATCCTTCACACTGAAGCTGCTGAAGTTGATTTGAATGTTCATTTTCTTTCCTTTTTCAAAGTGATCTTGAATCTATAAGCGTTTGTTGAAATAATGCAAATGGCATCATTTCTCACCAACTCGTGGGTGATATATTTGAAATCCCAGAACAAAGTTGGTGAAAAAATCAGGTCTGTATCCACCTGTCCGTGCTCCCAGCAGAAGCATCATGTGTCTGTGAGTCATAAGACCTGGCCGGCTGCTTCTGGCATGTTCAACTGAATCTCAAATCTGCTGCCAATAGGGAGGTTAAATGAAGAGCTGTAGTTTGTTCTTTTAATTTGTTTTCATTTTTGTTGTTATTGTGTTGTTTGTTTTTTTAACAATCCTGGATAGAAGTTTTATTTGATGTTCTATTTCCTAGAATCTGTGGGCAGGTTTATGCACTTTCAGGGATTTCTAATGGCTACTTGTTGGATGCCAAAGTGACATTGACACTGTTCTCGTCTCAGTTAAGTTCTTAGAGCTCAGTGATTGGAAATGACAGTGGTGGTCTGAGCAGAAAACACTGGTCCCGGGAAAACAAACGGAAATGCACAGCACTTTGTCAAAGTCTCCTTGATAGCCTAAAACTAAAAATAACCTGTTTACCATGTCATTTAATATGGCAATTACTCCATGACAATAGTTCTTAGGATGGCGGAGATCAGAGAGAGCCTTCTCCTGACAGAGTAACAGTTGGCAAAACTTGGTTAGAGGATCAAATTCACCTTGATGTTATGTGAACACTGAGAGTGAAGGGAAAAAAAAGTTACGGTTGACTGGCCGCCAAGTGGCACACTTTTTAGTCCTTGCTGGAGACACAAAAAACGGGACACATTCTTTTTACTCAGTCTTGTCTTCAAAACTGTGTGAAAAAGTGGCACTAGATACACAAAATGAGGGAAAGAAAGCTGAACTAGGGGGAGTGAAGCATGAATGTTGTTAATGAAACTTAAATGCATTTTCCTTCTCAGTCTTTGAGCAAGTAGGCAACATTTTTTAAAAGAATTGTTTTGTTTCTGGCAAGAAGAAAGGAGACATAGAATATATTAACATACAAAAGCAACCGGGGCATCAGCGAGCGCTCTTGGCTAACTCCAAAGGTTGGTGTTCTGGATATTGAAGATTTTAAATCAAGAATGCAGAAATTCTGGACTGCAGTTTCTAGAATATTCATATCCAACTTCTAGATTACGGTTTCTAGAAAAATATGAGTGGTCAAGTAGATTGACACTAATAACATGATAATTCTCCCATTTCAAGCTCCTCACTATAATGAGGGGATGGTCATACATTTTGATGTAATACTAACTGTACTTTCAGGTAATAAGCAACTTAAACCCCCAAACAATTCAAAGTTTGAAATCATGAAAACAAGGACAATGACATAAAAGAGCGCTGTGAGAAGATTATGAGCTATCAAAACAAAAACAGCAGCAGTATTTTGACTATGCCTAATTTATTAAAAAAACAAACTTGCTTAGACTTTTGTAGCACAGACTGTACAGGTTTTTCAACTTCTGTTTCGATTAACTCCTTAGTGTGGCTCTCCCAGCAAACTTGGAGACATTCAGAAGACATAGGTGTGGTACTCTATCCTGTAAAAACCCAGATTGGTTTTATTGATTTGAGCCACAGCATACAAAAGGGAGACCAGAAAAGTGATGTGCCCATGTGAAAAGAGGACAGTGTGGCAATTTAGGTCAATTGTAACTCTAATTGCTTCTCCTACTCCCAGGAAGAAAAGGATACCTTCTATGGATTCCTTGCATAATGGTATCCCCCAAAAGTTAAGGCTTTGCCTTATATTTGTCCAACTCTGTCAATAATTGGTAGGTTCAAAGAATAGTACCCCATGTACAGCCCCATCAACTTGATAGCACAGCTTATTATTTTCTATCATATATATTATTTTGAAAATTTGAAGATTTGATATTAAACTGACCCGAGAGGTCATTCTTTAAAAAATAAAATAATTCAACAACTTGCAATGCACAAATATATCACAGAGTTGTGTCAGAAAGCATTCATTTTTGGGAAAAGGGCAAAAAAAAAAAAACCAGAATTATTCATTAAAGTATTTATTTAACGAATATTTATTTATCATGTACTATATGCCAGGCATATAGTACTAAGCTCTGAGGAGATTTTCCTGCTTTCGTTATAGTTATAGCATTTTTTAATAAACGAAATTTAAATTTGATTGATAATCTCTAGTCATAGCTGAGCTCGCCAAGATTTAAAAGAAGGAATTCATTACAAAAGCGTGGCCTAGAATGTATAAAATGAGAATAACTCAGTGTGACATTTTCCGCTTTCTGGAACAAAAATGTTAATGTAAATGTGATAGAGTGGTTTGAAGCTGTCAAGAAGTTTTAAATTGGCCAAATGTGGTAAAATTCCCACTTCCCCAAATGGTTAATATGATTTTTCTATGTAGGGGATCAACAACATTCTCATAAAACACGTGTCTTAACCACTTAACAAATATGGACTCTGTTTTGAAAATGTAATCATGCTTTGCAGATCATGGGAGAGAGCATACCTAACAGAGCTCAGGTATTCAAAACTGGGCAGAGGTGCAAGCGGGTTACTCCCAGGTGGAAGGATGTTTGGAGCAGCACATAAGCAGGAAGGCAATGAAAGAAATAAAGGGGAAGAATGTTCTGGAGGGGAGAGTCCCTTCTAAAGAGACTAAAGATGAGGCTACAGGGAAGGACAAAAAAAAATTGACTTATTGACATAAAAAGCTAGGTTTGGATCCTTCTTCTCCTTTTTTTGGCCGCATGGCACAGCATGTGGGATCTTATTTCCCCTGCCAGAGATGGAAACCACGTCCCCTGCACTGGGAGTGTAGCATCTTAACCACTGGACCACCAGGGAAGTTCCTCCTTTTTCTTCTTTTCTAATACTTCCAATTGTCTCTTTAGCCTTCCTGGATTTTTCAGAGAAGAGTGAATATTTTCTTCATTGTGTTCATAAATCCCTTTACTTGTACTTTTCTTAATATTCCTACCAATTATGTATGCACTCTCAATCTTTTTTTTTATAGTTCTAATTCTTTTTTATTTATTCACATTTAAAAATATTGCTGATTGAGTACAGTGGGCAACTCTATCACCAACAAAGGAGAGGGATGGATTCTGTTTCCTAGGTATACCACTAATATTCTTTTTTTTTTTTAAGTTTTTGCTATTTTTTAAAAAAAAATTGAAACATAGTTGGATATAACATTATGTTAGTTTCAGGTGTAAGTAACAGAAAACTTGGCCTTAGCTGGCTTAAACAACTGAGGTTTATTGGCTCTCTTAACTGGAAGTCCAGAGATTGATCAGGGTTTGAGGTTGCTTTAATTTAGTAACTCCAGCTCCTGTTTCCTCACTTCCCCTGCTATGATCATCTCTGAGTATTGGCTCATTCTCAGGGTAGCATCCCTTTTGATGACAAAACAATGGCAGAATTTACAAGCTTCACATCCCTATCACACAACGTTGAGAAGAAAAAAGAGTATCTCTTCTGGTACTCTCTTTTAAACAAGGGAGTGGTTTCCTAGTGGTTTCCAAAAAGGGTCTCTCGTTTTTGGCTCAAATTTGGTTCCATTCCAAAGCCCAGTCCCGTTGTATTATTTTGCTAGGGCTGCCATAACAAAATACCACAGACTGGGTGGCTTAAACAATAGAAATTATTTTCTCACAGTTGTGGAGACTGGAAGTCTGAGATCAAGGTGTCAGCAGGGTTGGTTTCTTCTGAGCTCTCTCCTCGGCTTGCAAATGGTCATCTTCTCCCTGTGTCTTCACACTGTCTTCCCTGTGTACATGTCTGTGTCCAAATTTTCTCTTATTAAGACACCAGTCATGGACTTCTGTGGTGGCGCAGTGGTTAAGAATCTGCCTGCCAATGCAGGGGACAACGGTTCGATCCCTGGTCCGGGAAGATCCCACATGCCACGCAGCAACTTAGCCCATGTGCCACAACTACTGAGCCTACGCTCTAGAGCCTGCAAGCCACAACTACTGAGCCTGCATGCTGCAACTACTGAAGCCCGCGAGCCTAGAGCCCGCGCTCCGCAACAAGAGAAGCCACCGCAGTGAGAAGCCCGCGCACCACAACAAAGAGTAGCCCCTGCTCACAGCAACCAGAGAAGGCCTGCACACAGCAACGAAGACCAAATGCAGCCAAAAATAAAATAAATAAATTTATATATTAAATAAAAAGACACCAGTCATACTGAATTAAGGCCAACTCTAATGACCTGATTTGAACTTAATGACCTCATTAAAGGCCCTATCTCCAAATACAGTCACGTTTTGAGTTACGGGGGGTTAGGACTTCAATGTATAAATTTTGGGAGGACACAATTCAGCCCATAACACCCATCCTAATAGCGGGGACTTGGGTGAGCAGATTGCCTTAGGCCGAGATTCCAAACCAGTGAGATCATCCCCAGTGGGAAGTCAAGCCCGTGGCCAAAACACATTGGCAGCATCAGGGAGGGTGAAAAACTAGGTGAAAACTGGGCTGACAAAGGGAATTGGCAATCAGCAGTGTTAACTAGAGGAGGGTTAGGCTAAGTGATTGCTGAGATCTCTTCTAGCTCTAAAACTCAATGACTGAAAATTCCAAGTACTTTTCATCACAATGTACTAAAAGCTAATACAAAGCAATAGGTGGAGATTTGATGACAGCAGACCAGAACTACAGGGTCAAAAGTTATTTTGCCAGAGAAGCCAGCAGGGCAAGATGACATTCTCTTAGAGATGTAGCTCTCTTGTCTGTGGATAGTGGCAATGGAGAACAAGACCACGACTCCAGGGGTTGTATAGGGGGGAGGGGAAGAGATGGCCCAGCATAGCCTATATTTCTTCATATTGGATATGGTAAGAGTTCTGTAAATATCAAAGGCTGCTGATAAAGACAGTTGACAGAAAAGTTCTACAGCTTTAGACGCAATCTTTGATTATGTTAGGTTAAAGCCAGAGAAACTGATGTTTCATAGGTTAACAAGAATTAAATAGCAACAATTTCATGGTTCAACTTTCATGGTTCCTGTAGGCCTTAAAGATATGTGTTCTCAAAAAATCAACAAATATAAAGGATTTGTGAAAGAAAAGATATTTCAGAACATGCATTCCCTTTCAGTGTGATAGCTCCCCCTCCAATAGACTCCATTTACCAAACAATATAAAATGTTGATAATGACAATCTTAACTGATAGAGAAAAAGCATAGTATATTTCACATGGTCTGTTTCCTATATCTCGGGAATACAGAATACATCTAAAAGCATCTGAACAACTAACAAAAATTGTAGCATTTTTTAGTCTTGGTTATCTTAGATATCTTTCCTTATTTATATTAAGTAACTGAATCCCCAGCTATAACTGGGAAAATATGATTTTCCGAGTTCTATATAAATAGTAGAAAAATGATTCCGGCCCCTAACTTACCTTCCACCTTCCCTCTCTTCTAACGTTATTGGCACTGAAATCTCAACTATTTGATGGCTCATTTGTTTTGTTTGGATCTCAGACAGTCCTTAACGGAAAAGAAAGATTGGTCCCAGACTAGGTAAATCCCACTAACTTATTATAATATTATTTTTTGGTTTAGACCTTATTTCTTATTCTCTTTCCCCTAAGTGTGGGCAGATATTTAGACATTTTTTTAGAAAGAATATTTCCTCTTTACTGAAGTTCTTTTACTTTTATAGAAATTTTAGGCCGAAGAAGTTTCTCATTATTTAATATGCCTCTCTTTAAAATGATGTTTGATATGTTTAGGACTTACATTGATAAGGAAAAATTGGAAAGCTCCCCAAAACATTTCCTATAAATTTCCAGTAATAAAAAAACATCACTGGGCTTCCCTTGTGGCGCAGTGGTTGAGAGTCTGCCTGCCGATGCAGGGGACACGGGTTCGTGCCCCGGTCTGGGAAGATCCCACATGCCGCGGAGCGGCTGGGCCCGTGAGCCATGGCCGCTGAGCCTGTGCGTCCGGAGCCTGTGCTCTGCAACGGGAGAGGCCACAACAGTGAGAGGCCCGCGTACAGCAAAAACAAAACAAAACAAAAACAAAACAAAACAAAACATCACTTATGGCTTCTCTATGAAGAGGTTATTCAGAAGAATCTCAGTAAAAGTTTCTACATTTAGATTGCTCTGTTTATTTTACATGGTCTCAAAGAAAAACATAATAATTTTATTTGAGAAGAAAATTTCTGAGATTTTTTGCAATAGAGCATTGCTAATCAAAGTTTTGGCCCATACTGTTGGTAGAACAACACAGTGTTTAATTAAAACACAGGAGAATCCTTTCTATTTGAGAAATTAAAGAATGCCACCTTTTTCTTCTTCATTTTCCTTAAGGTGATCTCTAAAAAAATGCATTTCCGTTATTCAGTTACTAAGTTTGTTGAAGTTTAATTGCTTATGTGGCTCTTATTGTCAGAGCCAAAGTGCAAAAGTCATCTTTTTCCTCCACACAGACACAAATGCTGGCCTGCATTACAGCTCACCGTGGGAGGTATTTATTCTGTGATTAAATGAGAGTAAGAAGAATGTTCTGAAGTTATTGCTTAGTGCCTCTCCCACCAGCCTCCCCCCACACCTTTTTAAAGATGATTAAAATCAAGGCTGAATGTGATTTTGGTAAAGTAAAATTCTGGGCTTATATAAATTAGTTGAAACTTACCAGAAATAAGGGTAAGCGTTTGCATTTAGGTTCAAGTATGAAATGAACATGTGACCTGGAGGTAGGTTGTTCCAAAAAAATCTGTAGATTTTAATTAATCTAAAGCTTAAGATTAGGGACTTCCCTAGTGGTCCAGTGGTTAAGACTCCAAGCTCTCAATGCAGGGGGCCAGTGTTCAATCCCTGGTCAGGGAACTAGATCCCGCATGCCGCAACTAAGAGCCTGCATGCCACAACTAAAGATCCGGCACAGCCAAATAAATATGAAAAAAAAAAAGCTTAAAATTAATCAAAGTATAATATGACTATCTTGTATTGCAAAAATAGAATGTTAGATCATGACAAGTAACATCCCCACTGTTCTATGAATGAATCAGGTCGCACTTGGGGCATCCTTTTTTTTTTTTTAATAAATTTTAATTAATTAATTAATTAATTTTGGGCTGTGTTAGGTCATCGTTGCTGCGGGTAGGTTTTCTCTAGTTGTGGCGAGCAGGGGCTTCTCATTGCAGTGAGGGGGCTTCTCATTGCGGTGGCTTCTCTCGTTATGGAGCATGGGCTCTAGGCACACGGGCTTCAGTAGTTGTGGCACGCGGGCTCAGTAGCTGTGGCTCACAGGCTGTAGAGCACAGGCTCAGTAGTTGGGGCGCTCAGGCTTAGTTGCTTCGCGGCATGTGGGATCTTCCTAGACCAGGGATCAAACCCGTGTCCCTTGCATTGGCAGGCGCATTCTTAACCACTGTGCCACCAGGGAAGTCCCAACAGTTGGGACATCTTAATAGTCAAATTTTTAAGAGCAATACTGATGAAATGAAGTGGATGAGCAGACCAGAAAACTGAGTTGTGTGAGGAACAGTGTATGGAATGAGAGATGCTGAGGCTGAAAAAGAGAAGACTAAGGGGTAGAAAACCACTAACATCCAAACAGCATCTCTTTTGTGCCAGGAATTGTATGAGGTGCCTTCCAGCACCTTGCTCAATTCTCAAAATAATCCTATGCCATAGGGTGTACTATCTCCATCTTCCCACTGGCTTCTTGTGATTAGGCAACTTGTCCCAAGATTCTTCATTATTCAGTGACAAGGTTGTGACTCCGTCTGCTGCTTTTCTGATATCAAAACCTGCATTTTTCCTTTCACGTCTTAGGCCACCATCACCGTCACTTAGGCTTTAGATTCTGGAGAAAATTACAGGTCAAGAGTTACTTCATTCAAACCCTTTGTTCAACACTATTTGGGCCCCTGAGTATATGAGGCATCGTGCCAAGAATTCTGCCCAAAGTGAGCTTCTGGCTTCTTAGAGGAAAGAAAATACTTGCCTCAATAACAGTAATGGAAGGTGGGAAAAGTAACATGAGCAATGCAGTCAGTGTGCTTCAGGCGAAGAAATATTGCTGCTGAAGAAGAGATGTGGCATTTGAACTGGGCTTTGGAAGACAGAGGGATTTGGATGTGCTGAGATAAGGCGGGGAGGGCACCCCAGGCAGAAAGAACAACAAGACTGTGGGAAAATGCAATGCATGTCTAGGAAACATTAAATAGTTTCGTGTGCCTCTAATATTAGGTATGAGAAGATAAACGAGGAATGAGTTGGAGGAATGGATTGACCTAGATGAGAGAGGGTAAGAAATGCCAGGCTAATGAGTTCTGTAATGTTCTGTAGGCAATGGGGAGCCACAATTGATTTTTTTTTTTTAATTAAGGCAATTACAATGGCCTCAACAGTTTTTTTGCATAGAGAACATACTGCAGGGCAGAAAAGAAGGTGGGAAGAGGTTGGAAGGCTTTTATTTCCCAATGCAAGCTAATGAGAGCCTGAGTGATTGTACTGTGCAGGCTTCTTCCATTTCTTTTTTTTTTAATGATATCTTGAAGACAAAATTTTATTTTTTCCTCTTAGTTATGATATTTAATTTTTATCAGAAATTTTTAAATTTTATGCAAGTTTTAAATTTTTATTTTTAATTAATTTTTATTGACATACAGTTGATTTACAATGTTGTGTTAGTTTCTGCTGTACAGCAAAGTGAATCAGTTATCCATATACCTATATCCGCTCTGTTTTAGATTTCTTTTCCCATATAGGTCATTACAGAGTATCGAGTAGAGTTCCCTGTGCTATGCAGTAAATTTTTATACAATTTTTAAAGGCTCCTTTCCATTTACAGTTATTACAAAATATTGGCTATATTCCCCCTGTTGTACAATTCATCCTTGACTTATCTTATACCCAACAGTTTGTATCTCCCTTTCCCCCGCCCCCTATATTGCCCCATCCCCCTCTCTCCCCACTGGTAACTACTAGTTTGTTCTCTATATCTGTGAGTCTGCTTCCATTTCTTTTTAAGCCCACCCAACCCTCATTCATACCACCCAACTGCTGTCCCATCAGATGGACTCTTGACCTACACTTCTTTGCCTTTTCCCAATCTCCTTTGCCTTCACCTCCTTCCACTAATCAAGAATTTTGGCCCCCTGACTCCTGCCTTCAACTCTGGGCCCCATGTGTTTGATCTTCATCCTTACTTTCCTGGTATTTGGACGCTAGTTTTCACCCATGCGCTATGCTTTGATTCACTTTTCCATCCTCGGGTCACGCCATCACCTCAGGCAGGTTCACGCTGCCTCAGCCTTGGCCTTGGCCCTCCCTTGCACACGAGTCAGGATTCAAGACTGCAAACGGAAACTACTCTAGTGAGTTTAGGACAAAAGCTTTTTTTTTAATTTAATAAAGGATGTTTGGTACCTCATGGAATTTCTGAGCGCTGGCCCATAGGCCATGCAGCCAGGATCCGTAGCCACAGGCCACATCATGCCGTATGCTGGGAGGGCTGCAGAAGGGGAGAGGGCTTCGCTGCTGCTGGGCACAGGGACCACGGAGCCAGTGATTCTGGGAACTCAACACAAGTTTCACCAAGGACGTCCTGGAAGAGCCGATGCCTCTATTGTCATTTTTGTGAAATGGTAGATTGCAAGGACTCCTGCTTCCTAAGGTTGTTCACTTCCGGAGTGAAATCTTTATGATTACGTCTGATGGGTGAAACCTAACCGTCTCCAGAGATGGATGCACCACGGAGCTAATGAAGCTTCAGCCGCAGGACCTCTCATCTGCACAGACCCCTTCCAAGGCCCTGGGAGAGTCTTAGGATGGTCATAGGTTTGGGAAAATTTACACAAGAAAGATACTGTAACTGCAGCCCTGCCTTCCCGGTCCCACTTACTAAATTTACACAACATGACCAGCTATGTGTTGTGAAGCGTAAAGAGACTTCTCTAAACTATTGACAATAATAAAAAAAACTTTGACCAACCTTACTAAAGGACAGTCTCGAGTGTCTTTCTATTCTTTATTAAAAATATATTATAAAGCCTCTGCATGTGAAGAGGCAATCAAAGACTATGCAGCTAAAATAATAATAAATATATAATAAAGAATAATAAAGAAAAATATTAAAGAGGTGCATTAGGCAATTGAAATTACATTCTTTTTCGGAATTTGTGATGTTTATGGTAGTGGTCAGTTTTTTAAATTTTTTTTCTCATTCTAAATAAGTACTTAATTTTTAAACCTAATTTTAAGTTCAAAATTTGGCTGCTTTTTATTATGAAAGAAATTTCCCCTAAATTGCATTAGCTTCAAGCCCTACGAAACCAAGATCTGCCCCTGGGTGAATCCCTGAACCTTAACTAAGCAGGTTAAGAAAACTATGGGGAATTCCCCAGACACAGGAAGGATATTTAAACATGCCAGGTGGCCCTAAACATGATGAATGTCCTTTTCATTGTCCTTGACCATGTGTATGGAATGTGGGAAGAGCACCTCTTTTGAGGAAATAGGTTTTAGAAAAGGAATGGAGAGTCAGGAACTCATAACAGATATTACATAGACATGGTGAGACACTAGATTGTGCATGACACCAGAGGACCCTGAGGATTAGCATAGACAGTGATCAGGATGGTGATGCTAATAGCCGGGATAGAGATCTCAGAGCTGATTCAGATTCAGGGAAGAATTGGGAAGACAGAGCTTGTTTTTGAATATTCTAGGACTCAGATTGTGTAAGCCTTCATAAAGACTAAAGTTAGTAGATCTTCTAGTATTAACTCACTCATTCATAGCCCTGAATGAAGGGTAGTAACAATTACAGTTATAAACTGTAACTTGGCAGCCAAAAGAAAATAAAGTAACAGATTAGTTTAGAAAAATACCAACAAACATAACTAAAGGGCAAGGGTAACTAAAAGGCAGATCAGGCAAAATGTTACTCATGATTAAATACTAGAGATCCTGCTTTGATGTTAAACAAATTTTAATTTTGTTATGCTAAAAAAATAGCAAAACTAGGTAGGAAACCCAAAACAAAACATGGTTGTCTTGTAGAAATAGTTGTAATAGCAGCGGGTATGTATAGAGGGTTTTCTATGCTCCATGTATTATACTAAATAACATAAATAAATATATAAATATATATATATACATATATATAAAACTTACATAACTTACATTATTTCTTATAACAACCCATTATGTATGGTAGTGTCATTATTCTCATTTTACACATGGATAAACTGAGTTTTAGAGTGGTTAAATTACCTGCCAATTTGCAAACAGTGGTCTGGACTCTAAAACCTGTACCGGAGTGTATAACCAGGGCACTATATTGTTCTGCAGCATTCGGCTACCTTGCCTTCATTATTTTGCTGGAATATGTGGAGAGCATTATGCAAATATACATGCTTTGTTCCACCACAGACATATCAAGTTAAATGTATCTTTGATAGTCTCACACCCATACTAGGGAACAATGGCCCATTCAGAGCTGCACAGGAACCAATGACCAGGTAGACTGGGTTCCCCGAATGAGTGGCTTTTGGCAGCCTTGCTGTTGGGGGTGTATAGGTTGTTTAAGAGAGGCAGCACGACTTAACGTGAGTCTGTTTGAAAAACAGGAAGAGAGAAATTACTTGTACATCGTGGATTACATTCAGTCTTTCTTTTCCTTTTAAGTTTCTGATGGGGGATTTAAACACCGGGCTTCAGGGAAAATGGGACCAGGAAGTTACGAGCATCCCTACCCACTGCTTACACAGGGCTAATGAAACAGTCCTATATTCCCAGTACAACTGAGGTAGAGAAGAAAGAAAGATACGCAGAGGCTGCAGTTTGCTTCCTTTCCCTCTTTTAGTCAGTGCAAGCAACTGGTTGTCTCTATGCAAAGTCACACACTCCAATTTTTGGTCCCTTTTGTTTCTTTCATTTTATTCATCACAATTATTTATCTTATTTATTTTCTGACTTCTGTCTTTCCCCTACAGTATGCATTTTTCACAGGGATAATATCACCCCAAAGGGTAAAATTTGGTTCTTTGAGGGACAAAAAAATCTTAATCTTTCTATGTTTAAAGCACAGATATACACAATACGTAAACAGCTATATAATATATCTATAGTATTAAACACAATACATAAACAGATATACAGTATATCTGTAGTATTAAAATTTCATAGTGGAGCCAGTCAGACAAAAACATTTCTAATAAATTTCCTTTGGTAGGGGGCAAGCATGGAAAAGGGTAGAGAAAGACTATTCTAGGGGATGAGCTTCAGAAGGGCAGGAGCTGCAGAATCCTTGTAGATTGTAGCCCCAAAGTTTAGAAATGTCTTGCACAGAGTAAGGGTGTAATAAATATTCTGAGGCATCAACCCTTCCCTTGCCTTGCTAACGACAGACCATGTTCCATATGGAGCCATTCCTTTAAAGGAGGGGGAAGGAGAGTGGGGAGAAGGGAATTATGTGGAGAATTTTTTTTTTCCCCTGAAGGAAGCTAGGCAGAGTACATGTATAAATTATCAAGGTGTCAACTCAGACGTGAAGTTACTTCTCCATTTCTTTCAGAAAGCTACTTTGTCACCATTAGCTAGTGTGGACTTTTAGATATCTCCATGCAAAATGCTTAATTTAAAAACGGGCACACAGTATTTCAATCAGAACTTTGCTGTCATTCTCACGCTCTGCCTCCTAACAGACTAATATTGAGTTCCTTTTAGATCAGGGTTGGGACAGCTTAAGATAATTGAGACAGTGGGGCATTTCTTGTGGTCTCTTTCTAATTCCCCAGTCCAAGACTTCCTCCTACAGCTTCCTCTCAAGAAGTAAGAATCTCAATCTTAAAGGGTTCTGCAGAAACAGAAGAAATGCCAGTCATGATCTGGTGCTAAATGATTTCTCCGCAGCTCTATGCTTTAAAGGCCCATGATGGGCTTCCCTGGTGGTGCAGTGGTTAAGAATCTGCCTGCCAATGCAGGGGACACAGGTTCGATCCCTGGTCCGGGAAGATCCCACATGCCATGGAGCAACTAAGCCCGTGCGCCACAAATACTGAGCCTGCGCTCTCGAGCTGGCATGCCACAACTACTGAAGCCCCTGCGCCTAGAGCCCGTGCTCCACAACAAGAGAAGCCACGACAATGAGAAGCCCGCGCACTGCAACGCAGAGTAGCCCCCGTTCACCGCAACTAGAGAAAGCCCGCGCACAGCAACGAAGACCCAACACAGCCCAAAATAAAAACAAATAAATAAATTAATTTAAAAAATTAAATTAAATTAAAAAAATAAATGCCCGTGGTCATACCGGGAAACTTTCGATACAAGGATCTTCGAGGACACTCCATTCTTAAGTGTTGCTTCTGTATACCTCAAATGGCATGAGATTCTGTACGTTGACTTAACTAGACAGAAATACTCTTTACAACATATCATACCTAGATGGAATTTCTACATATTGATTAGAAAACTCCTGAGTAAGGCAATAATAGTAAGAGATAGGAAATAAATCTCTTTGGAAAAGATAAAATTATTTGTTTCTTCTGAAAGAGGTAACTGAAGAATGTTTTAACACACAGATGAGGTGTGAAAATATGTCCCCATAGTTCTTTGTCCATTTGAAAATGATCTAAAGGTTCACAGAAATGATTATGCAAGGATAAAGGAAAATTGGAGCATAGGAAAATGGGTTCCGTCGGACGAGAGGAGATGTCGACTCGAGAAGTTGGTAGAATTTAGAACACGGGAGGATTGTTAGCCTTTGAGAAGGGTCCACTCTTCTCTGAGACTTTTGGAGAAAGAAAAGATGATGGAAACAGGGACATAGAAAGGTGGAATGTTAGCCAGAGTTTCCATGGTGGGTGTCTCTTGCTCTCAAAAGGAACTTTCTCAAGATCTGGCCTCAGTAGAGCCCATATTCAAAATGATTTTCCCAGTGCAAGTAAACAGCCCCATGAGGCTCCTAACCCATTCCATCATCTGTCGTGCGTTTTGTGAAATCAGTGAGCTCCTGAAACCATGAAGGTCAGAGCTGGCAGCTTGCTTCCAGGCAATGGAGAGCTTAGCCACCCTAGCACTCTGTAAGCTGTCCTCCACCCCATTCCTCCCACAGGAGGGTAACAGAGGTCATCACCATTAAGTGAGGGCAGTGAGGAGGAATCGGGAACTTTGAGTTGGGTGAGAGTTGGAAACAGCCCATGTGGGAAGTGTATCTGTGAGTTCATGTGCCCTGAAAAAGTGTTACTGATCTTCAGTACTCAAAGATGAAAGACATTTATACAGATATATATTTTTTAATCTAGAGAATGCAAACAATCAGAATGAATTTTTTGAAAAAGAGTAAAATTTTGAAAGTACAGTAGAAGCTCTCTTAACAGACCTCCATTTAGGCGAATGTCCAGATTATCCAGTCCTCTCCCTCCTCTCTGTAACATTCTGGCAGATGCCCACGGCATGCTGTCATGAAAACTGCTCATAGCTAGTTCACTATTTTCTAGCTCTCTTCTACTCCCATCTGTTGAATTGCTTGTGCTAAGAGCACTTGGTTTGTTTTTTTGGGTTTTTGTGGTTTGATCATCTTGAATATTTATTTATTTATTTGGTTATGCCGGGTCTTAGTTGCAGCAGGAGGGTTCCTCAGTTGTGGCATGCGAACTCTTAGTTGTGGTATGCATGTGGGATCTAGTTCCCTGACCAGGGATCGAACCTGGGCCCCCTGCATTGGGAACACAGAGTCTTAACGACTAGACCACCAGGGAAGTCCCAAGAGCACTTGTTATTTTAATTATACATTTTTTCCTTTTCAAATGATCATATATTAAAATTTACTTTTTTGGGGTACAGTTGTATGAATTTTGACATATTATATTGTATGTATGACCTACTGTATAGATTAGTATACCACAATCAGGATACAAAAAAATTCCATGGCCCCCTCGCAAAAGTCCCTCACGCTATTCTTTCATGACCACAGTGTCTCTCCATCCTTACACTGGCAATCACTGATCTGTTCTTCAACCCTACAGTTTTGTCCTCTTGGGAATGATATAAATTAATTTATATAGTACCATAAGCTTTTGAGACTGGCTCCTTTCATTCAGCATAATGCTTTTGAGATTCATCCAAATTGCTGCTCATATCAATAGTTTATTCCTCTCTCTATATAGGATTTTATTGTATAGATGTACCACAGCTTGTTTAGCCATTCACCCACTGAAGGACATTTGGATTGTTTCCAGTTTGTGGTTACCATGTACAGAGCTACTAAAAACATTCAGGTACATATTTTTGCGTGAGGATAAGCTTCCATTTTTGTAGGGTAAATACAGCAGAAGTGGATTGCTGTGTCATGTTGTAAGGGTATGTTTAACTTTATATAACTGCCAAATTGCTTTCCAGAATGGCTGTCCCATTTTGTATTCCCATCAGCAATGTATGAGAGTTCTAATTGCACTGTGTTCTTATCAACACTTGGTACAGTCAGTATTTTTTTAAGCCATTTTAATAGATTTGAGGTGTTATCCCATCATGGTTTAATTTTCATCTCACTAATGGCTAAAGATATTGAATATCTTTTCATGTGCTCATCTGCCATCTACATAACTCTTTTGGTTAAGTGTCAACCATTATTCATTCAAAAATATTTTTAGCACCACACTTATACTTGTTGCCTTCTTGGACTCCAGTGAATCAAAGGTTAAACCTTTTGTTAATATCCCACAGTTTCCCGAGGCTAAGTCCATTTTTTTTCAATTCTTTTTCTCTGTTGTTCAAATTGGATATTTCTATTGATTTATCTTTGAGTCCATTGGCTCCTGCTCTATTATCTCCATTCTGCTCTTGAGCCCAGCACGTGAGTTTATTTCGGTTATTGTATTTTTCAGTTCTAAAATTCCCTTTTGGTTCTTCTTTGTATCTTCTCTGTGCTTGCAGAGACTTTCTAGTTTTCTATTTGATCCAAGTGTGTTTGTGATTGCTTTTGGAGCATTTTATAATAGCTTCTTTAAAGTCTTTACTGGGTAATTCTAACATCCATGTCACTCATCTTTGTAATTCTAACATCCAAGTCACTCATCTTTGGCATCTATTAATTGTCTTTTCCTATTCAGATTGAGATTTTCCTGGTTCTTTGATAGCAAATAATTTTGGATTGTATCCTGGACTTTTTGAATATTACGTTATAAGATTCTGGGTCTTGTTTAAATTCTATGGAGAATGAATGTTGATATTTTTGTTTCAGTAGGCAATCAGTCTGGTTGGGTTCAGGTCACAATCTCTAACCCACCTCCAGTGGGCTATGTTTTTAATGCCAGTTTAGTTTTCATGCCTTTGCAGTGCTGTTTGGACCTGTCCCATGTGTGCACTTCCCATTGGCCAACCTGAGACGTGAGCAGGTAGTCTGTCTGTTAAATTTAAATGCTGACCTGAGTCAGATCCATGTATGTGCTACTTTGGAGTGAGCTCAGGATTCATAAATAACTTTATGGGGTCACTTTCCTGAGCTGTACTCTCTCCGAGACATCCAGGTACTTTCCAGTTTCCTGAACTCCCATTTTGGTTCTCACGTCTGAAAGGTGGGGCTCTTTTTAACCATTCTTCTGCCAACTTGTATGACTTTGCCCACTTGTGGGGCTAAGCTTTAGGAGAACCAGAGGAAAAAATGCAGTAAATTCAGTGCTGCTTCAGTCAGAGGTACTTCAAATTCTGGGCTTTTCCCTTCAATTGTCCATTATTCCAAAACTTCCCTTCAGTTTGCCATTATTTACTTTTCAGACAAATAGCTTCTCCATGCGTTCTGTCCAGATTTTATAGTTGCTATCAATGAAAGAGACAGGGAGAAGTGTGCTTATTCTTATTTGGAACTTGAACCTCTATAGATTCTAATTAAACATTGTGTGAACCAAAATCATATGAGTACAGAAACAAAAGTGGTTGAAGTTTTTCATAGTTTTTTTTTTTTTTTTTTTTTTTTTTTTTTTGCGGTACGCGGGCCTCTCACTGTTGTGGCCTCTCCCGTTGCGGAGCACAGGCTCCGGACGCGCAGGCTCAGCGGCCATGGCTCACGGGTCCAGCCGCTCCGCGGCATGTGGGATCTTCCCGGACCGGGGCACGAACCCGTGTCCCCTGCATCGGCAGGCGGACTCTCAACCACTGCGCCACCAGGGAAGCCCTGGGCTGCTTGCTTTTTAACAGGACTGAGAATAACAAACAAAACACAAAGGAGAAAGGCGGGGGCTGGAGGCAGAGGATGCTGTTTGTTTTCTCAGCATTTTGATAAAATATTTGCCAAGATCAAAAGCAGGAGATATTGAAGTTGAACTCCATGGCAGGAAGCTTAGAGCCAAATTCAGCTAACAAAATATAAAATTTTGGCATCATCGCTAAACATATAATAAGTACTGCATCTAATAAATGTGTGTTGGTTTATTGTTGACTTTTTGTTTCGTTTTCCTGCCTTTCATCAATTTGTTATTAATTGGGGACTTAGGATCCCTAAGGGAAGCTTATTGTTGTTTAAAAACAATATGATAACTAATTGTACAATCGTTTGGGCTATTTCTTGGGAAAAATGAGGAAAGAAAGCGCAAGTTATCCAGTTACAGAAAACTGTAAGAAATTAAATTTGCTTTTTAATTGCTCCGCCCTTCTTTTGTCTTGCTGTAGTTCTGGGAATGGAGAGTCAATGTGATCTAATTGTAAATGATGGGGATTTGACACGCTGGATAATGATTATCCATGGGCAAGGAGAGTTTGCCAGTCTTATTCAGACCCAAAGTATTTCTTGACAAGAAGGAGTAATAGAGCCAAGGAGCCTGATAATTGGGGGAAATTCCTCTTCTTTAATTGGATGCAAGGCATAATAGTACTTAATGTAGGAAAGACATTTAAGAAGTGAATTGCCTCTGTGTACCTGTCCCTTTGCTTATTTCCTTTTCAGGAAACATTACTGTTTTTAAACTTTAGAGAGGAGAGAAAAGCCAGTGTGGGGATGGCTTTAGTTAAACTAGAAATGTGTGGTTCTGGAATGTTTACTCCTATTCTTTTTTTTTTTTTTTTTAAACGTTATCTCTCTCCTATCGACTCATTGCAATACTAATTTTTCGTAAGGTACCTTCAGGCTTAGAAAACGCATTTCAGTGTTTCCTATTAAAGCTGAAAGGCAGAGTTTTCTTTTCATTTCCTTCTTTAGGAGTTTTAAAAACCAAACTGTTTTTCTAAAGCTCCAGCTCCAAAGTTCTAAACAATTAAATGCATTTTACAGGTTTTTCACAAAACCTAAGAATGATTTGAGGTTAAAAAATAAAATATCTTGAGCACAGGGAACTATACTCAATATTTTGTAATAAAATATAATGGGAAAGAATCTGAAAAAGAATATATATATACACACATACATATATATAACTGAATCACTTTGCTGTGCACTTGAAACTAACACAACATTGTGAATTAACTACATTTCAATAAAAAATAAAATAAATCAAAAAATAATAAAATGCCTTGAGTTTTATTGCTAATCAGACCTCAGTGCAAGACTTTGACCAGCATGATTTAAAAAAACATTTTCCCCCTATTCTGATTACATTTTTAAACAATATTTTGCTTTTCGGCATAGTAAAGACATTTAGGTATTTGAAAATGATTTTGTTGGTAGCCAGCAATAGTTGTATTGGGAGTAAAGTTGGATAAATTTTTGTGTGTAATGGGGTGAAACAGGTTCTGTCCATGGATGACTATGTTTTAAGTGATCTCAAGCTATTGTTATGTATGTTTGGACTAGGAACGAATGTCATCTAATTTGTGGCTTCTTCATATTCTTTATGAGGGATATCCTTATCTCTTAAATATTACAAGTCAGTTTGCCCCTCCAAAGTCAGGAAAGAGATACTTGAGTTAAAACCATTCATTTGTGTACCAGTCAGACCTCATTTTTCAGATCCCACAGATTTCAGAATTATCATTCTTTACCTGCCATTGAATTAACTCTCTTATAAAGGCATGGATAATTGAGCAGAACTCCACAATGTACATAAGAATTTGAGAGGACTATTAAAGACAATAAACTATTCCCCTTGCCTTTAGCAAAACAACTCATATTAATTCATAATAACCGAGGCTTTATTTTAAAAATTAATTTACCACATTATTTACCAAAAGAATGAAGTTGGACACTTACCTTACACCATAAACAAAAAATAACACAAAATGGATCAAAGACCTAAACATAAGACTTAAAACTATAAAACTCTTAGAAGAAAACATAGAGGAAAAACTTTCTGGCATTAGTTTTGATGCTGATTTCTTGAATATGACACCCAAAGCACAGGGAACAAAAGAAAAATAGATAAGTTAGACTTTATAAAAATTTAAAATTATCAAGAGAGTGAAATGGCAACCCAGAGAATGGAAGAGAATATTTTCAAATCATATATCTGATAAGCGGTTAATGTCCAGAATATATAAAGAATTTACTCCTAACCACTCAATAACAAAAATACAGATTACCTGACTACAAAAATGGGTAAAGGATTTGAAGTGACATTTCTTCAAAAATGATATAAAAATGGCCAGTAAGCACATGAAAAAATGCTCAAAATCACTAATCATTAGAGAAATGCAAATTAAACCCACAACGAGATCCCACCCCATGTCCATTAGGATGGCTATTATAAACAACAACAATAACAATAGAAAATAACAAGTGTTGACAAGGAGGTGGAAAACTTGGACCCTTGTGTATAGCTGGTGGGAATGTAAAATGGTGCGATCACTGTGGAAACCAGTATGGTGGTTCCTCAAAAAATTAAACATGGAATTACCATGTGATCCAGCAAGTTCACTTCTGAGTATATACCCCAAAGAACTGATAGCAAACACTGGAAGAGGGGCCTGTACACCAGTGTTCATAAGAGCATTTTTCACAATAGCCAAAAGATGGAAATGAATGTCCATCAATGGACGAATGCGTAAACAAAACGTGGTCTATACATACAATGAAATATCATTCAGCTTTAAGAAGGGATGAAATTGTAATACACGCTACAACATGGATGAACCTTGGAGACATTCTGTTAAGTGAAATAAGCCAGATATAAAATAACACATAGTGTATGATTCTACTTATATAAGGTACCTCGAAGAGCCAGATTTATAGAAGAGAAAGTAGAATAGTGGTTACCAGGGGCTGGAAAGTCCGGGGACGGTGGCAGGGGCGGGCGATGGGGAATTGTTACTGGGTACAGAGTTTCAGTTTGGGAGGATGAAAAAGTTCTGATGATGGATGGTTTGTGATGGTTGCACAACGATGTAATGCCATGGAACTGCACACTTTAAAACGGTTGAAGTGGTAAATTTTGTGTTCTGTATATTTTACCACAATTAAAAAATCCATTTGTTTGTATACTCTTCATTTGGATTTCCCCAAAAAACAGACCTCGTGGGACAAGGATTTAAGAGGAAGTGGTTTCTGTGGGATCCCAAGTAATATTGGTGAGTGGGGAAAAGGGGCAAGGAAGAGAAAGCAACCAAGATGTGTGTCATCAAGCCAGTTACCACTATGAACAACTGAGACTTGATCCAGCTGGGAGCTCTGGGATCCAGTGCGGCACAGACCTCAGAGCTAACTCCCTGCGGATGAAGGAAATGGGATATTGCCCCACTAGCTCCCATCTGTCTTTTTTTTTTTCATTCAAACTATAAACTTTATTCAAATTTCACCAGTTTTTTCCACTTACGTCCTTTTTCTGTTCCAGAATTCAATCCAAGATCCCACATTGCGTTTAGTCATCAGGTCTCCTTAATCTCTTCTAATCTGTGACAGTTCCTTAGTCTTGCCTTGTTTTTCATAACCTTGAAAGATTTGAACAGTACTGGTAAGTTATTTTGTAGAATGTCCCTCAGTTTGCATTTGTCTGGTGTCTCCTCTGGTTAGACTGGGGTTATGGGTTTTGGAGAAGAGGTGATGTGCTCTTCATATCACATCACATCACATCATCACATCACAGGGCACATGATAGCAACATGGCAAGGCTGGTGACGTTGTCCTTAGTGACCTGGTTCATGTGGTATCTGCCAGGCTTCTCGAACACTGTAAAGTTCCTTTTTTGCCTCTTCTATACTCTTTGGAAGTTCTTTCTATGTTCTTTGGAAGTTGAGTCACCAAGGCCAGTCTACAGCACAGGAGAGGGAATTAAGCTCCACATCCTAGAGAGGAGAGTATCCTCATATGTTATTTGGAATTCTCCATCAGTCATTTTTTTAAGGGCTACTACCCAGGTATCTAAGTCCTTTAAGCCAGGTGCAGCAGAGTGGACTCCAGTGTCCAGAGAAAGTCATTGGGCAAAGGGACCCTAAAGCTGGCAGCAAACTGGATGACATTATTTAAAATTGAAAGAGATTTCTTGATTAGATCCTGACTAAAGCACTGTAGGACCTACTGGATGTGACGTATACATTAGGCATCACATCACCCCTTTCTTGTGACTGTCTGTCTTTGAACTGTGTGCTCTGCAGCATCCTCAGCTTGGGTCCAAGTCTTCGCTTCCCAATCTGCTCCTGAACCCCTGCTCTAGTAAGAAAAAACACACAACGACCTTCTTTTCCAAAGAAGGAAAACTTGGACAAAAATGTCTGTTTTCTTCAAATATACCCAATATCTTGTAATAATCTATGATGGGATATAATCTGCAATAACACTGAATCACTGTGCTGTATACCTGAAACTAACACAGTGTTGTAAATTAACTATACTTCATTTAAAAGAAAAAAGAAAGAAAAACGTTTTCTTCTGAATGTAATTAAATCTTGTTACTTTTGTATTCCCAAACTGCTATATATATCTACAGCTTTTCCTGTAAGTATTGAGTAAATGAAGGAGGAAGGGGAGGCAAAGATGACAGAGAAATGTCTTGGAGGACAAGAGCTGGGCAAGACTCTCAAGAACGAAGCTAAGGAATTCCCTGGTGATGCAGTGGTTAAGTGTAATAACACTGAATCACTACGCAAGGCACAAGGCCTGGTCTGGGAAGATCCCACATGCTGCGGAGCAACTAAACCCACTAAGCCCGTGTACCACGACTACTGAGCCCGCGTGCTGCAACTACTGAAGCCCGTGTGCCTAGAGCCCGTGCTCCGCAACAAGAGAAGCCACCGCAATGAGAAGCAGGCGCACCGCAACGAAGAGTAGCCCCCACTCGCTGCAACTAGAGAAAGCCCGTGCGCAACAACAAAGACCCAAGACAGCCAAAATAAAATATAAATAAATAAATTTAAAAAAGAACTAAGCTAAACTTTAGAGTAGTGAGAACCATCAAAGTTTAATTTCACTTACGTTTCAATGAATACCAGGGACAACTCTCATTGGGAGACAATTTATCGTGGAATTGTTTGAAACTTTGTAGCTTTCTCTTTGGTGTTTTGACCCCTTTGGGGTTTCCTGTTATAATTAAACAGTAAAACAAAATCGAACCAAACAAAAAGTCCTTGGAAAATCTTAAAAAGTTTCTGTGGTTTCAAGGCAGTCATGGGGTCACATCGAATTTTTTGATGCATGGTGCACTGGGAGGGCTAAAGTCCCCATGGAAACACCATTGAAAATGAAGCTGATTACCCCACCCTGACGAGATGGGAAGAAAAAAAGAGCCCACCAAACTTTTTATCTTTGACCTCCAGCTACAACTTGACACTCTGGCTTGGAGCTGAAGAAATCCCCACTACCTGGGGGAGTGGGAAAACTAGAAGACAGTCTTTTGGCATACTAAGTCGAATCAAAACACTCCCCATGGAAACATTTTTAGATGTGATGGTTAGGTCCTGAAGTGCTGACAGCAAACTTACAGCTTAAGTAAGTTTTGTGGTTTTAAGACAATAATGACTTACCATTTCTCACTTTGGGGACCAAACCCATTTTCATGTCAGGAAATTCCTCAACTGGAAGATTTAGCAAGAAGAAAAGTTAATGTTAACCATTGAGGAGATTTTGCTTTCACTTACCTGCCTGGCTTGTATTTTTAGATTTATACACGTATAGGTTTACACATGCCCTTTCTGAGGTAGGGATATTTGAGTTAAAAGTGTACTATATGACAAAGACCTATTGTATAACACAAGGAACTCTAGTCAGTATTCTGTAATAACCTATATGGGAAAAGAATCTGATATAGAATGGATATATGTATATGTATAACACTTTGCTGTACACCTGAAACTAATGCAGCATTGTAAATCAACTATACCCCAATATAAAATAAAAATTAAATGTAAAAAAGTGTACTGTATGAGCTATCAAGCCACGAACAGACATGGAGAAAACTTAAATGCATATTACTAAGTAAAAAAAAGCCAATCTGAAAAGGCTACAAATTGCATGATTCCAACTATATGACATTCTGGAAAAGGAAAAATTATGGCGATGGTAAAAATATTACCGGTTGCCAGGGACAGAGAATTTTGAGGGCAGCAAAATTACCCTGTTCGGTACTCTAATGGTGGGTACTTGTCATTATACATTTGTCTAAACCCATAGAATGTACAACACCAAGAGTGAACCCTAATGTAAAATTAGGACTTTGGGTGATAATGTTGTGGCCATGTAGGTTCATCAGTTGCAACAAATGTACCATGCTGGTGGGAGATGTTGAGGATAGAGGAGGGACGCATGTGTGGAGCCACAGAGTATATGGGAAATCTCTGTACCTTCTGCTCAAAATCGCCGTGAACCTAAACCTGCTGTAAAAAAAATAATAAAGTCTATTTTAAAAAATGAACTGTATGTTCAGCTATTGTGTATGTACACCTACCTATGCCCCTGCTATCCTTTCTCCTTTCTTAGAAGAGCAGCACTGTCTTGGGTGGATGCTGCCACCTCGTGGCCAATATGAGAAACTGTCAAAAGCAAGACTTCTGCAGGGTGAACTTAAACCAGGCTTTCTTTCCGATATTCACTAACAGCTCAGCAAATCCCACCAAAGTGCCTTAAATGTAATAAACACTGAGTACTCATAAATACAGAGAACAGATTGTTGGTTGCCAGAGGCGGGGATTGGAGGTGGGCAAAATGGGTGTGAAGGGGGTCAAAAGGCACAAAATCTCAGTTATAAAATAAATAAATCATGGGAATGTAATGTACAGCATGGTGACTATAGTTAATAATATTGTATTGCATATTTGAAAGGTGCTAAGAGTGTAGGTCTTACAAGTTCTTGTTAAAATTTTTTGAAACTATGTGTGGTGGTGGATGTTAACTGTGGTGATCATTTACAATATACACAAACAATGAATCATTATGTTGTACACTTGAAGTTAGTATAATGTTATATGTCAATTATATCTCAATTAAAAAATACTCAATGAAAACACAGAGCTTCACTTTAATTAGAATATTCCACTACAAAGGAAATTAAAAGTGATGGATTTTTATTTATAAAATCATCTTGGGCCAACGTATATTCAGATTGCTATTAAAGTTCAAATAGCTTAAAACTTTGAGAGGCTTTTAAGCAGTATATATGATTCCATTTTGGGTACCCTATTATCTGCCACTAAACCACAAGTCTATTTTTACCAAGAGGTCTAATCTCAGGGATTCATTATATTCTTAGAACTGGAGCGCCGGCAGAAAGTTAGCTTTTTAAAACATGAAGTTTGTAGCAGATGCATGATTAAGAAGTAACTAAATCTCTTAAGATAACAATTTTTGGATGGTTCCACATCCTCCAGAATCTCTTATCTGATGTAAGCTCCTTAGTAAATCAAAACATTTGTTCTAAGATTGACAACAAGCTTGGAAGCTTTCAACAGATGGGATCTCAAATAGCTCTGGATTATGTGAAACAAAACAAAACAAAATAAAAAATCACTACAATCTTCCCAGGGCTTTATAAAGTTATAAAAGAAACTATGATTTGCTTAGTTACGGATTTCTGCCTAACCCTGTTTGCAGAAATACTTCTGAGACCAGCCTCTGTGATCGCCCAGATATCATATGTCTGTGACTCAAGTCTTGCGTCCAAAGCTCTTGCTTTCAGTTTGTTACCAGGGGTAAAAGTGTTCTTTGTAGTTGTAGCTCTTTACAGACTTCATTCTGCTGATACCTTCACGGCTGCCATCTTCTCCAGGTTGTGTCTGTGATTTGGGAAGATGGCGAAAGCAGAGAACTGTGCTGCCCCTGCTCTGGCCCCAGTAACGGCTTAGAGACAAACACAAGACACACCCCTCCTAGATGGATTTTTATGATATTGTATCTTATGTCCGTAGTGCTCACTGCAATCTATGAAAACATGCTTGCGTTCATCTCAGGAGCACACCTTTGCACCCACATACTTCACAATAATTTTCCTCTACTCCACACCCATGTGACCAAGGAATATTTGCCAATCCTTTTGACTGAGTAATCATTTATGCGAGACATCCTTAAGTGCCTCGGGCCTGGCTCTGTCCTCCAGGGAGCTCCCGGTTGGGATGAGAAAGTACCTCGTCAGATTCTTTACCACCTAGAGTGAATTTGGTCCTTAGCAATGGAGACTGAGCCGGTGACATCACTCAGGAAGCTAAGTTTTTTTCTTTTATTGAAGTATAGTTGATTTACAATGTTGTGTTAATTCCTGCAGTAGAGCAAAGTGATTCAGTTATACATACATATACATTCTTTTTTATGTATTCTTTTCCATTATCCTTTATCACAGGACATTGAATATAGTTCCCTGTGCTGTACAGTAGGACCTTGTTGTTAATCCATTCCATATATAACAGCTTACATCTGCTAACACCAACCTCCCACTCAGGAAGCTGAGTATTTTGAATGACGTGGGTTTTTGTTTGTTTGTTTGTTTGTTTTGCCGCACTGCGCAGCTTGTGGGATCTTAGCTCCCTGACCAGGGATCGAACCTGGACGCTTAGCAGTGAAAGTGCAGAGTCAGAACCACTGGACTACCAGGGGATTCCCTTGAATGACCTTTAAGGACTGGTATTTCCTAGGTTTCCTCAGTCCTCTTCTCCTCCCCAGGATATGCATTCTAATAGCTTCAGTTTCTATTTATATGTTGATGACTATCAATTCTATCATTTTAACCCCAAACTCTCTCCTGAGATCCAGACCCATAGAATCATCTGGCTATCGGACATCTCATCTTGGATGTCTCTTGGCTACCCATGGAATTCGTCATCACTTCCCTCCCCTCCCAAAATGTTGCTGCTTTGGAGGGTGATTCTTATCTCGGTGAGTGACACGCCATCCATCCAATTTCTCCAAGCAAATATCACACTTCACTTCTTTCCTCCAGCATCTCCAACATGCACACATATACACTCATTGTCTCTCTTCCTCCATGTATCCAGAATCCATCTAATTCTCTTCACGTCTGCGGCTACTATCTTCATCCTCGCTGCCCCTCTAAAAGCCTGCCTACACTTCCGGCCTCTGATCTTGTCCTTTTCCAATTTTCCAACTGCAACTAGAAAGATCTTTCTAAAACACAATTTAGATCGTTATCACTCCCCTGCTTAAACGCTTTCTAGAATCTTCTTTTGCCCTTTAAATAAACACCAATGCAGCAATCTTAGTTCTCATTGCCTTCAATGCTGTTTACCTCCTCACTTTCACTTGGCTAACTCCTATCTAATTCTAAGGGTTGAATTTTTAAATTATTTCCTTTGGGGCTTCCCTGGTGGCGCAGTGGTTGACAGTCCGCCTGCCAATGCAGGGGACACGGGTTCGTGCCCCGGTCCGGGAAGATCCCACATGCCGTGGAGCGGCTGGGCCCGTGAGCCATGGCCGCTGAGCCTGCGTGTCTGGAGCCTGTGCTCCGCAACGGGAGAGGCCACAGCAGTGAGAGGCCCGCGTACCGAAAAAAAAAAAAAATTATTTCCTTTGGGAAACCTTCCCTAAATTCTTCAGACCAGGTCAGCTACTCCTCCATTTTCACAGCCCCTTGTGTTTACCATTCATAGTAGCTATGTTATTTTATATTAACTTGTCTGTCTCCTTCATGTACTGTAAGTTCCTTGCTAGAGGGACGTGTGTCTAGTTCAGCACTGTAATACCTACCAGTGCCCAGGAGGCACTCTGCAAATATTTACTGAATGAATGAAGGACCTCAAGCAAAAATCATCAGCACTGAGAAGTAGTTAGTGAATGTGTATGTGCCCTACAGCAACAGAATAAAACATAAAATGGGAAAATTTAAGATTCTGTGGTCCGAAACAACAGAATTGTGAGCCATTACTGGCAAAGTATGATTCTTGCTATATTCAGAAGGTACTGGAATTGTGGATGAAAAATGTCACCTGCCATATCAGGATGTTGTGGCCATCAAGCCATCAGCCACCACGCCCCCTCCTGACTGTTCACCCTGAGGGTATTCAGGATGGGAAAAAAAAAAAAAAAAAAAACAGGATACTGGCCTTAGATAGTTACGGTGCATATCAAAGGAATGATTTCAATGAACCCAGACTCTTGCATCTTCCCAAATAGAGAAAAGCACTAAATTATTCATTCACTTGAGATGTATGATTTTCTTTAATTAGCAGTAATCTTTTGAGGTTCTGACTACCTGGGAAAACTCCTCTATATCCTGGCTCCCCCCCTACCTCTTTGGAGCAGTCCCCCAGAGCCATCCGAGAGGCTGTCTCCTGGCCTTAAGTCCTCGCAAGTTCACTGAATAAAACATAATTCTCAAATTTTACGTTGTGCATTTTTTCAGTCGACAGAATGAAGCATAAAAAAAGCAAGATGATTAATTCATTTATTAACAAACCAGTAATGGGGGCCTACTGTGGGCCAGGCCCTGTGAGGGGCTTTGGACGTCCTGAGATGATTGTTCCCCAGTTCAAAGCTGAGTGGGTGACAGACTCACAGAACGCTAAAACCGGGAGGAGATACGAAGGAAATTCGATTCAGCCCCCGCATTTTACAGAGGAGACTTAGATGATTTCTACAATGTCTTCCAAATTACTCAATAACTGTATAAAAAGATAATATTTTCCTTTTACACAACCAACTTTTCCCCACCTTCAATTAGGGAACCTCCTTAAAAAGGGAACACTGTATCAGTAATACTCTGAAATCCAGCCCACATAGGCTCACCTTGGAAGGGAAAAAAAAAATGAATAGTCTGCCAAAGCTGCCTGGAAGGATACATTTCTATTTAAAATCTTGGCATCGTGAACGCTTTAGGGGTTAAAAAAAAAAAAAAAAACCTGTCTGCATGAAATAGTTAAAAATGATCATGAATTAAAATCATCAAGCTATGTTAGCAGGATATGGGAAGAATCTGATCACATAATCGTTTGACTCAATGACCAGAAACTGGTTTTCAAAGAGAGACTGTCATTATTAAATTAAGATAGAATTAATTTTTAGTGGACCTTTTAGACATTTTGGTAAAGTGACCATTTGTGCACACTTCAATGTGTTGATGTCACGCAAACATAGGCCAACTGCTTTGCATCAGGTGAGAGATGAGGAAGTGTCCTGTCAAAGGCTGTTTTTCTTGGATGAAACAGGCCTTATTCATAGGGTGTGTGCCCCACCATAGGAGACAAGAATAAGGCAGCCTAGAATTAAGAGGTTGAAAATATCTACGTCTTCAAGTCAGAAAACCAGAAATGCTCACTTCTGGAGGTTAGTGGATGCCTTAAATATCTGTTTCACTCCCATGTCCCCTGTTTCCTGAAGCTCTGAACACCCATATGTGGGGTTTCACACGTTCTGTTTTTATACTTAGAGGGTCACTGACCTTAAAAGATCTCACATGTGCAAAAAGTTAGAGCCTCTGTAGAGGTTATAGATTGGCCATTGATGATAGTTGTTATGTTATTATAATATCACATACACATATATGAATTATACTAATACATATACCCACGTGAACGTACACATTATTACATATACACATCACTATTACATATACACACATACACATTATTACAATATGTTTTATTATTACATGCACATATATACATTATTATAACTGTTGGGAGCAATTTTATTAATAAATCAGACTCTTCCTCGGTCAAACTTTGGGCATGATTTTCCCTGTCTTTTTTTTTTTTTTTTTTGCGGTACGCGAGCCTCTCACTGTTGTGGCCTCTCCCATTGCGGAGCACAGGCTCCAGACGCGCAGGCTCAGCGGCCATGGCTCACGGGCCCAGCCGCTTCGCGGCATGTGGGATCTTCCCGGACCGGGGCACGAACCCGCGTCCCCTGCATCGGCAGGCGGACTCTCGACCACTGCGCCACCAGGGAAGCCCCTTCCCTGTCTTTTTGATTTTATAGTCCATGAGGATGAGGGGAGATAAAAAAGCTTTTCTTTTTTCGGTTATTTAGTAGAGTGGCAATGTTACTGTTCCTTCAAGCAGAAAAGTCAAAAGTTGTATCTCATCTCAGAGAGTCCAACAGCTTTTAATTTATATGTTGATCCGGACTGGAATGCAATGGAATTTAAATTAGGCACACTCACCACAGTGAGAGCAAAACACCCTGCATTTTCTAATTACATAAGCACTGAGGCTTGGATGATAGACGATGGGGGAAACAAATCCCTAAGCAGGAAAGCAGTGCTTTCTTATTGCTCACAGCACTTATTTCCTCCAATGTACATTTTGAAACATGTGCCTCCTTTGGCTGTTCCCTGTGACAGCGATGTGAATCTGGTCTCTTGCCGTCTGTGATTCTCTGTACTTGTTTTGAGTGTGTGAGGCCTATTTCCCTTTCTCAGTTGCCCACTTCTAGAGATTAGGGATTAATGATACACTGAAAAGAATATAATAAGTGATTTTATTATTACATGTTGTATGTATGTGTGTGTTTATTATGCTATTTTAGAGATATATATGATTTGAATTTGTCTGCAAATACAATTTCCTCAAATTTGGGATTATGACCCCATTTTGCAGTGGAGGGGATGTGGTGTGTGTACGACTTGCCCAAGTTCTCCCTGATGGTCTGTAGCAGAGCCAGGGTTAGAAGCCAGAGTCTGACTCCAGAGCTGTATTCTTTCCTCCATCAATTTCTCTGTAAACTATACTCCTCCTCCAGGCCAGCCACCCCAGCATTTAACAGGGTACCCAACCTTATGGTGATCACTCAACAAATATTTGTGAAATTGATGTGAACTCTAATTGTAGATTTGCTCACCATATTACTTGAACAAGACTTTGCTGGAAGTGGAGAACAAAGCAGACACACACACCCAGAGGTTAACGTGAGTCCGGAATGCCACGTGGGCCCGGAATGCCACGTGCTGCTTCCCTCCCCCCTTCCCAGCCCAAAGGAGAAAGACTTCAAAATGACCCCAAATTAATTCTGCATAAGTAGGACAAAGAATGCAAAGCAAGTATTGCCAACTCACTTGAGAGATGGCTAGGAATGAATCCGGTTCCAACTGAGCAGAAATTCAATTTTGGCATCCACTCAGCTCAGAAATAAGGTCAGTTGTTTAAAACTGTGTCCCAAGGAAAGCCTGAGTGTCACAGGTGATTATCTTCAAACTTCCGCAGCATCCTGGGGGACCCAACATCGGTCGTAGCATTCTCTCCTGAGAGCATTTGCGTAAGTGTTGATGAGAGCCTTGTTCCCAGCTTGGTTTTTATAGTCACAGGGTTAACTCCAGGGCACCATACCACTGGGTTTTCCCAGGTCATTTAAAAATCTCATGTCCCTACAGCAATGACTTTTTGTTTGTGTCCATCTTGCATATCCTTCTCGGGGAAGACAAGCCATCATTCTCTTTGTTCCTAAAGAGGCAGCCGATTATGGATTTTTATACTTAGGACTCTGAACTATGACATTTGGGACAGGTTTACTTTCATCTACCAATCCCTAGGGCATAATCTAATTACCAACAATGCCCACAGTCTTGTAGAGAACTCTACAGTAAATGCTCTATATTGACCAGAGACAGAAATAATAGATAATTAATTCATGAGCCAGCATTTATTGAGCACATTGAACATGACTGAGTGTTAGATAGGCCACATGATGGTAACTAAGTGGTGAAACTTCTCAAGGGATTCCCCCAGCGGCTTGGTGGGGTCCATTTCCCATCCAGTAGTGACGAAGCCATAAGGATTAGCTCACATTTCAGTGAAGACAAATAGGTCTCATCTACCCTTCCACTGGAGGGACAGCAGCACGTTCCCTGAGTTGAGAGGATGCTGGTTGCCAGGTGTGGAGGAGAAGGGAAAAGAGTGGGCATAGGAGTTCTTGGATGGGCGGCTTAAAGACCAGCTATGTATGGGGAGCTAACCCATAAACAGTGTCCGGTCCTTCCTCCAACAAGTCTCCACTGAGTAGCTGGAGGCAACTTCTCCGTCCTGAGAGTCACACAGCTTCAAGTTCTAGAGTGAATTTCCAACATATATGTGTGTGTTCATGGGGGCAGGGGGATCCCGTACATCCAAGTAATTCTCTGACTCCAGCTGTGTCCTACAATTCAACCCAATTCTAACGCTGCAGTTGGTCCTTTCTGTCTTCGGTTTCTGCATCCGTGCATGTGGAGGGCCTGCTATACTATGCCATTTTATACAGGGGACTTGAATATCCTCAGATTTCGGTATACGAGGGGGTCCTGGAAACAATCCCCCTGCAGATACAGAGGGATGACTTGGAGATAGCATCAGATCCCACAGGCTAAGGACTCAGTCCTACAAGACTGTCTCCCCTCCTACTTCAGATGCCAATTACAAGTCCAGGCAGTCACTTGGGCTTCTGACCAACAGGCTATAGATCAGAGATTCCCACAACCCCCAACTTGGGGGGTTGATTAATTTGCCAGCACACTGAACTCAGAACGTTTTACTTACTAGATGACCAACTTTTGAAAAAAAAAAGATATCACTCAAGAACAACCAGGTGGAAGAGATGCATAGGGCAAGATATGAGGAAAGGGCACAGGACTTCCATGTGCACCAATGGCTCCCACATACACCATTTTCCCTGAACCTCCACACGTTCACCAGCCTGGAAGTTCTCCAAACCCTGTCTTTTTAGGGTTTTATGGAGGCTTCATTACACAGACATGACTGATTAAATCATTGGCCATTGGCCATTGATTAAACTTCCAGCCCCTCTCCCCTTTCCAGAGGTTGGAGCGGGGTGCGAATTGGGACTGAATGTTCCAACCCTCTAATTAAATGGTTGGTTCTCCTGGCAAGTTAGTCTCCTTAGGTTCCTTCCAAAAGTCACCCATCAACATAACAAGACACTTCTGTTGCTCTCTTCACTTGGGAAATTCCAAGGGTTTTAGGAGCTCTGTGCCAGAAAGAAGTTTGAATATATATACATATTCTTATTATATATATTTCTTCTTATAAATCACAGCATCACAACAGCCCTTCATCTAGACAGCTCCCAGTGCAAGGGCTTTGTCTATTCTGACCTTGGCTCTCCTGGTAGTATTTGGCTTGCTTCATATCTCAATCCTGGATCCTGACTATCCCTGACAGGGAATGCACAGTGAGTTTGACCTGTCCTAGATTAAGCCCAGGTTTAACTATGTCTTTATGGTTCTGATGTGACCTGTTGAAATGCTAAACAGTGTGAAAAAGCTGATCATTTTGCCAAGTAAGTTGTCCATCATTCATTCATTCAACAAGTATTTACTGAGTGCCTACCAGGTTGCTTGCAATACAACAGTGAGCAACACCCCCCCAAAAACCCCTCCCCCAAAATCAACCCCCCGCAAATCCTTGACCTCATGGACACACAAGAAAATTAGGTAAGACCTTAGACTATAGTGTGTTAGCTGATGTTAAACCCTAAGGAGAAAATAAGGCAGGGAAGAGGGATAAGGAGTTTGTTTGTGGGGTGAGGCTGCAATTGTAGAAAGGCTAGTCAAGAAAGGATGCTCGAGGAGGCAGCATGTGGGTCAGGACCAGGGAGCGGTGAGGGAGTGACTCATAAAAGCCCTGTGGGTGGAGAGCATCCTGGCCAAATGAAAAAGCAAGTACCAAGGTCCCGAAGCTGAAGTATGACTGGAAAGTTCCAAGGCCATGAAGGAGGCCAGAGTGGCTGAGTTGAGTGAGGGAGAGGCACAGTAGTAGGAAATGGGGTCAGAAAGGGAATTGCAGAGGGGAGGGAGAAGGTTACAGGCAGGGCAGAGTAGGTAGGACTTTGGGGCCACTGATGATACTTTGACACTTAACTCTGAAGGAGATGGAGGGTCAATGGCATCTGTTATATAGACATTTTTATTTAATAAAAAATTTGATGAGCAGATAGGAAGGGTACAGTGGTATAGCTAAATGTGTAAGAAGTGAAAATACTTTGCGCTCATTTACGTAGAAGGACATTTCTATAAGTAGGTCACTGAGGTAGTGACATTTATCTGCTATGTATTCAAATCTTGCCTTTCCTTCTGCCCCCTAATATATCCGCCATCTCACTCCCTCACTTGATTCAGGCTTATTTCCAATGTCATCTACCAGCGAGCCCTTCTTTGACGATTCTACCTGAAATGCCACCCCCGACTGCTCTCTTGTCCCCATCCTAGTTTTGTTTTTCTTCAAAGTACTTAACGTTACCAGCACTATACAGATGGCCTCAGTATCCCCTGGGGGATTGGAGATCCTGTGGGTACCAAAATCCAAGGATGCTCAAGTCCCTTATGTCGAATCGTGTAGTGCCATGAATACCGTCTCAGGTGTTACAGTTCATTTAGAAGAGCTTGTATACACATTAGTATCATTTATCCATTTACTGTTATGTACCTGGAGTTTGTTACGGTACACACATTCTCTATTCTTAAACAATCCCGAAAAATACAATGTAATATCTGACAATTGTCCCCGGAATTTTTCATCTAAATAACACAGAATAACAGACAAAGACACTTAGAAAAAGCTCCCCTAAACTGAGAAACGGCATTGTGCCAAGAAGAGATGGATATATTGTCCTCATAGTGAAACAAAGCCGCCATCTTCCACCAAGAGAAATATTTATTAGATACAAACAGACTTTGTGATAAGGATTAGAGAGGACAGACTTTTTAGGGTTGATCTCTCTGGGTCACTTATTTACTCTGCCTCTAGGGCACCTGCCACTTTCAGGCCCAGAGGACCCTCCCTGGGACTTGTTGTCTCTTCATTAGACAGGAACAAAAAGGAAGACTCGCTTAGTCAGATGCTTCAGCTCTGCAGGATCTGGAATGAATTGCACTTCTGTAGAGGAGCAGAAATGGTGCAGCAAAGGGTCTTGCATCTACCAATCCCATCTCAGGCAAGGTCTGTGTTGCTCTGAGGGTAGCATCGAGACCAGGCAGCGTAGGGGATGAAGACATAAAGATTTCAATTCTGTTCAGTCACTAAATGGGTCCTAGTCCTGGACTGTAATCATTTCACCTTTCTGGCCCTCAATTTCCTCAACTTTGCTCACGGAATGAAAACAAAAAACAAGTTGCAGAATAACGTGTCTAGTAAGATTTCATTTCCTTTTTTGTTTTGATACTAAAAAACCCTTTACGGGAATTCCCTGGTGGTCCAGTAGTTAGGAATCAGTGCTTTCACTGCAGTGGCCCGGGTTCAATCCCTGGTCAGGGAACTAAGATCCCACAAGCTGCACGACGCGGCCAAAAAACAAACAAACAAAAAAAAGCCCAACCAAAAACTCCCCACTTTATATATGTGTTATGTGTCACACACATAACATACATATACTGTATAGATATATGTGGAGGATGCATACATACACATACATGCGATACATATGTGTACATCTACATAGAGATATAGATACGCACACACGGATAAACACAAAGAAAGCTTTGAACATAAGTTATTCTAAAGAGACAAGCAGAATGCTTGGATATTGGGCCCCTGAGTCTCATTTAGTGTCCGTAGCAGTAAGTGGGCTGGGTCAGGGACTGCTCCTCCCTGGGGTTGGGGAGGTGAGACTCCAACTCAGTTTCTCACAAGGCTATCAGGTGCTAGCAGATAATGGTCCTAGAAGCCTGGGAACAACTGGCACCCACGCTCACCCTTTTGGTACTCAAGCGCAAAGCTCTTTTTCCCTACTTGCAAGCACATCCCAATATGTGCCCCATAAAAAGGAAGATTCACAGAGAGGTGGGATCCTTCCTCTGGAACACAGCCCCAGGGTATGTCTGGTAGCACCTATAGCCCAATCTTTCTATCCACAGAAGAGAAGGGACCCCTGGGATTGCTTCCTTTCTTCCCTGAGTTGCAGCCTGCACTAAAGGATGCTCGCAGGTACTCATGAGCCCTTGACTTGACGGGAATTCAAAGTGTTCATTTGAAAGTGGGGAGTGTAGTTTGGGGAGTGGGGATGAGGTAATGAGGGGAGAGATTATTAACGTTTACTGTACTTTTATAGCGTACTTTCACTATGCTTTTACTTGTTAAAATGAGAGCACATTTGTAAATAAAAATCTAGTTAATAAAAGCAGGCACCAAGGATACTAAGTATACTTTCCAAGTGCAAAGCATGAGCGACTTTACACGCCGCTCACTGTCCTGTGACATTTCATGTTATTAGGAACACTTAGTCAAGCATTTGGGTTTTGCTTCTGCTGACCACATTGATCATTGTAAGATCAGAGCCATTGATCGAGACTCATTGTTACTAGATTTGCAAAATAGAAATAGAGACATTTCGATGTTCATGCAGATCTTTTAAAGACATGGAGATTTTAAAGACACTCTTAAAGCATGAGGTAATTTTAGAAAGAGATTAAAGCTCCTGGCTACCCTAGTCAATAGTAAATTTGGGGACGTCCCTGGTGGCGCAGTGGTTAAGAATCCGCCTGCCAATGCAGGGGACACGGGTTCGATTCCTGGCCAGGGAACTAAGATCCCACATGCCGCGAAGCAACTAAGCCCATGCGCCATAACTACTGAGCCCGCACGCCACAACTACTGAAGCCCACGCGCCTAGAGCCCGTGCTCCACAGCAAGAGAAGCCACCGCGACGAGAAACCCGTGCACCACAATGAAGAGTAGCCCCCGCTCGCCTCAACTAGAGAAAGCCCATGCTCAGCAATGAAGACCCAATAGCCAAAAAAAAAAAAAAAAGGAAAAAAAAGAGTAAATTTGAACAAGGAAAGAAGGAATTGGATTAAAACTGGTTAAAAGAAACTGACTTTGAGAGCTAAGGGAATCACAGGGAAAGAAAAGCATCTCTGGAGCATCCCAGACAACGTCTGACCCTTCGGACCCTTCAGCATCTTATTCTTCTGCATAAGATTCTTCAGGATTACACCCCTTACAACCAGTTCTGACACCACAGCTCTACATGAGTTAAAAGGGCAAGAAAAAATATACCCTTCTAATGTGCCACATGGACCAATCCCAGAGGAGAAGGATGCACGCGGCTTTCATATTCCTTACATTTGATTCAAGCAAGACTTATTTCTTACTCTCAGTGGTTTCTTGAGCTATTAGGATAATATTTTGGAAACGGATAGACTGCTTAATAAAAGGCCATTTGGTTACCATGTCTCATTTTCTCATAAAGCAGTATGGACAGCAGTGTAAGGACACTGCTGATTTTCCAGATGGCTTTGGAATAAGTTGAATTCCATTCTTCCCTCAAATTGGTCAATTGCTCTAGGTTTCAAAGACAGGCAACTTCCTGGTACTTTACATGAAAAAAATTAAAAGCTTGCCTGAACTTTACAAACAGGGAATTTGTGAGATGGAAAGAAGGAGAAGGGGAGGAAGGAGGAGGGAAGACAGGAAGGAAGGAAAGAAGGAAGAAAACGTCATTTGACCTGTACCCCTTTAGAACCAAAAGTTAATATGGTCCTCTTAGCTTCTGTGGATACTCCTCTCCTGCATTCAGGTTCCTACTTTTCTATTTCTCTCCCAAACTGGAAAACACGGCAATGATCTCACTTTTAAATCATAGCTATGATATCCATGTTACTCCATTTCTGTGGCTTCTGTTAAAGGCAATCAGCTCGTTAAATACTATCGCCTAGGCTGCGTTTCAGATTTTGTGTACAGAACTGCATCAATGAATGCCGTTGCATTCAAAGTTGAAGGCATGACTCCAGAAATATGTCTGCACCCAAACGTTGAGCGTTTTGCACGGTTTCTGTTGCTTGGATGAAGTAATCCAATAATTAATGTTGTTTTCCATTGAGTAAGTCTTCTCAAGAGGGTATTTTAAAAAGACCTGGCCTGAAAACACTGTGTGTGTGTGTGTGTGTGTGTGTGTGTGTGTGTGAATTTTAATGGCAGGCAAATAATCAACATGGATTGTGTTTACCACAGGCTTTCTGTGGTACATATTCAGAACTTTCAAATAATGTACTTAAATGGTTACTAAGGCCTCTTAAAATCATCCAATCTATTATTTATCCCCTCGTCCTCCCTCTCATTGTTTGAGAGGCATTTTGCCAAAAGTAATTTCTTCATTTTCCTATCTCCTTTTGTATTTTTTTTTCAAGTTACAGTTTTAAAGATGATTTGTTTATACTGGCTGTTGTGGTTCCCAAACATATCAGAAGCCTTATGTTTATGCATTTATATCCCCTGGGACTCCACAAAGCGACTCCTTTCATGGCATTCAATATCTGTCCTTTCCATACCAATGAGTTTCTTTTTCTTTTTAATAAATTTATTTATTTATCTATTTATTTTTATTTTTGGCTGCGTTGGGTCTTGGTTGCTCTGCGCGGCATTTCTCTAGTTGTGGCGAGTGTGGACTACTCTTGTGTTGTGGTGCACGAGCTTCTCATTGCGGTGGCTTCTCTTGTGGCAGAGCTCGGGCTCTAGGCGTGCGGGCTTCAGTAGTTGTGGTGCATGGGCTCAGTAGTTGTGGCTCGCAGGCTCTAGAGTGCAGGCTCAGTAGTTGAGTAGTACAGGCTTAGTTGCTCCACAGCATGTGGGATCTTCCCGGACCAGGGCACGAACCCATGTCCCCTGCATCGGCAGGCGGACTTTCAACCCCTGCGCCACCAAGGAAGCCCGAGAAGCTACACTCATTTATCTCTATGTTTTTAAACGGGGTGTCAGCAGGGGGAAACCAGATCCTTTGTTTCACCCTCCACTAATACATCAGTGACCCAATCGCTCCTTATTCTGCTGTCACAAAGGGAGCTGGACACTTTATTTTTCCTATGACAAATCTAAAGTAGGTAATCACTCTTTTCTCTAGATAACCAGGCAACACCCACAGTCAAAGAGGATTCTCTCTTTCTAGTTCATTTAAACTCATAATTTCACATAGGCCCGTAATGATACACCAAACCACACAAATAGTTCAGTTTCATCCTACTGCTCCCAGGCAGAGAAAATACAGGTTAGCTGGTAAGGGAGGGTACTGAAAGCAGAAGTCCATCTCAATTCCTTAAGCCAAATGGACAATTTCATGGCTATGTTACCAGCCCATTTCCCCAAGATTCACTGGGAAAAGGGGTGCTTCCTATTTTGGGGGTGCAGGGAGCTGTGTGCCCTGCATGGTGGGAGTGCACAGGGAGTGCCCTTCTAGTTTCCATGTCATGGTCGTCCCCAGGAAGCCAATCACTCCAGGGTGACTGCCAAGGCACCTGGGCCAAAGGACTCTACGCCTTTTAATGTAATACAAGTTTCTATGAAGGGCTATAGCCTTCAAAGGAAGTTAAAGTAATTATAACCTGGCTTTAACATAGAGGCCATTTGTTCCATACATTGAAATCAATCCAGTTACATTTTGATGCACACATCGTGCCAAGCGGTCACGATGAACAAAGCACTACCTAATGCTTAAGAAGAGCAATCCTCACCCGTGGAGGGAAGACAAGACCTGGGTAGCTTTCCCTTCCTTTTTTTAAAAACAGCTTTTTTGGGCTTCCCTGGTGGCGCAGTCATTGGGAATCTGCCTGCCAATGCAGGGGACACGGGTTCGAGCCCTGGTCCGGGAAGATGCCACATGCTGCGGAGCAGCTGGGCCTGTGCGCCACAGCTACTGAGCCTGCGCTCTAGATCCAGCGGGCCACAACTACTGAAGCCCGTGCACCTAGAGCCCATGCTCTGCAACAAGAGAAGCCACCGCTATGAGAAGCCCGCACACTGCAACGAAGAGTAGCCCCTGCTACTAGAGAAAGCCCATGCACAGCAATGAAGACCCGATGCAGCCAAAAAATAAATAAATTAATTAATTTTTAAAAATAAATAAAAACAGCTTTGTTGAGGTTTACTTTGCATACCCATAAAATTGAAGTACAACACAAAGAGGTGAAGTAACTTGCCTAATATCTCGTAGCTGGCAAGAGGTCAAGTCAGGATGTGAAACATGACAGCCTGCATCCTATCCTCGTAACAACCAGATGGAAGTACCTGAGGCTCAGGGAGCTATAGAACTTGTCCAACACAGCTACTCAGTCACAGTGATTAAATTGAAACTTTGAGTTTGTCTATTCCCAAATCTTTACATTTTTACTACATTACATTGGTCTCACTGCAAACTGTGGGGAGCTTTGAATACTGTAGCTTCCCAATTACTTTAAAAATGTTTCTTTCGTGCCCATTACTCATTCAACAAACAGTCATGTAGTGAGTGAATTGGGCCAGAGCCACAGAGCTACAGAGAACTAAGGCATGGTTGGATCCTGGGGGATCACAATCTCGTGTGGAAACAGACACGAAAACAATGAATTCTAACAGTAGGAACCTGTAAAAAGTACTCTGTTTGGAGAATAGGAAGGACTAAATTCCACCCAGGAAAGCAGAAACTTGAAGCAGCAGCCCAGGAGACATTGCTGATGACAGAGTCTATTCTTTTTTTGCGGTACGCGGGCCTCTCACTGTTGTGGCCTCGTTGCGGGGCACAGGCTCCGGACGCGCAGGCTCAGCGGCCATGGCTCACGGGCCCAGCCGCTCCGCAGCATGCGGGATCTTCCTGGACCGGGGCACGAACCCATGTCCCCTGCATCAGCAGGCAGACTCTCAACCACTGTGCCACCAGGGAAGCCCGACAGTCTAGTCTTATTTCTTCTTAATAGGGCACAGCTGAGAGCAGAATCAGACTAGCATTTTAAGACTAGTTGATGGAGGATGGAAATTGATGGAGAGGAGATAAATTGTTAGGTAAATCAGGAACAAGATGCGAGATACCAGGGATCCTAAGTTAGAGCCGTGAACACAGAGAAGGGAAGGTGGGGACAGATGGCACAGCAAACACACAGTGATGTTTTTTCCACTGTGTTTTTTTTTTTATTAATACCACATCCATTTGCAGTTTTACAGGAACCAAGATTTGAGCTCCTTAGGTGCTGCTATACTTTCATGTTGCATGCACATATACGCACACAGTTTCACTAGTAATTTTTCACCTACAGATTTTTCTTAAAAAAAAAAAATTCCCATGTGGCACAAAGATCTGTAGGTGCGGAGGCTTCCAGTGCAGAAAAAGGTCCTTTGGAGGGGAAGCCCAAAAAGATGATCAGTGATCAGTTAGTTATTAAGTCCACCAATGTGTTCAACACTGGGCAGGAGGACTTATAGAGGGAAAGGGCGTGAGGGCTCAAGGTGGAACCTCTAATTACTCCTTGATTCAGTGGGGAACTTTGTTGACCCAGAGAAAAGGAAGAGAATCCTAAAGTTCTCATGCATAAAACCTTTCCTCCCTTTTCCCACACACAATTCCTTCCTTTAGAGGTCTTTTGGGGTTAGAAAGTTGTCCTCTGGCAGTGCAAATGCTTTTGGGAGAGCACCTGACATCTGAGACGAAATGGATGAGAGGTTAAGACAAATGTTCTCCCATTTTTAATTTTGCTAAAGACTCTGCGGACAGTTTGTGAGAGAAAATTCTAATTTTGTGTAGCTTTTATTATTACAAGGGTACTATCTTCATTTCCATATTTGCACTAAATAATCAAGACCCAGCTCTTCTCTTTGCCATCTTTCCTCTTCCCTAGCAGCCGCCGACAAGAGGGTCGAGCTCTGCAGTTTTGGTGGGTATACAATCTACCCTGGACACCAGAGGCTCTACACCAGGACCTACTGGAAGGTTTTCCAACTTCATAATGCAAATTGCAAGTTGGCGTTCCTTTCCAAGAGGAATCCTTGGCAGGTAAACTAGACTGTTCTCTCCAGAAGAAAGCACAAAAAGGGAGAGCTGAAGAAACTTTAAAAGGAGCCCATGGTATAGTCAAATTCCAGAGGCCATCACCGGTATAGCCCTTGCTGATATAAGGGCTAAGAGGAATCAGAAAGGCTCAACTAGAACAACCTAACAGGGCTGCCAAGGAAGCAAAAGAGGGCTAAGAAAGCACCTAAAAATACAGGAAAGGCTGCTGTTAAGCCTCCCTCGAAGGCAGCACCTAAGAAAAATATTGTGAAGCCCGTGAAGGTTTCTGCTCCCTGAGTTGGTGGAAAATGTCAAATTGCCACATCAGATTTTTAAAATCAATTAATTATTATTTGTTAGATCAGATTTAAAAATAAAGATCTGACTCTAAAAAAGGGATTCCGTTCTTAAACCAAGGCATACATATTCACGTCTTTCCCTTTCCTCTATACTCATTTCCTCTCATCTCTGCTTTTTTTTTTCCCCAACAAATTTGTTCAGAGCCTTCTAGGAGTTAGCCATCAGCTGGACCTTCCCTGGTCCCAAATATCTAGACATGATTGTCTTGAACCCCATTCTATGCCCCATGGGAGTGCAAAGCCCATCCTGAGATAACCACATTCCCAGGAAGCTTAGAGTTTGTTCTGATCTGAGCTCCTGTTTTTTCCTGAGTTCACAGGTTGATGAATCACCTGGCAAAATTCTAGGTGCTGCCCCTTCTTCCTGCTGAGACTTTCACTCCAAGCATGTGATACAGGACTTCCTGAAGACTTAAGGGGACAGAGGGAGGGTTTACAATGCACTAAGGCAATATCTTCAAAACTACTGTCATCCAACCTTATCACTAACAGTGACTTTCCACAGTCCCAGCACAGACACCCAGTGACGCCACCTTCCTGCTCTCTTCCTCATGCCTCTTAAAATTCTTCTCTTTGCTTTCTGAGAAGGTACCCAGGTCCCAGGTCCCAGGCTAATGGAGTATTTGAGAGCTCAACAGCACAGTAGGGGATCTCTATTTAACAGAATCCAGCCTTGGTAAATGGAAATTTGTGGTTGTAAGTAGCAGGTTTCCTCCTCCCCCAACTCTCATTACTCTCTGCCTCTACTACTGCATGTTATCTTCCCTTTAGGAGATTTTAGTCTCTTGGGAATAACACCTAATAAAGATACGTACAAAGTGCTGAAAGGACATCAGGAAAGGGAAGACTTGCATGCAAAGGGGCCTGTGGGGATTAAGGGAAAGCGTTATGAACAGTCCATGCATGCCTGCATCCATCCTCCCATCCATCCTCCCACCCACCCATCCATCCATCCATCCATCCATCCATCAACAATGACTGAGTGCCAGCTTAAGTGCCAGATACCGCTCTAGCCATTGGAGATATAGTCATGAACAAGACAGCAAGGGCTCTGCCCTATCAGGGTTTATATTCCAGTTGGGGGCTATGAATTTTGATTCATGTTTTGCAGGAAGAAGAAGCATTCACTGCAGAGGTAAGGGAGTCAAGACTTTTCCAGCAGAGAGAACAGGATACATAAAGCCATAAAGGCAAGAAAGAAAATGAAATACAATTAAAGCACTAGGAAACTTAATATGCTTGGCTCATAGGATATGCAGTGGGAAGGCAAAGATGGAGGCAGGGCCAGGCACGCATATAGCTGGGAGTTTGGATATTATCCTGTGGCAAAGGGTAGGTTTGATCAATTGTACAACGTCCCTGTCTTTCTTTTTCCTGCTGCTGTGCCCTCTCTTCATCTCTATTCCAGTCAGCATGTGTGCTTGTCATTCCCACCAAATGAGTCCATAGAGATAGGCGCGCTGATTTATTTGAGCAGACATGTGTCAACATCATTTGGAGAAAAGGCACCAGACCCATTATATACACTCAAATAATGTAATTAGGACTAGTTTGAAAGCAGCAAACCTCAAGCTTTCTTAATTCAGTCCTGACTGTTTCAGCCCACTCTGCTTCTCAGCCTGTCTTCCGAACTAATTTCTACTTCTCCATCTCTCCACTCGTCAGCTCCTTTTCCCCAACACACACACACACACACACACACACACACACACGCACACACACACTTCAGTCATCTCAGGCTCTCCCCTGTTGTCTTGACTCTTGTCATGGCAAGCCATGATAGTCACTGGATTTCCACAGCAAGGAAGGGGTAAATTCTTAGACACCATCTCCCTTAATGTGGGCGAAGGTACTATAATAAAAACATGTTTCAATCCTAATCTCTTCACATCTTTGTTGGTTTCATGCAATTCTAAAGGCAAGATCTGGATGGGACCTTAGAGACCATCTAGTGAAATCTAGCTCCTTCATTTTAGAAAAAAACAGATCAGGGGAATTTATCTCAAGCTAACAAGACTCTGGAGCTGAAAGCAACAGAGGCACATCTTGGTTCCCTACTCTGATGGGGGATATGCATGTGTGTGTGCGTGTGTGTGTACGTACATGTGTGTGCGTGTTGGAGAAGAGTGTGTGGTAGGAGACCCTGGTCCATGCAGGCAAGTGGAAAATGTAAGACGCAATCCCAGCAGCCGTACACCCAGGCTTTATGGATGTTGGAACATTCTAAGGTTCTGCAGAGGTTGATACAGCACAGAAACCAGGCATCGGGCCACATACCCAGAATTAGGGAATTCTTAGTCCCACCCAAGCGTTACACCTGGTGACAGCCTCACTCCTCTTATCTCTGCCTCTGCTATTCCTGCTACTTCTGCTGCCACAGGTTAATGACTTGAGAAGATAAAAACCAACTCGTCTGTCTCCTTTACGGCTCCTGCTGGCTCTTGGCCTCCCCTGATTGCGGTTTCTGCTTCCTGCACCTCTGTGGATCATCGGCTGTTGCCCATGGCTAAGTCCTTCTCTCAGTCTAGCCTTTAAAGTTCCCAAGAGGGAGTTCCCTGGTGGCCAAGTGGTTAGGATTCCGGGCTTTCACTACTGTGGCCTGGGCTCAGTCCCTGGTCAGGAACTGAGATCCTGTAAGCTGCATGGTGCTGTCAAAAAAAAAAAAAAAAAACTTCCCGAGAGAGGGGCTGATTGGTTCATTTAGTTTCCTCCTCCCTTCTCTCCTTCCTTCCTGCCTTCCTTCCTCCCTCCCTTCCTTTATTTTTGGCTGCTTTGGGTCTTCGTTGCTGCACACGGGCTTTCTCTAGTTGCAGCGAGTGGGGGCTACTCTCTTTTGCGGTGCGCAGGCTTCTCATTGTGGTGGCTTCTCTTGTTGCGGAGCACGGGCTCTAGGCATGCGGGCTTCCGTAGTTGTGGCACGAGGGCTCAGTAGTTGTGGCTCGCGGGCTCTAGAGCACAGGCTCAGTAGTTGTGGTGCATGGGCTTAGTTGCTCCGCAGCCTGTGGGATCTTCCTGGACCAGGGATGGAACCTGTGTCCCCTGCATTGGCAGGCAGATTCTTAACCACTGCACCACCAGGGAAGTCCCTCTTTAGTTTCATAGTTATTCTTCGTGGACAATATTCTTGTGTCAGATCTCGAAGACTGCCACCTGGCCTGGGCAACAGCTGTGCTGGGACTCATTGCCTGTGCCCAGGGTGGCAGTGATTTGCTTTTGTTAGACAGGACTGTGCTGGTGGCAGGGTTGAACCCCCTCTCCAAGCAGCCTCTCCCATAACTTTTAGTGGCTGAGGCAGGGCTCAAATCCAGGTGTTCAGACTCCTTGCTCTGTGCCCTTCTCATCATGCCAAACTCACCTGGTTCTCACTGGTCCTGTGTGTTTCTTCCTCACCAGCTCCCACTCCTCATGGCATCCACTCTCCCATCGAGCAGGACCCAGGGTCAGATCCTGGAGTTATAGAAAAGGACGTGATAAACTAATTATAACTGAGAATGGCTTAGTCTATATCCTGGGTATTTACATTTTAATGATGCCTTAAGCCGAACAAATTACCCTCTAATGCAGCATTTCATACTGTGCTAGAAGGAAAGAAAGATTTGGGAGGGAGCAAATTTCCCAGGGCTACTCCAATTACCATACAAACAACAACTTATTCTGCGTGCCAATAAATATAGCTTCCAGCCTCTTTTACATATATTATCTCCCCGGTCACCACTTTTATTTCACTGATGAAGATTAAGACATGAATAACTTTTCTGGGCATAAGCCAGATTAAGGATGTTGAGATGGGCACAAATAAGCACATTTTATGCTCTAAAAAAGGCTCAGAAGTCACAAGGTGAAGGATGGGAAGGTCCTTTTATAAGGGAAAAAGGTTCTAATTTAAGAATTCTCAAACTTTCCATTACCCATTGCAGTCTCCTGCAAGGGAGAGAGGTAAGTTGTCATTCACGGACCTGAAGTTAATTCTCTTGTATTCCTGTAGAGTTATTGAAACGGAGCAGGACCCTGTGCAGCTCCTGGGTACAAACCTTTCTGCGTCTCTCATTTCTTATTTGTAGGAAATAGGCTTCATTCAGCCACCGTGACCTTCCCTGAGTTCCAAAGGGCAGATTTGAACAGTTGCTGATCAGAGAAGAGAGGGGATGCAGAAACAAGGGAGGAGTAGTCAAGAAACAACAGTGCAGCCTTGGGGCAGGGTCCTGGTTCCTCTTCAAGTAATAGACGTAACAATATCTTTGAGCCCTTCTGAAGAACCAAGGCCCCCCACCCAGGTGGAGGATGGCAACTTCAGGCTGAGCACAAGATTCCTGGAGCACCTCCCCACTACCTCACCACCAACCCATCAGAAGAAAGTCACACACCCTGCAGCCCTCACCTCAAATGTTGCCTATAAAAACCTCTTCCCCCAGACCAGCAGGGAGTTTGGGGGTTTTGAGCATGAGCCACCCCTTCTCCTTGCTGGGCCCTGCACTAAACCGTTCTCTGCTCCAGACTGACTTTTTGGTTGGTTTGGCCTCACTGTTTGTCAGGGACATGAACTTTGTTCGGTAACATTATTTTTTAATCAACAAATATTATTATAGTGCCTATTAGGGACTGGGTGATATTTTTAAAATGCCAGTTACATATCCACTGTAAATATTTTAATTTTTACATTCATTTTACCTTATTGTTATCAAACCCAAGTCCATGTGCCTGATACACGGTAAGGCCGAACAAACAGAAACGGAGTTTTGGGGCAGAGAAAGGTTTTTTGTCGGGCCAAGCAGGAGAACAGGTGGCTCATATTCAAAAGACGCAAACTCCCCAATGTCTTTTAGGGAATAATTGTTTTAAAAAATTTATTTATTTTTGGCTGCATTGGGTTTTCGTTGCTGTGCATGGGCTTTCTCTAGTAGCAGCAAGCAGGGGTTACTCTTTGTTGCGGTGCGCGGGCTTCTCATTGGGGTGGCTTCTCTTGTTGCGGAGCACGGGCTCTAGGTGCACAGGCTTCATTAGTTGTGGCACATGGGCTCAGTAGTTGTGGCTCTCAGGGTCTAGAGCACAGGCTCAGTAGTTGTGGTGCATGGGCTTAGTTGCTCCGCAGCCTGTGGGATCTCTCCGGACCAGGGCTCGAGCCCATGTCCCCTGCATTGGCAGGCGGATTCTTAACCACTGCACCACCAAGGAAGCCCTGGGAATAGTTTTTAAAGGAAACGTTTGGGGTGAAGGCTGCAGGGGGCATGACTTCCTTCTGATTGGTTGTTGGGAGGTAACGGTGGTTACCGGGAATCTCAATCATCAACCTTCTGGTTCCAAACGGTCTGGGATCTTTGCAGGTAGTTAGCGTCCTTCACCTGGGTGGGGGCCTTAGTTCCTGCAGAACAACTCAAAGATACAGTATCAGATTGTTATGGATATCCCTTGAGGAGGAACTAGGACTCAGGTTTTATCGGTTTTATGTTACACTATTGTTTCTTGACTGCTTTTCCTCAGTTTCTGCATTCACTCACTTCTATAATTAGCAATTGCTTGAATTTGCTCTTTGGAACCCAGGGAAGGCCTAGGGGAATAAAGTCTTTTTCCAGAAACAAGAACTGGGGGACATGGAAAGGCTTTTGTACCCAGGAGGGCTCCACAGCGTCTTGCCTGGTTTCAATACCTCAAATAAAATTGAGAACGTGTGTATGTATATGCATATATGTACAATATTCTTAACTAATATTTACATTAATTTCATGTTATATTACAAAGATTTTTACATAACTAAACATATGGAAAGACATTATTCTCAAAACATATTATTGTAATAACTATATAATATTCCATTATTTCAATATATAATATAATTTAAATATTTCCCTCCTGGTGGATATCTAGGTTGTGAAATTTTCACTGTTGCAATGATGCTATAAGCCTCCTACATAAATTCTCGTTTGCATCGATGATTATTCCTTAGGATAGATTCCCAGATTGGGAAATAGTGAAAGAGCATGATGATGTTTAAGGCAAAAAAAGCTATCTCTGAGGCTGAGTTGTAAAGAAGCTGCAGTGTCAGACATAGGAACAAGGCCAGGAACCCCTTTCCAAGTACAGAGAAACATCTTTGAGTGAACATTCCGTTTCCTCCATCAAGGGAAGGGAGCCTGCGTTGAGGCGTGGCTTGCATTTTGTCCTCCATTTTGCTGTCGGAGAATTGTACAGCCCGAGTTTGGAGGGCAAGTAAATCCTTTCATATCGTGGACCACCTCTCTCGGCTTAAACCGTACTCTCCTTTCAATGGACTTTGCTGAGAATAACATCCAGAGGACTGTCGGGGTTCACAGCATCTGGCCCCCCCCCACCCCGTTGGCCATCTTCGGCATTCTGCCCTTCCTTCAGTGCCTTGAAGGGGCCACGTTCTTTAAAGGCTTTAGTCCATCCTTTTCTCTCTGTCTGGAATATTCTTCCCCACACTCTTTATGTGCTCTTGCTCTTTTTCTTCCTTTGGGACACAGTTTTGTTTTTTTTTTTTTTTTTTTTTGCGGTACACGGGCCTCTCACCGCTGTGGCCTCTCCCGTTGCGGAGCACAGGCTCCGGACGCGCAGGCTCAGCGGCCGTGGCTCACCGGCCCAGCCGCTCCGCAGCATGTGGGATCTTCCCGGACCGGGGCACGAACCCGTGTCCCCTGCATCGGCAGGCGGACTCTCAACCACTGCGCCACCAGGGAAGCCCCTGGGACTCAGTTTTAAGCATACCTCCTCAGAGAGTTCTTGCCCATGTCACTCAGAATGTTGCTACTTTGTAGAACTTATTAAAACGTCTAATTATTTTACTTAATTCTCTTTTTACTTGTTTTTTACCCTCTGCTTCCCACCCGTGATGGAACAGTGGGTTCTCTGGAATCCCTGGAGCCTCTCGCAGTGACTGGCACGTAGTAGGCATTCTATAACTATTTACTGTTGAATTTCTGGACAGTTTGGCCGGTTGTGACAGGGGGACAAAGTGTACAGTAAGATGAGATGTGGACTCCAGGGCCACATTTGGACAGCAGGGACCTGGGCGCCAGGTCCAAGGTTGAGTTGATCTGCGTTACCTGCCGTGGTAGCTGAATAATTTTCCTTTTCTTTTTTCCTTTTTCTTTTTAAATTGGGGTAGAGTTGTGTTACAATGTTGTGTTAGTTTCTACTGTACAGCGAAGTGGAGTTCCCTGTGCTATACAGCAGGTTCTTATTAGTTATCCATTTTATGCATATTAGTGTATATATGTCAATCCCAGTCTCCCAATTCATCACCCCCTCCCACCTTCCCCACCTTGGTGGTAACTGAATAATTAATAAAAGACGTCCATGTCCGCATTCCTGGAACCTGTGACTATCTCAGAATGAAATACTGAGGTTTGCTTGGCCAAGAAGCCAGCCAAGCAACCAACCCCAAGGTTGGGGTAGTTACGATCTGGGTTCAAAAGCAAGAACACCACCTATGAAGAGTCCAGTTCAGCAGAAATCTGAACTACAGTAGTCCCAGCACCCACGGAGGCCCCAGTTAAACCAAGACAAGACCAGATACTGAAGCCAAAGGTGAGTGTAAGCCTGAATGGACCTCAAGATATATACCCTGTTTGTGGGAGTTGAGTACAGAAAGTATGTAACTGAAACAACATGGACTGTGATATTACACTTTGGTTGGAATCTTGACTTAGCCACTTGCTAAGTATAAGAGCCAGGTAAACTTGGGCAGTCCTTTAACCTAGCTGAGATTTAGTTTTCTCATCGATAAAATGTCAGTCAAAACACCTACTATACAGGATAGTTGTGAAGATTAGAAATTCCATTTATGGCGTGCCCAGGACATAGTAGGTTTGCAAATGGTGATTATTATTATTACTGGAGTGCCTTCCAGGGACCCATTGCCAGAGTCATGGATCAGGGACTAGGGCTCTATCTTAGCTTGGTTCTAATGGATGGGGTGTTTGTTCCCCCACCCCAAATCCTCAAAAGGGAGGCAGACATAAGAAAGGGATATACTAAGGGATCAGATCCTTTGCCCCACTGGCTCCCCTACTTCCGATCTCGAACCCTGTTTAGCACAATTTGGCAAACCATGAAACAGGAAATATGTGCGTTTCTCTACCTGGTAGACAGCCTATGAAACCTCTGTCCAGTAAGTTAACTTTCAATCTCATTTTCTTCATCTCTCAAATAAGGGTAATAATAGTATCTTCCGTGGAGGGTTATTATAGATAGGAAATTTAAATAATGCATATAAAACACTTATCAAGGAACCCGGTATATGGCAAGAGCTCAGTAAATACTAACTGTTGCTGAGGTTGGGGGCAGTGAAGGTAAGCCTGAAGATGCTAATGGTGAGGATGGTGAGAAGAACGAGGTTGAGGATGATGATGCAATGAAAGTGGCTTCTTGATTAAATTCGGGGACACCCTGGGACTTAACAGTTCTCACACAGCCTTAGGGCAGAACTCTTTTTGGAGGGAGGATGCTTAAAACGACACAAATTTCTTCTCTTACAATGGTGCAGTCAGAATTTTTAAATCAGTCTCACTGAGCTAAAGTCAAGGTGTCAGCACGGCTGGGTCCTCCTAGAAGCTCTAGGGGAGAATCCATTTCCCTGTGTTTTTTAGCATCTAGAAGCCACCTACACTCCTGCACTCGTGGCCTTCGTCCATCTTCAGAGCGCATCACTCTAACCTCTGCTTCTGCCATCACACTTCCTCCTCGATCCTTTGACCTTCTTACCTCCCTCTTCTAAAAACCCTTGTGACCACATTTATGACCCACCAGACAACCTCGAGTAATCTCCCCCCATCTCAAGATCCTTAACGTCATCACATCTGCAGAGTTTCTTTTGCCTTATGAGGTAACCATCACAGGTTCTGGGAATTAGGATGTGGCTTTGGGTGGGGCGGAGAGGCTCCTCCACCTACCCCAATCACCTGCCATCTGTCCCCATGCCCTCACTTCCTCAGCGTAGATTCCGGGACCCACCTCTGTGAGGCCCCCATTGCAGGCACCCTCCACGCCCTGCTTCTCCCTTCTGTTGTAGGCTACAACTTCACCCAGTCCTCCATGTGCTTGCATCCAAGCAGCTCGACCAGTCTGGAGAAAAACACAACCGTGCCAGCGGGTCCCACCTTATGTTTTTTGCCCCAGATCTGAGGCAGGCCCTCAGCATTAGAGCAGACAGCTTGCCACACACCAGGGCACAGACAGGTAAGGGAGAGGTAGAATGATTCATTTTGAGATAATAAAGTCCAAGGAAAAACAGATAGCAAAGGTTAAATGGGGATAAGGCAATCTCCTTTGGATTCACAAATGAATTGTGAGGACCATTTGCCCTGAGTGGGAAGAGTTTTTATGCAAAGCCCTCTGGGTGATGGAATTCTAAGGCAGAGGGAAAGTTACGTGGCCAATGCAGAAAAGGGGAATCTTTCCAGGTCTGCTAAGAAGCTAGAGGAAAAGGTTGTGTAAGTACAGGGCTTAAATTCTTATCAGGGAGACAGAACATGATAAGGTAAACACATAAAGGTAAAATACAATGCCAGGTAAAGAAAAATGCTGATAAAAATAAAACAGGGAAGAGTACGGAAAATAACAAGGATTGTTATTTTAGAACGAGGAGTTGCAGTAATGACCTATATGGGGAAAGAAGCTAAAACAAGGGGATAGATGTATACATGTAACTGATTCACTTTGCTGTACAGCAGAAACTACACAACATTGTAAATCACCTATACTCCAATAAAAATTAAAAAAAAAAAGAAAGAGGAGTTGGAGAGGGCTTCTCTGAGGAGTGGCATGTGAGCAGTGAGGGAGGAGGAAAGAGAGGCAGGGGAGGAGGGGAGGAAGTGCAAAAGCCCTGGGGCAGGATCTGGGTAGTGAGTTTGAGAACCTGCCGGGGAAGTGGGTCTGGCTGGAGAGGAGTGAGCCTGGAAAGGACTGGTAGGTGAAAGTGGGCAGGTTTCCAGGGGTTGTACCCCAGAGAGTCTTAGAGGACCTTCTGTCTTTGCTTGGCTGTTCCTCTGGTGGGGGAGACAGATGCCCCTCTCCTCGTCCCAACGGCACAGCTAAGCTGGCTTCAGGAAAGCCATCCTCGTGTGTCATCTCTGCTGAGAAGCCCTCCTGTATCCCCTGAAGGTGTAACTGATCATGGCCGCTTGCATCCTTCCATGATCCTGAGAGTCCCCACCTCGGGCAAGTCTTTATTTCTCAAGATCCCAGCCTCTGCATCGGACCAGCTCAATCTTCCTGCGGGAGTCGAAAGGAACCATCCCTTCCCAAGTTCTGATACCCAAGTCATCAACCCATGACAGCTTCTTTCAGAGGATTTGCTTCTTCCTCTTATATTTGGAAAGATATTTGGCTTTCTTCTCCATTGTCTGGTTTGGTTCACTTCTCCTATTGTTGCTTTTGTTCCATGATTAGCATCTTGGACATAGGGGATGAAGAAGGACTCCAAAGTGTAAGTGAGGTCAAGGGGAGGTGGGAAAAAGCTTGGAAGGTGAAGCTGAGAACATGTGATTCAAGGAAGGGTAAAGAAACAAAACAGAGCAAAGAAGGAGAGTCTGACACCCCTGGGAATCAGCTTCCACACCACCGCTGCTCGCACCTTCTGCCTGGTCCAGGGGCCAGAGGGGACGTCCTTGACTGTCCTTACCAGGTGGCCCAGCCCTGCCTGCTCTTGCAGCTGAAATGCCAGAGGGTTGGGGAGCTCATCTTTGAGGCTGAAAATGGGCCACAGGTTTTAAATCTGGTCATTACACTGGTCAAAATTGAGGACTGAAAAGGCAAAGCCCAATATTAACAACAACATAATTACAAAAACCAAATGTAATTTTTTTTTTTTTTTTTTTTTTTGCCGTGCTGCGCAGCTTGTGGGATCTTAGTTCCCCAACCAGAGACTGAACCTGGGCACTGGTGGTGAAAGCACGGAGACCTAACTACTGGACCGCCAGGGAACTCCCCGAATGTAACTTTTGAGACAAATCTCACCACTCTGGTTTATTGTACAAAATAATCCAAAGAGTAGGCCAGCTAGGCAAGCCTGGGTTCAAGTCTTGATTCTGAAACTTCACACCTGTGTAACTTAGGTATCTAAGTACATTGTAAGATGTAAGCACAAAGCTTAAATTCTTATCAGGGAGACAGAACACGATAACGTAAACACATAAAGATAAAATACAGTGCCAGGTAAAGAAAAATGCTGATTAAAAATAAAACAGGGAAGAGTACGGAAAATAACACAGATTGCTATTTTAGAAAGAGGAGTTGGAGTAATGACCTATATGGCAAAAGAAGATTTTCTTCACACTTGAGTTTTTCTTGCATGTAAATGTGGATAAAATTATCCAGCTCACAAATGCACAAATTAACAAATGAGATCTACCTAGCAAGTTGCCTAGCCTGTAGTTAGCGCTCTTTCTCTTTCCTTTCTAGCTTTCCCTCCCTCGGTCCGTCCCTTCACCCCTTCCTTCTGATTTTTTAAAGAGTGCTATGACAGTCTAAAGATATTTAGAAAGTACAGATATACCAAAAAGATTTTAATAAACATGTTGACATGTTTCTAAGGAAAAGTTTCAGTGTGTATAACAGGTGTCATACCAAACCAAAAACAATAAGGAGAGAGAGACAGAGAAAAAGAAGAGAAGGAAAGTAAGAAGGAAGGAAAAAAGGAAGGAAGGAAAAGACTACATAATTCTCTTTCTCCCCTTCCTTTCTCTCTTGGAATATAAATTCCTGGGGGATAAGTTTCCCAAACATATTCTTGTTTTTATATCAGCTCAAGTCAAAGTATCCCAGAAAAAAGTTTGTATTTACTACTAATCTTGAATTAAGCAGGCAAATGTTTCTCAAGCCCCTGTTTGAAGAGTATTGTTCCAAGTGCTGTGAGGTAATACAAACACGAATAAGAAATAAGAACTACCAGCAATCCCACTTCTGGGTATTTATCCAAAGAAAATGAAAACACTAATCCAAAAAGATATCTGCAGCCCCATGTTCACTGCAGTACTATTTGCAATAGCCAAGGTATGGAAACAGCCTAAGTGTCCATCAATGGATGAATGGATAAGGAAATTCTAGTATGTGTGTAAAAACGAAGTAAAGCTTGCCATTTGCAGCAACATGGATGGACCATAAAAAAGAAGGAAATCTTGCCATTGGCAGTATAACAACATGGATGGAACTCGAAGGCATTATGCTAAGTGAAGTAAGTCAGACAGATAAAGACAAATACCGTATGACTCTCTTACATGTGGAATCTAAAAAAACAAAACAGGGACTTCCCTGGTGGCGCAGTGGTTAAAAATCCGTCTGCCAATGCAAGGGACACGGGTTCAAGCCCTGGTCCGGGAAGATCCCACATGCCGCAGAGCAACTGAGCTCCGTGGGCCACAACTACTGAGCCCGCACACCACAACTACTGAAGCCTGCATGCCTAGAGCACGTGCTCTGCAATAAGAGAAGCCACTGCAATGAGAAGCCCGCGCACTGCAACGGAGAGTAGCCCCTGCTCGCTGCAACTAGAGAAAGACTGCGCGCAGCAACAAAGACCCAACGCAGCCAAAAATAAATTAAAAAGCAAAACAAAACTCCCCAAAGACAAGCACATAGATACAGAGGACAGATTGGTGATTGCCAGAGGTGGAGGGTAGGGGTGGGAGAAATGGGTGAATGGGGTCAAAAGGTAGAAAAAGCCAAGCAAACAAATTTGAAAAACTTTCAATAGTGTGGATATATAATGGCTGGGGGCAGTGTACATAGTGAATTTAGAGATCTGTCTTCAGCGAGGGTCGGAGGTAAAGGGAGGATGGATCTCAGGTTCTTTCCTGATCTGAGCTAAAATTGCATTTCTCAAACTGTGTCTTAGTTTCTGCCACCAGCAGGAGTCATTGCCAAGCAGCTGGGTAGGATTCTAGCTTTACTACTAGGCCGTGTGAGCTTGGACCAGTCGCTTGCCTCTGAAAATTTGTCTCTTCATCTGTAAAATATGATTAAGGATTCCTGACTCATAAGGTTAATGTAGGATGATATTTGTGAAAACGTCTGGCATATAGTAATCACTCAAACTAAGAGCTTATGACCTGTGAAATTTCAAGTTATACCTTTCTCTGGGTTCCAGAGATAACACTCAACCTTCTACCCCTGGCTTCCCCATCCTTAAATTTTGTTCTCTGCCTTGCAAATCCCTCTGTCTTCAGCCCAACTGACAGGAGAATTTGGAAAAAGAAGCAATAGGGAATTCCCTAGTGGTCCAGTGGTTAGGACTTGGTGCTTTCACTGCCAAGGGCTCGGATTCAATTCCTGGTTGGGGAACTAAGATTCCACAAGCCGTGTGGCGCAGCCAAAAAAAAAGCAATAGGAATTAGGGTGCAGTTATTTTTTTTAATTGCTTGTAAACAGATATACTTATTTTATTAGGGAAACAGGAATTTAATGCCTTAAAATGAAACTCATTTTTACACTTACTTCTAAGAGAAAAATTGCATAAAATACCATTTTAGCAGCCAATCAACTCATTTACAATCCTTAATTTTAAAAGCAGTAAATGTTTCTATATAAAAAACAGGGTCTAACTGATTTGGGAAAAGACATAAGAGGAGGATGGGTTTTCAAACAACGCCATTCATAAATCAGTTCTAGAAAAGACTACATTAGGATACAAATATCCATTGTGTTCATCATTATGAATCTTTTATTTAATATTAGTTTTAGTGCTGTGAAGAGAGACGGCTGAAAATCTCACAAAGTGACAACCACATTGTTGATTACTCTAAGGCTTTTGAATAGTTCAGATAATTCCATAAAATGATTATTTTCCAAGCAAAGTTCATGCTGCTTTAAAAGTGACTTCAGATACAAGCAAGCTACTTCAGTTGAGCCTAAGGCATAGTGTGAGCAGAATGTCCCCAAAACCTTAAAGTGGTTTCAAGCTTTCATTACTTCAAGAGTATATATGTTACAAACAACAAAAAAATCATTTGAAAGTGTTAGTATTTCAATTTCTTTACCTTTATGCATTTTGGTGCATTTTGAATGACTTTGTGTTTTGTTTGTTTTTTGTGTTTTTGGCTGTACCACGTGGCTTGTAGGTGGCTTGTGGGATCTTAATTCCTGGACCAGGGATTGAACCTGGGCCATGGGAGTGAAAGCACCAAGTCCTAACCACTGGACGGCCAGGGAATTCCCTTGAATGACTAATGTTTTCATTTTTGTTTGTTTGTTTGTTTTGGTCAATATTTGCTAACTTCAATTAGAGGGACTAAAATTAAATATGAATTATTCTAAAACGTTAAAAATGTAGTAATTGCATGAAGAAGTAAAAAAACTGAACTTTCAAATGGTTTCTAAAGTTTGTAACATATATACTTCTGAAAGGATGAACACTTAAAATTGCACTAAGACCTTTGGGACATCTTTTGTCAAATACTATACATAGTAAGTGCTGTGGAGAATAAAAGTGAAAAAGGTCGAATCAGAAGGGAAAATTCCCTCTAAAGAAAAAAAATCCCGTTTTCCTTAGATCAGTTGATGTAGGCAGGGCACCAAAGACCAATCATCCAAAAAAACCCTAAAGGCCCTTGACGGGGTGAGGCAGGGTGTGTGTGGGATGGTGAATTGGGGGGTATGTGATTATACTGCCTAAATTTCCATTGCTTAAATGATTCTGGGTCCAATTTTCTCTTGCTAATGAAGTTGTTTCTCTGTCCATTCCCCTGCATGGAAGAGCTTATGGTATAATGAGAACATTACAGGTGTGAACTCCTAAGGCACAGGTATGATGGGCAATTCAAGGTCAGGGCCACTTTTCACAGTGCTGCAGGTGAAAAAGAAAAAGGAACTAATTTAATCACCTCACTGTTCCTGGGAGTGAGACAAAGATGTCATACCTTCAAATGATCGGCTATTTTTTTTTTTTTTTGCATTACGCGGGCCTCTCACTGTTGTGGCCTCTCCCATTGCGGAGCACAGGCTCCGGACGCGCAGGCCCAGCGGCCATGGCTCACGGGCCCAGCCGCTCTGCGGCATGTGGGATCCTCCCTGGCCGGGGCACGAACCCGCGTCCCCTGCATCGGCAGGCGGACTCTCAACCACTGCGCCACCAGGGAAGCCCTCGGCTATTTTATTTTTTCAAATCATCCCCCTTTTACCATCCAAGAGAGAAGGAAGCTTCCAGAACCGTGCCTGCCTTGCAATCCTATTCCCATTTGATCTTCTCCAAGAATGCCTTCTTTGTAGAATGTCATCATGGAGACTTGATCAAACCACGCCCAGGCACTTAATCTTGCAATCTGTTGCAGAATGGCTGATACTCCTTCTTAGGCCAGAGAACGGCAAGTTCTTAAATGAACTAGTTTAAGGAAACAAAGCTGTGGACAAAACACTTAACCCAAGTCCAGGACACGGCACTTTAGCAAAACACAAGATTAAACCTGTTATTATTTGTATAACACAACTCAGGATGTTTGATTTAAGGCTTGGAAAAGGAAAAGGTACGTCAGGTGTGTTAACTGTTCCATGGTTTGTTAAACTTTCCAAGTTTGTTTCACTCCACAAATATTTATTGAGCCAGGTCAATATCTTGAATCTTCACTACGGAGATAGAAGATGATTAAGACATAAACTTTGGACCCAAAGAGCTCAAGATCTGGCCAGCGACACAGAGAGGTAAACTAACTATAGTATAATGTCATACATGCTGTAACAGAGACATGTAGGATAAAACTAGAGGAACAACTGTCTTTCCATATGAGGGTAGAGAAGGTGAGGAGAGGACATTAGGAAAGGCTTCTGAGTGAGGTACCACTTGAGGTTGGTCTTAAAGGGAAGATTCATAGGGATTCAATAAGCAGAGGAGGGCAATTGAAAAGAAAACAACACCTAACAAAGGCTCAGAAGTATGACAAGGACAAGGTAGTTAAGAAACACAATGATCTAATGGGATTAGTGTGTAGAACCTGGAGTTTGTAGGGACTGGCAGGTACTGGGGATGAAACTAAGCCGGATGTAGGAAGTAAAGGCTCTATGTGCCATATCTGTACATGTTTACTCGACCTTGTAGCAGGGGGGAGGGTTGAACCATAAACAGAGATCAGAATGAATTGTTTTGTTAGGATTTTGAACTTCAAATTGAGAATAATGAGGAAACTTTGTTGGGTATTTGGTGAGGAAAGAACATGACCAGATTTAGGTTCTAAAATGTTCATTATCCTTAGGGTGTGAAGAAGAGATTTATTGCAGGACTGAGAGGCAGGGATGCCAATCATGAGGTTTGTGTAATCGTCTAGACAAGAGGCTTTGACCAGAGCAGAAGAGATCTAGAGGAGGAGCAAAGGGGGAAAAGTGACAGAGATAGAATTAGATTAGAATTAATTGAGATAGAATTAGCAGGTCTTCATGACCTTGGATGGGAGGGATGATGAATAACTAAGGTCTAGCCAATGGGAATGCTTCCCAGAAGACACACATGGCGATTCTGCTTGGCCAGAATTTTAGTCACATGGCCATACCTAGGAGCACTGGAGGCTGGGAAAAGTAGTCTTTTATTCTGGGCAGCCACATGATTGGTTGAAGTAAGTATGCACCTATAATTGAGCACAATAGCCATCTCTAACACCCAGACCTGCTGTACTATTTTAGTCATCTTTTAACCTTTCTCCTCCCTGAGACTGTGAATTCCTCAAAGACAGGATCAGTTCTTAATATTGTTTCTGCTGTACCCAACAGTGCCGAACACATAGGAGATACTCAGTAAGTGTTGAAATGAAACAATCTTGCTGTTGCTTAGATGAATTTCATGCTTTTTTTTCCCCTTTGAGTGTGGCTTTAAGCTGATTCTTGTAGCTTTTGTATGCTCACACCTCTTCCCATCAAATTCCTGTCATTCATTCCTTCATGGATCAGCTCGGGATGTTGACCATAAAGCAGGCACTACTAAGAATGTGAACTGTTATTTTCATTGTAAAAAGTGGGTACTTACATTCTTTTTTTTTTTTTTCTATTTTAAAGTCTTTTTATACATGACAAAACCAGACCTCAAATAGCTAAATCTGCAAACTTCCTATATAGCATAGTAGGAATTCTACAGTGTTGGGTCCAAATATATATCTTAATAGTACTTAAATATTTCAGTGGATTATTTTATAATACATTTAATTACTGACCTGTGTGCAGTCGTTTCTGAGGCTCCCTTTCTTGCAACATAGCCTCTGTTAATATACTGAGGGTTGGTTTGTCACACTTCCTCTTAGCAGGGCTTTAATAGAAATATACTTTTCAAAATTGTTCTCTCAAGGTCCAAAATTGCTATTTGCCCGTAGCACACAAAGATGCTGTTACTGGCAAAAACCTTCTGCTTTTTAGTAGCCAGCTCTCATCCATTTTAGGTCTTCTTTATTTAACTTAGCAGTTCATCTTTTTCCATTTGGTAACCACTTTTCTTCCACTATTCTCGCAACTGCCTTGCTAAGTTACCTTCAGGAGTACTGTATTGAGTCTTGAAGCAGATAACTGAGAAACTGTGTTATCTTGAAGTAGAAGGGGTCAAGGAAAGCTAGAAGAAGCCCAGCACCATAGGGTTCACAAATGAGTGGTATGAGCCAGATGGCCAAAGAGGTAATTTCAATACAGTGTGCCCTGTGCTGGCAGAACCTAGAGGATGGACACTGTACCAGAAATGGTGGCAGCTCTCAGGAGACTCTGCCTCCCACCAGGAGAGACAAAGAAAGGAAGGCCAGGTCCTCTCTCACATTGAGAAATGCAGGAGATGCCAGCCAACCAAGGGAATGCTCTGGTTGCTCTTACTTCTGAGGCAGAATATTACCTCCCTCTCTACCCACTCACATCCCACAAAGGCATTTGGAACTCAACTCAAAATTTTTTAACACTTTTTTTGAGGGGAAGGGTGTTTCTTTTCTCTGTTATAGTCTGATCCAAAACTTTGGATCCTTTATTTAGGAAAATGCACCGGCCCACGTATTTCAAGGATTTCCAAGACCTCTGGAAGACCATCCACAGACTCAGCTTCCGCGGACTCCGGGTTTGGAATTCTTTAGTCTGGATTTCCTTAACTGCATTCATTAGCCTAGAGGATTTCAAACTTTGCCCCATAATCTCCTCAAATCACCTGGAGAACTGAAAAAATTCCCAATGCCCAGGCCACATCCTGTTCCAAGTAAAGCAGAATCTCTGGGGTAGGACCAGGCATCAACGCGTATGTTTTAAACTCTCCAGCTGATTCTAAAGCGCAGCTACGTTTGAGAACCAAGTTGCTGGTCTCTTTATGGCATACAGTTGATCTAATGCTTTATGGTCGTTTGCTGTCCTTAATCATTGAGCCAGAAGCAATAGAAAGGCGTCTGTCACAGGAAATAATTTACTGAGAATCATCTTAGAAAAAGGAAATAAATTGGGGTCAAGGGTGTGCATACCTTCGCAAAGTTTTCCCTGGGTCAATAAGCAGCTGCAATTTCTTCGGCGAACGCCAGGCGGCAACTTCTCCCTCCGCGCTCCTCCTGGACCGCCTTCCCACTTCTGATAGCACAAAGAGCCGGCCTCCTTCGCGGTGACATCACAAAGGGCCGATTCCCCGCCCCTTCAGCACCACCACGTGTGTCCCCGCGCCCGGCGGCCACCCGACTCATTCCCTCGCCGGCCGGTCTGGGCAGCGGAGGAGGGTGGTTGGCAGCGGCTGGAGGCTTCGCTATGGGAAGTTGTTCCTTCGCTCTCTCGCGCCCAGCCCTCCTCCCTGGTTCTCCGCAGCCGCTGTCGGAGGAGAGCACGGGGAGGCGCGGGTTGCAGCCGCGGCTGCTTCTCCCCGCCCGGGCAGCCGCGCAGCTGGGCAGGTGCTGAGCGCCCCCGGAGCCTCCCTCGCCGCCTCCCTCCTCTGTCGGGCTGTCCGGCTGCCGCAGTGCACATGGGGTGTTGGAGGTAGATGGGCTCCCGGCTCGGGAGGCGGCGGTGGATGCGGCGCTGGGCAAAAGCAGCCGCTGATTCCAGCTGCCGGGGGGCCACGCGCCCCGGGCGCCCTGCGAGCCCCGGGCTCAGCCATGGGGATCTCCGCGAGCAGCAGCACCGCCCCGGCCTCCTGCAGCCGCATCGCCGGAGCCACGATGATCGCGGGCTGCCTTTTCCTGGTGAGAGCTCGGGGTTGCTGGGGGCGGGGGGGGGGGAGCCGGGGGCGGCGGCCGCGTGGGAGCAGAAGGCACCGCGCTCCGGGAGCCGGGCGGGTCCTCGGGCCGGGGCTGCGGGGGGCTGGGGTCCGGCCGGCTGGGTCGGGAGGTTTGCGACCGAGGGAAGGCAACACAGCGGAGGGCTCGGACCGGGTCATTTGGGGGAGCCGTAGGGCTCAGCCGGGACTCCGGAATGAAGGCGAATTGTTTTCCTTGCAGTCTGGCTGCGCCGGGCGAGGTGCGGAAGGTGTCCACCGGGCTTCCTGCGCATTTCAGGGCTTCTCCCCCTCCTCGGCCCCTCCGGGGGCCTCCACCCCCTCCACGCACCCCCACGGCCACCGGCCGCTGCCCCCGCCGCGTGGAGTGGGGCTGGGGCCGCGGGGTGGGCGCCGAGGCTGGCGGCGGCCGCCGCTTTGTTGCAGCTGCAGTGTCATGTCGGGATGCTACCGCAGTGGGAGAGCGCGGGACCTGTGCGCGCCGGCTCCCAAGACCGCCGCGTGCATCCGCGCCTAGCGTTCGGCGCGGGCGCCTCGCCCCCTCCCCCCATCTCTCCGCTTTGGCTGGGTGGGTCCCGGTTTCTGCACGCCCAAAGAAGAACCCTGAGACCCGCTCTGAGGCGCCTCCAAAGCGCCGGCTCGCAGCCAGGCAGCCAGCGCGTTGGCTCTTGAGTGGGGGGAGGGGGAGAGAGCTCTCCATAAAGGAAGCTGAATTTTCTCCAGTCTTTGCTATCGCTCGCTTACCTGTGGCCGGGCAGGTGAGCCTGCAGGGTGAGGCAGCTTCCTCCTTGGGCACTCGGTCTGCATTCAGCTCCAGGGCGTGCTCTGTAGGTAGTCCTCTCTGTAACTTGTCTGGTCAGAGCCTGAAAGCACCTTTGACCCAAAACTTATCCCCAACTTCCCCAGAACCCTTCCCCTTCTTCGCAAATGTTGGGGGGAATGGGATGAGTTAGGGGGAAGAAAGTTGACTTAAGATCAAACGCAGGCCACCATAAGCTTCCCGTGCATATCTTTTTGTCTCCTCAAGGAGGATGGAGATTCTTAGCCAGAGGCCAAACAAAAACAAAAAACAAGAGCCTATTTTCATGGCAGGGCTGTGTCAGGGAAAGGCAGGCTTGCTGTCTCCTTCTCGCAAAGGGCTTAATGCCTGGCCAGCCAAGATCTCTTAGATCCCAGGGCATTGCAGTTGCTATGGCCTGGGAATTCATCCTACAGACACTCTGGTTCCCTCTGTGAGGGTGTGTTTTAAAGGGGAAGAGAGAGACTAAAGAAAAGTTCGGTGCTGTTAGCATTTATAATGAGGCAAGTCCCAGTCTTCCTTCAAAGACCCTTTTCTGCCCATTTTATAGAAATGGCAAAGTCAAGATTTTTATCGTTGACTCAAGGGTGGCGGGTGATGAGCGGTAGAGGGGGAAGGTCTCTTAAAGCAGGGAACCTGGATTGGACAGTCTTGGTGTGGAGAAAAGCCCATCTAAGGCCCAGGGAACATTGATCCTAAGATGAGGTAGGTCCATCCTTCAGCTGCCTCCTGGTCAGCCTTAGATCTACTACTGTGCCCCACTGTGTGCCACCCCACTACATGCCTGTCCGATCCCTCCAACACATCTGATCATTAAGCTCCCCATAGAGCCCATCTCTGGGTTAAGTCTTAAGTCAGTGCAGTATTTCATTGACTTTCCATTTCTGCACGAGATGCTTAAAGTAAGGTCAGAACGTAATCAAAGTGCAGCTTGCTTTAACCTCCGGAGAAAGAGCCCAGCTCCTTTTCCGAAATCATTAAGTCCAGTTGACCTAAAAATTGTGCACTGGATTTGCAACTGAAGACTTGACAATGTAAGTTTGGCTGTCTTTAAAAAAAAAAAAAAAAAGAAATTTATAGTCATGTTTAGAAGCAATCTCAAGATATTAACTAAAATGAGTCCTTATTCTTCTGCTAATTATGATAAGAAAGGTTCCACTTCAGTTCACGGAATGGCCTAGAGTTGACCCCTTTGTCCTGAAGGGAAATTGAGAGGGTGGACCAGGGGTCACCAGGGTGGGGAGGCAATGTGTCTTTTATTTTTCCCCTTCCTGCTCTGCAAGCTCCTGTCCTCAGCCCAGGCATTGTTAGTGTATAAAATGATGATCTCATGGGACTTCCCTGGCTGTCTAGTGGTTAAGACTCCACGCTCCCAGTACAGGGGGCACGGGTTCAATCCCTGGTCAGGGAACTAAGATCTTGCATGCTGCAAGTCACGGCCAAAAAAAAAAAAAAAAGATGACTCCATGACATCGTTATAAGGATTCTTTATCCCACTGGGATTCTTGGCCATGTGAAAATGACAGACTCCAGGTACTGGAGCTCAGGTAGACACGGAAGCACGCTCAGAACACTACCGGGGCCAGTGGGGAGATAATGCCCTACCCATTCGTTGCCGTTAGCTTCAAAAATAATAAACCCAATAAAATGTTTTTTTATTATGGCTTTCCATCACTCTTCTTCTTTCAAATATCTCCTTTTTTGGGTGACAGTGTTTGTTGTTGTCATGATTTTTGACAATTTCTTGTGATGACAGGCTAACTGAAAGAGAACTTACTATAAGCTTTAAAAAATCTTTATATAATATATAATATGTATACGTATAACATATAATATGACTATTATTATTGTATGTGTCAGGTGCTTTATAGAGAGTATCTCTCTTACTCCCAACATCTCTGAAGCAGGTGGGATGATTTCCATTTTACAGTTGGGAAAATGGAGGCTGCAAAAACTTCATTGATTGTCCTGGGCCACCCAGCTCCCAAGGGATGATGGCACTGGGGCTGGGACCCAGGACAGCCTGACTCCCTCTCTCACTTCATGCCTCCCTCCTGTGCCACTCTGCAGGTTTCATAACTCTAAATTGCCCGATGATGAAATGTAACAGGAGAGAAAGCTCACTGGGGGAGAGTTGAGGCTGGTGGTTTGGTCTGTTGCAGGACGTTGATGAGAATTACACCAGTGCCTTTGGAGGAAAGTGTTTTCGCTGCTTGCACTTCTGTCTCTGATGCGTTTATTTTTGTTGTTGTTTTTTTTTTTTTGGCCACACCACGTGGCTTGTGGGATCTTAGTTCCCTGGCCAGGGATTGAACCCACACCCAGTGCAGTGGAAGCACAGCGTCTTAACCACTGGACCGCCAGGGAAGTCCCTGTTTCTTTTTTGTTTTTAATTAATTAATTAATTTGTTTATTTTTGGCTGCGTTGGGTCTTTGTTGCTGTGCGTGGGCTTTCTCTAGTTGCGGCGAGTGGGGGCTACTCTTTGTTGCAGTGTTCAGGCTTCTCTTGTTGTGGAGCACGGGCTCTAGGCTCGCGGGCGTCAGTAGTTGTGGCTTGTGGGCTCTAGAGCACAGGCTCAGTAGTTGTGGCGCACAGGTTTAGTTGCTCCGTGGCATGTGAGATCTTCCCGGAGCAGGGCTTGAACCCATGTCCCCGGCATTGGCAGGCGGATTCTTAACCACTGCGCCACCAGGAAAGTCCGAAAGCCCCTGTTTCTGATGCGTTGAGATGTCTGTGTGATATTGGAAAGTGAACCACACACTGAAAGGCAAAATACTGCGTGTTTCAGGGCTTCCCTGCTGAAGCCCACACGCCTGGAGCCCATGCTCCGCAATAGGAGAGGCCACCGCAATGAGGGGCCCCCGCACCTCAGCGAAGAGTGGCCCCTGCTCGCCGCAGCTGGAGAGAGCTGCGCACAGCAACGAAGACCCAATGCAGCCAAAAATAAATAAATAAAATATATTTTAAAAAACCCCAAAAAACAATATTGCGTGTTTCAGGCTAAAAGTCTGGAGAGCAGATAAATGAGACCTTAAGGTTTGTACCAGAGTTAAGGAATGCCCTAGAAGGGCTTGCCCAGCATGACACAACACACTCAAGATGTCTCTTGCCCTCAGGGAGTTGCTTTGACTGGACAGATAGAATATTGGCAGTGGGACAGTCAGAAGAAGGGAGCCGTAATTGATAAGGAAATGAGGTCTGAAATTTTAGAAACCACTCATCTGCACAGATTATGAATTCCAGATAGGACAGTTGCTGTAAGATCGTTCAGCTGTGCTAGTCTAGAAAGTCCCAAGTATGGTGTTTGTCAGTGTCTTTGAGACTAGATGTCTAGCTTAATGCCATCTCCTGACCTTTGCTCATCAAAGTTAATTTGATAATTTGATAGTACGTTTGGTGTATAAATGTACGTGGCTATCAATAGTGCTGGTTGGGTTTCACGCGTTCAGAAAGAATCAGTGGATGAATGTACTATACTCAAAGTAATACACAAAATGGGGTAGATGTTAACATCTTTAAACTACTTGAAATAATTTTGGCTTTTAGTCTGAAAGTCAGAAGAAGAAACGTCTTCCTACTCTCAGAATGATATCTAGTAGCCTTGGTAGGGAAAGTGACTTATGACTCAGAAGAGTAGGGAATGCAGACCTGTCCCGGAAGGCAGGGTTTCTCATGTACCCCGGGAATCTCCCATCCCTGTTGTCAAAATGTATAGAATGGGATCGAGCTTTCTCATCTGAATTCTCATCTCAACTGTTTCTAAAGGCATATGGCTGAATCTGTCTCAGGCCCAGTCCGAAACAAATAAACAAACCTACCGTGTAAAGAAAACACACAGGCGCACCAAATCAGCAAGAAAACGATTCCTTGTCATGGAATGCATGCTACCTTAAGTTGAGGAAGTACCCGGGACTATATCGGCATAGGTCCACCAACCGGCTAGATTACATATTTTCGTGTGGCTAAATTTGAACAGAGTCTTTCAAGCTGGATGTGGTTAGCACAGTTAATGCTGTCTTTTCCAGCACTGTTTGCAGAAGGCCCCTTTCTCCAGGTGGATGGGGTGAGTGTGCGTGGGCTCAGTCTGCTTGTAGATCAGAAGACATCACATTTCACCTTACACGTGACTCCATCTGTGAGGATGAGAGGTAACGTCTCTTCGGAGATTCCATAGAGAAGTTGCAAATGGGTTTTGTACTCAGCCGGCCCTTTATAAAGCATTCAAACTATAATTGGCTCAAGTAGACTTTATTAAGTGTGTGTGTGTGTGTGTGTGTGTGTGTGTGAGTGTGTGTGTGTGTGAGTGATGGGAAATGGCCAGATGCATCATCAGATCATTCAGGGGCCAGTGTGAATTGAGTGACTTTTCTTTCTGTCAACTGCCATGCCTTTTTTTCCCGTAAGCACTAGCTCTGCTGGCCCTCTTCCCCCAAGCAGGCCTGGCAGACTCTGGTGATGCCAGGTCACCCGGCAACTTCCTGGAAAACTCAGGTGCTTCTCTTCGGTGACAAGAGCCTCTCATCGCCCTTGGGCGTGTGCCCGACGACCATTTGGAGTGGATGCGGTCTGGAACATTAGGCGCAGCTATGTCTGCTTGACAGAATGAAAACGGAAGCCGTGATAGGAGTTAACCTGGTCCCCAAATTGAATCCCCGTTTAGCGGTAGCGGGACCCTGGGCATTACCGTTGCTGGGATAGCAGCTGCTGAGCCTCGATTCTTTAGGGGCGGGGTGAGGTCGTGAATAAATACTGGCCCAGCCCCAGTGTTTGTATTTGTCAAATACCAAAAAGTAAACAGGCATCCTAAATCGGCTTGTGTGCTGCCACCTGGCTACTCTGCCACCTCCCATTTCCAGCCTGAGTCCAAGAGGAGAGGAGCCAGGCAGAGATTATAAGTAGGGAGGAACCTGGCAGATGTTTAAGTGTCTGCCGAACGCTCACGAGAGCTGTAGAAACCTGGCGCTCACGGACGTTTAGGCCGTTGCTTGAAAGCAGTGGTGACCTCACGCTTCGTAAGAGCTGCTGAAGGCCTCCAGGAACGGTCCGTTCTCCTGGCTTCTGGCTCTCTGGAGTTTTTCCACATGTTAGCACCCTGGCCTTGGAGATGATGGATGCTTGCAGTGGTGGGAAAGTTGCGCTCAGGGGGTCCTCAAGCAGGGGTGGGACTGGGCGGGGCATGGGTGGGGAGTCGGGGCAGCGTGCTATAGCCCCATCTTCTCACGGCGAGCGGGGGCCACTCTTCATCGCAGTGCGTGGGCCTCTCACTATCGCAGCCTCTCTTGTTGTGGAGCGCAGGCTCAGTAGTTGTGGCTCACGGGCCCAGTTGCTCCGCAGCATGTGGGATCCTCCCAGACTAGGGCACGAACCCGTGTCCCCTGCATCGGCAGGCAGACTCTCAACCACTGCGCCACCAGGGAAGCCCCAAGGCTTCATTCTAAACGAAAAAAAACAAAAGCAAATTTAAAAAAGACGGGGCTTCTGGGACTTTCCTGGTGGTCAGTGGTTAAGACTCTGCACTTCCATTGCAGGGGGCAGGGGTTTGATCCCTGGTCAGGGAACTGAGATCCTGCATGCCATATGGCGTGGCCAAAAAGTTAAAAAAATAAAAATAAAAAAGAGGAGGCTTCATAAACGAAGTCACAGCAAGGCTCGTGAGCTTATCTTGATATAATTTTTTTTAATTTTATTTACTTTATTTATTTATTTTTGGCTGCGTTGGGTCTTCGTTGCTGTGTGTGGGCTTTCTCTAGTTGTGGCGAGTGGGGGCTACTTTTCGTTGCAGCACGGGGGCTTCTCATTGCGGTGTCTTCTCTTCTTGCGAAGCACAGGCTCTAGACACGTGGGCTTCAGTAGTTGTGGCACGTGGGCTCAGTAGTTGTGGCTCATGGACTCTGGAGCGTAGGCTCAGTAGTTGTGGCGCACGGGCTTAGTTGCTCCGAGGCATGTGGGATTTTCCCGGACCAGGGCTCAAACCTGTGTCCCCTGCATCGACAGGCGGATTCTTAGCCACTGCACCACCAGGGAAGTCCCGATATAATTTTCCGTTTGCTCTTTTGCCGCCAGGACTGCTTGGTGGCTCTAGTTCTTGGAGCCATTTGCTAGTCTGTTTTGGGAGAAGGAGCCTGAGTTGAATGGATTTAGGAGAAAGGAAAGGAGTGAGTTCATGGGTTCTGGAATCCAATGAGCAGTGATGGCTTTAAGAGGGCTTTGGCCCTGACAGCCCAGAGGGAAGGAATAGTAATGGCTCTTAATATGAATCATCGATGTTGGTATCGTTAAGCTTCTATTTATCGAGCATGTACCATTGACATTGTGTTGAATACCTTCTACAAATGATCTCAATAAAACCTTCAAGTCCCTGAGGTAGTAGCATTAGTCCCATTTTGTAGGAAATGAGGCTTAGGAGAAGTTATGGTCAAGCAGTTGTCAACTGCCAGAGAGAGAGTTCAGATCTAGGCCGACCTGGCTTCCTACACACTGCCCTTTCTGCCAAGATGTGGGTAGGGCACAAGTAACCTTAATTGACTGGAATTTTGTTTCCCGTTAAAGGAATGCTTTTACCTGAGAGTCGAACATTCTCTTTCCACTGGGTGAGCATTTCTGCTCCACGATGGCATTTGGAAGTTTAGCCCAAAGGGCTGATTATAAAGTAAAAGCAACCTGTGTGTGTGTGTATTGAAAGGGGAGGGCATGGAGCCATTGGCAAGCATTTTCCTATGGTGTGATTCTGACAAGGAATGATGCTATGGTTAAGATGGAAAGATACTCTTGCACATTGAAATGTTATAAATAGGGAAAAGACGCTTTGCTTTCCTGCTCCTTGGGTCATTTTGAAAAATATTTGCTTAGTGAGTAACAGTATGACGTGGGTTCTGCTTAGCATGGCAGTTTAAACTCATCCTGAGAACTTGAGGACCTCTTGGGGTTTTTTCTTTGCTGCCAGCCTGAGTATTTGTATAGGATCAGTGCATGGGTTTGCCTCATCTGTTATTAGTATTTTCTTTGTTAACTTTTCATTTCAGGTCTCTTAGAAACTGGTTGGGCTCCATGATTTGCGTGGTCTTGTAGGTGATGTGTTTGTGTTTGGTTTATCACGCTTGTAGCGCTCTCCTGAGCAAGGTTTTCATAGATTGTAGGTGCTGAGTAGACTAAAGAAAGGCATAAGGGGAGAAGAAATGTTATCACTGGTTCCAGGAAAGAGGTTGGCATTCTGGTTTCCCAAAGAATCCTTTAGAGACAAGACCATAATCTGATATCAACTTAGGTATGGCCAGTTCAGCATAACCAGGGTTTAATAGAGGCAAGAGGATGGGAAGGGGGAAAAGTACTCAAAGGCAAATGGTGACAGGTTCCCAGAATAATCTAACTGGGCGTTAGTCACTCCTTGCTCTTCCTTTACTTCTGGACGTCCATGGCTCTTCTCTCTTTGGTTGAAATCTTGTGTACCTGGTCCAGGAGAAATACCAAATCGGACAAGATCTGGGTATGCTTCCCTCCCCATGTGGGATGCTCAGGGCCAGCGTTACTCCATTTCAGCTTCTTACTGACGACAGACAATGTGCTATTCATCTTTGTGTTTCTGGCTCAGTGCCCTGACACATAGTAGTTAAGCAATAAATGATTGTTGAATGAATTCCAGAAGGATTTTGCTGTAAACTAACTGTTCATTCATTCTAGACAAGTTAGAGGGTAGTGAGAGCTTGATCTCTCTCTCAATACTTTGAGCTACATCTCAAGGGTATTTGAGTTACTAACAAGGAACATTTTATTTATTTATTATTATTATTTTTTAGCCACATTGCACCGCTTGTGGGATCTAAGTTCTGTGACCAGGGATTGAACCTGGGCCCGGGATTGAACCTGGTCCCTTGGCAGTGAAAGTACGGAGTCCTAACCACTGGACCGCCAGGGAAGCCCCTTCCCAATTCATTCTTATTCTTGGATGTTACACAACCATTCCTGTACGGTTAAAACTAGTATGTACGTGCTTGTGCTCTGCGTTTCTTTCTGTAGCTATTTTTCTGTGATCTTACAGGGACATATTTTTCACTCATTTAATAAATATTTATGGTGCATCTGTTAAACATCAGGCGTTGCTAGACTCTGGGTATGTGATGGTAAAAGGCTATTAATGGGTCCTCCCTCTTGAAGTTTATAGTTTATCAGGGAAGACAGAAGGGTTGATATTTAAGGACTAATCTTCTGAAAGAGCAGAAGGGTGAATATTCCAGTAAGAGGGAACAGCACGTGGAAGGGCCCAGAGGTAGGAAAGGGCCCACATGTTCAGAGACTGGAAAGAAGTCCATTGTGGTTAGTGCTCAGCGAATAGAGGCAGAGGGAGCATGGACTGAGGTTGAAGAGGTGGGCAGAGGCCAGACTGTACAAGATCTTTAAAGATATGAATATGTCAGGATATCACTCAGAGTACAGTGGGAAGCAGGGTTATAATATGGCTTTAATTAGATTTTTTTTTTTAATAGATCACCGTGGCAGTTCTGTGGAAAATGGGTTGGAAAGGAGAAACGTAGATGCAGGAGGCCAGTTGGAACCTGTTGCCATAGTTCAGGGGAAAGATAATGGTTCTGGGGTGGTGGCAGTGAACATGGGGGGCTACCAGTTAGATCTGCAAGAGTTTGAAGAGAGTTTCCTGTTGGTGAAATACGAGCGGGCAGGTGCAGTGAAAAGAAAGCAGTCATCAAGGCTGGCTCCCTGGCACCCTGTGGCTTGTGGGATCTTAGTTCCCTGGGGGGCACAGGTGTCGAAACTATGCCCCCTGCAGTGGAAGCTCGGAATCCTAACCACTGGACCGCCAGGGAAATCCCATGACTCTCCGCTTCTTGAATTTAGTCTTTGATGGTCTGATTCCGTTGAAGGGGAGGCTGGGGAAGGAGTGGGTGGGATTGGGGCACCCAAAGTTTGGATGTGAGTTTGAGGTGCTGTGATTTATGTCAGTGCAATCTTCATGCCCGCCAGTTTTTAAGCCCACCTCTTCTCTGGTTGGCTGTGTGTTGAGTCATCCCCCTGTGGTTGGACACTTAGGTTATTGTCATTGTTTTCCTACCGCAAGCGAGCAGCAGTAATAGAGTTGTCTCTGTACAGACGAACTGCTCTTTTCCCTTTTGGATTGTTCCCAAAAGTGAGGTGCATTTGAAGTGTATTCCCCGAAGTGGAATTGCGGGGTCGCAGGAAATGAATGAACCGTTTTATGGCTCGTGCTGCATGTTGCCAGATTGTCTTTAGAAAGACTACATTCATTAAGAACATCACCAGCAACCTATAAATGTACCTTCTACCCCACAAGCCTGCCAACGTTGAAGTTTCTCATTTTAATTTATTTATGCTGCTTTAATATAGACATGTAAAGGTCCTTGGTTGTGCAAATTTACATTTCAGTAGTTGCTAGGGATATCATCAATTTATCCATGGGATAATTTCCCTTGTAATGTTTCTGTCTCAACTATTGAGTGGAATTTGTGTTAACCTCCTTTGCATTAATTCTTTACATTTTTAGTTGTAAGCTTTTATTAGCTATATGTGGCATATATTTTTCCAGTCTACTTTTAATGTTTCTATATTTCGTAATGCAAACATTTCTGTTAATGTTTTTTTTTTCTTTTTCTTTATTTTTCTTTCTTTCAGCCGTGCCGTGCGGCTTGCAGGATCTTAGTTCCCTGACCAGGGATTGAACCCGGGCCACGGCATTGAAAGTGTGGAGTCCTAACCACTGGACTGCCAGGGATTTCCCTTGGTTATTTTCTTAAACCTATTTTCTGAGAGTATCAGAAAATGAGTGTATCTTCTTTTGTGTCTGAGAGTATCTTCTTTTTTGTTGTTGATTTTTGTTTTCATAGTCAGACATTGATCTCTTTTTTTTTAACATCTGTATTGGAATATAATTGCTTTACAATGGTGTGTTAGTTTCTGCTTTATAACAAAGTGAATCACATAGACATATATCCCCATATCTCCTCCCTCTTGCGTCTCCCTCCCACCCTCCCTATCCCACCCCTCTAGGTGGTCACAAAGCACCGAGCTGATCTCCCTGTGCTATGTGGCTGCTTCCCACTAGCTATCTATTTACATTTGGCAGTGTATATATGTCCATGCCACTCTCTCACTTCGTCCCAGCTTACCCTTTCCCCTCCCCGTGTCTTCAAGTCCATTCTCTACGTCTGTGTCTTTATTCCTAGACATCGATCTCCTTACAGATGGGCTAAATCAACTATTGCTATTACTTTAAATTTTATATTTGATCTTTTTAATGTTGGGTTTATTAACCTTTCTGGAATTCAGCATCATGGTGGTGGTGAGACCTACATCAGTGTGTTCTGCAGAATGTTCATACTCCTAGTGTGAGTAAAGGATTTCATGGTCAAATAAGTTTCACCATTTTCTGCAGCCCTCCCTCTGGTCCTCCTGGGGCCATCATCAGGCTGCCATTAATTGTGCCTCTGCAAGACAGGGCTCCAGTCAGGAGCATTTCCTAAACTTTTAGACCAGGGGTTGGTGAACTTTATCTATAAAGAGCTAGATAGTATTTTCGGCCATGTAGACCCTGTGATCTCTGTGGAAACTACTCAACTCTGCCTCTGTACTTTGAAAGCCGGACCTAGGCAATGCCCAGAGGAATGAGTGTGGCTGGGTTCCAAGTAAACTTGATTTGTGGACACCGAAATTTGAATTTCAAATGATGTTTTTCATGTGTCACAAAATTTTATTCTTCTGTTGATATTTTTTCCCCAACTATTAAAAATGTAAAAGTCGGAGTTTGTTCACCGGTGTTGTAGACCCTAGAATCGGGAACCTCTGACTTAACTTCTTCTCCCTTTGTCTCCAGGGTACCTACTAGTAACACATCCTTCCTCCTCTGTGTTTTCTCATTTGCTGTATAGTAAGTTTATCTTCTAAATCTGTTTGGAAACGCCAGTTGGTCCTTGCTTGTCTTTTACCTCTTTGCCATGCGGTCTGTATGTTTTATTCTGTGTGGGCTCCTAGCCTAGTAGGGTGTGTTTTAGGATTACAGTGTTTTTTTTTTTTTTTTTAATCTAGAGTCTTTGACACACTTATCAAGAATCGGATATTTTCGTGTTTTTTTTTTTTTTTTTTTTTTTTGGCCGCACCTCACGGCTTGTGGGATCTTAGTTCCCCACCTAGGGATGATGGAACCCGTGCCCTCTGCAATGAAAGCACGTAGTCCTAACCACTGGACCTCCACGGAACTCCCGTGTTTTGTTTTGTTTTTTAATAAAAAGGAGGCTACATATTTATTCTTTAGTTAGTGTTGTAAAAAAACAGGTATTATTTATTTTTTTATTGAATGAAAGTTTCTTGAAATTCTGTAGCGCTTTACAATTTTCAAAAGTTTCATACACGTGATTCGTATTCATATAATCCCATAGGAACCCTTTTTCCCCCATCCCCGTATTGCTTCTCCCCCTTGCCTCTTTCCACTGGTAACCACTAGTTTGTTCTCTATTGGATATTTGTGTTTTAATTGAGGTGTTTTAAAAAGTTGTCTAATCCCAAGGGACTGAAGCTAAACTAGAGTAAAATGACAGTAGAAGGAGTGATGATTAAAATAACTAACATTCATGGAGAACTTCCTTGGGTCTTGCGTGTTCTACCTGCTTTATGTGTAGTAACAATTAGTTGTGAAAACAACCCTAGGATTGTTATCCTATGTATTATTTTTACTGCATTATTATTAAAATTATTTAATTGTATTATTATTATCTCCATTATATTAATGAGGAAATGGAGACACAGGTCAAACCACTTCCATACCCTCCCCCCTCCTCCCTCCCCCCCCCCCCCCCCCCCCCCCCCCGCCCCCCAGCTCCAAATCAGGATCTGGTAGAGCTGGGCTTGCTCAGATGCTTCAGGCTAAATTAGGTTTTGTTTATACTTTCAGGCTGGAGTTGCTGGCCTGGCTGGTGGTGTTAGTTTTGCCTTGGTTTATATGAGGATTCTATAAATTCTTAGTGAGCCCAGAGGCATGTTTCCCCTACACCTTTACCTGTCTTATGTATAAGTTGGCTTCTCCACGTAGGTGGGGTCTTAGCCTATAGAATTAGCCATCGTGATGGATGGAGGGAGATGCGTTTCTGTGGTCCAAGGCCTGAAGGCTGAACACACACTCTTCTGCATTGTAGGTTCCAGGGAAGACAGCATCCGGGTTAGTTCAGTCTTGCCCATTTTTTTCCCTTTTCCCCTGTGTCCCCCGAGCTTGCCTCCTTCCGGTCCTGTTGTCAGCACATTCTAGCCTCAGCATTCTCTAGATCTGCCAGCTTTAACAGCAGTCCCTGCTTTTACCCTAGCAACAGAAGGCTTTTTTATATCAGAGAGGATAGTAGACAGTGCCAGAGCCAACCACATTTATATAACACAACTGAGAACAGGTCTGTCCGTGCTTTGTAGAAGCTTTATCCCTGGTGCCTTTCTCTTTGTACATTCTTTTTCTTTCTTCAAGTCTAGAGAATTCCCAGCAGTCAGTGTCTTGCGATTACAAATTTAATGTGATGCTGAAAATAAAATGGTCAGAACTTCTGGGGGTGTTTCTACCCTGCCTGGTTTTTGCTGTTTGAGCATCTATTAGTATGTCTTATAGTCACCATCTCAGGAATAACTTGGTTCCCTTTTCTTTGTTATCGTAACCACAGTAGCAGAGATTCCTTTTGATGTACTAGTTTTAGGCAGCATTGAACCATTTTCTATAGCAAACTCACAAGTGGTCTTCCTGCTGATCCCTTACGAATAGACCAAAGTTTATCACTGTCTTGAGTTTGCTCATTTTCCATGAAAAGTGATTGGAATTTGATAGGGAACAAGAATGACATAAACACGTTGTACTTATAAACTGCGTGGAATTTTTTCCCCATTTGTTTGAAGGACGACGTCACGGGATAAGAATTGTTGAAGAGAAATAGGCACCAGTATTCTGACATGTGTCAGCACAGCTGGTGCTTCTTGGGTCCATCTCTGTGCCCTAGAGTAGAAGCGATATAACAGGACAGGTGTGATGTGTATCACCAAGGTGAGTGTGGAGGCCTTTATAGCTGGTCGTTTTAGAGCTACCTCTTCCCTCCTTTGAAATTTGCTTTGTCTTGGGTTTTCCCTTTTAATCACTTCATAAGTATTTACAGTGCTCCCATATCCTGTACAGTTCGGGGTGGTACACTGATATTTGCTCATTTAACCATGATTGGTGGTGAAATAAGTGTCCTAAGTACATGAAATATTTCCAATAACTAAAGTTGAAGCTAAGATGGGACATAGGTGACTTGCGGAGAATAATCTCATTACACTGCTTATAATTCCAAGCACCAAGTTAGTGTAATCTTTTTATGAAATGAAGGGGAGGTATTTTAAATTCTTCGTTACATTTGCTTGTCATCTTAAGCACCACACAAAGCATAATTCTTATAAGCCAGTTTTGGTTCTGTTAAAACAGAGTGATATCCTCAGGGGCTTTGGAGGCGAAACTATTTGCCTTTCCACCGAAAGGTACCAACCTGCTTTATCTCTTGAGTGATGATGGCTACGTGGTGGAGGCATTTTGGTTTTCTCTCACTTGCCTTTATATCCATGCTCATGCCCAGCAACCTCTTCCATCCCCACCTTCTACTTTGCTGCTTCTAATTACTTACAGTCTGCAAAGCCATTCATTCATTTAGCCAACAAACCCTCGCCAGTTATACCACACATTGGGTACTGTCCTCGAGGACTTGGAGAGCATCAGAATGTAACAGAGTCTATTCTTATCCTCATGGAGCTTGTGGTCCAGAGGGGAAGACAACACTAAGCAGATGAATGTGTAACTACAAAATAAAGGCAGTCGTATAGGAAAAACAGGGATGAGGGGATGGATAAACAACAAGGTCTTACTGCATAGCACAGGGAACTGTATTCAATATCCTGTGATAAACCATACTGGAAAAGAATATGGAAAAGGATGTATATATATGTATAACTGAGTCACTTTGCTGGACAGCAGAAATTAACACAACACAATATAGTAAGTCAACTATATTTCAATAAAATAAATTAAAAAAAACATTTATTAGCCTAAAAAAATGTATATGAGGGGAGAATATGAGACCAGTTTTAAGTTGGGGAGGGGAGGGCAGGGATGGCATTTCCAAGTAAGCCCTAACTCTGGTAAAGGTTTTGCATTCCATCGTAAGTCATGTGGGGAGCCATTGAGAGTTTTAAGCAGGGGGTGGAAGGATCAGATTTGGCGTGTCCGTTGGAACGGGTGTCAAGAAAGGAAGCCACGAACTCCATACTCTGCTGGACTCTCCGAGGAGGTATGAGTGTTTCTGGTCCCTGAATTTTTTGACATTTCTTTTGACGGCTGAGCACAGGTATTGGCAGGCTTCTTTTTTTTTTTCTTTTCTTTCCTGTAAAGAGCCAGATAGTACATACTTTAAGTTTGCAGCCATATGGTCTCTATTGCAACTCTCCAACTCTGCCGTGAATAACATGAAAGCAGCCATAGACAGTACCTGAATGAATGCCGAGGTTCCCATAACACTCATTTACAGGAACAGGGGGCATGTAGCTTGCTGACCCTGGGCTCAGAGGATCCTTTGTTTATCATTTCCATGATCTTCATCACAGGTGGTTGAGCAAGGAAGGAAATGCAATCTACGTGGTTGACCCTGGCCTCAGGCTGCTTATAATCATTATGGGAAGATAAGTATATACACTGAGGAAGCCGTCAACTAACATTACAAGGCAATATGTCGTTAGGCACCAACATGATGAACAGAGGAAACAGGAAATGTGTTGAAGAATTTGCTCATCGGCTTGGCATCTGGGTGTCTAGGAATGGTTGTAAAGGCCTCATAGAGAAGGTGGAACTTGATAAACAATCACAGACACCTTGAAGAGGTTAGAGTTGAATACAACCTAGTCCAACCTGATAATTTTACAAGCATGTAAAACCGGGTCCGATTGATCTTAAGGCAGAGTCTGGACAAGAACACAAGTCCTCCGTTCTCTCAATCTTTGCCCAGGTATTCTTTGTATTTCAGGTCTGGTGCTCTCGTAGGCTGAAAATACATATCTAGTAAATTCATAGTAATAAAGAGGGGAAGGAGTGAGAGGTTCCTAGTTTTTTGGTCCTTGAAGAAAGGGGTTCTCGAAAGACTGAGGGCAGCATAGTTGTAGCTGTCGTTTGGGATGAGAAGGAAAGAAGAGGGAAACTGGGGTGTTGTGTGGGAAGGGAAGGAGGCGAATACGGATTATAGAAAGACACATGCGTACACTGACACATGGACGGAGAAGCAGTCTACGTGTCCTTAGTAGGAAGTATCTCTATTCTTTACCACGCGCATGTTCAAAGGTATAGCCATACGGTTGAAGAGAGCTTGACCGTTACAGAGAAGGAAGTGCCTATGTGTTCAGACAGGGAAAGATTTCGGTGATGCAGTATTAGAAGGTGAACAAAAGCAAGTCACAGAATAGTGGGTGTGGCCTGTCCCCTTTCTATACGTAAACCAAACCCAAACCCAAAGTAGCTGAACTGGCCAGCTGAAAGCATGTATGTGTGTTTTATGTGTAAATGCTCAGGAATGGTGCACACCAGAATGAACAGTGCGTTTCTCTGGGGAATGGGTGGATTTGAGCAAAGACTTAAACATTTCACTCTATTTCATAATTATTAAAATTGTGACAAGAATGTTTATTTTTGTTATAAAAAGAATCATGAAAAAAGAGTAATATTAAAACAGTAAAAAGTGCCAGGTTGGGTGAGAGGCAGAGGGAAGGGCTCTGACCGTGGGACTGAGCTGTCTCAGAATCATAGGTGATTAGAGCCCCAGGAGGCCCGTCGTGGTTCAGGGGGTCTAAAACTTAGTTGGGGATGAGAATCACTTGGAAAGCTTAACAAGCAAACCAAACCAAAGCAAAACAGATTCCTGGCCACACTGCAGAGCCACATGATACCAGGCGATGGGCTGGGGATGTGGACTTTTAAAAAACTTCTCAGGTAATTTTGATGCTGCGTTTGAGGCCCGAGTCTTTGTCTGAAGCTCTGATTTAGTTTCCCTGCCTCTGTATCAAGGAGAGAAGTAAGGATCTTCATCAGGGAGAGCCAGCTTCGGGTTTTCTGGCTCCTGTTCTCCTGAACTTTTCTCAGTGACTGTGTCTCTCGATGCAGGTGTTTTCCCTAACATCAGATTTTCGGTATCATCTAAATTTGTCTTTACATTTTATAGGGAACATTCTTAAATACTGTTTTGTTTTGGTTTTTTAAAAATAATTTATTTATTTTTGGCTGCATGGGGTCTTTGTTGCTACGTGTGGGCTTTCCCTAGTTGTGGCAAGCGGGCTGCACTTTGTTGCAGTACATGGGCTTCTCATTGCAGTGGCTTTTCTTGTTGCGGAGCACGGGCTCTAGGCGCGTGGGCTTCAGTAGTTGCAGCACATGAGCTCAGTAGTTGTGGCGCGCAGGCTCAGTAGTTGTGTCCACGGGCTTAGTTGCTCCGCGCCGTGTGGGATCTTCCCAGACCAGGGCTCAAACCCGTGTCCCCTGCATTGGCAGGCAGATTCTTAACCACTGTGCCACCAGGGAAGTCCCTTAAATACTGTTTTTGAACTTGACTGTCCTCCTCCCCAAGCTTTGTGCTTGGGCTCCTAGGCGGCTGCAGGTTGACTGTGGCCTTCGGAGGCTCAACAAACAGGATGTGCATCTAAAAACATTAATTCTGTTATTTAAAGCTCGTTAAGAATGCCAAGGGCCTGCCTCTGTTTTACAAAATACAAACAAAAAACATTTACCTTTGTCTATTGGTCAACTCCAACCGGGTCACCTGTTAGGGAAGTAGCAGCTCAAATATTTGCCGCGCTGCTTCTCAGCTGACTTGTCCTGGGATCAAGAAATGGCTACGCAACCTCTGGGTCATAGAAGGAGGACACTATTCAGCAAGTTATTTTCCTCTTGCATTAGGATTTTGACTTCTGTGTAGCGTTTTTAATGCGAGTCCCAAAGTGCTTTCACATTCATATTCTCCATTGATTTTACAATCAGTTCGAGAGGTACTGTCAACTTCATTTTACAGATGGAAGAAAAGGAAGCTGAGGCAAAGGTCAGGCAACAAAACCACAGCTTCACAGCCAGGAGATCAGGCCCCCATACGGAACTGGAGTCTGTTTCTCTCTCTGTTATGTTGCAGCCGCAGTGTTAAAAGGGTACAGAACGGGTCAGACCTTTCATGGGAATGATGATGATGGTGGGGTTGGGATTCTTCCAACCTTTCTCCTCCTCTTCCCGTGTAACACCTTCTTGGTTTTTGTCCCCCCACCTGCTTTTTCCTTCTTTCAGCTTGGATTCCTCAGTACCACCAGGGCTCAGCCGGAACAGAAGGCCCCAAGTCTCATTGGCAAATACCACCATGTCGACCGTGTCACCGGCCAGGTGCTTACCTGCGACAAGTGTCCGGCAGGAACCTATGTGTCTGAGCACTGTACCAACACAAGCCTGCGTGTCTGCAGCAGCTGCCCCACGGGGACCTTTACCAGACACGAGAACGGCATTGAGAAATGCCACGAGTGTAGTCAGCCGTGCCCCCGGCCGATGATTGAGAAATTACCTTGTGCTGCCTTGACTGACCGAGAATGCACTTGCCCACCTGGCATGTTCCAGTCAAATGCTACCTGCGCCCCCCACACGGTGTGCCCTGTGGGTTGGGGGGTGCGGAAGAAGGGGACGGAGACGGAGGACGTGCGGTGTAAGCAGTGTGCTCGGGGGACCTTCTCTGATGTGCCTTCCAGTGTGATGAGATGCAGAGCGTACACAGACTGTCTGAGTCAGAACCTGGTGGTGATCAGGCTGGGGACCAAGGAGGCAGACAACGTCTGTGGCACGCTCCCGCCCCTCTCCAGCACCACCCCTCCTTCCCCTGGCACCATCAGCCTTTCCCGCCCTGAGCACGTGGAACCCCACGAAGTCCCTTCCTCCACTTATGTTCCCAAAGGTAACTTAACCTCATGAGTTATGTATGTGAGGAAGGCTTTGTGCCCCGTGGAGGTACCGAGAATGGGCTTGGACCCAGGATATTTTCTCCATCTGGTCTATTCCAAAGTCACCCCTTGAAGAAAGGGCTTGCGTTTTGTGGCTATTTAAAGTCTAGCTTCTTTGGACCTGTTAGAAACATTGAGACTCAGAAGTTATCTATTGGGGGGAGCAAGTATCTGAGAACTAGGTGACATCAAGCTAGAAAATAAAAACTGAGAGAAACGAGGTCAGCGTGTGGCCTTATGGAAGTCACTGAACTTCTCCAGGCCTTGGCTGCAAACTTGTCAATCGTATGACACCATAAATGAGTGATTTAGCTGTTTTAAGGTCCCTTCTAGATGAAAGGTTTTCCAACACCCAGTCAATGCTGGGGAGACACAGCCTGAAGGTCAGAAGGAGGAGGGGAGAAAAATACCATGACATCTGGAAGGGAGGGATGAATGTTGGATCTGAGGTGGGCCAGAAAAGGAAAGTAAGGCAGAAGCTTCAGGAAACAAGCACATCCGTGTCACATTGAAGGTAACTAGCGTTCACATCTAGAAAAGAATTTCTTTTTTTCAAAGGACTTTATGTCCTCCATCAAGTGTATCCCAGTTTTCCTCAGAACTCATTTTGAACCTCAGGCAAGAATAACATTGTTCTTATTTTCATGTCCTTTTTGATTAAATTTAATTTTCATGAGATGGCAGCCAGTGTGAGCTGTGCTTTCCAGCAGACTCTCACGTGTGGTTACGTTTGACCTTCCTGATGACTCCATAAGGAGGGCCTTCTCACAACCGCCAGTTGAAATGAAGTAACAACCTCAGAGATCCCATGACCTGCCCAGGTTTCCTCACGGGTTGATTCAGGCCAGGTCCTGTCTCTTGGGACTCGAATTCCCAGGCTTTCACTCCTTAATAGAGAATGCTTGTGGAAGCTTCTCCGAAAGCAGTCCACCGAGCTGCCTGCCCAAATCTTGTTCCTCTTATCACCAGCACATACTAAGCAGGTCCTGCCTGATTTTACTCACTGACCTGTCTCACCGAACCTTTCACTAGTCAGACTTAGATTGGAGTTCGAGCTCTTTTCTTTATTTTAGTCATATTCTCCACTTTACCACTGCACCGTGAAATAGCCAACTGGTGGGAGAGTAGCAATAACGAAACTAAAGGACAAAGGAATTCAGTTGGAACTAGTTTTCTGAATAATCAAAACAATTAAGGGTTGACTCAGTATGTGCAGCACAGGAGAAGCTGCTGTGAAGCTCAGACACTGGATCCCTGAGGATGCCCTTGGTTTTGACATGAGGAAGTGAGTTTAGCTGTTAAGCTGAGTTTTTACCTTCTCCATAAAGGTGCTGTCAGGGTCTTTATGAAAATGTACAATGCCGTTTATTCTTAAGCTCCAAAGGTCGTCTTTTCTTGGATTATCTGGCCTGGTTTGGAGATGTTTAGGAAGAGGAGGGAATGTATAGAGCCCCACATATAGAAAAGCTCTTCCCCCCTCCTTACTCTTTTTTCTAGGCGTGAACTCAACAGAATCCAACTCTTCTGCCTCTGTTAGACCAAAGGTGCCGAGTGGCATCCAGGAAGGGACAGTCCCTGAGAACACAAGCTCAGCGAAGGGGGAGGAAGGTACGAACAAGACCCTCCCAAACCTCCAGGTAGTCAACCACCAGCAAGGCCCCCACCACAGACACATCCTGAAGCTGCTGCCGTCCATGGAGGCCACCGGGGGCGAGAAGTCCAGCACGCCCATCAAAGGCCTCAAGAGGGGCCATCCCAGGCAGAACCCACACAAGCACTTTGACATCAATGAGCATCTGCCTTGGATGATCGTGCTTTTCCTGCTGCTGGTGCTTGTGGTGATAGTGGTGTGCAGCATCCGGAAAAGCTCGAGGACGCTGAAGAAGGGGCCCCGGCAGGATCCCAGCACCATTGTGGAAAAGGCGGGGCTCAAGAAATCCATGGCCCCCACCCAGAACCGGGAGAAGTGGGTCTACTACTGCAATGGCCACGGTAAGCCTCCCACCTTTCCCCCTTGCTTCCAGATCCCCCGCCTCTCCCTGCCTAGTCCCTGTGGGCGGAAGGAATGGGAAATGCAACGTTTCTGGAATCTCCTTTGAATACCAAGTGCTGTTGGATCTCAGTCGTGTTCCGAAAAAGGAGGTGGTCAGCATTCGACATAATAACGTTCAGAGAGAAGAACTCCTCTGTCACCTGTCCCCATGGCACAGTTAGAGGACAGTGTTTTGGCATCAGAGACGTGAGAGTGACCTTTAGGGACTTTGTTCAACCTCATCATTTAACAAGGGAGGGAATCAAGTTCAGAGAGGTTTGGCTGCGTTGACCCAGGGGAGTCTTTTGTTCGGGACAGATGGGACTGAATCCATGTCTCCTGACTTTGGAGCCCTTGCGTCTTCACAGGGGACTGCTCAGAAAATTGAGGGAGGAAAAAAACAACTTGTCTTAAATTTGCCTTGTTGAATTTGAGCCTTGCTTTTAGGTTCCTATCACTTTTCTCACATGTACTTTTTCCCCCTTATATTTTTAGGATCGCATTTCTATCAGGAAGATCGAAAGGTCTTTTGGGTTTTAGACACTCAAAGCTTAGTATATCGGTTATCATCTGAGGCTGGGCCCTGTATCTTTTTCCTAGTTGTCAGTGTGTGTGGATATAGGCTGGAATATTTCATTTCTTCCTCTTTTGAGGGCAAAAAATAGCTTATAGAACTTGTCCTAGCAGCTAAGTGTGATCTGAAGACTACAGTTTTCAGACTGTGGCAGTAACTTCCGTTTCTTTAATATTAAATGATATTTCAGCTCAAAGTTTTGATAATCCCATTTGGGATCGTTTTCCTTAAAGATAAAGGGGTGGGCTTCCCTGGTTGCACAGTGGTTGAGAGTCCGCCTGCCGATGCAGGGGACGCGGGTTCGTGCCCCGGTCTGGGAAGATCCCACATGCCGCGGAGCGGCTGGGCCCGTGAGCCATGGCCGCTGAGCCTGCGCGTCCGGAGCCTGTGCTCCGCAACGGGAGAGGCCACAGCAGTGAGAAGCCCACGTACCGCAAAACAAACAAACAAAAAACAAACCAAAAAAAAGGTAAAGGGGTAAGCTTAACTTCCTAAAAGGTGGTTTGGCCTTTTGTATTGAGTCTTAAAAATGTTTATACTCTTTGGCCCAGCAATTCTATTTTTGTGAATCTATCATAAAGATATAAACCAGAAATATTAAAAAAAAATTTAAGCACAAAGATCTTGAACTTTTAATTCAGCATTATTTATAATAAGTAAAAACTGGAAATACTCAAAGGGCTGGTTTTAGGGAAATGGCTATGTAAATTATGGCATATCTATATAGTAGAATATTATGTTGACACTGAAGATTTTATTATGAAGTTTTTTACTTTTTACCCATGACATAGGAAAATGTTTATACTAGGTTAAAGAATGGGAAAAAAAAAAAAGCTCCACACTACACACTTTATAGAATATTATCCTAGTTCTCTTAAAATTTGGGAATAAAGACTGAAGGAAATATGCCAAAATGACGATGTTTCTTCCAGTTTGGTGGGATTTGGTGAGATTTATGTGGATTTTTTTCCTTCTTTATTAGTTTTCTGTCTTCTCCCCAAATTTTCTATGATAAGTACATGCTACTTTTGTAATCAGAAATGTAGAGAAAGTTTAAAAGAACAACTCATTTTGCTTCTTTTTGCTAATTTATATGAACGATCGAACCAAGTGAAAGTCAGACTGGGGTGAACCTCCGACTTGGGATGAGCCTATACAGACTTGAATAAAACAACCCTTTGCAGGCAACCATCTGGGCAAGGGAGGCTCCAATTCTTCCTCCTTTTTAATAAAAAATTTTTATTTGGATATAATCTCAAACGTATGGAAAAATTACCAAAATAGTACAAAGAATATCTATATACCTGTGCCCAGATTGACCTATTGTTAACATTTTGCCCTTTTGCATTATCATTTGCTCTCTTTTTATAAAAATATAAATTTTATATTATAAAATGTGCCATGTAGAATAATCTACGTTATATATAATGTTATATAATGTTCCATAGTACACAATATATAGCATGTATATGCACCTATATACAGACATAAAATAATTTTTCTGAACCATTTTATGACCATTTATGCCTAGATTCTTCAGTATGTATTTCCTAACAATAAGGATATTCTCTTAAAAAACCAGCACAGTTTTCAGCTTCAGTAAATGTAACATGGATGCAATATTTTAATTTGCTGTCCATATTCCATAGTTGTCAGTTGACCCAGTAAGGCCCTTGATAAACAGCATACTTTTTCCTCTGGTATAGGGTCCTGCCTAGGATCCTATATTTCATTAAACTGTCCTTTAAGGTGGCCAGGCAGAACACTTGTTCTAATATATCTAATTAGCAGAAAACAATGTTCACATTGTGCTTAATTATGTAAATATTTGGAACTCTCCTCTCATTATTCATTTTATTTTTTAATAAATTTATTTATTTATTTATTTTATTTTTGGCTGCGTGAGTCTTCGTGGCTGCACGCGGGCTTTCTCTAGTTGTGGCGAGCCAGGACTACTCTTCGTTGCGGTGTGCGGGCTTCTCACTGTGGTGTCTTCTCCTGTTGCAGAGCACGGGCTCCAGGCACACAGGCTTTAGTATTTGCAGCACGCGGGCTCAGTAGTTGTGGCTTGAGGGCTCTAGACCACAGGCTCAGTAGCTGTGGCGCGCACGGGCTTAGGTGCCTCAGGGCATGTGGGATCTTCCCGGACCAGGGATCGAACCCGTGTCCCCTGCATTGGCAGGCGGATTCTTAACCACTGCGCCACCAGGGAAGCCCTCACTTTATTAAAGAAACGACTGCATTGCTTTAGTAGCTGGATTTATAGATTAGATTATGGTCAGCTATAGTTCTAAACTCTCTTGCAGTGCAGTTTTCAGAATTCTTGAGAACACAGGGAGTTGTAGAAGTAAATCTGGTCCAGCAGCAGAAAGCAATTTAATACCATGATCTTAGGCATTCTTATGGCCACTGTAACCTTGTAAACTACTATGTCTGTGTCCTTGAAGCAATCCTATTTTGTAGAAAGAATGGAAGTGCTAAATTAAACAAAACCTGAGCCTACCTTCCGAGAAAGCAGTATTTCAGCAATACACTTTTCCAGCTAAATCACAGTCGTCTCGCTCAGATGTTATTATCTCTTCCAGTAGTTGAACCTTTTTCCCCGGGATTTTGCATTGGGAAGTTTATGTTTAAGGTGTTTTTTTAAGGAAGGTCTGTTTCCAAATTGCTATTCTCAAAGGTACACCCAGGTAAAATCCCATAACAAAGAGAGGTTCTGTTTCAGAAAAACCATTCCAGGTGCTCAGAGAGGCCTCTGGAAACAATACCGTGTTGATCTGATTGCAGTGAGTTCTGGGCAGCAGATAATCCTGTATAATAAGATCGTTTTCTGGTCCTTGTCCATTTCACACTGAATTGTTCAAGAGGATGAGGGTGGGGATAAAATCGCCTAGTCTCGTGTATTCTGTATAAGAGGTCGTGTAGGACCTCACTTAACCCTTACCCGCCTTAAGCAGATGGTGCCGTGCTCCTGAATGCCTTGTAGACCCCCAGCACTGTGAAGCCAGCCCAGTGGTTCCCATCTTTCTCACCAACAAGAGCCTCTTTTGGTTCCACTCATCCCTCTCTTCCGTGGGTTTACGGTTTTAAAGTTGAACTCCACAAAACTGCCTCCCTACTTCCATGGAATCCTAGTGTTGGAAACACATGACGAGACCTTATGTGGCCAGGAGGATGGGAGACTGAGGGGCTGTGGCATTTTGTATGTTTCCTTCCTTTCTGGAGTCATAGCAATTTTCTGTTGGTAGATTGGGACTGTACTGTGGTTTCTTGTAATATGTCCTTTTCAGCAGCAGGAATTGAATGTCCATTCAGAATTTATTTAAGAGTTTATTACTAGGTCCAAGTATCATCAAGATGTAAGTCTGTTGTTAACGCTTAATGTGCCATGTTTTTGTCTTTTTCTTTTTGGCTACATTGGGTCTTTGTTGCTGCGCGCGGGCTTTCTCTAGTTGCGGCAAGCAGGGGCTACTCTTTGTTGCAGTGCGCGGGCTTCTCATTGTGGTGGCTTCTCTTGTTGGAAGCACGGGCTGTAGGCGTGTGGGCTTCAGTAGTTGTGACCCACGGGCTCTGTAGTTGTGGCTTGCAGGCTCTAGAGCGCAGGCTCAGTAGTTGTGACACACAGGCTTAGTTGCTCTGAGGCATGTGAGATCTTCCCGGACCAGGGCTCAAACCCATGTCCCCTGCATTGGCAGGAAGGCTCCTAACTATTGTGCCACCAGGGAAGTCCCTTTCTGTCGTTTTTAAAAATTTTAGTTCTTTTGATAACATAACCCAAGCACAATGGGGCAAGTGGGGGTCCAAATTGTTCAACTTAAAGATTAATGTGGGTTCATGTTATTTGGGAAGTTACATGGAAAACAATATTTTTTTTGTCTGATCGCTTTGGAAACAAAAAGCACCAAAGTAAGGAGAGTGACACTTAGCGTGTACGCACTGGCCGTCCATTGCACTGAGAAAGTCTCAAGTGATCTTAAAACAGTCACCTCATTCACTTCGTTAGGATTATGGATCATACAGAGCAGTGTGGTCCTGTCCCAGTTAAGGACAGAGATGGCTTGAGAACGGGAGCCAGTGCCATTCTCTCGGTGCCGTTTCTAATATGGGTCCTTGCTATTGACTTTCCTTCCTTTGTTCCTCTCCTCCCTTCTGCCTTCCCCACTTCTCTCTCTTCCTATTTGTGACCTGTAACTATTTGTGATGAGTATGAAGTTGGGTTCCCAGCAGCCCCGTTGCCCTTGGGATTTTGAGGGGAAGTTTGGAGAGCAGGTGAGGCGTGGAAATTGCCCTGAAATACTTGCGGAGGAGGTTCTGGATAGTGAGAAAGGGAGCAAAAAACGGACAACGTCTCTCTTCAGTCACATTCCCTTTTTCTTCCAGACTTCAGGCTATGAAGAAAAATGAGGGGAAAAAAGGGTGAGAGACAAAGGAATTGGACTTACCTTGTTTAAACTGCACTTAGTTCCTGATGGGCACATTCATAGTCCTGGATCTTAGGGAGATCGGAAGCATTTGACGGGGACAGTAATCCTTCCCTGTGTAGTTTCTTAAAGCGCGTGTTATATAAAGACAGCGTCTCCTTTCAGTGGACTGCAGGAGGGATTGTGAAGGTAGCTGGTGGATGTTTTCTCAAGCAGACCGTTTTGTACCTGCAGCAGCAGCAAAAAGGCAAAGGGCTCATTCTGTAGAACGAGATACTAAGATGCTATTTCTTTTTTTTTAAATTTTTAAATTAAAAAATTTTTTAAATTGGAGTATAGTTGATTTACAATGTTTTGTTAGTTTCTGGTACAGCAAAGTGATTTGGTTATATCTATCTATCTATCTATCTACCTATCTATCTATATTCTTTCTTAGATTCTTTTCCATTATAGGTTATTATAAGGTATTGAATATAGTTCCCTGTGCTATACATTAGGTCCTATAGTAGTCTGTATCTGTTAAACCCAAACTCCTAATTTATCCCTCCCTCACCCTTTCCCCTTCGGTAACCATAACTTTGTTTTCTATGTCTGTGAGTCTGTTTCTGTTTCATAAATAAGTTCATTAGTTCATTTGTATCATTTTTTTAGATTTCACATGTAAGTGATATTATACAGTATTTGTCTTTCTCTGTGTGACTTGCTTCACTTAGTATGAGCATCTCTAGGTCCATCCATGTTTTTGCATAACTTTGACGTCCCAATCTGTACCTAAAGACTGTTCTTAGGGAAAACAATGCTGCTTAAGGAACAGGACAGAACTGGCCTAGTGCACTTACTTAAAAGGTTCAGATATTGTCCTGGCACTGAGCTCTATTTTAGATCTTGAGTTTCTGGTAATATATTTTTTATTTCTTCCATCCTTTCCCCCATCCACAACTCACTGCTCAAGCAAAGCAAAACAGGACATCATCCTGCCTTACCCAGCAAACAAGCAGATGCACATCCCCTCCCATCTCTGTGGTCTTTAGGTTTTACTCAGTAACGACCATGTTCTCAGTTCTGGGTCCCTACAAATCCCAACAATAGGCTGAGAATAAATGCTTCCTTTCCTCCCAGAATTCTGGTTCCTTACGAATCCCAGCAATAGGCTGAGAAAAACTGCTTCCTTCTTTAGGATTGGCCCCGTGTGGGAGAAGCGGTTATTATTGGGGCTTATGAAGGAAAACCATCCCTCAGTTTTGCAATTCTGCAGACTTCATCCTCTTTCGAGGGGAAGCAGGAAGATGCCATGGAATTGTAAGAGCGGAATTGTGATTGTGTGTCTCTTATAAATATTTCCCCGAAGTTGCAGGGGTTGGTTAGGGACAGATGCTGAGTAACTGACATCTGTGCCTTGGATGCATTGGAACAACGTCAATATACTCTTCAGTCAGGTTTCAGGAATGACATAACATTTTGCCTGAATTATTAAAACCACTATAAGCAGTGTTGAGAAATGAAGAACGAATGAAGTGCATTAGGAATTCAGTAATAAGTACTTTTCCACTTTACATTTTTCTAAAGTGAGATTAGGGAGTGTTTGCTACCACCCACATAGGCAAGATCTTGAGGTGATTTTGGGGTGCAAAAGATGGAATAAACCGTGACTTACTAATATAATTTTCTAACCTTATAAGAAAGGTTTCTGCTACCATTAAGTTTTCATTGTCTACTTTTCTTTAACAAAGACTTGTATCGTGCTTACTGAATGCCATATCCTGTTCTAAGCATTTTTTATAAATATTAACTTAATTTTCTTAACCATATGAGGTAGGCCACTATCATTGCCATTTTACAGGTGGGAAAACTCAGGTACAGAGAATCACTTGCCCGAGGTCGCACAGCTACAAAAGGGCAGTGCTAGGCTTTAAACCCAGGCACTGATCTGACTCTGGACACTGCCCCTTCATTCTTAGAATCTGGATTTATTTTTCTGGTTCTTGGAATCTGGATTTTAATTTTTCCAATGTTAGAAATTTCTAGTTTCTATGGTTGATTTTTTAAAATTGTGCTCAATCAAGAAAAATTTATTTCCCTTAGCAAAACCCAGCTTGTTCTGAAATAAAACAAATGAAAAATTGTCACCCATGATGAGTTTTCCTCCATAGAAGTCACCCCGATTTCCTACTTTTCACTGTTTTCTTGGATTGCTTGAAATGGAAAAATTCTAAAGCCAGATACCCAATGGCTGAAGGCTCTGAGGGCTGTTTGAAAACATAAAGGCTGTTTCAGATAAGTCAGAGGTGATGGAGTCGTGCTAATTGGAACTCACATCTGTTGAACTTGGTGGTAGTTTTCTCAGCCCCAGGCAGCAGCAGCTGCAACCGAAGAAACCCTCCTCCCTTTGCCAAAAGGCTCCTGGACTCCAAATTCTAGACAGTCATCCTGTCTGTCAGCCCAAATTTCCTACGGGAAGTAGACTTGAAGTGTAAACACCGGGAAGCCGGGCTGAAGGGAGCAGATTATTCCAGTTAAGAGGTTGCTGTGCCCTTGCTCTGCCCCAGGGCCGCAGTCATTTTCTGGGAGCAGGCAGGAACAGGCGGGCTGGTCTCCATCCCGCGCTCCCCAACCCCGGTCTTTGCCACCTTTGCTTCCGGTAATGCTACTTCCAGCCGACGGCACCTTTCGCTTGAACCTCTAAGATGTTTGAGAATTATAAAGCACACACAACCACTGCAGTAGAAAAGCCTCTTATTGGGACAGCCTCAAAAGCATTATCTCGTGCACAGAGTCTAGAGTCTGTCATACACAGTGAAGTAAGTCAGAAAGAGAGAGACAAATACCGTATGCTAACACATATATATGGAATCTAAGAAAAAAAAATGTCACGAAGAACCTAGGGGTAAGACAGGAATAAAGACGCAGACCTACTAGAGAATGGACTTGAGGGTATGGGGAGGGGGAAGGGTAAGCTGTGAGAAAGTGAGAGAGAGGCATGGACATATATACACTACCAAACGTAAGGTAGATAGCTAGTGGGAAGCAGCCGCATAGCACAGGGAGATCAGCTAGGTGCTTTGTGACCCCCTGGAGGGGTGGGATAGGGATGGTGGGAGGGAGGGAGACGCAAGAGGGAAGAGATATGGGAACATATGTATATGTATAACTGATTCACTTTGTTATAAAGCAGAAACTAACAATAAAGATGTAAAAAAATAAAAATAAAGCACTAAAAAAAAAAAAAAAAGAAAAAAAGGTGTGGCCTTTGCCCTTGGAAGGCTGTTGTCCTCCCCAGGCCCACCCACCAATGGCTTCTTCCTCTAGGTTTTAGAGGACAGGTGTTTATGTTTTAAATGTATATTTTTTTCTTTAATTTATCGAACAGCTTTTGAATTTAAGTTGTTTAGGATACTGAAAAACACATAAGCATTTTCCCCACGTAGGGCTAAAATACAAGTAGAAAAGAAAATCCTTACAAATGAGTGTCCTTGAATCAACCTGGTCAGGTATTATGTAAGCAGATTTTGCAGAGAAGGAGGAATTTCTCTAATTCTGTTGATTGTTCTTCACGAGTAATTGGTCGTTACCCTTGCAGCGTATGAACAGAATTTGACGTATTAGGTTGTTGATGGTATGTCAGATTGTAAAAATTAGGCGAGTTCAAGTTTATAAATTAAAAAAATAATAGTTCTCACTATATTTCGTCAAATCTAAGACGCACCATTATTTTATACACCACTAAGGAAAAAAGCACACTGCAACCAAGCTACGGAAAGGCATTGGTTAAAAACATATATATCACTTACACGTGGAATCTAAAACGCTGATACAAATGAACTTATCTACAAAACAATTAGACTCACAGATTTGGAGAACAAATTTGTGGTTACCAAAGGGGGAAGGAGTGGAGGAGGGATAAACTGGGAATTTGGGATTAACAGGTACATACTACTGTATATAAAATAGATAACCAACAAGGACCTACTACTGTATAGCACAGGGAACTATATTCAATATCTTGTAATAACCTATAAGGGAAAAGAATCTGAAAAAGAATACCTATCTATCTATCAATCTATCTATATCTGAATCACTTTGCTGTATACCTGGAACACTGTAAATCAACTATATTTCAGTTTTTAAAAAGTGCATTTAGATGTTTTAGCACCTCTAAAATATGGTAGCAATGTTTTAGCCCCAATCTGGCCTCTTTTCCACGTAGTCTGACAGCACGATTCTCACTGCATTGTTCGGTTCTGAGTTTTCCTCTACGGCCCACTGGGTCCCTTGGTTCCCTTCTTTCTGAAACACTTCCTTCCTTTGGCTTCCTGGACTCCACCCTCTCTTGCTCTCCTCCCACCTCTCTGGCTGTTCCTTCTCCAGCTCCTTGGCTATTTCCTCCTCTTGGACCCCACCTCTGAATAATGGAGAGCTCCGGGGCTCAGGACCCAACCCTCTTTTCTACCCTCACACACCCCTTCCCTGGGTGACCCATGGCTTTAAATGCCATCTATCTTCTGCTAATTCCCAAGTGCATCTACCCAGCCTGGATCTTGTACCCGAACTCAACATACAGATAGCCTCCCACCTGCCTGATGGACCCAGATGTCCAAGAGGCACCTCCCACTTAAGATGTGAAACCCTGAATCCCGAACCGTGCTGTTCACATCAGTTGTCCAGCGCAGAAAATGGCCCCTCTGGTCTTCCTGCTGCTCCGAGCAAAACCTTCACTCCTTTCCTGCTTTCTCACCCCATATTCAAGCCATTAGCCAATCCAATCAGCACTACCTTCAAAATAGATGCAGAAGGCCACCATTTGCCCTCATTTCCACAGCCACCACCCTGGCCCCAAGGCACTGTCACCTCCCTCCTGGATCATTGCCATGGCCTCTGAACTGGTTGCTCCACTTCTGCCTGTGCCCCTTTTAGTTTATTCTTTTCACAACGGCCAGAGTGATCCTGTTCCATGTAAGTCACATCGCGGCAGTCCTGTCCTTGAAACGTCAAAATCCCCAGTGACTTTTCACTGCACGGGGAGCGGCAGCCTGAAAGCCCAGTGCAATCTGTACTCCCCTCCTGGCCATTCGTATCTAGCCTCTGACGCCCACCACACTCCCCATCACTCACTGTTGCAGCCACACTGGTCTTCCTGCCCTCTTTGTACATGCCAGCACCCATCCTCCCTTTCTACCTGCGGTTCCCTCCACAGGACTTGCTCCCTCACCTCCATTAGGGCTTGATTCCAACGTTAGCTCAGTGGAGCCTTCTTTGAGATATCAGGGAGAAGGCCCCATATTTAAAATTGCAGCCCTGCCCTTCCCCTGCTGTCTTTTACTCCTTAGCACTCCTGGCTGTGCAACGTATGGAATATTTTATTACTTCCCGCGTTCCCCAGCAGAATGCGGACTTCACCAGGAAAAAGGATTTTGTTTTGCCTCATTCGCTGCCACGTCCACGATGCCCAGAATCATGTCTGGTGCTCAGTAAGGGCTCAGTACATTTTCATTATATGAATAAATGAACAGCTTCATACAGAGGCTGAGACAGGGAGGAAGAGGGCATTTCGTGTTGTTTTGTTTTCCTCCTGGAGTGAAAGAAAAGGTTATTAGTTTTGTCCTCACAGCCTCAGTGAAATTTATATCTTCCATTCCTACTGCTTTGATAGAGTTTGCCCTTGGTAAACAGTTCTTCCATTAACCACGAGACCTTTGCACGGTGGCTTTTAAGCGGCTCCCGAGATTCATCTGAGCTTGTAATGATTGCCCATTGAACCTTCAACAAGATACTGATGAATTCAGCTTTGGAAATCACTTTTGGGGTTTCAGATGAAATCTAAACAGTTCCTCCAACTTTTTACCTCAATAGGGAAGGAGTATTTTTAACTTGGGGCCAACCAAGTTCCCGGCGTGGATGAAGCAGTTTCCTGTCTGATGCTTTGGGAGTGATCGCTTTAGATATAGCATGTTTTTTGTCTTTTGCTTTTGGCCACGCGGGATCTTAGTTCCTTGACCAGGGATCGAACCCATGCCCCCTACAATGGAATCGTAGAGTCTTAAACTCTGGACCGCCAGGGAAGTCCTGATAGAGCATGTTTTAACCATCCTATGACATGCTGGTTACTGCAAAAAAAAAACCCATGCACATGTGGTGTTGTTGCTTTTAGGAGCATTTACTATGTTATCAGGCCAGCCAGACCGTGGCCTGGATAGCTTATCTCTGGAGGAGGTTTCCGCCATGGTGGGACCTCTTTGCCTCGTGCGCTCTGGGCCCTCACATGGATTCAGTGGACCACCCTCAATGGGAGGAAGGCGCCAGCAGAGGGAGAGGTTATTGCACAAGGGCTGGGTTCCTGTGCCAGGAAGCCCACGTTTCCCCCATTGGCAGCCCCACGTGGGCCTTTCTTCTTGTCATAGAGACTGTAGACCTGGCGGGGCTACCCGGCAAGGATGTGCATTTGGTCCCTTTCAGGGACTTAAGTTACAGGGGCTAATGGGGTAACAAATGGTGGGGAGGAGGTTCAGGCAAGAGGGGAGGGATGTAAAAAGGCTCTCATTCATTCATTCAGAGATACTCATTGTACTTTTGTTATGTGCTAGGCTCCGGGAGTAGCTGGGGATAATGGTGATCGAAGCAGACATGGGGCTCGGGCAGAAGGTGGCCAGAAAAGGCGTCTCTGAGGACATGACCATTGTACAGGGAAGGCCATCATGGCATGCTAAAGCCAGACTTTTTTTTTTTTTTTTTTTGCGGTATGCGGGCCTCTCACTGTTGTGGCCTCTCCCGTTGGGGAGCACAGGCTCCGGATGTGCAGGCTCAGCGGCCATGGCTCACGGGCCCAGCCGCTCCGCGGCACGTGGGATCTTCCCGGACCGGGGCACGAACCCGTGTCCCCTGCATCGGCAGGCGGACTCTCAACCACCAGGGAAGCCCCACCATGGCTTCTTAATGATGGCACTCATTTCAGATATTTATCTCCAAAAGGAAGGAGCGTTAATACCTTCTCTTGAAAAGGTCAATTCAGGTTCGTATTAAAAGAGGAGGAACTTTTTTTGCATACTGACGTTGACATTGAGCCTCCGATGAGGGTTGTCACCCAGATTATATCTGATTCAGGGTTTTATAACGCATGGGAAAATGCCATGTCTTCCACAATAACCCAACTGCTCACCTTGTGCCTTTTCCTTGAGCTCCCTCACAGCAGAGCTGGGCAGAGTCCGCTTATTCGGAAGAACCCCCCGAGTCCTGTTGTGATGCCCTGTGTGTGGCGGGGGGCAATGTTGACCTCTCACATGTGACTTTCTGTGGGTGGTGCCCCTCTTGTGCAGAGGTGCCCCTTCGGACACATACTGGTGAGGTTCTGAAAAACCCAGGAGGCGAGGATGCTGGTGCCCGGCCTCACTGTTCAGCGCCTGTGGTCCTGGTGCTAAAACCGATGTCTGTGCAGAACTCCTTCCGCCTGTCAGCTTCGTTGCCCCAGTGACTCTTGTCCAGAAATGGAGGGGACAGAGGAAGGAGAACCAAAGTGCTTTACAGGTTTAATACTTGACCCCGTACATCTCCTTACCCAGCCTATGAGATAAGAGGTGGTATTTTCGTTTTACTGATGAGGACACTGAAATCTTAGAGGTCATTTGCCCCATGTCACACAACTAACAAGTCATGGAGTTTGAAACTGTATCTTGGGATTAGCAAGTTTATGATCTTTCTACTACCTGCACCTTCAAAGTCACAAGCCATTTCCCTGGTGCCAGAACCACCTTCTCATACACAGCCCCTGGCAAGTACAGCCCCTGGTTTATAGGGCTGGGCTGCGTCATGACTTCTTTGGAAACTTCAGCCATTCTCCAGAGTTCCAGTACCTGCCATCACAAGAAAAGCGAAGCTAAGCTCGTTGCCTATCAATCAGCACTTCTGTGGGTTGACGGTTGTCAACCTCTTTTCAACCTAAGAAAAAAGAGATTTTTGGCATCACGCTGAACAAGTTAGATTAATTCAACACATGGTGACTGTCTCCATTCTAGATGAAAATTGTCGGAACGCTGATGGACAGGTGACCAGGGCACCGGGCCACGCAGAGATTTGGTCTCTATTTTACTAGCATTTCACATTGAGGTTGATCATTGGGGTAGGAACTTTCATTTTGGGCGCTTTGTGTGTGTTTGTGTTTCTTTAACAATGCTTTTCTAAATCTTTCTTCCGTTTGACAGTCTAGCTGTGGTCTCTTTAAATTGCTACAGTTTCAGGGGTTGGAGAACTTTGGCACGTGGGCTCATTTGTACTGCTTATGGCCGCTGTCACCTAACAACAGAGTTGAGAACTTGCAACAGAGACTGTATGGTTCTTAAAGCCTAAAATACTTATTCTTGCCCTGTACAGAGAAAGCTTGCTGAAACTTCCTTTTTTTTTTAAAAAAAAAAAAGGGTACCATAGTTTTAAAGGAAAGAACTACACTTGCTAGCCCTAAAGAAAAACTTTCCAAGCACCTGCTTGGTCAGTAATAACAGGCCAGGAAGAAGTACACACACCATGGTCTGTGCCGAGTGCATTCATATGTGGACTGTGCCCTAGGAGCATCATTCCAGTGAATAGCAGTGTTCCTCTGCGATACCATATTCCCTATTAACCACAACAGAGGTACCACTGACTAGCTGGGCAACCTTGAACTAGTCACTAACCTTTCTACATGAGATTCCTCACCAATAAAATTAAACATTAAAAAAATTATGTATCCCACATCATAGTATGCATAGGTATGAAGTATATGCAAATATATCTATATATGTGTGTTATACATATGTGTGTAGCTTTAAAAGGAATAATAACATAAATATCAAATACAATAATAAAATAAAAAGAAGACCCATTTCCCCACCATCCAGTTTAGGAAATTGAACCTCAGGAATACCTTTGAAGTCCCCTCTGTGCACCTATCCAGGAGGGGACAGCTACCGTACCCGCCCCTCCCCAACGGTAACTATCTCAATTTAGTTTAATCATTCTACTGCTTTGCCCTATAGTTGTATTGTTTAGTGTTGCCTGAAACTTGTTTTCTAAACGAAGAGCACTTTCAGATCCCATCAGATTTTGTACTTCATCAGTGTGACTTCATTTTCTCGGTGCTAAACTCTTTGTCTGAAAATCTCCCAAGGGCTTTCAGTCCAACAAACAAAGTTAACACACACAGTGGCTGCCCAACAAATACTCTGGAAATATTCCGCAGGTGTTTCTTTTCCCTTTGGTAGCGACAGTGGGGTCAGGGGCAGGGGACACCAAAGCTGTGGGCTAGTTCAGACTGGTCTTCCCTCCTCCTGCTGTTTGTGATCCTGTGCTAGGTTGAGAGGCTGGGGTCTCCGGAGGTAGTGGCTGTCTGTATTTATCAGCTCCGAAGTGGGAGGGGCCCGTGGTGAGGAACCTTGTGGATCCAGGCCTGTTCACAAAAGTTGACTCCATGTTTCCATAGTAAAAGAATAAGGTGAAACCTGATTCGTGGACCTAAAATTTAGCCTCCAGTCAATTTTAGTTGAAGGAAAATCTCATCGCACCCATTCTTCATGTTTTCCTTTTTTTTTTAAATTTTGTGGTAGAAAAAAAGTATAAATACTGGCTTTTGGAAGAAGGAGCTATTGTTAAGCGTAAGCCTTTTAAACGCTGTAATTACTCTGTAAAGCCTGTGTGTTTCCATCAGAAATGCATGTAGTCTTAAGTTGTAGTGCCCAGTGTATGGAACATTTATAATGATGGGGTACTTCCAAAAATAAATCCACTCTATAGAAAATGTTAATCAGCTCATCCCCAGGGACCACACTGAGTATCTGCATTGTACAAATGAGGAAATGAGCATGACAGTTAGTGGTTTGCCCAAAGCCGCACTGTCACTGGCACTACGAAGATTTGAGCAAAGGGCCCACATACAAGAAAACAGTCATGTTTCCATGTAAGACACTGTGGGCCTTCGTTAACTTGACCTAAATTAAGATTCGGGGGCTAAGAAGCCTTTTGGTGTTTGGAAGAATCGACCACACCAACCACCAAGAGCTGGCTTGCTTCTGAAAGTTACCTGTGGGGTTTTAAATAAGATATGTTGTTTTTTGAGGTGTCTGTCTGCTTGAAATCAGAAGCTCTGTATCTGGCTAAACATTGCTATGAAAACTGAAAAGCAGCGGGTTCAAGTGTGTTTCACACTGCCGGGGAAAATAGTGTGGGAAGTACAGTCGGGTCTCAGTCTGTGGCATTCTGCTTTTACAGTTGACGAGAAAGCAGCCTGCTACCAGGAACTTACTTTCCGAAACCATTTTCAGGGGGTTGGTTCAGGATGTACACGCAAGTCTTCCAAGTCATCTGCTTCAATGGGATTGCGTGGCAGAGGAAGGGTTTCCATGGAGGAACCACAAATTCCTCCATTTACAAGGAAACTTCGGGAATTGTTATTGCTCTTTTCTCAGGCAAAAGTTGATAGCTCATTTTATAAATATTTTCCCCAACAACTGATTGGAGCAAAAAAGTTTTTTTTCTTTCCCACCCAACTAACCTCTAGTTAATTGAAAAATTCAATTAACCATCACAGTAAGCTCCTCTTCTCTTCTTTTGCTTTCTTCCCCAAGTTTCACTTGGGAACTTGACTTCATTTTTTTTTTTTTTTGGCCTCGCCCCGTGGCCTGTGGGATCTTAGTTCCCTGACCAGGGATCGAACCTGTACTCCTTGCAGTGGAAGCACAGAGTCCTAACCATTGGACCGCCAGGGAATACCCCCCTTTTTTTTTTTTTTTTTTGAGTAGTAAATGTTTTAAAGACTTTTTTTCAACTTTCCTTTTAAATTGAAGTGTAGTTGATTTACAGTGATGTGTTAGTTTCTGGTGTATAGCAAAGTGATTCAGTTATACACATATATATTCTTTTTCAGATTCTTTTCCATTATAGTTTATTATAAGATACTGAATATAGTTCCCTGTGCTATACAGTAGGACGTTGTTGTTTATCTATTTTATATATAGTAGTTTGTGTCTGCTAATCCAAAACTCCTAATTTATTCCTCCCTCACTCCCTTTCCCCTTTGGTAACCATAAGTTTGTTTTCCACATCTGTGAGTCTGTTTCTGTTTTGTAAATAAGTTCATTTGTGTCATATTTTAGATTCCACATATAAGTGGTATCACATGGTATTTGTCTTCTCTGTCTCACTTCACTTAGTATGATAATCTCTAGGCCCACCCATGTTGCTCAAATAACACTATTTCATTCTTTTTTTTTTTTTTTAATTCGGCTGCACCGGGTCTTAGTTGCGGCGGACGGGCTCCTTAGTTGCAGCTCTCGGGCTCCTTAGTCACGGCTCACCAGCTCCTTAATTGTGGCTTGTGAACTCTTAGTTGCGGCATGCATGGGGGATCTAGTTCCTTAACCAGGGATCAAACCCAGACCCCCTCCACTGGGAGCTCGGAGTCTTATCCACTGCACCACCAGGGAAGTCCCTATTTCATTCTTTTTTATGGCTGAATAGTATTCCATTGTGTATCCTCTTTGTTAGCTGTAGTTAGCCAAGACATTGTTAACTATAATAACTTTGGTATCTGGGTTTGTGAGTATGGCCTTATTCAAAGATACGGTGGTATTGATTCAGAAGACTCATTCACCTGTTGTGATACTTACCAGAGCCCTTACTGTGGGGTTATATATACACTCCATGGATAAATTTGGGAAAAGCCAATACGTAATTGCAGAGAGAAGGTACCTTAAAGAGGAAGACACCAAAGTGTGCCACTCAGGGAAAACCCCACCTCACAGAGGGTCGGTGCCCTGAGTTGTCAAATCCCAAGATTTGATTTTGGCATTTTCACCCTCTGTTCATCAGATCTGGGGACTGCAGACCCATGCTGATTGAGTTTATAAGTAACTGATGAGCCAGAATGACTCCATTTATAACGTTATCCAGTGAGTTGGGTTCAAAACCCAACGCACCTACCTTTGTGATATTGGGCAAGTTGCCTGACTTTTCTGTTTTGTTTTTTTTTTTCTTACCCGGGCAGTTGGAATGTTAATGAGCGAATGCCTTCACATAATACCTGGAAGATAATAGCTAGTGTTAGTATATTGTCATTTTGCTGTTGTCTTCATTATAACTGTGCAAGTCAACTTTAGGAGACTGACTAATAGATCAGAAAGTTGCCTCTTGAGCATAGGATTTTAGAGCATGGGAAGTTAGAAGTTCTGAAGGAATGCCCCCATTGGGCTGGGTCAGTTGGGAATTTCATCAGTTGATATACAAGACACCATAGCCAGACCCTCACCACCCATTACCCAGACCCTGCTGGATAAACTCCACTGCAGTTTGAACCTGTGGCTTACCTTTTCTAGATTTTATAAAGTCGCCACTTTTTTCATCTGAGAGTCTCTAGTTTATTTGGTTCCAGTTTTTAGCAGCGATAAAGGAATCACTCTGAGTACTTTGTTCGGGTTTGACTTTCAAAATATTGTTTAGGGGCGATTTATTTTTCTTCCAGGTTGCTCCTCTGGTTCCACGTTCTGGAAGTGACATTTGCAGGAGGGTACCTAACTAGTCTCCAGGATGGCCTGCATGTGCAGTAGGAGGCCCTGCATCCCTTTGACGGACGAGAGCCATGGGAAAGCGTGCTTCTTTAAGTTCATTAAAACAGATTGGCCTTCTGTAAAGACCTCACATATCTGTATTTGTGTTTTATTTTATTTTGTGTCTGGTATAGGTATTGACATCCTGAAGCTTGTAGCAGCCCAAGTGGGAAGCCAGTGGAAGGATATCTATCAGCTTCTGTGCAATGCCAGCGAGAGGGAGGTGGCCGCTTTCTCCAACGGGTACACGGCAGACCACGAGCGGGCCTACGCAGCACTGCAGCACTGGACCATCCGGGGCCCCGAGGCCAGCCTGGCCCAGTTAATTAGCGCCCTGCGCCAGCACCGGCGCAACGATGTCGTGGAGAAGATCCGTGGCCTGATGGAAGATACAGCCCAGGTAATGCAGCCCGGATTGTCTGTCTTTCCCACTAACCTTTAGGTCCCTGTGCTCCAGACTTTACCAGGTATATGTAATAAGGAGAAAGAACTGAGAGTCGGTGTCTAGGTTCTGCCTCTCCGTCTCACTCACACACACACACACCCCTCTTCTAGGGCAGTAGTTCTCAATGGTTTTCCATTAATCATCTAGAGAACTTTTTAAAAATTTTGGTATTTGGACCCCACTGTAGACCAGTCACTGTAGAATCTCTAGGGACAGGACTAGGAACCAGTATTTTTATGAATCAGTATTATTAAAAGCTCTCCAAGTGATTGTAATGTGCAAACTTGAGAATCTTTGCCTTTGGAGTGGATTCTGGCGTCAGACTGTATGGCTAGATCTATTCCTTGTTACCCAATTTACAGTTTCATGTTGCATAACACATTTTGAACAAAAGCAAGAAGGAAGACTTTTTTCTATTCCCTTTCCCTTCCGGACGATATTTTCTGTGATGTGGTTTAAGAACGCTCTGTCTTACTCCTGAGTACCCCCAAGGATGCAGGTGGTACTGGCAGTATTTAGTAATAGGATTGATATTTCTTCTTGGGCTTGTCCAATCAGTGCCTCAGATGAAACTGAGGGGACCCCGGAGTGTGATTTATTTATAATCGTTGGTCCATGAGCCCTGGCTTTGGAGTGAGACAGCACTGGATAGGCATCTGGGCTCTGACACTTACTAGCTGGGTGACCAAGGGTACATTACTTCAACTTTCTCTGCCTCTGTTCTCTCTGTTGTAAGCCAGGTTTATAGGGTTAATTAAGACTGGAAATAAAGTATATAAAATGCCTGACATATTGAAGGTGTTCTGTAAATTGTAGTTATGGTCATGATGTAACTCATTTTACTTAGCCTTTCCTTAATCATAAGGTGCTTCCCTGAAAGGCCGTGAATTAAATACAAATTTGGCTATTGAATCATACTTCTTAGACTTCGATTGAAGTTTTGTAACGTGTTCCCAAAGGAAAAACGCTGCCCTTGGGCCTTGATAAAACCCACTTAAAATTTAAAAGGCAATTCAGCCTGTGTTCTTTTCCAGTGGTCCAAACTCATTACCTAAAAGTGCAAGGGAGAGATTTTCCCCCTGTCCACTCTAATCTACTATCATTCTGTACCACAGTTGTATATCAAGGGACTCAGTTTTATACATTTAAGAAGTCCAAGTGCCTTTATCTTTCTATACTAACAGTGTAGTGTTTCTTTATTATTGAAATAAACATTCATCAGGTGGATCTTTTATCTAAGTGACTAGATAAAAGTTCATCGGTGCTAATTGACTTTAAAGGTAGTCTTTAAAGCCCCTGGTGTATTTTTAACTTTTTTGAAATGTGGAATTTCAGAAAAGAGATTTACTAATAGAGTCAGGGGTAATTATTCAAAGGCACACACCAGTGTCTTGTGACTTTCTGCGAAATGATCTCAATTAAGTATGGTTCACAACTAAAACGAGGCTTTGAGTAGCTGGATTTGGGGAAAGAAGAGGGAGATGCTTGGCCCCCAATTGAGTAAAATGGCTGCAGTTCAAACAAAGGGACTCAAGAGGCAAAACATTATTGTGGGGCTTCCCTGGTGGCGCAGTGGTTGAGAGTCCGCCTGCCGATGCAGGGGACACGGGTTCGTGCCCCGGTCCGGGAAGATCCCACATGCCGCGGAGCGGCTGGGCCCGTGAGCCATGGCCGCTGAGCCTGCGCGTCCAGAGCCTGTGCTCCGCAACGGGAGAGGCCACAGCAGTGAGAGGCCCGCGTACCGCAAAAAAAAAAAACAAAGAAAAACAAACAAAAACAAACCATTATCGTGCTTCCTTGGAGTGCTGGCTTTAAGGAAAGAACTGCTAGGGCGAGCAGTAGATTTGAAGAAGGATTTAGATGCTTGCGAATAAGCCACTGGATCGCCTTGATAATGCCTCCAAAAAAGAGAAAATGTAATTGATGCGATGTTCCTCCAAAAAGAGAAAATGTAATTGATGTCGGTTCAATGGAATATTTAATAAGGGGGAAGGATGATCATGATGTATTGTTAAGGGTTCGTGATGTATTGTTAAAGGTTCAAAGGTTTCTCATTAGAAAAAACAAATATAAACATAGGAAAATGCATACATGTTAATATTATTAAATCTAGGTGGTTGAATTAGACGTGATTTTTTAAAAATTATTTTCTATAATGAAAACATTACTTTTGTGGTTTAAAACATTTTTTTAAATGACAGCTGAAAAGGCCCATGAGGAAAGATAGGTAGGGCTTTGTTTTACTGTGCTGAATTAAAAGACGGAACCATCCTCCTTTTAATTGAGGAGAAGCAGACAGTGGTTTACGCGCCATCCATTCTTCTTTGAGGACTAGCTGAGGTTTGCTATGTTGGGTCATATTTGCCTAAAACTTACTCTACTTTCGGGTTCTGCAGATCTGTCTCCTCTCTCTGTGTACCCTCAGCAATCACTTAGAATTTGGGCCTAGTCTCTCAGGTACTTCTTAATGGTGGTAATGATGGTGGTAGAATATTGTCTATACCAAATGACGTTGATATGTTTCTCTTATAGTACCATTGAGTTTCATCAATGTTTATGGAGTACCTGCTTTATTCCAGGCACTGTCCTAGGTGCTGGGAAAAGTGGGCCAAAGGTGCAGACTCCATGGAGGAGACTACACATCAGGGAGAGTGATTATAGCAAAAATCACTGGGTCAATGAATAAGAGACCAAAACCCTTAGTCCCCAAGTGCCAAGCTCTTGTTCCTTTTAGTTTCTTCCTTCCTCTTATCTCCTCCATATACAAAAGATTCTAGTATCTATTTTTTGTTGTTTATTTTGTAAGAAACAGTGACATCAAGATATCTTGTAGCCTTCTTCTTGGTTCTGGTATAGCCTGCATGTTAGGATGGAGGCTGAGAAGGCAGTATTAAGCTTCTTGTTCCATGTTTTAATCATGTCCATCATTGTCTGGCAGTGTTGTGGACCCAGCTCTTGCCCTAATTTTAGCAGCCAACGAGCATGGATTTCTGGCTGCCAGCTATTATTGATTGCACAGTTTGCTTATAGTTTATCTCTGAGATTTGTGGAGTCAAACAAGAGAATCAAAACGCAGGGGGCATAATTGAGACCTAGTTTCCATTTTCTAGTGGACCTGTATTCTGCATGTACGGTGGTACTGCTGACAATTTGAGACTTTGCCCCAGGAGTTAATGGGCTCATAATATGCAAAAATGGCTCCGTGTGTGTGTTTAAAATGGTTAATGTTTTTTCCTATTCATGAGCCTGAGAACACCTATGTTATGTTCCACTCGAAGGATTAGCCCTGGTGTTCCCTTTAGTTACCTCTCTCAGGGACAGCTGGTCCATTATTAACCATGGTGGCCTATTAGCCATTTTTGAGTTAAACACATCCAGAGTCTTACTTTAAAAAAAAATTTATGCATAACAAATTATACAGTAAAATTTACTTTTTGGTGTACTGTTCTTTGCATTTTTTTTAAAAACAAGTTTTTAGAGCAGGTTTAGGTTTAAAACAAAATTGAGAGGGATGTTACAGAGTTTCCTGTATACTCTCTCCCCTCACACATGCACAGGCTCAACCCCTCCCCTCACACATGCACAGGCTCACCCGTTATCAATCTCACTCACCAGAATAGTACAGTTTTACCAAGAGTGAACCTGCATTGACACATAATTACCCAAAGTCCATAGTTTACCATAGGGTTCACTCTTGGTGTCGTACATGTGCTATGGATTTGGACAAATGTATAATGACATATGTCCATCACTATACTATCATACAGAATACTTTTACTGCTTAAAAAATCCTCTATGCTTTCCCTATTTCTCTCTTCCCCATTACCCACCTCTCTCCCACGTCAACCACTAACCTTTTCCTTGTCTCTTACAGTTTTGCCTTTTTCAGAATGTCATATAGTTGGAATCATAGAGTGTGTAGCCTTTTCAGGTTGGCTTTTTTCACTCAGTCATATGCATTTAAGCCTCCTCTGTGTCTGTTTATGACTTGAATGCTCATTTGTTTTAAGCACCAAATAATATTCAGTTGTCTGGATTTATCACAGTTTTATGTATTCATTGACCTCCCCGACTCTTTCCTTCTCTGAGGTATGAGCTGGGTTTTTCAGTTTGCTCTTCTTTCAAGTTCAACATCAAACTGAACCCAGCCTTCCAGAATCGTCTGAATTCTTTCCTTCTTGGTCATGAGCTTTTGGGAGAAGCAGTAAAGCAGTGGGACAATAGTTTAGAAGTTACTGGGACTTTGCTGAAACTCTTTAAAAAACAAAACAAAACAAAAACCTAACACAGCCTTCCCAATTTTATGTTCTCTCTTTTTTTCCGTCCTTTTACTTTGATTCTTTTCTGTGGCTTTATTTCAAGAAAGTCTTTTGTAAGAAGCATATATTCAAGCTTTTAAAAAATCTATTCTGACAGTTTTTGTCATTTAACTAGAGAATTTCAGTGTGGTTACATTGTTAACGTCATTACCCGTGTATTTGGCCATCTTATTATTTGTTTTGTATTTGTCCTATCTGTTCTCTTCCCCCTTTCCTTTCTTGTTCATAAAGCATTTCTTTATTATTCTACTTTTCCTCTTAACTTCTTAGTTACACATTTTTTCTTTACTTTTAATGGATACCCCAGAGGTTACAACACGCCTACTTAAATTATGAGCCATTTTATAAGTGTGTATTTTCGACTACTTTTCAGACCACACAGCAGCCTTAAAAGACTTTAATCCTATTCCTTCTCTGGTATTGTGTTTTTGTTGTCATACGTTTTAACATTACACATTTCTTAAACCTCCCAAAGGCACAGTTATTACGGTTTTACACAGTCAAGGTCCACATGACCCACCTGCTCACTGATATTTTCTGTTGTTCTTCATTCCCCATCTCTGCCTGAGATCATTTTTCTTTGGCCTAAATAATACGCAGTATAGGTTTCCGGCAGTAAACTGTTTTTCTTCATCTGGAAAATGCCCGCTGACTAAAATAAATTGCATTATCTGCCCTTTGTTTTTGAAGGTGAGCTGGAAGGTAGAACTTAAGCTTGATAGTTATTTTTCTTTCAGTACTTTCTTGCGTGGGTTTAAGTTTCCCCTGCTAAATAAATAGCAAAGGAGGGGAATGTGATTTTATTTTTAAATCTATATTACATAACGAATTACGTGTGCAATATTATACCAAGGACTTTGGGCAATGCAAAGACAAGGAGGACAGAGTCAGTGCTGTCAGGGAAGCTTACCATTGAAAGGAAGAAACGTATACATATCAATGTTTAATCTAAGGGAGTAAACCCAGGAGGGAGGGAGGAGGGAATTGGTGGATGTACAGTTTATCGACATGAAGGCTGCAAATCGGAATGTCAGTGTGGAGATGTGTGCCAGGTTAAATTCCTGTCCAGGCAGCATATCACACTGGGGACTCAATGGTCAATTACTTGACCTCTCTGCCTCAGTTTTTTGCTGAGAAAATGGGAGCACCCTTAGTGCCTGTCCTTTGAGTTGTTGTGAAATTAGGTCAGTGTGACCCACAGAAGGCTCTTGGTGAATGTTTACCATGAATCATTGCAGTTATTCCCAGGCTCTAGAGGCAAGAGAGGTGGAAGAATGTTCCTGACCAGCTCCAACTCACATGGTGGATCCTTTAAATCCTGAACGCCAAGGGTTGCTCAGTGTCGGATGGGAAGGGACAGCCAAGTCCAAGACTGCCTGACAGGTAGATGGTTGAGCACGAGAGTTGCCATCTGCGTTCAGTGCCCAAGAACTGGAAATTCTAGTAGTTGTAGATATTTATTCCTTACTGGCTGAGTGAGCGTTCCTAGGCTGGCAGGGATGTTTTCTCTAGTGAAGAAACAAAGGTGATGGTGTGTGTGTAGACGGGTCTGCTCTCAAGGGCTGTCAGAAAAAGGACATGAAATTGAGCAACTGGATTTCTAGGTTTCCTTACTTTCTTTTCTTTTTTTGGGGGGGGGGGACTTTGTATATTCAAATAGGCTTACCCAGTACTGTCATTTTCTTTTCTTTTCCCCCTCACTTTGGACTTGTTTTTTTCTCTCTAGGAAACCTTGGGCAAATGATTTCTCTGACTCAGAGTTTTCTATTTAAAATGGGAATTCAAGTGCTTTTCAGAATTAAATCAGATAACGGCTTGTTGAACTGTGGGATGTAAAAGAAATGAGGTAATGAAAGTGATGCTTACTGGCTAGGTTCGGAAGTCGTGGTGATTTGAATTTTCCAGCATTCCTTTATAGTTTCATTTTGAGAAAGGGAGGCAAAAGGAATTTTAGGTACATTTAAAAATGATAAACAACAAGGTCCTACTGTATAGCACAGGGAACTATATTCAATATCCTGTAATAAGCCATAATGGAAAAGAATATGAGAAAGAATATATCTACGTATAACTGAATCACTTTGCTGTACACTAGAGACTAACACAACATTGTAAATCAACTACACTTCCATAAAAAGAAATGATCATATTAAAAACAACCACAGTCATTTAAAATAATATAAAGTGTTACTTTAGCTTCCTGCTTTGACCAGAGATTCATAAATGAAAAGAGTTGGTGTTGATCAGGCAGGGGGTTTGGGTAGCTCATCCCCCCTGCCCTCCTTCGATTAGCTAGATTAAAACTACACTGTAATGTACCAACCAGTGGCTCTGAAGCCAGTATTGTTGTGGTTAACTTCTATGGTAGTAGAATGATTCTTTGTTAGAGATTCTTAATCCTTTCCAGAAACCACATAGGAAACCTACATCCCAGGGACAGAGTTTTCTCTCTCTCTCTCTCTCTCTCTCTCTCTCAACTATAGTGGACTCTGTGTTGGAGATTGAGTGGTTTTGCTCTGTATAATCAACAGGGAGAATCTACCAGTGAGGCGAGCAGCGGGCATTCTATTTGCGAGGACGGTACCACTGCTTTTGCTGCAAAGGGAACTACGTGATTTTTTTGTTGTTGTTTTTCTTACCAGCTGCAGGATGCAGCTGTCTTTATCTACAGTGTGACTGAGACCAGCTCTTTTCAGAAATTTAATATAGTGAGGGTGAGTGGAGGCAAATACCAGCTGTACCTTTAGCTGTTGACTTTTTGGCTTTTCAAATCTGTCTTTAACTTGCCAGTTGATCATCTCTTAGAAAACAGGGATTATTGTCCTAAGGCCTTAAGATGTTAGCTAAACTCACGTGTGTCGAGCCCCTGACTTCTGTGTGACCACTGTGTGGAAGGTCATTTCAGGTCAAGTTACTTAATTTGCAGGGTGTGACTGTGGGCTCTGGGGAACTTGTGAGGTGGTGAGAAGGGGACATTGTAAAGGCGTTGCTGACACACAGTAGGCCCGAGTACATTGAGTGATGCTTGTGTTTTAGGTGGTTATTGTGTACAAAGGAGCCATGTCTATGAATAAGCCTTTAGACTTTTAATGACATTTCAGGCCATTCTACTTGTTATCATATTCCAAGGTTTCATTCAGTTAGTCAACAATCTTTTGTCGAGCACCAGCTGTGTTCCTGGTACTATGTAAAGAAGAAAGGTGTGTGCCTTTCAATAGCTCACTCACTGAGATGAGACACGTGCAAATAATGACAATCCAGTGGGATAAGCAAATGTATAATAGAAGTGTGCGCGAGGAATTGTAAGATAGCGTCAGAAGGCAGGGGTATGCGACCCACCCAAATATACCTAGAAAATAAGAACAGATACATATACATTTCCTTTTTTTTTTTTGGACACAATATGCGGCATGCAAGATCTTAGTTCCCTGACCAGGGATCGAACCTGGGCCCACAGCAGTGAAAGCACCAAGTCCTAACCGCTGGACCGCCAGGGAATTCCCTACTTCTTGAAATCGTAGCCGTCTTGTAAGCATCTGGTGAGATAGAGTGTACATAGTAGAGGTAATGATTGTAGATGTTCAGTCCTGCACTTGACATCTACTAGGGGGGCTCAGTGAATCATAGCTACTGTTTTCCATGTTGGAATTTGAACTCTACACTCTCCTTTTTTGACTCAAGAGCAATACCACTCTACTTTCTGTGAAAGGAGATTAAGGAGAAAGGGGACCAGTGTTTGCTGAGTATCTATTGTGTCCCAAACACATTGGGTGCTTTGCATCTGCTTTTATCTAGCAAGCTTCATGGCCCTGTGAGATATAGGTCAGTATTAGAATTAAGATATATTTCTGTATTTCGTTGAATGCCATGGCAACCATGTATGTACCGTTGTTATAGGTACCACTAAGAAAGCAATAAAAACATTGCTAATTATAGTTGTTAGATACATCCCTATTTCAGAGATGTTAAAATGTGAAAAGAAATATCCACTGTAGAATTAATGAAATATGGTAGTTGAGCTTGAAGAGTACAGGTTATTGGGGGAAAAGTCTGGGAAACAGATTCTTGGGATCTTGGGATTGATATACCCTCCCTCCCCAACACACACAGACTTACACATGCTTTTTGTGTTTTTTAGTAGCCTTTAAAGATGAGACAGTTTAACACAAGCATTTATTTATCATTCATTAATGGAACACCCATTTTGTTTCAAGCCCTGTACCAGGCACCGGATATACTAAATGAAAACACACACTATATACATTGGAATACTACTCAGCCATAAAAAAGAACAAATTTTTGCCATTTGCAGCAACATGGATAGACTTGGAGAGTATTATGCTTAGTGAAATAAGTTAGACAGAGAAAGACAAATACTGTATGATATCACTTATATGTGGAATCTAAAACATACAACAAACTAGTGAATATAACAAAAAAGAAGCAGACTCACAGATATAGAGAACAAACTAGTCGTTACCCACATGAAAGGATGCTTAACATCACTAATCATTAGAGAAATGCAAATCAAAACCACAATGAGGTATCACCTCACCCCAGTCAGAATGGCCATCATCAAAAAATCTACAAACAGTAAATGCTGGAAAGGGTGTGGAGAAAAGGGAACCCTCTTGCACTGCTGGTGGGAATGTAAATTGATACAGCCACCAGGGAAAACAGTATGGAGGTTCCTTAAAAAACCAAAAATAGAACTACCATATGACCCAGCAATCCCACTACTGGGCATACCCTGAGAAAACCATAATTCAAAAAGAGTCATGTACCACAATGTTCATTGCAGCTCTATTTACTATAGCCAAGACATGGAAGAAACCTAAGTGTCCATCAACAGATGAATGGAAAAGAAGATGTGGCACATATATACAATGGAATGCTACTCAGCCATAAAAAGAAATGAAATTGAGTTATTTGTAGTGAGGTGGATGGACCTAGAGACTGTCATACAGAGTGAAGTAAGTCAGAAAGAGAAAAACAAATATCGTATGCTAACATATATGAAATCTAAAAAAAAAAACAAACAGTTCTGAAGAACCTAGGGGCAGGACAGGAATAAAGACACAGATGTAGAGAATGGACTTGAGGATATGGGGAGGGGGAAGGGTAAGCTGGGACAAAGTGAGAGAGTGTCATGGACTTATATATACTACCAAATGTAAAATAGATGGCTAGTGGGAAGCAGCCGCATAGTACAGGGAGGTCAGCTTGGTGCTTTGTGACCACCTAGAGGGGTGGGATAGGGAGGGTGGGAGGGAGACGCAAGAGGGAGGGGATATGGGGATATACGTATATGATAGCTGATTCACTTTGTTATACAGTAGAAGCTAACACAGTATTGTAAAGCAATTATACTCCAATAAAGATGTTAAAAAAAAAACAACAGGGCTTCCCTGGTGGCGCAGTGGTTGAGAGTCCGCCTGCCGATGCAGGGGACACAGGTTCGTGCCCCGGTCCGGGAGGATCCCACATGCCGCGGAGCGGCTGGACCGGTGAGCCATGGCCGCTGGGCCTGCGCGTCCGGAGCCTGTGCTCCACAACGGGAGAGGCCACAACAGTGAGAGGCCCGCATGCCGCAAAAACAACAACAACAACAACTAGTCGTTACCAATGTGGGGGCAATATAAGGGTGGGAAATGGGAGGTACAAACTATTGGGTATAAGATAGGCTCAAGGTTGCATTGTACAATATGGGGAATATATCCAATATTTTGTAATAACAGTAAATGGAAAGTAACCTTTCAAAATAGTATAAAAAAGAAAAAAAAGAAAAGAAAACACACACACACAAAGCGAAAACACAACGGGAATCATCTCTCAGGATGCTGGCCGTTTTATAGGAGGGATGCGTATGTGAGCCAAACTTTAGAATACATTCTGTGAGACTGCCTCATAGAGGACTTGCAGTGGGCTTTTCTTTTTTTCCTGAGACACAGTGTCTCAACATTCAGAAAAGTCTGCGTCTATCAGTTGATGACATTTTCTACCCCTTTAATCCACACCCTTATTGGCTTTCTCAAAATGTGCATTGGAAGGAAATCAGAATCAATATTGTGAAAAGAAGCTTATTTTCTCAATCAATTACCAGTGCTGGATATCATATTTTATTTTTATTTTAAAGCCAAAACTTATATTCAGACGAAGCTTAATACCTTTCAGTTTTGGCCTAGCTTCTCCACCCTGTGTTTGTGAGACTGTCTGTTCATCTGTTATAACCCAAGTTCCAAAAGTACGTACACTTACTGATAAGGAATTGTATCTCAGTCGGCAGTAGGTTTTATTGTACACTAGTTAATTTCAACATTTTAATCGCTTATTCCTCACCAGTTCCTTAGGAGAGACAGCTGTCACTACTGAATTCCTCATTAATTTTTTTTTTTTTTTTTACAGAAGGAACTTTGATTTATCCACAGTTGGGCTGAGTCAGGGGGCAGGCTGGAATGACCAACCATTAAATTGGCTTAGGGAAAAAGATGGAGGAAAGTTTTTATTTTTATAACCACAACAATAAGTAAGGCTCTTCTGAGAATGATATAAAACACAGAAGGCATACAAGAAAGATTCAACTACTTAACAATATATATACAAGCCAGAAAACACCATATGTAAATCAAAGACAAAATAATAACTGGGAAAGTTGTTTGCAATATAGGGTTAATTTCCTTTAATAATGAAGAGCTTTTGCAAATTAATTAAGAAACCAACCATCCAAAAGCAAAATGGGCAGTCTGTGAACAAGACAGTGCACAGAAAAGAAACACTGAAGGTTCTTAAAGGTATACAGATTTTTATTTATTTATTTATTTTTTACCTTGCTCAAATAAGAAAAATTCAAATTGAAACCTACACTGAGATACAACTTTAACCTTTTAGACTGGCAAAGAGGGAAAGGTATGACACCATTCTTGTACTGTGAAGGGAATAAGGGTGTGTACACCAATGGGTGTGTACATCAGCCCTGCCCCTTCCGAGGGCCATCTGGCGTCTTCTACCTAAGGACGTGTCCATTGACCATGGACATTCCACTCTTAGGAGTACGTCCTACATATATTCTTTTTTTAAATTTATTTAACTTGTTTTTGTTTTTGGCTGCATTGGGTCTTTGTTGCTGCACGCAGGCTTTCTCTAGTTGCAGCGAGCGGGGGCTATTCTTCGTTGCGGTGCTTGGGCTTCTCATTGCGGTGGCTTCTCTTGTTGTGGAGCACGGGCTCTAGTCATGCGGGCTCAGTAGTTGTGGCTTGCGGGCTCTAGAGCCCAGGCTCAGTAGTTGTGGCGCAGGGGCTTAGTTGCTCCACGGCATGTGGGATCTTCCCGGACCAGGGCTCAAACCCGTGTCCCCTGCATTGGCAGGCGGATTCTTAACCACTGCGCCACCAGGGAAGCCCTACATATATTGTTTTTTAAAAAAAATTATTTTATTGAAGTATAGCTGGCTTACAATGTTATGTTAATTTCTACTGTACAGCAAAGTAATTCAATTATACATATATATATATACACACATTATTTTTCATATTCTTTTCCATTATGGTTTATCACAGGATACTGAATACAGTTCTCTGTGCTATACAGTAGAACCTTGTTGTTTATCCATTCTCTGTATAATAGCTTGCATCTGCTAATCCCGAACTCCCAATCCTTCCCTTCCTGACCCCATCCTACATATATCCTTATATACATCCCACATGTGTGCAGAGTGATGCAAGTACAAGTATTCATTGTAGTGTCCCTCATTAATAACAAGAGTGGAAGCAACACAAATGCCCTTCAATAGAAAACTGGTTATGTAAGCTGTGGAACATCTATACAGTGTAACAGTATACACTCATCAAAAACAGTGAGTCAGCTCTTTATGTGCTAACCTCAAGAAGTGTTTTTAAACAAGAACGGGCAAGGTACAGGACAGTGTGTTTGTATACCTTAACCCCATATTGTAAAAAAAAAATTGTAAAACATGAAAGAGAAGGTCTGGAGTGGGGTGGAGAATATGTGTACCTACCAACTGGTATAAGTTTAGACAATGTCTGGAAGAATACACGGGGAATTGGTAACAGTTAACACTGGGGGGGTAGGTACGGAGAAGCTAAAGTCAGGGTTTAGTGAGGGGGAAGTAGTTTCAGGGTCCCCTTTTGTACCTGTGGCATTGTGTACCATGTATAGTCTAATTCTAGTGGCATGAATCCAATTAATGATTTTACTAAACAACACTAATTTAATCAAATTTGGGACGTTCAGAAAACTTGAGTCACAAAGGTCGGCTTGAGCCTTCTTATTTCAAGGTCATGCATTTCCTGTGAAATTATTTTCTATCCTCCATACTTTTTAAAAAACATTCTAAAGGCTTTATTTAGCACCAGGTAGGCTATTTCATTATAACAGTTGTTAACTTCAAGACAGCCATTAAAATAACTTACTGGCAGCTACTGAAGGCCCCTTGGACCAGTATCTCAGTCTGGGGTTGGGTGGATAAATACTGTAAGATTAATGTACCCCAAATAAAGGGTCAAAGCTACTGTACAGTAAGTGTCTGTACATAGCTTAAGTACACAGGTGCCTTGCAAACTTGAAATGCACAAGACCTCCTTTTATATAGTTGCATACTTCTATCTTGTCTTAAGGCAAGCTTATGATTCTTGCAACCTTTTTTCATGATTAGAATTGTCCAAAGGCTTTTTTGTGGGAAAGGCTTCCTAATAGGTCTCATTGAGTGAAGTTTACGAAAACCCGAGGCATTTCCAACAACACAATCTTCTCCTATAATGGTGGGGCCCCCTGACTTATCTCTCCTCACTTCCTTTTTTGAGAAAGCTAGCCGGTGAGTCAGCTCAGGGCTGCAACATTACGGTTGATGTCAGCAGCCTGGACTGCTTGGCAGACACATGTGCCAGCAGCTGGTGGCCACGCCCTCCTCTCCTCCCTCCGGAGCCAGCTGGTTCTTACCAGTTTTGGCAGCTTTGCACAGCACTGCTTGTGGCTTCCTGTGGCTGCCCCCTCGCCCCGCCATGCACCTAGTCCTCTTGCTAGGCAAGGATTGGCCACCAACCACACCTTGGCTTAAACGTGGGTGGATTTGAAATGAACTCTTAGACATGATCAGAATTAGCAGATGACATATATACACAAGACTCTGACAACTGCCTTGATTGGGGCTTGAGATACTTAAAGGAGAACCCAGCCATGGCCAGCTCGCCTGGGCTAATGTTTAAATGGAATCTTAAGTAAGGTTGCAGTTGAAGCAAAATTCTTGAATTATCCTGTGCTTGGACAGATGTAGGGGGCGTGCAGGGTGTCTTTTAAAATAATTCCCCAGTGGTTTGGGCAGTTTTTGGTCACGTGAATCCTGTGAGCTTCCTGAGGGTGGGTGACTTGGTTCTGCAGGTGCTGCTGTTGGCTTGCAGCTTACCTGGGCAGTGCATAGCTCAGTGTTCACTCAGCTCTGTTGCCTCTGTGGTCTAGCTCAGGGGTTCCCAGGGAAGCTGAACAGGGCATCTTGGCATTGTACTCCTGTTCCTGCTTCCATCCCGTGACCTCCAGTGAACCCAGGGAGATCTAGACAGCATAACGCTGCAGTGTCTGCTTGCCAGTTGATGATTTACGTTTAAGTGTTAGCACTGTTCCCTACTTATGCAATGGAAGCCCCTCTGTGCTTCCCTTTCCTGTGTTCTGGGCTGGGCCGGAGAAGAAAGAAGGAAGGTCAACAAAAGACTAAATAATCAGAAGCCTAGGAAAAGTTTGGGGAATTTCTGTCTTCAGGTTATTTGGCCCTTAGCCTTCTTGTTAATTTATTTATTGTCCTAACTTTCAAAAATAAGACTTAGGAAACAAAGAAAAGTTAAAACACAGTACAACAAACACCCAGAACCTACCACCTAGATTCAACAATTACATTTTGACATCTTTGCTTTATCTATATATGTGTGTATATATTTCCAGTCCATATTCCTGTTTCTAAGACTTCCCTCCAAATTTCTTATAAATGATAACCCTTCTTTTAAAGGTTTAGGAATCAGCGTCTTCTCAATTTCCTCTTAAGTTTTTTCTTTTTGTTTGCAAAAAATTTTGCTGAGTAAATTTCGGTCGTTCTTCTTAAGACCCCTTTCTCTGGGTTGGATTGAACAAGAATTCACACTCGGAAGAATAATTAAAGTCTGTCCCCTATCAGCTGGAACTTTAAAGAAACCCTCCTATTTTCCCCCTTTTCTGTTGGAGGCGGTGTATTTGTTTTATTTTTTTTAGGGAGAAATCCTCGTATACAGGTATTCTTTAGTATCAGGTACATGTTTTGTGATAGGGCTGGTAACCAGCATTATCTGAACCCTCATGTAGATCTGAAGTCCTGGAACCACATAGCTTTGGATGACAAAGCGTTTCTTATCATCCGAAATCCTGTTCTCTCAAGGTAAGAACTACATAGATCCAGATATCAAGAGATATTTGTATAGCAAGGAGGAAAGTGCTCGTTTTTATCAGAGCCCAATCTTACATACCTACATGGACCTATGGGAGGTCATGAAATCTAATTTGATCTTGATTACACGGGCAGCTGGGAGAATGGGGGAACAAGCTTCAGATAATATCATCATCCTTAAATAGCTGTAGTCATGTCTTTATTTGTGACTGTAATTCCTTTGAGATAAACCTTTAGTGGAAATTGAATTTGTGTTTTTTTAAATAGTCACTGGTCTGTTGGGATCGGAAATATTTTCTAATAGAAAACAGTTATTGGCCACAGTTGAAGTGTCTGGTTATTTACATAGTCTCTCATCTTTATCTATTTTTTTAATTTTAATATCTTTATTGGAGTATAATTGCTTTACAGTGTTGTGTTAGTTTCTGCTGTACAACAAAGTGAATCATCTCTACGTGTACATATATCCCCATATCCCCTCCCTCTTGAGCCTCCCTCCCACCCCCCTATCCCACCACCTAGGTGGTCACAAAGCATCGAGCTGATCTCCCTGTGCTATGCAGCAGCTTCCCACTAGCCATCCATTTTATATTTGGTAGTGTATATATGCCAATGCTACCTTCTCACTTCGTCCCAGCTTCCTTTTCCCCCCACCTGTGTCCTCAAGTCCATTCTCTACATCTGCGTCTTTATTCCTGCCCTGACACTAGGTTCATCAGTACCGTTTTTTAGATTCCATGCATGTGCATTAGCATACGGTATTTGTTTTTCTCTTTCTGACTTACTTCACTCTGTATGACAGACTCTAGGTCCATCTACCTCATTACAAATATCTCAATTTTGTTGCTTTTTATGGTTGAGTAATATTCCATTGTATATATGTGCCCCATATTCTTTATCCATTCGTCTGTCGATGGACATTTAGGTTGCTTCCATGTCCTGGCTCTTGTAAATAGAGCTGCAGTGAACACTGTGGTACATGAGTCTTTCTGAATTATGGTTTTCTTAGGGTATATGCCCAGTAGTGGGATTGCTGGGTCATATGGTAGTTCTATTTTCAGTTTTTTAAGGAACCTCCATACTGTTCTCCATAGTGGCTGTATCAATTTACATTCCCACCAGCAGTGCAAGAGTGTTCCCTCTTCTCCACACCCTTTCCAGCATCTATTGTTTGTAGATTAATTGATGATGGCCATTCTGACCGGTGTGAGGTGATACCTCATTGTGGTTTTGATTTGCATTCCTCTAATGATTAGTGGTGTTGAGCATCTTTTCATGTGTTTGTTGGCAATCTGTATGTCTTAGAAATGTCTGTTTAGGTCTTCCACCCATTTTTGGATTGGGTTGTTTGTTTTTTTGATATTGAGTTGCATGAGCTGCTTGTATATTTTGGTGACTAATCCTTTGTCAGTTGCTTCATTTTCAAATGACTTCACCCATTCTGAGGGTTGTCCTTTCGTCTGGTTTATGGTTTCCTTTGCTGTGCAAAAGCTTTTAAGTTTCATTACATAATCTCTCATCTTTATCTCAGGGCAGTCATCCAGCTGAGGTTCAAGATCTGCCACTGAGTTACAGGTCCTTGCAGACTGTATGGGCCAGGGCAGCCCCTTGTGGTCATGTGATGTCTTTGTATTGAGTTTACAGGGTTTGTCAATTTCTGTAACTGCAGTGGGTCCAGACAGGGAAGTGACATGACTCAGCAAAGAGGATTACTTGGAAACTAGACCACGTCTGATCTTGAGTCCTGGCTTCTGTGATCTTGGGCAGGTTACTTAAACCTCAGCCACAGTTTTCTCATCTGTAAAATGGAGCTAATAAGAGCTACCTTAACATCAAATGGATTCCATATATTTCATGCTGAGTTGTTTAGCAGAGTACTGATGATGGCTTATGTTTTAAAGCCCCTTTTTGTTTACTGGATCTAAGTAACAAGCCGGTCAACTCAGTGGAATAGCAATTAGTTTCCGTTGAATTTAGCAAATGGGTTTTCGAAAACCATCATTAAAGTGACAGAAGTTTTCACAAATGTAACATAAGAATTCTTCCTTCTTTCTAAGTGTTGGATGAGGTCTGGAGGGAAAGTTCAGTAGGAAGGTGATTTTTAATTGTAAGGTGCTTTCTTCTTGAGTCTATCAGACATATCTGGCTACAGAGGGGAGAGAAAAGGATCTTGTGGAATCTGATTGAGTGATGCCAGGAACCAAGGGGTTAAGTTGAACCATTTTAGCAGATTGGCAAGGGGCATCAGGGCTGGGTAATTAAGGCTTCATTTCAGGGGATCACTGATGCATCAAAGTTGTTAATTAGTTTTATGAAAACAAATTGTGCAACCACAGGGAGATTGTAATTAGGTAGTAATTGAAAATAACTCAGTGGTAAACCTTAGTTGAGGAACCAGTGGAAGTAACTTGGAAGGAGAAAGGGAGTTGGGGTCTGTAGGTGGGGAGTGGGGAGAATGAAAGAGCCATAGTGAGACAAACAATAAGACAATTTGAAGAGAGATGACCTAGAGTAACCTTCTTCTTTTAGAAATGAGGAAACAGATCTGAAAAGGGGTGTGGTTTTTCTAAGACCACACAGCTAGTTAGTGGTAGATTTCCTTTCTTCCTTTGCCATGATGTTCCAGGATTGTCATCACTTTGAGTTTTAGGAGTTGACTATGAAGATCATGAAACACGCTGAAAAGAAGGCTTCTGGGGCTGGAGTCTTCCACCCCTGCCTGTTTGCAGAGTATCCTCAGAAATGCTGCTCCATCATAGGAGAGAAGCAAAGTCGTCTCACACTCTTGTTTCACTTATATGCCACCCTCGACATGGCAATGGCTTCAGCGTCCACGGCTCCACCATCCCCAGGGCTGGAGAAACATTTCAGCCTTCCACAGTGTGTCATCCTCGGAAAGGCCAGTCAACAGGGAAGTGCATTTTGTTTGATGTTAAAAGAGGAGAGTTATTTTATTTTATTTTAATTTTATATTGGAGTATAGTTGATGTATGATGTTGTGTTAGTTTCAGGTATACAGCAAAGTCATTCAGTTATACATATACATCCATCCATTGTTTTTCAGATTCTTTTCCCATATAGGTTATTACAGAATATTGAGTAGAGTTTCCTGTGCTATATATGGTAGGTCCTTGTTGATTATCTGTTTTATCTATAGTAGTGTATATTTGTTAAGAGGAGAGTTATTTTTGAGGTTCAGTTTCAGGTTGTGATTTGATTGTGCACCCAAAGCGGGCATGTCAGTGTGGGGAGCTGGTTGAGGGAGGAGTGGACAGTTGCAAGGACACAGCTGGAAATGGCTCTTTCCACTGCAACCCAGGACAAGTTATATCATTGTTCTCACCGATACTGCTCAAACCTCTGTAGCCCAGAGGCATTCAAGCCCACGAATTTTAATCAATAGCTTGTTTACCTAATCCCTTTGCATGGTTCCTCATACTCAGTGGTTCTGGGAATCTGGAAAGGAAAATAGTCAGGTCAGCAATGGAGTTTTAGGTATGACTCAGCCGTCCTGTAAGGTGAACCACTTATCTCTCTTTTCTTATCAGTTTAGACCAATAAATACAGTACCTGGAAGGACAGGGTGTGTTTGTATGGAAACTAATCAGGAGGACATTTGGGGCTCATTTGGCCAAAATAAATTTCATGGTCTTGAAGTTCATACAATAGACTCGTACTGATTTGGGTTACTTAGGGAGCTCTCCCCTCAGGATCCCTGCCTTCTCCCCCTTTTTGGTCTGTCTTACTGTCTCACCATGATTTCTCAAATGAGTCTTCTAAGTTAGCACGGTTACAACATGGCTATAGAGCAAAAAGAACTCTACTTTTCAAGTTTCTCCAAAGGGACTTCAGATATCTGGTGGATCCATTGCCTTCACTGGCCAAGTTTTCCCAGAGGCCTTTCGTTTAAGTCTTACTATTTGCTTCACCACAGTAAGTTGGGAGGAGTGTTGTCCTTTTGTGCCTGTGAATGCTTAAAAAAAGTAAAGAGAGGAGCTCATCCAAGTAGATGATTTTCCAACTGTCCCGTTCCTTGGCTACCAATATAAATAAGAGCTGTTGCGGCCACATTTTCCAATTAACAGAGGGAAAATATACTTATCAGTGGTGACTGCTTTTAAAAATAACATTTATTGTTTTTCTAATTATAAAAGTTAATATGGCCCTGTAGAGAATTGGGGAAGCTTAAAGGAGAAAAAGGAATAAATTCATCTACTCAGGATCTCTTTTGTGACTATTTTGATAAGTTTATGTTCAAATCTTTTCCAAGAGGATACAACCTGCTTCTGTGGACATCCAGCTTTCTTGTTTAGAGCGTTTGTCTTCTCTTTTAGTATCTGAATCTTATTATAAGTGCTCTTTATTTGCTCTAAACTCAATACTGAACCATGAACTTTCTGAACTAAGGAAATAAAGAATTAATTTATTCCACACATCCTGAGGCTTCAATTTCTTATTAGAGAAGTCACAGGTAACACAATGCTTGAGTTGCAGTGCTGCAAAACAATTTTTTTTTTTTTTTTTTGTGGTACGCGGGCCTCTCACTGTTGTGGCCTCTCCCGTTGCGGAGCACAGGCCCCGGACGCGCAGGCTCAGCGGCCATGGCTCACGGGCCCAGCCGCTCCGTGGCATGTGGGATCTTTCCGGACCAGGGCACGAACCCGTGTCCCCTGCATCGGCAGGCGGACTCTCAACCACTGCGCCACCAGGGAAGCCCTGCAAAACAATTTTGATGGATATTGTCAATAGTAAGGTAAAGGGAGGAAAGAAGTAAGTTTCTAGGGGCAAATTTTTTTTTCCTGCTAGGAAAAAAATGCAGGTAACTTTAGAGAAATCTGCAATGCAACCAGCTACTGTGTATCCTGTACATAGTGACAGATATCTATACTTGGTAGAGGAAGAGATTTTCTAGAAAGATGCTTGTCAAATGGTCTCTGGCTTTAGCTGTGGTTGTGAGCTCCATTGTGGAGCTTCTAAAACCATTCCTAGCGGCATTTTCCCATTCACTTGACTCACTGTTAATGATCGGACAGCATCAATTCAGCATTCTGCCTTCCAAATTATGTTAGAAGTCATGTACTTAATTTCCACTGATAATATCCTTTGGCAAAATTGGGGGGAATATTAAATATTGAAAGTTTTGAACTGAGTTCAGGAAATAGGTGGGTGGATTTCTTAGGCTGTTGGCATGTGATTTGTGGACAGGAATTTCTTTTTTTAAGCAAGAACAGTGCACTATATTGACTGGTCGGGTCATCCAATGTACTGTCCCTGAGAACCAGAGCGTAGACAAGTGTTCTTTGTCTAATCGAGTGAATAAAAAACATGTTTTGGCATGAATGGCCATGTGCATTTTCAGGGAGGAGGGGCACATGCATGCCAGGGCCTAATGAATTCAAATCTTAAAAACGTATCCATAAAACTTGTCTGTGGATCAGAAGGGGGCTGGTAGGAATGCGTGATATCCAAGCCTTAAGACTGCACTGGAAGCAGAAGCAGGATGTGGGTGGTTGTACAAGGGAAAAATGCTGTTGGAACATTAGATGTGCCGTGTCAGAGGCCTTCAGAATCTGCACAGTTGCAAGAATTTCTCAGGCTGTAAAGCTTGTAAAAGAGGCAGTTGTGCTTTGCTTTGTGCGTTTTACAACTGGTGAACGTCATCCTTTGAAACAAGGGGCAATGTCTTCCTGATTGAGGAGCTTGAAAATGTTTCTCTTGACAAGTGGGAGTCTAGTCATGAGGTTTCGAATGAGCGGTGATTAACAGCTGCAGGAAGAGTGCACATCACTGTCTGCACCCTGCCCCGTGTCATCTGGCCACCTGACTCCCAGATTTCCCTCTGTGCCAGAAGAACCAATAAAAATATAAGTCAACCGACTAGGAGATGCCACCAGTGTCTGCCAGATTTCTAGGGTATGGTGTCAAATGACAGGGGCAACTAGAGATGTCCAGCTGGCCTGAGTTGAGCACTGACTTCCTCCCCGGGTTTGTGTGCTGTCTCTGGACCGTAGTCATTTCACCTGCAAAACGGGGTGATACCACTCATCACTTACGCTCATCTCCACTGTGCACCCTGGTACAAGCCATGATTACACGTCACCTGCCCGCTCACTGTAGCAGCATCCTAACTAGTCTTCCTGTGTTGATTCTTACCTCCCTAAAATCCAGCCTCCATGCACCAGCCAGAGCGGTCATGATGCTCACTGTCTCCATCTGAAACCATCTTGTTTGCTTGCTTTCTTGTTATCTTCTCTCTGATCCCTGCCCTGGAATGCAAGCTTCACAGTCTCCCCTACATCCTGAAGAGCCTATCCATTGGCTCCAGCGGGGTGGTTCTCCCTCTCTCCTTCCAGCCGCTTTTGCTCTGGTGTTCTCCTGTTCTCATTTTTTTCAAGCAGTTTTATTTACTTCCTGAGCTAGTTTGAAATGGGAATCAGGAAACGGAGGGTTTAGTTTTAGTTCTGCCACTTCCTGGCTGGGTGCCCTAAAGACAGTCACTTACCTTCTCTGGGCCCGTCTCCTTACTTGTAAAGAGAGGGTGTATTTGTTTGCAAGGGCTGCTATAATAAACTACCAGACTGGGAAGCTTAAACATCAGAAGTGTATTTTCTCACAATTCTGGAGACTAGAAGTTTGAGGTAAAGGTGTCAGCAGGGTTGATTCTCCTGGGCGTGTCGAAGATGGTCATCTTCTCCCTGTGTCTTCAACATGGCTTCCCCTCTGTGTGTCTGTGTCCTAATCTATTCTTATAAGGACATTAGTCATATTGGATGAGGGCCCAGGTGTACCTTAGTTACATCTTTAAAGGCCCTATCTCCAAATATAGTCATGTTCTGAGGTCCAAGGAGTTATGAGTTCAACATATGACATGCACATAATTCATCCCGAAACAGAGGGGAGTATGCTGGATGATATCTAAGACCATTTCCAGCAGGTACGAAATTATATTTTTGTTGGACATCTTCCTCCTCACTTTCTTGCCCAGTTTCACTCCTATGAGGTAACAGCTTGGTGCGTATGCCTCCTAATTTTTAATGTTCATACGTATCCTCTCGTGCATTTTGAAGGGTGTGTGTGTGTGTGTGTGTGTGTGTATCTAGCAATAATGTAAGTGATGGACTGTCAAAATAGGAGAAGTTATCCACAAAATACTAAATGGAACCCAAAAAAAGCATCCAAGAAGGGCTTTTAATTTCATTTTTTTCTATAATTTTTTAATTTAAAAATTATTTCTATCTTTATTTTTTATTTTAAAAATTGAAGTATAGTTGATTTAGAATCTTGTGTTAGTTTCTGATGTACACCAAAGTGATGCATTTATTCACATATGTGTATATTCTTTTTCAGATGCTTTCCATTTGGTTTCTATAATTTTTTTTTTTTTTTTTTTTTTGGCTGCATTGGGTCTTTGTCGCTGCGCGCGGGCTTTCTCTAGTTGCGATGAGCCGGGGCTACTCTTTGTTGCGGTGCACGGGCTTCTCATTGCGGTGGCTTCTCTTGTTGCGGAGCATGGGCTCTAGGCACGTGGGCTCAGTAGTTGTGGCTCGTGGAATCTAGAGCGCAGGCTCAGTAGTTGTGGCACACGGGCTTAGTTGCTCCGCGGCATGTGGGATCTTCCCGGACCAGGGCTCGAGCCCGTGTCCCCTGCAATGGCAGGCGGATTCTTAACCACTGCGCCACCAGGGAAGTCCCAGTTTATATAATCTTTGAAGTATATAATTCAAAATGGTTTCTTTCCACAGCTGGAAACTGACAAGCTGGCTCTCCCGAGGAGCCCCAGCCCGCTTAGCACGAGCCCGGTCGCCAGCCCCAACCCGAAACTTGAGAATTCCACGCTTCTGACGGTGGAGCCCTCCCCGCTGGATAAGAACAAGGGCTTCTTCGTGGACGAGTCCGAGCCCCTCCTTCGCTGCGACTCCACGTCCAGCGGCTCCTCGGCGCTGAGCAGGACCGGATCCTTTATAACCAAAGGTACGGATGGTTCAGACCCACATTCATTCTTCAGCCTCCCCTCAAAGAGCCCGTGGCATCTCTCCCTCCATCAGTTCCCCATTCCAGTAGGGGCTGGGTCATCTAAATGACCTGCCCTGGACTCCAAGGTGAGGCTGGCCTGCGCAAAACGACGTCATTAGCCAGTCGGGACCTGCCTAGAAAATCTTTACAGCCCCGACTGTCTGGCCGGGAGCCTGTGTCCAGGAGTATCGGTCACCCTTGATACTCATGATGCTATCGAGTGTGTTTCGGGGAAGGTCCGATAACGTGTGGTCTGGCAGGTTTTTTTTGTGTGTGTGCAAATTATTTACTAGGCTTGCAGAATCCAGGGATTTAAAGTATAACTTATCTTGAGAGTCTGGGGTAGAGGTTTTAGTGACTGAAATTAAATTTCGCTCTGTTAAGCTTGGTTGCAAATAACAATGTTTTAAATATCATGGGTTGGTACTTTGGGTAAATAATTTGCCACTTGCAGTTTTGAATAGCAGGGTAGGGAATTAGCATGTACACTATACTGATGACAGGTTTTTGTTAGGAATTTCCTAGTTTGGGTAACACCGGTTATATTTTACCAAAAGGGGTATATTTTATGTTGTTTTTTATATATTTATAAAATAATTCTATTTCACATATTTATATTTTATACTTTATATATTCATATATCTCTATACTTATATAAAGATTTCTATTTTAGTTTATAATTTATGTTACATATTATATTTTAGAAGAAGTTATAGTTCCTCACTCCATTGTAAGATATGACCCAAGAAGCAATATTTTCTTATTTATGTGCTTTTGCTCCAAGCAGTTTAATTTTAAAATATGACAATGTAATTAGGAAGTCAGATAAGCCGATTATTGACTTGGAATGTTTGAGGGGAAAGGCTGGGCTCGTATCTTTGCTTACTAACATGTTACAGATGGGGAAAGTAGTGACGTTTTGTTTTTGTTTTTGTTTTTTTAAAGTTTCTTTAAGTATTTCAGCATTCTCCTGAGTTTTAGGAGAGTTTCGGAGACGTCATTCGAGTCTAGGCAAATGTCATGTTCCATCAACAATGCGTTCAAGCAGATAAGCAGATCCTTGTCTGATCTCTGTTACGCACATCTTGTTTGTTATCTTACGTGCCACGTCGGTAAAAACCACGGTGGTGTTTAAAAATGTGCCTGAGCTTCACTGCCTCACCTCGCAGGGTGGGATGGGGACAGCCTGGGGAGAGGGTTGCTGTCACCTTAGCTCTCCTCCGTCCCCCAATACAGTCCCATTACAGCTGTCCCCTCTCCTCTCCTCCCTGCAGAAAAGAAGGACACAGTGCTGCGACAGGTGCGCCTGGACCCCTGCGACTTGCAGCCTATTTTTGATGACATGCTCCACATCCTGAATCCCGAGGAGCTGCGGGTGATTGAAGAGATTCCTCAGGCCGAGGACAAGCTGGACCGGCTGTTTGAGATCATTGGAGTCAAGAGCCAGGAAGCCAGCCAGACCCTCCTGGACTCTGTTTATAGCCATCTTCCCGACCTGTTGTAGAACACGAGGAATACTGCACTCTGGAAATTACTCAATTTAGTGGCAGGGTGGCGTTTTTATTCTTATTTTTTTTTAATTTTTGTTTTTTGATGTGTGTGTGTGTGTGTGTGCGCGTGCGCGTGTGTGTGTTTAACAGAGTATATGGCCAGTGTTTTGAGTTCATTCTTTCTTTTTAAAAACCCTCCTGGGAAGTTAGCATATAAGCCTTTTCAACTGTTTCAGAATATCCACCACTGAAGTTTTTTTAGATTCCATATTTTCTCTGTCTTGCCTTCGTATGTATTCTCAAAATTGTTCTGTGCACTTTAAATTCACTTAATGTATCACAAATACAGTGTGGCTTTTCCCACACACTGGATTATGAGGCTCTTAACTTCTTAAAAGTGTCATAGCATCTTGTGAATGCTATAAGCCGTCTTCATGTCTCAACATTCACATCTGCTTTATTATTATTATTACTATTTTATTATTTGCCATTTATGAATTTTCTTAAGGGTTCAAGAAACATAAGACCCCATTGAGTTACTGTAACGCAATTAGATCTTGAAGTATCTTTTTTTTTTTTTTTTTTTTTTTTGAAGTATCTTTTTAACATGCCTCGTTGGGTAGTTCATATTTATGGCTGAAACTTGACCACACTGTTGCTGATTGTATGGTCTTCACCTGGACACCGTGTTGAATGCTTGATTACGTGTGCTCCCCTTACGCTATTCTGCTCTGGGCTGGAGACATGAGATCCTCACAAGCCATCATGACTTGCTATTTGAGTGGCTTGACAACTGGGCCACCAAGGAACTTGAACTTCAACTTTTAGAGATCGAGCTGTTCTGGAACATATTGCTGCACTTTGGAAAGTCACAATTGAAGTGCTGGTGACAAATGACACCTTTTCCAAAGGGAATTTGTCCAGCTTTGCTTTACAAGATGTCTTGTTTTTTATACACACATAGTCGATAGGTCTGGTCTGCCCTCAAGGCCTCGGTCTTGGTGGGTTTCCATCATTCAATCACTTTAGTTAAAAATGGCTGCAGCTTTAAGAACTCTTGTCTGATCTATTTGCAACTCTGCTCCCATTTATACACGTGCTCTTTGATGCTTAGTTGCTGAATTCTAATGCAAAGGTGGTGTGGACTCCCTTTGTGTGGGTGGGGTTTGTGGGTAGTGGTGAGGGACTGATATCAGAAAACTGCCTTCAAGTGTACTAATTTATTAATAAATATTAGGTGTTTGTTACTTGAGTAGTTGAGTGTATTTAATCCCTGCCTTGTTCGTGTGCTCATGTTATAATTCTTTGATTAGTCTCTTGGAAAAGTGTATTCTAAAACCTGAGCGTTTCTAATCTGTGAACCATGCACAGTAGCGAAGGTTTGTGTTTGGAAAAGTACCTAGAGATTCATAGAGAAGGACTTCCAAGCATTGAGGATGAACAAGCGTTTCCTAGTTTGTTGGGGGTAAATCCGAGGCTCCTGCTTTTGAGATTGTCTCTGCTTTAAGAAATGAGGATTTGGAGGTGGAGAGGGATAAATGCTGACTAGGCTTTGGATTATATTCTTCTTAACTCAGTTCCATCTTGGAAATTAATACTATATAAGTTCATGGGCCTGTCTACACAAGTTCATAGGCTTCTATATGAAACCTTATTGCCCCTGATTAACCTCAGGGGGCTTTCTTGGCAGTATGGCAGGGTAGCGTCTTATGTTGGTGGGCTATATTACATTATATTTTATCTATTATGTTATATTTTATATTTCATGGCTTATCTCCCTTAGTTTGGGAACCCTGGCTCCACAGAATTCCCACAGCCAGAACCCTTTGAGGGTTCAGCAACTTTGAGTTCCTCTTTCAGTGAGAAATGGGAAGTAGATACCCTGTCTGAACACTTTGACACCCATGTCAGTGACATGAAAGGGGTTTTCTGGTTTTGTCCACTTCCATGTGACTGGTTTCTAGAGCGCCATCCTGGGATTTGGTTTCATGGTTCTTGGGCCAAGTTTCCTTTCCTCTTTGTCACCAGAAGATAGAAACTCTTCACAAAAGGAAAACAACCCGGAATGGGTCCTGGATGGTAGTGGAGGAGACAGATTTTTTTGTTTTTCAGAGGATTTCAGGACTGCCACTTATTTTATGTGGGGTTGAGAACATCATAAATGAATGAAGCAGCGTTAACGGTAATTTGTAAATTATTCATAGCTTGGAGATGCTTTTATTAATCTTTTACACAGCTTTATACTTTACAAAGTACTTTTCATATTATGTTATTGAATCCTCACAACTATCCTATAAGACAGGGACTATAATTTGTGCCCATTTTATAGATGAAAAATAGGCTTATTTTAAAGGCTAAGGAACTTGCTTAAGGGCCAACAGCAGAGTTGTAGAGATCAGACTTGAATCTGAACCCAAGACTGTTTATTCAGGACTGTTTATCCAGAACTCTTTTGTCAGGCTGAAACAGTGGACACAGAGATCATGGTGATAAAATTTATCTGGGTTATAAGGAAAGCCCTATACCTAAGTTCAATAAATAATTGTGGAAATATAGGGAAGGGGTGGCATCTCTTGATGATCCAGGGGAAAGGGACATAGGAGTTGTGGTTAAACAGAAGCTGAATATTGAATTAACATGACATATAGCTTTTCTTAAAAAAAAAAAAAAAAAAGGCAACCTTTAACTGCAGTATTAAAAAATAGAATGTTCTGGGCTTCCCTGGTGGCGCAGTGGTTGGGAGTCCGCCTGCCAGTGCAGGGGACACGGGTTCGTGCCCCAGTCCAGGAAGATCCCACATGCCACGGAGCGGCTGGGCCCGTGAGCCATGGCCGCTGAGCCTGCGCGTCCGGAGCCTGTGCTCCACAGCGCGAGAGGCCACAGCGGTGAGAGGCCCGCGTACCTCAAAAAAAAATAAAATAAAATAAAATAAAAATAGAATGTTCTGATTGGAGCTGATGATAATCTCATTTGTATACTATCTTGATCACTTTGGAGGTTTTCTCCGATTGGAGCTGCCCTGCCTTGAGGGATCTGCTGAACTGGAAGGTCTCCACTGTGGGGTTGGGGGGGAAGAGTAAGAAACAGAATTGGGAGCAATGGCTGGGAAATCTACACTTGATGAGGAAGACCCATGGAGGCAGGGGAAAGGCTACCTTCAGTGATTTGAAAGGCTAAGCAAGAGACTTATTCTTTAGAGAGTCATACTGTCTTCTCTAGGCCAACTTAGGTTAAATGCAGAGGAGCTTTGACACAACTAGGTGAGGCTGGTTTTCAGAGAGAATGGTTCCTTCTCTGAGGAGAACTTGGACGTGCTTCCGTGCTTCTGAACCTTTCACGTAAGTAAGCGTCGTCTGGGAATCAGCAGGCTGCTAAGTAGACAGATTCCCGGAAAGTTCAATTCAGGAGATTTGTGGTGACGTGGAGATCGAGCTTCCCACACCATTCTTCTGGAAACCCTCATTGGGTCACATTGAGAAAAGTGCTTTAGATCCTTGCCACTGGGGACTGGGGACCAGCCGAACGACATCTGGGAGCTCTTAGAAATGCATAGTTTGAGGCCACTTTGCTGTGCTTCTTAAACTTTAATAAGCCATGAAGCACTTGGGGATCTTGTTACAGCACAGATTCTTTTTCAGTTATTGGCCGGGGAGAGGGGGTGCCTGGGTGGCATGGATGCTGCTGGCCCCCAGATCACACTGAGGAGCCTGAGATGAAGCTTCGGTTTCAAAGGGACTTACAAAGAGTATCACTGATATGGGAGAAGCTTGCACCAATTCCACAGGAGAGAAGGAAAAAATCTCGGATGATCTAAAGAGATTTCCACCATCAGGCAATCCAATCCTGGTCAGAATCTACCGGAATCAGCCAGAGGAGCTTTGAGAAATCCAGTGCCCAAGCTCAACTCCAGACCAATGATGCCAGCCTCTCAGGGATGGGACCCCGACATGAGCATTTTTTAAAGCTCCCCAGGAGATGCCGGTGTGTAGACAGCTCGCACAACTGCTGATTTAAGAGCTCGTGAAGAGACTGCTTCTGGAGCCTCACCCCAGAGCTGATGGATAAATCCTACAGGGAGGTGACCTGGGGATCTGCAACTATGGTTTTGCTATAGCCAGTCCCACTCAACCCTGCAGACTTGCTTTAGGACACATAACCCTGCTGTAAAATGTTATGTAACTGTTAGCGGGCTTCCTTGGTGGTGCAGTGGTTCAGAATCTGCCTGCCAATGCAGGGGACACGGGTTCGAGCCCTGGTCCAGGAAGATACCACATGCCGCGGAACAACTAAGTCCGTGCGCCACAGCTACTGAGCCTGCGCTCTGGAGCCCACGCGTCTAGAGCCCGTGCTCCGCAACAAGAGAAGCCACTGCAATGAGAAGCCCGTTCACCGCAGCAAAAAGTAGCCCCCGCTCGCCTCAACTAGAGAAAAGCCCAGTGCAGCAACAAAGACCCAGTGCAGACAAATTAATTAATTAATTAATTAAATTTTAAAAATGCTATGTAACTGCTAGGAATTGATACACTACCAAGCACAGTTGGGGCAACATCTTATGCCTTAATTACACTGAAGAACCCACCTGCAACTAATCAGTTCTTCATGGCTTTGAGCATAATATATAAGGTATGATTAATCAAGAATATTTGGGAAGTGATGTTAGGAACATATGATTAAACAAGAACACTTGGGAAGTGATGTTATCCTGATTTATGTTTCTATCTGTATATTTGATTGAAGGTTCGCCAATTTCAAAGAAATGAAATAAGGTATCATGAGTCATAAACCTGCACTGACTATATCATAGACTCTCAGACTTTTACAACACCTGGGCCACTGGGGCTTCCATCTCATTGTACAGTCCTGTAGATGCAGCAAGGTCCTATCTTGACCTTTGACTTGAGAAAAGTCAATGTGATCTTTTGTTTAGCAGAATTGTAGCCCTTACCTTTGTAGGGAACATTGGACATCATCCAGGGAGACTGTGGTTTTTCAGGTGGGAAGTTAGGGCACTGGTATAAATCATAACATTGTGGCGTCCTAGAAAGAACACCGGATTTGGGGTCAGAAGTCCTTAGCCCACAGCTGCTGGAGGTTTGAGCACATCTGAGCCATCTATCAGAGTAAGGGAATATCCCAGTGGCTAAAGAGGCCCTGAGAGTTCTAAGGAAGCAAGAAGCATAAGACAGACACTGTTACCATGATCGTCAGGTCAGGCTCTGGGTCAGAGACCAGAGACCAGAGACCAGGACATATAAGAAAGAAAATTGATACAGGGAAAAGCAATTAGAAAGTGAGAACGTGGAGCTGGTAACCGAGGCAAGGCTTTGGCAGAGCCAGAGATTTCACCTTCACTTTCTCCTTGGCCTGAAACCAAGTCCAGGGTCATAGGCCTGGCAGGGGTGGGGACAGACTAGGGAATTATGGATTATGAGCTTAGCTTGAGTCAAGACAGAACCTGAAGGTCCACATGGGAGCCCAGCTGGGAGACAGATGGAGGAGGGTTCCAGAGGGTGTGTGTCCCAGGGATCTAGAACTCGTAGGTCACAAGGACAACTTTCAAGGCCTCCCAATTTAAAATCAGTGGTGGCCCGAAGCAGGAGTAGGGTGGGAGATGAGCCAAAGCCCAGAGAGTAGGAGGTTAATACTTAGAAGGCCAGCAGCATGGGTTCGGCAAGCAGCCCCTCAAAGATGGAAATAGGGGTGGAAACCCACTCATGATGGTTTGAGAGTGGAGGATTTAAAGACAGGGATTTTAGGCTCCAAGTTCTCCCCCAAAGAGCCCTTCCTCCCCTAAGATCAGATCTATCTCTGGAGTTGGGGACACAATTGCCTTTATAGATGAGGATGAGGGGTGAATGGACGGCACTCAAGCAAGACAAGACAAGCAGGGCATAAAAAACCATGGGAATTGAGGAAGACAGGTGAGTGAGCCCCTGATTCCAAGGGGGAGCAAGTGAGTGGAAATGAAGTCACTTCTGGATGCAGGGGACCTGGGATTGTCCTGGAACAAGATTCTTTGTGGTCCCTGAATGTAAATATCATAAAATATGAAACTAGATCTCAACGTGGTCAAACTCTTACCTCTACCATCCAAACTTGTTGTTGAGTCATCTTCCTGAAATTTAGTTTAATTCTAACTCCAGCCCACTTCTGGCTCTGCCCCCGACCCCTGGAGGGGAGGGCTCCGTCAGAAAGCAGCTTGTCCCATGGTACACGGTCTCTTCTTGATCACACTAGGGCTTAGGTAGCAAATAGCCTTTCCCTTTTTATAGAACATTAAAAGTGATAATACTAATATATAGATATAGATGTAGATCTAGTTATAGATAGTTAAATTTAGTAGCTCCAGATCTCTATGGTCCAGGAACTAGATATCATGTAAATAGAAGGAACCTTAGAGGTCATTTAATCACACTTCTCACTCCAAAGTGCTCTATTGCATACTTCACTGCAATTTAAATTCATGACCCATGAAACTTAAAAACAACCCTCCAGCCCCTGAGCTCTAAAAGTAGTCAAGTGCAACAACTCAAGTGTAAAGTGTGGAATTTTCAACTGCCAAGAAAATTGGGGAAGTGACGAAAGAATAGATAATTCCATGGCAATGATTATCTACACACTCCAATTCAGTGGTCAATTGATTTCATTTTGAGTTTTACAAACCTAACTCAAAGCCTCAGCTACACGATTAAACAGCTCAAGGGCTACGAAGTGAACATTTCCAAATATATTTCCACAGGTGCATTACAGATACAGTCAACCTAATAAAAACAGCCACCATAAAAAGGATTTGTCCACATCACCTCCTTTCCATCCTAATTAGCATTTGTTTTGCTGCACCAAGTAAAAGAAATAGATAAAAATAATAAGGTCTGGGACTTCCCTGGTGGCGCAGTGGCTAAGAATCTGCCTGCCAATGCAGGGGACACAGGTTCTGAGCCCAAAACTTATGTAAAAGGTGTGTGTCCCTTCTCCCTTTCCTTTACAAAACATATATCCTCATCATGAAATGCTATGGTATTTTGGATGTGCCTCAAAATAATTTGGCTTTGGGCAGGGAGAGAGTGGGATGTCTGTGAAACAAGCCTGGCCATGAGTTGACTGTTGTTGCGTCTGGGTGATGAATACGCTGAGGTTTATGAAACTTTTCTACTTTTGTATAAATTATTCATAATAAAAAATACAAAAGAAATCCTCATCAGGATTATGAATTCTGCTCTGGTTAAGTAATATTCCAGGCTGAATTATATACTAACTGCTTGTTTATGCATGCCTTCAACAAAAGTTAATGTGCCGGATACTTGACAAGACGTCGCATATTTACTGTGGTAAATGCAACTGTCCCTGTGTTTCCTGCTTCCTCCTCAACGTGAATCCTGGTTGCCCTGAACCCTGACTCAGTTCAGGGATGATTTATTCTGGAGGAGATGGTAAGGGTTATTAATGGTCTCATGGCTGAAAAATGGGCAGAGATTTCTCCTCTCAGTGGATGTCACAGAGGGCCTCTTACATATTCAATAGCTATCAAATACGGGGACACTTACCATGCTATCTCCCTTAATTGGTTCTACTCATCTACTATCCCTAGAAAGGAAATTTAAGGCACAGAGGGGTTAAGCAACTTGTCCAATATCACACTGCTAGTAAGGAGCAGATTGAAGATGTGAACCCTATGGTGTCAAACTCCAAAGTCAATTCATTTACTCGTTAAGAACTGCCCAAGTCAGCCCTATAATCACATCCATTTCATTTGTGCTCATACCTCCCCACTCTCGAATACCGGCTTTAGGGACAATGTGCTCACTCCCTTTCTCCCATGTTAGAGGTTAATTTTTTCTCTCTCTTGTATTCCTGATGCCTGGATTGTCTTAGGTTAAATCTGATTCCTCTTACTCCTCAGATGTAATTTTTCCCCACAGCTATATTATTTTTGGTTCCAGGGTCTTTGAAATTGCCAATTATGGGATGTGGTGATATGATGGCAAAGAAAAAAGAAGAGAAAGAGGCAGAGGCATCAGTTGCTGTCTTAAAAAATTACTGAAGGCCTTTCCTTTTTCTAGAGACAGCTCATCAAAGAGGTAGTGAAGGCTCACGACAGTAGTAGCTAACATTTAGTGACTGCTCCATGGGTTCAAAGGCTGAGCACTTTATATCAGCTTTCCTACTTAACTCTTAGAATAACCCAGTGGGGTAGGCACTATTACCTCCAGTTTACAGATGAGGAACTGAGGCTAACAGAAATTAAGGACTTACCTAGGGCACACAGCTAGTGGGCAGCAGGCGAGGGATTGGCACCAGGGCTGCCGTGCAGGTGGGGTCACCTCTTTCTAATGGGCACAAAGATGTCATACGGACTATCAGATGCCCTGTGTGAACCTGCCCAGCAGACTTGGGAGTCAGACCATTGACTCTTCATCTTGCTGCCTGGGAGCTCTCTTTCCCCAGAGCTCAGAGTCTACATTCCCGGGTGTGCTCCGGATCGTTACAATGACATTTTGAGAAGGGAGAGATCCATGTGAATTCGTAAAGAAGCAGGATTCATGGGAGAAGTCAGCCCAAGCCACGCTTGAATGGATAAGCAGATTATTTTTAGGCAGAGGGAGAAGACAGGATTTCCTGCATAAGAGAGGTGAGAGAAAGGCAAGGGAGTTAGGAATGAGCGGATAGAGTGAGTGTGCAGCGAGGGGAGGGATCTGAGGATGGGGAAGGAGGCAGGGCTGAACTAGGGGCGCCTGGAAGGGGGCAGAGAAGTTGAGACTTGAAGCAGGAGGCACTCTGGAGCCAGGAGAGTGATCTGATCCCGGGAGCAGTGAGATGAAAGCATTTTTTAGGAGGATTAGGCTGGCGGAGGCATAGGACGTCTTGGTCTTAGGCAAGTTCAGACCAAAGGTTGACGAGAAGTCCTGAAGGAGGTATCCTATTCTGAGGTCTGGCCCAGCGTTGGTCCCCCAGACACAGTGACGGCAGCCTGCTTAGGAAGGATGGACTCACTCGGGGGCCCTGACTGTGTGTGTCTGGGACCCATCCCACCACCAGCTTTGCCTCCATGCCATCCCCTCACCCACCATTTCCAGGTCACGGAAACCAAAGGACTCAGCAGGCCGGGGCGTTCAGAGGCAACTCCCAGAACTTGCCTGGTCTGGCTCTCTTCCCCTGCAGAGAGGACAAAAGCATTGCTCAACTTGGTCTTTGCCGTCATGTGTCCAGGGCTGACCTTGGCTTCCCTTTGGCTCATCTTATACCCCCTATCCTCTGTGCAGCCCTTTCTCCCACCTGTTCATTCATTGCCCTTCTTGAAACCTTCTCTAACTTTCTCTGGCTCCTTCTCATGGAGCTGTGGAGGAGAAATTCCACTGCCAGTCCCAGGGGCAAGGTTTGGAAAGACACAGTATACGGCCCAGCCTGGGAGGGTGACTTAATGAGAGCACGAGCCTCATGATTCCTCCTCTCGGGCATTGGCGGTGTTTTATAGGTGACAGAGAAGGCTCCCGGCGAGCATTTGTGTGCCACCCCACTCAGGTCAGGAACAGAGTCCGAGCTGACATTCTCGCTCACCCAGAGTCTGGTCCAAGCTCACCATCATCTCCAGGTCCTACCTCTCCATTGTGCAATGGCAGGGCTAAGTCCTTTCCAGCTGCAGCCTTCAGGATTCCCTGAGGACCTTCCCATCCTCAGCCCTGGCCGGAGTGGAATCCTGGCTCCAACCAGGGCTGTGGCTGCCCAGAGAGGGCACATGAATGCCACCTCCATGTAAGAACCACTCCCGCAAACAGCAGTCACACATGTGCTCACGCACATAGACACACGCACATCTTTGCTTCTCGTGACTCTGACCGCTCTCTCTCTAAGAGGATGCATTTGAACTACACTTCTCCCAAGAAGCTTCAGTGAACCTGTGCCCTTGTCACTAGAACCCTCCTGCAACGTGTAATGGCCCTTGGTTAAGACAAAGCTAAGGGAAATTCTATATGTATCATGGACTCATGTGGTCCCTAAGTCATAGCATCTCTGGATCCTCAGATCTGCCCCATATCCTTGAATTGTCAGACCCTCTTCTCTGCTATTCTCATCCCACAGCAGCAATAGCCAACAGGGGATGGGTAAGTCGAGTACTGGCGACTCTGGCATGGCCCACTGTGCTGTTCCAGACTGGGGCAAGCCAGGGTTTCAGCTTGAAGGAAGATTTCAATCTGGTTAAGGGAGACAGGTGACCAGTCCTGCAGAGACGCTTATGAAGTAACTCCCCAGAGAGGGGAGAGGCTGTCAATGCCACAAGGGTCCCCCTTTCAGCCGAGGAGCTGATAGGTCCAGGGAAGTTTTCTAGAGGTTGTGCCTGCAGTGGAGATGTAAGGACTGGGAGGATTTTTTGTGTGGGGTGGATACAGGGAGTTTTCCCAGGAGAACATGAACCGAGAGGCATGTGAGAAAGAAGACGTCCAAGATGAGCCTGGCCTTGCCTGTTTGAGGCAGGGTTTCATGGGCAGTGGGAGATGATGTTGGAGAGAAGAAGGAGGCATCAGTCAAGGACGCTGGGGATGAGCTGAACGGCTGGCGCCTAGAAAGGTGGGCCCAGGTTGTGCGCGTCGCCGCTGAGGAAGGTCAGCTGATTGTAGCGACTTAGTTATGAGTTAGCACGGCGAAGGACTCCTAAGAAGACAGCCTCGAGGAAGTGAGCGCTGACTAGAGCTCAGTTTGTTTTTTCAGCCAATATCTTTCCTTAGAGTTGAGGTTGGCCTTCCTTGGCTCATTCAGCTCCCTACAGCTGCTTAAAGTGATGCCTCATAGACTTTGAACATGGGTTACCTGTAAGCAGAACAAATTGCTAGCAATAGTGGGAATGTGTGTGTGTGTGTGTGTGTGTGTGTGTGTGTGTGTGTGTGTGTGTGTGACAGAGAGAGAGAGAGAGCTTGGGATTGATTGAGGACTGATAGAGAGATAACACATTGAGAAGGTAAGGGAGAAAAGACAGTGTACTATCTTACAGTTGGCGCTCAGTAAAACCTCGTGCTGAATAAATGCTGCTGTATTAAACTGAAGGACAGAGAAGATTTGCAGAGCTGGACTGGGACCACCATGCATTCTCTCTCTTGTTTGGTGGACTCTTCCACCAACCAAATCAGCACCATCTAGTCACCTCTTCGGCAGCAGAAATGCTGCAAAATGAGGGAGATTGGATGTTAATTTCCTTGGGGATATTTTTGCTCTTTCTTGTCCTTAGGTTCTGTAGTTCTTCCTATCGTTGGATTTATTTTTATTTTTTATTTATTTATTTCTTTTGTGGTACGCGGGCCTCTCACTGTTGTGGCCTCTCCCGTTGTGGAGCACAGGCTCCGGATGCACAGGCTCAGTGGCCATGGCTCACGGGCCCAGCCGCTCCGCGGCATGTGGAATCTTCCCAGACCAGGGCACGAACCCGTGTCCCCTGCATCGGCAGGCGGACTCTCAACCACTGCGCCACCAGGGAAGCCCCTACCATTGGATTTATTAACTTTGCTCCACAAGGAGGCTATTAACAGTACCCATAACCCCAGGTAAGTCACCTTATAAATGCATGGCCCCTTGAGAGTGTGATTGCTTCCACATTAAACTCTCACCACTCCTGAAGTTACACAAAGGTTGTCTGAGTCTGGTCCAGCACTGCCGTGGTCAGTGATGAATGAAAGGTGACATCTGCCATCTTTCTCAAGGAGCTGAGCTCTGGTTCCTGTTAAACAAGCAACCAATTAATCAAATAAGTGCTAATTGAATGTCTATTATGCTTTCAGTATTTGGAGGTAGCCTCTTGTCCTTTGATACTCCAGGAATTTTAACTCTGACTTGAACTTGCACCTACCCTTACTCCAAAATCATTTGGTTTCTCTTAACTACTTTTGTCTCTTCCTCTGGAAACTGAAGAAATAGCTCTGCCCTAAGTGCTCATGGGGCAAGTACAGAAATTGGGTAACTAAGAATCAGTACAAGAAATTCTTTGTTATTGAGTTCTCCAGAAATTTTGGATGACATGGATATATTCCCTCTCATTTTAAAGGTATGAAACATTTCACACCAAGAGAAAAGAACAGAGAGTAATATCACAATTGTCTGGGTCCCCACTACCCAGTTTTGTCAGATATTAACATTTAACCATAGTTGCTTCCTAATTTTGTTTTCTAAAGAAATGGAGCTTTGGACTTTTATCCCAGTTCTATTGAATGATGAGATGAGTTGGCTATTTCTGTGCTTTTTCTTTAAAATGCGGTGAAAGGTGGGGCTTTGAAAGGGAGGAGGTGACAAGAGTTCCAGATTCCATTGCAGAAGAATTATGTAACATGTTAATAGAAATTCTAAAATATTTTACAACTGGAGTTTATCAATTGTATGAATTTAACAGTCTTTAAGTTGCTCTTAATTTCCCCAACTACTAAATTTTTGAAAGGTTTTGGAAGTCTTTCAGTCTACAACATAATAAATCCATCGAACACTGTATGGTCCTTGCCCTTTTCAAATCAATCAAATCCACATAATCATCAGGTACTTAGAATTTAAGAATATGACTTATTCTTTTGGTTTTCGTCCTTAGAAACCCAAAAGCTCAATGTCATGTTTCTATTTTGACTTGGTTTAACATTCCCTAGGTTGTTCTTTGGAAAGAGAGATATGTGTGAATATTAACTTAATTTCATTAATGAGTTGCTATTTGAGTCTTCTGAGCTTGAAAGTTGAGTGGGTTGTTTCCCTTGAATCACAAAGCTGGCTCGTAGAGTATTCATTCATCCAGAGATCCAATCTGATAACATCGCATAGAATTTAGAATATGTAAAGCATATGAATAATAGTGGAAAGATTTTGAGAGGCTAAAGATGACTCTAGCAAATCCTAGGATTATAGATACCATGAAAAACCACTGTCTGCAAGGATAAAGATCATGGCATCCGTAACATGTGCTTACATCAATGCAAGCTAGAGAACAGTCAGTAGAGTTCAATTTGGATGACGCCACTGCCCAACGCACTTAGAAACTGAGAGGTTTAAAGGTGACTAATACACAGCTAGTTCATCATCAAGTTGTATAGTCAGGGAGACAGGTGTGTATGACTAAATAGATTACGAGGTAATAAGAAGTCAGTGGTATAACAGACATACAAAGGAAATTCCATATGATCAGTGCGATGGGAACAGTTTGCTAATTCAGCAAAGATTTATGTAGCCTGTACCGAGTAATCCATTTTAACTGGCAGGAGTGCAGGGAAGCTCAAAATAAGATTGTATTTGGTCACAAAGCACCGAGCTGATCTCCCTGTGCTACGCCGCTGCTTCCCACTAGCTAGCTATTTTACGTTCGGTAGTGTATATATGTCCATGCCACTCTCACTTTGTCACAGCTTACCCTTCCCCCTTCCCATATCCTCAAGTCCATTCTCTAGTAGGTCTGTGACCACCTAGAGGGGTGGGATAGGGAGGGTGGGAGGGAGGGAGACGCAAGAGGGAATAGATATGGGAACATATGTATATGTATAACGGATTCACTTTGTTATAAAGCAGAAACTAACACACCATTGTAAAGCAATTATACTCCAATAAAGATGTTTAAAAAAATTGTATCTGGGGACTTCCCTGGTGGCATAGTTAAGAATCCGCCTGCCAATGCAGGGGACACAGGTTTGAGCCCTGGTCTGGGAAGATCCCACATGCTGCGGAGCAACTAAGCCCGTGCACCACAACTACTGAGCCCACGTGCTGCAACTACTGAAGCCCGCGCACCTAGAGCCTGTGCTCCGCAACAAGAAAAGCCACCGCAATGAGAAGCCCGTGCACCACAGCAGAGAGTAGCCCCTGCTCGTTGCAACTAGAGAAAGCTCACGTGCAGCAACGAAACCCAAAGCAGCCAAAAATAAATAAATAAATAATTTTTTTAAAAAAAGTATGTTCTGTTATTTAAAAAATAAATAAATAAAATAAAATAATACAATAGATGGAAAAAATTTTCAAAGAAGATTTTATTTGATTTGATCTTTAAAAAAATGGCTAGGCTTTCAATAGGAAGAGAATTGGGGATGGCAGTCTAGGTAAAATAGGGAAAGAAGCAGGAGAGGAGGAAAGTGGTGTAAATGAGGATGCAGCATAAAGATGTAGTGGTTTTTGAATTTCCTCAGATTTGTCTGTAATTCCAGTGCCTCACTTTTAATTCATTTCTCTCTCCACTGTGTTCTAGCCTTTGTCTACATCACTTGCTCAGAGGGCTTCTGGCCAGGTCATCAATGATTTCTCCATTCCAGATCCAATGGACACTCTTTAATCCTCATCTTATTTGACCTCTTGGCAACATGGACGCTGTGGTCTGGTCTTGTCTTCTCACTCCTCCTTTGGTTTCTACAACACCCTGTGTTTCCTTCTTCTTCTCTAATCTCTATTCTCAGTTCCCTTTCTCTGGCCATCCCTGATTGCCCCAATTCTTTATGCATACATTTTCTTCTCCCGTAGTAGACACTCCCTTCCCTTTTTATATCTGAATAATTCTTATTTACCTTTCAGGTCTCAGCTCAGGAAGTCTTCCGTATCTTCCTACTCCCCAGATCTTGCCCCGGTGTAGTCAGGAGCCTCTAGATGAATGCCCGTAGTACCCAGCTATCTTCCTAGATTGGTGTTTACAGCACTGTATTTTCATTGCTTGTATCATCTAAATCTAAACGCAGAGGTCATGTTCACCATTATATTGCCAACACTTAGGACAGAGGTGGGCTAATACCAAGCACTTAATAAATACTTCTTGTACTTCTTGAAGAATGAATGGTTTCTCCAGGTGACATCAGGAACTCTGGGTTGGTTACAATAGGGTGTATACAGAAAGAGAGGAGGGGACAAATAGGTTGGGAGAGATTGTTGGCTTTCAAATCAAAACATTTTAACTGCGTGCTATAGACAAAATTGACACTTGGAAGAGACCTGAGAGACAGTATGCCGTGTTCTAGCGTTAGTCTAGTAGCCTGTTCTGTTAACTGGTGCAGTATGACCTTAGAAGTAAGGCACATACGATAGTCTGGTTGAGCGACTGTAAGAACAGAAAGACGATGACCCACTGAAGAGGCATAGTGACCAAAGGTATGTTGGGGGATGATGAAAGAGAGGATTTATTCTCTTCTATACCACTACCATTCACTGGGACAAGGGGCACAGAGGGAAAGCCAGGATCAGAAGGAAGAGAGTGAGCTCATTCTTTTTTTTTTTTTTTTTTTTTTTTTCGTATACGGTTTGAGCTGACAGGATATTTTGGAGATATTGCAAAGAGACATTTGGAAATTCCAGCTTGTAGCTCAGAGGAGGTTTGAGCAAGAGATGTGGATTTGAGAGACATTTGACAAGAAGTAATGTTTGAAGACATGAAGGTCACCAGGGAGAGAGGAGAAAGGAGAAAGAGGGGGACCTTGAAGAAATCTCTCCTTTTCAGTGGAGAAACACAAAGTCAGCAAAGAAAAGATGAAGACGTTTTTCAAGAAGGGTAGTCACACTCAAATATTGTTGGGGTCAGAGTCTTCAGAGTGTGGAAACGTAACTTGAAAGTTGGTGGACAGCAGGGCAAAGATGGAGAGAAAGTTATAATCTGACTTGAGTTTTAAGAGAGGAGAGACTGTTGAGTTTAAAAGGTAGAAAGTTATGCAAAGATGATCCAGAAGCAACAGTGGAGTGGAGGGTAATGAGAATGTGCCCTTTCTTGACTGAGATATAGGAGAAATTAGAAAGCAAACTTTACGTGAGAGGGTGAAAAGCTAGGTTAAAGAGAAAGGTAGGTGTTCAGTAGTGCAGAGAAATGAAAGGGGAGGAAAAGGTGGAAGTGTTTAAGGCCAAGGTCCAAAGTGTAAAGAAATTTACTGACAGTGGAATGAGAGGTCCTAAGGTTACAGTAACAAAGTTTAACCAGTCCATACATTTTCACTGAGTCAAGTCAACCTGAAGATAGAGCACACACCTCATCAGCTATCTGTGCAGGTATGTAAACTACAGGTCTGTTATATTTTATCATAGTTAATTATGTGTTTTATAAAAATAATCATTAATTAGTCATTAGCATTCCACCTTCCTGATTTTTGTCCTTTCAGACAACCACTCTCCTTCTGTTATTTTCTTTAAATGGACTCATTGCTTTCTTATCCTCATTTTAAACAAGAATATCCATGAAATCACTGGTTCATATTTGTATTTTTGTATTCTGTAAATTAAATACATAACAGTTAAAATACAAAAGGTTTATACAGGTAGAGCCTGGGGTCTGACAACTTGACTCAAATCTTACCTCTACTACTTACTAACTGTGTGACCTTGGGCAACATACTTAACCTCCCTGTGCCTCAGTTTTCTCTTACGTAAAATGAGGATGTTGTTGGATGCTCCGGCCCACTATGATCTCTTCCTTCTCTCAAAGTCTTCAGTCACTCTTCTTATCTTGTTTTCTGTACAACCTACTTGTCACCTGTCACATACTACTCTCACTCTTTTTCATTCCAGGAAAATTACTGAGCACTTACTATATGCCAGTCACTGAGAGGTTGAAGTCTGGACTGAGTGCTCAGTAAGGTCACCGAATAAAACTTAACTCACAACTTTCAGGTTGTGCGTTTTTCTTTAGCTGAAGTTTTCAACATCGAAGTGCTCATGACATTCTTATTTTGATTTGCTATCTCACTTCATAGGACCTGGGACTACACTGCCTTGTTAGAACTCCAAGGCTTACCTGATTCAGAGACGAGTGAGAAGCCACTTAGATTTGGGCTGGGGAAGGGTGAGGAACAGGGCAGAAGTTCTAGTGCCCAGAGAAGTAATGATTCAGTAAATAGCAGGAATGTCCCCATCTGTAGATAAGGTGACAGAATAACCTTTAGCAGACCTTTCCTCCCTGCCTGGTACTTATTGACACAGTGAGATCTTGGTTCACATTTCAAATCTCTACCTGAAGAGTTTCCAGAGAAACACTCTTTAGTAGCTCTGGTGGATAAACAAAAAGCAGACACAATGCCTCATATCAACAGATTGATTGCTGCTCTCTTTCTCCCCACGTGTAGAAAGCTTTCAGGCTCTGAGTGAGCCCTCTCCATTGAAGAAGCTGCGGACTTCAAAGGCAGTCCATCACGGTCTCTGATATTTGCCGAATTGAATTTTGGAAACTGCAAGGAACCTCATTTCCAGTTCAAGCTCTGGGTAGGTTCTGGATTTTAAACAAAAGGGGTGAAACTCATCTGTCTGGTTAATCAGAAGTCCTTTTGGATAAACACCAGCTAGTTCTCTGACATCTCTGAAGTACAGAGTTTCTTCTGAGGGTCTTAATTGCCTGAATTCTATAAAAGAGAAAGTGAAAATGATGACACTTTTTAGAACTTTCAGGAGCTAGATTTCAACGTATCATGAATTGATCTATTTTTCCTCTACTTTGTATATCAGTAATATACACCATAAAGGCAAATCAATGCTCATCAACTATACTTACTTATAAACTACATTCAAATTGAGATCTACTGATTGTTACTGGGCATCTGTAACCAACTATGTCATTTCATACATGTCATCACATTTTATCATATTAATCTTCACAACAAATTAGTGAGATATTATTAATCCTGTTCTAGAATTGAAGAAACTGAGATTCAAGGTCACTTAGCTAACATCTTCCACAAATTGTAACTACAAGAAAATACTTTTTAAAAGATATTGTTTTCTTATAGTGAACCTCAAGGGTCCATGAACAAATACAGAAAACTGTACAAGTAACGATTTTCAACGTATAAATTGTCATGAGATGAACAGGAAACTACTTTGGGCCTCAGGCTATGTCTTGTTTTTCTTTTTATCCCCAGGTCCCAGTATAAAGAGAGATTTAATAAATGTTTGTGGAACAACATGGGTGAATAATAATGATTTCCTTGGGCCTTGGATAGATGTATACACTTGAAGGAAATAATAGAATTCTAGAACTGGAAGGGATCTTAGAACCATCTATGCCCATGGCTCTTCAAACCATGTTAACATGTGGCATCAGAATCCTCTGGAAGGTTTGTTAAAACACAGACTGCTGTGTTCCAGACCCCTAGAGTTTCTGGTACACAATGTCTAGGATGGGTTTGAGCATTGGCATTTCTAACAAGTTCCCAGCTGAGGCTGATGTTGCTGGTGCCGGGACCACACTTTGAGGATCACTAACCTGTAACAACAATAACTAACATTTATTAAGTGCTAATTATGTGACAGGCACTGTGCTAAGGGCATAATTCATATTATGTCATTTAATCCTTACAATAAGTCTAAGGATGGTGACATTATTAGCATCCTTATTTTATTTATAAGAAAAATGAGACCCAGAGAAGCTAAGTATTTTGCCCAGATTCATCTCTCTAACAATTGGTGGAACCAGCGTTATGCATTCAGGCTGTGTAATGTCAGATCCGGCACTCTCACATGATGTCATAGAACTTCACAGAGTGAGCTGCCTCGTACATTGGTCCAGAGGAGGAGACGAATGCTCACCGGAAGTGACTCACCCAAGGTCACACAATGAATTGGAAGAGGAGTGTGAATGAGGACACAGCTTCCTAATTCTGCATCTGTCTTCTTTTGCCATAGAGCGCTGGGAACGGACAAGGGCTCCACGCTTTCTTTCAGTTTAGATTTCCCAGGCCATCACCTTCGAATCAGTTTGAGTGCTACAGATGTCCCTATGGTGTTCTGATATCTTAGTTGTTTTCCTTATTTACTCACTATTTCATAACTAAGGGAGGTGGTGGTTTCCATATAGGAGAGAGTTGGGGTTGACGGATGAGTCATGAGGCTGGAGGCTAACTCCCAGGAAGGAAAAGGGTTAATCAGACTGATGAATGGCTAAAGAGTGGGTGGAAGAAATGTCTCCATGTGTCTTGACAAGTCCTCTGTAATATCTCAACCCACACTTAGAAAATCCAGCTCTCAGGGACTTTAGGTCACTGTACCTCAACCTCCCGAGTCTCCCAGGGATGCTGGGAAGGAGAATTAAGAATGTCTGGTTCGCAGAAGATTGGGCCTGGGAGGGCTCTAAATAACCCTAAATTCAGTCCCCAGAGCTCTGTCCTTAGACGTGCTGTACCTAAGTCCCAGAGTGTGCCCTCTCCTGGGCCAGCTGTTGGACAAACATTTATAACGAGAGGCAGCACAGCGGACAGAGCCCTGGCCCTGGCTCACGTTTTTCCTCCCAAAGACAGCTTCATGAACTTGAACAGAACTATTATCTTTCAGAGTTGACTTCCTCATCTCTAGAAGGGGTATGGGAAGCAGGATAATGTCTGCATCTGAATCCCTAGAACAATTGGGTGAAAAGATGCATGTTTTGTAGCCAAGATGAGGTTAGAATGACTGTTGTCACGACCCAGCTACTCATCAGAAAAGCATTTTCAGAGTCAGCACAATCACGGACGAGCTTGTTAAACTGCTTTTTTCTTTTTCTCTGACTTGCAACGGAGAGCCCACTGTGGTAGCTTTTCTGGTAAAATGGAGGCGGTGCCTGGAATACCGATATTTAGTTGAAGCCAAGTGCATCTTTGGCCGATAAAATGCCATGGGACTGCTTGGTCTCCAGTCACACCAAGTTACAGGTCCTGAGGATGTCCATGCAGTGTATGAGCTTGGGGTGGTGGGGACAGACAGCTTTGTGACCCTGCCTCTCGCCTGACCCTCAGTCCCAAAGGTCCTGGAATCCCTCTGTTAGCTATGGCTTGGGCACGTTAGTGGTCTTGGATGGTGGCATCTTTCCTCATACTGAGTTATTCTTAATTAAGCCCACAGGATTCAGCCTGGTGTTCTAGTCCCTGGGCAGTCTGTTCCCAGCCAACCGTTGTCCCTGGCTTCTACCTTGTGTGACCTGGGTCTCCTCTCAGTGGTAGAATGTTATAGGCATGGGCTCTGGAAACAGAAAAACTTGGTTCCTAATCCAGCTCGATTCACTGTTCTTAACTAGATGGAGCTATAACTTTCCCCACTTCCGTGCCCTTGCTCACACCATTACCTTGGCCTGAAATGCCATCTCTGCTCCTTCACATAAAGGCAAACTCTATTCACCTCTAAGGTCAAGTGCAAATACCTCCTGTGAGCCCTTCCTTTTTTTTTTTGGCCGTTCCACTCAGCTTGTGGGATCTTAGTTCCCTGACCAGGGATTGAACCCGGGCCCACGGCAGCGAGAATATGGAGTCCGAACCACTGGACCGCCAGGGAATTCTCAATTCTTCCTTAACTGCACAACTAGGTGTGATCCTTCTTTGGAGTTATCTCAGTGTTCTATCTCGTCACCATTTTTTATATCTTGGCTTTAATTGTTCCCAGAGCTCTCTCTCTTCTGAATTTCTACTTTGAATCTCTGCCATGCAACCTATCACACAGCAGGGTTGCCAGATAATATACAAGACACTCAGTGAAGTTTGAATTTCAGATGAACAATGAGTACATTGGTTTAGTATAATTATGGCCTAGATATAATAGGGGGAATACTTACGCTAAAATTTCTCTGTCGGTTATCTGAAATTAAAATTTAACTGAGCACCCTGTATTGTGTGTGTGCATGTGTGTGTGTGTGTTTTAACTTTTTAACAGATAGCTGTGCACGTTTCTGGATCCTTCACTGAAAGGTACAAGATGTGACGATAGCAAGCTTGTCACACTTGCATCCCCCAGTGTTTCTTCCTCAAAGAAGTTGCTTGGTAAATGCTTGTGGATTAGTAAAGGGACTGTCACACCAGCAGGTATGAGCACAGATCCTAAGAGCCTTAGCTTTGGAATCAGAGGACCAGACCGTGTTGTGTTCCCATCACTAGCCTAACCACGTGTGCCTTAGCAAACCACCCACTCTCAAATCATGCTTATCTGTGAAATGGTAAGAAGACAAGGGTATCTGTTCTGTAGTCACTATCTACCTTCTGTCCTCTGAACGCACATTAAGGGCTTAGCAGAGTGTCTGCTCCATAGAAAACGTTCAGTAATTGTTAGCTGTTACTACTGGAAACACTGAAATACGTTCAGACTACATAGCTTGAGTGTAGCAGCAACCACTTTGCTACAGACAGTAAGGACTCTATAAAGGAATCAGTTATATATCATTTGGAAACATAAAAATGCAGGATGGATCCCAGACTTCCTTTGGAGAAATGTCTTAACTCATTTGGTTTTTCTTTCCAGTGTCCCAAGCCAAAGGTATGTCCTACTCTCAGGCTAAGGTATTGTCTGGCTTTCTACGATGTCAGTTCTTCATCTCTTGTTCTAAGCCTGCCTTGTCAGCACCTTGAGATGTTGTAGCGCCTCATCCAGCCCTTCACGACCATATTTTACTTCCCTCTTCTTCCTTTCCCCTGGTCCTGGGTGCTTTGTTCCCCAACTAGAAATTATTGGCAGCTTCCTTTGGATAGTTTTGCCTTGTGTGTGTGTGTGTGTGTAATGTGTTGAGTGTGTGTGTGTGTGTGTGTGTGTGTGTGTGTGTGTGTGTGTGTGTGATGGGAGAAGAAATAAGTCATTCTGGCATCTCCTAATGATCCAGGCACAGTTGAATGGGTGGTCATTAGCAAAATCACTCAAATCTGACATGTATTTATTGTTACTGGTCTATGTGCAAAACCCACTCTCCCTGACTTTAATGGCCCCTCTACCAGGCACCCTGAGATACTTGGCTTACAAAGTCCCATCAGATCCTCACAAGAGCTCATAAGGTAGATGTGCTCAATTTTGTGGATGAGGAAACAGAATGAGCGAGGTGAGGAACTCGCTCTAAGGTCTCAAGGCTGGTACCTTCTAGCTGCGATTCAAACCCAGTTTCTTGACGCCAACCCTCTGGCTCTTTCTCTGAAGCCAAGAGTTCTTCACCCTGGCTGCATTTAGAATTTAGAATCAACCCAGTACATACAACGTATTGATGTCCGGACCCCGTCGTCAGAGATTCTGATTTAGTTATTTTTGACAATCATGGCAATTATACTGCTGTCCTCTTGTCCAGTTTACTAGGATATAAGACAAAGAGATCAAACACAGTCTACTTTGATCCCCCATAGTCCCCACTTGTGGAACTTGGGCCCTAAAACTTTCCTATGATTTGCAGTCAAGGATTATTTGTCTCAGTTGCTGGGATTAATCCTAGATATAAACGTGTTCTGTGTAGCTGTGGACATATGGACACAACTGCTCAGAAGTGCTGAGGTGGAAGCAACAGCATGTTCTGCTCTTCTGCTGTGTGAAAAGAGTTCTTAAGAAGGTATTTCGGTGACTTTTCCTCCCCAAGTTTATTTTACATTGCTTTCTTTGGAAATCTTTTGCAGCAAGTTACCCAGTTTTCAGAGACTTGTTTCTTCTCTGTTGATCTTCAGTCTACGTCATCTTTCTCCAGGACAGGCTGGTAGCTGGCTGAGGCTGTGCAATTCATTTTATGTGCTCAACTGACTTCATCTTCTTCTTTGTTTCCATTTCTTTTTAAGGATTTTGCTTATTGTTTTCCCTTTTTCCTAGTCTCTCATGTTCAGGATACCTTAGAAAGTCTTCCCCGCCAAGAAAATTGTCATGTGCCATTAATGATCTACATTTGAAGTTGATCTTTCTTTCAATACCATTGGCCTACTTCTTTGGACTGTGATCTTTGACCAATTTCATTTTGGGGAATTTCAGGGGTTTTTTTTTGTTGTTGTTGCTAAATGAGGCGTAACAAAATCTAGCACTCATGATTTCCGTGGAAAATTCATTCACTAAACAAAATTGACGGAGCGGTGGCGCAGTGGTTAAGAATCCGCCTGCCAATGCAGGGGACAAGGGTTCGAGCCCTGGTCCGGGAAGATCCCATGTGCCACGGAGCAACAAAGCCCATGCGCCACAATTACTGAGCCTGTGCTCTAGAGCCCGCAGGCCACAACTACTGAGCCTGTGTGCCACAACTACTGAAGCCCATGCACCTAGAGCCCGTGCTCTGCAACAAGAGAAACCGCCACGATGAGAAGCCTGCGCACCACAACAAAGAGTAGCCCCTGCTTGCCGCAACTAGAGAAAGCCCGTGCGCAGCAACGAAGACCCAACGCAGCCAAAAATAAATAAATACATTTATTAAAAAAAAAATTGGCCTGTTTATTTGTTTACTATGTCTCCTCCACTCAACTGTAAGCTCTTCTAGGCACTGAGTCTGTTTTGATTACCGCTGTGTACCTGGTGCCTAGAATCATGGTTGGGTTTAGCAGGTGCTCTGTAAATATTGCTGGAATGTTGACTATTGAGTGGACTTGGGAGTCTGACATGCTGGGTTCTGAGTTTCTGCTGCACCACTTACAAGCTGTGTGTTTGTGACCTTGGGCAAGTTAACTTCTCTGAACCTTCATTTCTACCTTTGTAAAATAATAAAAACAGTAGTAGTAGTAATAAACCTCATATGGTGGTTGTAAAGATGAAATGATCTGTGCATATAGAGAAACGAGTTCAGTGCCTGTACATAGAATATCCTTGTAAGTGCTAATGAAGATGATGTTACTTAGAAATATTGATTTTCATGATAATATTATTGGGGAACAGAAATATATTCCAAAATTTAAGAGCTACTAACTTCAAAAAATAATAGCTATTCAGCTCCAGTGAGGCAAATAAATGAAGTAGAAGTTTGTCCACTTGCCTGTCCCTATATATTTTCATCCTGTAATGAGTTTCTATTCAAGAAGAAGAAAACAAAAAAGTTGATTCAATTCATTTACATGTAAATAACCAAGAACTTCCTCTGATAATTTAAGGGAATATGAGTATCTTCTCTTGGCCGTAGGAGGCTGCTGATGGGGTGCAGGAAGACTTTAAAAAGAAGGTGGAAAGGAGCACGCATGCCGTGGAACCAAAGGGCCCTGGGATCATAGGCAGCTCATTCAAGCGGCAGTTGTGAGACCCATTTATTTGACTTTCTTCTGTTTGCACAGATAGAAACACCCTGCAGGGTTTATTAAGAGCAGATGTATTAAATATCAACACTGAAAACTGGTTTAACCGGGAAACAAATGAGCATTTAAAAACAGAAAAAAGAGAGAATGAACAGGAGTTGAGAGAGAAATGTGACAACTTACAGGAATCCTAGCCAGGAAAAAAGTACCCAAGTCAAGGTCATAGCCAGATACGGTCAGTCACATAGGGAAGAGAGAAAATAGGTGGGACCACTAGGGAGCATCTGGAATGCTGGTACCACTGAATTCATATTTTGGGGAGATTAGAGCTTTCCAAAAATATACAAGAGGTCATAGGGGGACCTGGATATCCTAAAAGTTTTCTTCTTTAAAATACCTACAAGTTATGAATTAAAAATTTTTTTTAATCTTATACTTCAATAAAAAATTTGTTAAAATTTTTTTTTAAATCTTTCAAAATGTATCACTATGCTGATTGCAAAGTAAGAGGCAAAATAAATGAACAGATGAGGAAGCAGAGACATAAGAGAATGATGACGCTGACGGCTCCCCTGTGGGTATCTTTCTACGCTCAAGTGACCCAGAGACTTGGTTTTAATATCTGCACAGTCTACGTGAGACAAAGTCCAGGGAACATGAGAAGTCAGATCAGAGACCCTCTCATAAAGTACTTTAACCCCAAAGGATATCTCCTCGGTGACAGTTGAAAACAGGAACTTCTGCAACTCCATTTCCCCACTGAAGAGGATAGAAAGGAAACTTGCCTGTGTTAACAGGCTCTGGATAACAGGAGGAAGAAGCTGAGAATTTATGACCACAGGTTAACCTTTTGCAGGCTTGCAGCCAACTTCACACTTTCCCTGTACTTTGAAAAACCCTAGTTGATAGTTTGTTTTAATGGGGCCAAGTTTCTCAGTCTAGAAACAAATCAAATCCACACTGAAGGAATCACCTTTATCATAGACCTTACCGATGCCCAGACGTAAAATTCCACGGAACTGGAGTTCACAACTGAAAAAAGGATCACAGGGCACTTGAGGAAACAAGGCCTCATGAGAGAGAACCAGCAAAAACAACAGACAACAGGTATGGCCTGGCAGACGCTTCAGCTATTCGGTTATTGATTATGGAATAAATTGAAGTATATTTAATATGCTTATCAAAGAAAAGATGCTATCAAATGGATGAGTAAAGAATAAGAGATTATTGAAAATGACTGGGCCAACTGGACAATCAAACAGAACCTTCAGGACCAAACATTGAAATTAATAAAAGTAAAAATTATTACGTTTGAAAGGGTTGCATAAGTACCTACATGATTGTACTACCTTTGATTTTGTCTCTTGGTTCCTGAAACCTAAAATATTCACTATCTGGCCCTTTACAGAAAAGCTTTGCCGACCCACGTGGTAGTGGCCCACGGTCAGCCTGAGGGGTCAGCTGAGTACCACACAGGCTGGGCTGACCACAGCAGATGAGGGACACGAGGGGATTGAATGAGGGAGGCCAAGCAAGACTCAGTTGGACACAGTGTTGGTCCTCACAACAGAAGTGGGGCTGGTGTCCTGTGTCCATGAATATAACCGGAAGAACAGCTTGAATAACCCCAGAGGCATGATGGAACCAGAGGGCTTGCCTTCTTAACTTTGATGTATGGGGTGGGGACATAAATCTTTGTTGCTCAGGAATATCAAAAGTTGAAAGCATGAGCGTGGGGAGGTCTGGGGCAGGAAGAGATTGGTCCATGAATATCATTATTAAGCAATTATGGTTGGCATTCTGCAAATAGAACAAATTAAAAAGGAAAGGGAGAAAGGGGATTTCTTTCCCTGAATCGCACGTCTCTGCAGCATACCTTCTGATGCTCCCTGATTGCCAAATGTGGGTCCAGGCCAAGTGAGTTTTATGGCCATTGGCTGCACCTGGATGGGCCTCAAAGTTTTGTTTCTGAACACCAAGTGCCGACATGTTTGCCCTGGGAGGACTCAGGGAGGGGCGAGGATGCTGGCAGGAAGCTTTGAGGTGGCCCCAGAGTGGTGTAAGCTGCAGGAAGCCAGTGGGGGTAGTGATTTGGGGAAAGGAAAGCAAGAGGCTTGCCACACCCCAGGGTGTTTCTCTGAATGTGGACACCACACCCAGTCTGTCCAAGGCCCTCCCAATCATGTGTGCTCACTTCTCCCCCGTGCTTCAGAAGGGGACAACAAGGATGGAGTCTTAGAACAAGGAGGCTGGTCGTGAGTAACCATTTTCTGAGCCTCTATTATATGCCAGGTGCTTTAGACAACAATCTCATGGAGTAGATATTCACTTCCCCATTTTGCAGATGAGGAAACCGAGGCCCAGGTAGATGCATTAAGAACTGGGTCCAGGGCCACAGAGTGAGTTAGCAATGAATTCAGGTCTCCCTCCAGATTCAACCCTTTCTTCCCTACCAAGCAGGTGTAACCAAGAGCCACATGGAGTGAGCAATCCCACTCCTCCGGCAAGAACATGGAGGAAAACAGAAAATTAAGTCCTGCTGCCCTCATGCCCCCTCCGCCATGCCCTGGTCTGACATCCAGTGTTACTCTGCTGAACAGAGTAATTTGCCCCTAAATGTCTCTAGTGACTTATCATGGCTTTTTTTGTCTGACATGTTAACACGAGCCTCAGTGTAACAAAAGTACTGTTATCAGGAAGTTGTCACGGAAATGCTCACGTGTTGGAGGGTAGAGGTGCAGAATGGTGTACTGAGATTTCCCGCTGGGAAAGATGTATGAAGCACTTGGGTTTGTGGAAAGTTAAGAGGGTCCAACCCTGATGCTGGAGGAGTTGACGGGTAACACAGAACAGAAGGAAGGTTCTAGCAGGGAATAGAGGGTGGATCACCATGACAACACCTCAGTAAGGAGGGCAACCTGGGGTCAGTGTGTGGAGACAGACTCCATTCACAGGCTTCATGGCTGTCTTGAAAGCTGGGGTTAGAGCTCACCTTCAACTGGATGGATCAAAAGGACAATGGGAATTCTAGCAACAGGTAGAGGGAAGGGAGAGGAAGGGCATTGTGATGCTTGTTGCCCTTGAGAGCATCGTGCTCAGTGAAGTAAGTCGGACAGAGGAAGACCAATACCGTATGATGTCACTTGTATGTGGAATCTAAAAAAAAGCGAACTCATGGAAACAGAGGACAGGTTGGTGGTTGCCAGAGTTGGGGGGTGAATGGTGGGAGAAATTGGTGAAGGTGACCAGAAGTTACAAACTTCATTACAAGATAAGTAAGTCCTGGAGATGTTAGGTACAGCACAGTGTGTACAGTTGACAATACTGTACTGCATACTTGAAAGTTGTTACATGTCAATATCACAATTAAACTAGAAAAATGTATTATAGATAATTCTATGTATTATATACTATATTATACAGACTATATATATTTTGTTACTGGTGCACCTCATTTTCTTATCGTGTTTCACAGATACTGTGTTTTATACAAATTGGACATTTGTGGCAACCCTGCCTCAAGCAAGTCTACTGGTGTTGTTTTTCCAAAAGTATTTGCTCACTTCATGTCTCTGTGTCACATTTTGGTAATTCTCTCAATATTTCAGACTCTTTCATTATTATTATACTTGTGATGGTGATCTGAGATCAGTCATCTCTGATATTACTACTGCAAAAAGATTATGACTTGCTGAAGGCTCACATGATGGCTAATGTTTTTTATCAATAAAGTATTTTTGAATTAAGCTATGTACTTTGTTTAGACATAATACTATTGTACACTTAATAGACTACAGTATAGTATAAACATAACTTTTTTATATGCTCTGGGAGACCAAAACATTCGTGTAACTCGGTCTGTTGGGGTGGTCTGGAACTGAACACACCATCTTTCTAGAATCCTCCTAGGTTTGTGTCTTTAAAAAAATTTTTTAAATTGAAGTATAGTTGATTTACAATGTTGTGTTAGTTTCAGGTGTATAGCAAAGTGATTCAGTTATACATATGCATATAAAAACTCTTTTTCAGATTATCTTCCATTATAGGTTATTACAAGATATTGAATATAGTTCCCCATACTGTCCTTGTTTATCTATTTTACATACAGCAGTGTGTATCTGTTAATCCCAAATTCCCAATTTATCCCTCCCCTCCAGGTCTGTGTTTTTGACATGACTGACATATTGAGGAGTTTTTTCCCATGGGAATTTGTTCTATCTCCTAGATTACTGTGTATTAGTGCTTTGGAAACTGGAGAGCAGAACAGGTATCTGAGAATCCTTGTGAAACAAAATGTTAAAATGGTACCTTCCTAAAAATAGCAACCAAAAGAAATTTGCCAATTTTCCCATATCGTAAAATGAGATGTTAGACTATCTAATTTACCGTTCCCTTCTGAACAACCCAATGGGGACCAATAACTCTAAATCAAATGGGTAAAACATTTTTTTAATGACTGTGAAAGGAATATGTGATTATAATGAAAATGCAGAAGAGTAGAAGGAAAAAAATACCTTTAATTCCTTGTACCAGAGAAAACTGCCACTAATGATTAAAGCCTACGTATAATAATCATGGGATCTCGATCAGGGGAACGACATTAACTCTTGGTTAATTTAATTTTATTTTATTATGATCTTATCGTAGTACATTATCATATTATTTTAACTTTCAATATAGGAAGCATTTTTGCATCTTATGGTAAACTTCTTGACATACACAAAGAATTTGATTTCCCACAACTGGATTTTCCATCCAGCTGACAGCTCTAAGACCTTGGACAAATCCATTCACCCCATGAGCTAAATTTTCCTAACTGTAAAGTGAGCTGGTTAAAGTAGACAAGTCCTAAGGTCACTTTCAGTTCTGAAATTTAATAATTCTAAGGCATGCATGGTCTAGTGTGTGACCCCTTTCCAACCCTTGTTATCTGATTCTTGTTTTCCACTCTTCTTACTCATCCACCTTTCTTTCTGTTCTCTTTTTACCAGTTTATGCTATAGTTCCTGATTGAGCAAGCTGTCTCCTGGCAATGTTATGAGACACCACCCCCCACCATGTCCCATTCCAAATCTTTTCCCAGAAGCCTGTAAACAATATATCCAGGCTGCTTGGGACACAGTCCTCTCACAGACCCTGGAAGTTGACTTGTTTTGATGACCTCTGCCTGGTGGAGATAAAAATGAAAGACTGAGCTTGATGGCTCACATAATCAGTATGGAAGCCACTTCATCTAAATCTTCGCTATGCTCTCCAAGTCCTTCCTGGCTTGGAGAGAATCTGGTTGGTAAACTCCAGGGCCAATTACACATGCTTTCAATCCCAAAATAGCAATGCCTAACACATGTTTGATCCTGACAAAGGAGGAAAGTTTCCAGCAGTTCTCTTAAAGCTATACAAAAGGAATCAATAGTAAATTCAATAGAGGAACTTGCCTTTGATGACTGGGACAGCTATACAAGCTGGTAGAGAAATTTTGGATGGTTGGAGGAAGAAAAGAATAAGATCAGAGTAAGCTGTTCTGAGCATTGCTCAGTAAGTTTCAAGGTGGCAGTGTGATTGAAGGGGAGAATGTAGAAATGACTGATACACCTGGACAATTTATAAAGTCAGCACTCTAAGGGGAGATGAAGTTCACTAAAGGAGGTACAGGCATGGCTCCAAGGGGTGAAGTCCAGATTTCATTAGGTGTTGTAATGACCATGAGCAGGTAACATCAGAGTGGAACTACCCCTCCAAAGGAATGGAAAAGGAGGTGTGACTTATTTGAATAATGGTTGATTTGGGCAGATCCAGAACTCATGGACATTTGATCTTTCACTCTGGGGGACTTCCACTGGAAAATCTGGAAAAGTATGCTAGGAAAACAAATTTCTTGGCCCCAAATAAAAATGCAATGGAAATGGGTATACAAATATATTTGGCCAAGGAACCAAGAACACCTAAATTTTATACCATTGTCATATTTTTCTAGAAGAGCGCTGAAGGAAATACAACAATAATGAACATTTATGTAACACTCTGTGCTCGGCACTGTTCTAAGTACTTTGGACTTATTAGCTTGTTTAGTCCTCATAACTGATGTCATGTAAAGGGAAGGCTAGCGTGTTGAATGGGTCATCCGTTTGGGAATTGAAGTAACCTAAATGGTGCAGGACATGAGGCAGAGAGGAAAATGGGCCAGGCATCGAAATCCATGATTATGGAAAAGTCACTAGGAGACTGAAAAGGGACAAACTTGAAAAAGAGGTTGAAAGTATCTTAACTAACTCTCTGAGTGATTACTTACCCATTCAGGTGTTCATTCAACATTTATTGAGATGTGCTGCAGGGTATGCCAATGTTCAGCTTTAACAGTAATGCAGAGTTATCTTAAACGGTGTTGGTACTTATACTCCTATCAGCAATGTAAACAAGACCCTAATTGCTGCTCATCACTCCAAACTTTGATCTTGATAGAACTTTTCATTTTTGACATTTCAAATAATTTTATACCTAATGATATCTTATTGTTTTCATTTTTATTTCTCTCATCATTCTTGCAAATGTATGCTAGTAGACCTGTGCAAGAATGACTATAGTAGCATAATTCACAGTAGCAAAAAACCTGAACTCAACTCAAATGTCAATGACAGTTGAATGGATAAAATATTGAGATGTTTATACAGTACAATATTATACAGTAATTAAACAATCACTGCTATAAATAAGAACATAGATGAACTAGATTGAAAAAAAGCAAGTTCCAGGAGAATATATACAGTATGATATACTTTTTTTTTCTTTATAATTTATTTATTTTTGGCTGCGTTGGGTCTTCGTTGCTGTGCACGGGCTTTCTCTAGTTGCTGCGAGCGGGGGTTACTCTTTGTTGTTGCGGTGGCTTCTCTTGTTGTGGAGCACGGGCACTAGGCTCACGGGATCCAGTAGCTGTGGCACACGGGCTCAGTAGTTATGGCTCGTGGGCTCTAGAGCACAGGCTCAGTAGTTGTGGTGCATGGGCCTAGTTGCTCTGCGGCATGTGGGATCTTCCCGGACCAGGGCTCGAACCCGTGTCCCCTGCATTGGCAGGTGGATTCTTAACCACTGCACCACCAGGGAAGCCCTTTTTTTTTTTTTTTTGGTATACTTTTTATAAAGTTCAAAAGCCAAAACAATATACTGCCTAGGTCTATATATGTATGATAAAATGGATTAATTTTTTTAAAGCAAGAAAATGACCCTCAACAGAGGGTCTTTGCTCAGGGACCCAGGCTGATAGAACAATAAACATCCCAAATGCTGGTGATTACTATATGTTTTGATCTCATTACCATTCTACAGCTTCTCAGCTTTTTCTCCTTTAATTTCTAGCCTTGGGTTCAATGAATGGAAAAAAAAGGAGTTAAGAAGGGGCAGTGATGAAGAATCTTAAATACCAAATAACACATTAGGGTGGAAGACTTAGGTTGAAATACTACTAGATATGGAATTTTCCATTTCCAACAATATTCATATACATATACATGTCCTTTCCTATGCATTGTGGTCATGATTTCCATAGTTTATTCAGCATTTCTAGCTCTGGTCATATTCAGTTAAAGGATTCTTAACTGGTGGTTCCCATTAAATGCATTCAAACCAATCTCTTTTACATGAGATCTGAGCTTATGCAGGAGTCTCTGCTAGTCTGTTTAACTTTTCATTGACAATCCCATCAAATAAATTAGTAACTGGCTCAAGCCAGAATATACTTGAGTTTTCAGGGGTTCAAGCCAATTTAGAGATCTCTCAATACAGTTAATTAGAGGGTTATTGCCCTTTTTTTTCCCAGCCAGATTTATTCTCTGATAAACGTGCATAATCAGGGTTTTGTTTTGTTTTTTAACTTAGTAGGACCCTCTTTCACTCATCCCCTAGCTGATCCATTCATATAGTTTGTCAGTTTCTGGTTACCTAATGGTGACCACCAATTATTGTTCAATCACTCATTCAATAAACATTTGCACTAAAACTTTTCTAAAAAGTACATGTATAAAACATAAAATTTATAGTAGCACGGCACTTAATATGTCGTCAATAGACGTTCATGTCGTTACTAAGCACAAATGGAATTAGAAAGTACTTCGAAATGATAACCATGGACCTGTTAGTTACCATGGATTTTACAAGCTTCCCTACTCCAGCACTGAAGCTATTCGTCCTTAAGTAGCAGAAATTGTGAAATAACATAAAAGGAGTCACAGAGTTTAGTTTGAGATTAGGGAGACTGGATAGAAAAAGGAAAAAGTTCTCTGAGAATCTGTTGAAAATTAAGACCGTCTCCTTTCCTATTTCTCTTTCTTACAAGTTGCCCACCTTGGGGACAGGCTGTGCTCCAGGAAAATAATCATCCGTTGATGTGGATGAAGGAGTCTCTGAAAAAGTCATTGCAGATGTTTGGGGGAGCAGTTCTTCTGGCTGTCATAATCGTTCCTACACTTTTTGAAATATTGTCCTATTATCCTGCATCTTAGCGAGCCCAAGATACAACAGGAAAATGCTCCTATATCCCTTCAGAATAGATTTTCAGCTTGTGACAAAAGGAGCAAAGTGTCTACCCTTCCTTTCCCACTTTGAAGACTCCAATCTCAGGGACAAGAGCCTGAAATCTTTGCTTTGTCCACCCTTCCCACCCCAATTCTGACCTAATTCGCAGCCCCCTGGCACTCTCTTCTGCAACTTTCCCACGTGAAGTTATTTATTTTCCTTAACTGTCAACTCAGTTTATTCTGGGAGAATGTTCCTCCAAGCTCTGTTGATAATCTATTCCATTGCTGAATTACTACTGCAATTGCAAATATCCTAAAATAGCTTAGATTTCTCCTGCAGCTTCAATCACCTCTTACTCTGCTTGAAACCCTTCCACATCTTTCCGTTGCTCTTGAGTTAAAGTCCTTAATATGGGGGCTTCCCTAGTGGCGCAGTGGTTGAGAGTCCGCCTGCCGATGCAGGGGACACGGGTTCGTGCCCCGGTCCGGGAGGATTCCACATGCCGCGGAGCGGCTGGGCCCGTGAGCCATGGCCGCTGAGCCTGCGCATCCGGAGCCTGTGCTCCGCAACGGGAGAGGCCACAGCAGTGAGAGGCCCGCGTACCGCAAAAAAAAAAAAAAAAAAAAAAAGTCCTTAATACGCCTTGGAAGCTTATATGATGCAGCTACCGTGTGCCCCTCCAACCTAAATTTGGGCCCTTGCACATTACCCCTGCTCCATCCTGTCACTCTCAAAGCTCCAGGCTATTTCCTCCTAAGTAATTCCTGTTCTTATTTGGTTTCACCTTGTTTAATTACCAAGGAGCGTGATTATTGGACTGTATAGTAGGAATATGTTTAGTTCTGTAAAAAGCCACCAAATTGTCTTTCAAAGTGATTGTACCATTTTGCATTCCCCCCAGCAATGAATGAGAGTTCCTGTTGCTCCACATCGTCCAAACCAAAATTTGGTGTCATCAGTGGTTTGAATTCACACCCTCCTAATAAGCGTGCGGTCGTATCTCATTGTTGGATCATGCTTTTTGTGTTGTATCTGAAAAGTCATCACCATGCCCAAGGTCATTTAGGTTTTCTCCTGGATTACCCTCTAGGTACCTTTTTCATTTTCTGATGAGGAAAGTGAGGGACAGAGAAGTGGAGTGACTTTCCTGGTCACTTAGTAGCTGAGGAAGGAAAGGTCAAAATCTTTGTCTCCTGAATCTTCATGCAGTGCCTTTACCTTGCTGACTCAGCAACCTTTCTTCAATTTAATCCACACGATTTTTCTGGACAAGACAGTCCTTTTCTGTTGGGAAGGCACATGGCCTTCCAGGGCCAGATGTTCAAAGTTGGTCCTCTGAAGCTTCTTAGCCCTCATTTGTTATCCCATCTCCTTACACAATGAAGAGAGTGGCTGGAGTACATGCTGCAATGTGTTGCCTAGGTCCCTTGGTAACACTGAAGGACCCTCTTCCTCCAGCTGCAGGGAGCATTGTCCACAGAGCCCTCAGCTGTCCATCCTCTTCAGAATTATTTTAAAAGGGTCACCTTACTCAAATTGAAGACCCCCTTCCTGAGTCAACCTGTATCTAATGCCTAGTTGATGTGGATACAATGTCTGGCCCTTTGCCCCAACTCTGCACAGCCCTCCAGGTCATCCCCGATTCTGAGCTGCCTGATGAGTCAACTGATGCTTTGTCAAAACTGCCTTCTAACCCAGCTTCTCCCTCTGCACAGTCCTGCTTCTGAACCCTTTTTCTTCCACAGGTATCACGCTCAGGAGCAATCTGGAATAGATTTCCTACATGCTACCCTCTGTCTCAGCGTCTGCTTCCTGGGAACTCAGCCCATGACAGTTGGTGCCAGGAGTGGTTTGAGAAACCAGATGCTAGGATGAGATTTTGGAGCTGGGTCACTTGCCCCTCAGTTGGCAATGGGGACCTCCACCCACCAGACAGTGCCTGGCATGAGACAGCTGTGCACTTGTGAACACGTAGACTGGAGGTGAACTGGAAAAGTATTCTTGTGGGAGAGAATGTTCTCCAAAGTGCCATGTTTGGGAAATATGGGAAATGGAACTCTAAGGATAGTGAAGTTGGGTAGCTCTTGCTGAGCACAATGTCCACTAGCTGCATGGACTCAGCCAGGAGTCATTCTTCCAGTCCCTGGTATATAATTGAAGAAGACATATTTGGTAATAGGCACAATCTTGACATTGGTTCCTTGGCCTGGGCAGTAAGAGCTATTGTAATGGGGAAGACTGGGTGGAAGGAAGCCTCTGAAATTGCACCCTGCTCCTCTAGCAGGGTAGTAAGTGAAAAAGAATACTACATCCTTGGGGAACAAAAGAAATGAGTGTCATCCTTGAAATTCTTTCCCATCCTATCTCCATTACATTCACCAGGATGAGCCTGAAAAAACCAGATGGCTCCTGTGGGATGCTTGTAGGTACCACAAGCTCAGGCAAGGACTGGTGCTAATTGCAGCTGATTCCTGAGAGTATTTTTTTAGATCGGGTAAGCATAGCCTCAGATTCATGAAATGTGGTCCTTGATCTGCACAATCCATTCTTTTGTATCTCTATCAGAAAAACGTATCTGGAATACTATAAATTTACTTGGACAACTATATAAATTTATAGTCTGGCTCTAAGGCTGTGTTAACTTTCAGAGATCTGGACTGGCTGGACATTCCATAGAACATCCACTGGTCCACTATATGGATGGAATCATGCTAATTGGATCAGATGAAAAAAATAATGGCTAGTTCACTGGAACCCCATACACTTCAGAGGATAGAAAAAACCCTGAAAATTTTGGGGGCCCCATATTAGCAACAATTTTAGGTGTCCAGTTATTTGGGGGTATATCAGAACAGGGCAAATTATTTCATCTTGTGCCTCCTGGCACAAAGAAGGATGCTCAACACCTGGTGGGCCTCTTGCTGTTCCAGAAGCTGCACATTCCACACGTGGGAATATTGCTGCAGCTGATATACCTAGTGACGTGGAAGTTCACTAATTCTGATTGGGGGCTGGGGCAGGAAAGAGCCCTGAAGCAGGTCAACGCTGCTATGCATTATTTGACCTTATGACCTAGTAGACCTATAAGATTAGAAGTATCCCCAGTGGTGGGAAAAGACTCCTCATAGAAGTTATACTTAGTACCAAAGAAGAATCACAACACAGACCATAGGATTCTAGAGCAAGACCATACCAATTCTAACAAATGACTTTATACCTTTTGGAAAACAGCCTCTGGCGTGCTACTGAGCCATGGAAGTGATGGAATGACTGATCGGGAGACACCAATGATCATGGAGTCAAAAGTGTCCATCATGGGCAGAGTTCTTTTGGATCCACCTAGTCACAAAGTTGGACAGGTCCAACAACCATCCATTGCAAGAGGGAAGCAGCACGCATAGGATGGAAGCATGAGCAGGGCCAGTGCTATAGAAAATAGAGATTTTTTTTGAGCAATAAAAATAGTCAAGATTTCTGGACAAGCAAGATTTCCGAGCAAGTAGCCCGGATAGGATCACCGTTGCAACAGAACCTTTCCCTCAGCTCACACCTATGACCATATGGAGGATCCTAACCACCAGCTGATGGATGAGGCAAAAACCTCAGCTTGATTCAAGGGGAGATGGCTGTATTTGTGAGCTCACGTCACAGTCCAACAGGGGTAATTAACCCTGATTATCAGGACCAAGTATGGTTTCTGTTATACAATGGAGACACCAGGAAGTCACCTGGGCGCCTCTCAAAATTCCCTTGTTTGATGATAAAAGAGTGCAGCAGCCACAGTCTGATAAAGGCAGGATGACCAGGACTGAGATTCCTCAGGGATGAGGACATGGGTGATGCCACGAAGTAAGCCACCAAGACCCCGGAAGTGCTGGCCAGGAGGTAGAAGAATCTACAATGGTTGAAGAGGAAGGAAATAATGACCGTTGGTTTTGACCCTGAAACCAGCGGTAGCGCCCAGGGCTAACCTTCCTCTTTTAAGTTTCCCTCAAAAGAATCTCCTCACCCCTCACAACCCACCCTGGGATTCTAGAGGAGATGTTTCCAGAACTTAAAGTAGTGGATTTAAATGGTATAAAGGAAAGACTAGTGTATGCAGTGACGCCCTGTTTAGCTTCCCCATCAGCACCTGAAGGGCTTATTCCTCTACCTGCTGGGAGTGCTATGTGCGGATGCCCTTAGCTGTCAGCGCTTTGCAATATTTACCTTGGCTAAAGAGAGTTGCTTTGCCCGAGGCCACACGCCTCTTTTCTGCAGCAGCCCACATCCAAAGACTGAAGGTGAGTGTCGAAGAATGCTGGTTTCTTAGGGATCGCTGTGTCCTCAAAAGACAGGAAGCACTTTGCACGTGGTCGTTTATTAATACATGTCTGTTTATTTGAACTGGAAGCTAGTAAGGGATGAATGTCTGAAGTCTTTATGGTTAATCCCAAAGCAAGGTGCCAACTGGCCTGGCAGGGAAGCCTCCAGGCTCGGAGCCAGCCTTGTGGAAGGGGTAGGTTGATGCTAAGGAGTTCTGCAAACCTGATTCTGTCTACCCACAGCCTTCAAATCAATTCCCCTTCCTTGTGAAACCTTACAGCACTTATAGTATATTCCAGAAAGTGTAATAATTTAATATTTTAATTGGCTCACTCTTGTTTCATTTGTGATTATCTTTTTCCATAAAAGTATATACACCCTTTCAGCATAAGGACCAGTTTGTAAACACCTCCATTTTCTCTAGCACTTGGCATAGTACTGAGGACTTAGAAGAAGAATATTTGCCCATCAGCTGACCTCAAACCCACCTAGTGGGTACAGTTTATACCCCCAAATTTCCAGGTATGGTGGCAAAGCAGTTTTCACTATAATTTGCTGAGTATCTGTCATACGAAAGGAAGGATAGTGGTGAAGAAAGATGTAACAGATGAAGGGGGGAAAAAACAACACTGTGATTCCAAAGGGGGACTACTTCTCTGTCTCTTTCAATCTCTCTCTTTGAATTTCATCACCAGGAGTAAAAGACTCCTTTGTTGCTTTTCTAGATCTGGAGTGAATCAGCATTAATGTTTCTGGTTGTTTGTTTAGCAGAACCATCTTCCATATTCCTCGAACCCTGAGATCTGGGCAGCACACGCTCAATTGAAAAGAAAAAAAGAAGAAAAAAGTAAAAAGGGATGTGATGAATTGGGAGATTGGGATTGACATATATACACTAATACGTATAAAATGGATAACTAATAAGAACCTGCTGTATAAAAAAATAAGTTAAAAAAAAAGTAAAAAGGAAGTCTTCCTTCTCTCTTTGCTTCGCAGACCTTTGAAATTGATTCAGTGCATAATATTGGGTTGTTGTGGTAGTTTTAAAAATCCCTGGTTTATGCAAATAGGGATAACACTTGGAATTTTGGAGGCAGAACTCTAGAATTGCCAGTGTTTTCTGGCTGTAGGCTTTTCATTTATAGTCCATTAAAAATTTGCCTCGAAGACAGGCCTGACAGTGTGAAGACTGCGCTAGCTTCATTTTCCTCCACACTTTAAGGCCAGCTGGGGCTTAATGTTATTTTCCTGTTGCATTTTGCTACTGGTGTCACTGTGAGATATATTAAGATGAATGAGATATGTCTGTGCCTGAATCTCTAGACTTGTCAGCTAAGGAAATAATTTTTATGAGTTATTATTGCATGAAATAACCCGGTTTAAGGAAGAAGTAACCAGCATCTGTATTTCTCAAAATACCCCAAAGCAAAAACAGTCTGGACTTTAAAAGACAAAATCTTTGTTTATCTGCATTTTATTATGCTGTGTGTGCTCTAAGAAGGGAGGTCTTGTTCAAAAGTTTCATTTTACTGTGGTAGAAATCTCGGGATCAAAAGTTCTGAGTTCAATAAAAAAGATGTCGTACATATATACAATGGAATACTACTCAGCCATAAAAAAGAATGAAATAATGCCATTTGCAGCAACACGGATGCAACTAGAGATTATCATACTAAGTGAAGTAAGTCAGAAAGAGAAAGACAAATACCATATGATATCACTTATATGTGGAATCTAAAATATGGCACAAATGAACATATCTATGAAGCAGAAACATACTTACAGACATAGAGAACAGACTTGTGCTTACGAAGGGGGAGGGGGGTGGGGGAGGGATGGAGTGGGAGGTTGGGGGTAGTAGATGCAAACTATTACATATAGGACAGATAAACAACAGAGTCCTACTGCAGAGCACAGGGAATTATTTTCAATATCCTCGGGTAAACCATAATAGAAAAGAATATAAGAAAGAATGTATGTATGTTTATAAATGAGTCACTTTGCTGTACAGCAGAAATTAACACAAATTGTCAATCAACTATACTTCAATAAAAAACTAAATTTAAACAAGTTCTGAGTTCAAATCGTAGTTCTGGTAGATATTGCCTTTATAACTTTGATTACTTGTTCTCTTATTGGCTCAATTTTCTTATTTCTAAAACTGAAACAAAAGAGATGATACTGTGGTGGTGGTGTGAAAATTAAGGAAAAAACTTAAATCATCTGGAATAGAGCATAACACAGACAGGAAACTTGGGAAACATTAGTTGCTTATTTTCCACTCCTCTTTTTATTGTTTCTCTGAAGAATGAATCAACAATGGCCGCAGTGGGATAACATCTGCCTGTCTGAGCTGCTGTAACAAAATACCATAGACTGAGCCGCTTAACAGACACTCATTTCTCACAGTTCTGGAGGTTGGGAGGGTGCCAGATCAAGGCGTTGGGAGATTGGGGTCTTGGTGAGGACCCTCTTCCTGGCTTCTCACTGTGTCCTCATATGCAGGGGGGGAGAGGGAATCTGGTCTTTCTTCCTCTTCTTCCAAGGTCATTAATTCCATCATGGGGACCCCACTGTCTTGACCTCATCTGAACCTAATTACCTCCTCAAAGCCCCACCTCTACATACCATCACAGTGGGAGTCAGGGCTTTAAGACGTAAGTTTTGAGGGGCACAAACCTTCAGTCCATAACAACATCTGCATGACAGGCAGTGATTTCAAAGACTGCAACTTTCTCTGTCTCCATTCCATACTTCCTTTCTCTGGTCTCATTTGTAGTGCCCACCTCGTGCTCACTAGTAGGGAAGATTCCAGAGAGAGAATCCTAAGCCCAAAGGACGCTGTGAGGTTGTTGAAGTTCGAGGAGCGTGAATCCCCCAGATCTCCCTAGAGGTAAGAGAGAAGAAGGAAAACGGAGGAGGTGGGAGAGATGGAGCCTAATGTGGCTGCCACACGATCAAAGACCTCATTTGCTGCAAGGTGGGCAGTGGGGGGGGGGGGGTCCCAGTGGCTTGTGACTGGTGACACTGAAGCTGGAACACAGGCTTCATGTTAGGGAATTAACAACTGCTTGCAACTCCACTTGGAACGCCAGGCTGGGCAGATCTTGTTGCTACACCGCTGTGAGGCTTAGGACAGCCTTGGTCCGATTGCCCCAGAGCTGACAGCAAGGGGAGGTTAAAGGAGATGAACTCATGAAGAGTTCGCAGGGAAAGTTTTGAGGTTCTTTGGAGGCAAGATTTGAGTGACTCAGAGAGGCTGCGGCAGGTATGCATGAAGGGGTGGGCGTAGCTGGCAGCAGACCACAGCTGCAAAAGGAGAAATGATGCTCTTCTGCACCCCACCAGCAGGCAAGATGGAGACGGGGTACCTGGCAAAATATCCCCCTCCTTCCTTCCTTCCATGGATTTCCATAGGCTGCGTGCCGATTTTAAGAGGTACACACTGAAATGTTATCTATAATATTTTCATTTGAATTAGATTTTAGTTGTATAAAAATGATAAGTAAGAAGAGGGGAAAGAGAAAAGAGCTAGCTGTGATATAACCTAAGTATTAGATAGGGTCCCAGCAGCTGAAAGTTCACACAGAGAGATAAGACCTAAGTGCCTAGAGCAATGAGAAAGAATAACTGTTGCGTTTGGGGTAGAATGCCAGAGGCAGAAAAATCAAATAAAGTATTACTCCAAGTTCACTGGAAGATAGGGAGTCCATGAAATCGGAAAAAGAAAACATCTCAGCTTTCCCATTCATTAGGCTTAGTGACTGCTAAGATTCTGTTTTCCCCTCTGTAAACTGAGGTTAACCCTATTCTACAGGGCTGTTATGGGGGATTGAATGAGATGGAACATGTTTATAACTTAGGATTCTCAGTTGCAGGCAACAGAATCCAATTTGGACAAGTTTAGGCTGAAAAATAATTTATTGGAGAATGGGTAACCTACAGAATCTCCGTCAGGACGAGCGAACTGGGCTTAAGGGCTATGTAGTCAGAGATGGCTAAGATTTGGTAGAGGATCTAGTCGGGGGGGTGGCAGAGGACTGGCCCCCCTCTTAGTGCTGGGACACTGGGAGCTATTGCTAGAATCCCCCATCACTGTTGCCCTAGGAAACTGGATCTGCCTGCCAACATGCTCACCAAAATGGAATCTGCACGGTACCCACTCCTTTATGCTACAGGCTTCAAAGCAAAGTCTGAAGCAGGTGGCTCTGATGTCAAAATCTAAGTCATATGTCAGGCCCCAGCTGCAAAGCAGTCCAGAGGAGAATGTCTGGTGTCTATATGGAGGAATCGCCCAGTCACGAGAAGGGTGTTGAAGATGCTGGGAGACTGAAGGGAAAATGACAAACGTTTACTGCATACATATGTCTTCAGTTCACATTCATCTGAGAGCAAGGCATTCAATTTGGCAGTGAGGAGGGCACAGGAGGAGGCTGAAGGGGCTCCAGTCAGAGCTGTGGGCTGGGAGAACCTCTAAAAATGGTTCTCCCAGCAGCACCTCTGGACCCCACTGACTGAGGGATATTGAGTTGGACTCATGCTGATGAAATTCTTTAACCTCAGTGTTAGTTTCCTCCTCCTGTGAGAGGCTGGTGAACTCGTTTTTAAGGGTAAGCAGAAGCAGCCCCCTGATGAAGTCCACTAAATAATTCGGCTCACTCTTTAGCATCAGCTTAGTCCCCACTTCCATTCTTCACGTGAACATCGAAGTAGAGTTCATAAATGGTGCATCGCTGTACAAGCCTTGCTAAGGCAAAATACTCATTGAGAATCCAGGCCCTTCCCCTGTAATGAGAACCTGGTAAAAACAAGCAAACCAAACAAATAAACAAACAGAAAACCTATTCTCCAGGAAAAGAAAGAGACACACCTGACACCCACCGGAGGAGTCTGCTGAGTGAAAACAAAAGATTTTTCTTCTCACTGTTTCTTTTGTTACCATATAAAGAGGCTACTGAGATTTCACAAGCTGGCCGGGCTCTGTCGTGGGCAGAGGGACAAGCACGATTCCTGTGGGCATAACTGCGTGAGTTTTCCTTTTTTTTTCGTCATTGTTGACTGAAGCAATCGATGGTTTTCGGTTCCTCTTTAACATCCTTCTTTCCCTCTACCAACCCTCTGAACTGCCCAGGGCCCTGATTGAAAATTCGTGGGTCAGCATAATTCTGCTTGAGGACTTGAACCCAAAGTAAAGATTGTATGGCTGGTGTCGCCACCATACCCTCGGATCTGGGCTCTGTCTTGGCACCAAGCTGACATTTGACACAAGTCTTGAGCAAATGACAAAGAGGCAGTGTGACCTGACACAGCAATTCCCAGATGCCAGGCCCTCTCAGGGGACAGGAAACTGGGTCACTCTTCCTGAGATGGATGCTCTGGGGAAACCTTGAACTTGTTTGGGGCCCTGGCAGGTGAGGGTGATGGCTGAAGTTGGGGAGGGGGACAGAGGGGAGGGAGCTCTTCCAGCGGTGTGAAAAAGGCAGCATCTCACGGGTAAACTGCAAACCCCCAAATCCCTCTGTCAGACAGACCCAGATGGGCTGACGGGCAATCCTCTCTCCTGCCCCCTCCAGGTGCCCTGCAGACGGCATCTCACTTCCTTGATTTCCCTGCCCACTCCACTGCCAACATGCTTTTTTTTGTTTTGCGGTACGCGGGCCTCTCACTGTTGTGGCCTCTCCCGTCGCAGAGCACAGGCTCCGGAAGCACAGGCCCAGCGGCCATGGCTCACGGGCCCAGCCGCTCCGCGGCATGTGGGATCTTCCCAGACCAGGCCACAAACCCGTGTCCCCTGCATCGGCAGGCAGACTCTCAACCACTGCGCCACCAGGGAAGCCCTACCATGGTCTTTTAAACAAGATTTCAGCTGCTAAGATCGTTAAAAAATGCACGAGCAAGTGATGGATTCCTGCTTCCCTGGGGTAACTCTGCCCAGTTAGGGCCCCTCTTGCTGGATTTCCTTTATGAAAGATAGTGAGAGTTCTTTCTGGAGCACTAAGGCTACTCCCCCCATTCTTCTATATTCTTACAAGTACAAAGGGACAGGAAGTCTCTCTTTCTCTTCCTCCTATGCTCTCTATTCTCCAGGGGAGGGGAGAAAGCACATGGTGTTACTCACAGGCCCTTGGAGCAGGCTCTGTTGGACTATTTTTAGAGGAGGGCAATAGCATCTGTGAACACACCAGTTCTATATGGACTGGTGTGAACTCGCTGGGCTGCTGCTGACAACAGCAGAATCATGGCAGCAGTGCGAGATCCTTCCTAGAAAGCCCTGCTAAGACGGCTGTTCTGGTTTGAAGGCGAATAGAGGCAAGGAAAGTCGTAGATGCAAGTTTAGGGGCCCTTCATCAAATACCCTTGAGAACGACTAGCCTTGTGCACTGGTTCTCAAAATTCGGTGTGTTTCAGACTCACCGGCACGGTTGGCTAAGACTCAGGTCATTCTCTGGGGCCACCTGCAGAGGGTCTGATTCAGTAGGTCTGGGGTGAGGTCTGAGAATCTGAATTTCTTTCTTTCTTTTTTTCAAATTTTATTGAAGTATAGTTGATTCACCATGTTGTGTTAATTCCTGCTGTACAGCAAAGTGATTCAGTTATACATAGATACATTCTTTTTTTTTTTTTTTTTTTTTTTCGGTACGCGGGCCTCTCACTGCTGTGGCCTCTCCCGTTGCGGAGCACAGGCTCCAGACGCGCAGGCCCAGCGGCCATGGCTCACGGGCCCAGCCGCTCCGCGGCATGCGGGATCCTCCCGGACCGGGGCACGAACCCGCGTCCCCTGCATCGGCAGGTGGACTCTCAACCACTGCGCCACCAGGGAAGCCCAGATACATTCTTTTTCATATTCTTTACCATTCTGGTTTATCACAGGATATTGAATACAGTTCCTTGTACTATACAGCAGGACCTTGTTGATTATCCATCCTACATGTAATAGAATCTGCATTTCTAACAAGTTCCTGGGTTTTTTTTAATTTTTATTTTATATTGGAGTATAGTTGATTCCCAATGTTGTGTTTGTTTCACGTGTACAGCAAAGGGATTCAGTTACACATATACCTATATCTTTTTTCAAATTCTTTTCCCATTTAGGTTGTCACAACAAGTTTCTGTTAAACCCGCTGATGTGGCTGGTTTGAGGACCACACTTGGGGAACCACTGGCCTGGAGCCTCATTCCCCCAACCTGCTGTTGGTTACACAGTATTATGGAAAGGTTTTGGAGTTTGGAACCAGAGAGCTATGAGCACAAAGCCTGTTGCTATTCCTCATTACAGGCATGGCCTTGAGCAAGTTACTTAACCTTGCTGGGAATTAATTCCCTCCTTGCTGTAAACACACCCACTGATGAGGTCATCTCTGTAAAGCCCATAAGCACAGTGCTTGGCAAATGGTAGGTATTTAAAGAACAATCACTCCTTTTCTTTCACTGCCCTTACTGATACCTTTGGAAAAGTCACTTGAAGGGGGAGTGCTAGGCCAGACTGACCTTCCAAATCCTAAGGGTGCACGAGAGCCCCTGGGGAAAGTTTACAATTATACACGTCCCTGTTTCCTTGTTCACTACCTGACTCACAAGGGGTGGGGATGCCGCCCCCTCCCCAGGCAAGGAGAGAGTCTCAGAGCCCTGAGGGAGACTCCGAGGGGCAGCCCTGCCCACCTCTCCAGCGTATTTCCACCTGCCTGACTTGAGGACTTCTGAGTCCCTCATGAGGTTCCAGCTCCTTCCTAAGAGAAGCCTTTGCCCAAATCCTTCCCTCTGCCTTTTAGGCTTTTTCTGCACCTTCAGTCTGATAAACCCCTATCCTGCATTTTCTTCAGCTCTCAACTCAATTACCATTTCCTCAGGGAAACTTTGACCATCTATCTAGGCCTGAACATGCTAAGCTCTCATAGAACTGTGTACAATTCCTTACATGTTTATATTTGATTAAATTCTAATTAATATCAGTATCTCTGTTGAACTATAAAGGGTGAGAGCCTTTGTCCATATACCTTTATCCTCATACTAGGTGGTAGATGTTTATCATGCGTGTGGTCATCTGGTAATTACAAATGGTAATTGAGACATGATTTGAATCCGGGCATTTTTACCTGGGAGCCCATTATATCTTAACTATATGCTAACCCTGACCCACCTGTAAAAATGTGGCCAGTTCTCTTCATTATGAGTCCTATATCTTGAAGACAGAATGCAGAACTCATGTATCTTTCCTTGCAACTTCAGTTCAGGCAAGTGGCCCACGCTCTACCAGTGACACTAACCTGTGTGAGGCTGATGGAGGAGCGATGATATGAAGAAGCAGGTTCCATGAGGAATGCATCTTTTAGCCAGGATGGTGGTGAAGGCATCAAGCTTTTAGAAGACAGGAGTGGTGAAAGTTCTGGCATCTGACATCCAGCAATGTGGGCACAGTCTGTCATGTTCATGCCCGTTGTGGGGCAGTGAGCTCTGCCTGGAGTAGGCCTGTGGTTGAACTGGGAACTGTTCGTGTGTCAGTAGCCTCCATACAGATTCTCTGGGCCTCCCACAGATTCCGGGAGATAGCTAATACACAGGAATTGTTCAGTTCTTCAGAGTAAACTGGCTAGAATAAATCTGTAACTAAGAACCCCTGTACTTACATTCTATCCCTGGAATAATGCATAGCCTGTAACAGGTGTTCTGTGATATTTGTTGAATGGAATAATTCAGTAAGTCTTTACTATGCTTAAGCACATGCATAGGAAGCTGTGTGGATTGATCCTGACAAACTTATTAATGTCATCTATTCCAGTAGACTGTAGAATCCCTCAAGATATTTGCTGTCCCTCCATAGAAAGGATTAAATTTATCTGCTTCCTTGATGCAGGCTTGGCCATGTCTTGCTGCGGCTGGTAAAATGCCAGCAGAAGTGATGTATATCATTTCTGAACAGAAAATTTAAGAACCAGCATCTGAACCTCTGAGTTCTTTTATTTTCCCTCTCTGATAAGAGGCAAGATTCCAAAAAGAGACTGCTCTGTTAGCTGAGGTCCTAGAGAGAATGGGACATAAAGAAGGGATGAGGCTGACCTGCAGTGAACACGCAGCATGGTGGAGGGCAAGTCAGGGAGATGTTGACGTTGTTTATTTCCTTGGTATAACCTAGTTTGTCCTAATGGATACACCCGCTTATAGATGCAGACACCAAGGACAAATGGTAATTGAGATATGATTTGAATCCAGGCATTTTTACCTGGGAGCCCATTATATCTTAACCATATGCTAACCCTGACCCAGCTTAATGAAGAAGACAAAAGTAAAAACCAACAGCAATCATCGATATAATTATGAATGAGAAATTAGAAATAACCACACATTCTGAGGATGTTTAAAGCACTATTAAACAGCACCTTGCAAGACAATATGCAAATGTATTTGGAGACTTGGATGAGAGGATAATTTTCTACGGAACAAAATTAACCTCAGAAGATAAAAAGACATGAAACAGAATGACTACCACAATAGAAATGGAAAAAATTATTAAAGATCTACTACCCACCTCCCTGACTCCTACACCTGCTGGCCACTGCTGAAAATATAGCGTAGCTTCCTTCATGGGTGAATTGTTTCAAATCTTTAAGTAACAGGTAATTCCAGTGCTATTTAACCTGTTCCAGAGCATTGAGAAATATACAAAGCTTTCAAATTATTTTTAGAAAGCCAAAGTAACATTGTACCAAAACCTACAAAGATAGCACTAAAGAAGAAATCTAACATCCAATCTCATTTAAGAATAGGGCTGACAAATCTTAAATTAAATATTAAAAATACATAACTCAACAAAACATTAAAATACAGCAAATGAAATTCATTTCGCAAGCTAAGTACTTGACATATATTATGATAATGCATTCTACTAATACAGATCAAAGAAAAAAATGTCCACCTCAATCAATGGCCAGAAGACATTTAATGAAGTTCAATAATTAGTTCTGATTTAGAAACACAGACAAACATGCAAACACATAGGAAAACGATAATAGAAGAACACTTTCTTCACCAAACAACAATAAAAAATGTATTTCAAGCCCTAAGTCAGACATTATGTGACTTTAAAAGACACTAGAAACTTTAAAACAAGGCTCCCCACTCTCAGGACTATTTTGAGACATTGTTTGCTATGCGCAGTCTACTACAGTTAGATAAATGTAGGCGTAAGTGACAGAAATACTATATCAAGAAGACTAAGAAAATAAATTGGATAAACTATGAGAACAATGAGATCTCAAAAATGTAACTGTTTTCACAAAAGTAATAAGTACACATACACAGAACTTTTGTTTCTTCTTAAAATAGAGTAAGAGGGACTAAATTTACCTTCCTAATGGAAACAACCCAAAACCTGATGAAATATATAAAACAACAGTTTTTGAAACAATGGTCAACAGGCAGTGAAGCACATTGATTCCTGAAACAGGGAAAGCAAACGATGTGAGTCTTCTGATTTCTCCAGTTTACTGCCTTTAGACAGTTTCCAGCCTGTGGTTCAGGGAGAGGAAACCAGGTGGAACTCAGCTGATTCCCTGAGTTGAGGAAATTGTTTTAGGAAAGAGCAATAATTCAGGGAATAGAAGAAAAAATTTTAAATCTTCAGAGGATCAAGAGAAGTTACTGCATCCATAGAATAAGACTAACATCTTAGTGAAAGGAGCAGTTCAAGACAAGAAGAATTCTTGGAAGTTCGAAATATGAGAGAAGGAAAATAAAGGAAGGTTGGAAAATAAAGTTAGAGAAATTTTCTTAGATATAGAGTAAAAACTAAAAAAACAAAACAAAAACCCACACAAAAAACCCCTGAAAAGTAAAGAGAAAAATTAAGAAACTTGGAGAATCAACCTAGTAAATAATAAGAATTCCAGAAATAGAAATTTTAAAAAAAACAAAAAACTGAGAGGAGGAAGAAGAGTATTAAAATAATACAAGTAAACATTTCACAAGAGAAGAATTTGAGTTTTCTGATAGAAAGAATACACCAAGGACACAGTACAATGAAAGAAAAAAGTGATTCATATAAATGTGTCTCATCATGAAATACCCATAAATTGGGAATAAAGAGAAAAAAACATAAATGTTTCTAAGAGGAAAATTAGATCATTGCTGGAAGAATAAGAATGGTATTTGTCTTCTCAATATACATACGGGAAGCAAAAAAAACAATGAAAAAACATATTCACAATTCGAAAGAAACGATTATTACTATTATTTTTGTGTGTGTAGAGGGGGAGCTGAATTCTATACCCAGCCGAGCAAAACAGGAGTAAGGGACTTCCCTGGTGGCACAGTGGTTAAGAATCCGCCTGCCAGTGCAGGGGACACAGGTTCGAGCCCTGGTCCGGGAAGATCCCACATGCCACGGAGCAACTAAGCCCGTGCGCCACAACGACTGAGCCTGTGCTCTAGAGCCCACAAGCCACAACTACGGAGCCCACGTGCTGCAACTACTGAAGCCCGAGCACCTAGAGCCCATGCTCCGCAACAAGAGAAACCACTGCAACGAGAAGCCCAAGCACTGCAACGAAGAGTAGCCCCCGCTCGCCGCAACTAGAGAAAGCCTGCGCACAGCAACGAAGACCCAAAGTAGCCAAAAATAAATAACTAAATTAAAAAAACAAAACAGGAGTAAGAGTAGACTACGACTATATTTTAAGACTAGCAATGTCTGAAAAATGTATTCCTCGTAAACTCTTTCTCAAATGATACTGTAGCATGTGCCTCTCAAAAACAAGGGGTTAAAAAAAGAAAGAGGAAAACATGGGACCAGAAATTCAGAGAGGGAAGGGAAAGTCCCAGGACTGCAGTGGAGCAAATCATCCTCAGTGGGAGAGGAGGAAGGATGGCTCAGGTGAGATTTCTTTAGGAAAAAAATTGAACTGATAGATTTTTCTGAAGGAAATGACTGCAAGGAAATAGATTCAGACGGGTTTTACAATTCTTTGGGAGGAATTATCATCAGTAAATTTATCTACTTACATGTATTAGATAAGTCTTGCTCTAAATTTTTTTCATCCTTTTAAATACGACATTAGTTATCAATAACTTTTATACCTTTCCAATGTTAAAAGAAAAAAATTCAAAATGGTAAAATTATGACTCTCCTACAACTATAAAGTGAACACATGTCAAAGATTTTATTTAAGCCATCAATTAATGAGGAAACCAGTAAGATATTACAACCAGTTCAAAGGAGAATCCATAGAACAGATGTTTAAACGGGCAATCGGTAATACTGAAGAGGATTTCCTAATAAATGCAAAACCAGTCTCTTCCACTTGGGAGAAATCAATTGAATTTCTGCTGGGCACAATTCATTTGCATCTTTATTGACAAGATTCGTTTGCATTACTATCAGTTTTCTGTAATTTATAAAGTTGTAAAATGGCTCAAAGACAATGAAAGGCACCTATCCTATGGCATCAGTTAACTCTGAAAGGTCCACTAGATAATGTATAATAGTTCATTGAAAGACTATTCAGGGTTCTTTTTGGCCCATTGCAAAGTTTTTTTTTTTTTTTTGCGGTACGTGGGCCTCTCACTGTTGTGGCCTCTCCTGTTGCGGAGCACAGTCTCTGGACGTGCAGGCTCCGCGGCCATGGCCAACAGGCCCAGCCGCTCCGCAGCATGTGGGATTCCCCCGGACCGGGGCACGAACCCGTGTCCCCTGCACCGGCAGGCGGACTCTCAACCACTGCGCCACGAGGGAAGCCCTGGGTTCTTTTTAAAATTTTTATTTTATATTGGAGTACAGTTGGTTTACAATGTTGTGTTAGTTTCAGGTGTACAGCAAAGTGATTCAGCTATACATCTATCTATCTATCTATATATCTATCTATCTATTCCTTTTCAGATGTTTTCCCATATAGGTTATTACAGAACACTGAGTAGAGTTCCCTGTGCTATACAGTAAGTTCTTGTTGGCTATCTATTTCATATATAGTAGTGTGTATCTGTTAATCACCAACTCCTAATTTATCCCTCCCCACCACCTTAACCCTTTGGTAACCATAAATTTGTTTGCTGTGAGTCTGTTTCTGTTTTGTAAATAAGTTCCTTTGTATCATTTTTTTAGGTTCCACATATAAGTGATATCATATGATATTTGTCTTTCTCTGTCTGACTTACTTCACTCAGTATGATAATCTCTAGGTCCATCCACGTTGTTGCAGTAAACACTTGTTAAACACATTCATGGGGGCTTCCCTGGTGGCGCAGTGGTTGCAAGTCCGCCTGCCGATGCAGGGGACACGGGTTCGTGCCCTGGTCCGGGAGGATCCCACATGCCGCGGAGAGGCTGGGCCCGTGAGCCATGGCCGCTGAGCCTGCGCGTCCGGAGCCTGTGCTCCGCCACGGGAGAGGCCACAGCAGTGAGAGGCCCGCATACCGCCAAAAAAAAAAAAAAAAAAAACACATTCATGAATGAAAACCTTTGCAAGCATTTTCCTGTCTCCTTCTCTCCACTGTTAATACAGAAATAACTGTACCTATTTCGTCAGAATTCCTGCAAAAGGGATAACTTCTGGTAAATGCAAATTTTCCAAGACACTCATGAGTAATCAAGGTTTAATTTATTCCAACATTCCCAAAAATGCTTATTTGCTTTTGCACCGGGGTATACATTTTTACTCTTAGGGAAATAGGTGGGGATTTCAGAGCAGGCTGAAGGGGAAACTGTTTTATTCAGAGGTGTGTACACTCCACTTGTTGGGGAGGTTGACAGGGACCCCTGGGCTCAATCCTGCACAGAACAGGACTGTCACAACTGATGCCACCACACTTACTATGCTACTCCTTCCTTTGTCCCCTTCCACTTGAGTGCTCAGGACCACCCTGCTTTTCCTACATACCATCCTTTTTTCCCTCTATTCCTGCAAACTGAGGCCATGCGGGGCTGGCCTGATCCCAGCACCCTGACTACTCCTTTCCAGAGTGTTCCCAGAAGAGATTCACAGCTAATCCTGACCTTCTTCTACGTGCCTCCAATAATGATGGGCTTGGCCCAGTCACTTCCTGGGTATTTTCCCACAACAGAAAACTTCAGGGTAACCCCTAAAACCGGGGTCAGCCTCTGTAACTGAGACCATCCACTTCAGTAACTTTCATTCCTTTCCCATCATTTCCAATAAATTTATTTCCAAACTACCACTTACAAGACACGTAGCCACCTATCAGTTTAAAAAATTTTTTTCATCTGTTTGGTTCCAGGAATTGGGTTTCTTCACAGAAGTCATTGCCCAACTTCTTGTTTAAATGATTTAAGACAAAGCTTTGTGGGCTTCCCTGGTGGTGCAGTGGTTGAGAGTCCGCCTGTCGATGCAGGGGACATGGGTTCGTGCCCCGGTCCGGGAAGATCCCCCATGCTGCAGAGCGGCTGGGCCCGTGAGCCATGGCCGCTGAGCCTGCGCGTCCAAAGCCTGTGCTCCGCAATGGGAGGGGCCACAGTAGTGAGGCCGGCGTATGGCAAAAAAAAAAAAAAAGACAAAGCTTTGTAATCTAACATAATGGGCTTTAAGAGAATAGGTTCCGCGCAAAGAATTTGAGATACCTGGGCTGAACCCCTTTTGTTGGCTCCCACAGAATGGGAAAACCAGTGTGTGAACCTCAGGACCCACTCTTCTGGGCTCAGCCCCCCTCCCTGAACTAACAGCTTTGTAAATTTGCGTTTGCATTTTTACTGTCTCAAGCCATTCATAGGAACATCCCATTTTGCCTTTTAAAAGCCAGGCTAATAATGTTAGAATAATTTGGCAGTGAAATGACATTCAGCTTTCAGATTTAAATAAGGTAGGGAAGCAAAACCATTAGTTTCCTATCCATCCTTGGGGGTGGGGGGGTGGGCGGCAAGTGCATCTTTAAGAAATTAAGGGAGAGAATAGTTCTATTTAGAAATCATTCAAGTTTCTTTCTGACATGTCATGCTTAATATCTATTATCCATTTTCCTTCTCTTTGTGCTCGACTCTGAATACTTCCTGACTCAGAAGCTAACTTTAATCTTCTGCTTTGTTTCAAGGCCTGTATTAGATTAACCTCTTTTTCTTTCCTTTGGGAATGACTGATTAGCAAGCAGACATTAAATTTAAAAATTCAACTCTGTACAGTGGATTTTCTCAAGCTCGCTAGACCTTGCTAGCGATAGGGATGGGATCCTCTGTAAAACCGTCACTTCATGTTGGGTTGTGGTTGCCAGAAAGACAAAATACCTTTTGGACCACATCTGGAATAACAGATACAGGGCGCTATTAATCTATTCTTCTATCCCTGCAGGGTGAGATTTCAGATTTCTTAAAGTCCAGGGTCTTGGAAAGAAATTTTCAAAGTCCCGAGGACAAAGGAATTTGATAAGAAATACTTCCAATAATTGTAGAATTCAGGACTAAATGAGTCCAAGTATATAATTTAACTCCTTCATTTTAAAGGTTAAGAAAATGAGATGCAAAGTTAATTCTGGGTGTGGCTCGCAGATTTTTGCAGGTCTGGCTAGGTTTCCCGTGAGTACTTTCTCTAATGCACTACCCACTGAATACAGGCACTGGAATGTATAATCCGGTTTCATTCAGCCTGTTCTGAATTTCAATTAATTGCTCCTTCTTACAAGGTGTTCCCTCAAATGTCCCCCAATCCCACAGTCCATTCCATTCTGACCTCTGTTTTTTTCTATCTTCCTTTCCCTCCGATCTTTATTTTTCCTCTTTCTGCTTTTACTTATTAAAAAGGCTAAGGCCTGAATAAAGTACCAGGTAATAGATTTAAGGGTCGTGATAAATATGAAGATGTTGGAACTGATAACACTACCTCACATTCCATTGTTCTTTCCAGCAAAGCTCCTTCAATTCCATTTTCTCCTCTCATTGCAACCTAGGAGATGAGTTAGGCCAATATTATTTTTGTCATTTTATATGGAAACCAAAGCTGGGGTAAGTGAACTGATATGCCTGAGGACGCCACCCCAGGAAAAGAGATGAACTCAGGGGTCAAGCCTGTGTTTTAGGACTCTGAACCCAGGACCACACTGCGTCTCTTGAGTGTGGTTCGCTTAGAGAGCGAGTCAAAAGACACCTTGCTGCCAGCAAGTACAAGGTGATTAAACTATCACAAAGGTTTTGGGTAAATGTAAGGGGAAAACAAATTCTGATGGGTCAATAAAACATGCGAATTGTTCACTAAAGGAGATTGTGTACCGTTTCCCTTAGTAGAGGGTTTACCTGATGAAGCAGGTTCCCAGTTATTCCCTGAAGCATTCCAAAGTGTGTTTCCGGAAGACAATTCAGCAATGTGTATCCAAAACAGTAAACACATGACTCACAGTTTCGGGCAAATTACTCAGTATCTTCTAGGTCATTTCTTCATCTGGTAAAAATAGGGCTTGGGAGAGGATTAAATACAGTAATGTTAAATATCCCGACATATCTAGTGCATTCAATAAATATTGCCAGTGTTTAATCATGATATTTTCACTTGTATGAGGAAATAACAAGCACAAAGATTTAGCGATAAAGACATTCTTAACTGTATTTTTGTAAATAATAGTGAAAAGTTGGAAACAACCTATGTCCAGCAATAGGGAATTGGTAAAACAGGGCCTTCTGGTACCGCAAGGTGCTAGACTGTTAGACAGTCATTTAAATGATTATAAAATATGTTACTACATGGTAAGATGTTTGTGGTTTATTATATTTTAAAAAAGCAAATCATAAAGCATTAAGGACGCTGATTTTTTTTTGTTGTTAAAGTATATATATACAAGAGAGATATAGACATAGATAAAAATCTGAACGGGGTTACGTCACTATGTTAACAATAATTGGGGATAGGATTATGAATGCTTTTAACTTTCTTATTTTTGCTTATCTGTTTAAAATATGTTTTTCCAACAATGAACATGTAGTTTATGTGAAAAAATGTTATATTTATTTGAAAAATTTCAGGCTTTCTTGACTCCCATTCTCTTCGTCAGTTTTGCTGCCAGGCCCTAGAAACGGACAACGTTCCCTAAACCCTCACTTAACAAATAACCCTTACTTACCCATTCCAGGCCAGGCACTGTTCTACACACCAGTTGTAGAGGTACACAAGATGGGCAAAGCTGCCCCCAAAGAGCTTACACTTGAGTGGAGGGAAGCCCTAAAATAAGCCCATAAAGAAGGGGGAGTAGACCCCGCATCCCGATGAGGTGTGTATTGCTGGGGGAGCTGCCCCTCCTAGCAATTCTAGCAATTCTCTCCCTCCTCCTCCAAGCGCCCGGCAGCCTGAGGTCCAACGTCATTTACGTGGATAAAGGCGGCTTATCTCTTGTTAAAGTGCAGCGATCTCCTTGCAGGGGAATGTGCTGTGTCAATACTGGTAATTTACACCTTAGTATGAGTCATTTCCTGAGAGCAGATTATCAGACCTTGATGGGGGAAAAAGGGAAAATGTGAAAGTACACTGAAGACCAGGTGGGGGTGAAGGGGTCTGACTTTACAGCCCCTTCGCCTTCAGAAGAGTAGGGGGCATGAAGATGGGGTGGGGTTGGCCTGGGTAAGCGGTAGGCACGAAAGCGGGCAGGCGAGTGGGGTCCACCTTCATGCTGTTTTTTAGTTTGCCATGGACTGACCTTGGTTCCAGCAGCTTCCTTTCAGATCTGAAAGCCAGTGTCACCTTCTCTTTCCCTGTTGTTCTGAAGTGAATTCATGTTTTAAATGTACGTTTCTCCTACTCAAGGATTAATTTTTACATTGTGTTGTAGTTACAAATGGAGGAGCTCCACTTCTCTTCTAAAAATAGATGATCATTACGGACAGGGTTTGTATCTATGGATCTTTGTAAGGTTCAATAACGTCTTTCAGCAGACACAAAAATAAATACTCTCCTCACGGTGGCACAGTTTGGGGTACATATTAGGTGTTGGATAAGAATTTGTTGGATGAGTTGAGCGAAGGAACAGATGAATGCAACATTTGCTACACATGGGTACCACTCAACCATCCACACTGGGATTTCACGCAACAGCAAGTTACCATGGCAACGGCCAGACTGGATCCTCTGCCACTGTGTTCCATTCCCACCCTCTCCCCTGGGCCACAACATGTGGAAAAAGGCAAAGCCTGGATCTGAAAATATTTGAGCCACGGGGCTCGTACTTAGCTACGTGGTAAAACAGACGATCTAGCTGCAAATATGACTGGCTCCGTAGGGCCAATACTGTGGTAACTGGGCGGTAATCTTGCAAAGATCAAAGGGAGCTTTGATTTTTCTGAGGGAAGGGAAGAGCCAGGAGGAAGAGAACTATGCTTGGATGGGAAGAAATTTCAAATACCAGCTAGGTGTTTAACAATTCAGTTGAATTTCAGGCGGCTCAGTTGAATGCCTGCCAGTTTTTCCCCACTAGCCGGACCCGACGGTCTTGTCAGGCTCGTGAACTCCAGCAAAGCAGAAAGAGGCTTGAACTTCTGGCATGTATATTTACAGACCATTAGAGACATGAGAGCAATCACAATAATTCCTGGAGTATATATCCTCCACTCCCATAACCTACACATACTGTACCCAGCCTGGGCATTCTAATCCCTCCTCACCCTAACCATATCCCTGCCCTTTACTGTTTCCCTAGCAACTTGACAGCATGGAGAAAGGGACGGGGAGGCTATAAAAGGAGCCACAGTACACAAAATGAATTATAACAAGGGTGTATGGCTGGGAGGCTTGGTGTAGTAGAGGGTGGAGGGGTTGACCTCCCGTGGGCTTTATCTGTGTTTCTCATCTCCATCTCCCCCAATCCCCTTGGCTGTGTTAGTTCTCATATCTGCACCAGGCAGACAGAGCTGAGCATTGATAACTTCCAGTTTTCAGAAAGGTAGCTCAAAGGAGAACAAAGAGTGAAGGGTGACTTTTCCTAAATCATGAGGTTTGACCAAAATTATTTTTAGAAACTTGGCATTTTTATTCTGTTTTTGTTTTTTGGTCCCAGTATGCAGATGACACCAGGGAGACTACTGGTACCAGGCAACACTCCAGGGAAAGTGCCGTTTATTATGTTTTAAAAGGTCCAGTCTTTTATTATTATTATTATTATTGGAATATAGTTGATTTACAATGTTGTGTTAGTTTCAGGTGTACAGCAAAGTGATTCAGTTATACATATATATATATTCTTTTTCAGATTCTTTTCTATTATAGGTTATTACAAGATATTGAATAGAGTTTCCTGTGCTATACAGCAGGACCTTGTTCTTTATCTATTTTATAAAAAGGTCCAGTCTTAATATACGACATGGTTGAGGCATCCGGTCCCACTTTTCCACAATTTCCTTGTTCTACTCCATGGGTTACACTTTATTTCTTTGTCAAGATCCTTTTGTTGTTGTCGTTATTTAGTTCCTCATCAAGAGTGTATCACTGATAGAACACACCCCTATGGAGTGTCACACAATGGTTTCCAACAATTATGCAAAAGTAATTTTCCTTGATGGTTCATCATTGATTGTTCCAGGCACTGATCTAGGCCTTTGGAAAACCAAGCAAACAGATGGAAACCTCTGCAGACATTCTAGTTGGGGAAGAAACGGTAACTACTAGACACTATAAATTACGAAAATTTTGTTAGAAGCTGACAAATAAAGTGGTGGTAAGGGGGAGGTAGAGTGGGACATAGTGTTTTAACTTTAAGATAGGGTTTGCAGAGCGGGCTGCACCGAGAAGGTGACACTGGTCCAGAGGGACAGAGCCGTTCTGAAATCTGAGCGAGGACATTCGGAACAGGGGAAGCCCGCTGTGGAAAGGTTGGGGGGCATGCAGCTGGTGCTTTTGAAGGGGGCTGGGGCTCAGGATGGAGTGCAGAGGGTACTGGAAAAAGAGTAGGAGGTTGGGGCTCAGATGAAGGAGTGGGGCAGGGCTTGTCTTGGGCAGATAAGCCTCGTAGCTTTGACTTTGAAGAGAATGGGAATGTTTAGAGAATTTAGGTCCAGAAGGGACATGCATCTTTTGTTTTAACAAATTCTAAAGGGAACAGGAAGGCCACTTTAGGAGGCTACGACAGTAACGCAGGCCAGAGATGGCACTGCTCAGACTGGGGTGCTCACCGTGGAGGGGGTGAGTGGTCAGATTCTAGATGCTTTGTGAAAATATTTCTAATAGGATTTCCTGATGGGCTGGAGTAAAAAAAAAAAAAAAAAAAAAAAAAAAAATGTCACTAAGATACGCACTTGTATGCTTGCTTGGTTACACTGAAGAGTGGTCGATGGAATGCGTACCAAACTGTTAACAATAGTTACCTGGAGGGCAGGAAATGACAGGACGGGAGGAGGATCTTGGCTTTAGATGTGTACATTTCTGTGTTGTTTGGCCGGTTGTAAATCACGCTGTTGCTTTTTGCTGTTTAAAAGCCAAAACCAATAACTTATTTGTCAAAAGAGTACCCCGAGGCTCCTTTAACTTGCTCCCACCTGCCTTTTAATACCGGTGGGGCTCACAGCGATGTGTCCCTGGCCCATTTCCCAATCCTAAAAGCAGAGCTTCGGCTGTTCGCATTGGTTTTTTTCACCATCTGCCAGGTGCTCTGGCACTGCGGGGAATAATGTATACCCTTTGGCTCCACGTATATTAAACGCAAATGAAAACATAATATCATCTCTGAACACTCCTGCTGTCTCTGGTGGCACTGGGCACCCCAGAAGAACACCTCAGGCAATTTGGGTGGCTTTATGCCTCTGGATACAAGTTGCTTCTCAATATCTGGTGTCATTAACACAGAAAAAAAGGAAGCTTGAGGTACCCCAGCCTCTAAGGCAAGAGGAGGGGGAGCAGGCTGCCGACATCTCCTTTCCTTGAAATTTTTCTTTTCTTTTCTCTCCCTTTCTTTTTAGCTATTGCAGGTCTCAGGAGGCAGAGATGACAGTCACAGGAGGCAGCTGAGGCTTTGTCCTGGATCTGCCCTCCGCCCATATCCCTGCCTGGCTCACAGAAATATTATCATGGTGAAAGGAAGGAATGCTTTCTCCCGTGCAAGGAGTTCTGTAGCCTTTGTTTACCCTAGTCCATGGGTGGGGATGGCGGGTGCACTCCGCATTCTGCCTAAAAATATCTCCAGTGTGCTTCAAAATATTTGTCACCCACACAGAGAATCCTGCAAATCCTCACCGCAGAGGCCTGGAAAGGAGACTGCTGAGAAAGGTCTGCTGAGAAGGACTTCCTCTCACCTGTGTCTCGCAGCAGCAATTCTAGAGATCAATGGTCTTTGTCTTCTAGGCTAAGATCTCGGCTTTCTGCATGTGTGTATCCGATTTTGCTCTGTGTTTTGCTCTCTGTGCTAATCGCAAACTTGAATGAAATGCTCAATATCACTTCCCCACAAACCCAAGATTCTTCGGGGCATGGGCGCACATAAGACCCGGGTACAGTTCCGACCGTCCTGGTCAGGTGTTGCCTGGCCTCCATCAAATTGGCTAGAGTGTCCCAGGTACCATTCTGTCGACATCCTCAGGTCTCTGCCAAGGGGTTCCTCATCCAGGTCCCGTTTGGCACCCTGGTGCTCTGCACTCCTGATCCTTTTCTCAAGGAGCAGAAGCTCAGTTTGTGATGAGTTAAAAACACTCCTTCTATGAGTGTAAATGACTTCTATTTATACTTGGGTGCCTTTTCCAAAGACAGTCCTAGGACTGGGTCTGATATCCTCAGAGCTGGGGGGGTCTTCAGACCTGACGGTACAGAGTGCTGGTGTCACCCGCCTTTGGTTGTCCGTTAGACCCACAGCAAAGCACTGGTTTTCTCTTTTTTCCTTTCAGCACGTACAAATGCACTGTTGCCAAATCCCTAAAAGCAACTATTCCCCAAGTTCTCTTATGCGTGATGAGACATCCCTCAGCTCTCTTTGGACGTTACTTCCGTTTTTATTTATTTTTCTTGTTATTCGTAAACATTAAGACAAACCAAACGGCTGGTTCCTTCTCCCATCCATTCTGAGGGCATGTTTCTCCTGTATTAAACTAAAATTAAACTCTGTCCCTAAAGAGTAAGCCGGTTTGAGAACTCAGAACCCTTTCACACTGCCTCGGTTTACCCAATGATAAACGTTGAACTACACTCTTGGGCATAATTGAGTTTGATTCCAACGTTTGCTCATTAAAGAGTTTATTTGTTAATAACCCAACTCTTAGACCGCATATGTCTCTGTGTCCCCCAACTTACTGCTTTTAACCTTAACTCTACAATTAATCCTTTCAGTACCCCAGGAAGTAAAATGGGAATTGTCCCTTATTTAGTGGGTATGTGTTGAGTAGAAGGTAGGTATGAATTGTGACCCTTGGAACAAAGGGGCTGGTGAAGTGAAAGCACCACTATGGTTATTATAATGAATAATAACAAAATTGCATCACCGACATGCAGCTACACGGCTTCTCCCCTGCCAGTCCTTTCACTTTGCTTGTAATGTTTTATGGCACAATCTTTCCGAGCAGCAACCAAATGCAGTACTTATTTTGCAACCTGTAGGATCCACAAGCCAGAACCCGAAATAAGGGAGTTATTAGTGATATGGATAGCCAGGGCCAGAGAGAGAGAGAGAGAGAGAGAGAGAGAGGGAGAGAGAGGGAAGAATTTTATCTGTAGAGAAATGACTTTTTTTTTTTTTTTTTTGCCATGCCATGCCACTTGTGGGATCTTAGTTCCCCCACCAGGGATTGAACCTGGGCCCTCGGCAGTGAAAGCACAGAGTCCTAACCACTGGACCGCCAGGGAATGCCCCAAGAAATGTCATCTTTTGAAAGATCTGGGGGCAATTATCCATATATCTTCTATAATATTAGGTAATTGTCAACTCATTACTCCTTTTTTTTTACAGTGTTGATAAGATCAGCACTAAGTACAACTGTAAGTTTATTTATAATTGCTTCTGAAAAACCATGCAAAGGAATTTAAATGGAAGAAGATTATTTAGCCATTTGTAGAGATCACTAGGAGTCTAAAATAAAATTTTGAAAAAGTCTGTCTTACTTGAAACTTCCATAAATTTCTAGCAAATAAGAGTCATAAGTATAGGGGTTAAGAATATGGGCACCAGGGACTTCCCTGGTGGCGCAGTGGTTAAGAATCCGCCTGCCATTGCAGGGGACACGGGTTTGAGCCCTTGTCCGGGGAAGATCCCACATGCCGCGGAGCAACTAAGCCCGTGTGCCACAACTACTGAGCCTGTGCTCTAGAGCCCGCGAGCCACAACTACTGAAGTCCGCGCGCCTAGAGCCCGTGCTCCTCTACAAGAGAAGCCACAGCTCAACGCAACTAGAGAAAGCCCGCTCTCAGCAACGAAGACCCAATGCAGCCAAAAATAAAAATAAATTAATTAAAAAAAAAAAAAGAGGGAACATGGGCTCCAAAGAAAGAGTGTCTGGGTTCCAAGCCTGGCGGAGCTGCGAGGGTGACCTTGGAGTAGTTGTTCAATGTCTGTTTTCTCATCTGCAAAATGGGTACGATAACAATAAGTAACTTACAAGGCAGTAGAGAGGCTTTTATAACAATCATCATCATTTCCTGAGCATGTCCTGTTTATTGGACACTTTCTAAGCCCTTAATTTCCACAACAACCCCAGAGGATCGTCCATAGAAGTCAATTAGGCTATGCACGCAACACACTTTAGACTGTGCCCAGCCATGCTAAGACTTAATCAAGGCTACTTGTTTTTCATGTCCCCAAGCAAAGTGAAATCATCACGCCTTTGGAGCGAAATAAATAATTTAACAGGAGGGAGGCGATTTCAATAGGAGGCAATCTCCGTGAATCTCGCATATGAAGTGAGTTCATTTGAATTTGCCAACAAGCTCCTGCTAAATGAAATCAGTTGGAGAGCTATAACTTAAGGCTACAATTAAAGGGCGAATTAAAAGCAGTGCCAGCAGGTTAGGTAGTGGGGACAGGCCTCGCAGCGTGCCGTGCACGCTAGCTTTTGGCTTCCCGTTTTCCTTAAAGCAACCCGAGAGGGCTGTGGATTGAATGGTGGAAAAGCAGTGACCGGAGGCTTTGGGGCCAATGTCTGAAGCCAGCTGAATAAAAAGCAAAATGATGAAGGGGGATGAGACACAGTAGAGCAGCGATTTCCACACTTTTAAGTTTCAGGATCCCTCTACTCTTAAAAAAAATTATTGCAGACTTCAAAGAGCTTTTGTGAACATGGGCTGTTTCTAGCTTATTTTTACCTTATTGGATGTTAAAGACATTAAAAAATATTTATTAACTTAAAAATAATAAAACTTATGTATTGGTAGCATAAATAACATCATTTTTATGAAAAATAGCTATATTTTCCAAAACAAAAAAGTGTTATTGCTTTACAGTTTTTGCAAACCTCTTTAATGTTTGGCTTTTTAATAAATAGCTTGATTGTTATATCTACTTTTTCGTTCAGTCTGTTGTGATATAACATTTTGTTGAAAATCTAGCTTGTCACGTATTTAGTTGGAAAAGGGAGAAATATGGTTAATAGCCTTTCAGGAAATTATGGATTTTCTTCTGTGATAATACACTAAAATTTGACAGGTGTTTGATTCTTTTTTTCCATTTGTCTTTACTACTGTTTCCAAGGAAATCTTTTCTTTTTTTATTGCAGTATACTTGGCTTACAATATTGCATTACTTTTAAGGAGTACAACATAGTAATTGTATATTTTTATAGAATATACTCCATACAGAGTTACTATAAAATATTGACATTCCCTCTGCTGCACATTACACTCTTGAAACCTATTCACTTTATACCTAGTACTTTGTACCTCTTAATCCCCTTCACCTATGATTTATTTATTTATTTATTTATTTTTTTGCGGTACGCGGGCCTCTCACTGTTGTGGCCTCTCCCGTTGCGGAGCAACAGGCTCCGGACGCGCAGGCTCAGCGGCCATGGCTCACGGGCCCAGCCACTCCGCGGCATGTGGGATCTTCCCGGCCCGGGGCACGAACCCGTGTCTCCTGCATCGGCAGGCGGACTCTCAACCACTGCGCCACCAGGGAAGGCCTCACCTATGATTCTTAAAGACGAGTTGCAATGTGACATTTCAAGCTATATCAATGAACTTTTCATACTCTATACAAATGCAACAGAATGAGAGTAAAAAGGGAAAATCATGCCTCCTCCCCTTCTTCCTCCCCCTCCCCTTCCTTCTCTTCTCCTTCTTCTTCTTCCTCTTCCTCTCCTTCCTCCCACTTCTTCGTTGAATAGTTTTGACCTCCAAGACACCCTGAAAAGGTCTGAGGGGCCCCTAGGGCTTCCTGGAACACATTCTGAGAACCACTGTCCTAGGTAAATAATCTCCCTCTCTCTTGCTTTTCCCCCTTAGGCTCTTTTAGTCGCACAGCATAAAGATTTGCTCCAGGTTATCTCAGAAGAGGTGGCTTTATTTTATGGCTAGAGATGACTTGGATCCCTACAGGTACATTCTCTCAGGCTCGCTTTCATGAACTACATATTCTTCTCCCCAGGACACCTTACCACCTCCATTCTTTCCTCTCCTTTCTCATACTTTCTGCTCTGTCAACTTTAAACTAGCCTCCCTCTCAATAGCAAGACGTTTTACCTTAAACTCAGGTAGATAACTGCACATTCCCTTGATGTTTTCAAGCCCAGAGTTATAAGGGAAGAACTCGAATTGGTCATATTGCGGTGCCAGTCATAGCATATTCACGGGTGACACTAAGACCAACTGACCTTGGGCCAGGTGTCCCTCAGAGCCCATTAGCTGTGGGTGGTAGAGTGGGGCACCCAGTACAAAGTGTATTTCTTCTGCGCTCTTTTTACAGTGGCTGAGAATTTACCCAATTATGATCAAAACTGCACTTTCTTTTGAAACTTGCAGGTTTCTCAGTGTTCTTCAGGGGTTCCCCGTGAGACTCCAACCTACTAGGAAGTGGAATGTAGCAGTGAAACAAATACGTACGGAGACACGTGCTTGGATTTGGATCCACTTGTTACCTGGTGACTTTGGGGAAATAATTTAACTTCTTAGTCCTAGAATGTAAAGTGAGGATGATAATGGCCCTTAGGGTCATAGTAGGATTAAGTGGGAGCGCCCATGTAAAGTACTCATGGTACAGTGAGTACCCAGAGGAGTTAGTACTCATCATTAAGCTTTACTTCAGCATTGGACAGGTGGAGGCAGCTGTGCCCAAGAGGATGGAGAGCAGCCCTTGCACCCACTCACTAATATGCCTCTTTTTCTCTTGCCTGATTCAGGTCCCCTTTCCCTCAATCACCCGGTTTGCCTAGTCGGAAATAGTACTATCCTCAGTCACTTAAGCACTCGTAAGCTTAAACAGCTTTTCTGCTTTCTTCTCAGTTCTATCCTTCTCCCCCAGCTTTCTCATGTCTTCTTTCCTCTTTCTTATTCTCCCACTCCCCTTCCCCTTCCAGTGTTGCCCCTCTTCTTCCCCTGTCTTTCTCTTAGTTACAATACATAGTAAGCTGCTATACAAAAAGACCCCCAAGATCTTGTGGCTTAAAAAAGGTCAAAGAGTTTATTTGTTTCCCTTTTTGAACTGGTCCAGAAGCAGTGGCTCAAGGAGGCTGTTCTCCATCAGGCCATTTGAAGGTCCAGATTCCCTCCTTCATGTGGTTCTTCCGTCTCCTAGGATACAGGGTTCATCTGTATGGTTGAAGCTGGCTCGTTCGACATCCACACAGTCCAGCCCACAGGAAGCGGGTCAGAGGAAGTGGAGGGCAAGCAGATTGCTTTTTTAAAAAATGTATTCTGGAAGTTGGGACACTGGCTAACACTTAGGTTCAAGGGAAGCTGGGGGGCTATGTGCTCAGCTAAAACCCAAAGAGATAGAGTCCTTCTCCTAAAAGGAAGAAGTGGAGAATGGGGACAACTCTTCGTCTTTGCCATGACCCTCAGTCTATCAGTGGGACTCCCAAGGCTCGGAATTTAAGGTTTTAGCAGCACGTTTCCCAAACTTTATAGCAATTGAAAATGCTGTCTGTTCCCTCTGCCTGAAATGCTCCCACCACCCACCTCCCCACCTTTGTCGGTCACCCTAGTGTGAGGTTTCTGCACCTGAATCTGAAACACTCCTGCCACATTCAGTTCCACGTGGACCCAAGAAGGGAGAAGAGTCACGGACCTTCAGTGGGTTCCTCACCCAGAGCTAGGCCCTCTTTCAGTGGGTTTCCAGCTTTCTCTCTTCCCTTTTCAGGGCACATGGCCTCTGATGCCCTGGCAGTAAGAGGACCTTCCCATAAGGCCACTGGCCTGGGAAGGTCATAGCAGAGCTAGGATAACATCAGTTTCAACAATCAAAACTTCTGATTGCGAACAAAACCACTTCTTCTATGGACACCAGAGGAGATAAAAGTGTGGGCTAGGCTGGAGATCGTTTCACTGAGGAACTGTGATTACCCTTTAGAGAGTCATAGCTGGCAAGAGACTCGATTTAATTCACTTACAAAATTTTTATTAGGCGAATATCAACATACTCGCAAAGGTTTCCCTCTGCCCTTTTTATAACCATGTCAAAATCTGCCACTCAATCACGCTAATTCTTTAGTTTGCACTCAATGGGAAACATCATTTAAGAGGGAAATGATATTTTAAATGGCCTTTCTAAAAAAAACAAAATGGTTCTGAAGAACCTAGGGGCAGGACAGGAATAAAGACACAGATGTATAGAATGGACTTGAGGACACAGGAAGGGGGAAGGGTAAACTGGGACAAAGTGAGAGAATGGCATGGACATATATACACTACCAAATGTAAAACAGATAGCTAGTGGGAAGCAGCCGCGTAGCACAGGGAGATCAGCTCAGTGCTTTGTGACCACCTGGAGGGGTGGGAGGGAGACGCAAGAGGGAGATATGGGGATATGGAGATACATGTTTATGTATAGCTGATTCACTTTGTCATACAGCAGAAACTAACACACCATTGTAAAGCAATTATACTCCAATAAAGATGTTTTAAAAAATAAATAACTGGCCTTTCCTTATTACTCTATTTGTGTCAAGCCTAAGTGATTCACATGCCTGTGCAAACAAAAAGTAATTGTGACGTCACCACACTGCTGAGGTCTGGGGAGTGACCTCTTCTAGCGTGTTGTCAACATCTATTTTATGGATTCTCAACTCTCCCTTTAGCCTTAATCTTTGATCTCGGGCTAGAAAGTTATTATGTCATGAAATCAAATGGGAGTCTCAAGTTGAATACCTTATCATTTTTTTATTCTAAGTTAATAACACAGACATACTTTTTTCTTATAATGAAATAGCTACTTATATGTTTCTTCAGTCCAATGAAGTTCATGACACAGGCATTGCAAAAAGAGTTCTTAAAATTTCCAATTACTTATGTAATGGCTTACTTTCTAAGTAGATGAAGCTTACATTAACAATGTCTTGATGGGCGGACCTAGAGATTATCATACCAAGTGAAGTAAGTCAGGCTAAGACAAATATCATGTGATATCACTTATATGCGGAATCTAAAAAATGATACACATAAACTTATTAACAAAACAGAAACAGACTCACAGACGTAGAAAAAAAACTATGGTTACCGAAGGGGAAGTGAGGGGGTGGGAGGAGGAGAGATAAATTAGGCGGAAGGAATTAGCAGATACACGCTATTATATGTCCAATAGATAAACAACAAGGACCTACTGTATAGCACAGGGAACAATATTCAATATCTTATAATAAACTATAATGGAAAAGAAACTGAAAAAGAACATATATATTATATATATATATATATATATATATACACACAAACACATATATATAACAGAATCACTTTGCTGTGTACCTGAAACTAACACAATATTGTAAATCAACTACACTTCAATTAAAAAAAAAAACCAATATGATCCTGAAAAACCCAGTTAAGAAGAAGGAAAATTATATCACCTGCCACGTGTTCTTGGTTTCCTTCCTCCCCAGTTCAATATTTTAATCAAACATTTGAAAGAAGTCTTAAGTAGCCTGATTATTGATCTGGGAATAACACAAAGTTGGGAAGGATGGTAAATAAGTCAGAACCCAGATTCGAAGAGGTCTCAATAAATGAGATTGGTAGGCATCTACCATCTCTGCAATATAGTTCAACGTGGATAAATGTTTGCCTTTAGACAGACAGAAACAAAACAAAACAACCCAAACAGCTAAATACATATAAAAGAACCCAGTTTGTTTGAAAAAGATAAACTGAAATGAACTGACCAAAAGGCAATACAAAGTCAACTGTGACTGCCACATTGCTGCTAAAAATCCAATGTGGTCTTAGGGTGCATGAAGGGGAAAACGGCGGACAGCGTAAGGTGGGTGATAGGTCTGTTAATTTTTTTTCCTTGTTTTTTGAGATCATACTGCATTTAGAGACTTTTCGAAAATTCTGGATGCTACATCTTCAGAGGCACAGTGAGAAACTAGAATGTATTCAGAGGAGAGTAAGTGTCAAGGGTTTTGGAAGCAGTCATGTATGAACTGGGGACTGTTGTACTAAAAATCGATGGCTTTGGGGAGACTTGAGAACTATTCTCAAATCTTGAGATGAGCTGAGAACTCAGGGTTGACTTTGCAAGAGGGAACATTATTTGCTCCCCTATGCTTTCCCTTATAATTTCCCTTTTCCCTGGAAATTTTACTGGAAATGGAAGAATGCTATTATTTTATGTATAAATGTCAAGTAATTTCTGGTGTTATTTTGTAGTACCTTCTTCCTATTCTTCTAGCTATCTCCTGTGACAAATAATAGCACAATCTCCCCCACTTTAATATCTTCAGAAATAGTTTCATTTATCTAATGAGATTCATCCTTTCTGGATTCAGAATGAAGGTCTAAACACCCTCTAAAATGACTCCATGAATCTGCTCTCTTGTCATCCCCACACCTTCACCGTCCTTCCACTTCTTGATTTGATTATTCCATCAGAGACTACACCTCTGTCATTCAGGCTCAAAACCATGGGGTCACCTTCAGCTCATCTGTAGTCCTGAGATGCAACCCGATTTTGTCCATCACACAGTGGCCTGGCCCAACCCAGGGACCCTGACCAGAAATATGTGGTTTCTATCCCATGTGGCAATGGTACATATGTTATCAAAGGCTCCTGTTAAGTGCAAATCAGAGATTCTGCACATGGACTGGAGGCTGGGGAAACTTGAAGGAGCAGCTCCTGACTCTGCATCAGGACGGCCAACCCTGAAAGCTTCATCCTGGAAAGGGTCTGGCGGATGTTTAAGGGCGATCCCCTTCACAAAGTCGCCAGCATATCTCATGATTTGAGTGTAATTCCTAGTAAGCAGGGGGATGGCCTGCATGCTCCCTAGAGCCCTTCCCAGTCAGAAGGATGTGACTTACTCCTTGTGAAGCCCCGGAGTGGAGAACAGCTGAGGATTTGACAGGAAGTGGTAGGAGATGGGAATTCAGCATGAGGCAGATGTCTTTGTTTTTCTCAGCCTCCTGGGTCTCCAGGGCCCTGGGCCAAAACGCTGGAGGCTGGGAAATGCACAGGAATGTCTTTAGTTCATTTCTTCAGATGGAGACTTAGATAATCAGACTCTAATAGAGACACAGACAAAGAGAACAAACCTATGGACACCAAGGGGGCAAAGGTGGGGTGGGATGAATTGGGAGATTGGGATTGACATATACACACTACTATGTATAAAACAGATAACTAATGAGAACCTGCTGTAGAGCACAGGGAACTCAGTGCTCTGTGACCTAAATGGGAAGGAAATCCAAAAAAGAGGGGATATATGCATACATAGAGCTGATTCACTTCACTGTACAGCAGAAATGAACACAACATTGTAAAGCAACTATACTCCAATTAACAAAAAAATGTTTACCTTGATTAATCTTGTGAGTTGAGAGAGGAGCCAGAGGTCACCATGTACTTCATTATACCCTCTAATGGCTGAGGTACAGCCCAGGGCATTGAGAAGGGCAGAGAGCTGGCCTCAGGGCCATCCATAGATCTCTTCCTTCCAGTTATAGGTGGTCTACTTTGAGCAACTCAGCCAGGAATTTAACTTTTCAGTAGGTCTGGTGAACTGGGGACCAGCCTTCACATCTCTTTAAGGGCCTGCAAAGAGTTCCCAACCACTAAGAAGCCTGGCAGGAAACTGTGGGAGCTGGGGACACGTGTGACCCCTTATTCCCAGTTCTCGTGCTCCCAGCTCGTGCTTCTAGGACGTAGGGTCAAAGTTGTGGAGTCTGGGGAATTCTGGGTAATGTTGCAAAACACAAGCTGCAGCTCGTCTTCCTCATACTGCCTCAGATTATCTGCTCCTGGTAACCGTGTTGTGGGAACCTGTCCCCAGCTGATGTGGGTTATCTTCAGGGATGCGCCTCCACTTAACCCCATTCCATCACTGAACTGACAGTGTGCTCTTCAGGGACTGTCGGGAAGGGCAGGTGAACTCCTAGGACCCCTCGGCCTGGGGAGTCTGTTGGGAGCAGCAGGCCAGTTGCATCTGAAGTTTTCGATGATCTGTTACAGGACGTTCAGGAGGTCACGTCTTCTTCTTGGGGGTCCTTCCCATAACTTCTGGTCACAGGACTGGCTGTTCACTGGTGGGAAATTCTTGATGGGACCGGGGTCCTCCTTCTAACCAAGATTATGGACTTTGGCTTTTGTGGGGTTTTGATTTGTTTGTTTTGGTTTTTTGTTTGTTTCTTTTCTGCCATTTCTACGGTTTAATTAGAAAAAAGAATTTTTTAACATATCTATTAATAACATGTTTCGTTTCTAGCAGAGACAGATGCTATTTGTGTCCCACCCAGAAATAATAATAATAACAATTATGTATTGTGTGCTTGCCTGGGACCAGTGAGTATGCTAAGTGCTTGCTGTGCTTCTCTTCACAGCGATGCTGTGAAGGCGTCTAGGATAAGGCACCATTCTAGAGTGACACAGCTACCAAATAACAAAGGGAAGGACCAGGTTATCTTCCCTTTAATTACTACTCTACAAAAAAATGTCCTGTTGTCCTGATCTCGCCTCTGAGACTCAGCTGTGAACACACCAGCTATGATGCATTCTCTTACACAAGCTCTTTAAAATTTTAGAGGGAGAAGGGTATAGTTTTCTTAAGCAATTTAAAAAATATCCCTTCATAATTCATTAAAAACAAAGTTATTCAGCAAATTAGAAAGAAGGAAGGAAGGAGGGAGGGAAGGAAGGAAGAAAGGGAAAGAAAGAGATGGAAGAAGAAAGAAAGAAAAGGAGTCAACACTATACCACTAATATTTTGAGGTTTTTTTTCTGTAGTATTTATCTCAGGCATAATGCTTGAAGGATAAAGATTCAAGTAAAAATTTAATAACTTGGAACTCACATGGCTTTCCTAAGCTGGCTGAGAGTGGATAGCTTATTTAGGAATTCCAGTGCAGGCAAAGGTCAACAGATTATAAGGGACTAAGGTTAGAAAATGCGTGTGAAATAGACAGGAAAGGAGGCTGAGGACTCTGCAGGCTGGTCTCACCTGGCTCAGGACAGTGGGTGGTAGAATGTGCTGGAAGCACAGGGTGGCTCTGGAATGCAGGTAGAGTCCTGCAGCTGGAGTTTGCCTCTGAGTCTTGGAGCCCCTTCCTAGGGTCTTCACCGGCAGAGTTCTGATTAAGACACCTGGGCAAAAACAGTGGCTATTGGCTGTGTTTCTGTCAGTGACAGAGGGAATCATGATTTAGAAAGTTAGAAAGAGTGTAGTTAGAGGGAGAAGAGTCAAGACAGAAGAGAAGAGTGTAGTTAGAGAGAGAAGAATCAAGACAGAACAGTCATTGGCATCCAGCCTTTCGGCAATTGTCATTAGCAGCGCATTGAGTGGGTAGGTGGAGAAAGGAACCAGTAGGACTGGTCGTGGGTTTTTTTTCTTACATATTTTGTTCAATATCCCTTCTCTGGGGGCTGGGATAAATTAGGAATTTGGGATTAACAGATACACACTACTATATATAAAATAGATAACCAAAAAGACCTACTGTATAGCACAGAGAACTATACTCAATATATTGTAATAAACTATAAGGGAAAAGAATCTGAAAAAGAATAAATAAATAAATAAATAAATAAATATATATATATATATATATATATATATATAACTGAATCACTTTGCTGTACACCTGAAACTAACAGAACATTGTAAATCAACTCAACTTCAATAATTAAAAAAAAAGAAAAATCCCCTCTCTGAGAAACTTTCACATCCCAGTGTAGACCATAATAGACAGATAATTGTGGCATTTGATTACCTTCTATAATTTGTGTTACGAAATTTCCTGTGGAAGACAGAAAATCTGTTTCTTAAATTTGCAGCAAATATAAATTCATTTCCACCTAAAAATAATTTTATATATGTTGTTCAATATCCCTTCTCTGGGAGCCGGATTCTAAGAAAGCAAACAACTTTGTTTGGACTTCAAAAGGTATAATTAAGGATGCAAGACATAGAAACATAAAACAAATCATAATGGGAGGTGTTATAGGTCGCCAGAAATGGTTATGTCAGGGACAAGAGACATTCATGCCTTAGAGGACTCAAAGTTTGATGATTCCATGGTGCATGATTTATCAAACTGCGGGTCTCAGCCCCGCAGTGGGTTGTAAAATTGAGTGGATTATGTCCACCATAGAAAAAATACAGTAGAAAATATCAAAGTGCATTGTGTGTAGGACGGTTATGCATTTCATGAGCATTTTTTTATGTTATAAACACGCACACAAGTGTACATGGTGGGTTTCATTATAAAATATATTTCTCCTCACAGATTCAATCAAACAATTTCAAAGATGTTCCGTTCACCAAAGTAATCTCCAACCTAGATCTTTATTACCATTTATTAAATGCCTAAATATTTCCAGGCCCATTAATAACAATGCTTAAGAAAATTTTTTAGGAAGTGACAATGACGCACTCCCTGACTGAGTCAGCCAGAAGACTGTCTTCATGATGATAACAGCTTACGTTCACCGAACACTATTTGCATGCTGGGAATCATGTTAAAATATTTTTCATCCATTATTTAATCTACTTCTCATAACAACCCTAAGAGGAGGCTACTATAATTCTTCTTATTTTTCAGATGATTCAAGAGAAGTTCCCAGAACTACAGTAACTTGCCCCAGGTCCCTCAGTTAGTAGAACTCAAGCCCATGCCTGTCTGACTCCACAGAAAAAGACTTGTACCATCACACTGCATTGTTTTTCAAGAACAAATCCCTTTTTGTGGCTGAGTAATATTCCACAAAAAGGGCTTTGTTCTTGGAAAACAACGCAGTATGTTGTACAAGGCTTTGTCTCTGAAAGTGTATCATTTGCAGAGATGTGGATGGACCTAGAGACTGTCATACAGAGTGAAGTTAAGTCAGAAAGAGAAAAAAAAATCATATGTTAACACATATATGTGGAATCTAGAAAAATGGTACAGATGAACCTATTTGCAAAGCAGAAATAGAGACACAGATGTAAGAACAAAGGTATGGACACTAAGGGGGGAAAGGGGGGAGTGGGATGAATTGGGAGATTGGGATTGACATATATACACTACTATGTATAAAATAGATGACTAATGAGAACATCCTCTTTGACACAGGGAACTCTACTTGGTGCTCTGTGGTGACCTAAATGGGAAGGAAATCCAAAAAAAGAGGGGATATATGTATACGTACGGTTGATTCACTTTGCTGTACAGCAGAAACTGACACGGCAGTGTAAAGCAACTATACTCCAATAAAAAAAAAAAAAGAAAGAACAAATCCCTCACAGAAAGCCTTGTCATTTGTAAATCTTCTTTTGTGGCCTCTTTTAAAATGTTCCCCAGTTAGCGCTAGGATGAGTCAACCCCCCTCGGTCCCCATGGAAGGTTGATAAAGAGTGTTTCTTCAGTCATGGGTGTGGAGGGTGGGGTAATGCTGGAGAGAGCTGATTCTTGGTCTGATTCTAAGAAACCTGTCCCATCCTCTGCCTACAGACTCTGTCCTAACAGGCCTGAGGGCTTAGATTCAGTGGATCCTCCCACTGAATGGCAGGCATTTCCCTCATTCCTCGCTTCCACCAAGAATGAAGTTTCTTCCCCAACCAGAGAACAAGAGCAACAAAACATACTAGGAATACTCAGTTTGGGACTCCCTGGAGCTAGAATGAACTTCTCTGGGTCAGACATCAGCAAACTTATTTGAGGACAAAGGGCCAGATAGTAAATCTTTTTTTTTTTTTTTTTTTTTTTTTTTTTTTGCGGTACACGGGCCTCTCACTGCCGCAGCCTCTCCCGTCGCGGAGCACAGGCTCCGGACGCGCAGGCTCAGCGGCCATGGCTCACGGGCCCAGCCGCTCCGCGGCATGTGGGATCTTCCCGGCCCGGGGCACGAACCCGCGTCCCCTGTATCGGCAGCATCGGCAGGCAGACTCCCAACGACCACGCCACCAGGGAAGCCCGATAGTAAATATTTTTGACTTTGCGAACCATGTGGTCTCTGCCAGGAGGCTTCAATCTAGCCATTGTAGTCAGAAAACAGTATGGGCAACACTTAAATGAATGTGGCTGGATTTGGCCTCAGGGCTATGGGTTGCCAACCCCGGTTCAAGAGCCTAAAACTGAATCTTCTCTAATGGCCAGTTCGGGAGAAGAAAAGCATATAACTTGGCTCAATTTTTAGTTCTCTATTCCCCCGGAATCCTTTTTGCTGTGTGTCATCCTCCTCCAATATTCAAACAACTTTTTACCAGCAGTCCTGCATCAAGACCTAGGAAGCTGTGGAGTATGGAGGGTATCTGGGTTTTGTTCCCGAGATCCTCTTGTGTTGGTAGGTTCACGTGTCATCATGTTGAGGTGTGGATATGTGGGAGGGTCTCCCCATCCGGGTCCAAAAGAAGGACTCCTGTGAGGCACTGTGTCCTTCAAGATTCTTCTCTCCTTTACTCAAGAACAGGATTTCAGAATAGTTTTCACCAAATGAAGCCAACATCTTCCACAAATAACTGGCAGCAAAAAATGAACCCATGTGCTTACATCGCGGGTAAAGTCTGTGTTAAATAACGTTGCCCTCACATAGGAAGTTTCCCTTGACTAAGAGAAAGCCCGCTGTACCCCACATCCCACCCATACCACAGGGCTGCTGTTTGCATTTTTCACCCTCTGTGAGTCTATTCCTTTAGCTTCCAGTTCAGCCTCTAATTAAAGAGAGGATAGCCATCCTAACATAGTGTTGAGCTTGAAAATAATGGTGCAAAATGGTCAGTAATGTGACCTAATGGTTTCCTAAAATTATGTATATTTATCTTCCTTCCAGGATTCCTTTCTTCCTCTGTCCCTCTCTCCCTTCCTTCCTTCCTTCCTTTCTTTCCTTTCTTTCTTTCTTTTCTTTTTCTTTCTTTCTTTCATTCTTTCTTTCTTTCTTTCTTTCTTTCTTTCTTTCTTTCTTTCTTTCTTTCTTTCTTTCTTTCTTTCTTTCTTTCTCCCCTCCTCCTGTTCCTCCCCTTCCCTCTCATTCGCTCTCTTTTTTGTGTTAACAATCTCCTAATACTTTCTTTTTAAAGAAATTTTATTTATTTATTTTTTATACAGCATGTTCTTATTAGTTATCTATTTTATACATATTAGTGTATATATGTCAATCCCAATCTCCCAATTCATCCCAGCCCCCCTTTCCCCCCTTGATGTCCATACATTTGTTCTCCACATATATATGTTAATATACAATATTTGTTTTTCTTTGTCTGATTCAGTTCAACTCTGTATGACAGTCTCTTGGTCCATCCACGTCTCTACAAATGACCCAATCTTGTTCCTTCTTATAGCTGAGTAACATTCCATTGTACATATGAACCACATCTTCTTTATCCATTTGCCTGTCAGTGAGGATTTAGGTTGCTTCCATGACTTGGCTATTGTAAATAGCACTGCAATGAACATTGGGGTGCATGGGTCTTTTCGAATTATGGTTTTCTCTGGGTATGTGGTTTCCTCCCAATCCCCAGTAGTGGGATTGCTGGGTCATATGGTAATTCTATTTTTAGTTTTTTAAGGAACCTCCATACTGTTCTCCATAGTGGTTGTATCAATTTACATCCCCACCAACATACAAGAGGGTTCCCTTTTCTCCACACCCTCTCTAGCATTTGTTGTTTGTAGATTTTTTGATGATGCCCATTCTAACTGGTGTGAGGGTGATACCTCATTGTAGTTTTGATTTGCATTTCTCTAATAATTAGTGATGTTGAGCAGCTTTTCATGTGCCACTTGGCCATCTGTATGTCTTCTTTGGAGAAGTGTCTATTTAGGTCTTCTGCCCAATTTTTATTGGGTTGTTTGTTTATTTAATATTGAGCTGCATGCGCTATTTATATATTTTGGAGATTAATCCTTTGTCCATTGATTCATTTGCAAATACTTTCTCCCATTCTAAGGGTTGTCTTTTCATCTTGTTTATAGTTTCCTTTGCTGTGCAAAAATGTTTAAGTTTCATTACGTCCCATTTGTTTATTTTCGTTTTTATTTCCATACTCTAGGAGGTGGGTCAAAAAAATCTTGCTGTGATTTATGTCAAAGAGTGTTCTTCCTATGTTTTCCTCTGAGAGTTTTATTGTGTCCAGTGTCACATTTAGGTCTTTAATCCATTTTGAGTTTATTTTTGTGTATGGTGTTAGGGAGTGTTCTAATTTCATTCTTTTACATGTAGCTGTCCAGTTTCCCCAGCACCACTTATTGAAGAGACTGTCTTTTTTCCATTGTATATGCTTGCTTCCTATGTCATAGATTAGTTGACCATAGGTGCATGGGTTTACCTCTGGGCTTTCTATTCTGTTCCATTTATCTATATTTCTGTTTTTGTGCCAGTACCATATTGTCTTGATTACTGTAGCTTTGTAGTATAGTCTGAAGTCAGGGATTCTTATTCCTCCAGCTCCATTTTTTTCCCCTCAAGATTGCTTTGGCTATTTGGGGTCTTTTGTGTCTCCATACAAATTTTAAGACTTTTTGTTTTAGTTCCATAAAAAATGCCATTGGTAATTTGATAGGGATTGCATTGAATCTGTAGATTGCTTTGGGTAGTATAGTCATTTTCACAATATTGATTCTTCCAATCCAAGAACATGGTATAACTCTCCATCTATTTGTCTCATCTTTGATTTCTTTCATCAGCGTCTTATAGTTTTCTGAGTATACGTGTTTTACCTCCTTAGGTAGGTTTATTCCTAGGTATTTTATTCTTTTTGTTGCAATGGTGAATGGGATTGTTTCCTTAATTTCTCTTTCTGATCTTTTGTTGTTAGTGCACAGGAATGCAAGAGATTTCTGTGCATTAATTTTGTATCCTGCAACTTTACCAGATTTATTGATTAGCTATAGTAGTTTTCTGGTGGCATCTTTAGGATTCCCTATGTATAGTATCATGTCATCTGTTAACAGTGACAGTTTTACTTCTTTTCCAACTTGTATTCCTTTTATTTCTTTTCCTTCTCTGATTGCCGTGGCTAGGACTTCCAAAACTATGTTGAATAATAGTGGAAAGAGTGGACATCCTTGTCTTGTTCCTGATCTTAGAGGAAATGCTTTCAGTTTTTCACCATTAAGGACAATGTTTGCTGTGGGTTTGTCGTATATGGCCTTTATTATGTTGAGGTAGGTTCCCTCTATGCCCACTATCTGGAGCGTTTTTATCATAAATAGGTGTTGTATTTTGTCAAAAGCTTTTTCTGCATCTATTGAGATGATCATACGGTTTTATTTTTCAATTTGTTAATATGGTGTATCACCTTGATTGATTTGTGTGTGTTGAAGAATCCTTGCATACCTGGGAAAAATCTCACTGGATCATGGTGTATGATCCTTTTAATGTGTTGTTGGATTCTGTTTGCTAGTATTTTGTTGAGGATTTTTGCATCTATATTCATCAGTGATATTGGCCTGTAAATTTCTTTTTTTTGGTATCTTTGGTTTTGGTATCAGGGTGATGGTGGCCTTGTAGAATGAATTTGGGAGTGTTCCTTCCTTTGCAATTTTTTGGAAGAGTTTGAGAAGGATGGGTGTGAACTCTTCTCTAAATGTTTGATAGAATTCACCTGTGAAGCCATCTGGTCCTGGACTTTTGTTTGTTGGAAGATTTTTAATCACAGTTTCAATTTCATTACTTGTGATTGGTCTGTTCATATTTTCTATTTCTTCCTGGTTCAGTTTGGAAGGTTATACCTTTGTAAGAATTTGCGCATTTCTTCCAGGTTGTTCATTTTATTGGCATTTGTAAGAATTTGCGCATTTCTTCCAGGTTGTTCATAAGATGCTTGTAGTAGTCTCTTAGGATGCTTTGTATTTCTGCGGTGTCCGTTGTAACTTTTCCTTTTTCATTTCTAATTTTATTGATATGAGTCCTCTGCCTCTTTTTCTTGATGAGTCTGGCTAAAGGTTTATCAATTTTGTTTATCTTCTCAAAGAACCAGCTTTTAGTTTTATTGGTCTTTGCTATTGTTTTCTTTGTTTCTATTTCATTTTATTTCTGCTCTGATTTTTATGATTTCTTTCCTTCTACTAGCTTTGGGTTTTGTTTGTTCTTCTTTCTCTAGTTCCTTTAGGTGTAAGGTTAGATTGTTTATTTGAGATTTTTCTTGTTTCTTGAGGTAGGATTGTATTGCTATAAACTTCCCTCTTAGAACCACTTTTGCTGCATCCCATAGGTTTTGGATTGTCGTGTTTTTGTTGTCATTTGTCTCTAGGTATTTTTTGATTTCCTTTTTTATTTATTCAGTGATCTCTTGGTTATTTCATAATGTATTGTTTAGCCTCCATGTGCTTGTGTTTTTTACGTTTTTTTCCCTGTAAATTATTTCTAATCTCATAATGTTGTGGTCAGAAAAGATGCTTGACATGATTTCAATTTTCTTAAATTTACCAAGGCTTGATTTGTGACCCAATATGTGATTTATCCTGGAAAATATTCCATGTGCACTTGAGGAGAAAGTGTAATCTGCTGTTTTTGGAAGGAATGCCCTATAAATATCTATTAAATTTATCTGGTCTATTGTGTCATTTAAAGCTTGTGTTTCCTTATTAATTTTCTGTCTGGATGATCTGTCCATTGGTGTAAGTGAGGTGTTAAAGTCCCCCACTATTACTGTGTTACTGTCGATTTCCTCTTTTATAGCTGTTATCAGTTGCCTTATGTATTGAGGTGCTCCTGTGTTGGGTGCATATATAATTGTTATATCTTCTTCTTGGATTCATCCCTTGATCATTATGTAGTGTCCTTCCTTGTCTCTTGTAACATTCTTTATTTTAAAGTCTATTTTCTCTGGTATGAGTATTGCTACTCCAGCTTTCTTTTGATTTCCATTTGCATGGAATCTCTTTTTCCATCCCCTCACTTTCAGTCTGTATGTGTCCCTAGGTCTGAAGTGGGGGGGTCTCTTGTAGACAGCATATATATGGGCCTTGTTTTTGTATCCATTCAGTGAGCCTGTGTCTTTTGGTTGGAGCATTTAATCCATTCACATTTAAAGTAATTATCGATATGTATGCTCCTATGACCATTTTCTTAATTGTTTTGGGTTTGTTTTTGTAGGTCCTTTTCTTCTCTTGTGTTTCCCACTTAGAGAAGTTCCTTTAGCATTTGTTGTATAGTTGGTTTGGTGGTGCTGAATTCTCTTAGCTTTTGCTTGTCTGTAAAGCTTTTGATTTCTTCATTGAATTGAATGAGATCCTTGCCGGGTAGAGTAATCTTGGTTGTAGGTTCTTCCTTTCATCCTTTTAAGTATATCGTGCCACTCCCTTCTGGCTTGTAGAGTTTCTGCTAAGAAATCAGCTGTTAACCTTATGGGAGTTCCCTTGTATGTTATTTGTCAGTTTTCCCTTGTTGCTTTTAATAATTTTTCTTTGTCTTTAATTTTTGTCAGTTTGATCACTAGATATCTTGGCATGTTTCTCCTTGGGTTTATCCTGCCTGGGACTCTCTGTGCTTCCTGGACTTGGGTGGCTATTTCTCTTCCCATGTTAGGGAAGTTTTCGTCTATAATCTCTTCAAGTATTTTCTCGGGTACTTTCTCTCTCTTTTCTCCTTCTGGGACCGCTATAATGCAAATGTTGCATTTAATGTTGTCCCAGAGGTCTCTTAGGCTGTCTTCATTTCTTTTCATTCTTTTTTCTTTATTCTCTCCTGCAGCAGTGAATTCCACCATTCTGTCTTCAAGGTCACTTATCTGTTCTTCTACCTCAGTTATTCTTCTGTTGATTCCTTCTAGTGTATTTTTCATTTCAGTCATTGTATTGTTCATCTCTGTTTGTTCTTTAATTCTTCTAGGTGTTTGTTCTTTAATTCATCTAGGTCTTTGTTAAACATTTCTTGCATCTTCTCAGTCTTTACCTCCATTCTTTTTCCAAGGTTCTGGATCATCTTTACTATCATTATTCTGAATTCCTTTTCTGCAGGTTGCCTATCTACACTTTGTTTAGTTGTTTTTCTGGGCTTTTATATTGTCCCTTCATCTGGTACATAGCCCTCTGCCTTTTCATTTTGTCTATCTTTCTGTGAATGTGGTTTTTGTTCCGCAGACTGCTGGACTGTAGTTCTTCTTGCTTCTGCTGTCTGCTTTCTGGTGGATGAGGCTATCTAAGAGGCTTATTCAAGTTTCCTGATGGGAGGGACTTGTAATGGGTAGAGTTGGGTGTTGCTCTTGTGGACAGAGCCCAGTAAAATTTTAATCTGCTTGTCTGCTGATGGGTAGGGCTGAGTTTCCTCCCTGTTGGTTGTTTGGCCTGAGGCGACCCAGCACTGGAGGCTACAGGCTTTTTGGTGGGGTTTTTGGTGGACTCTGGATGGGCTCACACCAAGGATTACTTCCCAGAACTTCTTCTGCCAGTGTCCTTGTCCCCAAAGTGAGACACAGCCACCCCTCGCCTCTGTAGGAACCCTCCAACACTAGCAGGTAGTTCTGGTTCAATCTCCTATGGGGTCACTACTCCTTCACCTTGGGTCCTGATGCACACACTACTTTGTGTGTACCCTCCAAGAGTGTAGTCTCTGTTTTCCCCAGTCCTGTCGAAGTCCTCCAGTCAAATCCTGCTGGCATTCAAAGTCAGATTCTATGGGAATTCCTCCTCCTGTTGCCAGACTCCCAGGTTGGGAAGCCTGACGTGGGACTCAGAGCCTTCACTCCAGTGGGTGGACCTTTGTGGTATAAGTGTTATCCAGTTTTTGAGTCACCCACCCAGTGGTTATGGGATTTGATTTTATTGTGATTGCGCCCCTCCTACCATCCCACTGTGGCTTCTGTTTTGTCTTTGGATGTGGGGTATCTTTTTTGGTGAGTTCCAGCATCTTCCTGTCGATAATTGTTCAGCAGTTAGTTGTGATTCTGGTGCTCTCTCAAGAGGGAGTGAGCACAAGTCTTTCTACTCCACCATCTTGAACGAATCTCTCCTACTACTTTCTAAGATGATATATCCTAGGAACCAGAAGGTCCTTTCTCAACCTAGTTACAGGTTAGGGGTGAGGATATCAGCTCGAAGGAATGAGTGGTGAAATGAGTGCTCTGTCTTGGAAAAGAAACACGGAGAAGCTGGGAGAAAGATCTGGGCATGAGGAGGCTGGTGCCAAGGGAAATGAACTTGGGCAGAGTATTGCGAGGAAGGCTGGGGTTGACGTTGGGACAGTGGTGGTGAGGGCTAAGGGTGAGCAAGCTGGCAAGCCTCTTCCATCTCCTCTTTGGAATCTTCAGGAACACTTCAGACTAATGCATTGGGGGATTGAGTTTTTATTCTTTGGGTAGATAAAGAAGCATGCTAGTGCAGTGTGAAGACAGATCTCCCCACCAAGACAAGTGCTTTATATGTGCTTTATTCTCTTTCTTACATGTACACCCTTACTCATATATACATTATATACATTTTCCTTATATAGATATGCAGTATACAACAAAACCACCAAAATCTTAACAGTTGTTAATTCTTCATGGGGGGGGGTACCAGCCATTTTTATTATTCATTTTAATTTTTTGGGTATTTTCTGAACTTTGCATAAGGAACATGTGTTAATTTTATCCCCAGAAAAAATGAAAGAAACAGCTCTTTATCAGCTATTTTCATCTAAGTGTTTATATAGAGGGAGAAGAAAGAGAGAAAGACTGAACGCTGACTATTTGAAAGGAGCTAAAGGGAGTGCTGGAAGAGGAAGCTGGGGCATCCCAAATCTTCCCAGATTCCATTTTTATTGAGGGATGGTGGGATAAGAACATTAGAACAGCATAAATATAGCATTGCATTTCCTTTCTGAACTCTCTCAGGGAAAAGGCATGGACGGGGAGCAAGAGTGTTGGTTGATGAGACATTTTCCCACGTTCTGGGTCCAGAAAGAGAGAAGAGCTTGCTTGAAACATTAGAAGTTGGGGAAATGTGTATTTAAAATGAGCTCCTTCTGCATTTTTGTTTTACCTTTTTTTGAAGCACTATGATCATACTTTTACGTCCCCCCACATTTCTCTCTAAACCTCCAATTGGCATTTTACAGGGGGTTTGTTTCAGGTGTTCTTTTGAGAAGAGGTGACAATGCTCAATGAAAAGAAATAAGGAGAAAAGGAGAGAACAGAGGACCTGGGGCCCTTCATCCATTTTAGTGAACATTTAGGGTGTGCTTACGTGAGGGGTGATAACGGATCAAAGAATAGTACAGAAGCCCTATCTTCCAGGAGCCCTAATACAATGTTTCTCATCCCAGCAGCACATTAGAGTCACCTGGGGGTATATTGAAAAATGCCATGGCAGATCCCAACCCTGGACCACACAATGAGAATCTCAACGGCAAGGATCTGAGCACCAGTATTTTTTAAAATCACACGAGGTGGCTCTAATATGCAGCAAAGGTTGAGACCAACAGTCTAAAAGCCAAGGCAGAGCAGGAAGGGGGCGTGCAACTCTACGTGCTAGGAGAGGAACGTGTGAGTCCGTGTTGGTCATGGAAGTGGAGGAAGAGATCGACTTTTCCTCGGGAGGTGATGTTGGGTAAAAGAGTCACAGAAGGAGAGACGCTTCAGCTCCATCTTAAAGGACAAGAGGAAGTTGATCAAATCAGACAAAAGTGATGTGGTGGTGTGCATTCCATGCCAAGAAATCAACCAGTGCCAAGGCATGGAGGGATGACACGTGGGGGACACCCTGGAGCCACCTAGGCAGGGCCAGGCAGTGTACTAGTTTGCTAGGCTGCTGTCACACACCACCACCTCCTGGGTGACTTAGCCATCAGGAATGTATTGTCTCAAATGCAATGACCCTGCAGCGTGGATTAAGCTAGAGGTAGAGGTGAGAAGGAGCCTAGGGTAGTGACTTGTTTTTCTAGCATGATGTAGGCAGTAAGAGAAAACTTTACAAAAGGAGACTTGATAAGGCTTTGGGACCAATTGATATGCCAGGTGGGAGTGGGAAAGGGGGACTGGATCCAAAAGTAACTCAGAGGTATGACTGGGAGAATAGTAGTGTGTTTAGTTTTTTTTTTTTTTTAAACAGAAAAAGAGAAGTCTATCTTTGCGGGGAAGAGTGAGTTCAGTTTCAGGTTTGTTGGGAAAGAGGTGATAGAGGACACCCTACTGGAAACATCAGCAGAGCACCAGAGATACAGAACTGTGCCTCGAGAGAAGAGTTAGGGCCGGAGACCTAAAGAGGTTACAGAGGGGGGATGGTTGAAACCTTGAGGTGTTTACAGCCCAGAGGCAACAGCAACAATGACCAAAGGGGGCTAAAGGGGGCTCCTCCATTTCACTTTCCTTGTACCTGAATCCTCTCCTGCTTCTCGTGCACAGGGACGAGTTCTGCAGGCCAAAGATAAATGGTGTCTTGGCTTCTTCTCCTGGGCCAACTAGGATGGCTGTGACCACTCAGGGCATTGACTTTCTCAAAGCCTACAGGGAACTGTGGGAAGTGTCTAAACCAGTACCATGGCTGGCAGGTGTGTTGTCCTTGGAGGACTGGAAGACTGGGTTGCCATCAAAAGCAAGGCCATTTAGTTTCCCCTAAATTATATACTGGGTCCCCAAGAGAAGACCAATATGGCCTCTGGAAGGACCAGGGCCCCCATGGGTACAAGGATGCTGAGTCTTCCTTGGGAGGTTCCTGTAAGAGTTGGCATTCTACTGCTCCCCTCTTTTCCACAAGTGGCTCTAACCTATAACCTGTGCTCCATATTTTGGGCCCTTAGGCCAGGAAAACTCCTTGAATGACACATGGAAAAAGGACTGGATTTGCCATTGGGAGACCTGAGTTCTAATCCTGAGGCCGTTTCTGAGACATTCAATAAATCACTTTACAGACATTGAAAAGAAACACACCTTGAGTTTACTTCTTCATCTGTAGAAGGAAAAGAGGTCGCCTATAGGATCTTGAAGCTCCTTGAAACTCCAAAATTCCATGATTTTTATGTTCTAATCAGAGCTCAGACCAAGGATAGTCAATGCCTGCTGTACCTGAGACTGGCCAAGCAATCCCAAACCTGTATATTTGTGAAAATGGACAGATGAGTTGGTTCTTCTTGTGCTTTTTTGTCTCCTTTGGCCCTAAGGCTGTTTCTCTTCCCTGCTGTCTTCTGTCACTTGAAGTTTGCTCAGAGAACTATGATTAACAAAAATTGCTAAAAGCAGGCAGCTTTGGCTAGATTGACTTCTCAGCAATTACACCAAACAGTTGCTCCAAGGATATATTTGCTCTTTTTCAGCCACCGCGGCACCACAGACAAACTTCTCCCATGGCAATGGGCCCCCTTTGCCAATTCATGCAGGTAACAAGCCGTGTCTTTCCCTGGCAATGGAGATTTTCCTGTTGTGGCCTGAAAGGAAGGCACTGTCAGTTTTATTATTTTTGAATGAAAATGTTTTGAATCATTTGTTTGATGACTCCTCCTCTAGGACTGTGTGGAGTGATGACTAAGTTAGGAGAGGGCCATACAGGGCAAGCCAGGTCTCCATATGTAACAGGGAAGAGGGGAATCTGACTACATGTTGGATCTGTTTCTTTTACTTTAACCTTTGTTTTCCGCTGCTTTTGTTTACTAAAAGGATACTGTCTATACATAATGGCCTGCCTTGGGGAACCCTGCCCCTCTGCCTGAATGTTAAACTAAAGTGCCTTTGTTCAGGGAAACATCCTGACCCTGTCCACCTGTGTGAACAGCTGCAAGAAAGGAGAAATTAACGCATCCCCTCTATGAGGCTGGCCATTCCAGGGGTATTTGCAAAACTTATGGCCTTTTTACTTTACTTCGTCATCTCCTCCCCTTCTCTGTTCTATAAAAGAAACTGGCAGCCAAACCCCAATAAGATGGTTTTGTGGAGACATTAGTCTGCCATCTTGTTGGTATGTGGGCTTTCTGAATAAAGTCATATTCCTTGCTTCAACACGTCGTCTCCTGACTTATTGGCCTGTCATGCAGCCAGCAGAGCGAGCTTGGACTCGGTAACATGTATAGTTATGGGAGGACATTTTTTCTCGAGCAGCAAATACCTTGCCAAACCAATTCCAGGTGGCCAGGGGCCAGTTATTCCACGTTTCACTGCTTGAATTTTGGTTCTTGAGATATAAACATGTAATTAGAGAATAACGGGCCCATGTCTTAGGGAGGGAAATACAATGCTGAGCGGTAGAGTAATGTGCCTGGAACATCTTAGAGTTTGTGATAGAAGAGATAAGATTAGAACCTCATGGACTCAAACTGAATCCAAGATGCCATGCTTCTTCATATGTAAATATATGCATTTGGTATCTTGTAGAAGATGCTGGATACTCTGCTAAATGCTGGTTTTCAGCACATTTTCTTCCTAATATTTCATACGTTCTCCTTGTGTAACCCAAAGAAACGTCTCAGATGCTGCTAAGAGACTGGTACTCGGATAACTGAGTCAGGATGCTTTAGGGTACAAGTCTTTCCAAGGACCAGAAATAATATTACATTTTAAAAATCTTGAATTCCACTTCTTCCATTTTTCCGTCTCTCCTAGACAGTGGATGGTTTCATTCCTCTGTAACACTCTAACAAAAACCAAGCTATGAAAGAGATTAGACCTAACTGTGAATCCAGGGACAACATACCTTAAACACGCCTAAAGTTGTAGCAAGAACATAGGGAAGTAATATTTCTGAATTCTGAGGAAATTGGAGAAGCTATAGCGTCCATCCCCCTGTCCTAGGGCAGCAGTACATATAAATTAAGTAAGTCACGCTAATTGTAGAGATTGCCAGCCATGGTGATTCCATAACCCCTTCAGAAGGGCATTTCACGAAACCTTCATGGTTATTTTTTTTTTCCTGTATCCTTTCTAAGTCTCTTTCTCTCTAATTGTAGCTGCGCGATCGCCAAAAAGTAACAAAGTAGATTTAATCATTCATCAAACTTATTTTCTAAGTTAAATAGCACACATTTCTTCATCTTTTCTTCAAATCTTTAAAACTATTTTTAGACATTTGATGAATGATCAGTTTATTGCTAATTCCTAGAACTTTCTCATTTCATGACATCTTTCAAATGGTGAAGAGGCTTCGCAGGTCAGTTCCTGCATAACTCAGAGCAGAAACATACATTTGTATAAAAACCCTGAGTGACCCTTCACCTACCCAGAGAGCTCTTTTTTGGCAACTTGACCTTTGGGATTAAGCATCTTGACAACAGCAAGACACAATCAGCAATGGAGAGGACAGCAAAACTGTAAAGAGTGGACAGTAGACCAAGTCAGTGCATCAGGCTGGGGCCAGTTATAAAAGACCAAGCAGCTCTACACATCTTCTTGGTCCCTGGGCAGTCAATGGTTTAAAATACTTTAAAATCAACATTGATTTTCATCATGATGACCACAGGCCATTTAGAAAAGATGCTACAAAGGGTATCTGCAATAGAATCCACGTAGAGTTGGAGAAGTGTGTTTCTTCCTCTAGAACGCTTTCCAACCAAACGTATCCCTGTAAAGTTAGTCTTGGCACAAAAAGAGGTCAGTGAGCTAGAAATGGTACTGGTGTACTGGTGTCAGAAAAATGTAAGTCAAGAGATTTTTCTGTTAGCAACTCAAAAAGATAAGGAAAGTAGGGAACAAAGGGAAGGGATGAGTCAGTCCCCTTAGGCAATTAGCAACAATCCTAAACCCCAGGACCAGGTAGGATTGGTCAGGGGTAGGAAAGATGTGCCTGAATATGGGCTTTTATTTGCATAGAAATTTATTTTGGACCCTCAATTTGAAAATGCCCAGCAACCTCTGCATCAGAAAGGGCACCATGAGCAATCTGAATAAACTGGGCTTTCAACTCAAGGTACCTCCACACGGCCTCGACTGATGTCTACAGCAGCCGCCTGGCTTTTAGCAGAAGCCACCGTGTGCACATCAGGCTTCAAAGGACAGATGGGGGGGAAATGCCAAGAAAGCCACTAGTTTGATATTAAACCTACCTGCAGCAACTTACTCAGCTTTGATGATGAATTCCTCTGTGTCTGGATCACTTTTTTGTTTGCTTGGATATTAATCCAATACGGCACTTAGGTCATAACCTTCTCGAGGTTGCAAACTTGAACGTATCTAAGCCCTGCAAAGTTGGGTAAATGTTCTTAATAAATCATTCAATGTTCACTTAACAGATATTTCCTAAGTGCCAGTTCTGTGCCAGGTAATGCTCTAGACATGAAAAAAGTGGCCAAAATTCCTACCCTGATGGAGATCACCTTTATGGAGGATATACATAGTTTCTGTATTTTTTGTTTATCACCAAAATGAAATAGAAAAGGGTGAAATGGGAAGTGAGAACAAAAATTACTGATGAGGAAAGACAGCCCAGGTGCCACAGAGGCCTCAGCAGCGAGCCCTTCCCAGATCTGGCTGTGCTGCAGAATTGGCAGGGGAGCTGTTAGAAATACAGAGTGCCTGAGAGACAGAGACAAACAGAGACAGAAAGAGACTGACAAAGAGAGACAGAGAGAGATACAGAGAGACAGACAGGGGAAATATTTTTATATATGTACACAGTTTATTAAAATATAATTTATAAATTTAGGAAAAAAAAAAGAAGTACAGAGCATGAAAACTCACGCAAGACACCTCTGAGTTAGTTCTCCAGATGTGAGGTCCAGGAATCTGTATTTTCAAAAAGCTCCCTAAGCAATTCTGATAGGTCCCACGCAGAATTGTTCCTAAACTTATGTTTAGAAATCACTGAGCTAGATGTTCTCTTGATGTTTATATCTGTTGGCATTCCGGCGGGAAACAAAAGGCACATTCAGTGGGATAAATTAAGGAAGATGTACAGCGGGATGGTTTACAAATGAGTGGTCAGGCTGTCGGGAAACCCCCAAAGGATGGCCGATCACAGAGGGCAGCTGTTAGCATCTCTAAGCCTGGGAGAGAGGGGAGTGGGGTCCCCTAACAGTGGAGGCAGAGAGGGCTGGGGGGAAAGAACCTCTTGACAGGGGCTGTGACCTTCAGTTGAGAGAAGCAACCTGGTTCGAGCCAAACCCACCTGGAATCCAGAGGGGCAGGGAGACCACCCAGACCAGCCTCTGAGGGTGCAAAGAGGGATGGAGAAAAGGGTGGAGGGTGTGACTGGAGGGGCAAATGAAGACATCCAGCCCAAGGCTTTTTTCAATGTGGAAACATAGGGAAATATAATGGTACCCCAATCGATCTAAAGCTATATTGCCAATATTTCATAGCACAGTTTTTTTCATGAGAGGTCTAACTCTTAGCCCCTTGTTAACTTTACTTGGTACCCCAATAAAATACCAGGTTTTTGTTCTTGCTTTTGTTTTTTCAATAGCAGTTAATGTTTATCAAATAATCATTAAATTCTATGTACTCTGATAATTTTTTTTAATTTATAGAACAGCACTTCAAAGTAGGAATTATTATTTTACTGAAAAGGAAATGAATGCACAGAGAGGTTAAGACATTTACCATGGGTCATCCAGCGTGTAAGCATAAAGTCATGATCTGAGGTCACATCTGTCTTATATCAATGCCCGTGCTGTTGAACTTTAGGCTGTTTTGCGAAGCTTCTCCAGGAATATGTAAATGCCAGTTGCTCCCAGTAACTTGGAAGGCAATGCTCTGGGCAATTTTGTCAAGAACAAGAAAACTGCAGTTCCTTGTATTATTGAATATAGTCTCATATTCATTCATTACTTATCAAATATTTGTGTTTGTTAAATATTATGTTATCTCCCCATTCATACTCAGGAAGCAACTTGGACCTTGTGGATTGACTATTTATGATTTTATGCATTCATAAATCATAGGCTTGAGCACAAGGTTGTGGTACATTTTCTCTGTGCTCTGCTGGTACTTCTGTGCTCAGAACAGAACTAGGATGACCCACTGTTCTGATGTGGCCTGTGCTGAACGGTTTCCAGGACGTGGAACTTTCAGTGTTAAAACCAGGACAGTGCCAGACATACCAGACTGGTTGGTAAATGCCAGGCTTTTCTTTTCTTTTTTTTTTTAATTGAAGTAAAGTTGATTTACAATGTTGTGTTAATTTCTGCTGTACAGCAGAGTGACTCAGTTTTACATATAGGATATTGAATATAGTTCCCTGTGCTACACAGTAGGACCTTGTTGCTTATCCATCCTGTATATAATAGTTTACTTCTGCTAATCCCCAACTCCCAATCCATCCCTCCCCCACTCCCCAATGCCAAGCTTATTTAAAGAGAGCTTCAGTTTTACAATGAGAGCCTCAATAAATTCTTAAAACACATATAAAAAAATATTTTAAGTCTAATTTTCTTCACATTTTCCCTGTTTAGCCCTGGTTTGATCTGTTCCTGCAGTATTCTAAGTCTAGCTTTTGGCCCTTCCTTAAGACAGATAAGCTGAGGCACAGAGGTTACGTGATAGGACAGGAAGAAGGAATTCAAAAAAGGTTCAGCCCAGACGAGTCGCCGTGGCGGCCAAGATGGTGAGTGACTGCTTGCTCCCCTTGGTGGACAAAAAGATCACTGAGGTCAAGGGCCCAGCGGTCTCAGGACTTAGAACTGGGCCTGTTCCATGGCAGCAGCTTGGTGACCCATTGGGGAGCATCTGGGCTCCAAGGGAGGTATATTTATGCAAGATTTGTTTCCAAACTTCCTCTGCTCGTCATGAAACTTGGCTTTGGTATCATCCTTGAAACATATAAGACACTTGAGGTGGGGGAGGGGGAACAGGGAGCCTCATATCATAGGAGAATTTCCCGCTAAGTAAGCTTCCAGTCCCATTCCCTAAAGATTGATCTGTCCTGGGGACTCTGCCAGCTCCTCCCAAACCCACAGGAGTCAGGGCACAAAAACAAAGACAATAAGAGCCTGCTGTGTAGCACAGGGAACTCTACTCAATCCCCTGTAATGGTCTATATGGGAAAAGAATCTAAAAAAAAAAAAGTGGATATATGTATATGTATAACTGATTCACTTTGCTGTACACCTGAAACTAACACAACATTGTAAAACAACTAGACACAAATGAAAGTTAAATAGAAAATTATAATCTCCCCTCCCCCAAAACAAAACAAAACAAAACCTTAAGAGAGCCCCAGGGCCTCTAGGTTAGCTGGCTTTCTGATTTTCACACGGTCTTCACTCTTTGCTGTTGGTTGGGGGATACCAGACAAATGAATAAATTTTATTTTTTACGGGGACAGAGGTTGGGTTCAAGTAAGTGACCGAGGCTTCCACAGGAAAACTTAGGGATCCCCTGTACGGTATCATTTAAGGAAAAGAGAAGGATGGTGGCAAAGGAACTAATACTTACAAAGCACTTATTCTGTGCCAGGCATATGGCTAGCTTCTTACGTGTCCAGATGAATTTATTCCATGCCAAAATATTACAAGATGATCATTTCCATTTACAGGTAAGGCTGAGATGTGGTTGTATAACTTATCCGAAGTCATACAGCTCGTGAGAGGCAGAGGTGGGATCTGAAACCAGGTCCACTGAACTCTTAAAGCCTCCATCCTCGGATGGAGGATGTAGCCCTGGAAGCATCACTGCTGCCTCCTGGTGGCCCTGAAAATCTCTGGACTGGCTCCTGGGCCACCAGGTTTCTTCCAGTTTCTGATGTTACCCAGATACTAATCGTGACCTGGAAATGTTGAGTTCTTTGTAGAGAAAGCCTGCGAGATGTCTGGAACTAACAGTGAGGAGGTGAGTGACCCTAAAAGAAAGACACAAAGAGTAGCAGAAAACATGGCTTTGGAATTTCCTGCTATTATTTGGGGGAAGACAGCCCATTTGTAAGTGCTAATGAAATCTCTGTTTCAGTTTCACCAGTATCAATTATTCACAGAGAATTAACCACTGCTGAGGCTCTCCCTTCCTGCAGGGAGAATAGCCCAGCCTCCGTGTTTGGCTTTAGTCTTTTGAATATCAGTGCCCTCTGGAGGTTGAACTCAGAGAAACAAAGGCAAGAGAGAAGGACACAGAGTTTTCTGTCCCTGTTCCTTCTTATCTAAGTGGATGCCTCCAAGTACAAAGGCCCGGGGGACTTTGGAGGAACGTGTTTCCTAGTGTGACCCCAAGTGTGAAATATCGTGGGACCACTGGGCTAGTGATGAGGAAATCAAGTGATTCCTCAAATCCATGTCCAAGCTTCTGATTTGTCCCCCGTGACGGAGCTTCCTGCGTGTTCTATCTTGTTTACCTGTCTCAAGGTAATGGAGCCCCGGCAGCAGCCTCTCACCAAGGGGGAAGGATTCCCAGTGAGAAGGCAGTATCACTACCCACAGAGTGTGTACACAGATAGTGACAGAGGGTCGCTATCTGTGTTTTCTTTGTTAAGATACAAGAAGGCCCAGAGAGCAGACGTAGACTCACTCTGTTCCTGCCTGGCGGTCCAAAGCCAGCGATGGCAGGAGCTAACTGGCCTAATGTTTGTTAAGCACCTACTGTGTGCTGGGCCCTACTTTAACTCTTTGATTTCCTTAAGAAGAGGAGTCCTATCCTTTGGTTCTTTTTAAGCTCTGGGTTGAGTTTATTTCTAAATGATAGACTTGTCCCTTAAATAGGATGGCCCATGGTAGGGCTACTCAGGTGAGAGGTAGCGGCAAGGAAATGAGGTGGTAGTACAGTCCCAACAGGGTGAGCCTGGTGAATCTTACGCCTGTAGTTAGGGCTGAGGGGCAGGGGAGGGATTCCCAGACTCTAAGCTTCTTTTTCTTTTTTTTTTTTTTTTTCCCAACAAGTGTGATTTAGGAAGTTCAGGCCTAGGAAGCCTTTGCTACTAGTCTGTACCTGATTTCAACACCTGTTTGGATAGCTGGGCTCTGATTGTGTTCCTAAGTGTCAGTAACATCTCGTAGTAACAATTCTGATGACTAGATGCGTCTTTTTGCTGTGGCTGAGGCCTTGACTTGGTAACCCACCCACATCCTGTCAACTCATACCATTACTGAGCTCACTGGTTCAACTTGCAACAACCAGCACCTGTGTCCACCCGCCTGCTGGCTTCTTCCGGAGGCAGAAACCTACTCTGGCCATGTGCAAAGCAATCCGGAAGTGCCGGGGAATTGATGTCCGCCTCGCCAGTAGCCTTCAACCAATAACTGTAGGAAATTCAATATATCATCTACAGAACGTAAGGACAATGTGAAACCTAGGACGTCTGTAAGATAATGCTCAGAGGCAATGCTTAGAAGCCTGTTCCTTTTAGAATGCCCACAAGCGTCTTAAAGGCAGAGATTGGGCCTTTATTATGATTCCAAAATCCAATGCCAATTTCAGTCAATAATTCTCTAAAGATCACTGGTGTGGTGCTGGGAAGGATGGTATAACATTCATTGGAATTTACTGCTCAGTCTAAACAACTTCCAGCCTGGTGGGTTTAGCAGACCATAGACTCTTCCATTCAATCCTGGTACCTTGGAATAAGTTTTATATTAGTCATCTCTTGCTGTGTAACAGATTGCTCCAAACTCAGTGTTCTAAAACAAGAATCATGACCCACAGTTAGGTGGGTCAGGAATTCAGGATTGGCTTCTCTGGGTGGTGGCTCAGGGTCTCTCATGAGGTTGACCAGGGCTGCAGTCATTGGAAGGCTTGACTGGGGCGGAGGATCCACTTCCAAAGTTGTTTACTCACATGCCTGGCTATGGGCGAGATGCCCCAGCTGCTCTTCACATGAGCCTCTCTGCAGAGCTGCTTGAGTATCCTTACAGCATGGCTGCTGACTTAGGCTGGAGGGAGCAATCCAAGGGGCCAAGATGTAATGCTTTCTCTGACTTAGCCTCTGAAATTACACACTGTCATTTATGCTTTATTTAATTGGTCACACAAATCAGTCCTGATTCAGTGTGGAGGGGGCCACACAGGGAGTGAATAGCAGGAGGTGGTCATCTTGGGGACTGGTTACTGTGGGTTTCTAGTGAAAAGTTCATCTCCTATAAGGGTTTACGGGAGAAACGCATGGAACATCAACAGATTCAAATTACATTGGGAAGCGCCTGTTGACCGGGCAAGCAGAAACATTTCAAACATTTTCCTTATTTTGTAATTTCCCATAATGCTATCTGTGGGTAATGGTCTGTGACCTTTTTGTCAAACATCCTACAACGCACAGTAAAGCTTTGCCATGATATTGAGGTGGAAACGCCTTAGAAACGTGTAAAAGGAGTCACACTTGAGCACAACAGAGAGTTTTGCTTTTGATGTGGAAGAGTGAGCTCTCAGATGACTGGTTTTCTTCTAAAACCTAAAATCCAGGAATTTTCAGAGATGTAAGTCAGAACCTTAATCCGCAGAGTCAGACCGGGCCACCGTGTGGGTATGGCTACTTGCCGGTGTTCTCTGGGCCAGGGTAAGGCTGAACAGTGGAGTGCTTTGTGGTACTCCGGGCAGAGGGAGCCCACTGGCCCAATTGCTTCAGGGCTCGTTTCCTGAACAGGAAGGTTTTACCACCTGGTAGACAGATCTCTCCAAAACAAACAGGCTTCCCACCTCCCAGCTTTGAGCTCTGTGCTGAGCCCTGAACTCCAGGCAAAAGAGATGAACCATGGACTTACCATCAGTGGCCGCAAATACCAGTGCTGCAAGAGGTTTTTACATTCAGTAAGTCCTTGCTACCAGAGGTCAAGTTCCCACTGCAGGAATGGAAAAAAAAAGAAAGAAAGAAAGAAAGAAAGAAAGAAAAAGAAACCCAAAATCTAAGGAGGCAGCGCTGAAAGAAACCAGGGAAAAGGAGATGGTAGCAATTGACATGCTAAGCTTTATTCCTCAGCCGCGGACAGAGCCTGGGAACTCCACTCTTATCTTATGGAAAGTAGTCCTTTTTGCCATTCAAAGAAAAAAAAAAAAACAGTGCTATGATATGTTCAAAAATAACAATGCTATGGTATGTTTGCTTCATATGTTAAAATACATTCTCTTTTAGTTTTCTCACAACTTTTTGAGGTTGGTATTATTTGTTTCTGGCCTTTCTAATGAAAATGGAAACCCTCCTTGTTTCCCTATCCTGCTTTATTTATTTATTTTTCCATAGAGCTTATTACTGTCTGGCATTGTATCCCACGTCTTCCTATTTGTTTATTTTCTTATTATCTAGTTGCCCATCTAACAGGTAAGGTCCACCAGAGCAGGGACTGAGTCTGCTTTGCTCTCTGCCACATTCCCAGAACCTGGTTAACGCTCCATATATAATTGCTGACAAATAACTTTTGCACTGAGTCAGCTATGAGAGATTAAATAACTTCCTGCCGGCCTTCTGAGTCTAAATTTGATGCCCTCTTCGTCATGTTGTGCTGCCTCTCTGTTTCACGTATCAAGAACCAAAAGCCCACATCCAAGGAAACCGAGGCCACAACGTTGCAAAGCTCGAAAGTGGAGGCACTCACACCAAAACCCAGGGCTTCTGGAATTTAGTTACTCAGCCTTGTTCTTGCTGCCATGCGCAAGCTCAGGAGCTTCCCACGTACGTAAGGTTAATACTTAGGTTTGAAACCATCCTCTCGCTTTTTCCGTTGTGGCTGATGGGCCTCCTGGTTGGTGGGTCTGGAAACGCACTTTGGGTGTAACTCAGCACAATTACATCCCACCCCACGCCCATTCCACCTGTATTGTCAAAATGACCTGTAAGGAAATAGCGTGACCACAGTTACACATGGCTGCTCAGATGTATGTATGTAAGTTTCTACTCAGGAAGAACTTACGTCTAAAGCTCTGAGCAGAACATCTGAATCAGTACGAGGGTGAAGCCCCATGGAAGTTCAGAAGAGAATTTGTTTGTCTTGATCATGTATTTTCAGGGTCATTGGACAAGTCCTTATCCATCTTTGGCTTGACCTACGTTTTCTTCTTTGCCTACCACTTGGCTTTCTTCTTTGCTTCTCTGCCTGAGTCCCTCCCAAGAGCTGAAAGTAGGTGTTAGGACTGAACATGCCCAGTAAACCACCCAGGAGCTTTGGTTGCCAAGCTGGGGAAGCCGCAGCAATCACTTCCTTATGGCCGTGTGCTTAGAGAGCCAAGAACAACTGAAATACATCAGCTGGGAGTCGACCCTCACAAGCAAACAGATTGGTCCAGCTTATATCTCTGAAACAGCTTGTTGGAGGAGTCTGGTTCTACTGAGAAGAAACACGTGTTTATACCCAAATGACTCAGTTCAGTGTGTTCCTCCCGAAAACAGGATTAGAGCCCATGAGCCTTTGGACTTCATTTGGTGGATTTTTTATATGGGACCCGCCTTGCCTATCACTGTTGGGGTGAACTGCCTTTGCAGATCCTCCCTCTTCTTTGCATCTCAGGGGTAGACAAAAACAGCACTGCTTGATAAACTACTTGAGAACTGCAGCAATTAGGAAGAAAAAAAAATTTTTTTTTTGTCCCTGAATACATTGCATCAAGAGGTTGCACAGTGTAAAAATTTCCCAATAATTTGTCATATTTCCATGTTATTTTTTTTTCCTTTGGAAAGATAGCAAAGGGAAAAGAATCAATGGAAAGATCTCAGGTTTTGGGAAGTGGGTTCAAATTCTAGATCTGCCATTAATTGACTGTAAGCCCTTGAGTGAGTGGGCTAACTTTTCGAAATCTCCTTTTTTTTTTTTTTTTTTTTGGGTTTTCATCTATAAACCAGGTACAGGGTGTAAGGTTATTGTTAATGCTTGGAGAATGTGAGTATAGAAATTGTCAGTGCCCAGCAGATAGCAGGGTCTTCATGGCAGGGAATATTATTACCATCATTTGTTAAATTTCTACTGTGTGGGTCAGGATTAGGGCAGCCACAGTGTAACTGAGAGGCCGTGGAAAGGAAGCGGATGCGGGGGTGGGTGGGCATCTTTGACATTGCCAAGTTTTGTGTTCCTTGGACAAACTGGGCCTTAGCTTTCACATCTTAAAAAATAGGGGAAAATGCTATTCTCCTCACTTAAAAACCAATGAACTAGTATTTTGAAGAGCATGCTGTGCACAGACACTATAATAGATTTTCCTTAAAATGTACCCTTGGCGCAGTGGTTAAGAATCAGGGAACACGGGTTCCATCCCTGGTCTGGGGAAGATCCCACATGCCATGGAGCAACTAAGCCTGTGCAACACAACTACTGAGCCTGCACCCTAGACCCCACGTGCTACAACTACTGAGCCCTTGTGCCATAACTACCGAAGCCCATGCGCCTAGATCCCGTGCTCCGCAACAAGAGAAGCCGCTGCAATGAGAAGCTCACGCACCACAGCAAAGAGTAGCCCCCGCTAGCCGCAACTAGAGAAAGCCTGTGCACAGTAACAGAGATCCAACGCAGCCAAAAAAGAAAAAAAAATGTACCCTCACTTTTCACAACACTGGATTATTGTTCAGGCTGTACACGTAAGGAAACGAAACCCCAGAGAGGTGAAGAAATTTGGCCAAAATCCTGATACTAGCAAATGGCAGAGTTGGCATTCTGAGCCTGAATTTTTGACATTTGTTTATGCACCATTTATAAAATGAGATATTGTATTGAAACTTATAAGTAAGAGGTTTATTATTATTATTTTTGTCAAATGCTGATTATGTTATAAATACAGGGCTAGATGATTGGGAAACAGAGAAAATAGTAGAAAACAATCCCGGACATTGATGGACTGAAAATCTCTTTGGGATCTTATGTTCTTTGGCACATAAAAATTGCCTTCCTAAAATAGAAATAATGTTCTGTTTTTTAAAAAAGACATGAAAAATGTAATTAATCTTTCCTTTAGAAAAGGAGAAAGGGAAATGGGAGGGCGACCCCAAAGCATTGTGCAGGTCAAATGAAATAATGACTCAAAAAGAACCTTGGAAAGTAAAGACGCACTTTAGATATACGGCACTGTTGTTATGTTTATTATTATTTTTTTTTATTATCAGACTCCACTGCTGCATCTAATGTGCTGGAATCCTTGCAGAGAGGACTGAATGATCATGCATGCTCAAAGGCCTGGGTGAAAAATGTTGAGTTAGGGGTTGAACAAGAGCTACAGGAATTCCAAGAATGACACCACCAAGGGTAATGTTTGCAGGTTGCCTGGAACTCAGAGATTTCTAGATTAAAACCAAACACCTTGGATGATTCATGCTCATAGTATTTGAAGTGTAGCTCTGAGTAATTGAAGGGTCCTTAAATCATCTGGTCTATCTTTGAAGGGTGGGATTTGGTACCAAGAGCACATGTGAGCTTTATACAGACAAGGAAACTGAAGTCTCCTGATGTGCTCAGAGTCAGGTAGAAAGGGCGAGGTAGAGACCAGATATTTCCAACTTTGGTTAAGGGAAGTGGAAAGAAACCAGAATTTAGAGCCAATTCCTCCCTTGACTAGTGATGTGACTTCTGACGAGTTACACTGAACCTTTCAGAACCTCATTGGTTTTTATTTTCTTTTTCATCTGTAAGAGGAAGGCGAAGAACAAAACAGCAATGACATCACTGGGGTTGGTATGGGGGAAAAGTGAAATAGCACAGGTGAGGATACACCTGGTACAGAAATGTGTTCATCTCTCCCCATCCCCGTCAGTTGTGGTAACGAATTTAACCCCTTTCTTTTCCCAGCAGAAGCCAACAAATAGCTCACATTTTATGGGTCAGAAGGAAGGGAAGATTTACTTCCCTCTTAACTGGAATGAAAGTGTAAATGGCTTCAAAGGCAGGGCTACTGGGCTTTGTTTATCTTTGTATCCTCTGTCCCTGTCACAGTGCCTAGAACTTGGAAGGCACTTCAAAAATATTTATGAGGCTGAAAATATCACCAGGTTGTTAATAAAACTTCAGATTGTCCCTCTGCCTCTCCTATCCCATTTTTACGTTAGAAGAAATATCAGACCAACAGCATGTGAGACAGCTCTGCTTCTGGTTGGGTTAAGTAGCCTCTGTTGAGCCAACCTTCATGAAGATATAAACTATAAACTGTGGACAAAACCTACTGAAAAACCCAGTTACTTGAAGGCACTAGAAAGTGAATAAAAGCACGCAGATACTGGAAGAGAGTTGATTCATGCACAAAGTGGATAGCACTGGGTACACTTCCCTTTATTTTTAATTTTTTTTTTTAATTTACAGCTTTCAGCCTGAGAACAGGCCCCAAACTGTGGCCTGGGAAGGTGAATAAAGCCAGTGGAATATTGTATCCTTCTGGCTTGAAGAACCAAAAGACGGAATCCCAGACAACCAAAGCTGCTGGAAAGTGAAGAGAAAATCCTGAAAAGGAAAGAATCAGAGGGGAAAATCCCCGAATTCTGTTTCCAGGCTCTGCCTAAATCACTAAATGATCTCTGAATCATGTGTGCCCAAGAAACTGACTTTTAAAAAAAAAAATCAATACTCTTCAGCGGAACATAACAGAATCCAGAGTTTCTATAACATATTTTTCATACTGTCTGAAATATTGATATAATCCAAAATTGATTGATGTATGAAGAAACAGGAAAACATCACCTATATGTAAGGAAAAGCAAAAATTGTAACATTGTCATATGGAGTTTATAATTTATGTGGATGTGATACATATTAGAACTATCATATAAATGATGTGAGTTTCTATATTTTACATGAATGTAGTACGGTATTACCTCTAGACTGGCTGTGAAAAATTAAGAATGTATATGGTAATCTCTAGAGCAAACTCTAAAAACATAATGCCATAGGTACAACTAGGAAGTCAATAAATAAAATAAAATTCCAAATTATTTTCATTTGACTCATGCCTCACAGATATGCTTCCCACTGCAGAGTTTCAGGCCCACCCAACAGCAGTCTCAGATTATAACCGCAGCATAAAAGGGCGCTCCCCAGAGACCTGACCCCCTCTAGCCTTAATGAGAACAGGAAGGAAATAAATAGAATTCAGAAGGGACATCCCAGATTTAGGAATACAAGCAAGACTATGGGCATGTAAACAAAAAGTGCAGGGTCACTAGAATGGAAGGATGGGAAATGTGTAAGAAGCTCAGGGAGCTTTTATTTTGAGCCTGCTTCCTGCAGCTGGTTGACCCAGGCCTGAGAGAGGGAGGTGAGTACGAGCGACAGCCAACCACAACCGGCACTGTGGATGAATTGGGTAAACAAGTGGCTAAGTATATTGCTAATTATGCTTCCAAGATATTGCAGAGGAAGAAAAGAGCAAAACAACATGTTGCCTCTCTTCAACCTGGTGTTTTTTGCACCTGTGTTGGTGTGCCACAGTGTAGGGACAGTTGCATAACCTAGTTGCTATCGATCCCTTGGTTTATTCCCATACTGCATCCTCCCTTAGGATACAGTTTCCAAGTAGGTGTTGGCTATTTCATAATCAATAGCTGTGGGGGAATGAAGGTATCAGAGAAGTCCATACTAAGCCAGCCCCCCAATTCTATATTATTTTTGTCTAAACAAGGAATTACAAAGACTGAAGAAGTCTTAGGGATACAAGTTAAACCGGAAACGCCAAACCATCTATGAACGTGTTGGAAATGCCTTCACATAGTTTTCTGGAATCTACATATCTGACTTAGCTCTAATGATAACCAAGTCTTGCACCGGTTCTGATTCAGCATCCACAGGAAAAGGGATTGGTAGAAGGAGTAAGAGCAGATCACTTTCCAAATGGAATTATGATTTGAGAGAGCATTCTTGATGTGGAGCTGGGTGGGAGGAGAGGGCTGAGATAAATAATAAAGGAATGTGGGTCTCCAAGATTTTTAAGGGGGACACAAGAGGTAAAATACTGGCTGACCATATGGGCTATTGTATCCTCGTGTTCTGTACATAAGACGGTTCTGGGAAGCCCTGCGGTGGGGGCAGCTGTCATACTGCACAAGTAAGCGGCAGCACTTGAAGTAGGGTCAGGCAAGTGAAGCACAAAATTTAAGGGAGCACCCCCAAAAAGAACAACACCTCAGTATTCAAGAATCAAGTAATCAAGATTTTTTTCATCAAAAATAAACATTGGGGCTTCCCTGGTGGCGCAGTGGTTGGGAGTCCGCCTGCCGATGCAGGGGACATGGGTTCGTGCCCCGGTCCGGGAAGATTCCACGTGCCGCGGAGCGGCTGGGCCCGTGAGCCATGGCCGCTGAGCCTGCGCGTCCGGAGCCTGTGCTCTGCAACGGGAGAGGCCACAACAGTGAGAGGCCCGCGTACCGCACAAAACAAAACAAAACAAAAAAATAAAAAATAAAAAAAACATTGAACGCAATACTTAATAAAAACTCATGTAAAAATCCCTGATGAATAAAATAGCAAAATTTTACATATAAACAAGCTGTTACTATTTTTTTTAATGATTCTGTTATACAGCCCTTTCCGATCCACCCTTGGCTCCTGGGTCTGCACTGACATTGCGTCCTCTCGGGTGTGTGTATGAGGGTTGATACTGGTGAGCAAACGAAATAGGTATCACTGGGCTTTATATATAGATACGTTTTTTTTCATTGTAGAGCTTTCACTAATGTTTTCCCTTGGCTCAAACTCTGGGAGGAGATTTCAGTAAGTGTATATAAGTACACACACTTTTCCTTTGCCTCAGGTTCCAACAGGGCTCAGCCTGATACTCAACTGAAGAAGATGTACCATAAGTAGGACTGAGTAGGGAAAAGCCGAGAACACTTGGACTGAAACCTTGATTCACAGAGGGGCTTTTGAGAATTCAGGATAAGTTGATTGACAGCTGAGCGGCCAGGGAATAACTGGCTGCAAATTCATAAGAATAAGAGCCCAGAACAAAGGAGACAGGTGGACTCCGAGTGGTGATGGAGCCCAGATAGCAGGGAGGGCTTTGGCCGAGGAATCAGCTACTCATTCCAGTCCTGCCTCTAACTCCCCATGGTCCGGCCACGGCAAACCCTTTCTAAGCCTCAGTTTCTACACCAGTAAAACAGAGTGTCTTCTGACTTGCTTTAGCTGGGGGCCCTTTCTCCAAATAAATTTAATGTGACAGCCATAGTTAGAAGTATGACTGATTTGGTTGAACCTGGGGTGTGAAACCAAGACCCTGACCTGTTCAGCTTTTCCTGACTCCACCATCTCAGGGCTCTTCAGAGGACAGTTTGAAACACTGTATTAGGGGATCATTGATGTCAATTCCAGTCTTAGCATTCTATACAAGCTGAGAAGAAAGCCCTACCTGTATTTTCATGTTGAAATTTTGACAATGAAAGTTTACTCACATCAAAAAACCAGAGGAGCCTCCAGCCTTTGGATTGCACTTCTTCTGGGTGTGCCCTGTTCTGTTTCTGGGCTCTTCAAACCTTCAGGGCTCATAGAATTAGCAGAAGCATCAGGAGAATTTAGTCAGCCTTGCCATGGCCAGTACAATTATACAGTGAAATGAGGCATGCTGTCAGGATTTTAACATGAAGCAGGCACCCCTGGGAAACACTGAGAAGTGACCAGCCATTGTCTACACATGGCCAAGAGCCAGTGGCAGCCAGCTGGGCCTTCCTTTCAGATAAATATGACAGTTCCAGACCTGTAAATATTCCAGGACTGGAAGGGAATGAATTCTAGGGGTATTCAAAACAACAACAAGGTCCTTGTCATCTTTATTAGAATTGTTATCCTCTTGATTACTGTGGCTGTTATTCAATTGTTATGGATCTTCAAGGACATAACAGCCTTCTCTTAAAACACAGGTGGCAGGGAGGCAGCAGGAACTGCAGAAAGGGAAGGAACTTCAGGGTCTGACAGATCCAAGATGGAACTCCGCAGGTCTACCTCTTACTAGCTGTGTGGTTTCGGTCTGTTTTTTTTTTTTTTTTTTTTTGCGGTACGGGGGCCTCTCACTGTTGTGGCCTCTCCCGTTGCGGCTCCGGACGCGCAGGCTCAGCGGCCATGGCTCATGGGCCCAGCCGCTCCGCGGCATGTGGGATCTTCCCGGACTGGGGCACGAACCCGTGTCCCCTGCATCGGCAGGCGGACATACAGTGCCAGTAGAGCTGTAGTGAGCTCCATCGATTGAACAAAACTTGTACAACCTAAAAGTTTTGAGTTATGCTTTATTCGGGGACCTTACTGAGGACTATAGCCCAAGAGACAGCCTCTCAGATAGCTCTGAGGAACTCTTCCAAAGAGGTAAGGGAGGAACTAGAGTATATAGAAGTTTTTTTTGCTGAAAAAACAAACAAACAAAACACGTAAAAAACAAAAAATAAGCCATGTAGTCAAACATCAAGAGATTACTGCTAAGCACAAAAATGCCAGGCACTTTCTCCTTCTCCTCTTGGGATGCTCACTCTCGGAATCCAGAGTAGGGAGGAAGCCCAGCAGCCTCCCAGAGAAGCCATGGGTAGGAGTTCCAGCCAACAGCCAGTACCAACTTCCAGTCAGGATGAGTCTTCAGATGGTCCTGGTACCCAGTCAGGTCACTTCTGGTTTTCAGGCTACCCCAGCTGATACCATGTAACACAAACTGTCTCAGAGAAACCTTGCTCAGACTGTAGAATTGTAAGGAAAATAAATGTTTTCAGCCACTTAGTTTGGGGTGTTTTTTTTTATGTGGAGCCTGAATCCCTCTTCCCAAGCCGGTGTATCCATCTTCCAGGTACTGTGAGTGTGGGCTGCTAAGATCTTGCGGCCACGCCCTTCCACATAGACTTGCCCTGGGCTGGCTGGGGTCACAGGGGAGGTTATGTCCACCACCCTGCAGCCAATGACTGATTGTCACAAAAGGTGGTCCCCTTGCCTCAAGGCAGCATTGGTTCTGGTACAATTCACACTCCGGTGGTCCCTGTGGGACTAGGCTAAGGCTAGATCCCTGGTGAGGCCACATCCTAGGCTAGCTCTTTCCCTGCCCCATCTCCTTCTCTCCCCACCTTTCTCCTGAGAGCACCCTCAATACTTCACATGTGTTAGAATCCCTGTCTCAAGCTCTATATCTAGGTACCTGACCAAGAACAGGCACTAATGGATGTTTTAAGTAGTGTAGGGGAGAAATTTTTCCATGCCATCTCCTGGTGCCTCCGCTACCCAGAGACGTTAATATTTTGGTGTACATGAAATTATCTAATACTAACGATAGGGCACTTAGTACATTCCCTGGCAGACAGTAAGCCCTCAATAAATGCTAGCCATTATTATCATATCTCCCAGTGCTTTTTTATATATTTGATAATCACGTTTTTATTGAGCACATATTAAGTGTCAGGCACGATTCTAACAATATATTTTATGTATAACACACTTAGTCACACAGCAGTCCTATCTAGTGGGCATTACCATGAAAATCGAGGCAACTGAGGCCCAGAGAAGTTTAATAACTGATCCAAGGATACACAGCAAATAAGCAACACAGTTAGATGAGTTATATATGTCTACATTATATTTTAATCATCATTTCAATGATTACTTCTTTGTGGCAGATTGCTTCAGTGTGAGGCTGGATACTTTGCTGCATTTTAAAGGACTCAAGTATGCATAGTAATTCACTCCAGCTGTGACTGTCCCCTCCCTGTCCTGGGAAGTACTCTGCTCGTAATTTCAGATGGGTCTCTCTTCCTGGAATGGCCTCACCTCTTCTCTAATTATCCAGATTCTAACCTCCCTTTAAGAGCCACATCAAACCTTATCTCCCCATGTAGTTTTTCTTGATCTCTCACTGTCCTTCACCTCTTCAGTTACGAACTCCTACAGCTTTTATTGTATGTCATTTCTGTCCCTAACAATTTCCTGCCACCACCGGCCCTGACACATTTCCTTTCAATAGAGGTTATGCTTACAGATGGGTCTGTTTCCATCAGCTAGACTGCAGGCCTTTTAAGGATAGAATCGAGACTTCTTTGCTGTTTCTCCAGTATCTCCTGTAGTGCCTGGTACAAAGGAGATTCTTCACAAAAATTTGTTGATTGGATGAATGAATCAACAAACTATTTCATGTGTGTGTGTATGTTTCTTGTTTTTTTGTCTGGATTCTAAGGCCCTTAAGACCCGGACCCGGTTTTCAGTTTCTTTTAAGACCCTCATGTTTAGCAAATGGTAGGACCAGGACAGAAATATTCATGGAACTGAACCAGAATAGTCTGTCCTAAAGATGGGTCACACTGTGGTCTTGCTCTGGGAAAAGGACAGCTCTCTATCAAAGGGAAGCAGTCCCATGTGAAATCTTACATGGAAATAAGAGAAATTTTTAATCTCTGAGTTTGGTGTGTGGCTGGCCCTTGTTGCATGCTGTTTCCATAACTCTGCATGTGACCGAATGTCCTTGACTTGACCTTGTGGGAATATGTAAACTGTGGGATTCAAGGGGGGGATGTTTGTGGGAGGAGGGGACCATGTGATGTGGCGCAAACTTTGTTTGTAATTCCCTGACTCAGGAGTGACTTCTGGGCAGTAGCAAGAGGTGACCCCACGAAGAGCCTTGCCGGCCTCTTCAAAGACAAGACGTTTTACGGAGAAGTCCCCCTGCCAGCCTGACCGGAAGTGGAGGACAAAGGGGCAGCTGACTGCAGGTCTCATCCTGACCAGCACCAGCTTTTCTAGGCTCAGTTTTAGCATGACGTTTCTCCTTCAGGAGGGGAAAACCTGAGCTCAAGGAATACAGCTGTGTCTCTTCGTCCTGCAAGACCAGATTCACGTATCTCTATAAATAAAAACTAATTTTTAAAATGCATCAAAGAAAAAAAAATTGGGCTTCCCTGGTGGCGCAGTGGTTGAGAGTCTGCCTGCTGATGCAGGGGACACAGGTTCGTGTCCCGGTCTGGGAAGATCCCACATGCCGCAGAGCGGCTGGGCCCGTGAGCCATGACCGCTGAGCCTGCGCATCTGGAGCCTGTGTTCTGCAATGGGAGAGGCCACAACAGTGAGAGGCCCGCGTACTGCAAAAAAAAAAAAAAGGTATCAAAGAGCTGGCAAGTCAAAGTACCCCAGTGCACACTGTTCCAACACGGACCATCTCACCTTCCGCACTTTCCAAGTTTATCTATTTTGCAAGCATACATGATCACTTGATCAACGTTGGGCCTTTTTCAAAGACATCTAAATTTATCTTTAAAGAATAGGGAAGAGGCCGTGAAGTACAGGGGGTTAGGAAAGTTCATTATGCTTTGGAGAATGTTTCAACCTTGATCTTAAAGCAGTGCCCAGAAAGCTTCCCATTCAACCTCAAGGTCACTCGCTGTACCGCGCTGCTTTAGGCCAGAGAGGATGAGGGCTCCTTGGATTGGGGTCAGGGTTGGGATTGGGTAGGGAGAAATTCTGGGCATTCACAGCTGTAGAAAGTGCTTGTTTTCTCTTCATTTTGTTTTGCTTAAGAAGAGAAAAGAAGTTCACGTCTCTTTGAAGCCCCATGGGGCTGTTTTCACTGTGAAGGCACAGAGAAAGCCCATGATTGTTCCTGGAATGCTGGTCTCACCATTTATTGTCCTTGGATTTAATGCCTGCTTTGCATTTGGAATAAAGATTCATTCATTTCTGTGCCAAGAAATAAAGAATTCTATTGTCTCCCTGCCCAAATTGTTTCAAGACCATCTTTTTTTTCTGAGGCTGACAGGGCCAGATAACATCTTGCTTGGCCCCATGATCTGGTCTCCAAAGGAGACGTTGTGCCCTTTTTGGTCTGAGCTTTGCTGCCACAATCATGTTACACAGAGCAGATCTGTCCCCTCGGTACCAGGAACCTTGCCCCTTTCACGAGGATCCTTAACAAGCTCTGCGGATTGCCAGACCAGACTTACACTAATTCTCCACCATAAGGACAGCTATGTCACTTGAATTAGCAGGTGATGATGAGCCTTGGGTGGCCCCTAATTCGATCCATGGGGAGAAATGAGAGTAGCGGATTTGCATGCTGTAACATGCTCCATCCCAGAATATTCTTTGATGACTCTCCAAAATAAAGGCCAATCTAATTAAAACGAACACAGAAGTGTGGAAAAATAAAGGGCAAAAGAAGTTCCAAGGAAGCTGGTTATCTCTTCGGAGGAAAACTTCCTCTAGGGGCTGTAGCCAAAACAGTTTTTAACAGAGTGTTCTTAGGTTGTTTGATTCCAACCATCATGACAAAGGTCATGTTGCCTCTTCCGCATCTGCTTTCCTAAGCCTTCCTCCCTCCCCTCAAGCCTCCTCTGCCAGCAATCCTCCTGGCATCTAGCCTGGGGGAGAAGATGAAGCCACCTGGAACCCTACACTTGGCTCTTTTCCTCTGGTTTCAGACAAAGGCAGCCTCTCTCCAATTTACTGCTGGTGCCTCCTGTTGTGCTGTTCATCCGAATGTATCCTCCAGGAGCTGGTTCCCAGGTATGTCTGCTCTGCACTGTAGTGTCCTTTTCTTAGTCACCTGGCTCCATTTCCATATGCTATGAAGATGTTCAAATCTCTCTCAGCTCTTAAAAACACCCTCTCTTAACCTGTCTTTCTCCCCATCTCCCCTGATAGCTTCCCTTTCTCTCCCCTTCCCAGATAAGATCTTTCAAAGGTTGCTTTATATTTAACACCTCCACTTCTATCCACACTTTACCTGCTTCACTCTTCACGACAACGGTATCCTCTTTAAACCCTCAAACTCCCTGACAACAAGCTTCCCACTTCCAGCTCCCAAGGCCATGAAAACGATTGGAAGAAGACACTAAGGACCTAATTGTCAGAGGCGAAGAGCTCATTTTACCCTCAGCTTGTTTGATTTTATGTAGTAGTTGTCTCCATGGTCACTCCTTTCTTCTGGAAATTCTACTCTCCATTTCTAAGACACCACCCCCCCCAGTTCTCCTTTTCCCTCTCTGGTCATTCCTTTCCACATCAACCCTCAACTGCTGAAGCTCTTCAGGATGCCTGGATCTTATCCCTTCTTAGTCTCTCCCGGTAATTTCTCCCATGTCCATGGTTCACCTCCTACCTGCGTACTGATGACCCCTACGTTTGTATCTCTACCCCACGTTTTGCCCTAAGTTCCAACTGCTTCCTTCAAGATCTCTTCTCCTGGAATACCATACAGGCAGCTCAAACTCTACATACTCAAAATTGCACTCATCTTTCCTGTAAAACCTGTACCCTGTACCCCTCTTCCTCCTGTACCCCAATCCAGGAAAGAGCACCGGAATTCATCTACTCACCTGAGCCAGAAACCTGGACGCACATCCTGGCTTTCTCTCCTTCTCTCATCTCCTATGGCTAGTCGGTTACCAAATCTTGTAGACTTGACCTCCACAGCACCTCTGCTATGTATCCACTGCCTCCTTTTCCGCCGTCCTTGACTTTTCCCTGGATTATTAAAATGCTCTTCTTGCCTCCCGTTTTTTTCGTCTGCAGTCTACCTCCTACAAAGCATCTGGGGTGAACGTCCTTCAGTGGCTCTCTATTGCTTTTAATATGAGGCCCGTACTCTATAGTGGGACCAAGAAATCATGCAGCCCCCGCCTACCACTCAGTTCTCTAGTTTCATCTCTCATCTAAACCTCTTGCACTCCACTCCCCACAGAGACAGGCTAAACGTGCATTCTCGGGCTTCCCTGGTTGCACAGTGGTTAAGAATCCGCCTGTCAATGCAGGGGACATGGGTTCGAGCCCTGGTCCGGATGGATCTCACATGCTGTGGGGCAACTAAGCCCGTGTGCTGCAACTACTGAGCCTGCGCTCTAGAGCCCGTGCTCCGCAACAAGAGAAGCACCTCAACGAAGAGTAGCCCCTGCTCTCCGCAAATAGAGAAAACCCGCGCACAGCAAGGAAGACCCAATGCAACCAAAAATAAATAAATTAAAAAAAAAAAAACATGCACTCTCTTTTCACTTTGCCCAGAATTATGCTGTCCCTTTTCTGACTTTTCCAACTTGCTATTGGTCCATTTCCCTCCACCCTAAACCCACTGCAGGGACACATTATCTACATATCTGTTTTAGACCCAATTCCAGAGTTATTTCACCTCTAATCCCTAGGAGACTTTTCCTGAATACTAACCCATCCCTTACCTCCAGGCGCCACCAAGGGGACCTTCCTTTGAGTCTCACGGCTCTCTGTACACTCTTTCACATGGACTCATAGCCCTTTATTACCAGCATTGCTCATTTTTGTTTCAGCATTTATCACAGTGCCAAAACTGAATAAATGTTTCTCTGAGTGAGTGAATAAATGAATGAAGGAACGAATGAATGAATAGACTCTCAACCATTTCCAGTTGGACAGGTGTAACTTACAAGTCTCAAGTATTATCCACTGCAGAGCTTCGCCTGAGAGGATGTATGCTATGAGAAAGGAGTTAAAGCCATTTGGCTTACCCAATATTTTTAATAATCAAGAGTATGAATTTTCTCCTCCTTAGCATTTGTGGAGTGTTTACTAAGTGTTAGCTAGTACAAAACATTCCCTGCTGTTAGTCAAACATTAAAATGGCTAAGCGCTTTTAATGCACTTTAATATTTTGAAGATAAAATTACAGTTTTGGGTCAGGGAACACTTTCGCAATTTGGATTTATGACTTTTGCAAATGGATTTGTATTTGACTGTCATGTACTAGCAACACAACTAATTTGAATGTGTGTTCTGTTATTTTATTTTTCATAAGCACAGGCTCACTGAAAGCCTGTGAGGCTGTGAGGAATGCATCTTCAGGTTCATCCATGTGAAACATTTGCCTAAAGGTGGCAGCAGGTACCTGCGACTACGTACTGAGCATATATACTCTGCATATACTCTGTACCAGGCACTTTCATTCAATCATTTCAATAGCCTCGGGATGCAGGGGTTCATTTATGAAAGAGGCTTTACACATGCCATTTAGTAGAAGGATTCCTGTTCAGCAGTGGGGTTTTTTTGTTTTTTTTTTTTAACATCTTTATTGGGGTATAATTGCTTTACAATGGTGTGTTAGTTTCTGCTTTATAACAAAGTGAATCAGTTATACATATACATATGTTCCCATATCTCTTCCCTCTTGCATCTCCCTCCCTCCCACCCTCCCTATCCCACCCCTCCAGGCGGTCACAAAGGACCAAGCTGATCTCCCTGTGCTATGCTGCTCCCCACTAGCTATCTACCTTACGTTTGGTAGTGTGTATATGTCCATGCTTCTCTCTCGCTTTGTCACACCTTACCCTCCCCCCTCCCCATATCCTCAAGTCCGTTCTCTAGTAGGTCTGTGTCTTTATTCCTGTCTTACCCCTAGGTTCTTCATGACATTTTTTCCCCTTAAATTCCATATATATGTGTTAGCATACGGTATTCGTCTTTCTCTTTCTGACTTACTTCACTCTGTATGACAGACTCTAGGTCTATCCTCATTACAAATAGCTCAATTTCGTTTCTTTTTATGGCTGAGTAATATTCCATTGTATATATGTGCCACATCTTCTTTATCCATTCATCTGATGATGGGCACTTAGGTTGTTTCCATCTCCGGGCTATTGTAAATAGAGCTGCAATGAACATTTTGGTACATGACTCTTTTTGAATTATGGTTTTCTCAGGGTATATGCCCAGTAGTGGGATTGCTGGGTCATATGGTATTTCTATTTGTAGTTTTTTAAGGAACCTCCATACTGTTCTCCACAGTGTCTGTACCAATTCACATTCCCATCAGCAGTGCAAGAGTGTTCCCTTTTCTCCACACCCTCTCCAGCATTTATTGTTTCTAGATTTTTTGATAATGGCCATTCTGACTGGTGTGGGATGATATCCCATTGTAGTTTTGATTTGCATTTCTCTAATGATTACTGATGTTGAGCATTCTTTCATGTGTTTGTTGGCAGTCTGTATATCTTCTTTGGAGAAATGTCTATTTAGATCTTCTGCCCATTTTTGGATTGGGTTGTTTGTTTTTTTGTTATTGAGCTGCATGAGCTGCTTGTAAATTTTGGAGATTAATCCTTTGTCAGTTGCTTCATTTGCAAATATTTTCTCCCATTCTGAGGGTTGTCTTTTGGTCTTGTTTATGGTTTCCTTTGCTGTGCAAATGCTTTGAAGTTTCATTAGGTCCCATTTGTTTATTTTTGCTTTTATTTCCATTTCTCTAGGAGGTGGGTCAAAAAGGATCTGGCTGTGATTTATGTCATAGAGTGTTCTGCCTATGTTTTCCTCTAAGAGTTTGATAGTGTCTGGCCTTACATTTAGGTCTTTAATCCATTTTGAGCTTATTTTTGTGTATGGTGTTAGGGAGTGATCTAATCTCACACTTTTACATGTAGCTGTCCATTTTTCCCAGCACCACTTATTGAAGAGGCTGTCTTTCTCCACTGCACATTCCTGCCTCCTTTATCAAAGATAAGGTGACCATATGTGCATGGGTTTATCTCTGGGCTTTCTATCTGTTCCATTGATCTATCTTTCTGTTTTTTTAATCAAGAGCCTGCTTTGCTTTTGGTGATGTCTTTGGACAGAGTGTGGTAAGGAGGCAAAGGTGCTTATCTGTGAACCCTTGCCAATCAATGGCCTATGGTACCTGCCAATCACCTTGGGTATTGCTCTGCCCTGAGACCTCCATCCTTCTCTAGCCACCCAACATAAAGACCTGGTTGTATCATTCTACCCTGCTTCTTTCACCACTGGTTTCCATGCTTCCTGATGACCTAAATGTCACTTTGTTTCATCCTCTGAAATTCAACACCTCTGAAATTCAACTTGAGCCAGATGTTCTTTTCAAGGTCGAATAAACTAATCTTCCAGTCTTATAAAATAATCTATGTTAACGGGTAATGGGGGAGAGTCAGAGAATCTCTATCTTTCCCATTCATATAGAAAATTTGTATTAAACGCCTTCTTGAAATGATGTCACACAGTGTCAGTGTCATTTAACCAAAGGATGAGTCTTTGGGTAAATGTCAAGGTATGATGTGGGAAAGGGTCATGTCACAGTTGGCCGGAAGATACACTAGCGTAAGGAAAGTGAGAGGCCCGGAGGTGAGAAAGTGCCTCAAATTAGCTAGAACAGTGCTGTCCAGTAGAAATATCATGTCAGACACATAGTCACATATGGAATTTAAAATTTTCTAGGAGCCACAGTGCAAAATCGTAGAAAGAACCAGGTGAACCAAATTTTAATAATACACTTTATTTAGCCTAAACAATTCAAAATATCGTCATTGCAACATATAATCAACACAAAAGACATGTATGAGATAGTTTACATTTTTTTACTACTATGTCTTTGAAAGCTAATAATATGTATTTTATACATTGGATGAGCCATATTTCAAGTGCTCGATGGTTAGTGGCCATCCTATTGGATAGCACAGCTCTAGAATCCCAGGGCAGAAAGAAGACTCAAAGTCATTAAATCCTACAATTCTCTGAGGTTCAAAAACCCCTATAGAGCATCCGGGTGAAGTGTCTGTTCTGTCCATGGGTGAGCACATTCCGTAACAGAAAACGGCCCTTTCCAACATTGGGATGTTTTGACCTTTAGCAAGTTTTTGGACTCTGATTCCCCAAGTTCAGAGAAAGGAGAAGGAGAATCTTTCAACTACCTTAAGGCTCTTGTGATCCTTGAGTTTGTGCTTTAGGTTAAGCTTTCCTAATGTTTTCAACTGCTCTCTGTATGAAGGGGAGGATTTCCAGAGTCAGAGGAGGCAAGGCACAATGATTTCTTAAGTGCTTTCCAGCTCAAATGTTCTATGACTTCAAATATTAAGCTGTCACCTTAAAGACTCTGCATAATGTAGAAGTGAAAACATTCAAAGGAAGAAATAAGGCAAGTCAATGGATGAGACATGTGTTCCTGTCCATATGTTATAGGACCTAGAACCAATTAAAGGGGAAAATTGTGATGTTTCTGACCCCATCAACAGGTTGAATCTAATTCCCCTCTCCTTGAGCATGGAATGGTGTTATGACTCACTTGGAACCCACAGAACTGGGTAAGAGTGTGTTTTGCAGGGCTTTTATTTTTTGTTTGTTTTCTTAAAAACTTGATACTACATTTACCTTACATTTTTTAAATTAACCTTTTTATTTTGAGATAATTATAGGATCACATGGGTTATAAGAAACAGTACAGAATAACCCAGTGTACTGTTAACCCCTAAGAGTAACATCTTGGAAAACTATAGCTCAGTATCACAACCAGGATATTGACATGGATACAGTCAAAATATAAAACACTTGCATTGTTACAAGGGTCACGAGTGTTGCCTTTTTATAGTCATATACACTCTCTTCCCATCCACATGTCCTCCTTAACCCCTGGAAACCATTAATCTGTTCTTCGTTTCTGCAATTGTGTCATTTCAAGGACGCTATATAGAAAGAGTCATAGAGTATGTAATTTTTTTTATTGGCTTTTTTTGTTTTTGCTCAGCGTAATTCTCTGTAGATTCATCCAGGGGTTGTTGCATGCATCAATAGCTTTTTCATTGCTGAATAGTAGTCCATGGTATGGGTGTACCACAGTTTGTTTAACCAGTTACCTGTTGAAGAACATTTGACTTGTTTCCAGTTTGGAGCTGTTATAAATAAAGCTGCTATGAACATTCATATACAGTGCTTTGTATGACCATATGTTTATACAAATGCCCAGGAATATGACTGCTTTCATATGGAAATACAACTGATTTTGCATGGTGATCCTGCAACTTTGCTAAACTCACTTATTAGTTGAAGGAGGGGTGTGTGTGTGTGAGTGGTAGCTTCCTTGAGATGTTTTTATGTAGATAATCACAGTATCTGCAAAGAGGCACAGCTTTAGTTCTTAGTTTCTGTTCCGTATACCTTTTATTTCCTTTCTTGCCTTTTAGCGTTGGCAAGAAGTTCCGGCACCACGTTGCAAAAGAGTGATGAGAGTGGATGCCCTTGCCTTGCTCTGATCCGAGAAAAGCGCTCAGTCCTTCACCTCTAAGCATAATATTAGCTGTAGACGTTTTGTAGATGTTCTTTATCAAGTTGAGGAAGTTCCTCTTTATTCCTAGCTTTCTGAGAGGTATTTTTAAAATCATAAATAGATGTTGAATGTTGACATGTTTTCCCGCACCAGTTAATATGATGGTGTGATTGTTCTTCTTTTGCTTTGTTGACGAAAAATTAATCAGTTGATCTAAGAAAGAAATGGAAACTTTTATTCGAGCCAAATTGGAGGATTATAACCCAGGAAGAGCATCTCAGAAAGCTCTGAGAACTGTTCTGCCCCTTAGAAGTCAAGGCACAGTTCTGTAAGTTTTTTGAGGCAGAGGACTGTACATCAAACGACCCATTATTGACAGTTTATATCGTCCAGATCTAAGTGCCGTTGCGGTGGGTCATGTGACCCCTTACGAGATCCAGAAGACATGTTATCTTTAAGGAGTTGTCTTGCTGATGCGAGGAGAATGTTGCTGTTTATGATCGAGCAGGTATTTCTGCCAACGGGGGAGGTTTGGTCGACGCCAAATGCAGATACACAGCGCACAGTGCGGGGAGGGGGGAGACCAAAGGGCAGAGAAGAATTTTTGTTTAAATTTTTCTTGTCTTGCCATAAAAATATGAATTTTTGACTGCTGGTCACTGTCACCAGGGACCTTCTCCTGCAGCTCCTAGGCGAGACCTGGAAGACCATAGCCCTTGCCTGGTTACAGATTGGGTCAGGACTCTTTGATCACGAATCTCTCCCTCCTCTCCAGCCAAAGTAAGTCTCCAGTCGCCTCTTCCGTCTGTGTCTCATTCCTCCTTGAGATTTGTCACCAGGTCCATATTAAAGGAAGCAGAGAGCTGGCTGTCTCTCTCAGCACCCTTCCAATTTACAAGAAGTCTAAATGGCTGGGGCTGTCCTGTCCTTGCTGGTTATTTCCTTTGAGACAGCAGCCAGAGGAAGGGGTGGGAGTCAAGGCAGGCAGGAAGAAAAATGTTGTTGAACACAGCCCAGCTCAGCAGATGAAAGCCTGCAGGCCTTTGGCTGAGGATAGCATAGAAAGGGACAGGCAGAGCCAATCTTCAATCATTCCTTCTCAGTGTTTACATTAGTGAGCTCTGGGCACTGCCCTGCTGGCAGCCTGGGTATTAGTAGCTGTTGGCTCGTGGCCTGATTGGAAAGAGATTCCAGATTTTGGAGGGAGTTGAGGGAAACAAGAACAACATGTCCTGTTCACTCAGAGAGTATGGAGGCCTCCGGCGTGGTCGTATGTACAGGGCGCTCAGCTGCAGGGTGATGTAGCCTCTGACACCCAGGGCCACACGTGTCAGGAGAATCCCAGATCTGGAGCTGGAGGAGGTCCTACGTTCGGGTATGGTTCCACTCTCTGACCTCAGCTTGGGAAAATGGGAGCTTGCCCAGTTTACAGATAAAGCAACCAAGGCCTGGCCTTATCTTGGGATATACAGCTAGAAAGTAGATTGAGGGAGAAGGATGATGGTAAAGTAGAAATGCGGTCTGTGGTCCCCTCTGTCCCCTCCTGGGGACACTGGCAACCTGGCCAGCCTGGACCAGCATAAGCGACACTGGGGAAATAATGCTTGCCTGTCTGCCCCATATTTACCCCAACCCATCCAAATGCCACCACCTCCTTTTCAGGCACTGTCAGCATCTAATAAGCCTATTGTCCAAGGCTTAAGTGTGTAGTGTGGGTTACTTACGGGAAGTCATTCCCGTAAGAGCTGGAGTAGTCAGGGAGAAAGTAGCCAGGGAGAAGAGAGCTTGATGCAGGCTTTAAAGTTGTCGACTGAAAGAAAATGCACACCTAAAAGTTGAGAATTATGTTTGATTCACAGACTTGGCCTTGCTGAGGACTAAAGCCCAGGAGGCAGCCTCTCGGTTAGCTCTGAGGGACTGCTCTGAAGAGGTGAGGGAAACGCCAGGATCTAGGAATTTTTGCAACAAAAACCAGGTAGTTGGAACATCCAAAGACTACTGTTAATCAAAGAAAACCAGACATCTCAAGTTAATGATTTAGCACTTTTCTACGTACGGGAAGATACAAGAGTCTGGGCTTGTTGAAATCACTCCTTTGATATGCACCTTAATTATCTAAGGCCGGTATCCTGTTTTTCTCCACCCTGAACCCCTCAGGGTACACAGCCCGGGCTGGCTGCAGTGGCTGGTGGCTCCACGGCTGCAATATCCTTTGTTTACTGATATGGCAGGCGACATTCTTCATCCACAAAGTCTGCGTAGGACTTGAGGAGATGGAGAACAGGGAAATGGGCATTCCAGGAAGCTACTTTTTAAAAGCGTTTATTAAATGCTAGTCATTAGCAAAGCACTCTACACATATTACCTCATTTAATCTTCACAACAACCCTATAAGGTAGGCATGAATTTTCCTAGGTTTATGAATGAGGCTGGGGGAGGGAGGCAGTGAAATATTTCATTCAGTATCATCAGATGATTAACCCAACGGATGTCTCCCTGAGCCCTTATTCTTGACCCCTGCCCTATACTGCTTCTCATGGTGGAACAGGAGAGACAAGAGGGTGTCCTGAGATGAAATGGGAGTGGAGATTGATTGGCAGAGTGGGTGCAATTGACATACATTTTTTGTGATCAGACATGGGTTAGGTGCGCAGTACTCTCTTGGGCATCTGCTGATCTGACACTTAGCCATTATACTAATGCTCTAGAAAATCCTGCCGTGACAATGGAAACGGCATCCTCCAAATTCAGGTTCAAATGGTGTAGGGTCAATTCATAGGGAGGCTAACGAAATGACCTGGATGAATCTGCTCATCATCAGTCCTATTAGACCCGAATTCCTGTTATAAGTGACGTGGTATCACCCTTCTGTCTATTTGTTCGTGCCCTTTTTTAACTTGTATGTTCCCTGAGGATGAAGATTGTTAGTATTTAGCTCAGTAAGTCCCTCAGTAATGGAAGGAACTCTCCATGGGCTCTCAAGTTGAATTAATTAAATCAGATTATTTAGTGGTAATAATTTCACAGTATATGCATATATCAAATCATCCCATTGTACACCTTCAACTTACACAATGCTGTGTGTCAATTATATCTCAATAAAGCTGGAAAAAGAAGAAAACATTTATTTTCAGCCATGTGATTTTGAGTAGAGTTACAGAGAAGTTAGACTCAGAGCCTCCATTGTCTCCTTCTCAAATGGTTGAATGCTTTTTAAGGATCTAAAATCCTTAAAGGATCTAGCAATTTAAATTTATATTCTGGGACCCAAATGAAACCTCTGAAGTGACATCTCTTTTAAACAATAGGTCCACAAACTTTTATGCATTGTGCATATTGGAGAGGAGATTCGTCCATTGAAATGTCTCAAGACTTCTTTAAAGTTTGCTTTTAACCATGTCCTTAAGGTCTTGTGATTCCTAAATTTGGACAGAGAGGCATTAAGGCATGATTTCAAGATCAATCATGAAAAGCTCAGGAACCCAAGGTGGATAGACCTGACTTCCGGGGTCAGCTTTGCCACTGGTTGTGTGACCTTGGGTGAGCTGGCTAAACTTTCAAAGGCTGGGTTTCATCCTTGTTCAAGGGAAGAAAAAACGGAACCCATCATAGGTGGTTGTTGTGAAATTTACTTGAGAAAATATATCCAGAGGATTCCCTGGCACTAGGCAGTGTCCCATAAATGTGAAATTAGAAGATGAAATAAATTAGTGGTACTGCCTCGGCTATTTTCATTCAGAGGCTATTTGCGTCTCCTAGGAAGGGGTAGGTGGCAAAGGAGGCTGGGTGGGTGGAGGAAGTGCTGTGGTGTGTTTGTTGTGGGACAACGGCATGGAAAACCACTTTCATGTGTTGCATGAGTCGGTGGGGGAAGTGCACAGGTGCTGTTACCCCTGGAGAAATTCACTGCCTCCCGTCCTGAACCCCCGCCCCAGAGAGAGGGAGAATCCTCACATGTTCGCCGAAGGACAATTCTCCTTGTTCCTTAGCACAGAAACCTGTTCTGTGAATCATTACACCTCTTTCCCAAAGGCCACCCAAGATGGTCTACCCTCAGCCGAAAGCTTCTTTTCCTTGGATTTTGTTTCTGGCCTCTTGTGTGCAAGCCAATACCTGTAAGTGCCCTAATGACTAGAACTTATATGAGCACCTCTGAGTGTATTCCGCATGCCTAAGTGGTCCCTCTGAAAAGACACTGTCCTTGGAGACCTCTTGGGATGTTGGGTCATGGTGAACACAGTAATGATGCTTGGTGAGTACATCTGAACGGTCCAGATATTGTTTAGCTAGTCAGAGTTGTTGGGGGCAGTTGGACGTAGTGTTGGGCCCGTCATGTGCTGTGTGTCCTCTGACTGAGGTCGTAGGAGTCATCTGTGGGATGAGCGTGGCTAAGGTGATGCAGGTGAAGTACCGGAAACTTTCCATACCATTGACCAAGGATAGCAGGTTTTGATCTGTTGATGGCTTCTGTGTTATGCCTGTACCTCCTTGATTCTTATCTATTTCTGATGGGTTAACTAGATGGGTCGCAACAAAAGGGTATAATTTTACGATTTTTAAAGAACGTGGTAAAAATTATGTGGAGCCCTGGAAGAGCAGCATGAAAAATCTGGAACTGTAGACTCTGGGCTGGACCGTCTATAGCTAGTTAGCTTGGTGCAACTGTTCATTTTATGTGTCAAGTCAAATGGGGCACAGCGTCCCCAGATATTTGGTCAAACATTATCCTGGCTGTGTCGATGAGGGTGTTTTGGGATGGGATTAACATTTGAATCGGTAGACTGAAAAAAAGCAGATTGCCCTCCCTAATGTGATGTGTGGCTCTCATCTAATCAACTGAAAACCCGAATAGAACAAAAAGCCTGACCCTCCTGTGAATAGAGAGAACATCACCTGCCTGATTGATTGAGATGGGACACTGGTGTTTTCCAGACTTGGACTGAAACCTCTGCTCTTCTGGGATTCTGAGACAGCCAGCTTTTAGGCTGGAACTTACTTACACCATTGGCTCTCCTGATTCTTTGGCCTTTGGACTCAGCCCGCAGCTACACATTGGCTCTCCTGGGACTCTGGCTTGTCAACAGCCCATCTTGTACTTCTCAGCCTCCATAATCCCATGAGCCAAGTCCTTATAATAAATTTCTTTGGATCGATATAGATGTATACGTATTTCCTATTGGTCCTGTTTCTGTGGAGAACCCTGACGAATTACACTTGGTAAATTATGCATGCTTTTGTCTGGCTGTGTTAGTATCTTCAGGCATTCAATGGGTCACTTAAATTTGCTTTTCTGCATTTAAGTATCTGCACCCCAAACCCTGACCCGCTGCCTAACAGTGAGCTGCTGTTATGTGAAGGAACCAAGAAAGGGAATATGGATTTATAAAGATAAATTTAGACCTCCTCCTAAAAGCTTCTAAATTTATGTGGATTTTTTTATAAAGTTTTTGTTACAAAGTTTTGCATATGACAAATTACAAACTAGGTCGCCAGCTTGCAAAGTGTAAGCATGAGACTGTGTCCAATCAATTTATGAAGAAAGGCATACAGAATATATGCAAGGAGCACTAAATTGGAGACTATTCTGCATAAGAGTGTGCTTTGAGGTCTAAGAATTAAAGTTAAGGCAAATTAAAGGCACTCTTTTAAGAGGGGTTAAAATTACTTCCATGAGATGCTGCCACGTGCTGAAGACAAAATAAGTTCAGCAAAGGGTTAAAAATTTAATATATGATAACACTGTGTTTGTTGGTTTACTAAAATAAGCAGGAAAACCAAAAGTTAGAGCCCCAATCTGTGGAAGATGACATCATAGGGCAAATTGGCTGTCCCACCACGTGGAAGTGAGAGGGGACCCGCAAGTGTGGCATAGCTTAAGGTTCTGATTAAGTTCTTATGATATTGAGGTTATTATTCTGCTTGTTGCTTTTATTGAATGTAAGCAGGTAACAGGCATTGGAAATGTTCATTGTAACGTATAACATTGTTCTCAATTTTTTTAATGCATTAGTGCTCTTTCCCATGCAAAACTGTCAGCTCCTTACATCCTGGGACCTGGTTGATTTCTTATTGTGTCTCTAACAGTATTTAGATATTAGTACTCTGTGCCGGGCTCCATGCATAGAGGGTCTCGGTATATACTTGTTGAATAGAATTGAGTTTATCATCCATTCAAACAGGCATGGAGACACTATAATTCAAAGTAGGATGAGTACAGATGTAAACCAAAGAAGGCATTCCTTGTATTTGTACAGCATTGTTCTTGCACAGAGCACAACTTCCTTGTTATACCTTACGGGCTCAGATATCATGCTAAGAATGTTATATATATTCTGAGTAGTATTCCATTGTACGGCTATATCTGCATTTGTTAGTCCCTGTGCCTATTGATGGAGATTTGAATTGTTGCCAGATCAGCAATTATTACTAAAGCCGCTATGAACATTGCATACAATTCTTTGTGTGGATAGATTATTTTCATTTCCCTTGGGTAAATATCTAGAAGTGTGTTATGAAGCTACAGCAAATAGTGTTGAACTGGTTCTTGAGTACATACAGACGAATGCAAGGAATGTAAAGTCCATACATGGACACAAAGAAACATGGGAATTTCATATTTAATAAAGGTGGTACTTCAAATCAATAAGGAAAAGTTGAATTATTCAATCAACAGTGTTGGAACAAATGGGTAAATAGCTGGAGAAAAAGTTACTAGCTTTAATTGCTTCGGCTGGTTTAGACTATGCATTATAAGAAAAAGACGGCTGTTCTCAAAAAGGAAGAAAAGGACAAAAAAATAAGTCCCCAAACTCCAGGATCTGTCAGACAGAAGATGTAACTAATTCCCATTTCTAACTGGAAAAATATAAAACCGAGATGGCCTTTGAGTGATTAAGGCCAATTACTACTAAGCCTCATGACAAGAAGCAAGTCAAGGGTATGACCATGAAAACCTTTTGCTTAAACATCTGGAATAATTAAGGTGGTTCTAAGTAAATCCTTTCAGTTGGACAAAATTGCTCCGGGAAAATAGACCAAAGGTACGGCTCTCCCACCAAAGCCTGATATGCTCAAGATACCTGCCTGGAAAAGAACTGGGGCATAACGATTGGCACAAAAAGCTAATTGAATAAAATAGATAAAAAGCCAACTACATTTTTAAGAGAGTTACACTGTCAAGAGAGCCACTAGCTGTGCTAAAAGGGGTTCTAACTTCTTTATCTAAGACCACAAGCTTATTCAGCATATTATTATCTACCAGACAAGTTCTCACAAAAGTTTTACTGCATTACATAGATTGCCTTCAATTTAGTCTCCTGTAACAGTTTCTTTGCTGCCCATTAGCTAGACCAGAAGCAAATGCCATTAATTTTCAAATTGCTCTTATGGAACTTTTTGCCCCACTCTTGGAACTAATTTCTGTATTAGCCAACTAAGTCAATGGTGGTAACAATGAAAAAGAGTGAGTCACTTATAATATACATACAAAATATTTTCCCAAATAATTATTTATATTTGGATGCTCTTTATTGTGGTTTTTTGCCATGAAGAATCCCTCCCACCTGTTTATATAGTCAAATACCGTTTGGTTCTCTTTGTCATTCTGGGTTATGGTTTTACTTTGAAAAGGTTGTGTCATTAAATCAACAAATTAAGGGACATAAGAGCAACAGCTCCTTGTTTTCTTCTAGTATTTTTATAGTTTCATATTTTAACAATTTTAACCCAGATGAAATTGATTCATAGTGGTAACAATTTCAGTTGTTAAAACAAAAAGGGTTTATATTTTGTGCATATAACATATTTTAAATAAATAGAAGCCACGACACCTATTGATGGACTTTTGTATTGCTTCCAATTTTCACATATCACAAGTAATTCTGCATTGGACATATTTGTACAGATATCATTCTGCACGTGGGCAAGTATATCTGTAGGTTCTCTTTCTAGAAAATAGAATTGCTAGGTTAAAGGATATGTACATTTTAAAATTTGGCATAGACTTATTGATTTATACTCCCACTAGCTATATATGAGACTGCCTATTTCCTCCTACCCGCAACAATAGCATTAACCTTTTTGGTCTTTGCCCCACCTGAGAGGTGAAATGTAATATTTCATTAATGTTTTGTTTTTTATTTTTTCAAGTTAGATTAGACTTTTCCTTGCTTTTCATATATTTCAGAAGTCTTTTTACCTCTTTATTTTTTTCATATCCCTTTTTCCATTTCTCTCTTTGGTTGTATTAACAATGGTTAAAGAAGACAATTTAGTTGATCCAAACAAGCTTTATTTAACACTTCATGAAGTAGACAGTCTCCATTCGGAGAGGTGCAAAATGGGGTAGAAGGCAGGAAGCTTTTATAGGTAAAGAATAAGGAATAAGGAAGAGAAAAAAAAAACCTATCTGATTGACTGGGGCTGCAGAGCCTACCTTGTTTGGGGTGAAAAAGAACAAGGAAATAAGGGTAGATCCCGAAGCTGGCTTGGTGTTTGGCTAACAGGATAGACTGCATTTCACGTCAAGTGGAACATTTACAAGGACACAGAAGTCACCCAAGTTTGAGTTTGCCTCTGTGGCACTCCAGGCAGAAGTGGATCCATTTTGGGCCCAGAAAGTTATTTCAACAGACATAACTTTTTCTTATAGATTTGTAAGAACTATTTACATAGGCAATAAAAGACTCACTTATGACATACATTGAAAATATTTTTCCAAGTAATTATTTATATTTGGATGCTGTTTTTTGTGGTTTTTGCCGTGAAGAATCCCCTCCCACACCTTTTTATATAGTCAAATACCAATTGTTTCTCTTTGTCATTCTGGGTTATGGTTTCACTTTGGAAAGGTTTTCTCATTAAATCAACAAATGAATGGATATAAGAGCAACAACTCCTTGTTTCCTTCTAGTATCTTTATAGTTCCATATTTTGTTTTAACATTTTTAACCCAGATGAAATTGATTCTGGTGTAAGTTGCTAGGGAGGGATACATATTTATACAATACCTAACTGGTGAGGGTGGGTGTTTTTGTAGATGATGATCTGTGAGCTGTGGAACAAGAGTTGTAGAAGATTAATTTTCTAATGAATATATTTTTGTAATTTTGGGTTTTGTACCTCGTTCATGTAAAATCTACCAAAAATTCATTGAACTAATTAAATTCTTTGCTGTGATGAAAGAAAGCAACAGGAACATGGACAGTCTCTGCTCAGCTTCAGTTAAATGTCACCAAGGCAGAAATATGGAAACAGTATTGTCAGACCTGCCCACTTTTCAAAAGAAGCTGAAATCTGGATTTTCATGTGAAATCCCCGGATGTTTAAATGTTAACAACTAATTCAGAGTTTTAAAAACATTGCCTGGGCCAAGCAAACACATCTGTGAGCCAGATGGGGCCCTCAGGGTGCCAGTTTGAGACCTGTGGTTTAGACATGTTTTCCTCTTACCCTCAAAGATTCATTTAAGTGCCTCTTCTAGGGGAAGCCATAGTGTGGTCAGCCTGTATCACAAAGGATTTTAATTGATTGTTGGTGGCCTAGTTTTTCTATTAAACTCAAGCCTTTCTATTAAGTTATAAAGTTAGAAATATTTATAGATTTTGAGATCCCCAGGGCCTAGCACAGTATCTTGTACCTAGTAGACATTTAATATGAATGTCTGTTGAATGAATAAGTAGATGAATGAATGAACTCCACTGCAAATAGAATCCCTGCCAAACATTCGGACAAAGTAGCTCAGGTTCTCGGAGGTTACCTCCCCCCAACCCCCCAAGTCCCCCAGTGCACTCATGGCAAGCTGAACATTTGTACCCGATTTTGTTTACAGGTGGCCTCTTCCACGTTGTGAATCTTGGCCACTAGATGTCTCGCTTTGCTTAAAAGACATTCTGGACCCCTGGGTTCAACTTGTGGTTTGCTACAAAGAAACAATACTTAAGTAAAAAAGAATGCCTTAATCTCAGGCCACATCTTCTACATATGTTTGTCCTCTTGAAGAAGCTGAAGACAGCCACAATATCAAAGAAAAAGTGCCTAGGGATGGAATCAGATTTATTTTGTTCTGGGAGAATTTTTTATCCACAGGAATGCACCCTTGGGGGCACTGAATGACAGTCTGTTGGGTTTTAGCCTCTAATCCAGCAGATTCGTGAGTGTTCTCCACAAGTCTTGTTGGTGTTACTTTTCTCTGCTGCTTTCGGCTGGTGGAGAAATGCATCTTCCTGTTAAGGGTCTGGGACTCTAGAACCCGTGTAGTAAAAGCAGAATTCTTGTAAGCTGTATCAGGACAAACTTCCCCCCTGAGGCTGCCCAGATGCTCATCTGAATTCCTGAGCTTCACGTGAACACAGGGGATATGCTGGTGCCTGTGGTTGTGTCTTTCATGTGCCCAGTGAGGGTCTGCTGAGCTTGGAAAGGTGGGCTGCTTGGTGCTGTATAATTCTTATTTTCTTCTTCTTCTTCTTATTTTGGCCACACCCACGCAGCCTGCAGAATCTTAGTTCCCTGACCAGGGATCAAACCTGGGCCCTGGCAGTAAAAGCACCTAGTCCTAACCACCGGACTGCCATGGAATTCCCTTTCTTTTTTTAGTGCTCTATAATTCGCGTTTTAAAGACAGGCAGAGTAAGGGGTAAAAAAAAAGCTCAATACTTTTATAGCCCATGGCTTTCTCTTCTCAGTGTTACCTCTGGCATTCAAACACAGTACATTCTGAACTGATTAAGGGCAATGGATGGAAGATTGCCCAACGCTGTTAAATGCACCCAGGGCCTTGAATTGAATGATACTTGAAGCTACTTGAATAAAATGGAACTGTGCATTCTATGGGGCTCTGGTGGCTCTCTGATTTATTATGGAAGGTTCAGATGGTAAGAACGCTGTGTCTCATTAGCACCTGAGACATAGCCTTGCCTTTGTCTTTTCTTTGGTTATTTTGCAAGTGTTTGACACTTCTCTTTGCATTTCTCATCTGTCTTAGAGAAGCAATGGAGTGTAGGTTCAGAAAACAGACTTTGAAGTCAGCCTGTGTTAGTGTCCTGGCCCACCATTGAGACTACATCAATTTTGATTGTTTTACCATATTTGTAAGACTTACCATATTACTCACTGTAATTTACATTTTACAGTCAACTCTCCCCCTCTTTACTTCTCCTTTCAGTTGTTTTTTGTTTTTGGTTTTTTTTTCGGTACGCAGGCCTCTCACTGTTGTGGCCTCTCCCTTTGCGGAGCACAGGCTTCAGACGCGCAGGCTCAGTGGCCATGGCTCACGGGCCCAGTCGCTCCGCGGCACGTGGGATCTTCCCGGACCGGGGCACGTACCTGCGTCCCCCGCATCAGCAGGTGGACCCTCAACCACTGTGCCACCAGGGAAGCCCTCCTTTCAGTTTTTCTTTCTAATTATACCTGAATTTTAAAAATTACATTTAACCCTTTCACAATTATGGAATAAAGCCACTGGAAACAGTTCAGGACATATCCCTCCCTTGAATCACCATGTCATTCAATGTGGCCCTCTGTGTTTGCAGCCCCTGGATCAGAGCTTCTCAAAGACCAAACGCAAAGGATACCCAGCACTTCCGATGGAAGGACACTCCTCAGAGTGGGTACATGTCCTTCGCAGGTCCACCTGCTGATCGAATTCAGATATTGTCTCAAACCCACTCAGGGAAAGATTGTTGAGGTCATAAGAGTTAGATGACTAGTTCCAGTAACACGATTCTGTTTGCTATTTCCTTTGTCCTAGGCCTCAGTCTTGTTGCTGCTTATTCCTGTGACTCTTCTCTTTTGCTGGGAAACCAAGCCGTCAGACCAAAACAAACAGATGGAGTTAGGAGGCCTGAAGCTCTTCCTCAGCCCCCGGTCTTTCTTCTTGTTCTTCTTCAGCATTTGCAGGATGTTAGACCCAGACTCGCCAAGGAAGCTCTGTGGTCAAGTTCACCAGAGGAAAAAAATGTCAGGTTGACCAGATGGACCAAAACGCATTGGTTTAGCTACCTTTGTACCCTTAGGTGAACAACTTTGTTTCTGCTTCATAGGTCAGTGGGTGAGATTTGGGGGCAGAAGGAGCATTGCCATTGCATCAGAGCAGCAACACTTCCTCAGCTCTGCCTTCACAGAAGGTGGCTCTTCTTGGGCTCATAACAAAGACATGTCACAACGCCAGCACAAGGCTCAAAGCATGCTTCTTCCTTTTGGTCTTTGTCCTCTGCAGTGATGGGGGAGCCCCATCCCCGAACCAGGAAATATTGAAAAATTCAGCATCGCGTGTGTTAGCATATTATTAGGAGGAAGCTGGAAGGGGTGATTAAATGGCTTGGTGGTGAGTCATCGGTAACCCTCTTTGTGAAACAACCTGAATACTGGGCATACTATGATCTCCTTCTATAAAATATGGAATTAACTATTAAACACATACATTTATTTGAATTCAGGGTTTCACCAAAATCAATGTACTCATGAAATCACTGATGTTTATTGGTTGCCTAATTTTCTAGTATCTGCTGAATGGTTTTGAACTAATAAGAAACTGTAGGGGTCCCTTTGGTTCTGAGGACTATACACCAGCCCCTAGGAAGCTGCTGGGCTTCATGACAAAAAGAGCTGGAAGTGAATAACAGAGCTGCCGTACGAGCTGCCAGCCCTCACCATGCTGAGCTCCACACTGATCGGCCACTTGGTCTGCTCTTCGGCTGTTTCCTTACCCCTCCCCCTCGCCCACCACCCAATTCCATAGCTACTTTCTCCCTAAGTAATTAGTAAGTTATTAGTCCATTTTATAGACACATTCCCACTGAGATGTCAGTGACTTATATGTTCCTACAAGCTCCTGAATTTTCATACAGACAATAGGAAAAGGGCAGCACTGAACTGAAAATATGGCATCTAATCCTAGGATGTTAGACATTGGATCAACTGAGTAAGAGTATATAGTTCTAGAAGTCCTCGACCGTTCTTATTGAATGGAAATTTGGTCTCCACGTACCATTGGTGGATCCCGAAAATAGGCAGAACCCTGCAGAAAAAGCACATGAGAAGAAAGGAATTAACTTGACTAAATGATGAGATCAGCTTTATTCCACCCAGGCTGGTGGGGGACACAGGAGAGATGGTTGATGCCCTTGAACTATTGGAGGTTGTCAGAATGGCTTTGTTCTCTTGACAGCTCTTCCACTGGACCAGATCCAGACCTGGTCATGAAGAGACAGGATGAGGACCAAGTGGCCCAGATGGTGTTGGAAACAAGAGGATCACATTGAGTTCAGGCCTGATTGGCACTAAAGGTATTCAGAATGAAAATATAGACCCTAATATATTGGGAATATTGTTCACTCTAAAAAAAAAAAAAAAAAAAAAAAGAGAGAGAGAGAGACTTCTGTTAGGTTTTAGTGCCCCGAAGACCATTTTGTCCTTCCTGAGAAAATGGCTGCTTCCTTTTTTCTGATAATAGGAACAATGTATCTGACTAGCTTCCTCTTTTCATTGCTAGGAAGCTCTGTCCCTAGAGTTACATTTTAAATTTACAAAACACTGTAACTACCTCATAGGTTTTTATTTACATTCTTTTTCTTAGTTGACTCCCTACTCTTTTTTTATTTTATTGGAGTAAAATTGCTTTACAATGTTGTGTTAGTTTCTGCTATACAATGAAGTGAATCAGCTATATGTATACCTGTATCCCCTCCCTTTTGGACTTCTCTCTCCCGCCACCATCCCACCCATCTAGGTCGTCACAGAGCACCAAGCTGAGTTCCCTGTGCTATACAGCAGGTTCCCACTAGCTATCTATTTTACATATGGTAGCGTATTTATGTCAAACCTAATCTCCCAGTTCATCCCACCCTCCCCCCGCCACCATGTCCACATGTCTGTTCTCTATGTCTACGTCACTATTCCTGTGACTCTCCACTCTTATAGTTCCCCTTTTTATAGTTCATGTACATACATATAGTTTATGTATAGAACATTTATGTTTCTTTATTTCTATTCTAATGTAATTTTATGCATTAATATTGTAAGCTGCCTCAAATCATTTGTAAGTTATAGAGTGGTTTAAAGTGTCAACTACCTCAAGTCATTGGTAAATGTGGAGTGTCAGCTTTCAAATCGGATGACTCCTTAGAAAGAAACTTATGAAAGAAGTTAGTAAGGTTTAGCTCGAGGTTTTCTAAGGACAAAGAATATACCGAAAGCATTTGCCCTGGGCGTGGACGCCGTTGCTCTTTTTTGCCCACCCCCATTACATAGTATTCCACCCAGAAGTCCGAGGTGCCTTTGTCTGGGAAAGTAGCAGGTTGATTCTTCAGCCTTGAGTGAGAAAGTGGGAAAAGGAAAAATGATATCTACCTCTCCCCATACCTCCCTGGAAAGACCCACCTCTCCCCAGCTGAAATTTATGCATGAAAGGCTACATTCCTTCTGCTTTATGGGCTATGGCCCTGGGTGTCCAGAGGCTGGATGTGAAAGCTTGACAGAGTGGCATCATGTGACACGTGAATCTAGGACAGAAGTATCCTGCATTCCCCTAGAGCATTTTTCTCCCATTTTCCTTCTGTGATTTCTGTGTGCTGGGAGAATCATTAGGTCTTGGACTCTGAGCTCTTTCCTCTTACCAGGCCTGTTAGGGACTTAAGTGGGAGGGAGAGTCAACATAAAGGTATTTCTCTCTTCCTTCTTGAAGGGAGTGTGTTCTGGGCTTGTCTGCCTACTGGGCAGCAACGTGCTGCAGGAGTTGCTGGTGAATCAGTGGCCTGTACACCTGCCAGCGAGCCCCTGTGGCTCAGATATTACGATTATCTTTCCAAACAGAACAAGAAGTGATTGAGCCACGGTTACACCAGAGGAAGGGCTCCCTGGGGCTGTGATGTGAAGAGAGGAATCACAGGTAAGCCTCAAAGCTGTGATTTGATTCCTTAGAATGTGTCTTACTATCATCCTTATTACCTGTTAATCTGAGATGACTTTTCCCCTCCGCATGAGGAAAACTCTGATTTCAATATCCCATTTCCTAAAGAAGGGTAACTAAAGGAAGAGAGAGTGGAAAAAACAATGAGCAGATACGACAGAGTTCAGCTTCTCGGTAATTATATAAATCGAGATGTTTGGTGAGTCTCAGACTAGAGGTTTGCTGACTCAAAGCGCAGCCTTCTCTCTGTCGATTGCAACACGGTAACCCCTATTCCTGGGGGTGTGCCTGGGAAATGGATTGACTGGCATAAAGGGTAATTGTTAAAACGTCAATCTCGCGGCTTCCATGAAATAGTCATAGATTTCCCCTCGCCATCTCTTGAAATAAAAATATTCTTGATAGGATCAAGTTTATTTTCACTTTAAGACGAATTAGTTTAAGCTTTGACCTAATTGGTATATTTCCAGGAAGTGCTTCCCAATTTAACTCCTTCCCTAGACTCTAAAAACTCCACAAACTGACCCTTTTAATCCTTTCCTCTGCTCCCTCCCCCAATAAATATAAAGTGATACACTTGAAAATTAGTCATTTTTCTTTTCCCTTTTTTTCTTTTTCATGAAGAATTAATTTATGCAAACCTGATATTCTATGTAATCCATCCAGGCCAGATACTAAATAATGAGAAGTTACCAAAGGAGGTATAGGAAGAAGGTCAGGGTGGAGAAATGTGGAAAAATGATGACTTTGGCATTTCCATGGAGAAATCCATTAAACTAAACCTGATAATAACACACATAGGCTGGAAATTACAGAGACAAGAGAAGTAACAAAAACAGATAAAAGTACATTCTATAATTTATCAGAGTATTAGCACAAGCATTTTGTTATGTTCTTAATAAAACCACTATTAATTATTCAACCATAACCCAAATTTAAAAGGATTGTATATTATGTAGCCACATATAGTACTTTATTCAACCATTAACAAGTAACATAATCTTGAGCAAATTATTTAGCTTTCCTTATTCTGGTCACTTGATTTGCAAAATGATAGCCATGAGCATGAAGTGTTAAAATGAGAGCCTGGGGCTTCCCTGGTGGCGCAGTGGTTGAGAGTCCACCTGCCGATGCAGGGGACACGGGTTCGTGCCCCGGTCCGGGAAGATCCCACATGCCGCGGAGCGGCTGGGCCCGTGAGCCATGGCCGCTGAGCCTGCGCGTCCGGAGCCTGTGCTCCGCAACGGGAGAGGCCACAACAGGGAGAGGCCCGCGTACTGCAAAAAAAAAAAAAAGAGAGCCTGTCTGTGTTGAGTCTAAGAAACTTGACTTTCAAACACTTCTATTCTGTGCATGACCACAGGTTGATGGAAATTGTTGCCGACAGGCCTCAAAGGTACATATGTCTTGCTTCTCTAAAAAGACAGTGTATTTCTTTATTCCTTTTTAAAAGCAAGGACAGGGTTCCCATCACAGGGTTTATCTCTTGTGGTGCTGAGGGTTAGGCGAGCACAATACTTTGGCATCCATGTGCCCTCTGGTGTCATTCATTCCACAATTAAAGGGATACAAATATCCTCCTAGAAAAAGTAAATGAACACATTCAATCAAACTAGGGTGTCAGTGACATTTTTTAGCAGCTTGGCTGGGAGCAATTGTGAACTGGATGAAGCAAGAGGATACTGGGTACGGAAGGACACGAGCAGTGGCAGCAGTGTGTCCCCAGGGTGAACGACCCAGAAAGTAGAGGGATGGCATCCCTAGGACAATGTCACTGAATTCACAGTTTTGCTTACAGCCGCTCCTTAAGAAACCACGTTCTACCCAATCTAAATGTATGTCTCTGCCACTTTCAAAATGGTCTGCCTTGTTCTCTTTCTAAAGGTCTTTGGCAGGGAATACCCATAGCTACATAGAGTGTGTTTGAGCAGAGATGTGCTCACAGGATGTCAAGGTCTCCATAGTTCTGGACTGGATACACGGTCTTGATAGCTATGAAAATAATCTTAGAAACCTGGAGGGATGGTGCAAAAGATCTAGAACATCATCCTCTCTCCCATGCCCAGCTGGTTCTAGCCTTGCTGAATTCCACCACTGTAGTACACAGAACTGGGCGGGGAGGCAGGTGGGGTGGGGGTGGGGGGTGGCTTCTTACCCCGCCTCCACCCCAGCAAGCCACAGATAATCTCATCAAGGCTCCAGTTCAACGGCAGATGAAAACCTGGGCTCTGGCATGTTGAGGCCAAAAATCCATAAGAATTAATAAGTGTGAAAGTGCCCTGGCATTCCCTAGAATTATAGTAAATTTCCCATGCACAGTTGAATGAATAAAATGCAGAGGTGAACAGCCATGAGGTATGTAGCCCTAAAATGTGCAAAATATAGTTAAATCTTGTTGATGAAGGTCATCTGGTCTTCATCGTGTCTCTGGGTCCTCAGTGAGAATGTCAGTCTTTGATCCCCAGAGGCTCACAAACCATGGAAACTCTAGTGTTTTGTTTTGTTTTGTTTTAAAGAAAGTCTTTTAAACTAAAGACTTTAAGTAAAGTCTTGAAGATAATTTCCTTATCACTTGCTTCTTTCTTATAAGACAAAATTTTTAAAAACCCGATCATAAGAATTCCTTTATTATTAGGGATAAGCAGGCATTTACTCTAAGTTTGTGGTGTTAGGACAGCTTTGTCACAACAGAACAGATTCACACCTGCAAAGTTTTGGGTAAAGAGGTTTTGCATTAAGCAGATTATATTTTCCATGACGACTTTTCACACTTGTGTTTGTACGTTAGCCTAATTTTGCTTAAAGACATTCCTGTGTTTAATCTCTTAAGAGAATCAGGCTAATTATTTCTAAGAGAACAACATATTTCTTAGGCATATAACACTCTTCTACATTGTCAACAAAGATGCCAATTAAGCAAGTAACTAGCAAAAGAAAAGACACAGATAGCATAGAATTTAAAAAATATTTAGGTTAGAATTTTATTATATGACCATGTGCACCTTTAACATTGATAAAGAATTTTACAGGTGGTCTTGATAAAGAATGGTTTAGTCAAGAAATGTAGTTAGCATAACTGGTTATTCATTTGGAGGAAAATGAAAGTAAACCCCTATTTTATACCGAAACCTAAAATAACTCCAGAAGGACTGAGAATTTTAAAGTATATAACAAATGAACTAACTCACTGAAAGAAGCGTTAGAAGATAATATAGGAGGATATGTTTACCATCTTTTTATAGAAAAAAAATTCTTAGCATGACCCCAATTTAAAATCCATAATGGAAAGGATTGACAGAGACATTCATTGATGAATGTCTTAAACTTTTGTGCCGAACAGGACAACGTAAAAAGTTAAAGACCAAAGACAAATGATGAGCGCATATCTATAACACGAGTGACAAAGAGCTGATATCCATGCTATGATGAGCTCCTAGAAGCAGTTCTTAAGAAATAGGTGAACATTCCAACAGAAGCACTTTGGACAATGACTTAAATAGTCAAGCCAGAAAAAAATATATATAAATGACCAATAAACATCTGAAAAATGCTTAATTTTATTAATAATCAAAGGCATAAAAATTAAAGCAATTAGATAAATATTTGCCTATCAGTTTGGCAAATATTATACAGATGTTGGGGCCAGTGTGATGAAACAGGCATTTCTACACCTTACCAGGGACTGTAAATGGGTACAAATTAGGAGGGCCATTTGGCCATGTCTATCAAAACTCAAAATGTAATAACCTGGAATTAAAGATGCACAAGAAGAAGGTTAACAGAAGGAACATTTGAGGCAGATTATAGGAGCCTAAATAACAAATTTGCCATGATAATGTGTTAGATTTTCATCTGCACATAACGTGAAGCCCAGAAGGTTTTTGAATGTGGATTGGCATGACATTTGCAGGATAGGTAGAATGCCAGGCAACTGGCTTTATTTCTAGAAAAATCATTTGGGGAATATCATTGGAAAATGTGCTTTTACTTATTAGGAAATTATGATGAAAACACTGTTCATATGCTTAGGGAAGCTTAAAGAATGAGTGTTTTTTGGTAGATTTGAAACAATTGAGGTTTAGCAGTGTGAGCACTGAATGAAAAGTCAGATATTGTTTCACTCTTATTTAAAAATAGATCACGCAAGAACAGTTTGGAACATCTTTAATCTGACCTTTCACCCATGAAGGCCCCACAAAGCCCGTTCTGTAGGTTCTTTCCAGTAGGCCTGATGAATTGTGTTTTCTCCCTTGCAGAGCTGAGTTTCTTTGGACACTGGTGACACTCACATTGTTAGGAGGATAGCTTTGAAACATATATTCTTCTTTTTCCTGAATAAAGAAAGCTTAATTGTCAGGAACTCGGATGGGGATCATGTTAATAATTGTGACTAAGCAACAAAACGAACTGGGCCCAGAGTCCGAGAGAAATAACAGGTTCTTTGGGGAGAGAAACTTAAGGAAATAGTCAATACATTCTTTCTATTTAGAATTTAGGTTTACCCTTCTCATTTTACACAAGTGTAAAACCCAAATAATTCCCACTTAACTGCCAAATAATCAAAGCAATACATATGAAAGTATTTTGTAAATTAGAAAGAATTATCCTATTTCTTCTTATGTAAATATCCCCGCCCTTGAGTGCGGTTCTGGTACATTTTTCAAGCAAAAGGTCCAAGAGGAAGGTCAAATTCTCTGGGCTTTACTGATTGTCAGTAAGAAAATTCGAGTGGGGAAGATGGGAAACAATGACCTGGGGATTCCAGGAAGGCTGGGTCCCCAGTTGCTAAGCTGAAGTCTTGACTGAAGAAAGAGCTTGGCACCTTTCCTGGAATGCCATTAATCATGCTTTAAGGGCTTGGTGGTAACTTGCGTTCTACTGAACCATGAGTGACAGGAGCAAATCCTCAGTTACAGGGGGTTGGAATAGAGCCAACCCTTGAGGCTGGCAGTCAGGCTTTTTACAACAGGATTGAGCTAGACTTGTCTGTGAGTGATAAACTCAACCAGTACACCCAAAGCAGTATTGGGTGATGAGCTAAGAACGACGAGTCATTCTGTATCTCTTCTAAGAAACAAAGCACAGATAAATGAATTTAAAAAAACCAGAATCCTTGTGAGGAGGGAGCAGACAGCTGAGCTGGGCTGACAGCACCAGCAACAGGAGAAATGCTCTCTAGCTGAAGTTCCAATTCGTGGCAAAGGACAGAAGGCCTCGTCAGAAATGTATCTCAATTTTTGGATGGAAAAGAATCAGATAAGAGGCATGGTCACAAACTGGACTCTGAAGGGAGATCCATTCAGTGAAACATCAGAGAGTTTACTTTATTTATTTATTTATTATTATTGTTTTTTGCGGTACGCGGGCCTCTCACTGTTGTGGCCTCTCCCGCTGCGGAGCACACGCTCCGGACGCACAGGCTCAGCGGCCATGGCTCACGGGCCCAGCCACTCCGCGGCATGTGGGATCCTCCCGGACCGGGGCACGAACCCGCATCCCCTGCATCGGCAGGCGGACTCCCAACCACTGCGCCACCAGGGAAGCCCTCAGAGAGTTTAAATAGGGAACAGAGAGACCCCAGCAACCCAGCAGTTGTTTTCAAAAGTAGGTCTGATCATGGCTCTTGGAGTTTCCCCAAGTGGGTGGCACGAACACCCTGCCTGGGAAATTGGAGGCGCTCAATACACAAGGCTCTCGATACACAAGTGATTGGACAAATCAAAGTTTAGCAGATTGGTAAAGTGTTGCAAGGAAAGGGACAACTTAGCTAAGTAATTCCTTTTGTCTCTTCCAGCCTTCCAACTCCGTAGTTCTTAAAAAACCTACCACTATTCTCAACCGAAGGGCTTAATTCTTATCAGGTTCTCAGCCCATCTCAAAAGATGTTCCGGAATGATAATAACCAGTATGAGGAGGACACAGGAACAGAGTCCAGTAAAAACAATTTAATCTTTCTAGACTCAGATTTGCTGACTGACAGACACTAATGAAAAGAACGATTACATATACAAATAGAAACTGGGAAATGGGCATATAATAATGGAATCTGAATGTGAACAGATCTGAGGGCACCCTATTTTCTTGCTTACTTTATAGAAAAGGAAACTGAGTCCAGCAAGTCTTCTTTTTAACTTTCACAAATTCTAGCAGATAAGGGACAATGCTGAAGTTAGGGTCTAATTCATCTAGGTCTTTTCCCACTAAGTTTATTCAACATGAACACACTAAAAACATGCTGCAATATAAAATATGTGTTTAAAATTTTACTGGGAACACATGTTTATACAGACACTCACTGAACTTTTAAATAACTTTATAGTTCTTCCAAAAGAAGTTGGTCTAGCTCATAAAAATTACCAAACCACCAAACATTTTTCCATATATGACATTGGTTATCTTTTCCGTCTCCCACCTATATCCCCACCTGTCTTTACCACATCTGCCTACTGAAAGGAATGCAAAGAAACTCTTCTCAAAGGCAAATGGCCCAAGGACTCCTATACAAAGGCAGATCCCAATGAAAATGTGACCAAAAACTTATAAAATAAGACGTAAAATAAAACCGAGATTTTAAAGGTCCTCTGCCTATTAATCAGTTCTATTTGAATCCTGATTTCTTTCAGATCCCAGCTGGAGATCTGTTCTTTCCATTTGTGTGTGTGTGTGTGTGTGTGTGTGTGTGTGTGTTATGCATGTGTGCACATGTGAGTCCAAGGCAGAGAGGAGGGTGACAGTTCTACTGGGAATTCTTCTATTTATAGAGGAAGAAACATAATCCCATACATATTGATGCCAGGAAAACAGCCCAAGAGTTTAACTCTGCCTAAGAATAGAATGTTGCTAAAAATGCTAGAAAATGTATGTGAGAGCAGTGCTAGTTAAGCACCACTGTTGATAAGGAGACAGCTGTTGATATAAATAAGTGATATTTGGATCCGTAAATACATAACTGGAAGATTGAGGAGACAATGGGCAGCTGTCTCCAGAGGCGTAATAGCAAATTCTAATGATTGTTCTCTAAAAACTGAAGGACAGGGATTATCAGGAATGAATTCACTTGAATGAATTCAAGGAAGTGAGGGGAGTCCCACCACGGCCAAGTCTTCCCATGGATGCCAGGGCCTCCCATGGACGCCCGGGCCAACACAGCTGTAGGTCAGGCATCGCTGGCCCCCAGCTGCACAGAGAGACGTGTGTTGTAGACAAGCACACACACTCTGATGACAAAAACAGCTTCTCGTCTATGGCAAGGGAACATGGATTCTGAGAACTTTTTTTAAAATAATCAGGACCCTTCCAGTTTAGAAGGGACGTGCTGAAAATACCACGGGGTTTGCCTCTAGGGAAGGCAAAGTTAAGTTGGATTTAAGATTACACCTCAACACACACACACACACACACACACACACACACACACACAGTATTTCTTGACCCTCTTTAGAGTCAGATAACTAAGTCACTGTAAAAATGTATTTTTACTACCTCCAAGCTGGGATCCCTCCATTGATACAGTGTTAGCTATCAACCCAGGGGCACCTTTTATTTGACCAGTTAATTTGCCTCAGATTGAAGTCAAATTCTGACACAATCCAACAAGTAACTACAAAAACTGGTGGTGAGATTGAAACGCTAGTCGTACTAATATTAGCAGCTATCAATCATTGAGGCTCACCACCTGTCAGGCGTTGTTCTGAGTCCTCTATATTCAATGACTCATTCAATTCTCCGAAGAACCTCTGAATTAGATACGACTTTCCCCATCTTATAGATGAGCAAACCGAGGCATAGAAAGCCTAAAAAAGTGTCAAAAGGAATCCGGTTGATAAACGCCAGGACCTGAAGCCTTTGCAGGCTAGCCACAGAGCCCGTTTTGACCCATGCACCCGGAGATAACGATTTTCCTCCTTTTGATTAGTTGTCAAATACAGTCCAGTTAAATTTGAATTTCAGAAAAACAGCTGTAATTCTGGACAATGAATAGTGTCCCAAATATTGTGTGGCACATAAGCACACTAAAACATTATTTGTTATTTATCTGAAAGTCAATCTTCCAACCCTACCCCAGAGGGAGCTGAGTGCACCAAGGGAGCAAAGAAAACATTTTGATAAATTTGACGTTTGGTCCCAAATCCCAAAGGAGAATTCAAATCACAGTATTAGCCTTGGGGCAGAACTCTTTTTCCCTCTCCTAGAAGCAGTCTAGAATAACAGCTCTCAAAGCTGTCTGGGGGTCAGCCTCGCTTGGGAAGGTTTAATAACACACATGGCTGGGCCTGGTCTGCATAAGATTTAGTAGACTTACTGTGGGATAGGGGCACCATTATTTTCAAATGAGCCCCTAAGTGTTTCCTTGTCTCCTTCCCAGCTCCTCCCCCTTTTTCATAGTCCGGCTATTCATGACTGGCCTATAGACCAGTGACTGGGAATCACTGGTCTGAAACCCTGATTATAAGTTCCAGTTGACCATTTCTAGCCAGTCCAAGGAGACAGCCCAGGCTCCACCCTCCAGTGTGGGAAGAAGAGAGAATTAACAGGCTGAGAGGATGAGAGAGTTTCCTCACACGCTTGGAGCTGTCACCCAGGCCTCCTCACGGTGGGTTTGCAGCCTCAGGCCTGAATGCTACATGCGAGAAAGAGATTTTTCAAAGCGAGAGAGATGGAGAGAAAGAGCCATATGAGGGCCAGGCCTCCCGTTTGGAAGCAGGCCCTGGCGCAAGAGAGAGGGTAGATCATGTTAAAAATTGTCCCTGGAAGTGGAGGAAAATTGGGAAAGGGGCTGGAAAGAGCACAAGCTCCGTCTGCAATGTGGCTGCACTCCAGGAGGGTACTGGGAAATAAATTTAGCAGGACGTGGCAATTCACCAATAAATAAACAAACAAACAGATATATAAATAAAAACAAATAGAAAATATCCAAAGGGCACAGAAAAAGAAGTTCTATTTAACAAAACTGTTCAGTTATTTTACATATATATAAAATTTTCATTATGTGTGAGTATATATATATATCTATATATATATACCTAATACAGATATATACACACTTTATTATGTGTGTATCTATACCCTCATGTTATAAAATATGTTTCTTTCTATGGGGTCAAAAATATTTGAAAAACACCACTCCAGAGGCAAACATCCATCCCTTTTGGAAAGCAGAAAGCACAGACCAGAGCAAATAGGACTCAGAGCAGCTTTTGGGAAGGAAGATGGGGAAGAATGATCTGGAGACTGGACAGCTGCCCAAAGAACGTTAAAGCTGTCGATTTAGGGGGAGTCTTGGCAGGCAGGTGGATGGGAGCACGCGAGGACCATTCCCTAAGGGGAGAAGGTAAATACAAAACGGGTATGTGTCTCATGGCTTATTTTTCATGCTGCCCTAGAAAGCCCTAGAAGGAATCTCTGCTGACTTGTAGGCACATCTGTGGGAGTCGTTACCCTGTCTCTAATGCCTTTTCTCTTTTCTTCTTTTTAATCAGTATTTTTTAAAATTGCAGCATAGTTGATTTACAATGTTGTATTAATTTCTGCTGTATAGCAAAGTGATTCAGTTATATGTATATATAAATTCTTTTTAAAAATATTGTTTTCCATTATGGTTTATTCCAGGACATTGAATACAGTCCCCTGTGCTATACAGTAGGACCTTGTTGTTATCTATTCGATATATAAAAGCTTACATCTGCTAATCTCCGCCTCTCACTCCATCCTTTCCCACCTGTTCTCTTTTCTTGTAGGTCAGAGAGCAAAGCCTGAGGCCGCACTGTTGGGATGGCAAGGCGTGTATGAAGTTTAAAGTGCACCCAGGAAGCAAGGTAAGGGCTGGAGAACCAACCCTGGGCTTCTGTGCTGCTGTCCCCAGGCACTTATTCCAATGGTGGGTTACTGAGCTTGGGAATCATAGCTCTTCATCTTTTCCTATGGAGATGTAAAGAGAAAGGGAATTTTATGACCATGACTATGGACTTTTGTCTAAATTATTCTGAGATAACCATGAACTTGAGGACAATTTGTTGCTAACCACATCAACTATGAGGAAGGCCACAGGGAAGTATTCTTTCATGTTCTGTCAATACTGGCCAATAAAACGTTAAAAAAATTTTTTGTTAACAAAACCCCACACAACATAAAACGTACCATCTTAGCCATTTTTAAGTGTAAAGTTCAGCAGTGTTAAATATATTTACACTGTTGTGCCACAGATTTCTAGAACTTTTCCTTTTGGCAAAATTGAAACTATATCCACTGAATAACAACTCCCCTCTACCCCCTCCTCCCAGCCCCTGGCAACCGCATTCTTCTGTCTATTTCTATGAGTCTGACTTCTTTAGATCCTCATATAAGTGGAATCATATAGTACTTGCCATTTTGTGATTGGCTTATGTCATTTAACATAATGCCCTTAAGGTTCATCCATGATCATAGCACGTGACAGAATTTTTTTTCTTTTTAAAGGCTGAGTAATATTCCATACCCAATAAAATTTTTGGCAATGATCAAAGTGTTCTGTGTCTACACTGCCTAACATGGTAACCACTAGCCACATGTGGTTATTGAGCACTTGAAATGTGGCTAGTATGACTGAGAAACTGAGTTTTTCATTCCATTTTATTCTAATTAAAATTAAATTTATTCTAATTAAAAGTAGACTGTCACATGTGGCTAGTGGCTACTACATTGGACAGAACAGTTCTAACTCGTGATTTTTTTCATTGCCACCAAATAACCTGTGTGTAAATGATTAAATATTGTGACCATGACTATGGGCTGAGTTTTGTCTAAATTATTCTAAGATACCCATGAACTTGAGCACAGTTGGTTGCTAATTACGTGAACTATGAACAAGGAACTTTGCTGGATTGGTTCACTATTATTTTTATGCTGAAATACTCAGAGTCTATCTTTATATTAATGGTTCTAGGGTCCTTGGTTATTTGAATGCCTGTCTTTACTGAGATGAAAAGAAAACCTCAGTGAAATATAAAAGGCTGGATGTTAAATGCACCCAGCTACAAAGTAAAGCAAGCCATGATTTTAAAATAGCCTGTGTTGAGTCAAACTTGATCACTTAGATCAAACTTAAACGTAGAAGAGAGTTCTGGAGAAATTTTCTAGTAGGTTTGTAAAGAGAAAAATTCACTAGTTCTGCAGTGGGAGTGGAAGTGATGTTGTCTCTGGTGGAAAAATATAACCATATGCTCAGGGCTTCTGATGAGCCCAGCTAGGCTTTACCCCTGTGTGCATTTAAAAATGTTGGCTTGAATGACTTGTTTTTGTGCCTCAGCCTTGCATGGCGCACACATCTAGTCACAGACTGTGATTCCAGCTGTTCTTGTCCTGTCCAGAAGCAGGAGGGGCCAGGGGAAGATGAGAGTTCCTATGCCCTGGCTCTTCTCCTTCTTCATGATCACCGAGGGCTGGAATGGCTTCCTGGGGGTAAGTTTGCGTACGTCCCGTTTTCTTCTCTACCACCTCCCCTCTGTCCTTCTGGCACTTTGAGCGTCTGTCACTCTCTAGGCAACTGCAGTGACAAAAGTTCATAGACTTGGCATCAGAAGTGCTGGGTTCTTGTCTCAACAATACCAGCATTAGCTGTGTGACCTTGGATGAGTCACTTCATCTCTTGGAGCTTGGATGACCTGACTGCAAAAACCGGGATCTTGGACTAAGCCATACTGGAGATGTTTTCTAACTCAGCGCATCCTCTCCTATGGCCTCTTTGATGGAGGAAAAGCATAGAGATCGACATTAGCAGTCCTTGGCCTCTTCCCTATCTATACTCACTTTCCTTTTTTTTCCCCAATAACCTTTTTTTTAATTGAAGTAATAATTTACATATTTTAGTTTAGTTTACATAGTTAATTTACAATGTGTTAGCTTTAGGTATACAGCAAAGTGATTCAGTTATACATATATATATGTATACATATATATATTCTTTTTCAGATTCCTTTCCATTATAGGTTATTATAAGACTTTGAGTATAGTTCCGTGTGCTATACAGTAGGTCCTTATTGTTTACCTGTTTTATACATAGTAGTGTGTATCTGTTAATCCCAAACTCCTAATTTATCACTCCCCACCTGCCCCTGTCCCCTCTGGTGACCATAAGTCCATTCTCTAAGTCTGTGAGTCTGTTTCTGTTTTGTAAGTAAGTTCATTTGTATCATTGTTTTAGATTCCCCGTATAAGTGATATCATATGATATTTGTCCTTCTCTTTCTGACACACTTCCCTTAGTATGATAATCTCTAGGTCCATCCATGTTGCTGCAAATGGCATTATTTCATTCTTTTATATGCCTGAGTAATATTCCACATCTATGCCACGTCTTCTTTATCCATTCATCTGTCAGTGGGCACTTAGGTAGCTTCCATGTCTTGGCTATTGTAAATAGTGCTGCTGTGAACATTCGGGTGTATGTATCTTTTCAGATTAGAGTTTTGTCTGGATAGATGCCCAGGAGTGGGATTGCAGGATCATACGGCAACACTATTTTTAGTTGTTTTAAGGAACCTCCATACTGCTCTCCATAGTGGCTGCACCAATTTCCATTCCCACCAGCAGCGTAGGAGGGTTCCTTTCTCTCCACATTCTACTCACTTTCTTGATGCTTTCATCTGGGGTCATGGTTTTAATGTTCTCTGCATGCCAATGACTCCAAAATCTGTGTCTCCTTCTCACACCTGTTCCCTGAACGCCACACTCACCTATCTACTACCTACTTGATATCTCCAGTTGGGTGCCAATATCCCGTCAACTTAATATGTCCAAAATTAAACTCTCGGTTTTTTCTCACCAAACCTGCTTCTCCTTGCCCATCTCAGCAAGTGGTATCACTGTCTCTCCAGCTGCTTAGGCAGAAAAATTATTATTACGCTTGACACTTCTCATAATCCACGTCTAAACCATTAGATCTTTTTTTCTGGTTTTCTCTTTAAAATATATCCAGAATCCAAACACTTCTCACCAACTCCATGGCTACCATCCTGATCCACACCTTCATCATCTCTCACCTATATTATCTCGGTAGCTCCTGAAACACTCTCATTGCTTCGGTGCTTGTCTATTCCCAACACGGCTGCAGGATTGAGCCTTCTAGAAAGTGGAGCAGAGCACATCTTTCCTCCATTCAGAACTCTCCAGCGGGCTCCCATCCCACTCAAGCAAAAGCTAAGCCCTTGCCACAGCCCGGAAGGATCTACAGGACCTGCCTCCCTAGAGATACTCTCTGACATCACCTCCTGCCCCGCCTCCCCGACTCCACTTAGCTGCTCTGGCCTTCACGTGCCAGGCATATTCTTATCCCAGGGCCTTTGCACCTGTTCCTCCCTCCTCCTGGGAAGTTCTTTCTCAGGGATCCTTCAGGTTTGTGCTCAAAAGGTGCCTCAGCGATGTCCTTTTCTGCCCCCCTCCCCCACCATCCCTGGCTTGCATTTTAGATCCATGATTTCAGTTTATCTGGGAAATCCAACGAGGCCTTATGAAATACAATATGACCAAGCCTCGCTGTAATTCTTCTTCTTTTTTTTTTTTTCTCTTAACAGAGTGATGATGGCATCAAAACAAAGCAAGAACTCATTTTGAATAAGAAAAATCCTCTAGGTGAGACTCCCTCAGATAGCACGGTACAGCACACCCTGGAGCCCAGAGAGCAGGGTTCAAATCCCAGGGGCGCTCCTGATGGGTTTTATGATCTTTGGCACATCGTTAAATACCTCAAATCCGTAAAACGATAATTACAGTAATTCCTTGGGAGGATGAAATACTATAATAGAGGCATAGTATCCTGTCCCATAGCCAGCCAGTAGCTGCTGCATACTCGTCCTTTCCCTCTTCACCTTGATCCCAATAATGTAATGCATGGCACAGACTTCAGTCCAGGAATGAGTTGTGGTCTGGAATTTGATTTGCGGGTCTGATGTTTCAAGCACTGTATATATTTCCTCACGGAAACAGTGGTACACACAGACGGTGGTTAGGTTCCTGGGTCAGTCCTCAAAAGCCTTTTTACGGTGCCATGAATCTGCCGTCCAGCAATGCGCTAATAGGACCATAGACCTTCCCACACTGTAGCAAGGCTACAATTCGTTGGGAAAATGAAACCAGAGCGTCAGCTTGGAATGCCATGGGAAGCTGTTGCCAGCGCCGTGCACTATCCTAAGTGCGTTAGATGAATTAAAGCCTCACAAAGATCCTCTGAGTTAGGTACAATCTCCATCTTTATTTTACAGGTAGTGAAACTGACAAGGTGAAACCCACCTACCAGTGGGTAGGTCGGGCAGAATTCAACGCCCAGTCAGTCTGACTCCAGAACCAGAGCCATTCATCTTTCCCCCCTTCCCCACCTATTACCTGCTTGGGCCTCCTAGCTTACATCCCTTGGAGTAATTCCCAAGGCCGGGACAGAGCTTCCGGCCTTAAGGAGATGCGGAGAGGGGTGAGTTGGTGGCAACTACAGCAGGCAGGAGTCTCCTGTAAATGTCCCGGGACATGCTGCAGCTTCTGGATTTCCTTCTGAGAAGCCTAGGGATTGATCCAGCTGCTTTTCTTCCCTCTAAATCTCCCAGCTCCCCCGGACCCTTAAGAAATGGGACAGTCTCATAGAAGCTCCCCATCTCACCTGTGCCTGTAGAAAGCATGGTCCCGTCCTGAGAGATCTAAGGGATTCTAAGAGAGTTCACTGCCGATGATAACAAAATGAGATCCAGGAAGAAAGGATGTTCACCTTTTGCCTCTTTTTCTCTGAGGCCCTTCACATTCTTAACCTGGGGTCCACAGAGGACCTTGGGAGGATTTTGAGACCCCATGGAACTTCATACAGAGTTTCATGTGAACGTGCCTAAGTGAATTCTGGGTGCGATTCCTCTTCTCTCCCAGCCCAAAACACCTAATGGTCTCTTCTTAGGGAAACAAAAGGTACTGCTCAGAAACGATAGGGTGGAGGTGAGGGTGCATCAAGGCTCAAGTAAGGTTTGCTTTGGTTTTACTCGTGCATTTCATCTCAATAGCAAACTCAGCTAATTAGTGGAACATTTGTACAGGAGAAGGAAGGGCTCTTTGGAGAGGAAAGAGGGGACTGGGGGTTTTATATCAAAGATACATCCAGGAGACCAGAGCTGGGGGAGGAGTCGGGTAGAGTGACCAGGACTTTCTCACCTCTTCTCCCTTCAGTCTTGACCCTGAAACTTGACTCTGGATGTGACCTGAGAAGTATATAAAGTCAGGAGGGCGATGCTGGGGTGGGTCAGAGAGCACAGAGCAGCTGGCCTGGCCGAAGTCAGAGGAGAGAGGTGTCTTAGGCACCTGTGGACTGTCTGATGCTTTGCTCGGGATGCTCATTTTTAGTCCATGTCTGGATGAATGGAAGTGACCAAGCCACGTCCGTGACCCTCAGGCTGAATCTGACAAGCGCTCCGAGGTCACTTGCTCTGCAGTATCTCCCTCCCAGCCTGAGAAAAGAAGCCTTTGACGGTCTCTCTTTCTCTCTAGGTCCAATCCAGGAATACGAGCTGCTGCTTCAGGTAGCCTATCGAGATTCCAAGGAGAAAAGAGACGTGAAGAACTTTCTGAAGCTTTTGGAGCCTTGCCTTGTTTTTGGGCCAGTGAAGATTATCAGAGCAAAGGCCACCACGTGTGAGTCAGTCTCTGGTAACTGGGAGTGGAAATGGGGAAGGTGGTGTGTGAGTCAGGAGAGGTTAGGTTATGCTGGGGAATCAACCATCCCCCCAATATCTGTGGCTGAAAAGAATAAATGCTTGTAAAAAATATCTGGCCAACAGCACTAATGACCACCACAATGGGGTTAGGAGAAGTTAAATGATTTATCTAAAGCAAGGGTTCTCAGAGTGTGGTACCCAGACCGACAGTAGCAGCAGCATCAGGGAACTTAAAAGAAGTGCAGATCCCTGGCTCCATTCCAGACTTACTGAATCATAACCTTTGGGATGAGACCCCTCCCAGAAGGTTCTGATGCATGATCACGTTTGAGAACCATTTACTGCACACCATTGTGCATATTTTCACAACCGTATGTGGTGACTTTGCCCCATTTTTGTTTTTTTTTTGTCTATTGAAAAGGAAAGGTTTTTTAGTGGGAGTTTTAGGTCCAATACAAGCATACAGGATTGGTTAATAAAATTTTTCATCATGACTCTCAACAAAAAGGTCTCTCTGCCTTTGCCATATTGCTAACAGGGACTTTGGGGGAGTGATGCTAGGTGGATAGGAGCCTCCGATAAGACAGTGGACAAATACCATCTAGAACCCTTTAAATAACTCTCAGGTCGACATATCCTCTTCTGCTTCTTTCTCCATGTAAGTGGCACCAACTGGGCACACATCCTTCTTTTGGACGCTAGCCCCGGACACTTGATTGTTATGTTAGCTGGGTTTCTGATCCAACCTCAGTATCTATTGAGTGGGACGTTTCCTTAACCTTAAACATACTTGTTTCCGTCTTGTTTTCATCCTTACAGCTTTTGGAGAGAAATAGCTCTAGCTTTCGGTTCAGATTCTATATCAGAACCAAAGATGAGAACTCAACCATAGCCAATTTATTAACCAGGTCCCGTGAGACCAAGCTCTGTTTCTTTTTGTGCAGACTGTGGTATCCAGAACGGGGTCCTGCGCTGTGCCTGTGACGACGGCTACTCCTGGTTTCCTCCCTCATGCCTTGATCCCCAGAAATGCTACCTTCACACGGAGGGATCTCTCCAGAGCTGTGATTGTCATGTCAACAACCTCACCCAGAGTGTCCATTTCTGTGAGAGAACAAGTAAGTGTGTAAGGATACACCCCTCCCACCTCCACATGTGACAGAGAGAGAAGGACCACCGGGTCTGTGCCCCAGTGTTTCTCTCTGCCTCCCAGAGAAGAGCCAGTGTTTACAGGGAGTTGGAAGGGCAGTGATGACGTACCCTGCTAGGCTTGGCTGGACACAGCGAGAGCTTCGTAAGTGCAGAAAATTCAGAAATGCGAGCTGATGTTTGGGCGCTAGTTCAGCCTGGAGGTACATCCAACTCACCTCGACAATTCTACGATCCTTCTGAGATTTAGGGAGATTCCCTGAAATTCCAAGTAGGGGAACAGCTTGAGTAAATAACGTTTTTCTTCCCACCTTCTGTTTACTTCTTTGGCCAACATCAATTTCCAGAAAATAAAAATTTAGAGGTGTGCAGGCAGGGAGCGTTGCCCAGTGATTACATTGAAAGAAATTCTGTAAATTGCCAACAAATATGTGTGTTGAATGAATTGCCAAAACCAAACAAAAGTTGAAAGTCTAGTTTAGGAGCCAGTGGACGCTGAGGGAGCTACTGCTGACTTAGGCTGATGCCCAGTGGATGATGGGGTGAGCCGCGTGACGTGGGCTCCGACAGCTTGAAGGACTTTAAGAAACGTCCCCAAAGACTAGTCCAGTTATCTTGAAGCTCCAGATTTTGGTAGAGTGGAGCAAAGAGTGAAGGAGGACCTGAAATAGCCCAGCTTTCCTGGGTCTCCCTGGGTCCCTTTCCCAGAACCACAGCAGTTCAGGTTAAGGTAACACTTCTTTATTTATTTATTTAAAAAATTTGATTGAAGTATAGTTGATTTACAATGTTGTGTTTAATTTCTGCTGTACAGAAAAGTGACTCAGTTTTATATGCATCTATCTATCTATCTATCTATCCTTTTTCATATTCTTTTCCATTATGGGTTATCAAAGGATATTGAGTACAGTTCCCTGTGCTATGAAGTAGGACCTGTTGATTATCCATCCTGTATATAATAGTTTGCATCTGCTAATCCCAGACTCCTAATCCTTCCTGCCTCAAGTAACACGTATTTATTAAACACCATCTTTATACCCAGATCTGGGGCAAATTCTGGGAGGTCACCGTGAGGCATTTCTCTTGCTGTCGATCAATTAGCAAGCTACCTGGGGAGGCCAGAGGCTGTTAACACATGAAAGAAGACAATGTGATCTCTTCAACAAATTTTGATGAAAGCCTACACTTTGAAAAGTGGTCCAAGTCTGATCCATCTTTGGGGGATACAAAGATGGTTCAGATAGGGATTACACTCACAGGGAGATTCCCAAAGTAGAGTGGGGACACACATACATGAGGTGTGTTCACAGATAGGATAGATGTGTAGGTGAAGAGGCTGGAAGGGACGTATGGATAACGTACTGTAAGAATTTAAAGGAGAGGGAGACTCTTTTCATCTGGGGCCCAGGGAAGGTCTTGCTAAAGAGGCGCATTTAACTAAGTCCTGAATGAAAGATACACAGGATTTGTCCATCCAGAGGTGGGGAATAACCTGTCCCAGAGGAGAAAAGCACCAGTGATGGGTAAGCAAGGGGTAAGTTGGAGTTAGCAAGTAGTGATTTTTTTTTTTTTTTAATTTTTAAATAGGGACAACGTTTAAGCTCAGGGCCTAGACTGGGATAAGTGCCTTTTATAACCACATGTGAGTGGCTACTCATTTACCTGCTTATAAGGTCATCTTGATTATCGCACTTTCCCATTATCTTCCAAATCCACAAAAGAGAATTCCGGTTTTATGGATACTTCCTATATTACTTTAGGTGAACATTCATCATAAAAAGAAAATTGACAAAACAAAGAAGAAAGTACCAGTGTCAAATAGACGGGCTGAATTAGACTTCTGTAACTTTAAGCTATAATATATCAAGTGAGTAATTTTTATCTCTGTAAATTTCTTTTTATTTTCCATAGAGGTTTGGGGTACTTTCAAAATTAATGAAAGATTTACAAAAGATCTTTTGGATTCATCTTCTGCTATATACTCCAAATATACCACTGGAATTGAACTTCAAGTAAGCACCTTCTACTTATTACAAAAGAAATCCTTGCCTAAACGTAAGTTCAGGTGTTTCCAATTCAACATATTTATTTAACACATATTCTTAATTTTTCATTTTCAATGACTTACTACATAGCAGTTAATCACTCTACCCACAAGTGATGTACTTTGAACATTTTCTTTCAAGGAGCGTTAAGCAATTGACTTCTTCCCATTCCTTTAGTGTTTAGTTTTGCTCATTTGTTAGGGTAATATTAAACCACACCCTCTTGATTCTTTTCTTTTTTTTTTTTTAAGTACTAAGGATCTTTATTCTCAGGTCTGATATTGAATCTGTGGCTGCAGGTAATGTCACTATTTTGAGAATAAAAGTTCCCGTTATCTTCATTCTTTGCAAGTCTTCAGCCACAAAGTTACACCTTATTCTCATAATTAGATGAGTGAATCAAGCCTTCTTGATTATTTTCTGATTTTTATTTGTCAAAAGAAAGTTTTCATGATCCAAGCTCAATTGTTAACATTTGGGATTTGTTCCTTAAAGAAGCCTCTCTTGTTAGAGGCTAAAGAGGGTTACTGACCAAAATTCTGGACTTCATAATGAAGTAACATAAACTACCTCTACCTAGGATGGTGGCTTAGATGTGGTCCTAACTGAAGACATGCACAAACACTTCGCAGGCAGATTCAGTTTAAGCATCTATTGAAATCAATGGCTTATTTAGGGGAAGGAGAAAATAGATTTTGGATGAATTTATTACATTATCTGGCACCCGACCCATCCTCTAGTCTAAGCAGTTGGTTCCACATTCTTTATTAGCAACCTCAACATTAAATTATATGTGTGTACGGAGGCGTGTGTGTGTACATTTTCTGCTATCATTTTAAATGTATTTCTACAACATGCAACTACCTCTCACCATATCTCTTTCCTTTTCTTGCTGCTTCCGTTGGTTATTTATTGTCTGTGATCATTTTTTGCTCAAATGTCTTTCTTGTGTGGGAACAAAGATCAACATATTGCTCTTTGCTCTCTTTGTAAAGCTTAAAGAAGCCTACAAAAGTATCAAAGGTTTTGAGTCAGTTCAAGTCACCCAGTTTCGGTAAGTAATACAACGGTCTTAGAAGGGCATCCCTGGAATCATGCACCCGTCCTGCAGGATGCCTCATGCTGTTTCCAAGTGACCTTGACAGAAAATACGTCAACTGCTTTTTGAAGCAGGATTCTTACTAAAACTGAATAAAAGTCTGTGGTGCTTTAAAAAATCTTAAGAAGAAAGCCTATATTCTCATTTAAATGCGTTTGCGAATATAAATATTAAATGGCATTCTCGAAGCTATGGATCAGAAACTAGAATTGGAAACCCGCATGGCTTGGAAGGAAGCAGGAGGACGTGGTGTGCATGCATGGGAAGGGGCGAGTGGTGGTGACAAGGGTTGTGGGTTGCGGAGGGATGCGTTTTCTCCTTCCATAACACAGAGGGTGTGATGTTGTATAACTGGGGGCCAGAAGGGGCTCCTTGGGTAAAATATTATATTTTTGTGTAGATATCATGTATGCACCATAGTTCAAAGCCCAGTAGTCATTGTCTACAGCAAAGAAAGAGATATTTAGTAAATTACCCTTTTGTTTATACTTTAATTCAAAAGTTATTTGGTTAGTTACCCCTGTGTGTGTGTTGATTACCAGCTATTTATAGTCTGCTTGATAGAGGAAGTGACTTACAGGTCAGAGAACTTAACTTCTTATATACTTTTTTCACAGCTAAAGAAGAGCTATAGGAAATTTTCAGTAGCTTTTGCTATAAATATACTGTCCTGGACATTATCCTTTAAGCCTTCTCATGTACCTATAAAAAAGGCTCACATATATAATATTCTTTAAAATTCAGTGCTAGGAAAAACACTGCTTCTTTTTTCTTATGTCAAGGTCTATATAATTAATCTAACTTCTGTTTTTGACTTTGCTGTCATTGAATTCATAGACAGCATTGAAACTCAATCAACAGTTTTGTATTCAATATTCACGTTTCTTTTCCTTGGTCCTGGTTTTCTATTTATATTTCTAATTTATATTCCATCATATATATATATATATCTTACAAACTGTCTCCAATAATTTGTAGACAAAATCACAGTAAATGTACACATAAGTCTATAAAATACAACTATTTTGGTTTTACTCTTTACGTACATGATCTAAAGTAAATCTTAGTCTCTCACAGTCTCAATTTATTTATCTGTCAAACAGGACTGTTAATACCTGTGGAATTTGAGTTAACCTCATTACATAAAATGAAATAATAGAAAAATACTTTTCAAACACGATAGAAGGGCCGTATCAATGAAAAGCCATTGTGATCGTCACAGCATAAAAGGGTATTTGGGTTTATTTATTGTGAGTTCAATGTAGTTCAATGTAGTGATTAAGAATTTGAGCTTTAGAGAGCCAGAGGTTCATATCCATCAATTAATAATTAATGACTTGACCCAACTTCTTTAGGACTCAGTTCTCTTATCTATAAAATGAGAATAACCCTAACCCTAACCCTCATGGAGTTGCAGGATTAAATTAATCCATGTTATCTCACTTGCTTTCGTAACTTCAAATACCATCTGTATACAGATGGGTTCTAAATTTATTACTTGACCTCAGCCTCTCCCCTAAACTCTGGACTCCAACATCCAATGCCTATTAACATCTCCAGGTGATTTTCTAGTAGGCATGTCAAATGTAACAGGTCCAAAATGGGAGTCCTCCAACTGCCCCCCATCATAAGCTTTCATCTCCTTCTCCCACTGTCTTCCCCATCTCATTTCCAGACCCAAATCTTAGAGCTATCCTGTCTTAATTTATTTTCCAATAAATTATACTTAATTATTGAAGTATAATTTACATACAGTGATATGCTCAAAACCTAATTGTACAGCTTTATTAGCTTTGACAAATACTAATACACGCCACCTCCTATCAAGACAGACCATTTCCATTATCCCCAAAGTTCCCTTGTACCCCTTTCCAGCCAATCTCCATGCACATTCCTACCTCCCTACCAGAAATAACCACGATCACCATAATAACCTATCACCATAGGCTGGTTTTGCTTATGCTAGAACTTTACCTAAATGGAATCATGTAGTGTATAGTTTTTTGGGGGGCCTGGCTTCTTTCACTCAGCCTAAGGCCTTTGAGACTCATCCTTGGCTTTCTGAGTATCAGTGATTCCTTCCTTTTTATTGCCCAGTAATAATCCATTGTATGAATATACTACAGTTTGTTTTTCAATTCCCTGGGGTCGTTCTTGCCTGGTTTCTTTCTCCCACACCCAAAATCTGCTCCGTTAGCAAGTCTTCTGGCTCTATCTTCAAATACAACCTGAAACTGACCAGTTCACTTCTCCCCACACACACTGCTACTCAATCCGTTCAGGGCACCACCCTCTCCTTCCTAACTAGCTTTCCTGCTTCTCTGCTTCCTCCCTTCACCTATTTTCTACACAGCAGCCAGAGTGATGATCTTAAATTATAAATCTGATCATGCCATGCCTTTTCAAAAAGAGTAAAACCTTTTAATAAAAGATGAAATTCAGACTCAAAGGCCCTCTTCCATCTGGCTCCTGGGTACCTCTCAAGGGTCATCTCCTATCCATCTCTCACCTGCTCATTGAATTTTAGTCACGTTAGCCTTGAAGTTTGTCAGACTCACAGGCATTTTCTTGCCTCCAGCCCTTCTCAGGTGCTGGCCACGCTGTACCAATTCTCTTTGCATCACTGGCTGTTTCTTTTCATCCTTCAGGTCTCAGCTTCAAAGATCCTCTGCACAGAGAAGCCTTTCCTGACCAGTCTTATTTAAAGTGGGCCTCACGTCTACTTGATATTCTTTTTTTTTTAAAGATCTACATGAAGAAAACTTTATTTTATTTTTAAAGTTGTATTGGCATGTTGTTGATTTTCAATGTTGTCTTAGTTTCAGGTGTACAGCAAAGTGAATCAGTTATACATATATCCACCCTTTTTTAGATTCTTTCCCCATATAGGCCATTATAAAGTATTAGGTAGCGTTCCCTGGCTGTACAGTAGGTCCTTATTAATTATCTATTTTGTATATAGTAGTGTGTATATGTCCATCCCAATCTCCCAATTTATCCCTCCCCCCACCTTACCCTCTGGTAACCATAAGTTTGTTTTCTACATCTGTAACTCTATCCCTGAACTTGTCTCTCATAACACTTAACAAAATTTGGAATTATATATATATATATATTTATAATTATGATTTTATATATTTGGTGGTTATTTGTTTCTTATTTGCCTTGCCTTCTCCACTGGCACATAAGCTCCAAGAAGGCAAAGACCAAATCTGTTTGATCTATTCCCACTGACCCAATGCCATCCCCACACAGAATAAGCCTTGAGTGACTGAATGAATGAATCTCATGTTTCTTTCCACATCATCATTGTAGAAATGGAAGCATCATTGCTGGGTATGAAGTTGTTGGTTCCAGCAACACATCTGAACTGCTGTCAGGCATTGGGCAGGCGGCTAAGAAGGCTAAGACAGGCCTGCATCAGCTGTTTCCACTAGAAGACAACTCTTTCAGAGTGTTCGGAAAAGGTAACACTGGATTCCCGTCCTCTGTAGGGAAGTAGATTAGGGGAGCCTAATTAGTAGATTGTATTATATATTGGAGATGTTCCCGAAACGGAATTGTTCTAAGACTGACTTTTAGTAGAAACAAGCAGCTGTTTCTCCTCCCGACCAGGATGAAACTCAATTTCAGCTCCACTATTTCAGACGGCTTGCTCATGGGTCAGCTGACCTCCAGTTCTTAGTGTAAACGTCACACAAGACTGATTCACTGCAGGCGCTGATGGAAATGATTCAGCAATCGTTTCCTGGTATACATGCTGGAAGAGCCCTGGGGCTGATGAAATTCCTAAATCATAATCCAAGGGACCCAGGAGAGAAAGCATTTTTTCCAGGTCATTCACATACACCCAGACACACAAACACACACAGATATACATAGACACACACACCCTACTTCTTTTCTTCAGATGTTTAAAAAATTCTTTACATTCAGTTTTAAACCTCTCTTACCAAGCTTTGTGCCACTTTCAACATTTATTCAACAAATATTTACTAAGTATCCAAAGTGATTAGGCACTTAAGACACAGCAGTGGGGAAAAGAAACAAAATTCATAGCCCTTGTGGTTCTTCCTTTCAAGGCTTCCTCTTCGCAGTCCCAACGTGGTAAGAGTATATTATGAAGGGCCAGCTGCAGGAGGAACTAGTGGCTGATCACGATGTGAGAAGCCTTTAAAGGGGTACAAAGTAGGACATGTCACCCCCAAATGGCAACTGCCCATCTTTTAACCCTATCATGCCTGCTTTGTCCCATAGTGTCTTGAAGATTTTCTGGTTTTCTAGTATTCCCTTAAAGAGTGAAAATATTTCCTGGGAGGGATCACACCCCGTCTTATTTTCACCGAATACTTAACTATTTGATAGCCCATTAAATTCAGATTGTTGGCATAGATCAGACACCTGGAGGGAAAGGGGGCCAGCCTTGGGGAGGGTAGGACATCAGGAAAGAGGAAAAGGGGTTGATGGGGTGAAGCTGGGCATCAAAGACAAACTTCTCCTACTCCTGAGTTTTGCCTGGGTTTTGTCTGAAAACATGACTTAGAAAGTACTGCTTTATAGTTTATAGAGAGTGTCAAAATATTCAGAGACATTTTTCTTCTTCGTTTCCATTCTTTTCCAGCCCAGTGTAACAGCATAGTCTTTGGATTTGGGTCTAAGAATGATGAGTATACTCTTCCCTGTAGCAGCGGCTACTCCGGAATCATCACGGCCAGGTGCCAACCCTCTGGGTGGCATGTCCTCAGGGAGACGTGTGTGCTCTCTGAGCTGGAAGAACTGAAGAAGGTAAAAAAAGCATTTCCGCCTTGCAGATTTGCCCTGGTTTTGAGTTTCACAGTGGGTGTCTCCCAGTGAGCATGGCTGGGTGGAAGGTAAAATGTATCAATTTGTCTCATTGGTCAGAAGTCAGTGACATCAGACCCTGGGAAACCCAGGGAGTGTAGGCGTGAGTAGTGAGGACCTCAGAAACGTAAGATTGGGTGGTTTTGGGGGGAGGGTGCTGCAGAGGTGTGAATCAATGCTGAAGAGAGCTGAAGACGGCAGAACAGCAACTAAGCTGGCCTCTGAAAGCCTGGGAATCAAAGATCCAAGTGAAGGTATAAGTCAGAAGCTATAACCTTAGTACATTTGTCAGAAACCGGGGCAGGGAATGAGTCAGCCATATAGAATGATAGAACTTCAGTGGCTCTCCAGGGCCATGTGCCTCACCAACTTCCTTCTATAGATCAGAAAAGGGGAGACTAAGGGGCTAGTGGTCCCTCTGGTAGCAGTAGTGTTGAACTAGAAACATGGTCACTTGATTTCCGGTCCAGTGCTATGACCTTCACATGACGCTCTCTTAGGAAGTTTCAAGTACTTAAGATGTAGTAGATAGAAAGATGGAAGCAAATGGTGAGGATTTAAAACTCAAGTCATGGAAGAGGAACTCCAGGACCAGCTCACAGACACTATCCTGCAAATAGTTCGTAGTGAGCAGAACTTCAGTCCCAGCCAGAGATCCTGCTTTGGAAGCAGAGAACCCCACAGTATTCACCAAGGGACCGTGGAAGGTTTACTGCTCTCTTTCTGGACCTCAGTTTTCTCATCTGTAAACTGGGGAGGGAGATTGGAGCAGGTGTCTTCTGAGGTTCATCCTTGTTCTTGCCTTCTTTGGCCCAGTTTCTGGACACGAATCGTAGCTGGGACCAGGTCACCCCAGGGTGTGAGGACAGTCAGATCCCAGGCGCCCTAGGCAGAAAACAGCTCTGTCAGCTGAGAAGAGTAAAGAGGAAAACAGGGGGGATCTGGGATCCTGGGTTGATGTGCTTTGAACAAAGGGAATATCCCTCTTGGCTGCCTTCCAAATTAGCTCAGTGTCGTGGAAGCAGATGGGAGCCTCAAGGAAGAAGTAAAACCCCAAATCCAGTGACCAAGTGTAGCGAAGTCTCCACTTATGTCCCTCTAAATCCTCTATAGGGATTTCTCAGCACAGTATAATGGATATAACATAGGATTTAGTGCCAAGTAGACCCTACCTTTCCACTTCCTAGCTGGGTACTGTTTGGAAAGTCACTGAATCTCACTGAACATCAGGTTCTGTATAATCAGGGTAACAATTTATATAAAAGTGCTTCTTAGTGAATCTCTTCAAGTTTCAATTTCCTTAATCATAAAATGAAAATATCATGGTACCTCCTTTAAAGGGTAATGTAAAGATGAAATCAGTGAATCCCCAGTAAAACGTTTAGCGCACTGTATGGAAAATAAAAAGCACTGAATGACAGCCATTATATCGTTGTTATCATTGTTATATGATTATCCTGCGTTATAATGCACCATACAAATGCTGGTTATTCGTGGCCATGAAATCTGATTTAAGTCTGATGAAGCACAAGCATTTCATTGTTTTCTGGAACATAACCATTTCTATTCCTAGAACTTCAGTGTGATTGCCAGCAACGCCACTGAGGAAACCGTGTCATCCTTGGTGCAGAATCTTTCAATGGTCATTCAGCAAAACCCATCAACCACAGCTGGGAATCTGGCTTCTGTGGTGTCAATTCTGGGCAATATCTCGTCCCTGTCCCTAGAAAGACACTTCAGTGTGTCCAGTTCGACAATGGAGGTAAGGTCTGCCTGAGCTTGAAGGGCTCACTTTAAATGCTCAGTCTTGCAGGAGGAATGGCAGAAGCCCCAGTTGATGGGGTGCTGTTGAAAAGGACCAAAGAGCCATGTAACAGTCTTGACGTGAGCTTCACTGCTTCCTCAGCAGTGTATAAGCAACCCCCGGGATCAACTATGTGAGTTCAAAGTGAGAGGGAGCCGCCTCCAGGCAGACTGCCTGGATAGCATCTGGCTGAGGGGAAGGCGTGAGCCTCTGCCCTGAATGACACAGGTGCCAAGTTTTTAATATTTAATATTGAGTCGGCAGTTGTTCCTTCCCGTGGCTATAAGCTCTGACTTTAGTATATCATATTTAGTATATTTTAAGAGCTCCATTTTTTCGACTGGGGAATTCATGACTTAGTTTGGACATTTAAAAATTAACTTTAAAAATTACTCAAATGAGACATGCTCACTATAAGATATACAAATAAACAAAAAGAAAAATAAGTGATATGTAACCTTGTCACCCTAGAATAGCCACTGCTTACATTTTACGTGTCACCTCAGTGCCTAGAAAATGGACAAGGGACACATAGCAGGTACTCAATAAATATTTGTTAAATAAATATCCTTCCAAACACTTTGGATGTGTGCATTTTATATGTTAAAGCATATAATATTTTACAAAATTGGATTATATAATGTATATTGTTACATAATCACACAATCCTGCTTAACTGTATAAGGTGAACATAATGTCAGAGATGACATTAAGTGTGAATAAGTTAAACTCCCTGAATCAAAGATGCTCAGATTTGTTTTTTTTTTTAAAGTCTGACTATGCATTGTTTACAAGAGACCAACTAAAACAAGGTGACACAAAAAGGCTAAAAATAAAATGAAGGACAAAAACAGAGCAGCAAACACAAACAAAAAGAAGGCAGAGGTTGCTGGGGCAATAGGAGAAGCTCACTATGCAATCCAGGCCAGAAGCCACAGAGGGCTCAGTTAGGGTAAGACTCAGCCAGAGGGATAGACGCCCACAGCAGATGCCTGGGAACCAGACCCGTAAGAGTGAGTGAGGGTCCTGGGTGAGAAAACGCTGCCTTTCAGGTACGTTTGGAAAAGGAACCTGGTTTTTGTTGTTGCTATTGTTTTTGTTTGTTTGTTTGGCCTTACTGCTTGAGGGATCTTAGTTCCCCAACCAGGGATCGATCCTGGGCCCTCAGCAGTGAAAGCACAGAATCCTAACCACTGAATTGCCAGGGAATTCCTTGAAAAGGAATCTCAAACTGAGACTGACCCTTAAAACCCACAACAATTCAATGCTTCCTTGTTGCATGTCCAGTGTTTAAGGATTTTTGCTTTATATTCTCCTCTATTAAAGAAAAGTCATAAATACAAATGAATTAAAACTTGAACATTCATGACATGAATTTAGAACTTCTGATATTAGCAAAAAACCATGATATGGGAAAGCAATTACAAGTAACGTTTCACTCTTGGACCCTCAGCCTGAGGAGTCATGCAGTCCCGTTTGCCATCTCAGAAGGAAGAAAATGCACACTCTGCAGCACCCATTGCAGGATTCTCCTCTTCTCCTCCGAAGCCCCAACCGGAGTATGAATTCCCGGGGGTGATCACCGTGGAACTGACGTGATTCTGCTGACCCTCATTTCTTTCTTTTTTTTTTTTTTTTTTTTGCGGTACGCAGGCCTCTCACTGTTGTGGCCTCTCCCGTTGCGGAGCACAGGCTCCGGACGCACAGGCTCAGCGGCCATGGCTCACGGGCCCAGCTGCTCCGCGGCATGTGGGATCTTCCCGGATCGGGGCACGAACCCGTGTCCCTTGAATCGGCAGGTGGACTCTCAACCACTGTGCCACCGGGGAAGCCCTGACCCTCCTTTCTTAATCCAATGCTTCCACTGCGCGGAGCCCCAGAGCTGCATTTCATTGCTGAGTTTTAATGTGGTCCTCAACTGAGCCAATTCTCTGGGCCATTTTCCTGAGCTTAAGACTCACGACTATCCACCCGTAGTCCTCTGATCTGTTTCCTCAAAATCCAAACTGACGTTCACCCTTGTATTTCAGAATGTCATCAGTATATCTGACCACATCCTTAATTCTACCTCGGTGACCAACTGGACAGTGTTAGTTCAGAAAGAAAAGAACGCCGGGTCCCAGTTCCTAGCATCACTGGAAAACATCAGTGTTCTGGTCCCTTCGACAGCTCTGCCTCTGGAATTTTCTCAAGAATTCATTAACTGGAAAGGGATTCCAGCATCCTCAAATCAAAGCAATTTGGGTTACAACTATCAGACTGAAATGTTCCTAAAAAACCCCTCCATTCCCATCAGAGGCCATGCATTAATTAGGTCAGACCAATTCCAGGAGCCCCTTCCAGAAACTATCATCAGCATGACCTCCTTGACCCTGGGGAACATTCTACCTGCTACCAAAAATGGAAATGCTCAGGTCAATGGGCCCGTGATATCCATGGTTATCCCAAACTATTCCATCAATGAAATTTTCCTGACTTTTTCCAAGATAGAATCAAATCTGATCCAGCCTCATTGTGTGTTTTGGGATTTCAACCATTCACAGTGGAACGATAATGGCTGCCACCTAGTGAATGAAACTCCAGACTCGGTGACGTGCCGCTGTACTCACCTGACCTCCTTCTCCGTGCTGATGTCACCCTCTGTCCCCCCTGCCATCGTTCCCGTTGTGAAATGGATCACCTTTGTGGGACTGGGGGTCTCCATCGGAAGTCTTGTCTTATGCCTGACCATCGAAGCTCTGTTTTGGAAGCAGGTCAGCAGAAGCCAAACCTCGCACATGCGTCACATTTGCATGGTGAACATAGCCCTGTGCCTCCTGATCGCAGACATCTGGTTTATTGTCGCTGCCTCCGTGCACACCACGGCGAACCCGTCTGGAGTCTGCACAGCTGCAGTGTTCTTTACACACTTTTTCTACCTCTCCTTGTTCTTCTGGATGCTTCTGCTCAGCTTCCTGCTGGCTTATCGGGTTATCCTGGTGTTCCACCACATGACCACGCCTTTGTTGGTGGCTGTCGGGTTCTGCCTGGGCTACGGGTGTCCTCTTATTATATCCATCGTCACCATTGCGGTCACACACCCCAGCAATGGCTATGAAAGGAAAGATGTGTGTTGGCTTAACTGGTCCGATGGGAGCAAACCTCTCCTGGCCTTTGCGGGTCCCGCCCTGACTATCGTGGCTGTGAATCTGGTGGTGGTCCTGTTAGTTCTCACGAAGCTCTGGAGGCCCGCTGTTGGAGAAAGGCTGACTCAGGACAGCAAGGCCACTGTCGTCCGCGTGGGGAGGAGCCTTCTCGTTCTGACCCCTCTGCTAGGGCTCACCTGGGGGTTTGGCATAGGAACAATGGTTGACAGCCAGAATCCGGCCTGGCACGTTATTTTCGCATCACTCAATGCATCCCAGGTGAGAGCGGTGAGAACAACCTATTACATCATCGGGTAATTGGAATAATTGTAGAGAATTGAGGATGGGAAAACCACTCTGGGGGTGATCGATCTCATTTCCCTGCCTCTAGCAGGACTATTATAACCCAAATTGCCTGGCAACAGTGAATAGAAAAAAATAAAATAAAATAAGATCCAGTCTTCCCAACAGTGATTCTCATACTGAAGCAGAATATTGGGCTTCTTCAGTAATCCATTCCAGGGTTTTAAATCTGTTAGAGTTCACATAGCTAACACTAATCTGTCTTGCCGTTGACCCAGTCCTCTTTGTCTTGTGCTGATGTCTGTTAAAGCACACAGGGAAAGGGAAATAAATCCAGAGTGCTTTTTGAGTCTGAATGGTGCAGAAGAAGTCCCTAATGTGCCATAAAGTAGGGCCTGGCCAATTGTAGGCAGCACTGTCTTTGTAAATAAAGTTTTATTGGAACACAGCCATGCCCATTCATCGATATAGGGCCTGTGGCTGTTTTCCTTACACAGGCAGAACTGAGCAGTTGTAAGAGACTGGATGACCTGCAAAACCTGAAATATTTACTCTCTGGCTCTTTACAGAAAAAGTTTGCTGAACTCTGCTGCCAAGGATGGGTTTTACATGCCATGATCAGAGAGTATTCAGAGAGTAGGTGGGCAAAACAATCCTTAGGTTTTGGTGAATCTGGAAGAGAGCCTTCAGTCCTGGTTCAAGAAATATTTGCTGGGTCTCCTCTGGACAACGACTCAGGGTAGTGGTGGTTAAACGTTTGAGCTCTGGAGTTAAATAGCTCTGGGCTCAAATGTGTCATGCTATCCAACTGAGTGACTGCTAACAAATTATTTAATTTCTCTTTACCTTAATTCTCTCATTAATTAATTAATTACCTGTAATATTAAGTACCTGATAATATTTTTAATATTAATTAATATTATTAATATTAATTATCTGATAATATTATTACCTGTATCTTAGAGTAAATGTGAAGATTAAATGAGATCATTTTAGCACTTAGTGCAGTGCCTGGCACAGAGTAAGTGCTCAGTAGATATCTCCTGAATCCAGTTGGTTCTCCACCTACTGCAACAAACCAGGGTACATTTAGGTGGTGGCACAGAGGGCAGTCATGGAGAGCACACACCTAATGGTGACAGGTTTAGGGAACTGCTGTCCAGGGCCCTTGGTGACACGCTGTCTGAACAGGCACCAACTGAGGGTCCTCTGCCTGGGAGGAGAATTTCAAGGTCCAAGAAAGACTCTGCCAAGGGTTACCCAAGGGCTGGATGGACCTGATGGAAAGGATGCTGATATAGTCAACTTCCTCTACTTGGCCTTGGGGTCGGACTTCAGTGACTGCTGACATCATAGACGCTTAGTTAATGTTTGTTTAATGCCTAAAGAAAGACTAAGACATAGAAGCAAATGGAAGTTCTTTGTTTTGGGTTTAGGATAACACAAAGGGGAAAATGGTGATCCACGTGTGTTTCAGACTTTATTCACGCAATAATTTAATTATATGTTCAACCAAAAAAAAAAATGTTTGCGTACTTTGTGTTAATCCAGGCATCGTGGAGTTTATACAGTATCCTTACCTTCAAGGACCCACAGTCAACAGGGGGACAGACAAGGAAATAATTTCAATGTTGGGGGATATAATAGAATAGAAATACATATAAATGCTTTCTTTACTGGAAAAGGAAAAGATAATACATGTGCCTTATTCCTTTTTTTAAGGGCTTTTTCATCTTCTGTTTTGGAATGCTCTTGGATAGTAAGGTATGTGTATTCATTTCTCTCTTTCTCCTTTAACCCAGGCACCTAGTCCCTCCCCTTCAGTTCTAGGGCCCTTATTCATATATAAGAAGTTAGACCATGGGTACCTGCATAATAAAATTCTATAATTTCACAAAAGGCAGGTTCCATCAGGAGACAAAGAAACTAAACACTCATTGCTGAAAATAGAGCTGTAGAGAACTAACCACAACATATAATGTGAACATTGTAGAAAAAAAGGGGAAACTTGTTTTTAGTTTTAAATTATGATTTGGCATAATTAACCAGCAGAAAAACTTTCCTTAGGGGTGAATTCCTTTTTGCTCCTTTACTTAATTTATTCATTCACTTAGAATATGCTGAAAGGCCTATCTGTATGTATGTTTCTAGAATTTTATGTAGTAAATATTACATAGCCTCTAACATTAAATAGAATTCCTAATGAAGGATGACCAATGTAAGTAAAAGAAAATAGAAAAAAACTTAAACTTCTCTCGTTATTTTTCCAAGCTTTGAGCAATTCCGCAGAGAGAGGTAAAGACAATAAGCTAAAAAATGTAGCCTCTGTTTTAATAAGAAGATAAGGATATTTTATAATTATCATAATTGTTGCACATGCCTCCAAACCCCTGTTTACAAAGAAGCGATTTGCCTCCTTCTTGATTGGACTAAATAATTCTGTTGTTTGCACCATTCCCTTGATAAGGACACTCTTCACTTCAAAGACAAACTTCGATTTAGCCATTATTGCCAATTACTAATGTCTAGAATCTGAATTATTATGTTTTTTGGAACTGTTGCTTTTTGTTTCATTCTAGATTTGTTTACAGGTAAAGAAAAGAAATAAAAGAAAAGAAATCCTTTCATCAGATCCACATGCTTATCGCTTATTAAATGCTTCCAGGAAATACTACTACTAAATAACAATTACACTCTTCAGTTTTGTTCTTTTTTTTTTTTTTTTTGCGGTACGCGGGCCTCTCACCGCTGTGGCCTCTCTCGCCGCGGAGCACAGGCTCCGGACACGCAGGCTCAGCGGCCATGGCTCACGGGCCCAGCCGCTCCGCGGCACGTGGGATCCTCCCGTGTCCCCTGTATCGGCAGGCGGACTCTCAACCACTGCGCCACCAGGGAAGCCCTTCAGTTTTGCTCTTGATTTGCCTCTGTACGATTGCCTATGTGTAGTTCCTCACTATTTCTTTTTTGCCCTGTAGCTGCGACAGCTGCTGCTCAACAAGTTGTCTCCTTTAAGCTTTTGGAACCAAGCATCAAAGGTAATCATCTCCTGCAGCCGTGGAGGCAGTTCGTGAAGTTCCAGTTTTGCACTTTTTTACACAGTCCCACGGCAAGCCCACTTTTGTGTAAACCCCTTGAGTTTCTGTCCCGTTATATTCCTGGTATCTGGCACGATGTCCAGCACATGGTCAATACTCATTAAAGAGCTGTTGAATGAATGGGTGAATGAGTGAATGGATGAATGGATGCGAGGGTGTGGAAAGCTTCAAGGATGCTCAGGCATGGGGGTCTGGGGTGCTCTTGTGAGCAAATACATTTCAACGGTGTTGCTTGTTATAGTCTGACTTGTCTCCCAATATCTAGAATCAGTAGGGTCCTTTTCTCTGCCTGCCTGTCTAGATCTCCTGCAGAGCACTTTTCCTTCTCCAGAAAATCAGACGGGGAAGCCTTCATTAACTTCTAATATGTAAAATGATCTTTATGAATTTTCCCTTATGCTGGTGTACCTGACTTTGTTACTTGCAATTTTAGCTCTTCAGTCTACAAACTGATAAGTTTGTATGGAAACAAAGGATTCTTGTTTCCATTCTTTGCCACAAAAGTGCAATCCACTTAAGGAACAGTATAGTTAGGAACAAAAGTACTTGCCTCTCGGTTTTGTATTTTTGACATTAACTCAGACTTGTGTCTTTTAGCAAGACACGGAGGGCCTCTCAGAAAGGGTTCTAAAGCAGAAATTTCTGTGTGTGATAAAAATCAGCTGATTTAAGTGCATGAAAAACTACATGGATATTTAGAGATTCTTAACAAGGGATAATATAACGTTTTGAAATTAAAAAAACAGTGAGGAAATTAACCTCTGGCATTTTTATAAAATAATTTTCCTGGGTCTGCATTTCATAGGAGAGGGCTGTGACCCCAGGAGCTGGCAGACCTGATTGTATTTCTGACTCAGTAACCAATTGGCTGTGTGACCTCGGGAAAGTCACTTAGTACCTTTTGGTTTCAATGTTCTCAAGATGTAAAAATAAGTGTTAGACTAGTTACTCAAAGCAGAAGTTCTAATATTCTGTGATTTTGATTTTACGTCTTGAAGAACTAAAATCCCTTGAACCAGAAAATGTGAAACTAATGAATCATTCTCTACTCTTAAGAAAAGGAGGGAGTTACAGCAGTGTGACTGCATTAAAGTCAAACCTTTAGTTAGTAAAACAAGACAGGACACTCCCCACCCTACAAAGCAGGAAGTCAGAATTTTTCTCACTGGAAGGCCAAAGACAGAAAAACACTGAAAAGGAAAATACACCAAAACCAAAAGTAAAGACGCCTGATAGTGGTTTATCTCCCTGTTTTTATTTATTTTTATTTTTATTTTTTATTTTTTTGCAGTATGCGGGCCTCTCACTGTTGTGGCCTCTCCCGTTGCGGAGCACAGGCTCCGGACGCGCAGGCTCAGCGGCCATGGCTCACGGGCCCAGCCGCTCTGTGGCATGTGGGATCTTCCCGGACTGGGGCACGAACCCGTGTCCCCTGCATCGGCAGGTGGACTCTCAACCACTGCGCCACCAGGGAAGCCCTATCTCCCTGTTTTTAATGTAAATTGTTGACCTTTTTCAGAAGGCAGCAGTGGTCAGTGAGGGCTTTGCATCTTCTGGATTTGTACCCCTTCTCCAGTTTCACTTTCAAATTAGGTGACAGAAATGAGATTTTGTTTTCTGGGTAGGTGGCTCATTTGCTTTAAAGTAAATGCACATTTGGCAGAAGAAAAATTGAGTATTTGTAATCTTCTGAGGGAGTCTGAATGAAAAAGCAGGCACCTGAAAGAATACTTTGAATGCCTAAATGACTTGGTTTTCTTTTGTGCAGCAAAACTCATCAGATTCATCTGTCAAACCCAGATTCAAAAAGACTTTCAACCCATTCCAACACAAACGTGAGTTACAACAAACCAAAGGTTCTAAGGGGTAGGAAGAAAGAGCATGAATCCATCATGGGCAACTCACTTTAGAGTCCAATCAAAATTCTTTGGATTTCAGATAAAGTTCAAGTGTCGGAACTTGAAAAAGCATATTTCCCTCCCCAAATGCTCAATGTGCTCATCCAGAAGCTTTGGGTCCTGTTATCACTGCCACCAACCAGCCTGAGGGCTTTTAATAAATCTGTTTACCTTTTTGGACCTTTGTTCCTCATCAGTAAAAAGAAAAACTAAGAGATCACTAAGTTTCCTTCCAGCAGTAACATTCAGTGATCTCAAACCAATCTCATTCCCCAACGTCTGAAAATACGGTGCTTCTCTTCTCAAATGAGAGATGTCTGACAAATGTAAGCTTCTATGGCATTAATAAAATGCTGTACACCCTAACCTCTTCCTAACACTGTCCAAAATTGTAAGGAATTGCATAGGCTTATTTTCATTTTGGTCTTATGCTTGATTCCAACATAGTAGCAATAATTCTTATCCTCTTTTTCCTCTTTTAGGCAACTATGTACTTTCTTATACTGGAGGGTCCTCAAACGACATCACGCTAACTCAGTTTTCATCAACTGAATAAAACCGGGAACCCTAAAATCAAGGAAAATTTTTTGGAGCAAATTGACATTAGAGCTAAATGTCAGTGAAGAAATCATGCTCAATATTCAATGGATTTTTCTGATTTCGGAGTCTGAGAATATAATAAGGAACTCTCAGCAGTTTCATGACAGCCATCTTTATCTTCAATTAAATGGAGAGATTTACTTCCATGGGGTTTGATTCAAAGGAATTGCTTCATAAATGTAGAAGATTAAGTTTTTGTCGGAAATTATGTCAGTTGTACTAGCCTCTCACTGCCACAAACTATGGTTTCCTTTTTCATAAAATAGCGTTATTCATGTGACATTTCTAATCACCTGAACTGGAGTAAGGAAATGTCATGAAATCACTTTAGATGCACTGATGGACCATGTTCACTTTCTTATAAAAAAAGTCACTGGTGAAATTTCCTAGAGAAAAGGAGTTTTCCTCCAAAAACTTCCAGTTGGATTTTATGCTTGTTTTTGTGGTACAGTCACTGAACTTTGAAAGTTAATCAGAAACAAAATAGAAGTGTCCATTTCAGATAGCTTCATAGCTGTTACTTAGGAAGTATAAAGCAGTATATATATATATATAATGCATTATTTTTCAGTTTACAAGGCACTTTCATCTGGTCCCCCATCCAATGACGTGAGGTGTCCAGGCAGACCTAGTGCAGACATGATGAAATAGAGGCTTGGACAAGTGAAGTGACTTCCCAAAGTGAAGCCAGTAAAGGGCGCTTTTAGGACTTTTGGTTCCTAGTCCATTTCTACAGCCTCATAACAGCCTTGAAAATTACCTGCAATCCTAAGCAAGCCTTATGAGGTTAGATACGAGATTCATCACTCCCAGAATTCTCTCTATGTAAGAGGAAAATTGAGGGAGAATTTGGTTGTCAGCATCCAGAAAGACCTTAAAGCACCTGGTTTTCTTTCATGATGCACTGTCGGCACTTTTGGAAGTTATTTACATGTATGGCCGTTGCTACTTTTGGATGAGATAGAGAGCAGCAGGTGAAGGCACTGCAGGAAGCAACATTTCCCTTCCATACTGCCATCACTTTGGGCTCACCTGAGTTTCAGTCCCGACCACAGTGCCCAGAAGAACTAAGCCCTTTGATTCAGAGGCTTCCAGAGCCTCCTAACAATCCGCTGTGGCATTTTTAAAGCAAGTGTTGATTTCTTTCAATAACAATTGCAGTGATGACGATGATGATGGTGGTGGTAAGAAGTCATAAAAGAAGAAGCTACGTGTAGAGGGTCCTCACTATGTGTCAGGCATTATTCTAAGTGCTGTGCATCTATTAACTCATGTAATCTTCACAATAAGCTTGTGAAGGGGGAATAATATCCCTGTTTTACAACTGCTGAAACTAAGGCACAGAGAGGTGAGATGTGAGCAGGGCAACATGGATGGCAAATGGCTATGCCAGGGTAGTAGTTATGGAAGTTGAATTACAATAAGAAGAGGGTTATATAAGTCAGCCTAGCAGGATTGGAACTGCTAATTTGATTGTAATTAGAATCCTAGACTACTTGGTCTGCAAGGGAGCTCAGGTATCATCTAGCTACTATTTTATGAGTAACCCTGATGTCCTAAGTCTCAGCAGCCTGTGATTACAAAAGTAAGTCAAGTCCACATTTACTGCTATCTGTAGGAGTATATTAGTCAGCTCAGACTGCCATAATGGAACATCACAGACCAGTGGTTTAGACAACAGAAATTTATTTTCTCATGGTTCTGGAGTCCAGGAAGTCCAAGTTGAAGCTGCCGTTGGGCTTGTTTTCTAGTGAGACTGCTCTTCTGTCTTGTCTGTGTCCTCACATGGCCTCTTCTCCATGCACATGCAAATAGAGCTCTCTGGTGTCTCCTCCTCTTCTTATAAGGACACCGATGCTATCAGATTAGGGCCCCACCCTTATCAGCTCATTTCACCTTAATTACTTCCCTACTGACCCTGTCTCCAAATAATCACATTGGCGGTTAGAGCTTCGACATACGAATTTTGCAGGGACACTATTCAGTCCATAACAAGTAGCTAGAATTTTTATTTGCCTGTTTAATTGAAATTAGGGTCTTTTAAAAGTGTGTTGGATCACATACCATATATCATGTTTGTCTAACCCACTGACTACACACACATTCAGCTCAGCTCCCTTCCAGAATGCTACTGAAACAGCAATAAAATAATTAAAAAAGGAGAAAGACATTGGAATATTTTCTATGGCTGTGTAAAAAAACTGCCACAAACTTAGGGGTTTAAAACAACCTGCATTTATTTTCTCACAGTTTCCCTGGGTCAAGAGTCCAGACACAGCTTAATTGGGTCCTCTGCTCAGGGTCTCACAAGACTGAAGGAGCTAGCTGGTCTACCTCTTTATCTGGAGGCTTGACTGGAGAAGAATCCACCTCCAACTCATTCAGTTTACGGGCAGAACTTATTTCCTTGCAGCAGTGGTAAAGAGAACCTTGGCTTTTTGCTGACTATTGGCCAGAGGCTACCTTGGGACACTAGAGGTCACCTACACATCCCTGCCACTGGGATTTTCCAAAATGGCCGCTTATGTCATTAAGCCTGCAAGGAGAGTCTCTTAGTCCAGTCTGCTTTTAAGACAGAGTCTTGTCCAATATAAGGTAATCAGGGGAGTGACATCCTATACCTTTTTCCGTATTCTATCAGCTAGAAGTGAGTCACAAGTCCTGGCCACACTCAAGGGAAGGGGATTTCTAAAGGTGTGAACAGTAGGAGGAAGGGATTTCCAGACCTGAACTACTGAGGATAAGGAGAGAGAGAGGAAGCAACAGCAACAGAGCTTTGGAGAGCAGGTGGGGTGAGTGCAAACTGGCTTAGCTGGCCTAAGAAAGCTAAATATGAAGCCAGAAGCGAGGGAAGCCAAGAAGCAAGCTGCTTTACCCTGCGGAATCCCCCAAGAGACTGGAGACTTGGCAGCACCAGAGTCCATAAGAAGTGAAGTGAAGGTGGAACTGAACCGTATGGTTGTTCAAAGTCAGTTTAAGAAACAGACTCTCAGATGCCTCCCTCACCCCAAGCAACCGAGTAACCATCCCTTCCTCCATCCTAGCAATAGAATATATGGATATGTGGGGGAAACATGGGATTTGGGGACTGTGCGACTCCAGAAGCATTTGAGGGAGAGTTTACCATCTCCAAAACAGAGAGATTCAGTGACAGTTAACATATAACACCAGCAGCGAGGCTTACCTCCTCCTGGCAAGAGACTGGGACGGTCCTCTCTGGAGAATCTGATCACCAGGAGAAAACACTGAAAGATACTGACTCTGGGTGTTTGCTAATGAAATGTTCACACCTACAGTGAAGCCAAGAACCATCCTACGCGCTTTGTTCACAGACCTTCCAATCAGCTCTTCAATGTCCTACTCTGAAAAGTATAGCCAAACCGTCACAGCCCACTAGGCTCTCTAGGAAAACACCCAGTATTAAATGCAGAGGGCAAAACAAACAGAAAGAGCCAGTATGGTGTCACCTAGAATCCAGTTCTATGAGCTCGACTAGAAGATGAAGGAGAAAACAGAGAAAGGAAGCTGGGGCAGGGGCAGGGGGGTGGGGGGACGTGACTAGAAAGAGGGGAAGGGCAGGAATCAATACTAACCTCCAACAGAACATTGCCTTTATGAACAGGGTGCTATAAAAAGGCGTACTGGGGCCACAGAAAGAATCTTTGGAACTAAAAATAGAATAACATAACCACTAAAATACTTCAACTGAGGGGATGGAAGATAAAGTTGAGGCAATGACCTGGAAAATAGAAATAAAAGAAAAAGATGTAAAATGAAAGAAAAAAAATTAGAGGACTAGACCCAGAATTTCACCATTTGAATAGTAGGATTTTCAGAAAGAAAGACTAGAGGAACAAAAGGAAGGCATCATTAAAGTCATAAACAGAGAACATTTTTTGGTCACTTAGGGTCATGAGTTTCTCTACTGAAAAGGCCCACAGAATGCCCAGTATGATAAATGAAAATAGACCCACAGTTAGACATGCTATCATCTGAATGTTTGTGTCTTCCCCAAATTCATATGTTATGAATTCATACCTAGTCCCCAAGGTGATGGTGGTAGGAAGTGGGGCCTTTGGGAATTGTTTGGGTCATGAGGGCGGATGTTGCATGAATGAGATTCCGGCTCTTATAAAAGAGGTCTCACAGAGCTCCCCAGCCCTTCCCACCACCCGAGGTTGTAGCAAGAAGCCGGACGTCTGCAACCCGGAAGAACCTTCACCAGATCTTGTACTTCCCACCTCCAGAACTGTGTTGAATAAGTATTTGTTGTTTATATGGCATCCAGTCTATAGTATTTTTCTATAGCAGCCCAAATGGACTGAGACAACATTATTGTGAAATTTCAGGTCACAGAAGAAAAAAAAAAGAAGATGCAAATATTTTCAGAGAGGAAAAGTGGGATTTACCTGAAGGGTCCAAATCAGAATATTATCAGGACTCTTCACAGCAGCAGTATAAGCTAGAAAACAATGGAAAATGTCTTCAAAATGTTGAGAAGAAAAGACTGCAACCTAAAAGCAATTAAGTGTGAGGAAGAATAAAGATAGTTTCAGACGCAGAAATTCTTGACACGTTTTCCTGCAATACTGCCTTTCCCAAAGGTTACTGGGGAATAGACTGCACCAAAGGCAGCAATAAACCCAGAAAGAGTTGGGACACAAGATGCAGTAGAAGAGAGAGAGAGAGGGAACCTCTAGTGTGGGAATAAGGGAGTCGCTAGCCAGACAGCAGCCATGGGGCTGGTCCAGGCTGGACCCACAGCAGAGACTGCTCAACAAGGTGAAAATGATAAGATACCTGATGTACTTGAGTGTTATTTAGAAGAGACCTACATACTTTGAGGTAGGTTGGGTATGGATTTTTCATAAGAACACAGAAATCTAAGCAAGTAAAAGAAGTTACACCTAACAGAAATAAAATGTTGTGCAAAAAAGGAACAGCAGTTAAGCATACTACCTGGCTCAGCTATGAATAGAGCATACAGAGTGCCAATAATGTGAAATGATTTTGATATAACCAAAATAATAACGATGTATCAGGAAGGTGGAGAATAGGAAGTATATTTGAGAGGATAGGAAAAGAGATGTAAATACTCATTCTTTGTTTTTGGAAATCAATAAAACTGAGAAACCAAGAAGTAGCATTATAGTCATGTTATTTAGAAACATAGAAATAAATATCAAAAGAATCAACTAAATCAGTTAAAAGAGTTTGTCTCTGAGAAGCAGGGAATTATAGAGTTATTTGACTCTTGAAATCATATCCATGTGACTTTGGTTTAATGTGTGTGTGTGTATAATTGGAGACAGCATGGGACATCCTGAAATAGGAAGTCACCTTGATTGATTTGATTGGCCACAAGCTTATGTAGCCTTGGTCAGCTGCTTCAGTTCTTGGAGATGCCTATGAAACCTTCAATTTGTAATGTCCAGTAGGACACTTGGCATATCAATCTATTGTTCAAGGGAGAATCTGGGCTAGAGATACACTCTTAGGGTCTTCACCCTGGAGATTATGGTTAAAGCCATGGGACCAGATGAAATCACCTAGCAGGTACAGGGAAAGAAGTGAGTAGGTCCAAGCATTGAGCTTTGAGGGTACCCCATCATTTAGGAGTAGGGAGAGGACGAGGATTCAGTAAAGAGGAAGGAGAAGGGCAGCCTGTGAAGTAGGAGGGAAACCAGGACAATGGGACCCAGAAGCAAAGAAAAGCATTTCAAGAAGGAGTTCAAGGACAGCAACTGGGTTAACTACTGCTGAGAGTCAAGAAAGAAAAAGAGCCCAACTTGCCCATTCCAGTTTGAATGTGAAGATCATTAATGTATGAGTATAATAAGCACTCAGGGTAAGGAATTCCACTAGTGGAGAGTTTCACATTGAACACAGAGAACGGAATCGTGTTTAGATGTTGCCATCCCTCATATTGGATAAGCTCTTCCAGATAGATCTGCAACTAGCTATTTTAGAAAGATTAATTTTCTCCATTTTTTGGATGCTTCCAGAACAAATGGAGGGGCTGAGGGATGGTCATTTTGTCGCACCTAGAATGTTTCCCAGCCGGATGCAGATTTTGGTAAAAGTCCCAAATCTATTTCTCTCTCAATGATTCTTATGAAGAAAGACAATGTGCCTTTTGTTAAAAGAAGGCAGCAAAACTGTGCTGTACTTACCTTTATTAAACTTCAGGGGGCAGGCTCTGACCAAGAAATAAATCCTGGACAAATTGCTCAAAGCTTAAATACACCTGAGATCCAGCCTGGAATGTGGCGAGGTGAAAGGCGTTTTAATCCAGCTACTCTAATTAGGAACAATTTACAGTGTTGCTGCTGTGTTTTGTCTAGTAAAAGAGATTAGGGAGCTAAGAACATAATAACTCTGTTTGGGGCTGGGAAACAATACCTCTGTTTCCTGGGTTTAAGCCCAAGGGTGCTGACGAACAGTTGAAGCCTGCTTTGAAGCAAAGCAGGAATTAGCCATGGTTGGCAGGGGATTTTTGCCTGCTAGAAAACCAGTGTTTTATTTAAAATGTAGGTTGTCTAACAGGATATACCTTGAGTAACTTGGGCAAATGCAAGTTAATTCAAGTATGTGGCACCAAATAGATTGGGGATGTTCCTAGATTTTTGGATTCATTGTTTACTTTGGGGGAAAATGGTCTGGCAGATTTTGTACAGTTTTGTCATACATGAGCTTCCATGAACGCATTACCCTAACTCTTCAGGGCGGAGGGAACAGAACAAAAGAAACATAAAATAGTGACTTCATTCAGAGCAAAGATTTACTAGGGCCTCAAAGATGAATCAGGAAAGCTCAGGGCTGCTTGCAATTTATTCCTCAGCCCTCCCCTTGCTGCCAGGGCTCGCGTTAGTGTTACGCAGTCCAAGCTCATACTGCCCGCTGCACAACAGGCCAATAGATCAAGAGATGAGGTGTTGGGACGAGGAATAGTGACCTTATCTGGAAAGCCAGCAGACCAAGAAGTGGGTGGACTAGTGTCCCAAAGAACCATCCTGCCCAGATTTGGGTGCTAGTTTCTTTTATAGAGCCAAGAGGGGAAGGTGAGGAGGTAAAGTAAAAAAAGTGTTAAGTTTTGCAAATATTTCCTGGTTCCTGCCAGACTCCGGAGGGGATGTGTTGATTTCTTCTTTCCTGCAGCCATTCATAGGTTGGCCTGGTCGGGATGTTTCCTGTGAGCTAAACAAAGGTATTTTAGCTTAATCCTCAGGCATGGGAAGCAGGGTTCCCCAGGATGGGCCATTATGTATACTTTAAGCCTTAGGCAACACCCCTTTAGTGATTAACTTGTAGCAAAAGCAATAGAATACAAAGATTAAAATAAAAGAGACAGATCCAATATGGAGTCAGATTTGTTCTTCCCTATTACATTATTGACAGAAAGGGTAGGAAAGGGAACAGAGGTGACCAAAGCCCTCAGGATCCCAGTTTCTGTCTTAGACTCAGCATAGCTCATGCTCGTTAATCCTCAGAACAACACAGTAAGTTGCATATTATTTTCCCCCTTCTATAGATAAGGAAGATGGGACTCGGAGAGTTTGGGTAAGCTGTACACAGCAGGAAGGGTCCAGAGCACTCCACTCTGCCTCACTTCCCTTGTTCAGAAAGCCTCCTTGCTTCACTCTATGCAAGCAGCAACCATTCCTAATATTTTGTGAATAGAGATTTATTGCTTTGGGATAAATATTGGACCCTCAGGCTGTACCATGAAGTAATTTATCCAGACACTCGACTCCAGATTCTCCTGATAACCCGGGCAAGGTCAGGGAAGGGTTAGAACTTGAGAAAAGGACAAGTGATGGGGGAAGAGTCCACTGGTGACCACAAACTCTTCTGTAATTTGTCTCCATTTCACCTGCTTGATCCTAAAAAAAAAAAAGTGCCCATGTACATTTCCATGATGGGCTCCATGGGGCTTATGTAGAGGGTTCTCTCTGGGATGGAGTCCTTGGGAGGCCCACCTCTAGTTTGCCTCCATCACTTCTCTGTGGGTCAACTTCCCATCAGTAAAACCACAGATCTGCATTAATTCGATAAGCTCAGAGATCCCTTCCAGTCCTGACTTTCTCTGATTCTGCGTCTCTTCATAGGTAACACCCTGGGAGAAGAGAAATTTATCACCAAAGAGTACCAAGTGGGTTTGGCAAGACCTTATCTTGCTGGGTAGGAATCACAGACAAAGCATTGCCAACAACTACTTTTATGCCAGCCAGATGGGAGGCAACACCCCTCTGGAATTCTGACCTGACACTTGAAACCAGAGGAGAGGAGAGCCCCAGTGTGATGTGTTGCCAAGGGACACATTGCTTTTATGGATAAGGTTTCCTGGTTCTTAGATCTCAGCCATGTCCCCCAGTAGAGCACGGCGAGGCAGCTGTGGATTCCATGACAATACACAGCCAGGCACTGCCAAGGACAACTCTTTGTGGCACGAAAGCTTGCCTGGTGCTGGTGATAACGTGACTTTGTTTTCCTGAAGTAGGCTGGGTGTGGGGAGCCAGCCCCACCTGTCCTCTATGTCACCTGATGCGGGGAACGTTATACAGCCCCCCTCCCCATCAGCTTTCAAAGGAATATGTAAGAAGTCACATTCATGGAATCACTTTCAAAACTTGTGTTGATAATTTTTTACATATTAAATTCTGCAAACATGCAGTGCACCTGCCCTGCGTTCTTTTAGACTAGAGCAATGATTCCCAAACTATATCTTCAACCGGCAGCATCAGCATGACTGGAACTTCTTAGAAATGCCAATTCCTGGACCCCACCCCAGACCTCCTAAATCAGAAACTCTGGAGTGGTGCCCAGGGAGTGCTGTTTTAACAAGCCCTCCGGGGGATTCTGATGCACACTCAGATTTGGGAACCACCAACTTAGAGAACTGAAAGGGGGAATGTTTCAGGCTGAGGGCAGGAGATTAGGATCTGAATAAACCTTGCCCTGTGCAGGAGGGTAGGGCAGGGAGTGAGGACTTTTTTGTTTCATTTTCTAATGACAGCACTTCCGTGAGCCTCAGGGATCAAGACAGTCTTGGTACTGGTGCGAGCAGAGAAGTGTTAATGATAGATGTGTAATGTAACAGAACTAATAAGAAAGAAAAGGAGTTGAGGCCTGGCTCCAACACTTACTAACGATATTAACTTGGTTCCATTCCTAAAGCCCAGTTACTTCATCTGTAAGCTAAGGGTAATAACTCTTTGGAAAGTTATTGTTGGGAGTTCATGAGAGAACCTGAAAATTCTCGGCATACTGCCTGGTATTTGGTAAGCCTCCAACAAATACCGGCTATTACTAATATTAATAGTGCTGAAGTTAATAAAGCAGTGTGAATTCTATATGATATTGTCACGGCCCCAAAGCAGTGCACTTCGAGGAAAGATACAGTCTTCAAGGTCCAGAGACAAGGGTTCGAATATCAGTCCGGCTATTGACCACGTTGGACAGGCTATCTTATTTCTAGTTATTTGTTAAAAATCGGAAAGATGGGGGCTTCCCTGGCGGCGCAGTGGTTGAGAGTCCGCCTGCCGATGCAGGGGACACGGGTTCGTGCCCTGGTCTGGGAAGATCCCACATGCCGCGGAGCGGCTGGGCCCGTGAGCCATGGCCGCTGAGCCTGCGCGTCCGGAGCCTGTGCTCCGCAACGGGAGAGGCCACAACAGCGAGAGGCCCGCGCACCGCAAAAAAAAAAAAAAAAAAGAAAAATCGGAAAGATGACAATTATCTATTGTCATCATGTTCAGGCTTGTTTAATGCCTGAATATATAGGAGTCCAATACATTTTCTTTTTTCTTCCTCTTCTTTCAGTGGGAAAGGAAACCCAATTTTCAAGGGTATGAAGGTCAGTGTGTCAGCGATTTAATCATGCAGAACATTCATATCGGAGCGTTCTGTCGAGGTGGCTTACAAAATACTTGTTTAAAGCTGAGGAGAAAGGCCATGGGCAGCTGTGAAGGAGAGAAGGACCCTGGATGTATATTTCTTTTTCTTGTTCATTATCCTATAGAAAAGTGTAATGACCCTTGACAAGTAGAAAGAAAAATAGTCCAGACCAAAGAAGGCTTTACAGGGAAGAATCCTGAAGACTCACAACCAAAAGAAATGTCTAATTACTTTTCCCTTGTTAATATAAAATAGACTTTAAGAATATCAAAGGCATTGCCATAACTTCCGCTTAGGACATTTCCAAATGTACGGGACTCTCAGGTCCCTAAATGACGATGCCTTTCTGGCCCATCTCTCTTTGCTTTTTGTTTTTCACTTTAACGAAGACTGGTCACCAGCCTCAGATGTCTTTTTCCGGCCTCTCTTCCCTTCTGCCTCTCCCCAGCCCAATGTGTATACATTTTCCTCATCCTGGCGTTGCAGGTGCTGGGAGGGGTCATGTAGTACAGTCATAGACATTTGGTTGAGTGTCTAAATGAAACAAAGTGTACATTCCAAGTACTGAGCATAAGATGTATAACAGGTGTGACTATGAGTGAGTGAGATTGATTCTTTGTTTCCCAAAAAGGAATGTTAAGTTTATTCATTTAAGGAAGTTGAGTACCGTGGCAGGAAGTATGGAATCTGGACTCCCACTGTAGCATAGCTCTTGCATTTAGCCCTGTCCTCTGGCAAGTGATTTAGTCCCTCCAAGACCTCAATTTGCTCAATGGTAAAACGGAGACAGTGATAGGAACTGCCTATAGGGTTGTTGTGAGAAGTATCGGTAAATGAAATAACACATGTAGCAAAATTCCTGGAACAGAGTATGTGCTCAATATATGTTAGCTATAATCACTTTTAGCTTTTATTTTATTATAAATAAAAAAATACATATGATAGAATATAAAAATCCGTTTCCTTACTTTTACGTTTACTTTTGCCTCCCCAGTACCCCGCCACACACAGTAAATAATCATTGTTTTTGGACTATATTTTTCAAGACTTTATCCTTCCACACAAATGGGATCCACTTTCTATGTGCACGTATTCTCCCTTGTCAGCTCGTGTTTGATGTTTACTTCAAAAAAATCACAGAAGAGATTTGGAAAATTTCTATGAGACTGAACCAGGTATGAAATACAGAAGGAATAGATCTCATAACATTAGAGCTTTGGAGTGATACCTAATTTTCAAAATAAAAACTGCCTTGTTCTACGTGGCTACTGAATTATTTACAAAAAGAATGGGTCTGGATACATGTGAGTTTCTCAAAAAATTCATACCTTTCTCAAAGTTGCTGGTATTGTCATCATAGCAGATATTTAGAAGATTGTGATGCTGGCCCTGAAGGTGGGGAAATGTGAATTCTGCACACACATGCCCTTCTTCTCCCATCTCCCTGACAGCCCAATAGTGTTGTAAAGCCCCAAATCAAAGTGTTAACTCGGATCCTCCCTCCAGCGCAGCCGATAAACCCACGGTCATGTGCAAAAATACACTGTGGACACAGAGATGGGCAATGAGTAATTTTGTTCAAGATCTGACATTGTCTTGGCAGGGACCGGCAGCTTCCACTGCCGAGAGGTGAGACTTCACTATTGAAGTCCAGCTCTTCCTTTGCAAAGGTTTCTTTCAGATAAACAACAGTACATGATAGCATATGGTTCCTACATGTGCTCATTTATCTTACAAGATTCCCAGGGCGAGGAGGGGTGCAAGCAGACCAGGAGTTAGGGTCCGTATGTATCACTTTAAGACACGGCTCTGGCTCCTGGTTGAACAGTTGCCTAGATACAAGTACATTTTTCTTGTGCCATCACTTAGTGATGTTCATAGTTATCACCTCCACCTTATCCAGTCCTCTCAGAGCACATCTTATTAAAAATAAGTGCTTTTAATACTGGAGTATGTAGGAGTAACATGATATGGTATCAGAGATCTACTGCTTTTTTTTTTTTTCTGGTACGCGGGCCTCTCACTGTTGTGGCCTCTCCCATTGCGGAGCACTGGCTCCGGACACACAGGCTCAGCGGCCATGGCTCACGGGCCCAGCCGCTCCGCGGCCTGCGGGATCCTCGCGGACCGGGGCACGAACCCACATCCCCTGCATCGGCAGGCGGACTCTCAACCACAGCGCCACCAGGGAAGCCCCAGGCTGAATTTCTTGAATGAGAAGGTTAACTGTTGTTCTTTCTCCCACAGTGGAAAAGTCAAAGACAGGCATTGAGAAGCCCCTAGGAAATCTTCCAGTTTCATTCTCAGCTCATCTCCAAGGGAGATAGGGACAGGGGAGAGCTGTCCAAGAAACAATCAAATATGTAAAACAAAGCAAAACAAAACAAAACAAAAACTCTTATTGGATGTTGGAGGCATGAGGGGGAGAAAAAAAAAGTAAAAAGGAGGGAAAAAGAAATCACTTCTATTTCTACTGCTACTGAGAGCACGTGGTGGAGAAATTGCAAAGGGTTCTATATTCCTAGAAGGAAAACAAAGTGCAGACACTGGGGATTACGGTACAGAGGACACTGACCTTCCTCTCTTCCTGAAGAGCTTATGAGACCACACAAGGAAAAAGAGATTTGTGCTGGGAGAATCTCTTTACTTTCTTCCATTTGTCAGAAGTAAAATATCAAGGTGGAAGAGGTGGAAAGGAGAGGAAAGGGCCATTTTCAGAAAAAGAACAACAACAACCCTGAAATATCACAGTTACCCTTAGTTCTAGGAAAAGGAATAAAACATGGTCTCCTTTTTATTTTTATCTTTTGAAGGGGCACCTGAACTCGCCATGTTTTCTTAGTTGGAGCATTTCCTCCTTCCAAATATATCCTGTAAATCTTGGGACAGATCTTTCCTTTGTATTTAGTTGGAGCTCAGTCAGGGAATTTGACTAGATTTGGAGCCATTATGCACAATAAACTCTACCATACATATTCAACCCTCAGAGTGTGCAGATGATTCCAGCAAAATTAATAATTGAGTTGTTTGTAAAGGGCCGAACACTTGTGCGACCTTTATTAACATTAGTAGTCATGCAGACTTTGGAGTGAGCAGTCAAGCTTCAAGCTTCCAGGCATGGGCAGGGAACAGGTCAGCTTAGAAAAGGACATTTACTCTCACATACTTCTGAAGGGAAGAGAACATTCCTTGAGTTCTTTCACCTTTACTCCAATGGGCAAATGGGCTCTATTCTTAGCAAACACCACTGAAGACCAACCCATTCAGGAAAACAAACGTTAACAGTAGCTCTGTAGGTCTGAAAGGGTTCTGCTTGGAAGTGTATGAGCCCAGGTCTCACTTTGAGTCTTTCCAAGATTCATTCATTCATTTGACAAAAATCTATTGGGCACTATGGGCCATACACTGTTCTAGGTATTGGGAATACAGTGGTGAACAAGATGAAGAGATGAGGTTCCCATCCATGTGGGTACAAACCCATCACAAGTCTACAACTTTTCAGCTTGTCTGGTCAGTCTCTCCTAGGCTCTGCTACTTTTCGAGAGGTTATTTTTTATTGATTTGGAATACTTGGGCCCTGTCAATAAATAATCTGATATTCATCTACTTTTATGCTCTACTTCCAAAGGAAAAACTTACCACTCCCCATGTTGTTTCATTCAACCTAGAAAGCCCGCCCACTCTCCCTTCCACCTTTGCAAACCTCCTTGGTTCTTCAAGGTTCAGATGGCAGCCTACGTCCTGCTTGAAAACATTTCTGCCTGCTCCTGCCTGAATCGACTCCCTTGTCCTCTGAATCTTATCGTACTCAAGTAGCCACCAAGATGTTGCAGGAGGTATTGATTGCATAGTTTTTCTATCATTTGCTGTTTTTTATCCCTATTAACTTTGTTTCACCTGCTGGATTATGCATTTCTCACCAGTGAAGGCTGCGCTTTATACTTTGATGATAGCTGACTCATTGGTATTAGACTTGAATATCAATTGCATATATTTGATGCATACAATGGAATATTACTCAGCCATAAAAAAGAATGAAATAATGCCACTGGCAGCAACATGGATGAACCTAGAGATTATCATACTGAGTGAAGTAAGTCAGACAGAGAAAGACAACTATTATATGATAATCATTTCTATGTGGAATCTAAAAAATAATACAAATGAACTTCTTTACAAAACAGAAACAGATTCACAGACACAGAAAACAAACTTATGGTTACCAAAGAGGAAAGGGAGGGAGAGATAAATTAGGAGTGTTGGATTAACAAATACACACTACTATATACAAAATAAACAAGGGCCTACTGTATAGCACAGGGAACTATATTCAATATCATGTCAATAATGGAAAAGAATCTGAAAAAAATACATATATGACTGAATCACTTTCCTGTACATGTAAAGCTAGCACAATATTGTCAATCCACTATACTTCAATAAAAATAAAGAAAGGAATTGCATACCTTTGAAGTATACATTTTCATTTGCGAATTAAAAAGCTTTTCACAACATTGTAAATCAACTACACTTGAATAAAATACATTTAAAAATATTTGTATTGGAGTATAGTTGCTTTACAATGTTGTGTTAGTTTCTGCTGTACAGCAAAGAGAATCATCTACACGTATACATATACGTTACAATTTTCTACAGGAAAGCCAGGTGATCGGATAAAAGCCAAAAGAGATTTAATTGATTCTCCAGATGTTGAAATCATAGAAAAGAAACCACCAGAAGATTGACCTGCATCTTCTCGATACTAAGCTCCTAATTCACGAGCTAGTCCTAAGCCAGCAGTTGTTCACAGGCATCTCCCCCCTTCATGCAATTTGAAAAATGGGCATCCCTCTGGTCAAAACAATTTTGCCTTCTATATCACTCGTTTGTAAATTTGGAGTAAGAAGAAAGTGGCTCTGGGTGTGGGAGAGAAAAGGTGGCTGGAGGAGATGCAGAAAGTAAAGCTCATTCATTTAATGACTGTGTATTCACCTCAGCACAGCATGATCCAGAGCCACTCACAGCTCCCTGTTTTTTTTTTAACATGCAAATAAGCACTTCAAGCAGCTTTTGGGTATTTTCCCATCTCAGGTCTCCCCATTGTTTGCCAAGTCCTTCTGGACAGGCGAAATGCAACGTATTTCCTTCTCGGTGATTGTTTGGTCTGTAGACCTGTGTGTGCGTGTGTTTGTGTGTGCACTGCCCAGCTGGTAGGTAGACAGATTTCCCCCACGCCCTTGGCCTTTGAATAGAGCAGAAAGGTGGAGATTGTTTTTTAACTTAGTAATAACAATGCTGTTACGAAGCGATTGAGAAAATACCTAAGGCTGCATCAAAAACAGCTGACTTAGATGTGACACAGAACCGCGGTGACTGTCATCAGAGACAGGGTCAAAGACAATTTTTATGGGTCCTCAGACCAAAGGACATTGGGGCAGATTCTGTGTTTGAGGGGGTGGGGAGTGACATCTTATTTCCTGAGTAGGATATGCCAATTTTTTTTCTGTATTTTTATAGTCTTTTTTCAGATGTTATGGTATTTTCCACTTTGTGTGAATGTGTGTGTGTACCTGAATATATTGAAGAATATTTTTATAACTTATTCTTTCATTCAATCAATCTTTTATTTTGATGGAAAATAAATTGTGCTTTATATTTTATTTTGCTTCATTTTGTCTGTTTGTTTTTCTCTGCAGCAAATGGCAAAACCAGAAATGGTGCTGGGTGAATGACCGTGAAATCAGTACAGATTAGGTGTGGAAACCTCGGAGTCACTGGAAGCACCTCCTTTAAGTGTCAGTCCTGCTATTCTAATGTCTTGAATAGCAATGAAATATGCCTTTTGAGTATGAGGGCTGGAAGGGGAGCAAGTGGTCAAACTCCAAAGTTAATAGAAGAAAAGAAAGATAATTGGGATTCTGGGTCCATAAGGTGGCAGATGCCTGGGTCACCATCCTAATACTGCCCTCTGGGATCTGTTTGTGGCCTGGAAGGTATAGGACCTATGGAGAGAGGTGAGATCTACTGTGGATGCCCTACTTCTATGGCTCCAGCTAGAGTAACCTCTCATTGATTGTGTAAGTTTCTAGACTGGAACTTGCTGTGGCACTTTGGGTTTTAGGGGGTGAGAGGACACCACTGTCCTATATGGTAGCTTAGCCTTTATATGTTTCCTTCTGTCACCAGATTCCCAGTGTTTTGAGTGTGAGACCACATGGCTCATGCATCTCTATAGCCCCAGCCTTGCACACATTCCATGGGGTTTGTTCAATGAAAGAAGGAATGAGGAATAGATTCTATAGGTGGAGAAACAGAGAATTCTTGCTGCGAAATTCTCTGCTCTCTACAACTGACTTTCCAAAGTGACTTTCCATTCTTTGACTTTAAACACTGCCACAAGTCCCGGTTTGGGGTTAAACGTAATAGGAAAGAAGGAGAGGCCTCTGTTATTCTGTAAGAAAATTCAGAACTTGAACTGGGGAATAAAAAATACATTTCATAGAAACTAAATTTGTGGACAATTTGAAAAATCATTAAAGCAGAATGTAAATATATCATTGGTTAGCTGAAAGACTTCACACACACACACACAATTTAAAAGAAGTACAAAGACTATGCTCTATAAATTTCTCCATATCATAAGTAACTTTCAAAACATATCTTTAGTGAGCTGCCTGCTCCTCCATCACGATGTTGGACTATATTTAATTTAATGAATTAAACTCATTTGGGGGGGCTCTGTAGCAAAGAATTAATCTCACCCAGAGAGAGATCTGGCCTTTGACCTTGGCTACGGGGAGGTATTCTCTTGGCCGTTGTAATGTCCTGCCTGATAAGAACGTCTTTGTTTAACTTGGGGTCTTGTGCTAAACTGGACAGTCTAACAGTGTGATTTATAATGGGCCCCTTAGGCCACACAGCATTTGCCCAGGTGCAGAGGGGCAGGAGATTAAGTAGGATGCGCCACACAGCGACACAGGCAGCCACTCAAGTCTACGCGATTGAGCCCAGTAAACACTGGACACCCAAGGATCAGGTGGCCCTCTCTGGGTGGCAATACTCTAGGCGTATTGCCACACATTGTTGCAAGGGGACTTCACGCTGTCCATGGCTCTACTGGGAGAGGCCAAATGGATACTCCACCTGTGGAATTTTCTGCCCTGTGCACATTTGCCCTTGGCTGACTTTAATGTGCAGTCATTCACTGTAATAAACCGTAACCAGAAGTATAACAGCTTCCAGTGAGTTCTGTGAATCCTTCTAGCGAATGAGCGAATCAGAGGGTGACCTTGAGAACCCCCAACTCTGCAGTTGGCATCAGACATGAGGGTGGTTTTGTGGACTGTACTCCCTAACTTCACAGGAGCATTAATATTTCCCTTTGTTCTAAGTTGTCAATGACTTTGAAATGAAATATGAGTTTAAAATAACATTTTGTAGAATAAAGAAAAATTTACATGACATATACATCATCTGTAATATGCATTAGAAAGGCTAAATGTGTTAAGATATGGCTCTTAGAATTAAGAAAATTAAGCAAATTGTTTCAATTTTTGTATAATATAAAATAATATAGTAATGTACAGTATGCACTTGGATATGTGTCTTTGACCCTTTCTTTACATTAGATTCATAAAAGTAGAATTAATTGGTTGAAAGACCTGGACATCAAGCTTGAAGGATGTGGAGCTTTGAATGTGCAGCAACAGATGGGGAAGGAAGGGGCTTCCCTGGTGGTGCAGTGGTTGAGAGTCCGTCTGCCGATGCAGGGGACACGGGTTCGTGCCCCGGTCCGGGAAGATCCCACATGCCGCGGAGCGGCTGGGCCCGTGAGCCATGGCCGCTGAGCCTGCGCGTCCGGAGCCTGTGCTCCGCAACGGGAGAGGCCACAGCAGTGAGAGGCCCGTGTATCGCAAAAAAAAAAAAAAAAAAAAAAGAGAGATGGAGAAGGAGGAAAAGAGCCTTCCAGGTGGGTCAATGAGAGGAAGCTGATGCATGGAGACAGGGAGGCCAGTGAGAGAATGATCTGGACTGAACAGAATGAAAGCTTGGACAGGTGAGTATTTGAGAAAAAGTATTAAGAAGATAAATCTTCTTATGATAGTGAAGTTATGATAGTGAAGTCATCCAAGATGCTTACAGGCCTGCAAAGTAGGAGAAATTAAGACTTTCAGGCTTTGCGAGAGGCTAGCTGTTGTTGAACCTCATTCCACAAAGGATTTGAGGGAGCTGAAACTCCCATCAAAACCTATTGAAAAGTTGATCATTCCAGAGCAGCCAGAGGAAATAGGTAACAGGCAGATCATTTGTCACATGGACAGAATCTAGACTCAGAGGCTGCTTAGTAGAAGGGTAATTACTAAGACCTCAGAATTCTTATAGTTCTTACACACAACTCGAAACAGTGATAGGCTTCCTTCTGAAACATGATAGTAAGGAAATGGTTCTAAACTTTTCCGTTAATGTGTATTTGCAGGTTAAACCAATACCCATTTATTGACTCACATTCTGTATGTCAGGGTCTGGCCTGGCATGGCTGGGCTCTCTGCTCAGGGTGAAATAAAGGTATTGGCTGGATGCATTCTCATCTGGGACTTGGGCCCTTTTCTAAGGAAAAGTCCCCATTTTCTTGCTGGCTACTGGCTGGGGCTGCTTTCAGTAACTAGAGACTGTCTCAGTTCCCTGCTCCAGGGACCCCTCCATCTCACATTTCAGATCTCTGACATCCTCTTCTGTTCCCACTTGAAGACAACTCTCTGCTTTTAAGGGACTCATGTCATTAGGTGAGATGCACTGGAAAATCTTCCTATCCTAAGGTCAACTGATTATTGACCTCAATTACATCTGCAAAAATATCTTTTTCCACATGAAATAACCTAATACAGGAGTGACACCAGGGAGTGGAGACCATGGTGTCCTCTCAAAATTCAGCCTCCCACAGGATAGACCAGAAGAAGTCCTTCAGAGAAGGACCCTGCAGACAAATGTATAAAGACTGGCAGAGCTTAATTCAGAAGTTCTCAAAGGATAAGTCAGTGATCAGAGTCCCTGAGAAGATCATGAGATCAGAACCGTTTTCAAAATAATATTAAAATACAACTTGCCTTTTTTTACTCTCGTTTTCCCACATGTGGGTCTGTCTAAAGGCTGCATGATGTGTGATACAGCACAGACTGAATACAGAAGCAAACATGAGGGTCCATGTCTCCTATTAAAGACATTAAAGAGGTTTGCAAAAATATAAAACAGTGACACTAGTCACTCAGTTTGTTTTTTTATTTGGAAAGCACGATTGTTTTTCACACACAAAATTTTTTGTTAACATGTAATGGGTTTACTATTGCCATTTAAAACGAATTACTAACCCCAATGTTCAAGCAGCATTATTTACAATTGCCAAGATATGCAAGCAACCTAAATGTCCATCCTTTATGAAGGGATAAAAAAGATGTGTTTTATATATATATATATATATATATATATATATATATATATATATATATATATATATACACACACACACACACACACACACACACAATGGAATACTACTCAACCATAAAAAAGATCAAAATTTTGCCATTTGCAGCAATGCGGATGGACTTGGAGGGCATTATACTTAGTGAAATAAGTCAGACAGAGAAAGACAAATACTGCATGATATCACTTATATGCAGAATCTAAAAAACACAACAAACTAGTAAATATAACAAAAAAGAAGCAGACTCACAGATATAGAGAGCAAACTAGTGGCTACAGTGGTGCAGGGGAGGGAAATATAGGGGTGGGGGAGTGGGAGGTACAAGCTATTGAGTGTAAAATATGCTACAAGGATGTACTGTACCACATGGGGCACATAGTCAGTATTTTGAAATAACTGTAAAGAAATGAAATGAATTACTAAATATATATACTTTAAATTCTGATTTAATTCCCAATATGGTTAATATTGATAAACATTAACAGCACAATAACAACATAAACACCAACAAAAGCTCTAATTTTTAATGTAAAGTGTTTCTGAGACTAACTGGTGTGAGAAATGCTAGTTTCACCAAAAGAAATGTTTTGAGCAAAACTTACTAGGAGAAAATGTATTTTATCACATTGTTTCATTTGGATAGCTAGACTTTTGTTTTTGGACTGTTAGCATTATGGGGGAGAAAAAGCTCATTCAAGTGAGTTTTCCATCTGGATGACGTATTAAATATTTCCTTACTTCATGGGAAGAGAATAAAAGTGTCATCAGCCGACTGTATTCTTCCTGGAAGTTGCAACCCTGAGTTCCAAGAAGAGACAGTTAGAGCTATATTTGGAACCAAGGTCAAGTCTAAAGTGAGCCTAGAAGGACTCTGGAGATGAACGTACAAAGCCCGGCTTGGCTTAAGCCCTGGGTTCTCAAGGCCAGGTCTGGGGTTTACCAGTAGTCCCCAAAGCATCAAGGATTGAAGAACAATTCAAGGTTGTAATGCTCTCACTTTGTTCCACTGTCCTTTACAGGTGTGTTATACTGTTGTTTCTGCAAATATTTTGTGTTATATCAGGACTTTGTGCGATAAAGTCATGTGTAAATCACACAAGCTAATAATTGACTGCAGACCTTTAAGATTTTCACTTTATATTTAGAATTATACTGCTAAAATATGTTGTTTGAAAGCCCCCTCCCCTCAAACTAAGAATAAGGAAAAATAGCTTGCCTTTTCAAATTTTTACTAAGTCCCCTGTGGACCCATGAATCTCTTCTTTTATAACTTACCTTTCTGAGACTGACATGTATATGAAAAATCAATTTTGTGTTGATGACAGCCATATTTCCTGATGGCGTGGTTACATATTTGCCTTAAAGTTTCAGAGAGATAGGAGCAAAGGGTTGAAATAAATGTATCATTTGCCTTCAATGTGAATTGCCCTAGTAAATCTCAAAATGTTTGCTTTCTTGAGGGAGGGACTTAATTTCATCAGGCAATCCACGTCTTATCGGGAGTTGTCTGTACTTTTGGGTCAAATAAGAGCACTGGAGAAAATAGCCACATTGATGAAATAAGAATAACATGTATGAGGAATGAGTTAATTATCCTCCATTAATAATGTGTCATATTTATGGTTTTGCAAAAAGATTAGCTTTAGGGAAAGAGATTACTTCCACTTTTCTCAGACTCAAGTTTTGTTCTTTCCTTTTTCCTTCCAGAGGACAGAATGTCCCTCAGCATGGAAACAAGCAGACCAGGTAGCCAAAATATCATAGTGTATTCTCATAGAAACAAACAGGAAAAAACATGCTTGGAGAGAGTTTCGCTTGTTTGATGTTATGGTTCCTGTTGAGATTTTTCAAACAGAAGTTTTGAAAACAAATGTGTCCCACAGTCTCCCACCTCTGAAAAGCAGTATTTATTCCTTTTTCTATGGGTGTTTTCATTCCCATGAAAACTGAGATATCTTTTTCCGAATCGGCAATTAGATTGTTCCCCTTGTATCAAAACTACAATGAGGTACCACCTCACACGGGTTAGAGTGGCCATCATTAAAAAGTCTACAAATAACAAATGCTGGAGAGGATGTGGAGAAAAGGGAACACCCGTACACTATTTAATTCAGCAAATTTTTAGTGATACTGTCTGTATATATGGGAACATGTTAGGGATACGGGGGAGATAAAGAATAGAGAGAAAGACTTTGACTACAGGAAGCGCACAGTTTATAAGGGGACTGAGAGAAGGAATCAGACAACAATAAAGTGAGAAGAACGTTCTTCCCAGAGGAGACTAGGAGATTCCAAATGGGAGGTATCCTCTGGTTGGGAGGATCAGCTAAAGCTTCATGGAAGAGGAAGCAACTGAGATTAATTTTGAAGAATGCATAGGATATCCACAAGCGAAAATCAGGCTGAGATTGTGGAGAATGAATGTGTACCAGTGGGTGGATTGACTTGAGCAGGAGAAAAGCAACCAACTTAGAAACCTATTTAAAAGTCTAGACATTTTGTAATGATGGCCCAAACTAGGGAAGTGTTAGTAGAAACCGAAAGGGGAGGACAGATAGGAGAGACATCGCTAAGATAAGACTGTCGGTGCTTAACAACTGCCATTGATCATGGGGTGAAAGAGAGGAATGAGTGTCCAGCCCAAGGGACTGGAGGAACGGCCATGCTATCATCAGAAGGGCTAAACGTGGAAGAAGTGTCTTCATTAACACATTTGAAAGAGGCTGAAATTCCAATATAGCAGGTAAAATAATTTGAAAGGAGAAAATTTGGTCTTTGCAAATAAATAGAACTACGAATGAGAAAGCTTATAACTTTCATCTTAGTCCTTCTTGGTAATTTGAATGGTATGACAAAATGGCCTTATCTTCCAAACATATTTATTTACAGATATAAATATTAGGCTGGATCCTGAAACACCTAATTAGAGATGTTCTTTAAAATTTTTCTTTTTAAAATTCACAGGCACCTTTGTGTGAAAGTTTCTGGGCATTTTAACAAAACAAATAAAACCTATGCCTTCTAACTATGTAATTCGTTTTTATTTTAAATTCAAAAACAGAGTGTTTTGATATTACTGGTGCAGGTTTTATAATCCATTTTTAAGATCAGCTTTGGCCAATGAAGATATCTGTGACTGCAAACTCTTACGCTCTCAATAAGAGGAACAAAAATGATATACACATGAAAATTAGCAATTATTAGAACTGAAAAAAAAAGCTGAATAACTGGAAAACAATTCATAGTATTTAATCACTAAAATAGACCACTGGGCATTGGGTGATATTATTAAAAGAATAATATTGCGCCTAATATTTATCCAAGCGTAATGATGTTTTTGTGGTAATAACAGGACAATATTTACAGAAAACAATGGAAAATTTCTAGGTTAAGTGGAAATGATTGCGAAGTTTGATGCTAAAATAGCCAAACACAGATTAAAAACACAGATTAAAAAAAGAATGAAACAAATGATCAGTATCTAGAATGGAAAATTGTAAAAGGGATTGTTAATCAACAGTAGTAAAATAAGAATTCTTAATATATAAAATTTTTAAGAATACATATCTCAGGTCAACTGGATTCTATTAGTAATAAAAGTCTTCTTGTATGTGTACATTTATCATACAAATTATTAAAAACTACTAGATGAAGAAATAAAGAAGTGAACATTTATAAATGTTTCATTGGCTTTTACATTCTCTGTAAAGCTAAGTTTTGGCTTTTATAAGAAGCTGAAAAAAAAAACCTTTTAATTTTAGGCATTGATTTAAAGTTTGATGAGACTTGTGCTCAGATGAAGAAAAAAAACACGTTTAAGCCAGAAGAGAACTCAACATAGTTTGAATTTGTTACCAAGAGACAAGATTTCAATTTGTGGATAACAACGGCATTCTATGAACCAATTTAAACATTTATATATGTTATTGTCTATATCTGTCAAAAGGGGGAAAATGGAAGTAACCAATATCAAATTCAGCCATGCAACTATCCTTAAATACGTCATGGCAATGCGAACTGAGTGCTGTTAAAGCGGTAAGATTTAATTTAGACAAGATGTCAGATGTATAGCAGAGTTAAGTTAAGTAACAGGAGAGTTTCAAATAAACAGCCAACTGTGGTCTTCAGCAGAAAATTAAATTCAGTTTGAACGTGAGCTTCCCACGTTATTTTGTTATTTGGAATGAACTTTGTTTATTTGGTATAAGCATTTAAGCAAAACCTTATAAAAAGAAAAGATCAGAGTTTGGCCATTTCACTATAAAAGGATTACAATTTTTTTTTTAAGGAAAAAGTGTTTTTATAAATCAAAAGAAATTGCATATAACCTGTACAAGTAAAGTGACATTCCAATAAAATATTAGAACAAGGAAACAAAAACGTGTACATGAATATAAAGAAGATTCATGTACAAATAATCCCAAAATGTATTTCTGTAAGGATGATTTCCTGGTCTTTATGGATCACGGCATGCTCCTATTAAAGAGAGGTTTGGGCAAATGCAGCAACACAGTGCTATTTTCAGTTTTCTTTATACTATCCCAACTTGGAAAAACTTGAAAGAAAAGGCAATTTTAAAACATCATATGGGAAGAGATATGGGAACATATGTATATGTATAACAGATTCACTTTGTTATGAAGCAGAAACTAACACACCATTGTAAAGCAATTATACCCCAATAAAGATGTTATATCTCTGCAAAAAAAAAAAATCATATGGATCTAAATTTTGCCTTGAGATGATTAAAATCACAATATATGATAGCAATTTATATGATAAAACATAGAATTTTCTATGATAATGCTAATTTATCATATGTGATTCTATTAGACTATTTGAACAAAATATATAAAATTCCTAATTATTTCTCAATCTAAGCATTTCTTTAAGACATCTATTGGCAATTCTAGTTGCCTCTTCCCCTACAGAGCAAAATTTTCCAAATTTAAATCAATTTATAAAACTACCTAGAAATGATGATGACTCAAGAAAAGTTGTGTGAGGTGACGTTGTTAGTAACATACCAAAATCTTGATAACAACATATTTTGCAATTTTGTGGACATTAAGGCAAGAAAAATAGATTTTATGAAATAAATATATAATTGGAAAGTTCCATATATCTTTATTTTATGAAGCATCCAAACATCCCTGACTGGTCAAGAGAATACCCAGAAATAGGTAATAATAACTTTCAACCATCTTTGATATTTTGCTGTTTTTTCACTCATTTAAAAACCATTGCTCAATATATATTTTTTAATATTATCATCACGATGCATATTTGTCAAGGTAGATAGTTGTTGCATTATTGCTGAACAGTGTGTCAGTGTGTTGATCGGTTTTATGTGTCAACATGGCCAGGCTAGAGTCCACAGATATTCAATCAAATGCTGATGGAGGTATTGCCCTGAAGGTATCTTGTAGATATGATTTACATCTATAATGAGTTGACTTTAAGTAAAAGAGATTATTCTAGATAATCTGGGTGGACTTGATTCTATCAGTAGAAAAGTCTTTAGAGCAGAACTGAGTTTTCCTGAGCAAGAAGAAATTTTGCCTGTGGGCAGGGGCTTCAGCTGGTGCCCAAGTGTTCAGCCTATGCTTCCTGATTGCCTGCCCTACAGCTTCTGGACTCACCTGCCTACCCAACTGCATAAACCGATTTTTCCAATAAATCTCCTAATGTACATCTCCATCAGGATCTGTTTCAACAGTGGAATGTTGCATGATACAATTAGTTTAATTGATAGTTTTTTAAATATTGGCACACAGAGTGTGTGAGTCCCCACATGTCCACTACTCAGCTCTCTAGATGGAGGGACAGGCCTACATGCATGGTACTTCTCCCCAAAAATGTCTTCTCCAAATCTGACCTGAAATAGCTACCTTTTCTCTTTCCTTATCTTCTCTTTACTGTGTCTGCTCTGTTTTGCCCATTGGTAGGATTTTGACCATTCCATTGAGAATCAACGTATCTTCTCTGACCTCCTCTGTTCTCTAGACTTACCCAGTATTCCCGCGAGCCCAGATGCTGATGGTCCAGGACAAATGCTCCTCAGATGTGAGAGCTGGGCTGGGGGGGCAGCAAAGCCCCTCATAAGCTAATACCTTTGACCCTTACTTGTGAATTAGGTACTCCTTAGGCTCTTATTCTTCACCCATGACCATTCAGCTTCTAATACTATTTTGCCTTCCTTGCTACCAATTCTTTTCCAGTGGCCCAAGAAGAATTCGTCCTTCTTCTTTCTTTGCTGTCAGCAGCTTCCTTTTGATACCTCCAGGACACTTGCATATGGAATTGGGTGAGGCGAGTAAAGGTTTTTGAAGCTCAAATGGCCACCCTTTCCCAGGAGTGTGGGGCTCTGGTTGGAGTGGGTCCCTGTTCTCTCAGTGTCTTGCCCACACCTTCCCTTAGTTCTGGTGACTCTCCAGACACTGAGTCTTTTTTTTTTTTTTGTAAAGTAGTTGTTTTGTTTTCCTCCAGTTTTACTGAAATATAGTTGACATACAGCACTGTATACATTTAAAGTGTTCAGCCTCATGATTTGACTTACATACATTATGAAATGATGATCACAACAAGTTTAGTGAACATCCATCATCTCCTAAAGATACAAAATTAAAGAAATAGAAAAAAATGTCTTCCTGTGAAAAGAACCCTTAGGATTTACTCTCTTAATTTTATATAATCCATACATCAGGGTTAATGATATTTATCATGTTATGCATTATACCCCTAGTACTTATTTATCATATAACTGGAAGTTTGTACCTTTTGACTGCCTGCATCCAATTCCTCCCCCCTCCCCCCCCCCCCCCCCCCGCCGGTTACCACAAAGCTGATTTATTTCTCTATTTGGGTTGGGGGAAGGGGGATGCCTGGGATTTTTGTTGATATCAGGATTTGATCCAGAGTCTCTAATAATGACAAAGGATCATAAGATATAAAATATGGAAGAGTCACTGCCCGGATTTCTGCCACCTGGAACTAGGTATGTTTCATTTTGTTCCATATGACAGTAAAAGGAAACCTCTCATGATGATAAATATAAAAGTGTGAAGAGAAATACTAGCACAGTAAGTCCCTACATACGAACCTTCAAGTTGCAAATTTTCAAGGATGCAAACGTGCATTTCGCATGTCCAATCACATAAGTTAGTTCACATGTGTGGCGTACATGGTCATGTGCTTGCGTCCTCTACAAGTGGTTGTGTTTTGTGTACTTTACTGTACAGTACTGTAGAGAGTACAATAGTACAGAGTCTTTATTTCAAGCCCAGGATGTCCAGAAACAAGCATAAAATCAGTGGTGATGTAGCTGTTACGCTAAGAAACGCCAGCTGTTGTACTGTACTACTGTACTTTTCAAGGTAATGTACTGTAAGATTCAAAAGGTTTATTTTTTATGTTTGTTTTTGTTTGTGTTTTTTTATGTATTATTTATGCGAAAAGTATTATAAACCTATTACAGTACAGTACTATATAGCCGATTGTGTTAGTTGGGTACCTAGGCTAACTTTGTTGGACTTGATGAACAAATTGGACTTACGAACACGCTCTCAGAACTGAACTAGTTCATCTGTAGGGGACTTATGTATTAAAGAAAAGTGAAGCCAAAAGTTTTCGAGTACAATTCAAAGTGACTAGAATTATCTCCCCAAGATATTCATCTCCCTCCTCTATTTAGACCAGTTTCTCTCAAACATCAGACTTCAATGTTAAAATCGTTTTAATCCAAAATAATTGATTTTCTGCATAATCTTATTACTAAGATTGTACTTAATTTTTGTGCTTATTTTTCTTTGCATGTGGACAATTACATAGGCTTCATGGATGGTTTCAAGAAGCCACTGGTTCATTTATTTCTTTTCTTAATTTATTTATTCAGTATTTACTGTGAGAGTCGAAAAGTAACTCTATATTTTTAAAGTACAGCTAAGTGTCCATGAGTAAGTTACACAACTTCTCTGAGCTTTAGTTTCCTAGCAAAGATGGAAGGCCTCATACCCACTTTTCAGAGTTGTTATCAGAATTGAGTGAAATATCATTCAACCTAGTATAGTATCTGGTACGTGATAAGTACTCAGAAAATGATAGCATTTTTTCTTGCTGCTGTTGTTGTTATTTTAGAAATTTTGTTTTTGTTAAAAATACATTCTGCATTCCCAAATAAATGACTATGTTTTGGAGTAGAGCTTTGTTTGTGACGTCTAAACTGCTTTATCCTCATTTCTATCCTATTTCCATCCGATATGGACGTATGAGGGGAACAATTGAAATAATAGTAGATAGTAAATTTTTCCAAATGACTTTAAAGTTGTATGCGAACTCTGGATGACATTAACATTCTGAGGTTAACATGTTTCTAAACTTAAATAGTTATGAAATTACTTAATCGCTTAGACTATGAGCTTCTTGGGTCTCTAGTCTTGGGAACAAAACCTGCTCAGAGGGAGACTGGGCTGGAATTGTCACATCTTTAGTGCTGTTGGCAGGTTTTCTCCCTAAGGTAGCTGGGAATGATAAGGAACAAACATTAAATGAAGAAGATTCTTTGTGATTCTCAGAGAGGAATCAAGAACATGTTTTTATAAATTCCAGTTGATGTGAAGAATTAAGATCTGGGAACATTGCTGTTTCTGTGAGAAGAAATGACAGCTTATTGAAGCAGAGAGAATGAAAGTTATCCCCTGGGAATGAACTGAATCATTAGCTTTGTGGTCATTTCAACAACGATAAACCAGAGGAAGTGATTTCAACCCAGGGCTGCCCACGCCTTGGTGTGAGGGTTTAGTCCAGGGAGACCTCTATGGCAGCTTAGTTTCCCCTACATTTCTCATTCCAGAAAGAAAAGGAGTCGGGGGAGAATACCTCATGTCATTTCCTGAGATGCTCAGTATTTACAGAATACATTTTTTGTAATCTTGGCCCTAGTAAGAGTCAGTATATTCTGGAAATAGTACAGAACTCTCAAGACCTTGATGAATTTTTCTGTGTACTTTCTACCTCCCAGCTTTGGGTTATCTGCAATCCTGAAAAAGAGGCTTTCTAAGCTTTCCTAGCCATCGATAGAAACCAGTCGTTGCTTCTCTTTATCCATCTTTTTTTTTTTTTTTGCGGTACGCGGGCCTCTCACTGCTGTGGCCTCTCCCGTTGCGGAGCACAGGCTCCAGACGCGCAGGCTCAGCGGCTGTGGCTCACGGGCCCAGCCGCTCCGCGGCACGTGGGATCCTCGCGGACCGGGGCATGAACCCGCGTCCACTGCATCGGCAGGCGGACTCTCAACCACTGTGCCACCAGGGAAGCCCTCTTTATCCATCTTAAAAGCCACCTGTCCTCATGCCTTTTCTTTCTCTTCTTAATTTATTTATTCAATAAGTATTCGGCACAAAGAGGGGGTACAAAGCTGATTAAAAGATGCAGTCAAGATGCTTACAATATAGAATAAAAGATAAGCCATGCATATGCCAGGAAGAGACCATATACACAGGTGAGGAAGAAAAATAAAATGTTGCTGTTTAAATTGATAAAAGTACAGCAGCCTTCTAAGTGAGTAGCCTAAAGGTGGAAGTTTATTTTAGAAGATACTTCACTTGGGTCATTTTGGAGGTGAAAGCTGAAACCCACTGGGCATTCGGATGAGTGAGTGCAAAACAAAAGGAGAGCTGAGTTACTCTGTATCTTGAGGGTGAGAAGAACTAAGAATTTATTCAGCAGTGAGAGGATGGGAAGAGGGAGATGTCAGAGGCTCTGGGAAGGAAGAAGAGCCCAGACATATGAGATAGATAAAGGCTTCAGGAGAACATTAACCAGGAAAATTCCGCGTGGGGTGGGGCAGAGGGACTATAGGACACTGATTCCAGTGATCAATGTAAGTTGTTTTCTGGGTTTTGATGTAATTACCCTCTTTCTTTTCTCAGACTGTTAACAAAAAATCTCTTCCACCCAGCAGCCTTATGCTAATGAGGCTCTGGGGAAATGAAGGATTTAGGGTTCAAAGGCAGGAACCAAGAGCTGTATGCTGGCAGCAAGCCATTTAGTGCTGGTTCCAGCGCAGCCTCCAGTGAGGATGGCTCACAAGAACTCAACTCTCTCCCCCACCTCCTTCTTTGAGGATCCCAGAGGAATGGAGGGTGGGAAAACTGGTGGTGGATTTCCCACAGTGCATGGGACGGAAACTCCAGCCATTCCTTCTGCTATCATATAGGAAAGGCTGAAATCATACCAAAAGATTGTGTGTTGGGAGAATCAAATAGGTTAATATGTCAAGGGCTTCGCATATAGTAAACTCTCAGTGGGTTTGGAGTATTATTAATTTTATTATTATTTGAACAGCTGGGTTATGAAATCATAAATCGATAATATACAAGACCGGGAAAAGTTACTAAATGGAACAAACAATATGTGTTCTAGAATTTTAGTGATGGGAGAGATTACCTCTGGCATCCTTTATCAGGGGAAAGTTTATAGAAGAGCCAGGCTTCATGCTATGCATGTGGACTTATGTGAGACTGAAGGATGACTCCACCCGAAAGCCCAGCTCTTTGCAGAAAGGAAAAGACAACGCTTGTTGGAGGGAGGGAAGGAGATTCATTTGGGTCTGGAGCCAAGGCTAAGTACAGAAGAGCAGAAGTTACACTGGAAAGGCAGACTGGGCATAGACTGGGAGCATTTTGCATAGCAATACAAAGAGCAAAGTCTCTTGATAGGTAGCGTGTATACGCAACACAGATGTCATGGACAGATATTTGAGAAGGGAGCATGAAAATCACAGCCCTGCTTTAAGGAAATTCACCTGACAGCAGAGTGTCAGTGGCCGGGAGGAGGGAATCCAGGAGAGGAACTGCTGAGGATATTTTTTTTTTTTTTGTCATTCAGGCTGGAAGAGATAAATGAAAACATGAAGTGATGGCAGGGAATATGCAAAGAAAGAGACATATGGGAGCTGTCTGTCTAAGTCATAATCAGCAGGTTTGGGAAACTGATTTGGGGTTGGGGAAAGGATGGGGGGCTGGGAAAATAAAGATAGAAGCAAAGTTAATCATCACACCCCAGATCTGAACCTGAAGAACTAGAAGGATGGTGGTGCCAAAAGCAGGACAAGGGATGTGAGATATTTTGGGAAACGCCCTCATTTAAAGAGGAATGAAGACCATTCTCTAGTAGGTCTGTGTCTTTATTCCTGCCTTACCCCTAGGTTCTTCATGACATTTCTTTTTTCTTAAATTCATATATATGTGTTAGCATACGGTATGTCTTTCTCTTTCTGACTTACCTCACTCTGTATGACAGAATCTAGGTCTATCTACCTCATTACAAATAGCTCAATTTCGTTTCTTTTTATGGCTGAATAATATTCCGTTGTATATATGTGCCACATCTTCTTTATCCATTCATCCGATGATGGACACTTAGGTTGTTTCCATCTCCGGGCTATTGTAAATAGCAGGGAGGGGGAAGGGTAGGCTGTGACAAAGCAAGAGAGAGTCATGGACATATATACACTACCAAACATAAGGTAGATGGCTTGTGGGAAGCAGCCGCCTAGCACAGGGAGATCAGCTTGGTGCTTTGTGATCGCCTGGAGGGGTGGGATAGGGAGGGTGGGGGGGAGGGAGAGGCAAGAGGGAAGAGATATGGGAACATATGTATATGTATAACTGATTCACTTTGTTATAAAGCAGAAACTAACACACCATTGTAAAGCAATTATACTCTAATAAAGATGTAAAAAAAAAAAAAAAAAAAAGAGGAATGAAGAAAAGCCAGATTAGGAGGGAGGAAATGGGAAGTCCTAGGATAGAGACCCCGGGTGGTACAGATGCAGGGAAGATGAGAGAGGATTTTCAAGAAAGAATTGATTGACATGTCAAAAGCTTCAAGTTGAGAAACAGGAGACTTGAGAAAAGCCCTTGTTAGCCGACAGTCATTGGTGACTTTAAGAGTCGGATTTAGAGAGAGGGACGGATTACTAGCACTTCAGAGAGAGGAGGAAGAGGCTGGGTGATTAACAATTTTTTTTTTTTTATAAGTTTGGTTGAAAACGGAAGGGAAAAGATAGGATGGTGATTCAAGAGTAGGCGGAGTTAACAGAAAGTTGGTTGTTGAAATGTTTTTGGAGTAAGAGGTATGAACACCTTTTTAGGCAAAAGGATAAAGGAGCAAGTAGAAACGGAGAGATTAATATGCTAGAAGAGGATTGTTACAAAGGACGTGTGAGAGGTCAGCTCTCAAGAGCTCAAGTAGGCTACTGGGTACTGCACATCCTTGTCAAGCAGCTATGAGGATCCAGTTGTATTTTGCAATGGGAATATCTCTTCACTAACGTTCCGTGGCCTTCCCCATCAGTCACAGAGAGAGCAGGGAGGATTGATAGGTCCCCCAGGACCAGGAGTGGCCAGTGGCACAGTGGAATGTCAAGTGGGAATGATACAGGGAAGGTTGACAAAGAGAGTATTTAAATAGCTTTGCAAGGCATCTGGTTTAATAGGAAGGTAGTTGTAGCTTGAATAGTTGGAAGCTAAGGAAGGAGGTGTAGAAGAGCTGGGCCTCTCAATGAAGGCAGATGTCCCATGAAAGTGAGGAAGAGGCAGTAAAAGGGTGTGCTCCCCATCAAAAATATTCAAACTTAGAATCATGTATTTTCAAATTAGAGCAGTTCCCGATGGTCACATTGTGGCAGAACATGGCAATTCGCTGAAGTGGGATGCAGGTCATTGGCATGGAAGAGCTCAAGGAGGTGAGAGCCCAGGGTCTTGAATGTGAGGATGCAGAAATCCTGGAGAACGGTTGCAGAGGAAAGAGTCGGAGCATGAGCTAGACGTCAGTGAGCAAGGAACAGTGGAAGAGCAAGTGGTGATGAGTAAGTAGGAGGGGGATGGAGGGGAACAGGGAGGGGGAAGGATTTGTGCCCAGGGGCATGGAGTGGGGCAGGTGTGATGACCAGGATTCGTCACCCAGGGAGATTGAAAGGGAACTGGGGTCAGAAGCTCCTGAGAAGGGAGAAGGCTTTAAACCCAGACCCACATTGTGTGCTTATGGGGCACGGAAATGCCTCAGGGTGACAATCTAGGGTGCATTGACCCAGGAAGCCCTGCGTCACCAGGGGCTGTAACATCATCACAGTAATATCTCCTGGATGATGAGTGATTTCCCTCTCACATCTTTAAAGAGACACGGTCTCTGTGTATTCACTTTTACATCGGAGATGTTGACTAGCAAGGATGGAGGTGAGTCTGAGACTCACTTACCTCTCATTCCTTAGCAGGTAGGAAAGTCAGAGTTTAGAGAAATTTAGGACACATCTCACAAACCGACAGCTTCTTCCTCTGCCCACCCCCCCCCCAATTTTCTTCAACCCACACTAGTTTGTTGCTAAAACTCCATCAACCAAACCAACCAACCAAACGAGTTTAGTTTTTAAAAACAAGTTTCTATTTACATCATCCAAATAAAATGGTTTCTCTTTCAAACTTCCTAAGATAGATATATATATATATATATATATATATTTTTTTTTTTTGCAGTACATGGGCCTCTCACTGTTGTGGCCTCTCCCGTTGCGGAGCACAGGCTCCGGATGCGCAGGCTCAGCGGCCATGGCTCACGGGCACAGCCGCTCCGCGGCATGTGGGATCTTCCCTGACCGGGGCACGAACCCGTGTCCCCTGCATCGGCAGGCGGACTCTCAACCATTGCGCCACCAGGGAAGCCCCATATATTTTTAAAGTACGTTGTCTTCGGGAAATTTTTACACATATTCATCGAGGTTTTACGGGTTCTCTTGTGAACTACATCAAAGAGCAGGTGGTAGACAATACTGAGCTGTCAGTAAACATGCAGGTGACTGTGTACCTGAAGGGGCCCTGAAGACCCTCAAGATTTTGTTTCACGTGGAAGAAATGAGAGAATCTGAGATCTAGCCAAGGATAGTACTGCAATTCCATCAAGGACTGGAGATAATTCGCATTTTCCCAGAGTTCTCTTCCCTTAATTTTTTTCTACCACAGTTGCAGGTGGAGGATGTGAAAAGAATGTGTCTAGTCTATGACTCAACATGTCTCTATTTTTTAAAATAATATTTTAGTGACTTTTCTTTTTATAAAGAAAAACTATAGAGAAAAACCAGCATCTGTATTACATGCCAAACAGAATTAAACTATTAATATTTTGTGATTTTTCTTTTTTTTAATACCAAAGGCATAGAATAAAATGCAAAATCTTATATCGTCTGCTTAGTCCTATATCCCATACCTTCTTTTTCCTGGATTGTATAGTTCATTTTTTCCATTATATATCATTGTGTATATATAGTTTTGAAGCTGGCTTTTTTCATTCTGGCCTTTTTTTTTTTTTCACTTAAAAAAATTATCTATCCGGGCTTCCCTGGTGGCGCAGTGGTTGAGAGTCCGCCTGCTGATGCAGGGGACATGGGTTCGTGCCCTGGTCCGGGAAGATCCCACATGCCGCGGAGCGGCTGGGCCCGTGAGCCATGGCCGCTGAGCCTGTGCGTGCGGAGCCTGTGCTCCGCAACGGGAGAGGCCGCAACAATGAGAGGCCCGCGTACTGCAAAAAAAAAAAAAAAAAAAAAAAATTATCTATCCATGTTGACACATATAGATCTAGTTCACTATTACTGTAATAATACTAAAATATTTTATCCATTTCCCTACTGATGCACATATAGGTTTCTTCAGATTCTAACTATTAATAATAATAATGGAATTGAACACTCTTGTATTTTCTCCTTGTATATATAGGCAAGCATTTCTCTCAGATATATAGTAGTATATATCCAGAATTTTGAACTCTCCTGGATACGTCAAATTGCTCTCGCAAGTGATTTAAGTAACACGCATTCAGCGGTGTGAGTTCCTAATTGCCCCCCCTAAACAGCAGTGTATGAGAATTCCTAGTTTCCCAAAATATTTGGACTTAGCTCTCCCTCCCTTCCTCCCTCCCTCCCTCCCTCCTTTTCTCTCTCTCTCTCCTTCTTTCTTTCTGCCTTAATTTTTCCTAACACCTTAATTTTCCAGGGAAGTATATGACAGTGGTTTTACCTAAGGCGAACATTTATTTTCCAAGAACAATCCTACTGATGTTTCTCGCGTTATGTTGTCTCCTTGACAGGGTTGATACTATGGAACACACGTTTCCTCTTCATCTCTCAGTGACACAATGAAAGTCATAGAACTCCTTAGGAGTCGCCTCTCAGTGCTCCGTCTTCAATGACAAATGTGATACTAATATTCGGCAAAGAGAAAAAAAGGCTAATGGAACATGACTAATTTCACCTCCAATGTAGATGCAGCCAAAGCTGGCGGTACTGACTCTCTTTTCAGGAGACACTTGGAGCTCGTGCAGAAAGAGCCCCATGTTTGCAGGAAGTGATCTTTGAGCATCCAGCAGACACACTTGTTCTGTTACCATGACTGTTCATACTTCTCACCATGCCTCCCAAATGGGGAACCACTCTTCTCAGGAAAACATCCAAACTACCACACTGAGCTCTTAGGTATGTTTTTTTTTTTTTTCCCCTCAAAATAATGGAACCAATGACAAATTAATTTCAAAAGTAAAAAACAAAACAAAACATAAAAGCCTTTATGTTGACCTGCTTATCTGGATCCAAGAGCATTAAGGAGCAGATTGGACGGATTGACCAGAACATTCCTTAGAGATAAATCGTTTACATCTTTGATATTAAAAAAGTGTATTTTGCAAGTCACATCAATTAAAAACACAACAAATACCAACATTAAAAAAAACCAAACCACACAAATATATTGATAGTAAGATATTTCCGGATGGCTGTCTTATGTGGTTACAGATTCTGAAAATAACATTTTAAAGAATTATCAAACACCCGAAATGTGTGCCCTTTGTTTATCAAGGTCCTCTTTCCTCCAAGCTACTAGTTTCAATGAGTCCAGCTTTAGCACTTCTTCCTTACCTGGTAAATCCACATCCAGTTACATTTTGTAACATCCCACTTGGGGCTTTGCCTATACTTCTGCCCTTCCTGAAACTCTGTGCACTCTTCATTGTTCAGCTGAGGCAGTTTCTCTATTTACTTTGGTAATCAACATGCTTCATTCTTTCCCTGAGGGAAAAGAGTTCCGCTACAGCAAACTCCTAACATGACTTACTGTATTCACTGAGTATCACCTGACTTCTGTTAAAAGATTGTTATCCAAAGGTGAAATGTCACTCTCATACAAATATAAAATGAGCATGTGACAAAGTTTTTATTTAACTCATCTATTAATGAAGGGATGGTAAGACGTTAAGGCTCATTCAAAGACAAATCTTAAGAGCAGACATTGGTGCAGGCAAACCAGGAATGCTAAACCGAATTGGCTCATAGATGCAAAACTGACTCATAGCCTCTAGAGCATTAAGATGCCATGTTTGGGGTAGTCATTTCTACAGTGTAAAAATCAACGGTATCTCTACTGGAGAAAGGTAATTTGTGTTTCTATGGACAAGAATCATCTGCATTTCTATCAGCTTCTACATCTTTCAGAATTATAAAATAGCCAAAAGAATCAAAGGTATCGACCTCTATAGACTCAGCGCCTCACAGAGGGTCTGCAGATGATACTCGACGTCCTGTTGACAGGGCACCTAGTCATCTTTTTCCACTTTAACGTCTTTCACTATGTTTCTCGACTATTCCATCTTCAGTGGAAGTAATGCCTATTAAGTAGGAACAAAATTGAGACTCCGTGAAGAAAATTTAAACCGTTGGTTTAAGGAATATCTTTGCTTTATTATAGATCTCTGCATATACTAAATTACAATTAACTTCACAAAACTAGATATTCAGAATAACGGACTTTTACCGTATCTTTATAGATGTTAGATTATGCATCTCCACTACTACAGCTTGTGCTCCAATCCGACAGCCTCAGCTGAGGCCTCTCAGCTAAACACAGCTCTTATACCTACATGAAGTGACCCTTTGGTTCATAGGAACTATGACAAATGACCAGAATACACGAATACAGGCTCGGAAATTCTAGTAGGAACATTGTCACAAAGTATTTACAACCGTGAAAAGAAAACTAATTTGGTGACTTACAAAATGTTTCCAAATCCAAGCAAAACACAGAAGCTAATTTCTGTGTCCTCACAGCAGCTCTGTGGCACAACCCTCGACCCGCTTCTGCATTTTGGGTTTCAGAACACACCAGCTTGATTTATCAGGGAGCACAGGAAAGGCACTGGGGAGTCATGGAGGGAACAAGGAGTTTCTAGATGCTTCTAGATGAAACGGTGACCTGGAGAGTCACCCCCCTCCATCCCTCTACCCCACAGTTTCCCAGCCTTTGCTGGACCCTGTGTTTCTTCCCACCTCTCCATCTTCACCTGTCTTCCCTTCCCTCCTCCTACATTCCCCCCTCCTCTTTCCTTTCCTCTCTCCCATTTGGCATCCCCCCACCCCCTTCTCACCTCCAACCACTTCCCATTTTCCTTCACCCTTTCTTTTAACTTCAGTCCTCCATCCTCTTGGCATGTCCAGAGCTTCAGTTTCTGAATAGAAGTCATTTTCTACTCATAATACAGTCCCTGTAAGAACAGGGACGGACAGCACATGACAAACTGTGGTGTTTTAATACTAGCCCTGCCGTATTGCCTGTGAAATCGCTCCACTTTTTCTGCCAGAGTTTAAACTGTAAAACCATAACAACAATCTTATGTTTTCCTCTGAGTCATATGTTTTCCCTTTTTCAAAAAGTGGAGAGCTGTAATTAACAGTGCCTTTCCTGCTAATGCTCACCTTACACAAATAACGCCCTCGTGGGTCCTAGGTCTAGGGGTGTAATGCTGAACTAGACGCCGTCCATGACTTTATGGAATTTATAGCCCAGCAGGAGGCATGGACAAGTAACAGACCTTCACCACTTCCAGTTATGTGTGTTCCGGGAGAGATAAGCATGGTTGGCTACGGAAGAACACAGAAGGGGCCCAGGAATCAGAAAAGGACTTTCTAGAAGACGTGAGATTCAAAGGATTAGGGGTTCGTAGAGGGCATCCTTCAGAGAGCAATTTCCAGGAGAGGATAGAGGTGGAGATGGAGAGAAGGAAAAGGGGGGTGAAGAGAGAGAGGGGGAGGTGGGCTTTGAGGTCAGGTGCAAGAGGATAGCCAGTTCTGGTCCTGAAGGGGCTGTGAGCCATGCGTAAGCATTTGGCCTTTACCCTTAGGCTACTGGAAGAGTTTAAGCATGTGATGATTTCATGAAGACAGCAATTGAGAGGTTGCTCTGACTTCGGGGAAGAGAATGGATGGGTGTGAGGGTTGGACCCAAAAGCACTGAGGAGACCACTGGTGGGATTTTAACCCAGGGATGTGTTTGTGGCCTGTGCCCACTTACAACCACAACCCAGCTTTTCCCCCCCTTTGTACCAGCTTCTGAGTACATTGCTCTTCAAAGGCTGTCACCCCTCAGAACAAGGTGGCAATAGTCCAGGCCTCTTGATAACACAGCTTGTTAAAACCAACACGGCCACAGTTCCAGCCTTCTTCCTACTGGAACCGAGCAGGGTCCTATGGGGCCATCCCAGGGTGGACCCCTCCCCCATGTCCTCTGCTTTAGCTCCTCTCTGAAGTACCCAGATAATCGTATTTCATGCATATTTCCTGAGTTTTTCAGATGCTAAAAATAACCACCAGATGGAAGAAATTAACTACTTGATGGTCATGAGCATGGAGCCCCCAGGACCTTCTGGCACCTAAGGATTGATAATGTTCACCCCGTGCCACCAGCCCATCCGAGAATTGTGCACAAGCTGATCGCATACCCTGGGACCCCACCACCACCCGGCCTCATCTGGCCTTTAAAAATGCTTTGCTGAAACCCTTCGGCAATGTGGGGTTTTGGGAACATAAGCCCCTCGTTCTTCTCGCATGGCCCTGCAAAAAAACCTTTCTCTTCTCCAAACTCCGATGTTTCGGTTTGTTTGGCCTCACTGTGCATCGGGCACACAACTTGCGTTCGGTGACACGTTGGCAGGATGGGCTTCACAGATGTACCACCTACATAAGCTGCAAACAGCCCTGTGCTCAGAAGGGCCCGCACTGGGTTTAAGGATCTGCTGTCATCTAGAAATCCTTAATTTCTGGAGGAGTGACCTCACATTTTCATTCTGCACTGAGCCCCATCAATTATGTAGCGGGGAGTCCTGCTTCTAGCAATCTACAGACGTTTGCCTGCAGAGAATTCTTTAAACCCTAGGGTAAAATGGCCTGAGGACTTGAGGAAGTGTTCCAGAATTAGACACAGACTGTCATCAGCGTTTCCAGAGACAGAGCTGAGAGAGTCTTTGCCTCCGCTGGCAAGCAGACCCTTCTCAGGCCGGTTCTGGCCTGCCTCTGACCAACAGCTCTGCAGCACTGCATCTGGAGTGTGGCCAGAAAATTCTTCAGCTCGGTGGAAGAGGATGAGGACATGCTTGACTTTTGCAGAGTTGAACACTTGGAGAAACTTCAGGAAGAAAGCACTTAGTACAAGGTAAAGCTAGCTGGCCCATCAGCCCCCTGCCTGCTGCCCTGCTAATTCTCATTTCCACGATTCTTAGCATGTTTATTCTCTTCTTGCCAGTGGCCAAAGGACACATTTAAATGTCTTATTTCCTCTGGGGAGCCTGGAGAGAGGCAACAGGCACCTACTACAGGAAATCATGTGGAGAGGATCTCTTATTTAATACGGTTCCCAGATTACTTCCCTTCCCCCAGCCTCCAACCCCCACCTCCAGCCACACCGAGTCACCCAGTTTCTTCCTGCAGCAGAGACTAGAAGGCAGTTCACCTCTGCTCCCTGAGGTCCCCGTGAGCCAACGAGCTGAAGTCTGGTCTTGGGCAACCCCACCCTCTCCGCGGCTGTGATTGAAGGGGAGGCCCTTCAGTTTCACCTCCCCAAAGAGGTTCTTGGGAAGCTCTCCAGTACAGGGTTAAACTTCAGGAGGCTGCAAAGCACAGACGAGAAAGGTAGGTTCCTGCACTCTTTTCTTTTGCCTTGTACTGTGAACCAAGCTGTTCTGAAGTGTGTGTCCATATGGCTTTTCCAGTTGGCTGCATGTTTTCAACCTCTGTGTCTGGTTGAGGTTTACTCATTTACAGGATGTGGGGAAAAAGAGTGAGAGGGGAGATGACCCTTGGGGGTTTTGCTTCTGGACATCTTTGGATACAGAATGCCACCCAGAATAGTACCTAGAATGCAAAGCTGATTCTTCTTTTCTTTGGAGGGAAATCCCATTAGAAGCTGCATTTTGGGGACTTCAGTATATGAGAAAAATGTTTACCACCTGCCTTTCCTTTTCAACAATGTAGACCCTTCCCTTGATTTTTTTTTTTTTTTTTTACTCCTTTCTGAGTTTTTCCTTTCAGTTAAAGATGGCTTAGAGTGGATAGGGTATTTTCTGACAGCAATATAAATAGGTGTTTCTAATTTCGGGTACCTATGAGTTATAAGAAATGAACAAGCACTGTGTTCAAGATCAGGTGGACTGCCATGTTATTTTCCAGAATTTGCTATGAAACAGTTTTTCCTGAAGCTTCCTGAAACTAGATGCAAGTGTCTCTCAAGTGATGGCTGAGAAAGCTGATTTTATTTGCTCTGTTGTGATAATTGTCTGCAGGGATGCTGCGCCCCTTAGCTGGTTGCTTTTTCAGTCATTACTGGGGCTGGAGATGAGGTGTCCACTGAGACCCAGAGGGGGGTCTAGACTTATTCAAATAACACTATGTGCCTCTTTGACTTTTTTTTTTTGCCTCTTATGCTTTCATTGTTTCATCTTCGTCCTCACAAGCAACCTTTCCTCTGGGAGAAATATTTTACAGCGACTTCATAGAATACCAGTCTGCACCTGTTTATTTGAACATTGACTGTTCTTTCCTAACTTTATTTAGTTCAGATGCTCAAAATTTCTTGCCACTTCTGTATTTTACCCCAGCAGAGTCTCCCTCCATTCTGTCCTCCATACCCTGCTACAGGGTTCTTGGGAAAATGCAATTCTCTTAATGTCACTCTCTTCAGTGAAATATTTCCATTGCATCCCATTGCTTACAGCCTTGCTTCCTAAAGGGTAGTCCAGGGACCAGCTGCATCAGGCATCATTGGGCAGCTTGTTAGAGATGCAGGTTCTCTATCTGCTCCCCAGATTTACTGAATCTGCATTTTAACCAGGTCCCTGGGTGATTCACATGCATTAAAGTTTGTGAAGCCCCAACTTAAGGAAGGTAGACAAGACCTTCAAGGTATGGTCCTTATCATACAGCCAGCCTTACCTCTCACCCTCTGACTTTCCAGCTGTACCCAATACCTTCCATTTCCCCAATATGAGAGAGCTCTAACGCCTACCTATGTCTGTGTGTGCTGTTCTCTCTGTCCCCATAACTTCATTCATCTTCTCCACCCAACTACCCGCTGCAGCCTGATTGTTCCTGCCCCCTCCCCCCATCCAGTCCACCTTAAACTAAATGCCCATCAAGTCTGGTATTTTATGGCAACTTAGCGAAGTGCTTCTGCCGTAGCCCTTAGTACCTTAAATGCTCGTTGCTAGCTTTACTATTTTCATCCTTGAGGAGTTACTAGAGATTGACTTCTGAATCCTTCGCACTTGAACCAATGCCAGGTACATAGCCTGTGCTCAGTGTTTTTGAATTCATGAATGAATGAATGGATGGACAAATGAATGGATACATTGTTTGAAGAGGCCCAAATCATCCCCAGATTGAGGTCTGTAGTTTGAAGTCTTCCAAGGAGATTGCCACTCTCTATAATATTTTTCCACACTCTCCTTTATGAGACTTGGCTGGATTCATTGTTTTCACCAAATATTTTGAGTACCTACCCTATGCCATACCTTTTCGAACCTATTTCTTTACGTCGCTGTGAATAGTCTCTCCCAGAAGGTGTTTCTCTATCAGTGCCCCTCATTCGCCGCCACTCCAAGTCAGAGACTTACTCCTCTTTCAGCAAATAGGTACTGAGCACCTTCCCCATACCAGTTGCTGTGCTCCCTGCTACAAATGCGATGACCAACGACACAAATGCGAGCCCTGCCTCCATGCAGCTCCCCATAGACAAGATGCGCCTTTGATCATCCTCTGTCTTGCTTTTCCTTAGAAAGTCTGAAGGAAAACTGAAAGCCTCATCTTTAACCAAAGCTGGCGCATCCTAGTAAAGACAGCAGGAGCTTGAAGGCAGAGTGATTTCGTACAAAGGAAGCGGGGCTGTGTTTCTGCACCTTGATTTAGCCCAGCACCTGCAGTTCCCTAGCCAGGTGACCCTGGGTGCGTCCATTGCATTTGCTGGACCTGGATTTTCTCAAGTGGTGACCAAGATGGAGAATTAGAAGGAAAAGAGGCCCCTGCCTTCATGAGTGTACAGAGAAGATAATATCCAGGGAGCCTCTGCACTCACTTCTGTCACGTTACGTGATGATCTGAAGGGCAGGGCTCTGCCGTTCTCTGGGTCAAACTGGCAAAGAGGAGATCTTAAGGGAGACATTTCATGACTATGCCCACGAGCTCGGCTGTGACATTAATGCTGTCCTTTGGCACCTTCCATCAAACACAATGTGGCAGTGGCTTCCAGGGAGCAGCGCCCTGCAGCTTAGAGGAATCCACTTGGTATTCATGGTTGGGTGGAGAGCTGGTTTGAAGTAGGGCAGCTGAGGAGAAAGGCAGTGTCACCCTCAGGCAGTCTCTGCTTTTGGAAAGCAGTCAGGAGAAGGGAAGGAAGTGGCTCCACCAAGTCGTGCAGGAAAAATCTGGAAACTTGTAGACATAGAGCGAAGAAGGGATCCCTGACCCCCACTGCGGCATGGTTGTAAGGACTCCCTTTCTGATTCCACTTGGGTTCTTTCTAATTTGTGTTCATTTCATCTACAATCAGAGGTTGGGGGCCGGGCGTAGTATCCTTTGTCCCCGAGCTTTGCACCCCCGTGCGGTGCATGCACAGCTGGGAGGAAACAAATACTTTCTATTTGTTCTCCAGATACAACCACCAGGCTGAGGCTGCAGCAAACTCTTTAGGTACTCGCAAGGGTTCACCCTTTGCCTGTCTGAGCCTTCTCTTCCTGCTTCATCATGTGTGCAGCTTCCAAACGAAATGCCTTCCAAACCTTCTGAGTTCCTTCTTGCTTCCTGTTCCTCGTGTATCTCTTTGCCTCCAAATTTCCTGCACACCCACCTTGTGTATAGTTGCCTCCCAGCAGGCGGTGTTTTCTGATGGTCATTTCCTAACTCCTCAAGTTAACATCAATCTCTATCAGTAAGCACACCTTGTAGCAACAAAAAAAAAGAGGCTCACCTGCATGGGAGGTTTCTAAGGACCTACTGCAGATCTCGGGATGTATCTGAGATCAACCTTGCCTGTACCTGACCAACATTTGTTTTTTCATCAGAGGCATGGAGTGGGCTAGAAAGAGGTAGACCCACTTCTGAGTCCTCTATCTGCCATCTCCTTCAATAAGTGGTTGTACCTCATCAAGTCTTAGATTTGTTTCTGAAAATGCAGATAATATTTACCAAGCAAGGTTGTAGAGAAGATTAATTAGCTTAAGTACCTAGTATGTTGCCTCAAAAAATACATCAGATCTGAAAAAAGGATGTTGACCAAGATGGTGAAAATGAGAAAATTGGCATGTGCAGAATAGTTGAAAGAACCAGAGGACATTTGAAGTAAGAAGTAAGTCTTGCAGCCCATGAAGGTTGCCTTCAAATATTTAAAGATTGCTCAAGGTGGGAAAAGGGGTCAACAGAGGATGGATCAGTGGCAATTATAGGGTAACAGGTCCTAGCTCATTGTACAGAAGGATTTACCCACCATTTGAATTGTCTAAAACTGGGTGAGCTGCCTTGTGGCAGGGTGAACACCCTGTCCTGGGCAGTGTTCCAGCACCTTGGAAGACCATGGCCAGGGTGTTCCCAAAGGGAAGCCTGTACTGGGTGGAGCCTGGGTGATGACCTCGAGGTCCTTCCCACTCAAAGCTACCAAGAGTCTCGTGATGTCAGGGTTCCAGCCCAAGCCACAAAATAAAAGTCTGCAAAAAAACCCCATCAGACTACAGAGTGATCGGGGCTGCCTTTTGACTAGCTAGCCCTACACAACAGCTGAGATGCTTTTTAAATAGGGTCTTTGCAGCAACAGTCAAAAGGTTGGATTTCCAGGAAAAAGCAAAAAAGAAACGAGAACAATGAGATGGGAAAAGTTCACTCCAAACCGCTCTTCTTGGGTTACTCTTTTTTTTTTTTTTGCTGTACGCGGGCCTCTCACCGTTGTGGCCCCTCCCGCTGCGGAGCACAGGCTCCGGACGCGCAGGCCCAGCGGCCACGGCCCACGGGCCCAGCCGCTCGGCGGCACGCGGGATCCTCCCGGACCGGGGCACGAACCCGCGTCCCCTGCACCGGCAGGCAGACTCCCAACCACTGCGCCACCAGGGAAGCCCCTTGGGTTACTCTTTAACTAGATCGTGGGTTACTTCTTGTGCTGCAATCACATTCCTATTTGATGGAAAACTGCCACATTTTGGTACATTTTCACCCAAACTGGATCAAGCAAGTTAACAGCAAGACTCCAAGCTTTGTCCCTGATTTTTGCTCTATGTATAAAATGAAAACACGACAATATGTCTATGTATTCTTTGCCATCTCGAAATCTAACTTTCAGAAGTGCAAAATAGGGCTTCCCTGGTGGCGCAGTGGTTGAGAGTCCGCCTGCCGATGCAGGGGACACGGGTTTGTGCCCTGGTCCGGGAAGATCCCACATGCCGCAGAGCGGCTGGGCCCGTGAGCCATGGCCGCTGAGCCTGCGCGTCTGGAGCCTGTGCTCCGCAACGGGAGAGGCCACAACAGTGAGAGGCCCGCGTACCGCCAAAAAAAAAAAAAAAGTGCAAAATAAATGGTTCTACCATCCTCTAAATTACGGGGACTGTGAATGTGGAATTTGACTTTTGGGGGGAGAGGAGAGCTGGCTGCCGCTGGCTGCCTGCTCTGAGTCTAGTTCATCAGCCATTGTTTTCCACCCACCTTTCCTTTTCTGCTAAATGATAACAGCCTCTCTGCCAGATAAGGACCTGGAGGCTTTTACAAAAGGGATAATTTAGCTTATGGGGAGAGGGGCCTGCACACATCACTCACTGCTCCAGGTCCCCTCGGAGGCTTTGCTAATACGTCATCCTTCCAGGACTCATAAGAACTTTCTGGTCTTGCAGTTTCGGACCCTCACATCTTTTCTGCAGTTGCTTGGGCAGCATCTCCACGTGCTTTTCATTTCTTCCATCTTTGTTTTGAAATCTCAGGGAAAAGAAGCTGTGGTTCTTTCAGTAGAAGTGGATGTCCGCAAACGCTGCATTTTGTCAAATTGAAACAAAACTACAATCTATTTTATTCTCCAGGTTTACCCAGGCTCACTTTATTGAAAACGAAATTTTTAAAAATCCCTTGAAATATAATCAGCTGTGCAGGACAAAATCACAGAAACCCGTGCAGACCCGCGTGTTTATTTTTAGATGCCGGCCCCGCATGGCAAAGCAGCGGTCTGATGTCCAAACTAAGGCCCTGGGAATTTCCTCTAACAAGCCTGTGCTTCCGGGCATTGTCACAGTACAAAGGGCAGCGGGGGGCTTGAGTGCAAAGCTCCGGGTAACCCTGCCCCCATGAAATCTGGAACTTATCGTTCCTTCGGTCTACATGGTCCTCAGTGCTGGGGTCACCATGCAGGTCGTCCGGCAGTTCTGGGCACATGCAAATGAGTAGACGTGTATGATTATCTCATCTAAAAATATCCCAGAGATCAGCAATGGCATTTCGGAAATAAAGTTTCAGCTTTCTGTTTGTAGTTGGGGATCTACTCAACCCTCACCCTTGTCGTGAGGTGGATTCAGGTCTAGCCCAGAAACGGGGTTGTCATGCTAAGATCCTGGGTTAGATTGCAATTAATAAAGGGGTTTTAAAGCATATTATAGTTTTTAAAAAGCATAGATGCATGTACACACAGCGCCAACACACACACACAGAGGAGAAAAGACACCTGAGTCACCTAGATCTTTCCTATTATCCTAGACTGGTTTCTGATCCTTGATTTATTTATCTACAAAATGGATGCAATAAACCTCACATCCTATTAGTTTTGGGAGAAATAAGGTGCAAAATTACAAATAAACTGACCCAAACTAGACTTTTGCTCAAAGTTTTGCGTTTTGGTCTTAATATGCTTTGAGCTCCTTCCAAGAAATTTTTGTAGGAATATTTACCATCAAGTCTCCAGGGGGTTTTGTTGTTGTTTGGGGGGTTTGCTATTTTGTTTTTGTTTTGGTTTCGGTTAGGTTTGTTTTTTCTTCCTCCTTGCAGAGGAGGAAGCCTAATTTGTTACTTAATGGACACACTTTATTAGGAGAGGTTTCATGCCTTTGTCAAGCTCCCCACTCCTGGGAAGGTCACTGCACAGAGTCAAGGTTGCAATGCTCAGGCTTGCCCTCTGGGGGTTACCACGGAGGAGGAAAGGTGGGTCTCAGGTCTGCACACAGTGGTCCATACCCACCCTGTGCGGGGTCTACCATCTGCATCCCAGCAGCCTGCTGTGAGGATGGGGCCCCTGCACAATCAGAGGCCCCAGGGGCCAGGGGACCTGCACATAGAAACGCCAGCCCTGAGCCTGGACAAGATGGTTGGGCTTTGCCAGCAGGTGGATGACCAGGCCCCCTCTGGGGTCTGCAGATGCAGGAAAAGCTGTTCTAGCCCTTTGGTGAAAAATGTGCAAATGTTAGTAAAAAAACACCTTTATGGATTGTTTTGTTTGCAAGTGTTTATTATCAGACACCCCTCAGGGGTTCACAGGGCAGGTCACGTGGGGCCTGGGAATTTCCTTCCACAAAGGCTGTGCTTCCTCTCTTTGTTACTCCTCAAAGGACAAGTGGAAGCATTGCTCCAGATCCTTATTAACCCTTTCTCCCTGCCTGCCACATTGCAGACAAATCCTGCTGCCAGCCTTTGAAGGTGCAGAAAGATTTCAGACTTGGGTTGTGTGTGGGCACCCACAAGTGCATATGCAGAACAGGCTGTGTGTGTGTGTGTGTGTGTGTGTGTGTGTGTGTGTGTGTGTGTTGGTGGAGGAGATAGGCAATAAAGCATAAAACTTACTTTTTTTTTTTTTTTTAAAGCTCTCATTCAATATCACAGCATACACCCAGTCATTGTTCAGACCAGGTAAAATTTCTGCTTTATTTACCATAATAGACTTTTGTACTAAAAATGCTGGCGCAATTTCAGTTCCCTGTCCCCAGGGCGGGATCCCTCTAGAATGATAGTTGCTCTTCCCCTTTGGAGTCAGGCTAAAGTAGGGGCACGATGAGTGGAAAGATCTTTCATGAACCAAGTTCTTTATGGAGCACATGCTACTGAGCTCCACCAGGAACCCAGGGAAAGTAGAAGTTCTGCCGGCAAGAAAGCGTAAGCACATCTGAATTTTTATACCTAAATCCAGACACACTCATGCGTTGTACGGGAGAGCACAAAGCAGCCAGGGAACAGTGTGATCTAAGTCCAGAAATATCAGAAGCGGCACCTGAGCCCTCGTGCTGCTGGAGACGCTAATGATTCCCAGATACATTTCCCCACCCACGCATGGGGGACACACACACGTACGCACGTGCACACACACCTCACTCTCGGGAGACAGCTTCGCCATCTCAGAGGAAATCGCTTCTCACCACCAACTCCACGAAAGTATCTCCTCCCACACCCATCTCTTCCTCCTCCTTTCCTGCCTCAAGGGAAGAGACGGCCCTTCCCTGCATTCAAAGCTGGCTCTCACCCCCTCCCACCCTCCCCATCACTACACTCCCCTCTGATTGGCTCTTTCCACTGTCATTTAAATCTGCTTCAGACCTCATGGCAAAACCACCTTTGCCGACCATGCAGCTACTCTTCCATCTTCCTTTCCTCCCCATCAGGAAGTGCATGAAAGAACTGTTGATGACATCCTCGTGTCATCATCAGCCATTCACCCAGGAAACCATTCTGCTCTATCTCCTCATCTGCCCGACCCCCTGGGGCACCTTAGCTGCACCTCGGCACCTTAGTCTTGTCAGGACTCTCACTTCATTGTCTACAGCATGTGACCTCATGGACCACCACCTTCTCTGCTCTTGTCCTGCCTCCTGGCTTCCCAACTACTACTCAGTTTTCTTTGCAGGTTCCTTTCCCTCTGCTGTTCCCTCCACTTCCTGATGGCCGTGATCTGGACCACCTTCCCTTCTCCATCTACATCACCACCCAGCTGCAATTCACCTCTCTGTCCAGAGTCCTCTTTTCTCCCTTGTCTGTTAAGTAATCTATTGATCATCCAAAGCCTATTATTTTATTTTACTTTTTTATACAGCAGGTTCTTATTCAAAGCTTATTTTAAATGCCACCAGATTACTTCCTTTTTACAAGTCTCTCCATCCACGTGCAGATCTGACCTCTCTTCTCGGAGCCCTCACATTCCTTCGTTGTAGTGTTTTTTGTATTTGTATTCTCAGTAATTGTTCCCATGCACTTCTTTCCTAGGACATAGAGACGCCATCTTATTGATCTTTTTATTCCTAGCCCCCAGCACAACACCTGGCACCTTGGGTTTTCGATAAATGTTTGATAAAGAGTTGGGAACATCAAAGTGTCATTTAACAAACAGACATTTTGGTGAACTTATCCCTGAGCTTAAATAACATCTTTACTGTTTGAGGGTAAAAGTACTAGTAAATTTTTATTTAAATACATAATTAAATTAAAAATATAAAAAATATATTTAAATATAATCTTTAAAGTTAAAACTCAAAGTCTAAACTCACATTTAGACTACTAACAATATTTCACTTTTCCTTAAAATCAAAATCACAGTTCCGAGCACTTCCTATCTGAGTGTTCAATCTCTGTTTAGAAGCCGAAAGGAACGACAACCTGATTTCATGTTAAATTTTAATTTCCCCTCAGGGAAAATGTCTGAATGTGTCATGAATGACACCATATTTTCGTGCACCTGAAGTGGGGTTGCCAGGTGGAACAGAGCTAATATTTTGTCAAGGTTTTGCCACTTCACCGTGCAGCTGGCATTATGTAAACTTTCCACAGCTGCACCTGCAGGTCCGTTGAAGCCACAGAGATTGATTTGCCGAGTTGTTTGAAGGAGAACCAGGGGGACCCCAGGAGAATCAGCCTGATCACAGAGTCAGGGCTGAATCCACCCAAGGTCCTGTCTCCCGGGAGCACGTAGGGCAGGGATGGGTCTCAGAAGGCAGGGCAGAGAGGCTCACCCAACCCTGGGCGGTGACAGTATTCTGCATCCTCCCTGGGGCTATGAGGAGAAAATAGGAGAATCGCTATTTATGTTGAAAAAGGTCATCCCTTTAAAATCTCTATGTTAGGTTTTTGTAATAATGCTTATAAAATATTAGCACAAAACAACAGAAAATGGCTATATGAGAGATACAAAGCATCGTTTGTCCGAGTGTGGTCTAGAGATCACCAAGAGGTGAATGGACTGGGGCACTGGTCATGATGCAAATTGCCACGCTCTACCTGGATCTATTAAATCAAGCCTGTAAGGGGAAGTGAGGCTGGGGGTGGGAAGGACGTTGTATTACCCATCAGTAACGATATTTAGGAAATGCCTGCCAGCTTCTGTTTAGAAAAGTGTCTACAGTCGGCCTCCTGACCCTCGGTGCATCCCACTGGGTAGGTTAATGAGTTTGCCCTCTGGGCTCGTCTTTGCCGCGACACCCTTCCTGCTGAATTTGTAGCCCTTCTCTGGGCCACAAGTTTGGAAGAGAATCCTATACCGCTTTGTACCATCCTTCGCACCATCGCGTGTTTAACTCTGTGTATTTAAATCTTGGCAGCTCGTCTCAGAGCACGAGATAGTAGAGAGGCAAGAGCTGGGTTTGGAGTTTGGATTCTGCCTCAAATTCTTCCATGTGACCTCCAATCTACGCTGGTTTTTAAACGGGACTTGGCAAGTTGAGTAACCTCTCCAAGCCTCCCTCCCTTGAGTGGGAAGAGCTAACCAGTTCCCAGATTGTTGTGAAAATTAAATGACATCATGCACACACAATTTTTTTGAAAGGCACTCAGCACAGACCCTGGGCCAGAGTAGTTTCTCAGCAAGAGAGAGCAATTAAAAATAACAACAAATAAACAACAAGCTCCCACTGTATAGCACAGAGGACTATATTCAATAACCTATAATAAACCATAATGGAAAAGAATAGAAAAAAAGAATGTATATATAAATGTATAACTGAATCACTTTGCTGTACAGCAGAAATGAACACATTATAAATCAACTATACTTCAATAAAAAAATAACAACAAAAGTTTCACCAACACCAACCACGGAGGAACAGAGATGAAGTAATTTGTCCAAACTTACATAGCTAGTAAATGGTAGAGCTAGGACGTGAACCCAAGTAGTCTGGTGCTAAAGCCCATGCTCTTAACATTTTATAGCACCTCTAATAATGTGCCACCTGGGGAGTCATTCCTAACAAACAGTGATGGAGCACCGGCCTGCGTTAGATGCTAAGCACACAGCAGTAGACAAACAAGGCCTCGCCTTGGCCGTGAAGGCGGGCTCTAGGAGAATCATAGGATAGAGCAGGAGCTCACAAATAAGCCTTTCTAATGTAGTTCAGGAAATGCCTTGATGGAGGGAAGTGACGGGCAGAGATGTACACACAACTAGACGGAGTCAGAGCAGATTCTTGCCTGGAATGACCTTGACTGGGGCCTTGAAAGACAATGGGTATTAGACCAATGAATATGGGGCAAGGTGGCAGTCCTAGGCAGAGGCTGGAGGACACAGTGCTTGCAGGGCACTGAGGGGCTACAGAGAGGGGAGGGTAGGAAGAGAAGAAAGTGATGGAGAGAAGTGAAGATGGGTGTGTAGGCAGAAGCTATAATTATTCAGGGTTTTAGCTGAAGATAGTTGTATGTCATTTTAGAGAGAGGAGAGACTTTCCACAAACTAATCCAGCAGCTATCTATCTGCCAGTGTTTCTCTAAATGTAGGCAGAGCTTCTGATTCTACTGGCCTGGACCTGGAGACGAGGCATCAGTACTTTTGCAAAGTGAGAACCACCATGGTAAAAATAATCGTGCTATATCTCACTGATTAGTAAGCTTTTGTGTGCATCAGAATCACCTCTGAGAATTTGTTTAAACACGGCTGACTGGATCCTACCGCTAGAGTTTTAGATTCTGGAGGTCTGGAGTGGGCTCAAGAATTTGCATTTCTAGGGAATTCCCTGGTGGTCCAGTGGTTAGGACTCCATGATTTCACTGCCAAGGGCCCGGGTTCACTCCCTGGTCAAGCAATTAAAATCTCACAAGCCGAGCGGTGCAGCCTAAGAAAAATAAAGAGTTTGCATTTCTAGCAAGTTCCCAGGTGGTGCTAAGGCTGCTGGTCTTTGGCACTTTACAGAGCAGAATCTCAGAGTGTAAAGCCAGGAAGCCAGGAACTTAGGCCATAGTATTTGGGTGATTCTTAAGCTGCACTAAAATCTGAAAATTCCTGGGAGGAAGAGTGATTGAAATCTCATATCTTCTTTGCTGTAATGCTCCTTTAACTTTTTTTGCGGGCCTCTCACTGTTGTGGCCTCTTCCATTGAGGAGCACAGGCTCCGGACGCGCAGGCTCAGCAGCCATGGCTCACGGGCCCAGCCGCTCCGCGGCATGTGGGATCTTCCCCGACCGGGGCACGAACCCGTGTTCCCTGCATCGGCAGGCGAACTCCCAACCCCTGCGCCACCAGGGAAGCCCCTCCTTTAACTTTTAAATATTTCTGTAGCTTAAGAAAATCGAACCCCAATATTCCTGAGATTCTGGTTCATTTTGCTCTGTAAATGGTCAAAAAATGGTGACATGTAGGGTTCTTTGGAATTTTAAACATCAGCCCTTTGAAACGTTTGTTTGCAAAGCAGGAAGTCACTTGCTACCCAGGGCAAACACTCAGGTGGAGGGTTTGTCCCTTTGCAGGCTTTAGCGCTGCAGCTTTTGATCAAGTTTCTTTATGTTGTTTTTTGTTTTTTCTGTGTGTGTGTGTGTGTGTGTGTATATACATATATATATATACATGCATCTATTACCTATCATCTATCTATCTATAGCGAGAGACCAAAAGTGTACTGTATAAATGAATACTAGTAATGCCTGCTGCTCTTAAAATATGAAATATTTAGTGATCTGAACTTGATGTCTTGGAACAGCAAGCCACTGTGCATGTGCTGCACCTGGCCACCAGTGACCCAGCCATTAGGTACGTTCTTGAGGCAGGGACAGCACTTGCATTACAGTAAACAAAATAAACAAACAATAAAATCACTACACTCAAAAATTTTTATTGATTCCCTGGATAGTTACTTCCTTAAGTTAGCAATAATCTTAATTAAGTTATTAGATTTTATTTATAAATAAGTGAGGAAAAGTAATCCTTAAAGTTCTTGTGGTGGTTAATTTTTTTTAATTTTTGAATTTAATTTAATTTATTTTTTTATACAGCAGGTTCTTATTAGTCATCAATTTTATGCACATCAGTGTGTACATGTCAATCCCAATCTCCCAATTCATCACACCACCATCACCACTGCCCCATTGCCTTCCCCCTTGGTGTCTACATTTGTTCTCTATATCTGTGTCTCAACTTCTGCCCTGCAAACCGGTTCATCTGTACCATTTTTCTAGGTTCCACATATATGCATTAATATATGATACTTATTTTTCTCTTTCTGACTTACTTCACTCTGTATGACAGTCTCTAGATCCTTTTACGTCTCAACAAATGACCCAATTTCGTTCTTTTTTATGACTGAGTAATATTCCATTGTATATATGTACAACCTCCATTTGTCTGTCGATGGGCATTTAGGTTGCTTCCATGACCTGGCTATTGTAAATAGTGCTGCACTTAACATTGGGGTGTATCTGTTTTTTTTTTTTTTTTTTCAGTACACGGGCCTCTCACTGTTGTGGCCTCTCCCGTTGCGGAGCACAGGCTCCGGACGCGCAGGCTCAGTGGCCATGGCTCACGGGCCCAGCCGCTCTGCGGCATGTGAGATCTTCCTGGACTGGGGCACGAACCCGTGTCCCCTGCATCGGCAGGCAGACTCTTAACCCCTGCGCCACCAGGGAAGCCCGCATGTGTCTTTTTGAATTATGTTTTTCTCTGGGTATATGCCCAGTAGTGGGATTGCTGATTTAGAAGAAAATATTCATGTGACCAAATTAACAGTCTTTAGTACAAGTGCGTGGTGAATCAAAGCAAGGCTCCCTGGAACAGAAATAACTACAAATCATAAAAATCTGAGTTCCTCTGAGGGTTTTATTACCAGTCTGGTATCTTAAACTCCTCTTTGTGGAGTATTGAAATGCAAATGCCATACTGAATGTCTGGAAGCAACTCTTTCATCCAAAGTAGGATCAATTCTATTAACTATCTCTGTTTCAAAAGGAAGAAAAGGGCTAAATATATGCTTTAAGACTTCTCAGTACTACACAGTGTTTCGCCTTCATTTACCAGGAAAATTAATTAGTGGAGTTCCACATTCTATATCCTTACAATAAAATTCAACCTTTACTGAAAGTCACTTAGGAGTTTTGAAACAATGAGGTCAAAGGGAAGTTACTAAAAATAATCGGAATGAACTGTGATTGTATGAAAAGGAAATAAGCAGAAAACTACTTTCATTGAGTCCAAGAAACAAACTTTTATTAACTTGCTCTTTCCCCTCATTTGTTTAATTTTCACCTAGGGATTTTAGTGGAAGTCCCCCAAATACACCAGTCTGGTTGTCTAGTTACCCTGTGGCCTCCCCAAGCTCACAGGTGCCCAGTGCTCTCACGTTTCCTGACGTCTCCCCCACACCTTTGAACTCACCTGGGTTCCAGCCCCAGCTTAGCCCCGTCCGTTTGTGTTCATTCTAAATGCCTGGAGCTTGGCCACTCGGCCGACCATGTTATGGCACGATTCCTACACATAGAAAAGAATCCCTAGTTAAACGAGGGAAGAGTGAGTCTCTTTTGCTTTGCAGTCATCTGAAAAATGGGGGAAGAAAAGGAAAAGTAAGGTGAATTGGGGGGAGAGGTAAAGGCCCCTGCAAAGCCCTTTGTGGTGGAACAGGGTGGGTGGTCTCTAGGACAGTACTTCTCAGAGTTTAGTTTGCACAGGAGTCACCCAGAAAGCTTGTTCATAATGATTCTGGACCCCACCCTGAGATTCTGGTGAGAAGGTTGCAGGCAGGACCAGGAAGTCCCGGTCAGTGGACCACGTAGGCTTATTAAGTGCTGAACGGTACACACCAAGAGGTTCCCTCATATGGTGGGAAGAGCAGTGGGCCCCAAGGTCTCACCCATGGATCTGAGGTGCAGGGGAGGAGAACAACAAAAAATAGAGAAATAGATGAGCGTGACTTGGCAGTCAACAGGTGGTGGAGTCTGAGTCCAGCAGAAAGGCAGGGCAGGAGAGGAAGATACTTTGAACGCACCCTGAGCATCGTCCTTTTTCTAGCAAATAGTTTCCAGAACGAGTACTGGAATTTGTTCTGCGGGCTTTCCATGGTTGAAGAGTGTACAGGCTCCCCAAACACAGAAAATTAAACTATAAGTCGACTCACAAACTACATGTCATAAAAAACATTTCTGGTTGTCGATAATTCGTACCATCACCTAGGAACTAGGATGGTGACCGGTGGAGGGCACTTTGCTTGGGAAATTGGGATACACATTTGAAGGCTGGCGCTGACAGAGGCTGACCTGCTCTGGTTAATACAGATAAGAAAAATTGAGGACCCAGTGGAAATCCCAATAACGTGGGATTTGAGCTAGTGAGGCTGGGGACGGATGTGGCGAGGGTTGGAAAGGGGATTTCCAGTAACTTGTTAGAAAGAGGGGCGTGATGCCACCTCCACCGACACACGTGAATACACACACATACTCCTTGCTGCCTTTATGTTTCTATATAGCATTTTTGCTCATCTGGTACATAACTTATTTGTTTGTTTATTGTCAATATTACTGTATCAGTCAAGGCCACACCAGGAAGGAAATCACTCTCAAAGGTTAACTGAAAAGGTGAAGGCATTTTGTCAACAAGCCACTAGCAGTACCAGGAAGCCCTTGATCCCCTCCCGTAGGGCAGGAAGGGGCCAGATGTTTTGGGTGGGGTGTCAGAGGAGCCTGGCAAGACCTGTGGATGTGGGAGAGGGGGTCCCCCAGAATCCATGGCTGAGGGTGGAGCAACACAATAAGGCCATTGCCAAACTGTAGCCCCAAAAGGAGTGGGGGGAGTACATCCCTGGCTCCCCTTTCCTCCCATCCTACGATCTCCTGCTGGCATCTCCTGCTCTCCCAGAAACAAGGCACTGCAGGGTGTGGGGTGGGTCCCCCGGGGCACAGAGCACGGCAGAGAAGGGTGGAAATGAACCGAGAGGCCAGCCAGCAGGTTCCTCCAGCTGGAATGAAACTCCTCGGGGACAGTTGTGTTAGTTACTGCTTATCTCCAAGGTCTCCATTAGTGTCTGGTGCACAGGTTTTCAACAACATTTGGTGAAGGAATGAATGATGCATGACTTGGAAGAAGAGGCATATTGAAGAGGCAGAATGTGTGATGCAAACCCCCCACACCGTCCCTATTATGATACTTAACTCAATTCATCCTTGCTCACAATGTTTTCATGCGAAGGGATATTTTGAGGGGCAGGTACAGCAGGAAGACCTGGATGTAAGAGTGAGAAGATGCCCAGCATCTGATTATACACATATTATACTAATAAGTTATCAAGAAATTCACTTTGCCCATTTCTTTTTTTTATGTTTTTAAAAAATTTTATATTAGAGTATAGTTGGTTTACAATGTTGTGTTGGTTTCATGCCCACTTCTCAGTCTTGCTCTGTGAGCAGCCAGACTTGATTCACGGTAATAGACGGGCCCCGATGCTGTACAGCCCACAGCACAACAGCAGGTTGTGAAGGTTCATGCTCTGGTTTCTACAGATGCTAGAGGCATGGGAGGGTTCACCCCCAGCCAACCCTACCCCAGGCAGGACAGATAGGCCTAGGACATGAGCTGCTCTGGTTCTGTCTTCGCCACCTCAGAGGCTCTGAGGCTGAGCTTTACAGACTTTCTGTAAAATGGGGATGACAATCGTGCCCCCCTTTCAGAGATGTGAGGCCCAGCTGGGTACTGACCCACTGCCTGGCAGTGTGTAAACACTTAGTAGTAGCCTTAAGGATTGTTTCTTGTCTCTGCTCCTGGGAGAGGCGTGGGACATGCGGCAGAGGCTCTGTTTTCTGCACTGGATCCTTGATCAGGGAGAGGGTCAGGAGGCAACAGGATAGCCCGTCCTGGAGGAGGCTTTGCCCAATCCCCAAAGCAGGGCTTCCTGCTTCCTTCCTTCAGGATTAAGTGGAGCAGAAGCTGGCTTCCCTTCTGACCCCCAGTCAGTACCACACACACACTTTTTTTTTTTTTTTTCCAGGTGGCCTAGGGTGGCTTAGAAGTGCACTGAGAAAGAGACTGTGCAGTTCTTCCTTCCTCAGGGTCAGGGAGATGTTCCCAGAGGGAGCTGAAATGAGGAGCAGGTGGGGGACTCTGGGAAGATGAGCTTCCCTTGGAGAAGATGGGCAATGCCTTTAGGGTCTGGGGGTTCACGTGGTCTTCCTTTGCCAAGGGCTCTCCACCACTTACATTTGCTGGTGGCAAGTCCTTCCTCCACGCTCTTCGGGTCTGTATCGCTAAAATGACTGCTCCACGCTGTTACAGTGGAGGATTACTGGACTGAATGTCGACATTATGACATAGAAAAAAATATATATATGTGTGTGTCATCTTGGGCATGTTACTTAACTTCTTGTTTTATATGTAAAATGGGATAGTAGGAGTAGTGTTGGGAAATTATGTGAGATAGTATATCTAATGTAGGGCACTTAGAATGGTATATGGTTCAACCAAAGACTATATATGTGTTTGCTCTCTTCATGGTATTTTATTGTGTATATGCAATATAATTAATTTAGCTAGTTTCCCATTGAAAAAAAAAAAGACTGCTCCAAGTTAAAACAGAGGAGGCTGATAAAGAGAAAACGAGCTACCCTTTGACACCAAGGTCTCCTGTGGTTGCATGACAAGCTTACAAGAAACGCTCTGGAATCCGGGGCACGAGGGTTGGTGGTGGGGAAATGTCACCCCGGCTGCAGGCAATAAGGTGGTACATGTCTGGAGAGAACTTAAAATCAATAATAAAACCAACTAAAAGTCTTTTTTTTTTTTTTTAATGATCACCATGCAGTGGCAATTCCAAACAATGTCAGTGGCAAAATACTCTTCCAAAAAAAAACTTTTGTTGGTCTAAGTTCTAAACAATTGCTGTCATCACGGGTGAGTTTCAGTAATAGAATCTAAGCTGCTAGTTACCATATTTGTATTACTTATTTTTTATTCATTTTTATCAGAGTATAGTTGCTTTACAATGTTGTGTTAATTTCTGCTGTACAGCAAAGTGAATCAGCTATACGTATACCTATATCCCCTCTTCTTTGGATTTCCTTCCCATTCAGGTCACCACAGAGCAATGAGTAAAGTTCCCTGTGCTATACAGTAAGTTCTCACTAGTTATCTATACGTAGTAGTGTATATATGTCAATCCCAATCTCCCAGCTCATCCCACCCCCGTTCCCCGCGCCCCCCGTATCCGTATGTCTGTTCTCTACATTTGTGTCTCTATTTCTGCTTTGCAAATAAGTTCATCTGTATCATTTTTCTAGATTCCACACATATTTAATAAAGATTGTGTTCTACATAGAAGTTGATTCAGAAAACTCAGTCATATACTGACTCCTGGCACAGAGGGAGTCCACTACATGTTCGTGTTCCAAGAATAAGTTCCTAATGGTTTGGAACTGTCTGAGGTTGCTTGAAGTGACTATCTCCTGGGGCATGACATATCCCTGCATTTGAACAGCAGGCTAAAAATAAGTAACATTAGCACAGTAATTGTAGAGACAAATAAACGGAACGAGTTGCTTCAATTCTGTCATTCTGTGGGACTTCATAGAGTTCTGATTTGTGTTTAAAGTTGAAAACAGTGAAGCAGAGTACTACCCGCATGGTGTACTCTTTATTTGACAACTACACGTTTTAGCTCACACCTCAATGTTTTACCGAAAATTAATATTTAAGTGAAAATTTTTTCTCTTTTTTAATTGTTTTAAATCTAAAGAATTAATCAAGAAAATAAGGACTATTACTGAAAATAATGTTCTCATATAAAAGAGGGTAGAGTTAATAAAAAAATCTGGTCCAGATGTCAAATATACTAGATGCTTCCATGGTCCAGAATTATGAGCGCAGGCTGTTGCCTTCTTCAATCGGATTTTACGATGCAGAGAAGTGAGTGAGAGAGAGAGAGAGAGAGAAAGACAGACAGAGAGAGACAGAGAGAGGGAGGTGAACACGTGCATGCGTGTGCCCGTGTGCATGTGTGTATTCATGGGTGTAGGGAACCAGTTTCCACTCTTTGTCGTTATGTGATTCCTGGGAAATTTTATGATGTCAACCATAGAAGTTTACTTAAATATCGCTCCTGTTAGTATATATAAATATCCCTGATCAGGCATTTGTTGTATAAGGTGATTCTGGCACTTAAGAAGGGAAGATATGGGACCATTTCTGATGTAGACCAGTAGGTGATCCAAGGGCTGGAGCTCATTCGTAAGAGTGCCCTTGCTTAGTGAGGGTCCAGCCGGTTCAAATAAAGAGTCCTAGGAAGAGGGATGTGTGTGAATATCCCACTGGGTAAAGCACAAAGTCCAGATCTCACTGACTCTAAGTAAAATGGAAAATGGAACATTTGAGGAATTCAGGAAAAGACTAAAAATATCAATATATGTTGTTTTCCCTATCTTAATGTTCCAGGTCAGACAAGGTAAACCAAAGGGGTGTGGTCCTGGAATCACCATGTAATTGTTAATAGGTAGCTATGTTTTGTGTACTATGCACCAGGTCTAAAGATAGTTCAGTGGTCCCAAGAGGCCAGCTTTGAATTATAGGTGGTGATGTAGTTAGGAACAGTCTTGAACTTGGAAACCTGGACTCATTGTTCTGGGACAGGTCGTGGAGCTGAGGGGAGCCGGGCAACTTCCATGCAGCACAGTGACAGTTTGCACAGTGCTGGGCCATTGCCAAGGGCTGTAGCAGCCACTGTGAACACCTTTCCCTTCATCTCTTAACTCCGTCTGTCCCTGAAACACTCAAAAAGTACAGGCTAGAACACAGGGCAACTAAACTTTGGGTTTACCAACTTGATCACCAAGCACACTGGAAGGTCAGACAGGGTCTCAAGAGTTTGCCATCATGGTATGAAATGGAACAGACCAGTGAGTAAAGGAGATTCCAAAGAGATGTCTTATGCACAACCTAGATTTGGGGAGACAGAATTTCATAAACCTATGGGTAGGGCACTCGAAGTGAACAACTAATGCTTTTCCTAATATTAAAACAAGCAAGTTGTTTTGAACAGGAGCTAGTTTACTGAGTAATATGTGTAATATCTGGACAGTGTGTGCCTTTCCATTTTCTTTAAAAGATTCACTTCAGGTAAAATAAAAAGTGGTCTAACAAGGTCTTGCTAATGATGGAATAGCTCGTTTCTCCAGGGCTCAATCACAAGCCATCTGGTTTTCCAGCATCCCACATCTCTAGGCTTTTTAAAAGCACGTTTTTCCTGCTCCCCAAGTAGCTGAACTTCAGAAATGTTGATTAATTTCCATTTGTGCTTCATTTTCCATTCTCACCACTGTGCTCCCAACTTTATGCTTCTCCTCAGCGAGCTTATTTTAGGCCCCTTCTTGGGGCTGGAGTTCAGAACCATTGTTGCTCACGGACACAGGCATCAGCCCAACCTTTTCCGAGTTCTTTCTCAAACAAATGTTGTCATTGTGCCTGACATAGTATGTATTCTTGAAAGAGCATTTTAAAAAGAATACATCATGGCTCTGAAGAACTGAGGGAAGTGGTGGTGGAGGGACCCCACTCTTAAGACGTGAAGCAGGAGCCACGGAGCAGGGACTCGGGAGGGAGGTGGGATGTGTCCCTGGGGGACGGGGAATGGCCATCTTTAGCACAGGGATGGCCTTCGCTGGTTGACCAGAAGGTGATACTGATCTAGTAGTGTTACCTTTGTATTGTAGGTCTTGGGAAATTTATTGAGCACCTCTTATGTGTTGGGGATTTCTAGCTCTACCTTAGAAGTTATTTTCACTCTTTGGCTAAGATGGTGGAATACCTCCCCATCTATGTAGGGGGACTCCTGCAACCCTACTGGGGGGCCTTGGTGGGCATGGTGTGTTAGCAGCCATAACCACGCCGTGACTGTGCCCTTGAAAGCACTGGATTCTCCTGACGGTATAGACATCCTAGCCCCCGAAAACGGGATGAGCCGCAAAACAAAACCTCCCCTTGATTCAGTCATTAAAAATGTATTCGTTGAATACCTACGGTGTTCCTTGTCAGAGCTACTTAGTATTTTCATATTTTCTATTATAATCTCACCTCCAAATTAGTCATTTTTAACTAATAATTTAAAAAACTAATAGTTAAAAAACAGATTTTAAGTGATCAGTTCTTGAGTGTCCATTTTTCTTTCTTAACTACATTATCTTAAGTTCATGGACGTCACATGAATAAAATTTGGCGGTGGGTCCACAAACTTGAATGGGAAAAATATATCTTTATTTTTACTAACCTCTAACTGCAATTTAGGATTTCCTTTAATTAGGAACCTAGGTAACAAGCCACAGCAGTATTAGCAGTACCTATGACTTTGTCACCAATAGAAATCGCAGATATTTTGGTATCACATTACTGTGTTGCAGACCCTCAGAACTCTAGTTTATTCCCATCAGCACATGAAATGTGTGATGGTCATTAAAGCTGCCTCATTAAATTTTTTAATTGAATAAATTAAGAAAGAGGTAAATATATTACTAAATCACATTGTTTTAATATTTTGATAACTATATTTCAATATAATTATTTTCTCTTGTAATCCTATGTATTTTGTTCTATACATTTCAAAGCATTATTCAGAGAAGGAATCATAGTCTTTACCAGATGGCCAAAAGGGTCCATGCCCCCAAATCATTTTTTTTTTTTTATCCTACAGTCCTTTCATCCAGGGCCAGGGAGATACAAACTCTTTCAGTCTTTATATGTCTAGAAATATCTTTACTTTGCCCTCATCCACGAATGTTTTTTCAAGTGTGGATCCAGGTGAGACCACCCTGGAAGAAAGTACAGGTGGAAAAGGATGTGGGACCATGGACAAGGCTTGGGGCAGGCTAAATATAGAGGGCAGGTAGAGAAAGAAAGGGCGCCAAGGGGATTGAGAGGTGGGAGGAACCCGTGGGGTAGGAGGAACATCAGAAGACTGGATGCCAATGGGATTTCAAGGAGGCAGGAGCAGCCAGCTCTGTCACATGGTGCTGCAGAGTCAAGGAGGATGAGAGCAGCAAATGGACCATTGACCATGGTGATGTGGAAACCATGGTGACGGTCATGAGAGTCGCTAGTGCAGAGCTAGGGAAGGAAGATGGATTTGACTGACTTGGGAGCCAAAGAAGAGGGGTGAAGAAGTGGAGACAAAGTCAATGTGTTCAGCTCTTTGGTCAAGAGTTGCTGTAAAGGGGAGCAGAAAAATATTGCAGTCAATGAGGAAAGAGACAGATGTCAAAGGCTTTTCAAGAGAGATTCTAGAACATGCTGGTGTGCTACTGGGACGGATCCAGTGCTGAAGATGAAAGAGGAAATGGCACCCAGAGCCGAGTGGAGGAAGAGGCAGGTCGTCGGCAGGAGCAGGGCTGAGTCATCCTCTCAAACCAGAGGGCAGTTCAGGTGCCAGAGTGTGGGAAGTTTGCACATAGGAAGATGAGCATTTGATTGATTCTGTTTTCTCAATGAAGTAGGAGGCAAGACTACAGCCAAGAGTGAGGAGAAAAGAGAAAATGTGAAATGGTGATTTGGAGGAGTGAGAAAACGAACATAAATAAGAGCATTGTCGGGCCACGTGATTGTAGCAATTCCACCAACAATTAGCAGGATAATTTTAATAAATAAGCTGTCTGTCTGCTCTCAGACACAGATAAGAATTGCTCTCTGAAATACTCCCCCCTTTCCACTATCCCCCACTTCTCTCTAACCCCATTGCCCTCTTTTTAAAAAAAATTTTATTGGAGTGTAGTTGATTTACAATGTTGTGTTAGTTGCAGGTGTACAGCGAAGTGAATCTGTTATACATATACATATATCCACTCTTTTTTAGATTCTTTTGCCATATAGGTCACTACAGAGTTTTGAGCAGAGTTCCCTGTGCTCTGCAGTTGATCCTTATTTGTTATTTATTTTATATATTGTAGTGTGTATATTGTCAATCCCAGCCTCTCAATTTACCCCTCCCCCCCTTACCCAATTGCCTTCTTGTTATTAAAGCCTCTTTGATGACTTAAACTAATTCATGCTTACATGCAACTCATTGGAAATGGATAATATATCCACCTTTCAAAGGCATCTGAGTCAGAGCAGAGGTGGTTCCTTCGCTTAAAGCAATTTGTCTCTAAAGGTGTAAGTTTAGGAATTAGAAGCAGGTGGACATAGGTTTATCTATTGCTTCTCAAATCCTCCCACAGAGGTGACAGTCTACACTGCTTATGTTACCTGGCGCCAAAATTCTCAGACCACTATGGTGCCCTTCACTACACTTTCAGTTCAGCTGTATCCTAATACAGTAGAAAGAATCATTTAACCTTCTTTCTTGAAAGGATATAGGCTTTGGCATAACTTACTTAGAGCATCATTTCTGGCACTAATTAAATTGTGGACCAAGCATCATAAAGAAAAGACTACAGGTCTAACACAAGTTTAATACTGTCTCTCTCTACTCAGAAATCATCACTGTATCTTAGGCATCAGGTGTAGGGATCAACCCCTTACCTGTACCTGGGGAATTGTCTTAATTTAGAGGTAAGAAGAAAGGGTATCTGAGTATTCAGAGGGGGTTGGGGCAGGCGCCAAGGCACCATGCTAAGAGTCCTGCCTGGGAAGACAGGAGATATCAGTTCTAATTCTGGTTCCGACACTAATGGGTGTTGTGGCCTTGGTGAAGCCTCTCAGCTCCCTCTAGCATGGTCGCTGGAATGCATGATCACCCGGTCCCCTTGGCTCTCAAATCCTGTGATTCTGACTTTTCTCTTGGCATGTGTGACTCTTCAGCTCTCATTTGTCTGGTGCGTTTAGCATCATGGCTATTCACTCACTGGCTTGATAAATTCTGAGGAAACCACCTCTCCGATCAAAGGCAAAAATGGGGGAACCTTTGTTTTGGTGGCAGAGGAAGTGTTGAGGCCCTGAATCGGGATGGAAAGTGCCCTTATGGGGACTAGGGATGTTAGCAGATGCCCTCACTGCTGCCTGAGGCATATGATACCTGCATCAGAGCACCTGCACCCAGGACACACAGTGAAGGAGCAGAAGTTAGAAGAGGAGCGGCCACCCATGTTCAGTACAAAGGAACTTGCACACTTGAGACCAGATTCAGCTTCCTTCAAAAGAGCTTCCTTCCCAGACCAAGACAAGAAGGAATGCCCATGTCCTCAAATACCTAGCTCTTCTCCATGTTGCTGAAAGAGAGGGTAGTGGGGATGGGGGCGGGGATAAAGGAGGAGGAGTCAGTGATACATGTGGTCCATCAATAACTCTGACATCCGTGCACACCAAGGCTGCAGCATGTGGCTGACATATGGGCAACTTCCTGCTGCATGGATGGGCTAGTGGGTCACCTGTAAGAGCCAAAGGTGGAATCCAAAGGCTAGGGATGATTGCCAGGCCACTGACGGTCAACCCTGCATAAGAAAAGGTCAACAAAGGCCAAGAGAAGGCTGTTGATGTCACCTCTACAGATCTGTGTCCTGCATCTGTCTCCCATTTTCCCATATGCTGTCTCTCCCTCTTCCAAGAAAAGGCAGGGAGGTAGTCTTGGCCGTGGTCCAAAATAGGACTTCACTTGGAGGGTGCTTTGGATTTCTGACCAAAGCTAGGACCATCACAGGAGACATAAGAAGGTGGGTAGAATATGGAAGTCAACTGTATCCAATTGGTCCAAAAGATGGAAAGCTTTGGGATCTTCCACAGCAAAATAATATAAGTATCTGAAAGATACTTATGCCAAGAAGGCATAATAAATCTGTCTATGGGTGGAATGGATCCAGTAACAGCAAATGCAAATAAAACCTGAGAGGCCGCAGCTGAGTACAAATATGACCAACTCCAATTAGCAGAGTCTGCCAAGATACACACACAAGATAAGAAGAAGACCATTTGTATACCATAAAACCGCCCAATTTTCTGTCGGTTTCTTCCTTGCATAAGGACAGGTCAGTGCCAGAGGGGAATTTTCCTGGCCTTGTTATAGAAATAACAAAGGAGAGCTGACCCTGAGTCACACTGGGTCAAAAGTGTTACCAACATCTGGTTGTGGATTAAAAAAAGACAAATAGGGCGTACCCTGCCAAGACGTGGAAGGGTGAGTGTTTTACAAGTAGAATAATTATGGACTTTGGTGTCTACCTCTGCTGTGTATATACTAACATCGTGGCGTTCTTACCTTTGCTTTCATGTTACACTTTCAAATATGCTTCTTTAGTGAACCAAATAGGCATCTCTCCCCTCAGGGAGCTTACACCCTAGTGGAGGGTTAGAAGGTGGAGACAGCCAATAAAATAAATAAGTACATTATAGTGTATTAGAGGTGATATGTGATATGGAAAAAATTCCTCAGGGGAGGGGGTTGGGAGGACTGAAGTGGGACGTATGGTGGTCAGGGAAGGCATCACTAAGGAAGCAATGTTTGGGCAAAGGTGGGAATGAGGTGAGGGAGTGAGACACGAGGATATCTGGGCTAAAAGCATCGAGGCAGAGAGAATGGCCAGTGCCAAGACTCTGGGATGGCACAACCTGGCTCACAGGAAAGCCGGCATGGCTGGAGCAACGTGGAAAGAAGGAGAGGAATTAAGGGAGGATATGGTGGGAGGAGCAAAGCTGCCAATGGTGTAGACCTTACAGGCCACTGAAAAGACTTTCACCTTGACTGTGTGAGATGAGAGCATGGCTGAGCGCAGGTGGACATTACATAGCTTAGATCTTATGAAGACCATTTTAACTGCAGTCTTACACAGAGACCAATTAGAGGTAAAGATGGTCATCCAGGCAAGAGGTGATGATGGTTTGATGAGAGTGATAGCAGTGGAAGGGGTAAGAAATACCCAACCACGCGTGTATTTTGGAGGTAGACAGGATTTGTTGACAAATTAAAGTGTGCAAGGGAGGACTCGAGGATGAGTCTTAGAGTTTTGGTCTGGCTAACCTGGAAGGATGGAGACGCCCTTCACTGAGATGGGAGAGACTGTTGGAAAAGCTAGCTTGGGAGGGAAGACCAGTTTTGTTTTCGGACATGTTACGTTTGAGAGCCTATTGAAGATCCAAGTGGATTTATCGAGTGAGAAGTTGGATGTACTGGTCAGAAGGGCAGGAGTGAGGTCTGTGATTGCGGTAGATGTTTGGAAGTCACCAGCACAAAGATTTAAACCACAAAACTGGTGGAGATCACCTGGGGAATAAGTGTCAACAGAGAAGAGTTCCAAAGACTGAGCCATGGGACATGCCAGTGTTAAGAGGAGAACCCAGCCATGGAATGAAATGAAGCAGTTTCCTTATGTTTGCCTTTTTAAAAAAAATTTATTGGAGTATAGTTGAGTTAGCTTCAGGGGTACAGCAAAGTGATTCAGTTGTACATATATTCATTCTTTTTCAGACTCTTTTCCCATATAGGTTATTACAGAATCTTGAGTAGAGTTCCCTGTGCTATGCAGTAGGTCCTTGTTGGTTATCTATCTTACATATAGTAGTGTGCATATGTTAATCCCAAGCTCCTAATTTATCCCTCCCTCCCCACATTTCCCCTTTGGTAACCATAAGTTTGTTTTTGAAATCTGTGAGTCTGTTTCTGTTTTGTAAATAAATTCATTTTGTATCATTTTTTAAATTAGATTCCACATATGAGTGATATCGTATAATATTTGTCTTTCTTTGACTTACTTCACTTAGTATGATAACCTCTAGGTCCATCCATATTGCTGCAAATGGCATCATTTCATTCTTTTTTATGGCTGAGTAATATTCCGTTGTATATATGTACCACATCTTCTTTATTTGTTCCTCTGTCACTGGACATTTAGGTTGCTTCCATGGCTTGGCTATTGTAAATAGTGCTGCAGTGAACATTGAGGTGCGTGTACGTTTTCAAATTATGGTTGTCTCTGGATATACGCCCAGGAGTGGGATTGCTGGACCATACGGTAGTCCTTTTGTTTGCTTTTATGGATCAGCTAGGACATGCCAGCACCGAGTGAGGAGCTGGGCATATGATAAATAAGACGGGGCCCGGCCCTCAAGGCACTTACAGTCAATGCATTAAGCATTAAAATGATCATTTGAGTGCAGTCTGGTACCTGCAGAAAGACACATACCTGATAGTTTGGGGTCAGGGAGAGGAAACACATGGCCCAGCCGGGGAGAGCTAGGAGGGTCCTTGGAAGAAATAACATCTGCAATTTAACTGGACATTAAAAGTTAGCCAGATGAAGAAGGGGGAAGGGCAGAGGCGTGACACAGCCTGGAGCATGCTGGGAAAGACACATTTATTTGGTGCTGACATTTCTGCCTGAGCAAATAGCTCTGTCTCCAATGAGGTTATCCCCTCAAGCCCTAAGAGGCGCCTCATACTAACGCAAACATAGATTAACACGACTAGTGAATTAGTTACTCAGGCTGCACCATCGCAGTCTGGTTGAAGTCTGGGTTCAATTTGCCACCAACTACAACATCTTAGAACTCAGGAGAAGGGCTCTGTCCCAGCCAACGGCAGGGCAGCTGTAGCTGCGACAGGGCAAAGTCTTCCCATCAGCAGTGAATTCTGGGTTGCAGCTGAGACCATATGGTGGTCCCGTTTTCTGTTTGTCTTTGTTTTCATTGTAAAGTGAGTGCCACGAGCACAGAGTGTTCCTAGCAACAAACAGGACTATGGATGAGAGAGGAATTGCTCTTCAGTGAGGCAAAGGGACAGCCACCTTGACAGCGCCCTGTCCCATGTCAGAGTTGATGGCATCCCACAAACCGACGCAAATAGGGAAAAGACAGCGCTTTCAAAGAAGCGTTAACCCAGGAGCTGACTGACAGCAGGGTGTTTTTTAAGACAAGATGCATCTGAGTCAATGTCCCCCACGTTGTCACTCTTTTTTGAAGTATCAAGGTCTGCAAGCTTTCCTCTCCCGGAGTGGGCGAACTCTGCCACCAGACATTCAGTTCTCTCTTACAGTTACTTTCCAAAGCCGTCAGCCTGCAAAGTTCTGTTAGTGTCCTTTACCCCCATGATAATGTACAGGCTTCTCCTACGTTTTCTTCATTCCTTCCAACACAGCTGGTGTCATTCATCTACATCTATACTAATCCACTCAAGATACCCCCAAAGGAACCACATCTCATGACAAACACAAGAAGATATATTTTAGAGGCATCTTCAAAGTGCCCGCCTGTACGGAACCAGAGGCAAAGCCAGCAGAAAACAAAGGCAAAGACAGTACCAAATCTCTACATGGTATTACAACAAAAACCTCTTTTCTGCAGAAATAGCAGTAGCTAACACACATGCTCACTAAATGCCAGGCACCGTTACAAGCCTTTATACATGTACGGAACTCATTTAATCTTCCCAACAACCCTGAGGTAGGTCTTATTATTAACCTGATTTTACAGAAGAGGAAACTGAGGCACAGAAAGATGAAATAACCTGTTAAGTTTCTGAGGAGCTACTAGTGGGCAGATCTGGTGTCCACACGCTTAACCCCAGGCTACTTTGCATTCTCAAGACTCAGCTGTTCTCTACTACTTAAATTTAATATTATAGGTTTTTAGTATTAAAAAGAATCTGGAATGTCTTTGTCCATTTCGTATAGAAAAAGTCAATACCACAAATATTTAGTGTAAGAAATTTGGAATCCATTTGACCCTTGAACAACGTAGGGGTTAAGGGCACTCCCCCGACCCCCGCACTCGAAAATCTGTGTATAACTTTACAATCAGCGCTCCGTATCCCGGTTCCACATACAAGGAGTCAACCAGCTAACTGTGGATCGTGTCATACAGTCGTGTGTAGTTAGTGAAAAAAATCGGCGTGTAAGTAGACCCAAGCACTTCAAACACACATTGTTCAAGGATCAACTGTATTCTAAGACATGATTTAAGCTGTTTGCCTCTGTGTGTATGTGTCTTAATATTCTTCTTATTTATTTATTTACTTATTGGTCAAGGGTAGTATTTTATTTATTTTTTATAGAATTATTTTTTAAATTGAAGTATAGTTGATTACTATGTTTTTTAAAAATGTATTTAAATTTATTTTGAAATAGAAATTCATAGTTCTTGTTTGTGGGTAAGATTAGGCCATGTTTTCTTATCTGTAGGGATGTTATTTTGCTCCTTCTTCTTTTTTAAAAAAAATTTTATTGGAGTAGAGTTGCTTTACAATGTTGTGTTAGTTTCTGCTGTACAGTAAAGTGAATCAGCTATATGTATACATATATCCCCTCTTTTTTGGATTTCCTTCCCATTTAGGTCACCACAGAGCACTGAGGAGAGTTCCCTGTGCAATACAGTAGGTTCTCATTAGTTATCTATTTTATAAATAGTAGTGTGTTTATGTCAATCCCTATTCCCAATTCATCAAACCCTTCCTTGCCCCCTTGGCAACCGTGTTTGTTTTCTACATCTGTGACTCTATTTCTGCTTTGCAAATAAGTTCATCTGTATCATTTTTCTAGATTCCACATGTAAGGAAAATTATATGATATTTGTTTTTCTCTTTCTGACTTACTTCACTCTGTATGACAGTGAGTATTTTCTATAGAATCAAAAGATTTATTTTTTATAGTGATTCACACTTTACTATAGGTAATGCCGTTAGAACTGGATTAAATAATAAGGCCCTTTACTGTGCCACTGACAGTAAATCCAGAGGTAAAGTACATCCACAGCGTGCCACATGTCCAAGCACACCCAGGGCCCGTATCACAAGGCACCCCCTGAGCACAGCCAGGCCCAGGCTGGCAGCAGGGAGGAAATGGAGGGTAAGCTGTCAGGGGGCAACCAACAACATCTTCCACAATGGCGTGGAGTGGGCTGGAGGATACAATTTAGAATCAGTACCGAGAAGTAGAATAATAATATTTTGAAGTTTCATCTTGTTTTTGCCAAAATACTTCACCATTGCCCCCAGCCTGAGTACGACTGGTGGTTGCTGACTTGCCTTCGGGGCGATAGCTCTGGCTGGAAAGGAAGGCTGGTGAGGAGGGAAGGAGACGGTGTGGGACAGGGAAGCCCCATGAGCTTGGAGGATTCGAGCCCAGCTCTCCAGTTCGGAGCTCTTCCTCTATGCCAGGCTTTTATCAGAGCCTATAGAATATACTGCCTCAGCAGTATTATTATTCCACTTTCACACATAATATAACTGAGTCTCAGTGAGGTCTCATAACATGTCCAAGGCCACAGAAATAGGAATCAGTGGCCCTATGGTTTGAACCCCTACAGTCTGACTCTGGGGTCCTGGCACTGACACACAGTCCTGACACTAGGAGGGTTTCTTTCAATGAGGTCTGGGGACGGCCTGCGTCAGACTTACTGGAGCACTTACAATGCAGATTCCTGGGCTCTAGAACAGGAGCCATTCATCAGACTTTCTGTGGGCAGCGTTTTAGAGTAGGAAATTGAAGCTCATTCCCCATGCTGAAGTTTAAGAACAATTAGATGACCACCTATTACTTCCCATCTGTGTTCTGACCTTGGGCAAATCACTGTTTCTCTTTGAACCTCAGTTTCCTCCCTTGTAAAAAGAGGATGAGTAAGGTCACTTTCAGCTCAAAAACTCTGATTCTGATTCTAATTCAGTTTTTAAAAATTTTTTATTGGAGTATAGTTGCTTTGCAATGTTGTGTTAGTTTCTGCTGTACAGCAAAGTGAATCAGCTATATGTATACATATATCCCCTCTTTTTTGGATTTCCTTCCCGTTTAGGTCACCACAGAGCATTGAGTAGAGTTCCCTGCGCTATGCAGTAGGTTCTCACTGACTATCTATTTTATACATAGTGATTCTAATTTATTTTAAACCCAACCACCTGACTGCAGCCTGGCAACCTGCCTTTTTCCAGCTATCTCCTTATCTTTAAACATTAGTGTTACTGAGATGATATTTTAAGTGTTACAGAATTTGTAGTTAGATGCACAAATATTCATAGAGTTTCCCTGGAAATCTGGGAGAACTGGATGCCCCTGAATGTGACATATTTGAAGTGCAACCCTCCCTTAAGCCCAGGGCTAGGACTAAACAACCTCACTAGGTCTTCTCGTATTCAAGACTTTTTAAATCTCTGATTTCTTGGTGCCACTAGAAAGGAAACTCATTGATAATTGTAATTTCCTTTCTGAAAACGCAATCTCATTTAGTGGACATCTTTCAAAGGTTTAAACCAGGCATCCTACACCGGCCACGAGCTCTAACACGTTTGGGGTTCTCTCTGGTTTCATTTTCTGAACTTTTTCTTGGAGAAAGGAAAACAAAAACTAGGGCATTGGCCAAACAAGTCTGGCCACTCAGTGAATAGGTTTCCAGATAAGAATGACCTGAAGGACTTCCCATGGGCGTGAGGGAAATCGCATGCGCCATCCAGGGAAGAGGACCAGAAATCACTTCTTGCTTTCAAACAGCGGCTAGCCATCGGGGATGGCCCTGTGAGGCTCGGAGGACCACGGCAGGAAGGCACTGGTCAGCAGCGAGACTAAGCTCGGCTTGGAGCTGCCGGACCTGCCTGAGCCCTCCCGACGAGTCCTGCTTGACTCTCCCTTCACCGAGCATGAGGCTGTGGGGTGAATGGCCTCGTAGTGGAGACCTGGAAGTTTGTTAGACGTCTGATCAGAGCAGGAGCCGGCCTGGGACAACGGTGCTGGGAAGGTAACAGGCATTTCTCCTAATGGGGGTCTGTCTCTCTTTGTAGCAAGATCTCAGGGGCAGCTAGGTCACTCTGACACTGCTTTAAGTCATCTTTCAGTTACGACCCTCTGCCTGATTTTCTTTTCTGTAGCTGTGACATGTGTGTTGGGAGCACAGAGCATGTCTGGTCAAGGGCATTTTGCATGCAGGCTGTTGGTTAAGTTGGTGACACTGCGTTTAGGGAGACTGAGTGTCAGGCAGTGAGCTGGGATGCTTTTAGGATTTCCTCTAAAATAAAAAAAGCTTTCCTTTTCTTTTTCTTTCTTTTTAATGAGTTTTCCCATCCCTGAGCCAGAAAATACCGTAAAGACCAGAGTATTTTTGAATTGCTATATGAGTGTTTCCATGCCAGGCAGCAGGGGAGGCTACCCCGAGTGTAGCAGGAGGGCCATGGGTATCCTCAGGTCCCAGGCAGTCCTGGGAATGTGAAATGTAAGATGCTGCCCCACCCAGACTGAGGGGAAAGGGGGTTTGCAGGTCAGCGCTGGGAAGGATGTCAGGAAAAGTGCTGGGATCAAGAGCAGGCAGGCTTGTCTCGAGTGTTCTAGAAGGAAGGAAATGCCCTATGATGTGTGGTTTGCTTAAACCATTTTTTTTAACATCTTTATTAGAGTATAATTGCTTTACAATGTTGTGTTAGTTTCTGCCGTACAACAGAGTGAATCAGCTATACGTGCACATATATCCCCATATCTCCTTCCTCTGTATCTCCCTCCCACCCTCCCTATCCCACCCCTCTAGGTGGACACAAAGCACAGAGCTGATCTCCCTGTGCTATGTGGCTGCTTCCCACTAGCTACCTATTTTACACTCATGCCACTCTCTCACTTCGTCCCAGCTTACCCTTCCCCCTCCCTGTGTCCTCAAGTTCATTCTCTATGTCTGCGTCTTTATTCCTGCCCTGCCCCTAGGTTCTTCAGAACCTTTTTTTTTTTTAGATTCCATATATATGTGTTAGCATACGGTATTTGTTTTTCTGTTTCTGACATTTCCCTCTGTATGACAGACTCTAGGTCCATCCACCTCACTCAAATAACTCAATTTCGTTTCTTTTTATGGCTGAGTAATATTCCATTGTATATATGTGCCACATCTTCTTTATCCATTCATCTGTCAGTGGACACTTAGGTTGCTTCCATGTCCTGCCTATTGTAAATAGAGCTGCAATGAACATTTTTGCATATGACTCTTTTTGAATTATGGTTTTCTCAGGGTATATGCCCAGTAGTGGGATTGCTGGGTTATATGGTAGTTTTATTTTTAGTTTTTTAAGGAACCTCCATACTGTTCTCCATAGTGGCTGTATCAATTTACATTCCCACCAGCAGTGCAAGAGGGTTCCCTTTTCTCCACACTCTCTCCAGCATTTGTTGTTTGTAGATTTTCTGATGATGCCCATTCTAACAGGTGTGAGGTGAAACCTCATTGTAGTTTTGATTTGCATTTCTCTAATGATTAGTGATGTTGAGCAGCTTTTCATGTGCCTCTTGGCCATCTGTATGTCTTCTTTGGAGAAACGTCTATTTAGGTCTTCTGCCCATTTTTGGATTGGGTTTAAACCATGTTTTCTTGTACTTTGTAGAAAGCCAGGCCACACCACTTCACTGCAGCTCAGTTTTTCCCTTCATAAAGGGCTAATGTTTGGGGCCTTTCATTTTTGAATTACACAAGTAATGCATGACTATATTCGTACTATAATAGACTATGCCTAACAATTTTTCAAGTCCCGCACACCCGATATGCATTAGTTTTTTTCCCTCCCCAAATTTATCCCATCAGTTGTTTGCTGTGTATGTTACCAGTTAAATGACTTGTTTTTCTGTCTTCCCAGCTCTTAGGACAAGTCAGGGCACATAGGAGTACAAGAAATTCGCATTGTCAGATCCATGTATTGTTCTTTAACAATACCTTCCTCTCACTGGAAAGAAAAACTAATACATGGGGAATGTGAACAGCTCTTTTAATATTTAGAAAAGTTTGGAAGAGTTTTATTCATTTTCGGCATTATTATTTTTGTGTTGGTTTTGGCAACTAATAGTATTCATAACAATTTCCCAGGGATTAAATTCTAGATTTTTCAACTAGTAGCTTGGGCCTCTCTCCTGAAGGCCATCAAAGGCATCCTGTTCTGGAAAATAAAAGAAAAGAAAATTAACCAGATAGATAGATGGATGGATGGATGGGTGGATAGATAGATGATAGCTAGCCAGCTAGATTAAGTGGTTGGCTCTGGGAAAATGGGGAGAGTGTGGGAGAGATTCCCTTTTCATTTAGTGGATAATAGTTGGGTTTAACAGATGGGTTCATTTTCTATTTCTTCTAGCTTTCTGTAAAAAGGTGGCCTTTTTTTTTTTTTCCTTCCATACATTATTATGAGACAAGTGAATAAGAAGAAAGCACTGTGAACTAGTCGGTATGGGTCATGGAGAGAGGATCTGGAATGAAGTTGCATGAGCAACGTCAAGTCCAAGAATAATCACAAAATACTTTCAGTTGCTACTTGGCATCTTCTTGCCCTTCCCAAGGCTTCTCTACCCCAAACTAGAGGGCCAGTTGGCCCTGTTGATTTTGGACATTCTCTGGTGCTTTCTTGACCATCCTGTTAAATTTGCCTGCCTTGACTCTTTCTCAGGGTAATTCAGTTAATCATTTTACCCTACTGTGCAGTGCTAGCCCCTGATAGAGACCGCCTCATCCTCACCATGTCATAGGTAAAGCAGGTAACTTGTTCCCATTTTATGGAATACAAAAATGAGAGGCTCGGAGGTTTCGTTGTTTGCTCAGCATCTCACAATTAATCTTTTGGGGGCACTGAAATAAGAAGAAGCCCAGATGTCTGCCTTTCCAACATAAGGATAAAAGTCATGTGGAATAGAGAATGAATGGGATTGGCTAGATTCTATCAACTTGGTAGCAACATGGATTCCCAGTTGTGCTGGAAGTCTGTAGGCAGATTAAGCTATTGCCTGGTCCAGATTTTAGCAGATTCTAATGCCTGCTGTCCATTGGTATCACCCCCAGAAACTTAACAAAAAGAAAACGATGCCCAGACACTTCCCTGGAACAACTGAGTCAGAATCTCTGGGGAAACGGCTCGGGCATGGTTTTTTTGTGTGGTTCGTTTGTTTTTAAACCTCCAAAGTGATTCTGTTATGCAGTGAGGGTTGAGAACCACTGAGTCCAAACTGTAAGAGATAAAGTCTAAATTGAGAAGCAGAAGTGATAACCGCTTCATGGAGCCGAGAAGTTGGGGGCAGGAGCCCCAGCAGCTGTGAACATCATGGATTAGGATTCTGGCGGCCCTATTTATGAGAGGAACAGTCCCGTCTCACGTCTGCAGGTGAGAATGAAGAGGCATCTCTACTCCCCAGACAATGGCACTGCCTTTCAAGTTTAAATCAGAACAACCCCACTGGCTTCCCTGCAGGTTCATGGGCTCCCTGTTACTTGCAGAGTTTACAAAATCAGATGAAATGTTCTAGGTAAACAGGACGTGCTCTTCTGCCGCCAAATGACTACGGGGGTGGGGGTCATCTATTCTACTCAGTGTCATTTTAACATGTGTCTCAGTTCCCAGAAAAAGAAATACTAATTATCCTTTGCATGATCTGCCACTTTCTGGATTGATCTATAGATAGATAGACAATAATTCAGAGCTGTTTGGGTTTTTTTAATAGATTTTATTTATTTACTTATTTATTTTTGGCCGAGTTGGGTCTTCGTTACTGCGCACGGGCTTTTCTGTAGTTGTGGCGAGCGGGTGTTACTCTTCGTGGCGGTGCCTGGGCTTCTCATTACAGTGGCTTCTCTTGTTGCAGAGCACGGGCTCTAGGTGCGTGGGCTTCAGTAGTTGTGGCACGTGGGCTCAGCAGTCGTGGCTCACGGGGTTAGTTGCTCTGCGGCATGTGGGATCTTCCTGGACCAGGGATCAAACCTGTGTCCCCTGCATTGGCAGGTGGATTCTTAACCACTGCGCCATCAGGGAATCCCCAGAGCTGTTTTTTAATCAGAAGATGTGTCCCTAGAAACTTCCTCGCTGACATTTCTCAGTAAAATCCAAATTAGTATCACTCATCGCTATAATCTTTGTCTCCTTTATAAGGAGCACTGGGTGGGGGTGGGGCCTCTCAGCCTCAGTTTCCCCAGGTCCTGGGAGTTTCAACACAGAGTAGGTGCTGCAGGAAGGCTTGTTGGGTTAAATATCTGTGTTGAGGCGCTATGAATTCACACGTTATTTACCAGCTCAGCATTTCAACTCACGTTGTCTGATTCTAGTGATGATGGTTAAAATAACTGGCGTCTTGCCTGTTTCCTAAAAGAAAATCACAAAGGTGAAACCTTTAAAGTCACAGCTTAGTGGAAGCATTTACGGTGATAGGTGTGCAAAGAGCTGTGGAATTACAAAGACAGAGAATCCTTTCCTTTAATCAGCTTATACTCGGAATGGGAGGCAAGGCACAGGCCTTGGGAATTTTAATAATAACAGGTAATATTTACTGAGTACTTATTATGTGCCAGGCACTGTGTTCAGTGCTTTACAAAGACTGTTAAGTCATATAGTTATTCCAATAATCCAATACCTCAGGTACTATTATAATACGTACTTTATAGACAAAAGGACACAGAGTTTTAAGTAAGTTGCCCGAGGCACACAAAGCTGGCAAGTAGGGAAGTTGGGATTCCAGCTCAGGCAGCCTGACTTACCAGTCCAGAGGCCTAATTCCTACGCTGTGCTCCAAAAACCACAACAGTGCTGCAAAAAAATCCAAATGCCAGGGCCAGCAGAGTAGCGGAGGAGAGAAATGCAGAGTAGTCCAAAGAATGATGTATGGCTCGAAAGACAAGAAAAGAGGCATGTGCTATAAAGGGTAAGAGCTCGGATTCGGCAACAGAGTTGGCTACATACTGTGTGACTTGGGGGGTGTGATTTAATCTACCGAAGTCTCAGTTTCTCCATCAGTAAAATGGGGATATTGCTATTTCAAACAATATAGGATTTAAGGATTAAATGAGCCTAGTACATGCAGAGCGCTTAGTCTAATGCCAGCATATAGCGAGGGCTTGATAAATGATAGCAACTGTTGTTACTAAGGGAATAAGCAAGACCTGAAATAATGAGTAAATCTCAGAAGGGAGGAGTGGGTCATTTCAGCTGCCACGAATAGTGTGAGAAGAAGCTAAGAGCTAGCAATCCATTCAACCAATATTTGTTGTTAATATTTGGGACACATTTTGCAAAAAAAGGTACAATAACAGCTTGTGAGTAGGTCAGCCTGTTCTGTATCCAAGTGTCATGGAAGAAAAATGTAGCAGGGCTGGGTTTTCCTTAGGTTGCGGTGACCATGCTTGCCAGGTGAATTCTCTGAGCATTTGAGAATGTTCAGAGTACTTGAATGTGGTACAGTAGCAATCTATGAAAAATAGTGTTCTAGGCAAAAGAATCAGCTGATGGTATTGGATATTGGACAGGGAGGAAAGGAGGGAGGGTTCAGGAGATTGCTGCAGTCATCCCGGTGATAGTGATAATGATGAGATGGTAATGTCCACACCAATATGGAGGCCGAGGAAAAGAAAACATGGCAGTGGAGGTATTTACAGGACTTAGCGAATGGTTGAATTGCTCCCCCGACTCCTGCCCTCGATTCGTGTAACCAGGAATACCTGTGGGGTTGTGAGTCTGTGAAACTGAAGAATGAAGCCAGCAGCTGGCAAACCTGGGAAGAGGTGGGTTAGGAGAGAAGAGACACATTAGTTCTGGGTGAGCTGAATTTACACCCAGGTGGAATAGTCCAGTTGGAAAGATGCTCCTAATATTTAGCAAAGAGATCAAGGTGGAAATAAACTGATAATTAAAACTATAGATGTGGGCTTCCCTGGTGGCGCAGTGGTTGAGAGTCCGCCTGCCGATGCAGGGGACGCGGGTTCGTGCCCCGGTCCGGGAAGATCCCACATGCCGCGGACCGGCTGGGCCCGTGAGCCATGGCCGCTGAGCCTGCGCGTCTGGAGCCTGTGCTCCGCAGCGGGAGAGGCCACAGCAGTGAGAGGCCCGCGTACCACCAAAAAAAAAAAAAAAAAAAAAGGAAATACTTTTTTTTTTTTAGAACATCTTTATTAGAGTATAATTGCTTTACAATGGTGTGCTAGTTTCTGCTTTATAACAAAGTGAATCAGTTATACATCTACATATGTCCCCATATCTCCTCCCTCTTGCATCTCCCCCCCTCCCACCCTCCCTATCCCACCCCTCTAGGTGGTCACAAAGCACCGAGCTGATCTCCCTGTGCTATGCGGCTGCTTCCCACTAGCTATCTATGTTTGGTAGTGTATCTATGTCCATGCCTCTCTCTCACTTTGTCCCAGCTTACCCTTTAGAAAATACCTTTCATAATAAGGTGAGGACTAAAGTCAGACCAACCAGATTAAGGAAGTTTTGGAATGGCCATGACTTCTCAGGGTACTGTATTTGGGGGGAAAAATAATACTTTTTTCATTTTAAGTAGCACACATACAGACATTATTCTTAAAGTCTAACAAAATGGAAATTTAAGAGAAGTGAAGTCACTGGCTAAGGACACCAATGCCTGATGTCAGAGATATGGAGTGAATGGGGGCTGGGAAAGGAGGGAACACAGAGGGCTAAGATGGCCCCTCCAAATATTAAAATGTTGGAATAATTGAAACCACAAGGTAGATAAATAACTGCTGCCCGGGGCCCCTGGATTGTCCGAAGTGCCCCCTCCCCCCTCTGCCTCGGTCACCCAGTTGCTTGCCTTGGACCCTTGCACAGACCTCCCCACTAACTGGCAATGAGGGCCCCGAGGCCTCTGCTTTTGCAGCGACCAGGGACTGCTCTGATTGGGCCACTATTGTTGTTATTAGAATACTCTATTATTTTGAATCTCACCTCCTAAAGAGTAGAACCACAGAACTGTAAAGGTTTGGACCAACACCCAAGTCCCCTGAGGCTCTAAACAGCCTGGCAGCCAACCCCATATGGCAGTCGAAATGCATTGTCTTGCCAGGGCTTAGGGAAACCCCTCCATGTGGTAAATGAAAGTAGCAAGATGGTTGAGATAAGAGCAGAGTTAGGAACTTAATGTTTTCGTGGAGATGGCAATCTCTTGCTCAAAGGTTAAAATCCTCCAGTGATTTACAACAAGGAAAGAAGGATAAAAGGTTATCAATGCCACACACATGTGCAGTGTGTTTTAGAAAGCTTGACCCCATTGTGTACAAACAAATGTTCCTCTGTAATCTGATAGGACTGAGCGACCCTGACACAATGCTACTGCAGGACTTTATTTTAAGGCAAAGGAAAATTAAATAGAAAAAAAAAATTTCAAGGCAGTTCTTTCATTGGTATTGTGTTTCGTGTTTGTGTTAAATAAATATTTAGCTTATAGTTCTGCATGTGTGACGGATGAATCATCTCATTAGATAAGGTCAGCAAAGGTAAGTTTTATCACTTCTGTGTTTGAAAATACAGATCTGTGAAGGCAGGCTCTTAAAGTCGTCCTTGAGGACTTTTAATCTGCACTTCTGCAATTCAGGAGGGAGGTTATTGATGACATCCTGTCTTAATTGCAACCCTGAGCAAAGAATAATAATCTCAGTCAAATTTGCAATGGAAGACCTGAAATTTCATACTACCATTCATCACCTGCCATCAGGAGGAACTCTGCTTTGAATTATTCTCTAGTAGTAGCATAATATAGATATATGTGCCCCAGAACATAGGGAACGGGGCATAGGAAGATATACCATTGGCTTTTTCAAAGGATACAATACCTGTCTAGTTAGTCACACACAGGCCAAGGATTAGTAAGATGCATGGCTTTCCCCTGTTAGTGTCCTAGCATGCAATGCAATTCTTCCTTTCTTAAAAAGAAAGCCATGCATATAACATCACCTTCTGTGCATGACACAGAAACCAAGCAGTTTACCTATGGGAAGAATCGCTACTCTCTCCTCCACTTTTTAACCAAATACCTTGAGTTTTATGTGCCCACCACATTCACAAGTCCTGACCTCCCATTTATAGCTGAACAGAGCAGGGAATCTCCAACCAGGAGGCAGTCGTCTGCCTGAGCATTAAAGGGTGGATAGAATTTAAATATGTGGTGATTATGTTGAGGCAAAGGGACAGGAAAAAAAGGGAGACCAAGAAACCAAGTAAATGATGACAGGATTACTTTGGTTTTGCCAAAAACTGAAAAATAGTTTGACCGTAATAACTACCCTTCCCCACTCCCAGGATTAAGTCTCAAAGATTAATGTTCATATTATTACTTTTGCATGAACACTGGGAAATCTCTTGCACTATTTTAAATTATGAAAAAGCAACCAGCTACAGTAGTGAAAATATGATAGGTGCTTATTAAATAAGCCAGCTCCAGGTCATGAGGCCTTCAGCATCAGCAAAAGCCATTGCCTTTGTTCCGAAGGCAGCTGGGAGCTGAACAGAGGTAACACATGAGAAGAGCACTTCCAGAAGGTCAATCTTGCATCTACATAGGTGATGCACAGAGAGGAAAAGAATCCAGCCATCGCAGTGGTGCATGTGAGGGGCAGTGAAGGCCTGGACTTGTGTAGTCAACCAGAGATGTGAGAGATAAGTGCAAGAGATAGTTACGATTAGGCTCAGAAGCCTAAGTGAGGTTACAATGGATTTGAAATAATTGTGAGAAATTTTGGTACCTTCAGAGGACAATTCCTCTACCCCAAATTTGAAGTCACCAGGGGCCATCAGCTCCCTGGCTTTGCTGAAAAGAAAACTGAGACTCAGAGAGGTGAAGTGACTTGCCCCAGTTCACGAACCAATCAGTGCCAAAGTGAGGCTAGAATTCAGTTGCCTGGTCTAAGGTCCATATAGAGAAAGTATTTCATTTAGTCTTACTGATATCCCACTGAGAAGATCTCATAGGCCAAATGGTACCTTTTCCCAATGGAATAGATTGCAAAATTTATAATTTTGTCACTACCACATATCAACTGTGCAATCTTGGTGAGCTACTCATCCTTCTAACCTTCCATTTCCATTTTTGAATATGGAATAATTAGGGATAATTTAGTGGTATCATAGGATCATTGAAAGGGTTAAATGACATAATCCTCGGAGAGAGCTTAGCACCATGCCTGAAACAGATCCAGTAAATGACAGGGATCTATCACCATCAGCATCACCATCAGCATCACCATCATCACCACCATCATCACCATCATCATCACCATCAGCATTCTCATCACCATCAGCATCATCACCATCAGCATCACCATCATCACCATCATCATCACCATCAGCATCACCATCAGCATCATCATCACCATCAGCATCATCACCATCAGCATCACCAGCATCACCATCAGCATCATCATCACCATCAGCATCATCACCATCTTCATTGCTGATAATTATTCTCCACCATCCTATCACAAACAACTTGTCTGACTGTAGGACAACATTATTATCTATTGATAGAATTTTAAGAATCCTTGGTTGAGTTCTTCAGTCCTGACTGACTCAACCCCTAGCTGCCTTTGAGACACATAGCCCTTGCCAGGCCCTAGTTTTCTCATCTAAAAAACTAAGAGGTGTGCGTGCGTGCATGTGTGTGTGTGTGTTAGTATGTGTGTGTGTGTGTGTGTGTTTGTAGAGGGCTGGCAAGAGTGCTTGAACTAGACATGAATTCTCGTTTGTCTTTCAGTTTTAAACTGTGTATGTTTTATGCTCTATTCAGACACACCAATAATCCATTTTTCAATTTTCATAAAAACATTCCCAGAGTAAATAGTAAATACTGGGCAGCAGACCAGAGGGCCACACTCATACTTTTTGAGTGATAAAAAATAAAAAGAGATATCATTTTTATTGAATTCTGTATTAGTTTGCTAGGAACACTGTAATAAAGTCCTGCAGATTGGGTAGCTTAAACAACAGAAATTTATTTTCTCACAGTTCTGGAGCTTGGAGGTCTGAAATCAAGGTGTTGGCAGAATTGGTTTCTTCAGAAGCCTCTCTCCTTGGCTTGTAGATGCTGTCTTCCTCTGGTGTCTTCATGTGGTCATTCCTCTGCGTGGGTCTGTGTCCTAATCTCCTCTTACATGGTCACTGGATATATTGGATTAGGGCCCCACCCATATGACCTCATTTTGATGCAATGACCTCTTTAAAGACCCTGTCTCCAAATAAGGTCACATTCTGAGCTGCTGAGGTGTTGGAATTCAACACATTAATTTTGGAGGACACAACTCAGCCCTTAAGAAATTCAGCTGTGACCAGGCTTTCTTGTGCTTCGTGGGCACAATCTCTAATCTTTACAACAATGCTGCAAAGCGGGTACTGTGATCCCCATTATTCACATCAGGAAACTGAGGCTCCATGGGGTTAAGTGTCTCACCAACAGTTACTAAGTGATGGAGCTGGAATCAGAACATAGGCCTGTTTTGCATCAAAGCTAGTGCTCTTTCCACTACAGTCTGTTATAGGAAGGAGAGAATCACTGGACCCCTAATGTCCTTACATTCATTTTCTTTCCAAGTCAGAGCAAAAAGTAGCTCTGCCTTCTCTGTTGATGGTGATCGCTCAGGAGAGCAATGCACACCCAGGGACCGTGGCTGAGCCTTCGTCACAGTGGTTGGACAAGCTGACCAAGGCAACGTCCACAAGGAATTCAAGGGACAGCTAAACATCGCCCCTTGGGCTGCTTTGTTCCCTTTAAACAGAGACAAGGGCCTCTGCTTAGGCTCTCCTCCTTTGCCTGGGATTCTCTTTTCTTTTCCCGTTTTACATTAAAACGTTACCCATCCTTCAGGGTCTGGTTGGCGACCTCGGTCACTCCCAAACTCACCCAACTTCCCCCTGTCCAACCTCCTCCAGTCATCTCATCCCTTCACACTGCAGCTCACGTTGGAGACAGGCCAAGTTGGGGGCGATTCTCACTCTGTTACTTACTAGCTGGGCCGCCTGGGTCAGTACGGTAACCTCTCTGAGACCCTTCACGTCCTCATCTATGAATTAGGATTAAAACACCTACCTCACAGGCTTATTGTGAGAGGCAAATTAAGTGAATGAACATAGTAATGGCACTGAGGGCTGTGCCTGGTACCTAGCAGGCTATTAGTAAATAGCATCTTTTAAACTTACATTTTTTCTTCCAGTCTCTGTTGCATGCCTTCCCGATGAGATTGAGAACTTCTTAGGAACAAGGACCATGACTCATGTCAATCCATGAATGCGTGGCATGAATTTAGGCCTACAGAAAGTTCTCAGTGTTTGTTGGTTCGTAATTGTGCACCGTGATTGATTCTATGTGAGATATATAATACAACCTCAAATAACAGACTTGGCTGCTTAATTGCATCAAAAACTATTGGTAGATCACATTTGAGTCCATAATCCCATGAAACCATTCATTCATCCACCATTGATTGACTGCCTCCTAAATGCATCCCCCTTAAGATTCTGTTTCTATGTAGTTTCTTTAGTAGACAGAGGACCATAGGCTGGTGATGGAAAGTGACAGGAGTGTGGGTAGAGCAATGGGATGCTGAAAATGTGGACCTGCAGACCTCAAACCTCCCTCTGCATCAGAAACAGCTGGGACAGATACAGATGCTCAGTCCCCTACCCTGCCAGAAATGCTCATGTAATTGGTCTGGCATGATATTAAAACAACAAATAAACAAATGAAAAGAGGAAAGGAAAAAAAAGAGAAATTCCCCAGGTGCTTGTTCTGACGTGCAGGCAGGGATAAGAACCATTTAAGCAAATGATGCTCAAATACTCCAGGGAACTTCCTTCCAGGGTGGTGGTACCCAGGCAATGTTAAGGGGAGGGGTTGTGCTCAGGGACCAAGCCAGGAGCAGAGCCCTGGACTGGAGGAAGGACGAGGCACCTGGGCAGAGGCTGATCAAATGTGGGCTTGCTTTCACCTCTTGCCTTCCTTCTCCCCAGGGGGAGCCAAGGAGAGTATCCAGGCTGGGGTCCCCAGGGGAGAGGGGCCGAGAACACCAGAGAGCACCGGGAGGGCAGAGCTGTGTAGAGCTTAGGAAATCATTCCCAGAACGAGTCTCACGATTGCCCTATTTATACAGAGCTTGGAATCATAAATTGATGATGACATTGGGTCGTCAGACCACACAGATGTGGTCATTTCAAGAACAGGCTTCTAAACTTGCAAGGTATACAAGCCTCTTCACTCCTGCTCCCACCCCCTCCAGCAAATCGCGGTAGCTCAGGGCTGATGAAGGGTTTCCTGGAGACCAGCTGATCTGAAGCACTGGTTGTTTAGAAGATTTGGGAGAACCGTTCCCTGATGTGTTTCAGGTCAGTTTCACGATGAATGTTTCTGGCCCACATCCCTCCAAAAGAGAATGCTGTTAAAGACCGCTCCAAGGAACCCAGGCCCTCGTCCTCCAAGTGCAGCGATGCTGAGAGTCCTGGCGACTTCTTCCTGGCATAGGAGGCTTATGATGTCAGGGTGCTTGATTTCCCTCCCCCTCTCTTCTAACTTCACAGACAGGAAGACAGAGTCTGAGGAGCCAGGAAGTTGCTCATCTCCCCAGGGTTACTCCTGAGCATGAGGTCGTATCTCCCAGCTTTTTCTAAGACACAGCAGGCTCATATAGGTTGGTGAGTTTTAGTAGACAGTGTCCAGAATTTATAATGTAAAAGGAGAAAGAAATTGGAAATGACATCAGATATGTTCCTTTCCCTTTCTGCCTCTGCTTGTCTCTGAGTTTCTTAGTTGTGCTCTGCCATTTACTGCAGGAATTTGGAATAAATATAAACTTCTCAGGGATTTACCATTAAAGGGGCCCTACTGAAGATACATTGCCTTGACGTGGGGTGCTACTCTGGGCTTTTCGTTGGATTCTGTTCCCTGTTAGCCAAGTTAAACGCCTCCACTAGATTCCTCACTGATGAGAACGGCTGGACGGTTACTGAGACCTTATTGATATAGGTGAGAATAGTGTGTCTTCAGAAGCCTCTCCCCAAACGTAGCAGGAACCCTAAAAACTGAATTGATCTTCAGTTGGTATCACTGTTCAGACTGGTCAGGCTCGCGCCATATTGGTTGTCAAATATTTTTAATATTACCTCTCCCTCGAAACGATGGCCTTCTTCCTTCAAGTGGAGGACCTGCCCTTCACCCTTACCATGTAACTGATGACTGTATGTAGCTGTTTTCTTTCTTCTGTATCCAGAGAACATCCCCTCCCCACAGTGCAGTCCTTCCTGTATCCGTATTTCTACTGAATTGTGATTTTGTGGCCACAAAATAGGCCAACAGAGAAAAGGATGTCAGTTTCATCAAGAGCTATGTCCAGGGAGGCTGGGGGAAGATGGGGACAGTGGACAGTATTGGCCAGTGGCTATTATACAAAAGGGCCAGACATGACCATTTAGGTTGTGACCCTTTATTTGGTCATTATCATGACCAAGATAATCCTTGCTAACTCTGACAAAGGCCAACACTGGGACGAGAGAAAGACGTGGAGTCAGCTTGAATTCCTTTAATGCCCGAGTCCCTCCATGGCTATCACGTACAAAGGGAGGCTCATTAACTATTCAGTTACTATTCGTCTCCTTGATTAACTGCCTCAAACTGGAACCAGCCAGTCCAGTGCACTAAGTCAATGCCTAAAAAGATTAAATTCCCTCCAAAATACCCGATTCATCCCCAAAACAGTTGTTATCCCCAGGCTAAATCAGCCTGCTCCACACTCACAAAAGCCTACTCCCTTCAACAAGGAATGAGTGGTTATGCTTTCCCTGCAGTAGATGCATCTGGTCTTAAATATCTATTCCTGTAACCTAAATTGCAAAGCGTTTTCCAAAAGCTGTTGAGTTGTAGAATTTTAAAAATGTATTTGATTGCCAGATCTGCAAATTGGCTCAGTTTTCCAGGGCCTTATTCTTCCTTCTTTTCCACTGGGGAAGAGGAAAAGGAGACAGCGACAGCTGGTGATTGAAACACAGTCTTCCCTGGCATGTAAGTCTTGGCTGTCTCTCCGTGTGTTATCCTGGTCAGGTCCCCTGGTGGCCCCGGCAACGCCTGGACCAAGAGCTGTCCTTGATGGCGGCTCTCTGGATTCCACTAAGGTCAGGATGAAACCATTGCAGCCGGCATCCCTGGAGCCCTGCACGGCTTTTAGTCACATCTGAGCCTCAGAGAAGTCTGTGAGAGAATTAGAGGAGGTCTGAGTATCCCCATTTCATAGATGAGCAAACTGGATGCAGAGAAGTGTCAAGGATGCAATTAGTTTGTAGTCATCCTGGATCCTAACCCATATCTCCTTAGTCAAGTATTCTTTTCACAAAAACACATGGACATAAAAATGTCAGTCAGGAAAGGAATCTACACAAAGTAGTTTGTCGTGGTCCTCAGACCCATGAGAGGTGGGATTATTCCACGTGATACTCTAACTTTCAAATGCAACAATGATTCATCTGGTCGCTGAAAAAGTTTGTTTTCATTACTAGCATTGTAAAGAGATAGCTATAAAAAAATCAATATATTGAGATATATGTCAATGTTCCATATTATACACTCTAAAAATCTCTAAAATACAACTTGTATTTTTATGACTGAGTCCAGAATTTTTCATACTAATGGGTCATAGCCCATTAATGTGGGTCATAAAGTCAATGGAATGGTTTACTGCCAGAATTCAAAGAAAAAAATAGTGTAAGATAATAGAATAGAATTGAAAATATCAGACTGTGTCACACATAGCAAAGGAAAGTACTGTTCTCTGAATCCTTTTGTTCATATGCTATGTACTGAACCACAAGGTTAAAAGTACTTTGTACTGAGTAGTCTCTCCCTTTTTCTTGCTTTCCCTCTCTTTCCTCTTTCTCCTTTCTCTTTCCTTCCCTCTCTCCTTCTCTATGTCTCTAGGAAAGGTACCCAGACATCTGCCATCTTTGTGCTGTTTGCAGGTACCATCCCCAGCCCTCCCAACCCCCATCCTTCCTAACACCATCCTTCCCTCACCCGGGGTCTGGAGCAGACACTGTTGTCTACATTTGATGTATTTATGCTTTTTCCTTTCTCCCCTTCACTGAAAAGGTCCTTTTGTAGTGCAAACTTTGAGACAGGGTTTGCTAGTTCTTTCTGTGTTTGATAAATGAATTACTGTATCTCTAAACCATCCTATTTCCATTTCAGGCAAGGCAACTCAAACTTGAAGACATGAAATCCCCAAGGAGAACCACTTTGTGCTTCATGATTATTGTGATTTTTTCTTCCCAAGCTACACTGAACTTGAATTTAGAGTCTATTGTTTATCCTTCGGTGAGTAAATCCTTGTCTGCTGTATTTTCCCTGTCACATTTTTCTGATTTCCTGGGAATGTCACAGACGGAAATTGCTTTAAACAAATGTTTAAGGTCTTTGAGAAAATGTCACAAATGGTGGGAGGGGGTGGTGAACATAAGTGGATGTTAAGGTATCTACTGGGCTGCACCTTGCCACACTCTGAAATCAGTGGTAGTGTCAAGGGAACATCCTCCTGGCTTCCCTCCTGAAAAATTTGCCAGGTCTAGGCCTGAAGCCCCGCCCTGTGAAACTGACAACAACATGTACAAAGCAGATTCTGAGGACTGAGCAGGACCTATGCTCTCAAAGTATTCACTTGAACTCCAGCATCAGACTAGAACACATTTCAAAAGGTGTTCATTTGTGTCTGTGTTATAATCACAGACTGATATAGTTGAAAGGGCCATAGATATCATCCAGGCTTTTTGCTAACAAATTAGCCAGGTCGTTTACCTTTGGGAAGTTAATGGGAGTTTAGCTCAACTCAAGAGGGTGATAAGTACCCCCTTGTTCCTTGTGGGAATCCTTGGGATCTTCTTTCCTTAGGCTACTCCATGCACCAGAGACAGGGCGTGTTACTGGTTATGAAATCTCACGAGACTGATGTGATTCTGTGTCTCAGTTTTCTCATCTGTAAAATGATGAAAATAAGAGTATTTATTTACTGATCTCTATGAGAATTAAATTAGTTAATATTTATAAGATGCCTTAGAACTGTGTCTGATACATTTTTTTCACGTCCTTATTGGAGTATAATTGCTTTACAATATTGTGTTAGTTTCTGCCGTACAACAAAGTGAATCAGCTATATGTGCATATATGCCCCCATATCCCCTCCCTCTTGCGTCTCCCTCCCACCCTCCCTATACCACCCCTCTAGGTGGTCACAAAGCAACGAGCTGATCTCCCTGTGCTATGAGGCTGCTTCCCACTAGCTATCTATTTTACATTCATGCCACTCTCTCACTTCATCCCAGCTTACGCTTCCCCCTCCCCGTGTCCTCAAGTCCATTCTCTATGTCTGCATCTTTATTCCTGTCCTGCCCCAGTTTCTTCAGAACCATTTATTTTTAAATTCCATATATATGTGTTAGCATATGGTATTTGTTTTACTCTTTCTGACTTACTTCACTCTGTATGATAGTCTCTAGGTCCATCCACCTCACTACAAATAACTCAATTTCGTTTCTTTTTATGGCTGAGTAATATTCCATTGTGTATATGTGCCACATCTTCTTTATCCATTCATCTGTCGATGGACACTTAGGTTGCTTCCATTTCCTGACTATTGTAAATAGTGCTGCAACAAACATTGTGGTACATGACTCTTTTTGAATTATGGTTTTCTCAGGGTATATGCCCAGTAGTGGGGTTGCTGGGTCATATGGTAGTTCTATTTTTAGATTTTTAAGGAACCTCCATGCTGTTCTCCATAGTGGCTATATCAATTTACATTCCCGTCAGCAGTGCAAGAGGGTTCTCTTTTCTCCACACTCTCTACAGCATTTATTGTTTGTAGATTTTTTTTTTTGGTAGATTTTTTGATGATGGCCATTCTGAGGAGTGTGAGGTGATACCTCGTTGTAATTTTGATTTGCATTTCTCTAATGATTAGTGATGTTGAGCATCCTTTCGTGTGTTTGTTGGCAATCTGTATATCTTCTTTGGAGAAATGTCTATTTAGGTCTTCTGCCCATTTTTGGATTGGGTTGTTTGTTTTTTTGATATTGAGCTGCATGAGCTGCTTGTATATTTTGGAGACTAACCCTTTGTCAGTTGCTTCATTTGCAAATGTTTTCTCCCATTCTGAGGGTTGTCTTTTCGTCTGGTTTATGGTTTCCTTTGCTGTGCAAAAGCTTTTAAGTTTCATTAAGTCCCATTTGTTTATTTTTGTTTTTATTTCCATTTCTCTAGGAGGTGGATCAAAAAGGATCTTGCTGTGATTTATGTCATAGAGTGTTCTGCCTATGTTTTCCTCTAAGAGTCTTATAGTGTCTGACCTTACATTTAGGTCTTTAATCCATTTTGAGTTTATTTTTGTGCATGGTGTTAGGAAGTGTTCTCATTTCATTCTTTTACATGTAGCTGTCCAGTTTTCCCAGCACCACTTATTGAAGAGGCTGTCTTTTCTCCATTGTATATTCTTGTCTCCTTTATCAAAGATAAGGTGACCATATGTACGTGGGTTTATCTCTGGGCTTTCTATCCTGTTCCATTGATCTATATTTCTGTTTTTGTGCCAGTACCATACTGTCGTGATTACTGTAGCTTTGTAGTATAGTCTGAACTCAGGGAGCCTGATTCCACCAGCTCCGTTTTTCTTTCTCAAGATTGCTTGGGCTGTTCAGGGTCTTTTGGGTTTCCATACAAATTGTGAAATGTTTTGCTCTAGTTCTGTGAAAAATGCCATTGGTAGTTTGATAGGGATTGCATTGAACCTGTAGATTTCTTGGGTAATATAGTCATTTTCACAATGTTGATTCTTCCAATCCAAGAACATGGTATATCTCTCCATCTGTCTCTATCATCTTTATTTATTTATTTATTTATTTTTATAAATTTATTTATTTTTGGGTGTGTTGGGTCTTCGTTGCAGTGCGTGGGCTTCTCATTGTGGTGGCTTCTCTAGGCATGTGGGCTTCAGTAGTTGTGGCTCGCAGGCTCTAGAGCACAGGCTCAGTAGCAGTGGCGCATGGGCTTAGTTGCTATGCGGCATGTGGGATCTTCCCGGACCAGAGATGGAACCCATCTCCCCTGCATTGGCAGGCGGATTCTTAACCACTGCCCCACCAGGGAAGCCCTCTATCATCTTTAATTTCTTTCATTAGTGTCTTATAGTTTTCTGCATACAGGTCTTTTGTCTCCTTAGGTAGGTTTATTCCTAGATATTTTATTGTTGTTGTTGCAATATTAAATGGATGTGTTTACTTAATTACTCTTTCAGATTTTTCATTATTAGTGTATAGGAATGCAAGAGATTTCTGTGCATTAATTTTGTATCCTGCTACTTTACCAGATTCATCAATTAGCTCTAGTGGTTTTCTGGTAACATCTTTAGAATTCTTTATATATAGTATCATGTCATCTGCAAACAGTGACAGTTTTACTTCTTGTTTTCTAATTTGTAGTCCTTTTATTTCTTTTTGTTCTCTGATTGCTGGGGCTAAAACTTCCAAAAGTATGTTGAATAATAGTGGTGAGAGTGGGCAACCTTGTCTTGTTCCTGATCTTAGTGGAAATGATTTCAGTTTTTCACCATTGAAAATAATGTTGGCTGTGTATTTGTCATATATGGCCTTTATTATGTTAAGGTACGTTCCCTCTATGCCTACTTTCTGGAGAGTTTTTATCATAAACGGGCGTTGAATTTTGTCGAAAGCTTTTTCTGCATCTATTGAGATGATCATATGGTTTTTCTCCTTCAATTTGTTAGTATGGTGTATCACATTGATTGATTTGCATATATTGAAGAATCCCTGCATTCCTGGGATAAACCCGACTTGATCATGGTGTATGAACCTTCTTATGTGCTGTTGGATTCTGTTTGCCAGTATTCTGTTGAGGTTTTGCATCTATTTTCATCAGTGATATTGGCCTATAGTTTTCTTCTTTTGTGACATCTTTGTCTGGTTTTGGTATCAGGGTGATGGTGGCCTCGTAGAATGAGTTTGGGAGTGTTCCTGCCTCTGCTATATTTTGGAAGAGTTTGAAAAGGATAGGTGTTAGCTCTTTTCTAAATGTTAGATAGAATTCCCCTGTGAAGCCATCTGGTCCTGGACTTTTGTTTGTTGGAAGATTTTTAATCACAGCCTCAATTTCATTCTTTGTGATTGGTCTGTTTATATTTTCTGTTTCTTCCTGGTTCAGTCTCAGAAGGTTGTGCTTTTCTAAGAATTTGTCCATTTCTTCCAGGTTGTCCATTTTTTTGGCATATAGTTACTTGCAGTAATCTCTCATGATCCTTTGTATTTCTGCAGTGTCAGTTGTCAGTTCTCCTTTTTCATTTCTAATTCTGTTGATGTGAGTCCTCCCTTTTTTTCTTGATGAGTCTGGCTAATGTTTTATCAATTTTGTTTATCTTCTCAAAGAACCAGCTTTTAGTTTTATTGATCTCTGCTATAGTTTCCTTCATTTCTTTTTCATTTATTTCTGATCTGATCTTTATGATTTCTTTCCTTCTGCTAACTTTGGGGTTTTTTTTTTTTGTTGTTGTTCTTTTTTCTCTGATTGCTTTAGTTGTAATGTTAGGTTGTTTATTTGAGATGTTTCTTGTTTCTTAAGGTAGAATTGTAATACTATAAACTTCCCTCTTAGAACTGCTTTTGCTGCATCCCATAGGTTTTGGGTCATCGTGTTTTCATTGTCATTTGTTTCTAGGTACTTTTTGGTTTCCTCTTTGATCTCTTCATTGATCTCTTGGTTATTTCATAATGTATTGTTTAGTCTCCATGGGTTTGTATTTTGTTACAGTTTTTTTTCCTGTAATTAATATCTAGTCTCATAGCGTTGTGGTCAGAAAAGATACTTGATATGATTTCAATTTTCTTAAATTTACCAGTGCTTGATTTGTGACCCAAGGTATGATCTATCCTGGAGAATGTTCCATGAACACTTGAGAAGAAAGTGTATTCTGTTGTTTTTGGATGGAATGTCCTATAAATATCAATTAAGTCCATCTTGTTTAATGTGTCATTTAAAGCTTGTGTTTCCTTATTTATTTTTATTTTGGATGATCTGTCCATTGGTGAAAGTGGGGTGTTAAAGTCCCCTACTATTATTGTGTTTCTGTCCATTTCCCCTTTTATGGCTGTTAGCATGTGCCTTATGTATTGAGGCGCTCCTATGTTGGGTGCATAAATATTTACAATTGTTATATCTTCTTCTTGGATTGATCCCTTGATCATTATGTAGTGTCCTTCTTGTCTTTCATAATAGTCTTTATTTTAAAGTCTATTTTGTCTGATATGAGAATTGCTACTCCAGCTTTCTTTTGATTTCCATTTGCAGGGAATATCTTTTTCCGTCCCCTCGCTTTCAGTCTGTATGCGTCCCTAGGTCTGAAGTGGGTCTCTTATAGACAGCATATATATGGGTCTTGTTTTTGTATCCATTCAGCCAGTCTACATCTTTTGGTTGCAGCATTTAATCCATTTACATTTAAGGTAATTATCGTATGTATGTTCCTATTATCATTTTCTTAATTGTTTTGTTTTTGTTATTGTAGGTCTTTTCCTCCTCTTGTATTTCCTGCCTACAGACGTTTCTTTAGCAGTTGTTGTAAAGCTTGTTTGGTGGTGCTGAATTCTCTTAGCTTTTGCTTGTCTGTAAAGGTTTTAATTTATCCATCAAATCTGAATGAGATCCTTGCTGGGTAGAGTAATCTTGGTTGTAGGTTCTTCCCTTTTATTACTTTAAATATGTCCTGCCAGTCCCTTCTGGCTTGCAGAGTTTCTGCTGAAAGATCAGCTGTTAACCTTATGGGGATTCTCTTGTGTGTTATTTGTTGCTTTTCCCTTGCTGCTTTGTATTTAATCCCTTGTATTTAATTTTTGATAGTTTGATTAATATGTGTCTTGGAGTGTTTCCCCTTGGATTTATCCTGTATGGGACTCTCTGCGCTTCCTGGACTTTTTCCTTTCCCATATTAGGGAAGTTTTCAACTATAATCTCTTCAAATATTTTCTCAGTCCCTTTCTTTTTCTCTTCTTCTTCTGAGACTCCTATAATTTGAATGTTCGTGCATTTAATGTTGTCCCAGGGGTCTCTGAGACTGTCCTCAATTCTTTTCATTCTTTTTTCTTTATTCTGCTCTGCGGTAGTTATTTCCACTATTTTATCTTCCAGGTCACTTATCTGTTCATCTGCCTCAGTTATTCTGCTATTGATCCCTTCTAGTGAATTTTTCATTTCATTTACTGTGTTTTTCATCATTGTTTGTTTGCTCTTTAGTTCTTCTAGGTCCTTGTTAAACGTTTCTTGTATTTTCTCTATTCTATTTCCAAGATTTTGGATCATCTTTACTGTCATTATTCTGAATTCTTTTTCAGGTAGACTGCCTATTTCCTCTTCATTTGTTTGGTCTGGTGGGTTTTTACCTTGCTCCTTCATCTGCTGTATGTTTCTCTGTCTTCTCATTTTGCTTAACTTACTGTGTTTGGGGTCTCCTTTTCACAGGCTGCAGGTTTGTAGTTCCCGTTGTTTTTGGTGTCTGCCCCCAGTGGCTAAGGTTGGTTTAGTGGCTTGTGTAGGCCTCCTGGTGGAGGGGACTGGTGCCTGTGTTCTAGTGGATGAGGCTGGATCTTGTCTTTCGGGTGGGCAGGACCACATCTGGTGGTGTGTTTTGGGTGTCTGTGAACTTACTATGATTTTAGGCAGCCTCTCTGCTAATGGGTGGGGTTGTGTTCCTGTCTTGCTAGTTGTTTGGCATGGGGAGTCCAGCACTAGAGCTTGCTGGTCGTTGATTGGAGCTGGGTCTTAGCATTGAGACGGAGATCTCTGGGAGAGCTCTCGACAATTGATATTACGTGGGGCCGGGAGGTCCCTGGTGGACCAATGTCCTGAACTCGGCTCTCCCACATCAGAGGCTCAGGCCTGACACCTGGCCAGAGCACCAAGACCCTGTCAGCCTCACAGTTTTTAATTCTTCTGATTTCCACAGCTCTACTTCCCATCTGTGTTTCAGCCAGTCACACAGCTGCTAGTGTTGAAGGGTCTCCTGCTGAGGCGGGGGTTGGATGTGGCTCACTGTGGGGACAAGACACTGGCAGCAGAAGTTCTGGGAAGTACTCTTTGGTTTGAGCCTTCCCGTAGTCCCGATAACATAGTTTTTATTTTTGCAATAAATCTTTTCAGTAGCAGTGAGCAGAGCCAGGAATACGCTTGGTCAACAAAATAATGCTGAGCACAGTCCTCTTAAAATCTGACTGCAGCATCAATAAAAGTAAAATCATAATGAAGGAGCAGAAAAGGAAATATAAAACAGAATTTTGGAGACAAGAAGACAAATAGTCAACTGGCGATCAAATTGGAAAACTCAAGAAAACTGAATCTTAAGCCAACAGTGGAGAAAGCTAACTTAATATTCATCAAAACATTCAAGAATTGATGAAACCCTCTGAAAGTGGGGCATGAAGAGAATGCTGATACAAGGAGACTGGTTGAAGGATGTGTGAAAAGTGGTTGGGTCCCTATATCCCCTCTCCCATGCCGTGAACTTGGGCAAGCTGCCCTTCCTCCACCCTGGCAGAAGTCTGGAAGTTTATTCTCTGGAGAGGGTGAAATGCAGCGTCTTTTTATCTGATACACTCGAATATAGTCACAGATGTATCCTTCCAGAATCAGAAACACTCACGACTGACTCACACAGGTTACATGAGATTTTTCTCCAACAGGCGTTTGGAAAAAAAAAAAAGAAGTATGAGTCCTGACTGCCCTCCATCTCCTGACCCAGTAAACTCCCTGTGCCTCATACATTTTTTAAAGGCTCTATCAGTGTTTGCTATTATGATTTCTCTTCTTGTAATAGCATTTTTTCTACTGACTTTTTAAAAAGATATTTAGTGCTACTTTATCCAGTCTGTCACTATAGTTAGAGCTTCACTGGTAGATTTTACCATGAGAAAATGTCTCTTTTTGCCCTGCTTGGTACTTTTCAATTTTAATTCTTTGTCTTATATTCCAATGGTCAGTTCTGTTTTTTATTTGTGTTTGCCTGATCTTTGTTCTTTACTTTTTTTTAGCTTTCAGTATATTCCTTTGTTCTACTGGTTCTCTTATAAACAAGGAATGTTTGAGGTTCTTTTTTTTTCATTTGACTGTGATTTGGGGAGTATAATTTATTCACATTTGATGTCATATTTAAAATGCTTGCTCTTACTTTCAGGATGTTTTTTTATGAGTATATGCATTTCCTTCCTCGCTTCTGTTTTTGTGTCTTTCTTTGTTTGGACCTAGGTTTTATCTTTTTTATTTCTCTCATGACTTGGGAGGTATACTTTGTATGTCTTCTTCCAAACTCCGCTATGCGGGATGCAGCCCATGCAATCATATGCGGCAGCTTGCTCTCATAAATAGAGGAGGGAAACATTACTTTTCCTGTGAGTTTGCACGGTCAGTACAGAGCTCTACTTCCCCCAAGCATGTGGGGAGAAAGCCGGAGCCTGAAGTGATCTCAGCAATGGGGTCAGCCTTACCTCTGTTCCAGAGTTTCCCAGTGTTCCTAGCTGCAGCAGTGCCCTCCCACTGGGCCAGCTCGGCCCTCATCACAGCATCCTTAACAAAGTCACTCCATCTGTCTCGTGGCCCAGGCTGATCAGGGGATACGTCTCCCAGGACTGCTGGTGGAACTTTAAATTTGTCTTCCTGAAAGCTCCCACCACCATGCCAAAAGGCCCCAATTGTCCCCCCTAGATCTGCCTTCAAGATATAATATCTTCATCCAGCCTAGAGGCTGAAGACCTCCATTGGAGACGTGCCCTTGAACCTGCCTTATCAGCTCAGCCTAAGCTGCCACTCAGCTCCCACTTCTACCATTTTAAAAGCAACATGGGGTGATGAGCTTTTAAAAAAAACTGTGGTAAATACAAAATGTACCATCTTCACCATTTTTAAGTGTATAGTTTAGTAGTGTTAAATATATTCACATTTTCCTGCAGCCAATCTCCAGAACCATCTCGCAAAACTGAAACTCTGTAAACAGTAAACGATGCCTCCCTAGCTCTGCACCCCCTAGTTCCTGGAACTCACTGTTCTACTTTCTGTCGCCATGATTTTGGCTACTCCAGGTACCTCATACAAGTGGAATCATATAGTATTTGTCTTTTCATGACTGCCTTATTTCACTTAGAATAATGTCCTAAAAATGTATCTATGTTGTAGTCTGCATCAGAATTTCCTTCCTTTCTTAAGTCTGAACATGGACCCATTGTATGTATATCCTACTTTGTTGATCCATTTATCCATCAAATGGATCGTACGGTAGTTTTTTTTTAAATTAATTCATTTATGTATTTATTTTTGGCCGTGTTGGGTCTTCGTTGCTGCTCGCGGGCTTTCTCTAGCTGTGGCAAGTGGGGGCTACTCTTCGTTGCGGTGCGCGGGCTTCTTATTGTGGAGCACAGACTCTAGGCGAGCGGGCTTCAGTCGTTGTAGCACGTGGGCTCAGTAGTTGTGGCGCATGGGCTTCGTTGTTCCGTGGCATGTGGGATCTTCCCGGAGCAGGGCTCGAACCTGTGTCCCCTGCACCAGCAGGTGGATTCTTAACCACTGCGCCACCAGGGAAGCCCCTAAAAAAGCAGTTTTCTTCACCCGATTCTAGACCTGCTGAATCGGATTAAGGGAGGGAGGGAGGTGATCCTTATGCCCACAGAGATTTGAAATGCTCTGCATGAGAGGATTGAAATGTTCCTTGATTTTAACCCACAACTGCCGGCAGCAAGTCCTTAATTTTTTAGCACCCCTGGAAAATGGGAGAAATGAAATCTCAGCTTGGGAGAGCTTCCCAAAAGTGACCACCAGTAGTCACCTTCTCCTGGGCTGAGTTCCCCAGCAGCAAGCCATGGAGAGTGGACAGAGAAAGCTTCCTGGTGGCTCCCCTTCCCCAACCCCAAGCCCCAGGGAGGATGGAGACAGCAAGGCAGCGGAAGAACTCTTCCTTCTGCCCAGGCACGGAGCCAGAGAAGGCTCCAGGGCAAGCCGCACAGGAACCAGCCCTGTACATTGACTTTGTTATTTCTTGCTTTCTGCACATTGCGGTAGACCTGAACTAACCTCACTGCAAACGAAGCAGCACCCTGGGCTTTGGAAATTCTAATCATCAGCCATCATTCCTCTGTTCATATCTTCAAGAACATTTGTGAACTCTCAGGTCCCGCCACAGTTCCTGTGGATGTGAATACTAGTCATTGAAAAGAAGGAGGGGGTGGAGGAGACAACAGAGAAAGAAAGAGAAAAGACACTAGTTAAGAGATACTGGGTCACCGAGGGGAGCCCAGTTCCCCCACAGTTTCCGGGGTACCTCCTGATAAGACTGTGCCATACCTATGTGGATAAGCGCAAACTTAGGATGCAGGCTAGCTGGGTTTGAGTCCTGATTCTGCCATTTCAAGGCTGTGTGACCTTAGGCAAGTTATTTGACCTCTCTGCACCTGTGTTTTCTCATCCGTGAAATGGAGATAATAACGGTATCTACGCCTCAGATTGTCATGAGGATTAAATAAATAAGCACACACCAAGTACTTAACAGTGCCTGGCACAGGGTGTTGAAGAAGTGTTAGGAATTATTGTTTTTGTTATCATTATGAGGTGAGATAACTAGGAAAAAATGGTAGAGACCACAGGTGGCAGAGCTCTCTGTCTCTCGGGGGGTGTTCGTTGGTGCATGGGGTTCATGGTAAAGCACACACCCTGGAGGGCAGGGGTTATCTGGCTCTTCTACTGAGACTTAAGGAAGTTTGGATTGGGAAACACATCATAGGAAAATTCACTTGGAGGCAGGGATGAGCTAGGAGCCCCATATCAGGTCGAGGTAAGGTTATAAGCTACGGAGCTGGCAGTGAACTCAGCAGCAAAGCCAATCAATGTCAGGTCTTAAACAAAGAAGCCACGTGATGACAGTAGATGAGCTTTATGGAGATGAAGCAAGTGGCAGTATGCAAATGAGGGGGGTCCATGTGAATGGTGTCCCTAGGACAGCGTGATGCCCTGTCCCAGAATAGCACTTACTCTGTCATCAAAACTATTCTAGTGTTTTTCATTGATTAATCATTTGATCCTCACAGCAACCTCATGAGGTAAGCTATTTTTATCGCTCTACCTTAGGTGAGTACTGAGGCACTGAGAGGTTAAGTAACTTGCCCAAGGTCACACAGCCATTTTATGGCAGAGTTAGGATTTGAATTCAATTTCTGCAGAGTCCTTATGCTTAATTATTGTACTATACGATCTAACTAACATTTATTAAGAGCTTACTATGTTCCACGTGGCGGTTGGCTTATTTCTCATAACAATTCTATGAGGTCAGCACTATTATTATTCCATTTTACAGAAAAGAAAACTGAGGCTCAGAGAGGACGAGTAACTTCCTTAAGGTCGCGTAGCTAGTAAGGGCCTGTACCCAGGCATTCTGGCTCTAGAGCTGGCTCTCAAAGCCCCTGCCTCAGAAGGCAACCATCGAACCATCTAGGAGAAAAAGGGCCAGAGGAGGAGAAAATAATTTCTAAGCCTGCACAATCTAAACAGCCCTAATGCTGCAGAAATATTAGGGTGGGGACAGGCCGAGTGTGGAGGGGAGGTCGTGAGACTCGTCTAAAAGGTCATGCGAATGACTCAGGGTTCAAGTCTCAGTACAGTGGAGGACAGCGTCATTTATATTTCTCGACAGGCCTCAAGCTGCAGGAACTCTGAGAAACTCAGATAGGCTGATTTCTTCCGCTCCTGCATCTAGAGACTGGTCTATAAAAAGTCGATGCCCAGATCATACCACAGAGACGAATCCATTTCATTTCCCCGACCCTTCAATCACTGGTTGCCCGCCATCCCCGGGGCACGAGGTGCTGACCCAGCATCTGCAGCCCTCCCCTCAGCTTGAACATCCCGGGGCATGTGAACAGAGAGCCATTGTGAAAAGACGTCTCTAACACTCACTGACTATTTTCTAAAATGTTCTTTCAGCTTCTCCATGAACATGAAATAGCAGGGGCGGACCCAATAAGGCAAAAACGAGCCGGTATGTAACCCTTTGCTTGGCCATTTTTCTTGTAAATCCCAACAATGACATTTGTTTTAACTTTTTGAAACACTGGGATCCACATAATACAGTCTCTGAGCACCTCAGTGTTCAGTTTCTAGAAGTAACTGCAAAGGAACTCCATTCTCTATCCAATGACATTAAAGGGGTCTTATCAGCACATTCAGGGCTCGTGTCCTCTCCCGTCACCTCTCCTCAGAGCCTGAAGATTTCCCCGAGGCCCCTTCCTTCAGCTGCCCTCTGCCACCACAAAAAGCCTGCTTCTCTCTTCTCAGCCCAGCAGCCTTGCCTTTTTTCTTTTTCTTTTTCTCTTTTAACCTCGTCTCCTCTCACTCAGCACTTTATTTTGTGGATCAGTTGAATCGCTAGACCCAAGTCCTTTTCTGCCTGCCACTCCAGGTGCCCACTGAATTCCCAAGAAGCTGTCTGGAAAACACAGGGCTCTGCCCTTTGGAGGGTTGGGGGCAGGGGAGAGCTGTGAACACCTGCATGGTGATGGTCAGTGTCTCCTCCCTCATGTGGGACCCTGAGCAGGTAGGTACATCTGGAGGCTGCATTTTCCAAGGACCAGCTCCTCCCACCACAGCAACCTTGCAAAAGCATCAACCTGATTTTCTCATTTCCCTGCAGAAAATCCTTCAAGGGCTGCCAATTGCTTTGGAGATAAAATCTGATTATCCGCTCACTGGACCCTAAGTGCTTTGCCCACTCACTCTCCTTCTGCTGCTTTTCGCAGAGTCAGTATCCCACTCACCACACCCCTTTGCTTGTCTGGGGGACTCAATTCACATAGGCTCCTGCCCTGGAAGGGAGGGGCTGTGTTCCTGGGTTCCCCTTACCCACAATACATCCTCGTAGCCCAACATTTATCCCAATGCATTGTAATTCTTTTGCTTCCTGTTTGCCACTCCCAGGAGACATGAGCTCCCTTGAACCCTCTTCCTCTCTGCAGCCTGGCATGTAGCCCAGTGTCCCAACAGATGAGTGAACAAATAAAGAGAAGGCATGTCTCTGTCATAGCTGTCCCTGTGTGAGTTCAGAGGATATGTTCCTTTTTGCTAAGAGTCTACTGGCTTCGTGGCTGGACCAACCGTCTAGAAACTTCTTCACTTGTAACATTGGGACTGAATCCTTTTCCAAGCATGTTGGGACTTGGTCTGTTCAGTCTGGTGGTCTAAAAGAGACTTTAGGCTGCCAGAGGGAGCAGGCTTGCCCCAAGGGCAGGATAAAGGCATCCGGTAGAGCCCCTTACAGGGCCATAACAAGATCCGCCTGCTGCCCCGTGCGTGAAATGAGAATTCAACCAGTGCTTGCCGGAAGTTCATACCATGGGTCCTCTCTCCGTCCCTTCCTTCCCTTTTTTTTCTATTTTAACCTTGTTTTATATCCCTATGGGATCCTCACTCGCCCTCCTCTCCTTCCCTAAAGTGATCTACAGCACAGACTGTACTTTGTACCTCCTGTGCTTTAAAACAAGCATTATCACCTCTACCCACCCCTCCCCCACGACAACCCCTTGAACCCTCCCACCCCCATGACAGGAACAGGACCAGAGATGTCCCCACTCAATATTTTGAAAGACTTTTCTTCTTAAAATCAAACCACTTGCGTTAAGTTCCAGCCCCAGGTTCTGCCAGCTTCTTCTAGGGCTCAGGCTGCCACCTGCCTTGGAACCAGTTGGTGACCCGACACCTGGAAAAGTAACATCTTTCTGCACTTCCAGTTCTAGCTATTTGTGATCCCTGGTGCCAGCATGAGAGGTTAGCCCTCAGAGAGGAAACCACTTCCACTTCTAAGGATTTGACATTCCAAAACTTTTCCAGACGTGCTTTCATTACAAACAGTCACGAAGATGATAAATCAACATGAAAACATGTTTTCCATTTTTTATACATGGTTTGGGCCTCTCTAGGGTCATTCTGGAGGTGTTAATGGCTCAACCCGTCATCTGCAGAAGAAGGATTGGCCTTGGTACTTGTACAAAATCACTGAAGTAAGAAGTGGTCATGGAAAGGCCCAGGCACTGGGCCGCAGATGCTCAGAATATAAGTTGCCATTAAGAGCATCGCTCTCCAGGAAAACTAGGAAAGCAAGCCATAGGAAGGTTACGTTCAGCAGATGCCACACAGAAGCGTCTGTGTTCTGGAGCCTTCGTGCCAGAAAGTGGCAAACAAAGTTTCCAAGAGAAAGAGAATTCTCAGAAGGAATTTCCTTCTGAGGCACTGGACCAACTCTTCAGAGCTTTAAAGTTTGATCCTTTAAAGGTAGGATCAACACTCACATTTATTCTCAGAGCTGTGGACTTCTTCCTTTACCACATGTTATGTATCACAAATATATCACACACATCCAAACACACACACATGTATATACATACATACAATACAAATACATTTTTACCGTACAGGGTTGTTGAGAAGATTAAATAATAGTATGTACTTATTTTTTAAATGTTAATATAGTTATCTGGGGGGGGGTATTTGATGTTTTTGTTTGCTTTAATGGTTTTTAAAATTAAAAACAAATTTAATGGACTTATTTATAAAAATATCGCATTTGACAGAGCCTGACATATACCTGGTACGGAGAAGGTTTTGTAGAACTACTGAAGGCAGGAGGTTGGATGCCACGATATTAGCATTTTAGGAAAACTATCTCAAAACTCTGTGGGGGCGGAGAAACCTTCACCAGAAACTCGGAGGCCAGAGGCAAGAAGAGTATGAACCTGCTTGTTAGTGGCTCTTGGGGAGCAGAGGGAAATAAGCATCCGTCAAAGCCTCCAGAGTTCTGTCCTGATTCCACCAGGAAGTGGATTCTAGACCAGCCGAGAGGCTGGCACAGAGAAGGCATTGGTGGAAGCCATCTGAAGTGAAAATTTGCCAGATGGTTACGGTTGAAGGAATTAGATGAAGAGGTTAGTGCCGGGAGACCAGCAAGGATGCTAGGCAGTGTGGACCGTCATCGGCCCTGGTACATGGAATGACGTTAGGAAAGGAACATGGCGAACGCTTGTGAGAGACATTTGGAGAATTGGGTCAAAAGGACTTGGGGACAGACTTGACATAGGGGTGACAGGAGGGATGATTTATATGATACTTGGGAGTGCACAGACCCGGGTGACTGGGGAGGTGGAGGCCACGGGTAGAAGCCGGAGCTGGAATGAAAATCTTATTTTGGAAGTACAACAGTCAGCGGGAAATTTAGTCTTAAGGACAATCTTCACAGGGGACTGAAAGCAGAAGTTTCTTGGGAATTCCCTGGGGGTCCAGTGGTTAAGGCTCCGTGCTTCCACTGCAGGGGGCACGGGTTCGATCCCTGGTTGGAGAATTAAGATCCTGCATGCGTGCGACCAAAAATAAATAAAGTGCCGGGATGGACTGATTTTAAAGGTTTTGTTTTCTAAAAAGAGGCTTCTTAGGTTGGAAGTAACGCAAATGTGTCCTCAGCATCAGTTATGAAGTTCCCCATGTCAGATTTCTGAGCTTAACTGGGAACGTGTCTTGGGTCCTGGGCTGAAGAGTCCCCACTGGTGCTTCTTTGGTTTCAAAAGGAATGGCTGGTAGGAGAAAGGGAGACCCAGGGTGTCCTAAGCCCGAGCTGGAGGCACTATACATCTTCACAGATCCAGTGAGAGCAAGGTTCCTACCAGATTGGTTGCCAGCTGCCAGCTCGGAAATCCTGACCTTTCTGCAGACCTGCAGCCCCGCCGGCTGTGCTGTCTCCTTTTGATCTGTGTTCAGGAAATGCTGTGCATTCTCCAGGTTGAGAAACACATTTGGGGATTTTCCTGGCTTTAATCTTTCTTATGATAACTTGTGGCATTTCGTGCTCTGAGCAGGCGGTAGTGGTGGCAAAGTAAGAAGAGAAGGCTGGTTCTCTCTGCCTGGTGGGTTTTTTGTTTTGTTTTTTTTTTTTTTTGCTTACCTGTCTCAAAAGTGAGACCTGATTGGAAGACAATTAGGTTTAGTTGACCTACCAGCAGATGGCTGCATAGATGTTAATCCGTACACTTATTATGATCAGTATTATTATTTCTACACGCTGTTTCAGAATGGCTATTATATGCTAGGCAATTTGCTAGGGGTCTTCATACCACAACTCCTTAACAACGAATTCTGCAGAGAAAATAGTGCTCCTGATTTACAGATGAGCAAAGCGTGGCTCACAGGGGTTCAGTAGCCTCCCAGGTGAGAGGGCATTTACCCCAGCTCTCTAGGCTCCAAGTCCTAGCTCAGAGTTAAGAGTCAGAGTTTTCAACATGACTTTCTGGATCTTGCCTATGAGATTCCGTGCCATGATTTTTTTTTTTTTTTTTTTTAGCAAAGAAGTGTTTTTAATATTTAATTAGTATACATTTATTAAGCACCTATCGGGCACAAAGAACATAAAACATGCTGACTGCTGCTATCAACTTTTAATCTGGTTGTAAGGATAGGATATGCACGCACCCTAAGTTAAATTCGAATTCTGTAAATATCAAAAGCAGAGTCATCCCGTATTGGGAGCCTGAAAAAGGCAAAGCTACTGGCTGGAAAATGGTAGGAGCTACAGAGAGATAGGTCTGGGCTAAATGTAAGTTTCTAACAGAACTAACTAAAGGTGGGTTGGACCGTCTTATGTGGAGGTGAGTTTCATGTCATGCAAGGTATTTAAGCCAATCTGAATAAGCACCTGGCAGGAGCGTTTATAGGGGGAATCACGGCATCTGATGAGTGGTTACCCAAGATGATCTTCAAAATACTCAACTTCACGATGCCTTGATTCTGTGAGTCCTCAGGTCACTGAGCACACACAGGCTCAGAGAGTGATCAGGAAAGAATTGATTGAGGTTGAGGCATGAAAGGAGGAGCAGAAATGGGACAGAAGAAGGGAGGGAGGAGGGAGCTCCAGGCAGAGGGAGTACGAGGAGATTCTTGATGGCCTGGGGCTTTTTCTTACGCATGTATTGCAGAAGGAAACTGTGTTCTCGCTAACCACATTTAGAGGAAGTTTACGCAGCTGTGATTCTCGGGGCAGATTTGTTGAGTGAGGGGCTCTAGCATCACTTTACATGGGGCTGACTTTGATGATTTGGGTGTATGATGAGCTAGTAGAATTGATTCTTTTCTCCAGGCCTCATGGCCCATTGTTTTATGCCACAGTGCTGCCCTCCCTCTCCCCCATCCATGCCTGCCCCCCAGACCATAGCCATAGTGTGAACAAACCTTTCAAAACCTAAAGGGAGGACAGGATCTTTGACTCTCTCCTGACAAAGGTACAGCAGACCCAGATGATGCTGCCAAATTGGTACCTACGAGAACGTGTCAAGAAAAAAAGCAGAGCAGGTGGCTTTTAATATTTACCTGCTACAGGACGAAGGGGGAGAAAGAAATCTAAATCTTCCGTGATAAGGAAGCATATGGGCCCCTTTGGTCAAGAGAAAACCGCACGAACCTCGTTTCTCCTGAGCGATGTCAGCAGGCCCCACTCTCTTGCAGGTGAGAGGTTCATTTATACACTGATTTAGGCCCCGACTTCTGAGAAGCTGTAATTACCAGTAGAGTGGCCAGGCAAAAATAGTCTTGTTTGCTTAAACAGCTGTGATGAAGACCCAGAACTGCTTGTCACAGTTTGTGGCCAACTTTCCAGAAATGTCTCTATAAGATAAGTGCGGGCACTGATTAATGGGAAAGGAGAGGGGAAATCCTGGTTGGTTTGTGCCTCCCAGGCCAGCGATAAGCCTGCGTCTGTGACACTGATGACCCCTGGAATGTGCTACCTTCCACTGGGGCATCGGTGAGTCAGAAGAACTCAGACAAACAACACCAGGGCGAAGGAGCCCGAGGCGAAGCGAACACATTGAACTGTCTGGAATCAGGTGGTCCAGGGGCAGCAGAGAAGCATGGAAGGGTCTCTAAAATACACACTTACACAGAGTGGGAGGAACCTTCCTGTTCCTCCTGGGTCCCTTGTAGCCTGGGGCAAGCCCACCAGGATCGCTTTCCGAAGCTCTGAAGTCCTCAGGTTTGGAGGAGGTGAGGTGGACAGGGCGTGGCCTTTCGACCCCAAATCTTGGGCCCCTGACCCCACCCTACACAAGTCATACTAATCCTGAGCATCTGAGCTTCTTCCGTTAATCAGATGCTCTTCCTGGGCATTACAGGGACTGGAGGCCCAGTGGTGTTTCTGTGTTCTGCTTGCCCATAACACCAGGATGCTTTGGGTTCAGGGCCAAGCCAATGGTCGCTGGTAGGTCCAGCCAAGCTATCTCTATCTTTGAAGTTATTAATTACTGCATGCCCACCCCACCTCCAAAACATCCTTTATTCTCTTTTCCTGAGGAACACGTGGCACCATTAAGGGAGAAATGATTCTACCAGTCACACTGTCAGAGTGAGGTAATGGCAAGAACCCCGTTCTAGAAGTCCAGAGATCCAAGTTCTGGTCCTGTGGACACCACCAACAAGCAGCAGAAGCTGGGGAAAGTCATTTACTCTTTGGGGGAATCATTTTTCTCATGCCTAAAAGCAGAGATTTCTGGGACTAACTTATAAATATTCTACTTTGACTCACCTGGGTCGAGGCCCCACAGTATCTGTGTGTGTAGAATCCCTACGTGTGGATATCATCAGTCAGGAGCGGGGACCACGGGAATAGATGATCGCCAAGGGCAGACCTGTAGCCTTCTGAGTTACTATGGTGTTTTCGAGCCTGTTTTGAAGAATTGACCATTTTCAAGAAGACATTTCTCTCTCTATTAAATGTTTCCCATCCTTATCAGTCTCTATAGAGGACTGATGCTCAGGCTGAGGGTTACTCTGAACCCCCCTTAGAAGTTGTCAAGAACATAAAAGGTGGCTGAGGGGAAGGGGGCCTTATAGGCTGGTGCTTCAATTCATATTTGCACAAACGCCATAGACTAGAACTCGCTCAAGTCACAGGAACTGTCCTCTTAGTCGTATTTTAAGCTTTTGGCTCAGCTCCTTGTAGGACCTCAGCGGAAGAACTACCTTGGCTTCAGTGGGGAATGATGACATCCAGGAAGCACCATGTGCTTTTCAGGCACATGCTCGTTCTCCAATTACATCTGTAAAGAGCAGAAAGAGGTGGGCTCAGGGATGGGTGATACTCACGACCCTCAGGCAGGCATGGAAATCATGCTGGGATCAGACCCTGGGAGGCAATAATGCAGGTGATGGAGTGGGTGATACGGGATTGTTACTGACCTCACTCATCTCAAAAGCAGCTGCCGTCCAGGAAATCCTGTTTACATTCATTCCTGGCAGGAGAGTAGACTGACCACAGCAAAGAGGATCCTGGAGCTTCTGAATCCTCCGGAGGGTATAAACATTGCTGCATTACTTTTCAGGAAAAAGAATGTGCTCTAAAACAGAGCTTATAAATACCATGCAGCCGCCCTTCTTGCAGATGTTCCCAGCAGGCCACATACTATGTCTAGGGTTAGGATCACTCAGATTAAGATTAGCAGTCCTTCCAGGAAGCTTGTCTGCATCACAGAACCGTTTGCAAATCAGAAAGAAAACAGGAAATTTCAAGCAATGCCATAATATCGTGACAAACTGAGATTCCGCACTGGGTTTTAAAAGTCACCGTGTTCTACTTGTAAATACATTTTTATAAGGAGGAAACATACCGCAAGATGCATTCCAAATTTTAAGAAAATGTGCACAGATATTTTTTACAGTTTGAGTTAATTACAGCAAGTTGAAGGATGCCAAAATGAAATAATTCTCAACAAGGTTGATAAGTAAAACCAAACTCCTAGACAAACATAGTTTACAGCTGTAAGTGGACAAATATTACCATTTTCTACAATAAACATTTATCAGTTGGAGTTTCCCATAGCAAACGTACTCCATTTTAGTGTTTCTCATAAATAATCCTTGGAACATTTAAAACAAATCTTGTGATATTATGGGGGAAATTCTTTGTCATTTTAGAAAACAGACATAGAACTTTAATGTTATGGTTTTATATATATACATATATGTATATATATGTATCGTACTTCCAGATTTTACTTATATTTTAAAGTAAAAGGCTTGCAGGTATTCACTAATCTTTTCCTTATTTAACTGACAGGATAAAATAAGCCACAACTTGTCTTCTCAAGGCATCAGTATTAAAAATTCTCCTATTTTTTGAAGGTTCGTCATTAGCTACTAACCAAGCCCATGGCTTCTGCTCCAGTTATATATTTCAACCAGGAATGAGCCAAAGATTCTGGCCATGACAGAAAGGTGAATCTGTGATTCAACTCAGAAATCACAGGTTTATCAAGAATTGATTGGACATGAATTTATTATGTGCTGGGCTGCATGCCAGATGGAGTGGGTACGGCCATGAGAAGTAAAAGAAGCCGTTTCTGCCCTTGAGAACTTACAACCAACAGCCCAGACATGATGTAATAGTGGTAATTATGCAGGAACATTCCAATAGATCTATTGTCTGGCTTGCCTGGATTGGGAAACAGACTCATCTAGAATGCCAGCCAGGCAACCCGTCTTGAGACAATTTGGAAGAACAATGAATTGCTGAAGATCTCTTTTATTTTAATTTCCAATTTGCCAATTTTGCTTTTGTTGAGTACCTAGCATGTGCTGAACACCAGAGATACAGAGTAAGAACAAAGAGCCCAAGCTTTGCACACAGGCTAAGAACAAAGGGAATTAACTACATGACTCTTCCCAGAGGTCTTCAGGCCGTGAGTGCGTCCTTCAGCTCTCAGAATACATGCATGACCACTGACTGGTGTCAGAAACATACTGACTCATGCTGGTGAGTCAGGACCGTGGCTTTTATTGTCTAGATGGTTGCCAGGCCTCCCTGCCGGGTCTCCCTTTTTCTATTCGTGTCCCATTCGAGTCCGTTTTCCACACAGTCACCCTTGGCCTTGGACACCAAGGGGGGTGTGGGAATGGAGAGGATGGACAAGTCCTCAGCTTGGCCTGTGAAGCTCTCAAATGGCCAGAGACCACAGCACTGATACGAGCTAGATCTGTTTCCTTTCTCCTCTAATATAGCAGAGTCGTAGAGAGGAAGAATCATGAAGGGAGGGCTTGGTGGTGATCAGTAAACAAACTTATTTTTCTCTAAAAAAGTTCATTAGAAATTCTTAAAGGGTGATGTGTCCAGCATCCACATGTCCCCGTCATTAGCTTTTTTTTTTAAAATTTTAATTTTTATATTTATTTATTTATTTAACTGCACCACACGACATGCGGGATCTTAGTTCCCCGACCAGGCATCGAACCCATGACCCCTGCAGTGGAAGCGTGGAGCCCTAACCACTGGACCCCAGGGGATTCCCAAGAAACTTCTGCTTTTTATTTTATATTGGAGTCTAGTTGATTTACAATGCTGTGTTAGTTTCAGGTGTACAGCAAAGTGATTCAGTTATACACGTACATATATCTCTATTCTTTCTCAGATTCTTTTCCCCTATAGGTTATCACAGAACACTGAGCAGAGTTCCCTGTGCTATGCAGTAGGTCCTTGTTGGTTATCTATCTTATATATAGTAGTGTGCGTCCGTTCATCCCAACCACCTAATTAAAACGTCATTGGCTTTAAGCGCTGAAAGGTCCATCACGTTCTCTCTCTGCCCACCACAGTGAGTTCTCACAGCCTTCATATGCTTTCATTCCAGCTGCCGTGAGCAGTCCTGCAGCCCAAGAGTTCACTGTCAATGTTGAGGTCAGTTTTGAAGATGCCTCCTTCCTGGAGCCTAGCAAAGCTTACTTGAAAAACCTCAGTTTTCCAGTTCAAGGGGATGACGCTGACCCAGCTACCAGCATTTTGAGCATCGAGGTGACAACAGGTGAGTAGAAGACCCATTGCTTGAAATAGGAGGATTGGGCCAATCAGGAGAAATGTTGCTTTGAGCCCCTTCCTGTTAGAGGGGGATGTGGGGTTTGGAGGGGGGTAGCCTGGGGAGAGTTGACCTCAGAGAGGAGGTAATGGCTGGGTAAGGAAGATTAGACTTACTGACCATGATACTCATATCTAAGCACCCCAAATTTTCTCCGTTCCCCTCTTCCTGTGCCTCCCCCACCCACTCTTCCAACAGCTTATCTTACGATCCTTTCAAGAAAGGCATGTTTTTTAATCAAATTTTTTAAATTGGAGTATAGTTGATTTACAATGTTAGTTTCTGCTGTACAGCAAAGTGAGTCAGTTATACATACACATATATCCACTCTTTTTTTAGATTCTGTTTCCATATCGGTCATTACAAAGCATTGAATAGAGTTTCTTGTGCTATTCAGTAGTTTCTTATTAGTTATCGGAAAGGCATTTTTAATCATAGTACACAAAACCGAGGATTTTTATGGCTAATGTGTGTCAAGCCCCAAATGCGGTAGGTGGTCCAGGGTGGTCGCTTCCGCCATCCTCTTAAGGCACATTTGTATCATACATGGAGTCAAAAGTTCTGCTAATATCACCTCCACATCCATCTCAAAAATAAGTAAATGAGGGCTTCCCTGGTGGCGCAGTGGTTGAGAGTCCGCCTGCCGATGCAGGGGACGCGGGTTCGTGCCCCAGGCCGGGAAGATCCCACATGCCGCGGAGCGGCTGGGCCCATGAGCCATGGCTGCTGAGCGTGCGCGTCCGGAGCCTGTGCTCCGGAACGGGAGAGGCCACAGCAGTGAGAGGCCCCCGTACAGCAAAAAAAAAAGTAAATGAAAAACAACAACAACAAAAATAAAACAACCAAAAAAATGCTTTTCACGTCAGCGGGAGAGAGATTTTGACAAAGGGGATCTTGTTGGCTCCCTTTGAATTATCCCCGGCCAATGTTCACCACACTCACTAGCAGCCTTGACTTTCTCCATTCCTTCTGCTTCTCCTTCAGCCCCTCCTGCTGCTGGAGCACAGGACGGAAGCGGTGTCCAAGGATCCCAGGGGACTTGGTTGTCCCTCCTATTTCAGGAACAATTATTTGATGGCTTTCCTTTGGGTGGTCACTCTGTGGGCCTTTGCCTAGATGCCCACCCGCAGAACAAACAGCTCACAGTGACGTGGCTTTAGTCCAGTTTTAGACATAAATTCCAAGCCCTCTGTTTTCAGAGCATTTTTCAGTGTCAGTTTTTAATGGGATTGGAGTCTGTTTGGGCTGTTCACATTTGACTTGAAATGTAAAAGGCACAAGTTTAGAATTTTTCCTTATACTCTACATTTGTTATCTATTGCTGCGTAATGAGTTACCCCCAAACTTAGCATCTTAAAACAACAAACTCGGAATTCCCTGGCGATCCAGTGGTTAGGACTCTGCGCTTTCACTGCCGAGGCCCCGGATTTGATCCCAGGTTGGGAAACAAAGATCCCACAAGCCGCACAGCATGGCCGAAAAAAAAAAACCAAAACAAAACAAACAAAAAGCTACAAATGTTTATTACGTCACACAGTTTCTGAGGGCCAGAAATCCAGGAAGAGCTTAGCTGGATAGCACTGGCCCTGGGGTCTCTCATGAGGTGGTAGTCAAGCCGTCAGCCGGAGTTGCGATCATCTGAAGGCTCAGCTGAGCCTGGAAAACCCACTTTCAGGCTCACGCATGCGGTTGTTGGCAGCCCTCAGCTCCTCACTAGCTATTGGCTAGAGACCTCACTTCCTAATCATGTGGGCCTCTCTAGGACGTGTCCTCATGCAATGCAGCTGGCTTCCCCCAGAGCAAGTGATCAGAGAGAGAGAGAGCGAGAGAGTATAACCAAGAGGGAAGCCACAGTGTCTTTTATAACCTAACCTCAGAAGCGATGCACCACCACGTCTTTCTATATTCTCTCGGTCACGCAGACCAACCCTGGTACAACATGAGAGGGAGTTATAAAAGGGTGTGAGTACCCAGAGGCGGGGATGAGTCGTGCCGTCTTGGAGGCTGGCTGCCATACCCTCTAGTCTGGGAATCTGTTGAGCACTTTATCATTGTAGGCAGCCCCTGGGATGGTCAGAGCTGTCATCTTTTAGATGGCCGTGCCTAACAGCAAGGTGACATGTACGGGAATCATGAGAATCTCATGCAGAACTACTGAACTTGCCAGAAGGGCAATATGAAGTGGAGTTAGCGTTTCCTACAAGTATAAATACTTGACGTCTATAAACACAAAAGCGGTAACTACCTTTTCTCTCCTCATTGTTCTGGTTGATGGCAGTCTGCAGACCTACTGGAAATGAAATCTGGTGCTCCTGTGAGAAAGGCTATAAGTGGCCTCAGGAAAAGTGCCTCCACAATCTCACTTGTCAAGGGCATGATGGCTCCCCTTCAGGGCATCATTGCAGTCTCCTTAAGGGACTGCCTCCCAAGGGACCTTTTTGCCAGCTCCAGGGGGGTAAGTAACTGCTCACTGAATGTTTGTTTGTTGAGTGGCTATTTGATATCAACTCAACCAGATGCTTCTCTGTCCTGTGTGTACTCAAATGCTGACATGGGATTTTTAAAATATTGCCCTGTGTTCTTCAGCAGATATTACCCTGCGAATGTCGGTCAGACTCAATGTGGGCTTTCAAGAAGAACTCAAGAACTCTTCCTCTGCCCTCTATAGGTCCTACAAGACTGACTTGGAAACAGCGGTGAGTTTTGGTCCCAGGAGGCTCTGAACCAACAAACTCTGAGCTGAACTGAATCTGTTGCATTTACAGTGGGTCGTTTGCTTGAATCTGTCAGAATTTATGAATGTGAATGTTGAAATTATTTCTATACCTCTGGGACGATGAATTAAGAAGCGCTCAAATCAGACAGTGTTCAGGGGATGATTGGACATCATCTTGACCTATAGGTGGAACTTCCTCCCAGGACAGAATTGATTCACATAAAATTTGGCAGCATCAACTCACAGAAACCTACTAAAAGGTCCAAGAACCTGGTCTAGAAGCACCTGATGGTGCATTTCTATTCATCTTCGCACATCACGTGGGTGAAACCCCTAACATCTTTTGTGCAGACCAGCCCAAGTCTGGCACAGAGGATTCCACACCACTCCACACTGCAGGTCCCAAGGCATTCACACGTAAGGCAGATTTAAATTTACTCACGTAGATAGGTTCATTTGTGTCATATTGTAGATTCCACATAACAGAAACAGACTCATAGACATAGAGAACAAACTTGTGGTTGCCCAGGGGGAGTGGGGGAAGGGGCAGGATGGATTGGGAGTTTGGGATGAGCAGATGCAAACTATTATATATAGAATGGATAAACAACAAGGTCCTACTGTATAGCACAGGGAACTATATTCAATATCCTATGATAAACCATAATGGAAAAGAATATGAAAAAGACTGTATACATATGTAAATTTACTCATGCAAAAAAAAAAGATATTCTCTCATTGTAAACTGTGGGCCAGACACTATTCTAAGTGCTTTACATTGGATTAATTCATCTAAACCTAAATGCTTTGCTGAGTCAGTTCATTTGGAATAGAGCTTCTCAACTGGTGTGGTACAAATTGCCACAGGTGGGCTGAGGTAATGACTCCCCTTAACCCTCTGGGCAGCCAACCCTCTGCCTCAAGCCAGGAGTGGCCTCCTGTTTACCCAGTCAAATATTACCATTGTTCATGGACGCCATGATGAAACTCGGATACAGATGAGCTGTAGGATCTCTGATTTGCATATCCCACATGTAATAGTTCTGCACAGCATGAGAATCCTCCTCACGCACACACGTGACACACTAAATTATACACTTTTGAGGAAAAAAGGAGAGTTACATATTAATCTTTGGATCCCACCCATCCAGCTACTTAACACAGCACTTGGCACACGGCATCCGCTCTGTAAATATGACTTGATTCAAATTGAATTTCCTGTGGGGTTGGAATCCAGGGAAACAAAATGAAGTAAAAACATCAGTAAAAACCACATTGGCTCAACCAGAGCTGTGATATGTTAAGTGAGGGATCCGATCCAGCAGTGTGGCAGCCGCAAGAAGGCACCTCGAAGATTTCCAACTACAGGAAATGCAATTGATTGAGGGCCCGGCTGCTGCCGCATGGCAGGGCTGGCTGCCTGCTGCTAGTGAATGAGCAGGGCGGGTCTGTCTAGCAAACGTGGGACTCCTTTGAAGGCTGTACTGAACCTTCCCAGGCTCAGTCTAGGATGATTTCACCCAGCCTCTCCTGCACAATTTCAGTCGGGTCTGATGGCTCTCCCTGTCTTCCCCACTGCCTTCCCATTATTTTCCCCTAGGCATTTCCCTAAGTAAATTTTTTGCACATTTACTCTGGTGTTTGCTTCCTGGAGAACCCAGAATGACCTAGGTAGATAGGAATCACTTCTTCAAAGATCTGCCGCTAACAAAATATACAGGAGAGCATTTTACCCAGGGTGATAAGAAATAGACACTCTTCACTCTGTTTCAGATTGTTGACCCGTCTCTCAGTGGACCTTGATCCGTGACACTTGTCTTGCTTTATTTTCCAGTTCTGGAAGGGTTACAGTATTTTACCAGGCTTCAAATTGGTGACAGTGACAGAGTTCAGGTAAGAATGCTATAACTGGGTCATTTTTATCCAATGGCAGATACCAAAACGTTAGTGAAAAAGCAAAAGCCCGTTAGAAGGGCACCATCTGGGATGCCCAGTGGGGGCAGTTTGGTAAAGGTGAAGACAGTGTCAGATTTCCAGGGCTTAAAGTGAAAGGAAATACTGAGAATAGTAGCTCACTCCTTAGAGATGTACCTACTTAGAAGGAAGGTGAGAAAAAGACTTGTGTTCATTCTATGCACGCAAAAATTTTGCAAACAAAGATGTGGGATACATTTGCCATCTAGGGAAGTCCGAAATACAAACATGAAATAAAGTCATGCATGCAATGATGCCTTTATTAAAAAAAGTTAGCCAGCTAGCCATGGCCACAGAGTTGCACACTGTCATGTGAATGCATCCCTGTGGAGTTAGGCACCGGGCAGCCCTAAGTGTGTTTGCACAGTGTTTCAAAAAGTTAGTTGCCAATTAAAAAATGAAGAATGTTTACAGAAACGTTGAGGATTTTGGCTTCACTGGATATTCAGCATAGCTGGTAACCTGGGCCAGCAGACTGTGTGACAACAGTCTCTACCTTGTGGCTTATATCCTTTGACCCATTTGTAGGATTCAATTCACTCTGCCCCATCTGGCTCTTCCAGTCATTGATGTTACCCATCTGCAGACACTTGAGTGTTCGAGCCCTGCCTCAGGCTTTCAGCTAGAGCTTAGAAACAGGTTGGATTTCAGTGGACCCTTGAAGATAAAGTCCCCAGGCTCTTCCTGCCATTTTGTTTTCTTATGCAAATAAACCATAAGGATCTAGACTCTTCCAGATCACTTACTGCTTTACTGAACTGAGTGGTCTCCATCCAGGCCTGGAAGTGTGGTTGTGGTGTATGAAGTCACTACAACAGCAGCGTCACCTGAATTAATGCGCAAAGCAAACGAGCAAGTAACACAGAACCTCAGGCAGACCTACAAGATGGACAGCAGTTCCTTCCAGGTTACTTACAGCAGTAAGTAGAACATTTTTCCAATGTGTAGATTCTACTTAGATATGGTAACGGCATTTATCATGATGCTTAAATCTGGGAGATCACATTACAGTGTCCTCCGTGGAGAGAGACTCTCCAGTTCCTGGCATAGAGTTTTGGTACCTTCTCCCCATCTTAGGCCTGTTCAGAGCCTCCTTACACTGCTAATATCACTGTGACTGGGGAAGTGGGGGGGGGCGGTTCCCAGGAGGGAGAGATTTTTACAAGGGGGCCACAGAGCCATCTGGGTTTATGGATTTTTTTAAAATTAACAGACCCAAAACATCCAAAAAAGTAGAACTAACGTGGTGGTGGTGGAAGTGGGGGATATTCATGAAATGCATTGATATTGACTAGGGGGACCGTTGTTACTTTAGAGCAGTAGTTCTCAAAGTGTGACCCCCAGACCAGCAGCATCAGCAGCATCTTGGTACTTGTTAGAAAAGCAAATTCTTGGGGCCACCCCAGACCAACCTGGGCCAATCTGTTTCGGCAAGCCCTCCAGGTGATTCTGATGCATGGAAAGTTTGAGAAACACTGCTTTGGATCAGATGTAGCAGTGGTAAGAGGTCTGGTATTGTAGATGTTCTCCCTCATTTTACAAATGGGGTATAGCGTTGAGCTCTGTTGTGTAATTAGGTGGGTGGATCGATTGTTACTTGGGGGATAGAAAGGGGAGCCAACTGAGCAGAGATTTGGTGGACCGGTACTGGCCGGTAGGTGTTCTGTCTAACTCAGGTCCGTGGTTCCAGAGTGAAGGTGACTCCTCTTTGGAACAACACAGTTCACCATGGGGAGGGCACTGAAGGGATTGTCTGAGGCACAGCTGGAAGGAAAAGTGCCCCTTCTCAGGAGTCAGACCATCCTTACAACAGGTCCATACTCTTTCTCTCTACATTCGCTGCTCATATTTTTAAACATTGGATCATTTTTAAAAATAAAATATTGAAAGGGGTATACACAACGGTAAGAAAGTGCTACAACATAAGAAAGAGAAAAACAGCAAGATAAAAATTCAGAATGAATAAGGCAGCAACCACATAGATGAAAACTGAAAAATTCAACGCAGGGAAATAAGTGGCCTCCAGGTGCGGACTCACATGGAAATAATCCCAGCATCGCCAACCCCTTCCTCACCCCTAATGCCATCCCACCAACCGGCAGATGCTTTGGCCTGAAAAAACTTTTTTCTTTATGGTTCTGAGGGCACAGGAGAATAGCAAGCTCTAGCATACATGAGCTTCAATTATGATGACTCTTTCCCCCAAATTTCCATTGTGCTGAATATAGTCAGACATTTACAGGAATAAGTATCCAGCAGTTTTCCTGACCGGTGGCTGACAGTCAGTCCAAAACCACAGAAGTGCTCTAGTGTCTGTAGCTTATTCTTCCAAAGAGCCATGAAGTTGTTGCGAATGACACTCGATGCCCCTTTTTGCAAGAGAATCTACATTCATCTCTGTCCTTGATACCCACAGCCTTAGACCAATGACCATGAACTATGTCACATGCAACTCCACCCCCCGGGAGCTTAAATACCAGCCTGCTCTCCATAGGGTTAGTGGGGTTTATCCAAAATACAAGGATCCAAAAAAGTCAAGTAGCTGAGTAGGTTTTTTTTTTTTTTGGCCGCGCAGCGTGTGGGATCTTAGTTCCCCGACCAGGTATCGAACCCACGCCCCCTGCATTGGAAACGCAGAGTATTAACCACTGCACCGCCAGAGAAGTCCCTGGGTGTGTTTTTCTTAAATTATAATTTTATCTGGCGGCAAGAGTGAGGGGTGCAGGGGAGAGGAAGAGAAAAAGAAAGAAAAATGCTGAATGAATGAGGTGGTATCAGGAAATTATTTTTAAGTCCATCTTCATGAAACTATTTCAGGAAAGGCACATGGCAGTCTTCAGAATGGTCCCTTTTAGTCTGCCATATATTAATCCTCTAGTGATGTTTGACCAATCAGCAGGGTCCCTTAACCAGAACGCCCCTTTCTTTAATCACTCCCAATATATTTACGATCAATTCCACATAACCACGGAAATCCGGCAGTTTTCCGGATCCTTGTAATTAGCAATGGTGCTAATGAAAAGCGGGCACGGTTATTGTACCTTTTCTATGTTAAACCCAGTGTTTTACACATTTTTCATCTTCATACATCCTGTGAGGTAGATACTATTATCGCCATTTTACAGGTGAGGAAATGGAAGCTTCGATTTAAATCATTTGCTCAAGGCCACATAGTAAGTAACATAAGTTTCTGTGCCTTCCTGGTCAGTTCACTACATGAAATATTCACGGATGGCCTTGCTTCCTAATAGTTGAATGCAATTTTCTGAAATCTTATTTTATCCAGGAGCCTAAAAAACGGGATAAGAAATATTTAGATACCTTGATATTTTGACCAGAACATCACAGCACCCTAAATTAATTGTGTGGTATTTTAGTCCACGTTTACAGTACGGACAGGGTGTGGCGTGGGCATAAAGAACCACCCAAAAGAGGAGTTGCCAAACCTGCTTCCCCAGCTCCTCTGATTTTCTCAGCACATGGAGCTCATGAAGGACATAGCACAGCTTAGAGGGAAAAATCTGTATGTTGTGTAAACAAGGGGCAGCCATAAAAACACACACAAAAACAGCAAACACCGTGTTTTCATTTCTGTCTGTGACATGGCTTAATACCAGGGTGCCCCAGAATTTTACTGTGAAAACAATAAGAATAGTTACTATTCCTCCAAATCACCTCCCGTGGTAGTGCTCACTGCTCCTGTTTTCCAGACAAGGGAGCTGAGGCTCAGAGATGCTAAGCAAGTTCCCCAGGGCCACACAGCTATGCCTGGTACAGAACCAGGATTCAAATACAGACCTGTGTATCTCATAAGCTCCCACTCTTATGGGCCCATGGGTGTTAGGTCTTTAAAAACATTCTTATTTCCCAAGCATACTTCATTGTAAAAAATTAATTTATTTTCCCACTCTTAATTCATCAAAGACACAGGACAGAGCTTTCAGTCAGCATGAGGTATCAGTTATCAGTAAGAAGCAGTTGATATCTTTCAAATCAGTAGCAAAGAAACTTGATGTTTAGGTTAGCTGGGGTGGCTTTTTCATAAGCAAATGTGCAATTTTCTACCAGACTATTTAAAATTTTTTTTGCATTTTTATTTTATTTTATAAATTTTATTGAATATAGTTGATTTACAATGTTGTGTTAATTTCTGCTGTACAGCAACGTGGTTCAGTTATACATATATATTACACGTTCTTTTTCATATTCTTTTCCATTATGGTTTATCACAACTATATTGAATATAGTTCCCCGTGCTATACAGTAAGACCTTGATGTTTATCCATCCTGTATCTAATAGTTTGCATTTGCTAATCCCAAACTCCCAGTCCATCCCTCCCCTCCCCCCCTCCCCCTTGGCAACCACAAGTCTGTTCTCTATGTCTGTGACAGATTATTTGAAATATTGAAAATAGCTTTGGGATCCCCATTAGTACCATTGAGGACTGTTAAGTGTGCAAAGATCCCAAACTGGGAACCATGTCCCTAGTAGCTGGCAGACTGTCACTCTGGGGCCTCAGATCCCAGCTGCCCAGGGGTGGAGTGAGGAAGACGCGTTGCCTCATTCATCACCACGAAGACCTCTCGAGAACCCCAGTGGTGGTGGCATTCAGAGAGTAGCATTAATTCCATGTATTTGCTTTGGGACCCTGATATCTTTTGTTTTGGGTTTCCAGATGAAACGAAGTTCTCCATCACCCCAGAAATCATCTTTGAAGGGGATACGGTAACTCTGATGTGTGAGAACGAAGTTTTGTCCTCCAACGTATCCTGGCAGCACGTGGACACAGGCTTCGACATCCAGAACAGCAGCAGATTCTCCATCTACACCTACGTGCTCAACAACATGACCTCCGTGTCTCGCCTCACCATTTACAACATCACGCAGGATGACGCGGGTGGGTTGCCATCCAGTAACCAGGGCGAGGAAAGGAATGAAGGGCTAAGAAAGAATCACACCGTGGTGGTGTGTGTAGATACCCTTTTCCTCTTCAAAACGAAGTCACCAGGCTCAGCTTTTCAAAACTGAAGATTAATCCCATGATGAATGAGCCAAGCAACTTTAGCCTTGGGAGACAAATATAATATTCCACATTTACTGAAGCTTTTGAGTTGGAACCTAAGACAAAAAGTAAACTCCTTTTTTTAACATTTAAAAAAAATTTAGAAGAGCCTTGTTGAGGTAGAATTGACATATAATAAGCTGTACATATGTGAAGTGTATAATTTAATAAGTTTTGACATGTGTGTACACCCGTACAACTATGACCACAATCAAGGTAGTGAACATATGGGTGCCTGCTCTCCTCCCCCGCCCATTTTCTTGTCCTCTGTTTTAATCCCTCCCGCTTGTCCCTCCCCAGCAACCACAGAAGCATACCTTCTGTACCTGACATTCTAGAATTTAATAGCCCCATGGTAACCCAGATGTCAACAGGAGCATCTCTTTTTCTCTGAATGAGAAACTGGGCTGCAGACACATGGGTTCTATCGTATGTTTGTTGACTCTGACCTGCCACGGAGTTAAACAGGATGCCGAAATTATCCATGATCTCCTAATTCTCCAAGGTTTTCCCATGTTCCCTTTCTACCTCTGAAGCATCCCCACACTTCTTTTCTTACTAGCATGGACTCAGATTTCCGCTCTTTCCTGAGAACAGCTCTCTACTCTTTTATCTTATGGCACCAGAAATACCTGCCTTGACCTTCTGCACTTCCTGAATCTTCCTTTAGCGTTGTTTAGACCAAGTCTCAGATGCTTTTGGAAGTGATGTTTCACGAAGTACCGTCATGACACATGAGATGAGGCTATCATTCTTCTAAGGAAATAGACATGTGTAATAGTAATAATAAATGCCTTTGTGTGTTCAATACAGGCGAATATATTTGCAAACTGACATTAGATATTTTTGAATATGGGTCCAGAAAAAAAATAGATGTTACATCCATCCAGATTTGGGCAAATGAAGACATGAAGGTGATGTGTGACAACAGTCCTGTGTCTTTGAACTGCTGCAGTGAGATGACGGTGAATTGGAGTCAAGTTGAATGGAAGCAACAGGGGTCTGTAAGCATTCCAGGTGAGACTGTTAGAAGCCCTTCTGCAAACAGGTTTTTGCCTCTTGGCCAAGTAAAAATGGGAGATGCGGTCGGTGAAAGAGCCAATGTCAGGTGGCTGGGTTTTTTTCCAGACTGAAAAAGTATGAGGTTTGATGCCAGCTCCAGCTTAGCCATTCTAAAACAAAATTCCCAAAATATACACACACAAGTTTCATGCTTGGGTTGTAGACAAGATTCTGGCAGAGAAGACCCAAGAGGGAGTGACGGGATGATGCAGGTGCATGGTGTCTTGCCTACAGACAAGACAAGCTTGTCCCCACCGCCCTCTCCTTTCCCTCTTCAGCAGAGAGCCAAGGATTAGGTCATTGGCTTTGCTTTGGGGTCTGACTCTGAGAGTCTCATTCCTGTGTCTCTCCTCTTGGTGTCTGTCCTTCCCACTTCTCTGCCTTTGTCACCATGTCTCTTTCTGTATTATCTGACTCCATGCCTCTTGTTTTATATCTTTCTCTGTCAACCTGTGTGTCTCTCAACCAATGTCAATTTCCGATCCTGTTTGCAGATCTGAGATATCACTGGAAATTCCCCATCTTCCAGTTTATACTGATGAATGACAAGAAGGAGAAATTAAAATAGCATTGGTGATTCTGTTTTGTATACTAGTTTATGATCAACCGATTTTTAAAAGATATGTTATCACTTTTAATCCCACTTAAACTTGACCACAAGTTTGAAGCTGGCGTTTTTTTGCCTCCCATTTTCAAATAAGGAAATCGAGGTTCAAATGAAATGACTTATCCAAGATTGTCATAATTAGGAAAAGAAAAGAATTGGGACTCACCTTGTTTCACAGCCTTCGCCTTGGTCAAACTATATCACACGTGCCTGGTGAGCCAGCACTAGAGTGAGTTGATCCGGCAGAATTTGTATTGAAACAGAAGACTGTTTTCTGCCTAGAAACCTCACATAACAAGATCCAATCTTTCCCTTAAGAAATGACAGTATTATTTGCTCACCTTTTTTTTGTTTGTTTGTTTGTTTTTTGCGGTACGCGGGCCTCTCACTGTTGTGGCCTCTCCCATTGCGGAGCACAGGCTCTGGATGCACAGGCTCAGCGGCCATGGCTCATGGGCCCAGCCGCTCTGCAGCATGTGGGATCTTCCCGGACCGGGGCACGAACCCGCGTCCCCTGCATCGGCAGGCAGACTCTCAACCACTGCGCCACCAGGGAAACTCTTGCTCACCTTTTTTAGTAAAAAATCCTTAAAGGAAAATGTGGCTTTACCCATGAAATACATCAGTGTGGTGGAGCTTTTATTTTATAAAGCCGTTGCTATCAGACATTATTAAATCATAAATAAAATAAGGATCAGTTTGGATGTAACGTTTTCTGAGCACATCTAGTTTGAAAAGCACATTTGTTTTCTACCTTAAAGTGCTCCAGAGAATGGAAAAAGCATCTGGTAACTGTTGAACATGTTGACATATGGTCCATTTAGTCACTTCCCTAATTTTTAAGGAAGAGGAGGTGTAGACATCCTGGAGGAACTGCCAGATGGTAGAAGGACCTTGCACAGTTCCCGGAGTACTGACTTAGACGCTTTCAACTGTGAGAGGTGAAAAGCCTCGCCATCTGGCAAGAGAACCAGGAAGTCTGCTGTGCAGATGCTCAGGAACCTCGCTGTGGCCACCGCTGCTACAGACATTCGTAACGCCCAGGGTGGGCTGAACCGACCGGCAGAACAGTGGATTTCCTGCCACAGGGCTGGCCGCCGGGGGCCGGCAGGGTTGTTTCTCTGATGAATTTAGCCCCTGCTTTCAACACCCTGCCCTCCTTCCGTCTCCCTTGCCGTCCCCTCTCTGCGGCAGTCTTTCTCCAGATTCCACCAGTTCTTCTATCACCCGTTTTTCCAGCTCAGCAGAAAGCAGTCTAGCTAGATGATTCACCCCAAAGCATCTAGAAGTGCATGTATTACAGCTTCTCAGAAACGGTTGCACTGGATTTTCAAAGCACTTCCGGCAAAGGATAAGACAGAAAGGAAGTAATCTGCGTGACAATTTCTAGCTTTAAGAAGGCCGTCTTTTTCGAATAGGGAGGGCTTTCTGAGGCTATTTCAAATCATGGGGCATGGGTTGATGATATAAGTGGTAATGGTAACAAGTAATAGTGTTAATAGTACTAGTAGTAATAACAGAGGTACGAATAGTCATTAGTGCAACTTCTGGTTCGCCTGTACTTAGCGCTAGCTTTGCCTGTACGGGAAGGTACTGACCACTTGGGAAATTTAAAGGCAACAGCGTTTGTATTCTCACCGTAGCTCTTGTTATGCGATGATGAAAAAACAACAGTCTAATTCCCTCTTTGACAGAACAGTTTCCAGACGAGTTCGTCAACTTCTTCTTTGCCCTGACTACCACTGACTTTTTTTTTTTTTTTTTTTTTTTTTGCGGTACGTGGGCCTCTCACTGTTGCGGCCTCTCCCGCTGCGGAGCACAGGCTCCGGATGCGCAGGCTCAGCGGCCACGGCCCATGGGCCCAGCCACTCCGCGGCACGCGGGATCCTCCCGGACCGGGGCACGAACCCGCGTCCCCTGCATCGGCAGGCGGACTCCCAACCACTGCACCACCAGGGAAGCCCTAATTGTGTGTTATTATTTATGCTTCTGTGCCATCTGAAATGCTATGTTTGTAGCCCAGTAGGACATAAGTAAGAGATAAGGGAGACTTTTTTTTTCTTTATTGAGCAGAAATCGGCCTTGTGGGCTTCAAGTCACATTATAAAGGGCCGCTAGAGACAGGCCTGCCTCGGGGGCTGAGGCGAGACCTAGAGAAGCAGCTGGAAGTGGCAAACAGCCCCGTCAGAGGCGGCCTCTCCCAGCCTGGCTGCCCCTCAGGGTGTCCACAGTTGTCTTTTGAAAAAGACCAGCTGTCAAGGTTCCTCCTGAGAGCCACTCGTTCACAGTCTCCACGTTTGGGCTCCGGGCAATTTAATTTTCTTCAGTTTCACAGGAGATGTTATTGTGAGAACCACGGATTTCATCCCATCCCTCGTCTTCCACATGAGGAGACTGAGGCTTTCCGTGAGCTGCCCACCATCTCCCCGAGAGCACCAAGGGTCCCCTCCTCACCCACTGCTCTCTCTCCTACCCCCTGTGCCTCCCTCTGTGTTCCTAATGTTGCCGTAGACAAATCTGATTTTAAATAGTGATTTCTCTACTTGTAGGAATGCACACAAAATTGGGCTTAAAAAAGGAAAAAGAAAAAAAAAAAGAACTTGAACCCAGTCTTCTACTGTAGAAAAATTAGCCTTACAACCCGTGCTTTCCAGTAAGACAGAATCTGGTCCTGAAGAGCTGTCATTCCAGCTCTGCCCTGTTCCTGCTGCAGAGCAAGTTGGGTCATCTTGACTCTGAGAACTTAATCTTTTTTTTTTTGGCTGCGCCGCACAGCTTGCGGGATCTTAGTTCCCTGACCAGGGATTGAACCTGGGCAGTGGCAGTGAGAGCACTGAGTCCTAACCACTAGATCGCCAGGGAAGTCCCAGACCTTCATCTTTTAAATAGTGACAATGGTACCCACTTTGCAAGACTTTTGAGAGGAGGGAAAAAAAGAAGATAAATGTCAACATTTAAAACAGTTGCATACTTTGCATCTGCCGCAATAACTGCTTTCTGGTAAGGATGAAAGCTTTGCAAACCATGCCTTTATGTATCCTCAGTGTCGTGGGCAATTTTCACTGGATATTATTTAACCTTGAGCCGCTGCTAGGTTAACTGCCTACCAGCTCTACTCCAGAAAACAGAGCGCGAACTTATAGGCTGCATTCAGTAACTTCCATTGTTCTGCAGTCAAGGGAGAGGAACGATAAAGGATGGAGTGAGGTCCTGGAGGAATTAGAGAAAGTAGGTTTTCCAAAAATGAGTAGAGGGGTGAGCCTTGGAGAGGAAAGGGACATTTGTACCTATGAACTAGCAGGTAACTTACTCAAGGTGGGGAATCAGTTTGGTATTCTGAACAACCATTTTGGGGACTGGGGAGAAAAGCTGGTGACTTATCAAAATATTTTAAATATCATTGATCATCCAGCCAAGGCTGGATGGAGTTCATCAGAAGGGTTTTTTTTTCCTTTAATTTTTGGAAGATTGCCAGTGTTTGAAGAATGCCTGGCAGAAGTACATTGCAGAAGGCAGGGCTGGGGGAGAGAGAGTGAAAGAACCGAACCAAAAAAAATGGCCAAGAGGCTGTTACAGAGCCACAGGCAGGATGGCTTGGAGGGCACAGCGTCGGGAATGGAAAGGAAGATAGCGAAGAACAGCTATTCTGAAGGGTACATTGCTGTTACCCTGAGAAAGCATGACGTTGAAGCTTCCACTAAAACATATATACTAATAAGAAGGAACAAGTTATGAAAACAGGTCTCAAATGAGATGAATATCAGAGTCCGTGTCCTGTTTCTTCCTCCTTTCAACAATAATAATAGTCAAAATAATCTGACATTTTCTTCCTTCCAGTTGAAGTTATATCCAAACACATGGCTTCCTTTTTTATTTTTCACACTCCAACTACCATCACGAAGGGTCTTTGTTAGGGGTTGGCCCCAGCCAGGCACTGTTCTAAGTGTTTACACAGTTACACTACAATCCCCGGTCACAGCTGTTATTTATTCTCATTTTACATCTGGAGAAACTGAGGCACAGAGTGGTTTAGTGACTTTCCAGTAACACCCTACTGGTAAGTAGTAACGTTGGAATCTGCAGCCGGGCCACCTGGATGCGGAGGTGGCAGGGCTAACATTACACCATCCCGCCTCTCCATTCAAAGAGAAGACATTGAAATAAGAATTCCTTTTCACTGATTTGGCTTCTTTGCTACCGAATCAGACAGTCAGCCAGCTGTGACAGTAAAAGAACCTCTTATGTGGTTGCAGGAAGCCCTGAAACAGACGCAGACCCTCGCTGCAGCAGATACACCCTCACGGCCAATGGCACTCAGTGTCCGAGCAGATTGTCCGGAACGACAGTGATCTACACGTGTGAGTTCATCAGCGCCCACGGAGCCAGAGGCAGTAAAGACATAAAAGTGACATTCATCTCTGTGGGTAAGGACTCTTTCACTAGAATGTTTTGCCTTGCACTTCAAACTAAGGGCTGCCAATCAACTGGGAATATCCATGAGCAGTAAAGCAGGGCCTTCCATGGTAGTGAGAGTGTGACTGGGGTCAACCACAGAATGGGATTTCCATCTCTGCCATTTATATTCTTACGAAGTCTTTAAAAGCAGGAAGGGTAGGGGTAAGAAACAGCGGTTGCAGGGAAGGAACAGCCTGCATTGTACTAGAAAGACAGAAAGTGGATGGGAAGTAGGGTTTCACACTCAGATTAGTCACTGAATGAGGATAACACCGCCAATTTCCCACTTTTTCCTCCCATAATCCCATTCTGCCTCCCTTGAATTCCAATAGCCTGGCTCACTCCCCACCATCCTCCACCTCCTCTCTCTCTCCCATTTCGTCTTTTCCGGAGAGAATGCTGCAGGAAGATTTAAGAGTCTGGTATTTTGTGATTATTTTACGGTTGTTACAAATGGGTTTTAAAAAATATTTTAAGTAATTCTAGGCCTCTTAAAAGTATCATTTCTTCTGCTCATATCATAAAGCATTATAACTTCATCCCTATCTGCTAAAGTGGGGCAGACAAACGTGTTTTTCTACCCACCCATCATACAAATACAAACTATTATATTTAGATAAATCCTCAGTTCCCCTTTCTGAACAATTTGGAGAAAGGACTGAGATAAACATACTTGTTACTCTTGTTTCCATTTTCTACTATCCTGACTTAGCACTTTTACAAAGATCAAGATTAGATTTATCTGAAACATTATTACTATAGAAAAGTTCAGGGTCTTTTGAGGTATTTGCGGTTTTCTAGAATGAGAGCAGTTATACTCTGCAAGTTTTAACTCAGAGAGTTGTGTTGATTCTGTGGGCTTTTGGCTATCTCAGGGACATGCTTAGTCTTCGCTGAAAACCACCGGTCTGGTAGTTTGATTCTCATCTGGAATCAAGAGAACCAGATTGAGGCTTCCATGCGCCTTTTCCTTTCCACCCTCAGAAACAACTCAGCCTTAGAAAACCATCTCAAGATCCTTATAGCCAGGGAGGGCAACATGAAGGGCATATGAATCCCTTCTCTGTGACTTTGGGGCTGCATCTGAACATTTGAATCCCAACTTCTGGTGGGTACTATGGAAAGCCCTGATTTCTTTTGTTTATGGCTAAGAATAAGATTTCACACTGATTGGAAAAGCTGGCCAGCATCTGTGGGCTCAAGGTATGACATTGTCCACGTAGAGAAGGCAGAGTGAATGGCATTTTGAAATGACAGCTATGCTCAAAGAGGAGTAGAAAGAGAACCAGAGGCAAAACCAGTAGAATGTTCATAGAAGCTTTTATTTATAAGGGTCTGGTTAACAGTTTCAGTGACTAGTTCCTCATGAACTTACAAGAAAATTCTCAGAAATAGGAGTAAATAGGGACATAAATTAGGGTGCCTGTACTTCCCAGCCCAGGTATAATTATTTGGGCAGTAAACACTGTGATCCCTGTACTTAACATGTAATTCCAAAAACCACTCGTCTGCTTGGAAAGCACTGGCTGGGTACTGGACCCAATGCTAATGCTGGGGATGTGAAGATGCAGATGAGAGGGTCCTACTCTTAAGGGGCTCACATGTTTATGGAGAAGAGATACAGAAGAAAGAAATGAAAATACAACATGGTATTTTTTGAAGTTATTTTAAAAGAGTAGAGAATGGTGTGGTTATAAGAACTGAGCCATTGAGTCCCCCTTGAGGTGCCTGGAAAAGGTTGGAGGGGAGTTTGGGTTAAGTCGACACCGTAGTTTACAACCTTTTGCCCTGCTGATCATTAGGAGATAATTCCAGCCACAAAGGGGAAGTGCACGAGTTCCCAAGGCATGTGATGGAAATGGGTACAGTTCAGAGCACCACCGAGAACAGCCTAGAAACAAGTAAAGCTCCGGAGCAGCAAGGTACCAATCCCACGTTGACCCTAGTAGAGTCAGGACAGCCCATGCTTTCTGTCTCTATGTGAAATTTCACTCAGGTGTTGATGTCACCAGAAAGACTAAACATTTTACTTGTTATTGGTTTTCTTTTGTCTGTTTTGTTTGCATTCTTTTAGCCAACCTAAAAATAACCCCGGACCCAATTTCTGTTTCTGAGGGACAAAGCTTTTCTATAAAGTGCATCAGTGATATGAGTAACTATGATGAGGTGTATTGGAACACTTCTGCTGGAATTAAAATATACAAAAGGTTTTATACCACGAGGAGGTATCCTGATGGAGCAGAGTCGGTGCTGACAGTCAAGACCTCGACCAGGGAGTGGAACGGTGAGTGAAAGCCCAGATACACTGGACCCTGATACCTGGACCCCTGGAAACACACTGTAATCATTACCATCCCTGGAGGGCCTGCCCTGGGCCATGCCCGTGCCAGCCACTCTATATGACATATGTGCTCACACTAAGTGCAGCAGCCTTCCGGGGGAAGATGTCACTATTCCCATTTTACAGATGTGCAAAGTGAGCCTAGGTTTCCACAATTTAAGCTGTAGAGCCAGGATTAGAACTAGTCTCTTTGATTCTAGAGTCTTTGCTTTGCCATTAAGTTAAGAGGATTTTTTTTTTATTGAAGCATAGTTAATTTACAATGTGTTAGTTTCAGGTGTACAACAAAGTGATTCAGTTTTATACACACACACACACACACACATATACACTTTTTTAGATTCTTTTCCATTATACGTTATTACAAGATATTGAGTATAGTACCCGTGCTATACAGTAGGTCCTTGCTGTTCATCTATTTTATATACAATAAGTCCCCTACACATGACCGAGTTCCGTTCCGAGAGTGCGTTCGTAAGTCCAATTTGTTCATAAGTCCAACAAAGTTAAGCGTAGGTACCCAACTAACACAATCAGTTATATAGTACGGTACTGTAATAGGTTTATAATACTTTCACACAAAAAATACATAAAAAACACAAAAAATAAAACATTTTTAATCTTACAGTACAGTACCTTGAAAAGTACAGTAGTACAGTACAACAGCTGGCATACAGGGGCAAGTTCGCATCTTTGAAAGTTCACAGCTTAAATGTTCGTATGTAGGGGACTTACCGTATTAGTGATTTGTATATGTTAATTCCAAACTCTTAGGAGGATTGTTTTTTTAAAGTATTTTTACCAGACTCTTGTGTTTCACCCAACTGAGGTATAAAAATTCTGCCTAAAGATTTTATATGCCTAGTTCCAAAGGGGGGAAAAACACGTTTTTGTTTTCTACTTATCCCTAGACATTGTTTAGGTTGGGAGGAAATGCAAATTTTTGAAAGAAAAGGGCATTTGATAGAATTGCTTCAATAATAGCTGACATTTCTTGAGCTGTTGCTATGTGATAGGTATTGTTTTACGTATTTAAGTGTATGAATTAATTTGAAACAATAAACCTAGAGGAGAGTGCTATTATTTATTTATTTTTTTGTAAACAGTCATTTATTTGGATTCATAGTTTTACAAAGGGAATTCTTTCCCACCTTGTAGTAGCAGAATGATATAGTCCCATTTAGATTGTTATATAGGTCAGCCTTTTTTAGGGAGATGTTTAAACATATAGTATATAACTTTAAAATGTCGTAAAGTTACCACAAAAATAAAAGAACAAAACTACCTAATCATTCTACCTCTCTCTCCATCCTCCCTGCCCCTGTACACCTGGGTCTGGGAGATTTGCCTTATCACTCAAAAAAGTGTCAAGAGTAATGGTCACAGCTTAGGTCGCATGGGTAAGATTACAGCCAGAGATGAAAAGACCACACATCCATAAGAAGCAGTATCCCAGTCAGGCATCTGAAAGGGCAGAGAGGTGGCTCTGTGCAGGCTGAGTAGCAGGCTCTTCAGTGGGGAGATGAGCACCTGCCCTGCCTCCTCCGTGTTCACCATAGACTCATGCAGGGAATATAGCAGCCACCTGCTCCTCAGGGAGGGGCACGATGCCAATCACACTGTCTCAACAAGCGGCACCACCTGCTTTATTTACACAGAGGAGATGCTCAATCGTAACAGCATCATCCCATGCCTCCCTCCCACCCAAGATCATTCTCCTGAATGACCTTCTAAAACAGAGGTCTTACATTCCCCCACTCCAATATACTCACCTCCTGAAGATACTTTGTTATATGTCATTTCAAGATACTTCTAGAACCAAACCCTCACAAAGACATTTAGACTTGGTGCCTGATAACTTGATTACCTTCAGAGTCCTGGGTAAAGAGCAAATCAGGCTGCAGATTTAACTGAGTGGTCCTATCCTGGCACTGAGCCCAAGGGCTGTTAAGAAGCTGTCCTAAGCCCTGATTCCGGTCATTGGTTACATCTCGGAAAGGAACTCTAGAGTTGTGGGCAGTGACCCACTGGCCCTGAGAATCCTCGGTGCAAAGCTGACTCCAGGAGTCCTTGTCATTCTTTTCGCTGTCCCAGGAAAACACAGGAATAGGACAAGGGCTTTGCTTCACTGCTTCTTTGTTTGCTGCACTCCAGGAATCGAGAGTGCTATTATTATCTCCATTTCACAGATGAGGAAACTGAGGCCCAGTGAGGTTAAGGAAACTACCTGAGGTTATACATCTAGTAGACAGCAAAGTCAAAGGGAAACAGAGACTGTGTTGCTACAGAGGCCAACTCTTAAATCCTCTATTCTAAAGCGTTTCATTCATTATAAGCTTAATCAGTCCAGATCCTGTGAGTTCTTCACTTTTTCATATAAGGCCTAGGCAATATTGTAGAAATAACTACTTATTATCTGGCTGGACTTGGTAGATACAATCGGGAAATGGGAGTCTTTTTCTCCTGTGCTGAACTCACACAGGAGAGTTGCTCTGCCCAACTGCCCTTTCCTACTATCAGGCAATAACTTAGGAAGAGCTGTGGCTGTTCTGGTCACACTGAACTATTAAACAGTCTCAGGTGCTAAAAATCATCTATTCTCATGTAAATCGACTACACTTTTATTTTATATTCAATGTAAATGTCCCCTCCCTCCCAATGGGAATCAAAAAGCGTTTCCTCTCTGTTCCCGTTCTACGTGTTTCCCCTCTGGCTAGCGGCTACTCTGGCTCCTCCAGAGTCGGGGCAAAGAGAAGGAATGTCAGGAACATTGAAAGGTCCTGCTTAACTGTAGATGCTGTTATCATCTTCCACTGTCCCGACAACAGCTGATCCAATGGCGGTTCATCCTCTGATGGGCTCTGGTGTGAAGTCCCGTAGGAAAAGTTCCTTTCATGAAGCTCAACCCAAGCCCTGTCCACAGTCCTCTCTGCTTCACCAAGCACTGGGCGTGCAGGCAACGCCTGCTGCAGCCTTCTCTTTTCACTCCTGCAGAGTCGGCCTGCTCTCCTCTTTAGACTTTTCTAGATACGAGTCAGACATCTAATCTCAGAGTCCACAGACCAAGCTCTCCCAAGAACTCACAGTCAACCTCTCTCCCTCCCTCCCCACACCCTCCCCACATTCCTTAGTGATGCCTTGAGGTCCCAGACCAGAGGCACCTACTCCCTTAAAGATGGGGAAAGGGGGCCTCGCAGGACCGCAGTGCTCTATTTCCCTCTCACTGGCAACTTTCTTCAAAGAACTCCCCAGCCCAGCACACCCCAAAATTCGCATTCCGCCCCCGCTGCAACCCCGACTAAAGAAAGAGGCTTGGAGTAGGTTTTGTGAACCAGATTTGAAACTCAGTTCCACCCCCAACAGGCTATATGACTCTGGATACGCCACTTGATTTTATTCGGAAGTAAGTGAGTATTTAGGTGGCGATGAGCTAGTCCTTCAAATGCCTAGCGATCCCGGGAGGGGAACCTGTGGAGCATTTTCTAGTCCAGGGCCCAGGAGCGGGTGCTGTGCCTGTGCTCCAACTTGACAAGGAAAACCAAGCCTTTTCTCAACTTTCTCAGCAAATGTCTATTTGGAGCGATGACTTCGTTCCACCTCATCTTGGCTTCTTTCCACTCAGGAACCTATCACTGCATATTTCGATACAAGAATTCATACAGCGTCATGGCCAAAGATGTCACCGTCCACCCGCTGCCCCTACAGCCCAATATCATGGTTGATCCTTTGGAAGCTGCCATTCCATGCACAAGCTCCCGTCACATCAAGTGCTGCATTGAGGAGGACAGAGACTACAAGGTCATTTTCCAAGCTGGTTCCTCGTCCTTTCCGGCTGGTAAGATGCCCACTGCTGAATTGTAAGGACACATGATTCCATATATGTCGAGTCTCAAACTTTACTCTTAAAATAGGGGTAAGGAGACAGAGAGGGATTGCTTCAGGGACATAATGTAACAGAGGGAAGCCCATGAGGCTTTATTGCCTTCTATTTTGCTGTGTGACCAGTGGCTCATGGGTTTGTGACAACATCTTGAGAGTCTGTGAGGGTGGAGCCCACTGTTTATAGTGACAGCTGTTGAAGGTAGTGTTAAGTTACCGTCACAAGCCTTCTACGTGCTCAGTATAGTAGACTCGATATTCTGATCACCGCTCCCTCTATGCTATGAATCAGCACGCAATAAAAGTATGGCAGGGGCTTCCCTAGTGGCGCAGTGGTTGGGAGTCCGCCTGCCGATGCAGGGGACATGGGTTCGTGCCCCGGTCCAGGAAGATCCCACATGCCGCAGAGCGGCTGGGCCCGTGAGCCATGGCCGCTGAGCCTGTGCGTCTGGAGCCTGTGCTCCGCAACGGGAGAGGCCACAACAGTGAGGCCCGCGTACAGCAAAAAAAAAAGTATGGCAAAAACCCTTTTAAATGCACAGTTGAACAGGCAAGAGAGTAAGAGAAATAACCAAGGGTCAAAAACATAGAAGAAAACAAAAATAGAGGTAATGCTTTAGCTAATGCTGGAGTTTCCCTGAGGGCATCTGCCAATATCAGAAACCTCAGAATCTTTTTTTTTTTTTAGTTTATTTATTTATTATTTTTGACTGTGTTGGGTCTTTGTTTCTGTGCGAGGGCTTTCTCTAGTTGCGGCGAGCGGGGGCCACTCTTCATCGCGTTGCGCGGGCCTCTCACTATCGCGGCCTCTCTTGTGGAGCACAGGCTCCAGACGCGCAGGCTCAGTAGTTGTGGCTCACGGGCCTAGCTGCTCTGCGGCATGTGGGATCTTCCCAGACTAGGGTTCGAACCCATGTCCCCTGCATTGGCAGGCAGATTCTCAACCACTGGGCCACCAGGGAAGCCCAGAAACCCCAGAATCTTGAATTTGAATTTGAAGGCTCTGAAGTGTATGAAAGAAAAGGCCTTGCTCCCAATGCAGTAACTTAGGCAAACTACCCCATCAACACAATGTCAGGACCCTCAGACAATGATATGCTCAGTAAAAGAAGAAGCTAGAAAAACAAAATTCATCTTCCAGAGGTAAGAGCCTCAGCGCTGGGTGGGCAACAATTTCCCCTGAGAAGTATAACTGTCCTGCCTACATTCAGATTTGGGGCTTGAATTTGTACAACCTATGTGGTCCAATAACTCCAAGCTGAGGAGTAATTAACTTAAAATAGTCCGTTGGTAGCACTCAGTGGTACCTGGCCAAAAAATTTAAATCCTCTCTGGTAGAATGTACCCTCCATCCAGATCCCTCAGGATTCCTGTAGATTAAGGTCAGCCAAATATGAACTCACAACCACAAATCGTAATGCATGGACACCTTCACGAGGGATTTTTAAGCTCATTCATACTTTCAAGAACTGTTCTTTGGGACCTATGCTTAATACAAAACATAACAGTAGGCAATGAAAAGGAGACAAAAGAAGTGGGGCATATATGTCGATATCTAGAAGGGCGTATGTCGTAAAAGAAAATACATAGAGCATTAACTGTACAAAATGAGCACTACAGATAGAAAGAACAATGGAAGTTCAGAAAAATGGGGATCCCGTAGAGACCGGACAATTTAGAGACTGCATGGTAGGGGGATATGAAATCAATCTGGGTACCGACCTATTTAAGCGTTTTAACATTCCGTGTTCAACACGCGTGCATTCACTGCTACTTCTAGGCTAGAGGCATTTTGAAAACCACATTAAAGTGAATGTGGCGCATTCTTGGGAAAAGTTTGGACAAGTTTATCCACATTGGATGATTTTCACAAAATTTGTGCTTTGAATACTAATGCTGTGACTTCATCCTTTCATTGTACCTTAGCAAAAGAAGTTAACGGAAAGCAAGTGTGCTACAAACACCACTTCGTGGCAAACTCAATTTCCTGTCCAGAAAATATGAATGTGTTTTGTCACATTACCAATACCGCTAATAATTCAGTGCGGAGCCCATCTATGAAGCTTAATCTGGTTCCTGGTGAGAACACCTTAAATTATTTTAAAATGTTATAGTCATGAGCAGGGATTCCTGTATTCATTCACTCCCTCATTCATCCATCAATAAATACATGTTAATCACGTTCATGGAGCAAGCCTTGAGCTAAGCATGGGGCTTTGAAAAGAAATAAGCTGTGTTTCTTGGCCTCAAGCCTAGGGGAGAGATAAATGCGATTTAAAAATGTTATCACATATAATGTGGTAGATTCTAAACTAGAGGCAGTTGTGGGTGGTTAGAAGGGGCTGCCTGGTTTAACTCTGCTAGTGATTAGGGGGGGAGAAATTGATCAAGAAAGCCTTGCAGATGAAGCCGTATTTCCGTACGTGAAAAGAATCAGAAACTATGTAAAAAGGGCTACGTAAAAAGAATCAGAAACTGTCTTTCCCATGCTTTGTCATCACTGAGCCAATATCCCCCTAAATACTATTTTCAAGGTAAAAGGTCGTGATTTGTGGAGCCATCTCTGTAATAACCAATACCGAAGAGCTCTCCTCAGTAGCAACTGAGGGGCAAGTGGATAAAGGATACTCCTGGGCTTGCATCATAAGCAATCCCCTCCCCGCAGAAATCTTCTCTCTAATAGAACCCGCGACGTCTGTAGGATCCATGGCTCCATTACCAAGCTTGTTTGAGTTTACTGAGGGATTTGAGGTCCTTCTCAACATCTGTTGGTATCTGAGCCCTAGACAACAAAGTAGGAAGCCACTTAGAGCTCCCTGTCTCTCTGAGTCACCGGCCTCTGGACCCCACCAAGCACACCTCTTCCAGGGGGCAGCCAAGGTCATTTCTCCACTGTCCCTCCATCTTAGCCTAGACATCATCATGTTTTATTCACTTACCTTTGTTCTGCTCTTCTTTCTTCATACCAAGTCTGATTCCTCTTCTTTTTCCTAATAGAACATTACTTAGGTATTCTAAGATTTTACACAATGGCTAAGAACTCAATTCATGCTAAGTTTAAAAGATGATGAGAGCAGGGGTCTGCTCATCAGAGAGTCAGGGTCCCTTGGAGACTAGAGATTCTGCAATAAATGACATTTTCCCATTCAAGTCTGTCTTGAGTCGAGGTAAAGAAAAGTCATCCTTACGGGAAACCAGAAGGAATAAATGCTTAGGAATGTTGCCCAGAATATTCAGGTCATGGGTGCCTGGGATTTCTGCTACTAATTATATCCTTGGATTAAGGTGGTGCTTCTCAAACTTGCCTGCACCCTAGAATCACCGGGGAAGCTTAAAAAACTGCTGATGCCTGAATTCCAGCCCAAGGGGTTTTGATCTTCTTGGGCTGGAGTGAGCCTGGACATTGGTATTTTCCAAGCTCCTCTGAAGATTCTAATACACCAGAGCTGAGAACCCCTTGGATTAAGTCATTATGTCCCTAAGACCCTTGTTAACCTGCCTGTCTTTCATCTGGATGAGTACACGTCAAGCTCTCATTATTTTCCATGGCTTAGGTTTTACAGGCATCAGAGGGAAGATTCCTGGAGGTCAGGGGTGGGAATGAGGCACTGAGGAAATAAATTCTGTTAGAAAAAGCCAGCGCAGATTAGAATCGGATTTGCATGGAAAGCCCTAAGGGGCTTTAGAAAATCAGGGGCAAAATAAAGAAAGTGGGCAACTCCGAAAAGGTCACTGAAAGGAAAAAAGAAGATGAGTTCAAAGATCAAAGCTCTACCTAAGCCTGACCCTATTTCCACTATCTTTTCTCCTCTCTTCAATTGTCCTTTTTATGTCCATTTTTCCAATGCAGGGGAGAACGTCACATGCCAAGATCCTATCATAGGTGTTGGGGAACCCGGAAAAGTCATCCAGAAGCTTTGCCAGTTCTCTAATGTTCCCAGAATCCCTGGGAGTCCCATTGGCGGGATCATAACTTACAGATGTGTGGGCTCCCAGTGGAAGGTTAAGAAAAACAACTGCATCTCTGCCCCCATAAATACTCTGCTCCAGCTGGCTGAGGTGATTCTTTTTTTTTTTTTTTAGAAGATGTTGGGGTAGGAGTTTATTAATTTATTTTATTTATTTTTGCTGTGTTGGGTCTTCGTTTCTGTGCGAGGGCTTTCTCTAGTTGCGGCAAGCGGGGGCCACTCTTCATCGCAGTGCGCGGGCCTCTCACTGTTACGGCCTCTCTCGTTGCGGAGCACAGGCTCCAGATGCGCAGGCTCAGCAGCCGTGGCTCACCGGCCCAGCCGCTCCGCGGCATGTGGGATCCTCCCAGACCAGGGCTCGAACCCGTGTCCCCTGCATTAGCAGGCAGACTCTCAACCACTGCGCCACCAGGGAAGCCCCCTGAGGTGATTCTTAAACACTTGACTCTGAACTCTTGGTGGGGAGGTGTGTCTAGCTGATCCTATTTCTCAGCACTTAGGAAAACGGGCTTTGAGCTGCTTGGTGTTGCTCTCAAAGCTATACCTATTTAATTCCAAAGAAGATGCAACCCTAGAAATGCTGAATATTTTGCTTGAATCCAAATATGGAGGCAGCGAAATACGTGTTCTGCCCTAGGACCAGCTGTACAGCGTCACCTTGACTTCTTAATACCTTGTTTCCATTACCTCCAAGATGGAAGTCGTGTTATCCCCTCTAACTGCTCTCCTTTGAAGAATTTTTATATCAAGCTAATAGCGCTAATCTTTTCAGAAAGGGGAGCAACACAAAAAGTAAGGTTCATCAGTCAAAAAAATAGTTGGGCTTTACGCTTTTACAAGTCTGAGATTTCCTTAATCCTTAGAGGTAGCCTATAGTTATAGGAGGGCCTAGCTGACCTCTCTTACCTAGAATAGAGGTTACTGCCATGTGGTAGGAAAAACATGTTTCACTTCATCAAAATAAATATAAATTACCTCTCATACTTAGGTTGCTGAAAGTTCGAGACGCCTAAAATTCCATGAGTTACAATAAATGAGGCAATTAGTGGGGTTATAGCTCATGGTAACATCTTCAGACCGTGAGCTATATTTGGAGCTAACATCTGGTTAGCTCCAAATCCTTGCATCCTGTGAAGAAGGACTGAGAAAAAAGGGTGATATTGGTTTGCATTTTATCTAATTATCTCTTGTCTCACATCAAATTCCTTAAAATACCGACTATGTATAAAGCGTTATTATAGGTGCTATCAGGGTAAAGCGGCCAAATTAAAACTTGACCTCTGATTGGATATGGAATATAGATGTTATATATGTATTAATTGGGGCTAGGATAATCAGGAAGTTCTGCTTGAAAAACGTGGCATCTGAGTTAGACCTTGATGGGTAAAGCATCGGGAATATAAACTATCCCAATTGAGGAAGATAGAAATTATAATTTGAACTCAACATTGGGCCCTGGTCCCAATTCTAGATACTACATACCCCTTCAATGGAAAGGGGGCATGCTGACCTATCATGCTCCGTCTAATTTATCCATCCAACATATGTTATTGAATACCTACTACATACAAAGTTAAGTGACTATGTTAGGGATTATGGGATATGAGAAGGATACAAAGAAATGCAACACATGGTTCCCATTGTTAAGGAGCTTATCATTTAATGGGAGAGAGATTGAAATTAAAACACAGGATGACATTGGTAGAGATGTCACAAATGTAAATTCCGTTAAGTAAAACAAATACTTCTGCATTCAGAGGAAGAAACTCCCCTGGGTTAGAACACTCATCAAAGTTCTTTATGGAGAAGACCAACTTTTAATTCATTCTTTAATTATAGTGAGGAGTCAGATAGTTAGAAAACACAAATGTGATCATTATAGATAAGGTGACCATATAATTTATCATCCAAACCAGGATACTTTTTACTTTTTGGTTTTTTTGTTTGTGTGTGTGTGTGTGTTTGTTTTATTGAAGTAGAGTTAATTTACAATGTTGTGTTAGGGAAAAGAATCTAAAAAAGAATATTTCAGATTCTTTTCCCTTATAGGTTATTACAAAATATTGAGTATAGTTCCCTGTGCTATACAGTAGGTCCTTGTTGGCCCTAATTTTCCCTCCCCCACCCCTTTCCCCTTTGGTAACCTTAAGTTTGATTTCTATGTATATGGGTCTATTTCTGTTTTGTATATAAGTTCATTTGTATCATTTTTGAAAATAAAAGAGGACACTATTTATAATTACACTGGGACATCAGATGTAAACCAGAACTGTCCCAGGGAATTTGGGATAGAAACCTCAGAGTGGCAAATGTGCTTTCATAGAGACAATCAAGTGACAATTTCATGCAACTTTAATCTAGTTCTCTAGCAGTCATATCTACTTCCCTTCCTTTTTCTTTTCAACTAGTCATCAGGTTGACATATGCTCTACTGTTCCCCTTCTATGTGTGAGGTCTCGTGTAATATTCTATTCTGAAGAGCAAGCACAGTTTAAGAGATAAGTACATTACCTTATGGGATATACTTATGAGAATGGAGGAATCAAAAAGGAAACTCAGATGTGAGAGATTTTTGTCATGGATGTATCAGCAGTATTTGATGACTGATGGGCAAGTTTTTTGTTTTTTTTCTGTGTCGGCTTTTGTTTTACTAGGCTTTGATGAAGAGCCCCTCTCAGGATGAGAAGCTCCCTTCATACCTAAAGAATCTTTCCATTAGCACAAACCAGGTGAAACTTGAAGTCAAGTCATTTCCTGGGAGCCTGGGAGCCATTATTAACATCCTTGATTTGCTGTCAACAGTTCCAACCCAAGTGAATTCAGAAATGATGATGGTGAGTTTGCTTAAGCCTTGCAGGAGTTTGGGGTCTTGTCTTTTCATCCCTCAGGACTTGGGGTCAAGAAACATAACTTCTCTCCATTGCAACTTCTTCTCCGTCTTTTCCCGAACAACGCTTTGCCAGCTCTGGCTTTTAGCATATCAGTGAATATTTTCAGTGTACATTTTGGGATCTTAAGATTTCTTTAGAGAAGGTCTGTTTTAGTTTCTTCATTAAAAGAGAATGAATTCTTACCTGCTTTCTATGAAAACTAGGAGTGAAAGGTTTTCAGAATATGTACAAGGTGGGATTCTCAATGGTCTCTCACAAAACATGATCTTTGAAGCAATCCACATTCTGAGAGGCAAGAGAATTCACCCACCAGAATTCACATGAAGAGACTTTAATGAAGGGATACTTACAGAGGTAAAACCAGGAATTTAAAAAAAAAAAAAAAAAGGTGTAACGCACCCAGAGACCAGCGACATTTAGAAGCCCTTACTACCCTGAGGATTAAGGTGGGAAGGAGAGGAAATAGTGCACCCATAGCGTTGGAGGAGGGGTCACTGAGCAGGAACTACAGTATTGGAAGTATGTAACTATCACCAAAGGTGTGCTGAGAGTGAAATGAAGGTGCAGCGGGTAGCAGGAAAAATATATCTCAGCTTCTTTCTTCTCTCATCCTCTCATCTCCCGCCGCTGCTTCTCATTGGCCAAACCCAACCGGAGGTAACTGGCAAGCAGCTTGGGTACCAGGAGTCTAAGGAGCTTATACAGATTTCCTAGGGCTGCTGTAACAAATTGCTTCATTCCAACCTCTGGCTTTGTCTTCACATGACCTTCTCTTCTTCTCCATGTACCTTCTCCTCTTCTGTCTCTTATAAGGATACTTGGATTTAGGGCCCATTTAGGTAATCCAGGTTGGTTTTTCTCTCAAGATCCTTAATTACATCTACAAAGATGCTTTCTCCAAATGAGGTTTTCTCCAAATAAGGGCCACCATTCAACTAACTGCAGGGCTCATCATTTCAGAGAACAGAACAAGGCAAAGAAGGGCAGAGAGAAAAAGCCACTTCTCTCCATGGAGAGAAGCCACAAATGACAATTCCAGGTTTATGGGAGAGAGAATCAAAATGTTGAGCTAAAAAGAAAGATGCCTTTAACAACACTTCCATGGCGTATTTGATGCTTAGCATTTGAGAGGGTCTTCTGAGACTACCTCACCCTTGCTGGTAAGATACCACCCACCCAAAAGCCTTTACAGGCTTGAGATTTAACATAAAATAAAACAATTAATAAATATCTCTGTCAGCCCGTTGAGTCGACCTTAGTGAGAGGTGGGGGCAGTTGTCACCGTCACGACTGCTAAATGTTTAGTAAGTCTTGCAGTTGTGAGGACCCATCCCCTGCTAATTCCCTCCATAAGAAGGTGGATCAGAGTCCTCCACAGCCTGGGATGCTGCATTTTTCTCTTCTATTTTCTTCTTCCCTGTACCCACTTAATGAGTTTCCAGGGAGATGTTCTCTTCTTCTCTCTTACGATTGAAAACATTCGGTTGGTTTGATCCCATGTCTTGTCAATTACAGCACGTCCTCTCCACGGTCAACGTCATCCTCGGCAAACCCATTTTGAATACCTGGATGATGTCACAACAGCAAAAGACCAATCAGAGCTCACAGTTACTGGATTCATTGGAAAGATTTTCCCGAGCCTTGCGGTCAGAAGATAGCACCATCTCCCAACCTAATGTTCAGATGAAGAGCATGGTCATAAAATCTGGCCACCCCAAATCCTACACACAGAGCTTTGTTTTCTTAGACTCTGAGCTCTGGGGCAATGTGACCATTAATGAATGCCAGCTGGAACACCTGCAACCAGATTCATTTATCGTCACCGTGGCTTTCCCAACTCTCAAGACCATCCTCGCCCAGGATGTCCCAGGAAAGACTTTTGCAAACAGCCTAGTGATGACAACCACTGTCAGCCACAATCTAACCGCGCCATCGCCATTCAGGATTTCGATGACCTTCAAAAACAACAACCCTTCGGGCGGGGTACCGAGGTGTGTCTTCTGGAACTTCAACCTCGCCAACCACACAGGGGGGTGGGACAGCAGCGGGTGTTATGTTAAAGAAGTCACCGAGGACAGTGTGTCCTGCAGCTGTGACCACCTCACATCCTTCTCCATCCTCATGTCCCCTGATTCCCCGGACCCTGATTCTCTCCTGAAGATCCTGCTGGATATCATTTCCTACATCGGGCTGTGCTTTTCCATCTTGAGCTTGGCGGCCTGCCTCGCTGTGGAAGCCGTGGTGTGGAAATCGGTCACCAAGAATCGGACTTCCTCCATGCGCCACATCTGCATCGTGAACATCGCGGCCTCCCTTCTGGTCGCCGACGTCTGGTTCATCGTGGCCGCCGCCGTCCACAACTACCGCTACCCGCTCAACCAGACAGCCTGTGTGGCTGCCACCTTCTTCGTCCACTTCTCCTACCTCAGCGTCTTCTTCTGGATGCTGACTCTGGGCCTCATGCTCTTCTACCGGTTGGTTTTCATCCTGCATGACACGAGCAAGTCCATTCAGAAGGCCATTGCGTTTTCTCTCGGCTACGGTTGCCCTCTGGTCATCTCCGTCATCACGGTGGGGGCCACCCAGCCCCGGGAGGTCTACACGAGGAAAAATGCCTGTTGGCTCAACTGGGAGGACACCAAGGCCCTGCTGGCCTTCGTTATCCCAGCACTGATCATTGTGGTGGTCAACGTGACCATCACAGTCGTGGTCATCACCAAGATCCTGAGACCTTCCATCGGGGACAAGCCGAGCAGGCAGGAGAAAAGCAGCCTGTTCCAGATCACCAAGAGCCTTGGGGTCCTCACACCGCTCTTGGGGCTCACCTGGGGTTTCGGTCTCGCCACCGTGTTCCAGGGGAGCAATGCTGTCTTCCATATTGTATTTACCCTCCTCAATGCCTTCCAGGTACGTTCTGCAGGGCAGCGCTCTCAGGAAGGATCTATAATGATAGAAACACAAACAGGGGTAGGAACGGGGAAGGACTTTTGTTCATAGGAGGCCCTAGCCCTAAAGAACGGTAATGACAAGAAGTCAGTGAAATAGAAAGGGCGCGTTCCTCTGCTCCCATGGAACCGCATGCCTCTTATCACCTGCATTATAATTTAGTTGCCTACGCACCTCTCTTCTAAGTGCCCTGATAATACAAATAGGAGGAAAGTCCCTTCCCTACACTGGATTTTGCTGTTTATCTAACATTATCTTGATGCCGTTTATTATCTCCTAAATGAAAATACCACCGTTAAACCAAACAATCTCTCCAGTTAATTTCCACTAGCATTAAACGAGCCCAGCCTTGGTGAGGTCAGGGGCAGCGTCTGTCTTATTTATCAGTACATTCCTAGTGCCTGCAAAGACCTTGGCACAGACTAGATGCCCAGTCATGAGCACCTTGGCAAATGCAATGCAGGCTCTGTACCACATAGTGGGTTCTCAGGCAACATTTTTCTGAAGGATGAAAGAATGAATGCTCTATGTAAGGTAGATATTTTGCTCCATTATGTGAAAATGAAAAAGACATTCTCTTTGCTCTCCAGCAGCACGTAACTATAATACAAGCCACGTTGTTAGGTGGGCTTTAGCAGAGGTACAGACAACAAGCCTTTGGAGCGCAAGGAAGGGGATGCTTAATTCTGATTCAACCAGTGGTAGGCCTAAGTCCCCATGAGCTGGTGAGGATCCAGGGCATCTGGAGGTGATGCCGAGACGTTGCCCTAGATGCTAATGCCAAGACCATGCAAATTCTAACTTCTGCTACTGGGCCCATGGCTCCAAACTCTAAGGCTCATGTCTAATGATGTTTATAATATGCCTTGACTAGAAGGGACTGATTATTCCACCTCATGCCCTATGTTCTCATCACAACTACATGAGGGCTACTGTAGACATAAGAGGTATGTTTAATAACATAACCAGCAGGATCTCCAGCGCACAATTGGGTGGAAATAGGGAAATTGAAAATATCCTTATGACATTATCACATCAGAGGCCCTTGGTGTGGACCTACTACATCACTGTCATCTACTGGACCATAAATGCAGATGTGGAAAGAGGTAGTACAAATTCTATGGCAGGTGAACCATACTTCCTAGTTTGCTAGACTAGACTGTGATTAATATAATTAATATGATTAAAATGCACTTCTTCCCAATTCTTTTTTCAGGGATTATTCATTTTACTCTTTGGATGCCTTTGGGATCAGAAGGTAAGAACAGTGACAGTCATGATTCTAGAAAAGTCTAAATTGCAGTGACATGTTGAGTTGACAATGGCTTCTTTTAAATGATGCAGGTACAGGAAGCCTTGCTGAATAAGTTTTCACTGTCGAGATGGTCTTCACAGCACTCAAAGGTAAATACTTCCTTTGTAGAAATTTACACAAACCCCTCTCTCTCCACTACCAATTATAACATAGATTATTCCACTGTGTTTTCTTCTTACCTGATTCTGCCTATTAAACATAGTCATGGAACAGAACTAGCATTAAGATGCTATCCCCACATCTTTAAATAGAGGTTACAAATAGCACAGATAATATCAACTGGAGGTTAAAACCAAATTTCAATGAGAAGTACTCTTCTGGGGAAACTCAAGGCCATAAAGAACAAAATTTGAAGAAGAATGATGAATAGAATTTTCTGTAGTTCATCTTGGAAGATAACTATTGCACTTAAATATATTTGTTTTCCTATGTCAGAAGCTAGTAAACCCTATCGAACAGTAAAAAATGTATTTGGAAGCTATTTCCCTCCTACCGGTGGCGATGTTACAGTGTTTCAAAAGGTGGCTCCCCTGCTTAGTTTGTCTGAAATAGAAATTCGTGCTCATCCAGGCTCTCTCCTTAAAGTGAAATGAAAGACGCAGTCAGTGACCACCGGCAGGCAGCAAACGAATCATCCTACAGATCAAAACTGGGCCTTGGTCTAACACGTTTGCTGTGTAATTCTTCTTTTCTTTTCTAGTCCACATCCCTAGGTTCATCCACTCCAGTATTTTCTATGAGTTCTCCAATATCAAGAAGATTTAACAATTTGTTTGGTAAGACAGGTACGTGCTGACCTCTAGATGTTTCCTGGCTTGACCTAAACATATTTACCCTGGGGGGAAATCTCACGCCCCTACTGTCCCACTGCCCACTTCATGGCATTGACCCATAATGGCCTTATTTGGGGCAGAGGTTAAGTACTTGCTTATATTTTCCCAAACACCCAAGGGGTTGGTACAGAGGGCAGTTGCCTTCAGCCTGTGGAGCGCTCTCCATAAAAACTGTATCCACCGTAACACTGGGAACTGTAAATTGCTGGCCTGGTCAAACACGGAGTTCTCTTCTATTCCTGTTATATAAGAATAGGTCGGTCATGTTTATGGGTTACCGGGCAGCGAAGAATATATTTAGAGAATCCTACCATAGGATCCCATGCTGTGAGTTTCATTTCCCTTTTTTTTCCCCTTTTCTTTTTTTGGAGTGTTCTTTTACACATCGACATTTATAAAATTGCAAACATATGAGGGATCACCCAAGTTAGCTGTTCTGTGAGGGGCATGGCGCAGTGAACGTTTCCTCCTTGTAGACATAAGATAAAGAATGTTAATGACTTTGGGCAGTGGGTTTCAGCTATTCTGGCAAGCTGAAACTCCTGTCCCATGTCACCACCACCTCCTCCCCTTAGGAAAATAGGCACCAGACTTCCTTTCAGCTCCTCAAAACTGAACAAATCTCACAAATGAAGACATGTATCAAATGTATCAAAAGCCTTCCTGACTAAAGCTTTTCATATAAAGCAAATTTTGAGAATGCCTATTAATTATTGAAACTCCAGAGAACTTGGTGTTTTGAGCTTCATTTTGATGCATTGCTCGTGAAACTGGAGGACCTTCACTTTTGATTGGACCTGTTGTGAAATGATCAGATCTCCAGGGTCTGTTAGAACTATTCCCTTTGGCCAGCACTGTCCCTGGATCATGTTTATCGTTTGCATTAAAGCAAGAACAGTGAAAACTCTATGAAACGATTCCACAGAATCAGAATTATGCAATATGTGAGGTCAGTAAAACGTGTTCATTGTTTCTGAGCCAGTCAGGTCAAGAGTCGGGGTCCTGTTCCCGAGGTCTCGGGGCCTGAGAGCCCTGGCCATTGCCTCTTAGCCTTTCAGGGTCATTAATGCAGATCCAGGTTGGCCTATCTGAGGCTTCCATAATCACTGTAACTTTGGTTTGTGTTGTCAGCAGCGACAAAGGGCCCCCCAGGCAATGATGGAAACCTTGTTAGCCGTGGCAGTCCGCCCATCTGATGGTAGGGTGGGGCACTGTGTCGCTTCCCCTGCCCAACACACAGCCCGTACCGTCCCCGTGTTCAGCCCCCACCCCCCTGCTGACACGAGCCTGTGCAGTAGCTCGCGGGCCACCCGCCCTGCTACACTCATCCTCAGCGCTCTTGTTGGCATTCTCTGACTCCTGCTGCTTTTTCGGTCCTGCCTTTTCTTCTCCTGTAATTTTCTCTTTTCTTTCCTTTTCTCCCTTTGCCCAGCTCAGTCCCCAGGCCCCTCCCAAGAGCTTCCCAAAGTCACACCAACCCAAAGGGACCAGGGATATTCCCTCCCACGGATGCCCCCAAGCCAGTGCATGTGGTGGCATGCAGAGGGCTGCCCCTGTCGCGATCTCCCTGTCTTTTGTAGAAATCTGGCTGCTGGTATGATGTGAAATAGTTAGTGCTTGTCTTGTCGGCCGCCACGCATGCTTGAGAACAGCTTTGTTTGTTCTCCAGGACTTCTGGGTCTGGGGAGGAGGGCAGGCATGTGTTCCTATCCAGGCATGGCCTGAGCTTACCTGGCTCCTGGAGTAGAGCGCCCCCTGGTCTATGAGCAGAGGTTCACACCCTGGTAATCATGAAGACTTGGCCTTCAGCTGAGCTGCTGTTCTGTTTTTCAGGAACATACAATGTTTCCACCCCGGAAATAACCAGCTCATCCCTGGAAAACACATCCAGTGCTTATTCATTGCTCAACTAAGAACAGGAGAATCCAGCCCATGGAACCTCTTGGGGAACAGTGGACGTTCTCTGAAAAAGAGATCTTTTCCAAGCCATGGATAAAATGTTTTCTCCGCAGGCTTCAGGGAACAGATGCCGAAGAGACTTTTTCATTAGGGAAGGGGCTTTCTTTTGTAAATACAGACTAAAAGGAATTGTTACATTTATGTTGCAGCCCTACCCCCACCCCTTGTGTGATACCGAATGTGTATAGTATTTAAGTGAAACTCAAGCCAACTTCTCTGTCTATATTGTAAAATAGAATTTCAGAGACATTTTTACTTTTCACACCCTGGGCCCAAAGATAAGCTTTGATTAAAATAATAAGTGAAAGGCTAGGACCTAGGAAATACTTCAGTGAATTCTAGGAAGGAAGGAAGGAAGGAAGGCAAGAAGAAAGGAAGAAAGAAGGGAGAGATGGAGGAAACTAGAAGGAAAAGAAAAAAAATAGAGAACAACATAAGGACCATATTTTAAGATTTCCATGTTAATGACCTAATACAATTGCTTCTCAGGTGCTGCAACACTGAAAATTCAAAAATGACTCCAAAATGGAAATGGAAAATTAGCCGTGGAGAAACTTCAATATCTTCCTGGTATTTCCTTAGTTAAGAGGGACCAAAAAAAAAAAACAAAAGCAATGAAAAAATTAGGGAGGAAATTATATCAAAGATGCTTTCAAGTGGATGATAATATTTACAAGAAATTCATGGAAGAAGACATGATTCTCCTGATGCTAAACATATACATATATGCTACTGTATGTTAAGGTTGGAGCTAAGTGGAATGAATAGACAGAGAAAGTGTGATGGCCATGCCTTATTAGATCACAGCAGACCAACTGCTGATTACACTTTTATAGTTTAGCAGAAAAGGCTTATGTTTTGCTTCCACTTTTTGAAAGCAAAAAAAATATATTTTTATATCCATTCATTTCCAAATGTGATATATTGCACTGAAATACAGAACCCCCCTCTACTGTCATATATTAACAGCTTTAACCAGGTACTTTTCTGTGCATGATAGAATAGATTTTCATGACCTTACAGCATTGTATATTATTATTGTTGTAGTTACTGTGGATTTAGGGGCCCTGGGTGTGTTGTATAGCTCTCTATGTATTAATTCTTTCAGTTCCTAAGTTCCTAGACCAATATACATTAAGAGTTTTCTACTGTCTAATTCGTGTTTATTTCAACCACCTGGAAATCTTCTAGAAAGAAATTTTACAACCAGCTAGTCTGTGCTTCTGATGACACTTTACCTTGATGAACAGATGGTGAAGATTGTTTGTGAATTATGTGCATGTGTGTATTTTGCTTGTGTGTGTGCATTTCATAAAAATACAAAGATTAAAATAGCATCCTTATCAAAGTTAACCACGTAATGCCGCGGAGCAACTAAGCCCGCACGTCACAACTACTGAAGCCCGTGTGCCTAGAGCCCGTGCTCCGCAGCAAGAGAAGCCACGACAATGAGAAGCCCGCGCACCGCAATGGAGAGTAGCCCCCGCTCGCCGCAACTAGAGAAAGCCCGTGCACAGCAACAAAGACCCAACGCAGCCAAAATAAATAAATTAATTAAGAAAAAAATGTTAACCATGTACTGTAGCCACAGCAACCGTACATTCCAAATCAAAGTCGGATCCCAGGGAGACAGTGAAACAGAATAAAAATGTGGGGCTTCTCTGAAAATGTGGGTTGTGTGGTCTTCATAAGGACAAATTTAAACGGGTCCAACCACCAGGAAGAAAGGCCAAAAGAGTCCGAGATTCAGCAACCATTTATTTATTGAGGTTGGAAAGAGTATTCTGTAAATGTTTTAACTCTTTAAAATCTCTTCTGTTTATTTTAAATTTTAAATTCCATTTTCATCTCTCTTTTCTTTATGGAGAGGTGGAGGTGAGACAGAAGTCCTAATGTTTCAAGGAAATGAACTCTTTTTTCATACCTATTCACAAACGACGCAGACATCTACGCCCACATTTGCCTGCAAATTGTCACATCATTATCCCAGCTGAATAGTTCATTATTTAAAGTCCCTAAAGGAAATGATTGTCAGCCTTAACATTTTTCAGGGAATGATCAACTTTGGGCAGAGTTTGGTACTTAGAAGACAGACCCAGCGGTTAGGAGGATGAACTGAATTAGATTTAGCTATTAGGGAAAGCACGGCGTTGCTGCTGTGGCCTCTAGGGTTCTATCAGTGCGGACTGAGGCAGGGTTAGACAGTATGTTAGCACGGCCACCTTGATGTGATCGGCCAAGGAAAGCACAGCACCCTGGAGGCTGTGGGTCTCGTGTTCAAAACCACAAAGTGACAAGAAACACTGACCTTCCACCCACTTCTGTAGGGATCCTTTGGGAATCATTGTGTTTGACTTTGTGGAGGGGACCTCTGTAATGACAGGAGCCTTCAGCAGGGCTCCCCAGGACGTGGATCTGGCTCTCTCTCCACGTTGATTACCATGGGGGCGGCACGTTCACTACCCCGAACACACACACACACACACAGGTGTGCACGTACCTCCCACCTTTCAAGTCACAGCGCCGGATCCAAGTCCCAGGAAAGCTATACAAACAAAACGTTGGAGAAATACAATAACTGCTGGTTTTCTGCTCAACTGCAAGACACATAGTTCAGCCACTGCTCTTTGCCAAGATCCTAAAATAAGCAACAGAATTCAAAATTGTAAAAAACAGTGGTCCGTGAATCTGTAAATTACATGAAAGCCGGAGCTGTGCTTGGCCCCAAGGTCACCAGTTCTCAATCAGCAAGGATTCCGAGGCTTTTCACAGCAGATTTCCGAGGGAAGGGAGAACATGGGCTCTGGTATTGATACAAAGTGAGATATGGGGTCAACTTCACTTGGAAAGTGGGCAATACTTCCCCCACGTCCCTGAAATCTCTCAGTGTATAAAGTCCGTTCCATGGGCCAAAACCTTCTTGCATTAAGGGATGTTCTATGAAGTCAGTTTCTTGCAAAGGAATCTGTGCTAATGCTTCAGAGGTTGGAGCATTCACCAATGAGCAATGAATATAAACTACAGAAATATTCTAAGCCCAGTATAATATTCTAAGGCCAGTGCAACACATCATCTGTTGAATGAGTCATGTATCTGCCATCCTCCTTCCCATGCCTTACTGTTTACTTGGAGAAAGAGGTAAATACAGGTCCATGGGGATTTCAGGATGTAGGTTGCTAAGGCCAGAAATTAAGAAACACTGTGGGAAGTCATAGCCCTTTGTGGTTTATCTAGGGACCTTCAGAGAGGTTGGAAGACTGAAAAAAAAAGTTTCATGGAGACGAGAAAGATTATAGCAACCAGCAAGAACAGAGGTGGGGGAAGGAGTTATTCTGAGGCAAGTGGAACAGAAAGTCACGACCATTTGAGAAGACAAAAGGAAACAAGTGTGGCCATAGAAATGCCATGTAGGTGGAATGCATTTTATTTGTGGCAGGTGAAGGTGATGTTAAATGGGGCTCTGCACCCCTAAGAGAAAGTCAATAACCCAGGCCAACAGAACTCTGATTCCCTGAGTGTCCAAAATAAAGGAGGGGCTTTCAGTGGATCTGTCTCTCTCATGTATTTTCTGAACGCCAGTGAAAATAGTGTCTCATCATTTCAAAGATGTTAGCTTTGGAATGAGATGCTACAGGTTTCTAATTTATGACTTGGGATTTTCAGCCGTGTCTTAATAGCATGCCAGCATACAGCTCTGTGTCTTTTCTGTGCTTATAACAATAAAAATCTAACAAGATCGAGTGAAGTTTTCTTTATATAAATTGTCGGTGCTCTTGGAATAGGCTACTGCTGTTGTTTCAGGCTTCCCCACGTCCACCAGAATTTAATTCCGTCTTCTTCAGTGAATGGTCACATCTATTCTCCAGGTATGGGGGCGAGGGTGAGGGGTGTCAGAAATTCACAGCTGAGCTCAGTTGGCTGACAGAGCTGATGTCTTTCCTCACACCATCCACACTCCCACTCAGCATGTGGAGTCCAGAAGCTTAAGAGGCTTTAAACAGGGGACCTGGAAGTAATGCTTTCAGGACCTGACTGTCTGGGAAACAAATAAACAAATGTCTGTTCTGACATTTGGATGTGGCTTGGTTGGAATTTTCATGGACAGCCAAAAACAGAGCCCCATGGGTTCTGTTAGCAACAGATATTTCTGCAACACGGTCCTGTATTTCCTGTATTCGTTTTCTACTGCTTTGTAACATCCTACTGCAAACTTAGAAGCTGAAAACCACACCTGTTTGTTATCACGCAGTTTCTGGGCATGGCTTAACCTGGTCCTCTGCTCAGGGTCTCATCAGGCTGAACTCAAGTTGTTGCCCAGGGCTGCGGTCTCATCTGAAAGCTGGGGTCCTCCTCCGAGCTCAGTGATTGCTTGGCAGAATTTTATTCTTTGCAGTTAATAGGACTGAGGTCCTTAGCTCCTGGAGGCATCCAACCATCCCCTGCCATGTGGTCTTCTCCTAATAAGGCAGTTTGCTTCTTCAAAGTCAACAGAAGAGCTTCTATGCTGCTTTGAATCTCTGTGACTTCTTCAGTCTCTGATCTCCAGACCCTCTTTTAAAGGACTCACCTGATTAGGTCTGGCCCACCCACGATAATCTCCCTTGAGATTAACTCAAAGCCAGGTGATTAGGGACCTTAATTATATCCGCAGAATTCCTTCACCTTTGCCCTGTGATGTAATCTACTCATGGGAGTGACATCTCATCAGAGTCACAGGTCCGGCTCCCAGTGCTGGGGAGAAGATGATACAAGCTATTTCTTCAGATTCTTTAAAAAAACAAAGTTAGGGATTTCCCTGGTGGCACAGCGGTTAAGAATCCGCCTGCCAATGCAGGCGACATGGGTTCGAGCCCCGGTCCGGGAAGATCCCACATGCCATGGAGCAACTAAAGCTGTGCGCCACAACTACTGAGCCCGTGTGCCACAACTACTGAAGCCCGCGTGCCTAGAGCCCATGCTCCACAACAAGAGAAGCCACCGCAGTGAGAAGCCTGTGCACCACAACAAAGAGTAACCCCCGCTCGCCACCACTAGGGAAAGCCCAAGCACAGCAACGAAGACCCAACACAGCCAAAAATAAATTAATAATTTAAAAAAAGTTAAGGACCCAGCACTGCTCTGTAGAATCTGTATGAGGCCTAAGCTGCAGATATGTGACCTGCAAACTTTCCTTTGTCCATAAGAGTAATCACACTGCAAAGGGTCTCTCTGGCAGTATCAGTAATAAGGCTTGTGTGCTGCAAATATGTCAACGTTATTCTGTCTGCTGAATATGCAAATGTGACAGAAGGCACCCTTCCCAAGGGGATGGCTTCCAGCTGTGTGGAAATTCAGGAAAAGTGCCATGTGGGAAAGCTTGATTTGTCCAGATGAAAAGAGGCACACAGCTCCGTAGCAGACAGCCTTCCCCACGCGGTGTGCGTCTGGTGTGGCAGGTAGAGTGAGCCCAGGAGCTCTAATGTACTCAGTCTAAAGTACGTTTGACATTTAGGCCAACAGGGCAGAGATCTGAGTACACAGGTGCTGGCCTGTTCTCTAAGCTTTTGTTCATCTGACCTCCCACTCCTTAAAAACCAAGTCAAAGTGCTCCTCCTATGCTGGGCACTTCTCATCCTCAAAGTTTCTCACCCCACCTCCACCAATGACTTGCTGCCACCTGCAGCCCGTGCCTGGAACTGGAAACGTTTTCATACCTCAGGAGACGCATCCCTCTCTCACGGCGTTAACCTGCCATCACATGCTTGCATGGGTCACAGGACTTTGTCTGGAATTGTCTGCTCTTTTGCCCTGATGTTTTCCTTTTCTTTTGTTTTTGTGTGTGTGTGTGCACATTTTTACATTTATCTTTTGACTGCACCGCGCGGCAAGCAGGATCTTAGTTCCCCGACAAGGGATGGAACCCGTGCCCCGTGCACTGGAAACATGTTATGGTCCAGCCATAACCACCGGACCGCCAGGGAATTCCCTACCCTGATGTTTTTCTTTGAAAGATAATGTATACATCATTTGGAAAGGAAATTGTTTAGTTTTGTATTTTGAAGACCTTTCCCCCTGGCTTTATGAAGTTTATTCATATAAACAGGAAGAAAAGCATGCTTCCTACGAATACGTTATGTGAAAAGGAATGCAGCCGTCTTTGAACTACTCAGGAACGCTGGGAACGCTGCACGGTCTGGTAGAACGCTAAGTCACGTGTACTTTTCATTTTTAAGGAGTCACTTTACAAAAAGTAAGTTGATAAAATGAATTGCAGTAATACATTTGGCTTAACCCAACAGATCTAAAATCTTAGCATTTCAAGATGTAATTTATGTGAACTTCTCTTTTTTTTTTTTGCGGTACGCGGGCCTCTCACTGTCGTGGCCTCTCCCGTTGCGGAGCACAAGCCCCGGACGCGCAGGCTCAGCGGCCATGGCTCACGGGCCCAGCCGCTCCGCGGCATGTGGGATCTTCCCGGACCGGGGCACGAACCTGTGTCCCCTGCATCGGCAGGCGGACTCTCAACCACTGCGCCACCAGGGAAGCCGTGTAAACTTCTTGATGAGATATTTTACATTCCTTTTTTTTTTTTTAATACTAAGTGTTCACAATCTAGTGTGTGTTTTACTCCACAAGTGCCCAGCACATTTCCAGGGCTAAGGAGCCACATGTATCTAGAAGCTACTACACGGGGAAACACATATTGAAAGCACAAATCACAGATAAATGCGTTCTGCCCTTCTGCTTCCCTTCTCTATATGAACAGCAGGGTAGGAAAATGAATTTAAAACAGGCCTGTACCACAGCATCCGGGCTGGACTTTGCAGAGATGCTTACACATATGGGAGGTGGAGGGGACATAAATCCGTAAGGCCCCAAATACTTCTCTTCCGTATAACTCCTGCCCCTCCAAGCTGGCCTGAAAGCCACACTGTTATAAACTGTCCTTGGAGATTATTGACAAGCACGGAATCAGCCCCAGAAAATTGCAGCCTCGCATCTTTCCCAGAAAGGAGGAAGGGCCGGGAGATCCGCATCAGTCTTCTTTCCTGGAGGACGAGCTTACTGTCTCATTGGTGTGGCGTAGCAGAAAGAACACGGCTCCCAGAACAGAAAGACACCTTTCCTCACTCCCCTGGGCCCTTCACTGAAGTTCTCTGGTCCTTGGTTTGCTCATCTAGAAAATAGGGATCATTCTAATTACCTCTCAAGGCTGTTGTCAGGCCCCCAAACCATAGTTTATAGGAACATGTTTTGGAAACGAAGTACTATGCAAATAATAGATTACCTCCATTATCTCTTTGAAAGGCAGAGAGAGGCTGACGACAGGGGAGCCTTGGGGAGGGGACAGTAAGCTCTGATGACCCTAGTGAGTGTCCAGGGGCATTCTAGGCCTGGGTGTCGAGGGTCATCAGGAGACCCCTGAATTAGGATGGGTAGGGCACGCTTCATCCCGTACCCATGAGGGAGTGAGATGGCACTCAACAAATGGTTGGCTTTGAAGATTTCCTTCAAGATGATCCCATATGTGACAAGATGATTTTTCTTAAGAGGCCCAAAGCACACATGCAGGTTGGCAGTCTTTGGACAATGTTGCTCCAGGACATGCCTTTACATGGACCTTCTGTGCTTCCCAAAAGGGTCCAGGGCCTCTTCTGGAGTCCCGGGCGTGACTCAGCCCCCGGCACACACAGCCCAGTGGGCATATATTGGGCCTCTGTTGCCCAGCAGTGTAGAGAGGACCCTGAGAGGCCCAGGCCTGCTCTACGACCCCAGGTGTCTTCAGAACCCTCCTGCAGGTGGGGACACCCTGCAGCTCAACTTCCAGCTGTGACTACTTCAGGGCCCTTTGAGCTCGGGTCCCAGAAGATGAAAGTCTGGGGAAGTGGGAGAGCCTGTGATGAGTGGGTCCCCAGGGGAGGCATGCTCTGAGCACTGTCTCCCCAGCATCAAATGGACCCACGTAGCAGACTTCAGGTGCCCCTCCTTCCAGGAGCAGCAGCCTCCCTCACAGGCCACCTGCCCCTCCGGAGCTTCATCGCAAACCATCCCTTATCTCTGCTGGTGTCAAGCAGTGGCCAAGAGGAGAGAATGGAATTGCCCCCTGGGCCAGGCCTGTAACATAGCCACCGCCACCTCCAGTACCCGTGGTACTGAAGGAAGCGACGATGAAGCCCCTGATTACTTCCCATTTACCAACCTCACCACCCCATCTTTCCTTCTGTCCTGGTGGACAGATGTCTAAGTCTATCCTCTGGCACATTCTAGAGAGGAAACAATTTTCATGACTCTATTCTTACTGAATACGGAGCAGACAGAAAAAGAAAGACGAAAAGATGGGCACGATTACTAAAGCCCGCCCTGGGCCAGACCCCTGTTATTTGTCTCTGAATACTATTTTCCCATGTGGGCTGTGTGTGGTCTACTTACAGGCACCTTGTCTATGTTTAGAATAATGATCTAGACATCTATTCTTTCCGTTCCACCTGCAAACTTTGCGATGAAGAGTTGAAAGGTCATGAGTGTTCCCCCTGCAAGAATGGGCCAAGGATGGGGGTTACTCAACTCCGTTTCCACCCCAGGGTTTTTATTTTTTAATGCAGAGCCAAGTCCCAAAGGAAGTATGCTGGTGACTATTAGAAACTAAATAGAACAAACCCAGGAGTCCAGGAAAAAAAAAAAAAAAAGGCTTTTTCTCAGCATGAAAAGAAACAGGAACGGATTGGGCAAGTCCTAGGCAGACTGCTGTCACAGCCCACTTCCCAGGATCCAGGTATGACTCTGGGCCCCGCCTTTTTGGAATCTAATTTTAATGGGTACCATCCTCGGTCCTCCATCCTGCCAAATCGCCCCAACCTCCGGCAGCGGTGGCAAGAGGCGTTTGATTTTGATTAACCGAGGAAATTCGTACATCCCTTTACTGCTTTTCTGGAACTGTGAGCGCTTCCCATGCCCAGAGGCGCTCTGTTCACAGCTGTCCTGGTCAGGGCAGCCCTGACGGGATGGCCAACTGGGCTGATGAGTGACAGCTGGCCTCCAAGCTCCGGCTCCTCCCCAGCAGTCCGCCAGCTTCTCCTGAGGCTTGATCACCACCTGGTGGTCATTAGAGGAAGCGCCTCCCTGAGCCCCTTGACAGAACCTCAAAGGTGTGCAGCTACTGTGGGCCCGTGGATGAAGAGCCTGGAGGGCAGCGTGCAGAGGACAAGTAACTTGGGACTATGAACAGAATGACAGAAACCAGGCACGAAAGAATCACTCTCTGTCCCCACCTCCTAACACGTCTATATCAATATTATGGGGCTTCCCTGGTCGCGCACTGAGAGGACCGCGTACCAAAAAAAAAAAAAAAAAAAAAAAAAAGGACCATGAATCCAGGATTAAATTCAACTTCACAGCAAGGTAAATTAAGTGCCACAAGCCAGATCCAACCCCTGTCTGTGAATGTACTGCCCACGAGCTAAGAATCGTTTCCACATTTTTAAATGGTTGAAATGCAATCAAAAGAAGAGTAGGGCTTCCCTGGTGGCACAGTGGTTGAGAGTCCGCCTGCCGATGCAGGGGACACGGGTTCGTGCCCCCGGTCCGGGGGGATCCCACATGCCGCGGAGCGGCTGGGCCCGTGAGCCGCTGAGCCTGCGTGCCCGGAGCCTGTGCTCCGAAACGGGAGAGGCCACAACAGTGAGAGGTCCGCATATCAAAAAAAAAAAAAAAAAAAAAAAAAAGTTTATGATCCTTGCAGGAGGAAAAGAAATGATGTAGAAAGAGATGTCAAGGTATGGGGAGAGCCATCATTCCAGGCACATAGTTCCAGTAGGTGTGATGGGTTTTACTGGCAGGTGTACATTTCTGCGAGATACTAGCCAGGATAGCTCCCTCCTTCTGTTTTTTCTCCCTCCTCACGGACAGAATCTTATTTATAGACCTAAAGGCAAAGCTAAAAGCAGCCCCAGAAATCACCCAGTCCCCCCATTCCAGACAGGAGTGTGGAAGGTAGTTTGAGAAATAAAGATGGGTGCCTTCCATGTTTCACAGGACCCTCACACTTGCCCATCAATGCACCTGCAAGAGGATGAGCCAGGACGGTCTTATTCCCTTTTCTCATTCACCCACGGAAACCTACTGCCGGGCTGAGCTTTCATTTTCAATCTGTGGTGAATCCGCAGCTGTCCTAGGGCTAAGTGACACTCCAGCCAGCAGCTGGTAAGTTTCTAGTCTAGTCTCCAGACACACGATGAAGAGGAGGCTGCTCGCTCTGCCAGCTGAAGTGTGATCCAAGAAGATTCAGGAGAAGTAAACAGTACCACTGCCAAAGGGCTGGCCCTTAGGGCAGAGGGACAAGCTGACCTGGGCTTGCATAAGAGGCATATGACTTCTGACTGCGGGAGAGTGTCATATGCCTGGGATATTACTCATACCCTCAGGATAGCTCTCAGCCCTTCTGCCTAACATGGGACACCCCTCTAACAGAAAACAAAATCACAAGGAGAGATGAGGCTTAACATGTACTAGGCTCCAGGAGAGGGACACAGCAAATGACATGAAATTTACCCTCCACTGAAAATGGCTGTTAACTATCTATATTAACTAACATTTATTGAGTTCTTACCATGTGTTTGGTGCTGTCCTAGCATCTCATTTAAGCCTGACAACAAACCCTTCTAGGGTTGACTAAATATTCTTTTTCTCTTTATTTTACAGATGAATAAACTAAGCACAGAGAGGTTAATCACTTGCCCAGGGTCACACAGTTCAAGAATGGTAGAGTCAGGTGTTAAATGCAGAATGTCTGACCTAGAATGTGTGCACGTCACCACCACACTGCTGCTTCCCTGCGATGCACGCAGACTCCCATGGCAGGGAGAGCTCCGAGCACAGAAAATGAGAGAGGGACAACGTGGTGACAGAAAGGATGGAGAACTTAAGGCATCTCCAACCTTAATCCTGCTTTATAATCTCATCTCAGGGCAGCCCAGAGCATAATGGCTGGCGTTCTGGGCAAACATGGAACTAGTTCCTTTTCTGGTCTCTGATGGAGCCTGAAAGGACGCCAGCTATGTTGCTTTATGGAAAGTAGAGTTGCTCCCCTATGGGAAATAGCTGCATGGACCCTGGAGGAAGCCATGAAATGGAGCTTTTGACTTTGCCACATCTTGCCCTGTCAGTAACCCAACTCCTAAGTGTTCGTGGCCCACAGTCTGCCCTTACCTGTCTGGGGAATCTGTCAAAGCACCTCCACGCCATCCAGACATTTTTAGCCTGTGTCCCAGCGTTCTCAGGACCACATTAGCGGCCGATATTTTAGGGCAATAATTAATTTTAATTCATCCACAAATAACTTAAATTTCATAAAGGCCTCTCAGACACACCAACACAAAGGCATGTGAGCAATCTGGGGGCAGTTACGCCTCCTGGCTCTCTTCAAATTACGTGTCATAGGACATGGCTAATACTTTGCACTTCTACTTTGTTTCTTATATTTATCTCTTTCAGATTTCCTAATAACTCTCCAGTAAGAAGCCAGTACTTGGAAATGATCAAAGACTTATCTAAAGACACAGATAACCAGAACCAATTAAAAAAAAAAGAAAGTAGATCCCCCATTAGCCAACTGGTCGACTCCCCAAAGGGAGCAGCTTGAGCGTACCTGCCATGTTAATCTTTACTCTTCATGCAAAAGAGTTTCCATGGGGTTCCACTGACCAGTGCTCCTATGTTTATTCTTGCCACAGACAGAGCAAGCATTCTCAGAATGCTGGATGCCATTTAGACACACAGGAGGAGACTACGATTTCCTAGGGATGAAGTGTATTCCCGAGGCTGTGTCTGAACACACGTGGACCAACTGACCTTGGTCCTAATCAACGTGGCTACATCATGATTTCCCGTATGATGGGCAGAGTGAAGCAGCGGCTGATTTGCTACTTGGATTCTTTGAATTCTCGGCTTCGGTTTGCAGCGTGAACGCATCGTGTTGTGCGTTAGTGTTGACTGACAGCTGATCTGGTTGCGTAAGTGGTGGGGAAGAGCTTGTGCTCTGGAGCCAGACCTTGTGCTTTCCAATGGTCAGCCCAGCGTGTCTTAGCTTTGCGACCTTGGGTAAAGTCTCTTGTGACTCTATTTCCACAACACAAAAGGGGATAATAACTGGACAGGTCTGACAGATGGCTGTGAAGAGTTGCTTCTTATAAAGCCCCCAGAAGAGTATCTGGCACACAGTGACTATGGAATGAATTTAGCCATGATCATTTTGTATCAAACTGTGTGTATGTGTTTAGAAATTACACACACACACGGGAGAGAGAACCCAGATTCAGATACAATCTCTACTCAGGATCAAAATACATATACCCTCCCCATTTTTGCATTTAATTAATCATTAGGAGTTTTTGAAAATAACCCTGAAGATACATGACATCCAAAATCATCATTTTGCCAAGGTTTGACTTTAAAATCATGCCCATTATGAAGCCAGAAAGGAAGAATAAGTCACGGAGCAAAATAAGGGAGGCTGATGAACTCATCAGCATATGCATCTCAATTCAAGTTTATAATCTTATGTAATATGAGATTTTATTTAACCTTAGACTCATCCCAGTTATTTCCTCTCTTTACAGATGAGCCAATTATGTGCTGCAGCAGTTGAGTCACTTAAAGATCTCTCTGGGGCTTCCCTGGTGGCGCAGTGGTTGAGGGTCCGCCTGCCGATGTAGGGGACACAGGTTCGTGCCCCGGTCCGGGAAGATCCCACATGTCGTGGAGCGGCTGGGCCCGTGAGCCATGGCCGCTGGGCCTGCGCGTCTGGAGCCTGTGCTCCGCAACGGGAGAGGCCACAACAGCGAGAGGCCCGCGTACCACACACACAAAAAAGATCTCTCTGTTACAAATAATGAAACCACAGCTCAGACTAGTTGAAGCGGGCGTGGACATTTATTAGCTCCTGTAACTGGGGAAGATACTGGATTGGTACACCTGCAGGCTCAGCTGGGTTCAGGGGCTCAAACAATGCTCTGAGTTCTTTTTCTCCCTTTGTGGCTTTGTCTCCCTCTGTGTGTTTATTTCATTCCAAGACAGATCTTCAAGGAAAAAAATCGATGGGGCCTATGAACCAGAGTCTCAGATCTAAAAGGAAGAGAAACTCTTTTCTTCCCCATCGGTACATGTGTCTACAGCAGAGCAAGGAACTGTGATTGACTTAACCTGAGTCATGTGCCGAGCCCACAGAAACCATCTTAACAGTGAGGACTACATCTTCTGTGAGCAACACAGATGCAAAATCATGGCCACTTAAAATTCAAGTTTAGCCAAAAAAGTGTGTAGGCAAGCAGTCCAAGACTGCCATGGCAGGCTCAGATCCACGTGGCTCTCAGGGTTTCAGTACTTCCTGTCTTTTTGTTCTGCCCTTCCCAGGGTACAACATAGCCCCACATGGCAGGATAAAGAATAGGGTGGGGGAAGCATGAGACATTTTCAGACTTTCAAACAACTCTGATTCAGCCCCACTACATAAGGCCAAGGAATCCAAGTATACGCATACAGAGAGGGCTTCCCAGTTTTTCACATGACTTAGCTAAATCCCAAATCCCACACTGCCTAAGGACGTTGAAATGCTTACTTCTCTATCCACCTCCTCGTGACAGATGCCTACGCATCCATCAACAACTCAACTCCTCAAAAGAATAAAGTATCCGCTAATCCTCCTGGTATGGTGGAGAACTGCAGGCCCAGAGAAAAGCTAAATACACCGTCTGCTCTGTGACGAGCCAGATTCCTAATCATGCAATCAACAGGGCTGACCGCACATCGTCAATGGAGATGAATCGAGATGGTGGGTATGGAGCTGGTGCTGAGAAATATCAAAATGTTTTCCCCTCAGCCTGGTTCCCTCCTTGTCATTGTTTTAGCAGTTTTCACTTCTAATACTAGATCCAAATTCTAAGTTACCCTTGACATTTGGGCTTCTGCTTCCTTCAGAGAGAACTCAGGTGTACAGGAAATGTTGTCCTCTGTTTAGGATGGGGTCTCTCCTCTGAGCTGGACCAGATCTAAGCCAGGCATGGCCCAGAGCACATTTCCTTCGAATAAAACAAAAGAAAGACCATAGCAGCAACCACCGTGCCTGGAGCTCCCTTCTGAGGAGACGCAGGGGTGTGGAGGGAACACCTTCCCCAAGCCCAGCCTTAAAGTCAGTTGTGGATTTGCAGGGCTGTGAAGCATGTAGAGAAGCAAAGCTGCAGGTTATTTCCAATTTGGTTTTTGGAGATGAAGACTGGCTGGGTGGCCGGGTAGCTTCTCATCTACTCTGAAAATTAAACAGCACACTTTGCATATACTTTTCACTCTACCTTCTTATCCATAATCCCATTTTATTACTCTGTAACCCTGTAGATGTTAAAGTGGGCTGGGAGGAGCTAGTCAACTATTACTTTCGTTTGACAGATTAGGAAACAAAGACCAAGAGCATGTGTGATTTTATGATCGTTGCAGAGCTGGTTAGATGGCCCATCCAAGCCTGCAGCCAGGGAGCCTGATGTCCAGACCTCCTTTCTATCCACTAAAGCAGCAGTTCTCAGCATCAGCATCACCTGGGAACCTGCTAGAAGTGCAAATTCTGAGACCCTACCCCCGATCTACTGAATCAGAAATTCTCAGGGTGGTGCCTATGATCTGTGCTTTAACCAGCCCTCCAGGGGATACTGATGCACCTCAGGTTGGAGAGTCGGTGCTGGGACTGGAGGTTGCACGTACTCCAAACACTTCTCACACCTTTGCATTAAAGGGACCCTTCTTAACCCCTCGCGTTTGTTTCCAGAGTGGTCATGAAATATGTACTTAGAAAGCTGGTAACTGAAAGCCTGGACCATTCAGGCTCCTTGAAATACTTTCTCTTAGTAAACTTCTAGAGCCAGCTCTCTGTGAGGCTTGTGCTGATTAGGGATGGAAACCTCAGCTTTCCTTCTTACTTGATCTCTCTTGGAACTTTCTTGCCTCAGGTAGTTTTGTCTCCTAGGAACCACGGAAAGAAAGTGTGTCTACCAATACTCCCTTTAATTTCTCTTCTACCTGATACTTTCAATGTGTTAATAATTTTATACACGAACAGTATATAAATATACTTTATTTTTTAAATATTTATTTATTTATATTTTTGGCTCCGTTGGGTCTTAGTTGAGGCACGCGGAATCTTCGTTGCAGTGCGCGGGCTTCTCTCTAGTTGTGGCGCACGGGCTCCAGAGTGCGTGGGCTCTGTAGCTGTGGTGCGTGGGCTCAGTAATTGCAGCCAGGCTTAGTTGCCCCGCGGCATGTGGGATCTTAGTTCCCCGAACAGGGATCGCACTTGCATCCCCTGCATTGGAAGGCGGATTCTTTACCACTGGACCACCAGGGAAGTCCCTTAAAATGTACTTTAAAATTTAAAAAGATCTGAGAAAGAGCTTTCCATACACACACACACACACACACACACACACACAAATTCACATGCAATTCTGGACCCCTTGAAGGTACTGACGAAATAGTTATTGAATTTATTAAAGACTTTCCCTTAGAATCAGAGGAGGAAAGCAAATACTGCTGCTAGGAGGAATCTTTATTCGAAATTCTTTAACACACAAGATCCTAAAAGAATAATAAACCTATTGTGTCTGATGGAAAACAGGTATTTGAGTGTTTGATTCTAGTACAAAAAACATATGCGTTTCATTGTATACATCTTAGTTGCAGTAGAAAGGAGAGAGTTTCTATATCTTAGTTGTTCATTCAATTACTGGCTCATTTATTCGTTTTTACTGAGTGACCATGCATGCCGGGCCAGGCAGACTCCCAGGCACTGGGCTAACACAGTAAAGGTGGGTCTGCCCGCGTAGAGCTTACAGTATATGGGAAAGACAGTCTATTAAACAAGGGATAAGAGCGTCATCACAGGACACACTAGATACATTTGGAGCACAGAGCAGGGTAAGAGAACCATGTGAGGGTGGGGACAGGAAAACCATAAGGGTCACACAAGAGGCTGGAGGCAAAGCAAGGCCGATAGAAGCTGCCCCAAACTGCAATGAGCACGGGAAGGAAAGGGAGGGTCCAAGGGCTGGAGGTGCTTCTGCAGTCTAGTTGATGTCAGCGGGCATCACTGCCTGGCCTTTGGCGAAGGATGGAGAGGATGGTGAAGGTCAATAAAACCATGCTGGCTGCGCCTCCGATCATCAGGCCCAGGAGGCTGCCGTGCACCTGCACGGCCTGACATCGCTCCCCAGTGTAGAAGAAGGCGTGGCCAGAGACGCACCTGGGGAGACAGGACACAGGGGCGTGTGGGAACCACCTGAGCCCCAAGGGCTTCCTGACAACAAGACCAACACAGCAACAATGGCAGGGGACACTCAGCAGTTACACGCACCTGGCCTCGTTCAAAGTGCTTTACGCAAGTCAATTAATTTAATCCTGGAACAACCCTTTGAGGTGGTGGTTATTACCAGGCCATTCTCATCATCCTTATCTTTCAGAAAAGTTAGATAATTTGCTCAAGGCCATGCAGTTAGTAAGTGTCTCACTCTTGAAGTCTAATCTCTGAAGGTCTGTCTCCAGACCCTGTCCTCTTGGCTACCATATGCAAAGTTCAGGAGGAAGGTTTGGGACACTTAAAGAACGTGTTTCCTGACACACAGTAGTGATGGTTCAGCAAACTCCACCAACGGCTGCTGAAATTAGTGGGTGAGGGTTTGAGGAAAGGCAAGATGTCTGCATGGCCTCCGAGTGTCTCTCCCAAGACGTGTGTTAATTAAAGAGTGAGGAATGGTAACTTCTCAGGAGACAGGGCTGGCAGACACCCTCTTGGCCAGATGACAAGGTTAACATCACCGGTAATAACACATATTGACATCCGGTACCCCTCACATGACACACTGAGAAGGTCATATCACGTCTTGGTTCTTACCCAAAATGTACAACCTCAATATAATCATGAGAAGACATCAGATAAACTCAAATTGAGGAACAATTTGTAAAACAACTGATCAATGCTCTTCAAAAGTATCAAGATAATGAAAGACAAGACCAAGGACCAGCTCAGGATTGAAGGAGCTAAGGAGACATGAAAACTACATGGAACACGGGGTCCTGAATTGGATCCTGGAACAGAAAAAGTGTATTGGTGGAAAAACTGGGGAAATCTGGATAAGATGTATCGTTTAGTGAATACTATTTTTAATAGTATTTACCTTTGTTAATGCCCATTTCTTGCCTTTGCTAATGTACGGTGGTTATGTAATATGTTGACTTTAGGGTATGGGGAACTCTGCTGCATTTTTGAAGTGTATCTGTAAATCTAAAATTATTTCAAAATAAAAGTTTAAAAAAGAAAGAACATAGTGGAGATCAAAAAGAGCTGAGAAGAAATGTAGGTGTTTTGGGCCAAGCAGACCGGCTCCCACATCTGCTACTATTCTATCAAATGAAACTGATGCTTCTGTCATCACATACATCCTTTTAGGAAATATTTTATGCAAATAACAAACATTATAAAAAGAACTATTAAATATAGCAAACTGTGCTGACAGACAGACCTGGATGGCAAGTCTAAGCTCCAGCATTTACCATCTGGGTAATTTCAGACAAATTACTTACTTCTCTAAGCTTCAAATTTCTTATGCCCTAAACGGGGATAAGAAGGGCCTTTATGTCACAGGGTGGCTATGAGGAATAATTTAGATCATGAATGCATACTGCTCAGGGGAGCATGTGACACAGAGCAAGCAGCCCCCAAATATCAGATATTCTTCTTCTTCTTATTGAAAACATAAATATGATAATAGTACAATTGCACTAATGGACAATAGAAATAATAATTAATAACAATAATAACATTTGCAGTCAGGGAAGGTTTAAGCTTGGTCCTGAGTCCCTGTGGTGGAGCCTTGATGCTAAAAGCTCTGGGTCGGGACTTCCCTGGTGGTGCAGTGGATAAGACTCCCTGCTCCCATTGCAGGGGGCCCAGGTTTGGGCCCACATGCATGCCACTAGATCCCACATGCATGCCACTAAGAGTTCACATGCCATAACTAAGGAGTCTGAAAGCTTCAACTAAGGAGCCCATCTCCCACAACTAAGACCCGCTACAACCGAATAAATATTAAAAAAAAAAAAAAAAAAAGCTCTGGGTCATTTTTGAGCCCTGCAGTGGAGTTCAAAGTGCCAACAACATTCAAGATGCTGTTGACAATGTCCCAGAGGTAGCAAAGGGATACACGTGAAGAGACAGGAGATTTGGAACTCTTCTGCTCTGGCAGGACCCCTGCTCTGCCCTCTGATTCCAGGCACGGCATTGTGGAGTCAAGGACCGACACGGTTGACCATCTGATGGCATGGATGCCCTGACCCGAGAAACGTGCCTTTTAGCAGGGTAAGCAGACATAGGGCTCCCCTCTGCCGGCCTACACCTGCCGCCCCAGGCCACAGAGCCTACCTGCAGCTCGCCATCCCCTTCACGTTCACACAGATGCCTTCGTTTTGACAAGGGTTCGGGTCACATGGGTCTCTGAAGTACTGGGGCCAGTTGTGGTCCTCCATGGGGCCCGTGTTGTCCACCGACCGCTTCTGTCGGCTGCGATGCCCCTGGCCCAGGCTGCCCAGTAGGTCTTTTTCTAAGGAGGCCTTTCCCGAACCTTCTTCTGAAGCCGGCTGCTCCTGGCCTTGGAGAACGAGGCTTTGGGGGACCAGCCTGCTGTCTTCAATGTGAACTTCAGTCTGCTCAAGGTGAGTGATATCTTGAGGAAAGAGACAAAGGGTGGTGAGGAAGATATATGATTAAACCTGACAACAATTCACTTCCACTCCTGGAGGAAGCTCCCTGGGCTGCCTCCACCCCTCTTGGTCACCACCTTTAGTGACGTAGAAAAGCGGCTTTGAATCCAGCGGATTTTCATGATGCCAACTGTTTTATAGATGGATTATTTTTTATTGAAGTATAGTTGGCTTAAAATATTATATTCGTTTTAAGGTGTATAAATAGTCATTTGACATTTTTATAGATTACACGTCATACAAAGTTATTATAAAGTATTGACTATATTCCCTGTGCTGTACATTCCATCTTTGTAGCTTATTTCATACATAGTAGTTTGTACCTCTTAATCCCCTGCCCCTATTTTGTCCCTACCCCTACCCCTTTCCCCTCTGGTAACCACTAGTTTGTTCTCTGTATCTGTGAGTCTGTTTTGTTATAGTTGTTCATTTGCTTTGTTTTTCAGATTCCACATGTAAGTAAAAACATACAGTATTTGCCTTTATCTATCTCACGTATTTCACGAAGCATAACGCCCCTCAGGTCCATCCATGCTGTTGGACATGGCAAGATTTCATTCTTTTTTTGCCATGTTTATGTTTAAAGTAGTCCAATCACGATTTTATTTATTTAACTTGAGAAGAGAAGCATAAAGTGAGTATGAATAGACTGATTGAAACTAAATTGAAGTCAGCCAACTGTCACATCTGATAAGTTATACAAAAAGGTGACACTAAAATTTTAGTTTCTCCCCAGGACAGTTAAAATCGAGATGGGAGTCCTTCAATAAAAGAGCACAATGTGGTTCTCTTAGAGCACATCTTTTTTTTTTTTTTTTAACCTAGTCCCCCCCAAAGATCCCCACCTTCCATGAGATGCTTTAAAAAAATCCATGTAAAGTCAATAGAACACCCAGAACACAGGATTATTGATTCAGGAAAACCAGCAAAATACCTTCAAAGTCCACAAACAAGATAAGGTCGTCATTTTTAAGGTAACTCCTCCTTTTCAGCATTTGGTGGGAGATGATAGCACCCCAGCCCCAGTCGATGCTTCTAAAACAGGCACAGCTCTTGTCATAGGACCCCACGACAGACGGCCTGTCCCAGATGACGGAGCCATTCACTGCTGCAAAGTTACAGGTTACAGAAAATCACATTATCGCTTTACTTTTCACTTTCCATCTGTCTTTAATGAGTATAGAGAGCTTTTTTTTAATTGAAGTATGGTTGATTAACAATGTGTTAATTTCTGCTGTACGGCAAAGTGATTCAGTTATATGTATATATACATTTTTTTACTATTCTTTTCCATTATGGTTTATCATAGGATATTGAATATAGTTCTCTGTGCTGTACAGTAGGACCTTGTTGTTTACCCATAAGAGCTTTGTTAATCAGAAAAAATGTGTTGGAAAAATATCAGGTTATTTACTCTTTCCAGGAGAATTATGCTGGAGAGGGTGTGGAGAAAAGGGAACCCTCTTGCACTGTTGGTGGGAATGTAAATTGATACAGCCTCTATGGAGAACAGTATGGAGGTTCCTTAAAAAAACTAAAATAGAATTACCATATGATCCAGCAATCCCACTACTGGGCATATACCCTAAGAAAGCCATAATTCAAAAAGACATATGCACCCCAATGTTCATTGCAGCACTATTTACAATAGCCAGGTCATGGAAGCAACCTAAATGCCCATCGACAGACGAATGGGTAAAGAAGATGTGGTACATATATACAATGGACTATTACTCAGCCATAAAAAGGAACGAAATTGGGTCATTTGTTGAGATGTGGACGGATCTAGAGACTGTCATACAGAGTGAAGTAAGTCAGAAAGAGAAAAACAAATATCGTATATTAACGCATGTATGTGGAACCTAGAAAAATGGTACAGATGAACCGGTTTGCAGGGCACAAGTTGAGACACAGATGTAGAGAACAAACATATGGACACCAAGGGGGGAAAACCGCGGTGGGGTGGGGATGGTGGTGTGCTGAATTGGGCGATTGGGATTGACATGTATACACTGATGTATATAAAATTGACGACTGATAAGAACCTGCAGTACAAACAAACAAACAAACAAAACAACTTATACTAAACTTTCTTTGGGTTATTTGTATGGAAATATGTTAATATAAATGTTTCGGACATTACATGAAATTTCTAAAAATCTTGTATGTTCTGGTGCAGTAAGTCATAATTCTAGTTATTACTTTAAAATGTGTATCTCAGAAATAACTAAATTTCCTTGGCAATTGCATTATTATGAACTTTCGTCAAATCTTTAACCGTGGTCATTTTTAAGTCTTTTGTCATTTACAGACAGGTCTGGGTGTACTCTGATGCTTTTGCAAAAATGTTCCTATAAAAGGTTTTCATCTTCAAGGAATTCATGGAAAAGACTCTGACAAGTACAGGTTTCTGGTAACTGACTATACTGCCGAACTGAATGAATAAGCATTTTCAGAACTCTAATGGAAAACTGATGGATTCATAAAAGTGCTAACAAAAGATCAAGTTAAAAAAAATTAATTACATGGGACTGAGTGAATTGATGAGGATGATTATAATTTTTGTAACTTTCTGTTTGAATAATAAACCCCCCCAAAAAAACCCCTGAGAATTGGGAGGGGGGTGGAGCAGCGAACCACCCCTGTGAAGGGTCATTGCCCACTACTGAGTAACTTTTCAATGAAGGGGAAGAGAGAGCTATAGCTTCTTCCTTTTAAGGCTTAAGTCTCTTCTTTTGAAAAAAAAAAATAGTTTGCCCGTTCCTTTATTCATGCAAGTTTGTTTCATGGACCTACTGACAATGAGTAATATTCCAGGACTCAGTGCATTAGTTTTGCACAGAGCCTCACAAATTCTGAGTATTTGAAAATGATTAGCTGGATCTGTCTTCTCGGACTGAGCTCAGTGAGGCAGGGACTGGCTGGTTTGCTTGTACTCTAAGGGACTGGCACAGAGCTTGGCACCTTGCAAGCCCTTACTTAGATGCTTGATGGATGAATTCAGGAAAGAGAGAGAGATAAGATGACACTGAAAATTTTCACTTACATAGAAAACAAACTTCTGGTTACCAAAGCGGAAAGGGGGTGGGAGGGATAAATTAGGAGTTTGGGATCAGCAGATACAAACTACTGTATATAAAATAGATAAACAACAAAGTCCTATTGAATGGCACAAGGAACTGTATTCAATAGCCTGTAATAAACCATAATGGAAAAGAATATGAAAAAGAATAAATATGTATATCTGAATCACTTTGCTGTACAGCAGAAACTAACACAACATTGTAAATCAACTACACTTCAATGAAAGAAAAAAGAAACAAGGACATTTTAACTTAATGCTCCAACATGACATTGCTGTAGATGTGCCCAAGGAGGAAATGTGAGGGGAAAGTTAATCTCTCCTGTACAGATGAGAACTGTGTCTGTTGGCCCTTCCAGGTGGAGGGGCAGGTCTTCTAACCACCTACCTGTAGACGTCTGGGACTTGGAGGTAGTGAACACCATGCTGGAGGACATTCTCTTCCTGACATCGGGTTCCTGGTCGAGTATTGTCATTATCACCTGTCTGTTCTCCACTGGCCACTCCAGGACAGCATCATTCTCTCCACTACACAGATGAAAGGCAAGTCCCAAGTACCCAGAGCTCCTGGAGGTCGTTCTGCCATGAGGGTACAAAGTCAACCCCAAACCGTAGCCCTCTGAATTGTAGAATCGAGGGCTCTGAAGCTTGTCCCCTTTGACTGTGTTCTGCAGGACTTGAGAGAATTTCCGGACCGTCCAAACCCCTGCGGGGCATGGGGTTTCTGTCAAAGTGATGTCATCCAGGGAAATTCCCCCACTCAAGTTCTGGGGGTCACCCTTTGTGCCCTGGAAAATGTAGCGAAACTTCTTTTCCTCTCTTAGTGTAACATGGGCAATTTTCCAATTTTGGTCCAAATCTCCTGAGGACAGAGAATAAAATTGGTGACAACTGTGACTAACATTTTTGGAGCACTTGCTTGGAACCTCGTACTGTGGCAGGTGCTTTACATGAGCGATCTCATGTAATCTTCACAACAAACACAGGAGAGAACTGCTATAAACTTGTTAAGGAACTTTTCCAAAGTCACATATCTAGTATGGGAAAATCGCTAAAAAAGAAAAAAAAAAAAAGACACACTCTGATTTATCATAAAAGTCTTAATCATGAATTTGTTTTCCATTATTATTCCATTCTGCAGGTTCTGGGCTTTCCCCTGGGTTTGTTGGTATAAATGCACCCCACCCCCTTAATGTTAGCACTGAATGCACAAGTACTGGGCTGAACCGTATAAAACAGACCTTTGATAAGTTAAAGGTCAAACAATGGCAATTTCATATGTCCATATTTATAATCCTTGGTAACACAGCAAATTCTCAACTCTTAAAGGGCACCTAGCTGTCATCCCTCTATTTGATAAAGATGCTCTGTAAATTTCAGCCAGAAAAGTGAACCCCTCAAAACCATTATTTGTAGTATTTTCTACCCACAGAGTGACCTGGGTAGAGACAATTTGGGCCCCCGTTCTTCTGAGTAGCCTTTACTAAGGAAGCCTCCACCCTTCAAGAGCAGCAGCTTCTTCTAGAAGTACACAAAGAATGCTTCCTTTATCCCATTTTAATTGAGAAATTCTTTGTTGAATGGAAAACTAGAAAAACACGTCTCTCCTTTTCTATTTATGAACGAACCACCACCATAATCAAAGAATGTAAGTACTTAGCTTTTGTAACCCTGGATCTTGATTTTCAGTCAGATTACTCTCACAACCAACTAACTACCTTAGCATTTTAAGGTTTTCATGATCTTCTTATCGAAATACATAAAGTATCACTAAGGAATATATAAGTGATCTTAGTGAAGTTAATGTATACAAGTCACTTGCTTGCCACCAACTTCACAAGTGGGTTTCAAGTTACCTCAGTGTATTAAATAGTGGTATCGATCAGTTTGCTGAAACAGAGGCAGCTTCCCTTTTACCTTCCAATCTCCGCCTTTGAATCACCAATTTTCTCTATTCTGTCTTTCTCCAAAGCTCTAGTGAAAACTAGATTTTTATATTCTGATTGGCCTTCTTTTTTCTTTCCCTGATTGGCCTCTTTCAATAGTATATTTCAGGCTCACCTGAACCCGCAATTTCTGAACGGTTAAAACATCCATTGAGTGGTTAAAACATGCCAGGCATTATGCATTTCAAAGAGGCAGAAGGGAGGTGGAGGAAAGGAAGGAAGAGGAGACAGAGGGGGAGGAGGGTGAAAAGGGAGAGGGAGGGGAAGGAGGAGAAAAAGCACAATCCCAAATATGAAGCCCAATCAGTCCTTGCAGGATGCCTTTAAGTACCTTGAAAGGTCTTCACCTTGACCAGCTTGCGAACGTTGCCCGTACCGTCATCCCTCCTGACCCAGATGGTGAGTCTGTCTGAAGGGCTTCCTGTCATTTTATAGAAAAACTGCAGGCATTGCTGCTTCCTCTTTGGGTAAAGAATCCGAGACTCCAACAGGGCTGCCTCCTCTGCTATCCCCAAGCTGGTACTGAAGTACATGAAGTAGCCGGCACCTATGGAGAGAGGACCCTAAAGTCCCACCTCTGGCCACAAATACCCCAGGGTGCCCTCAGCCCAGGCAAAGTGAAACAGTGAGCAACAGCCATCAACCATGCAACAAAGGCTAGAACTCTTCTGGGGAAAATAAAAAGGTTGTTTGTCAGTAAATATTCTGTCTGTCTCCACGGACAGAATTGCTGGTCAAAGTCACAGCTCTCCACTGCCTCTTCTGATTGCCTTTGTTCCCAAGGTTGTGAAATGTACACCTCTGACTTAAGGAAATACAGACTTTAAGCAAAGTTGATGGAATCTAGTGTCTGTGAGATGAATTCCATTTTCTTCATTAACTTTGTTGTTTAGAGATTCAATCCAAGGAAAAGCGATGGCCTCCTAGCTATATAAGAAACTGTGGGATTCAAAGTTTTAGGAATTGAATTTTAAATATTCACAATGAGAAGGGTTCAGTTTCATCCTTTTGTAGCCTAATAACTGGGTGTACTATCCGTGGTAAAGAATCAACTTTACTGTGTCCTAAGAAGAGGCATTCAAGGCACATTAGGGACCAACTGAGGGTTTCTCCTGAATGTAAAGAAAGCCTTGGAGGAACACTAAGAAAGAGGGGAGAAAGGGTCTACATTTATGCCAGAGGCTGGGTTTGCCCAACTCATGTATCTCAAAATTCTCTCCCCTAAAACAAGCAGGTGGCTAAACAAATACATCACTTGGAAAACCAGCACACTTTTTCAAAGGCAAGGACAATGAACAATTCTTGCATATAAAGAAGTCATCTAGGGCTTCCCTGGTGGCGCAGTGGTTGAGAATCCACCTGCCAATGCAGGGGACACGGGTTCGAGCCCTGGTCCGGGAAGATCCCACATGCCGCGCAGCGACTGGGTCCATGAGCCCCAACTACGGAGCCTGCGCGCGTCTGGAGCCTGTGCTCCACAACAAGAGAGGCCGCGATAGTGAGAGGCCCGCGCACCGCGATGAAGAGTGGCCCCCGCTCGCCGCAACTAGAGAAAGCCCTCGTGCAGAAATGAAGACCCAACACAGCCATAAATAAATATAAAAATAAATAAATAAAAACGTTACCATTCTTTAAAAAAAAGAAGTCATCTAAACTTACTCCAATACTCAACCTCTTACCAAATGCTCCACTCAAAACATTTCATCAAGTAAAAATGAAGTGGGCATCTACAGTTCCAGGTACTTTGACAGTATGAGTCCTTGCCTCATCTTGCCTCACATATGGGGCATGAGCAAGGATGTTTAAATAAGCTTTCCACAAAGCTGAAAAATACCATATGTCTTTAATATATCATCAGGGTAAATTATATTTGCCGGTATGTTCTTCTCAATACTTTATCTTACTAGCCTTAGACTTTTGTGTCGTGAATTGCTGAGGGCTTGGGTTAGGGTAAACAAGAGCTCACAGGGCTAAGAAGGTCTCCTGGTTATCCTTGCTCAGGAATTCCACCAGTTGAGGTCAGAAGTATGAAGTGCAAGCCCAATAACTCAAGCTGAGGAGTCAGGAGACCTGAATTCTTGCCCTAGAGCTGCCAGTAACTGGGTATTCATTCATCCCTCTGGGATTCAAGTGGGAAGTGGCTTCTATCCTTCGAGCTCTTTGAGTGTATGCATCTACCTGAATAAGGCAGTGCTCTCTAGCAAAGGAAACCCCGTCCCATTATCTGCCTCCTGTGGAAGAAGCATAATGGCTGGTCAAGTTAACCTGAGAAAGCTTTTCTAGTTACCTCTCTGGGCTGTGGTCCTTTCCTTTCCTACTAAAATGCTAGAATATTCTTTCAGCAGATTCCTCTCACACGGAGATCACCTTTCTGTTTAGCTGGAACTTGCACATTAGCCTAGCAGCAAACCCACAGGAGAGATTAGATTAGAGGCTATGATGGAAATTTAAAGAGAACTTCAGGCGTAGATCACCGTTTGGACACTGGAGATTATATGTTTAATAATCTGATGTGTAACAGAGACTTTCGCCCTTTGCCAAGGCGCGAGGAAGAGTGGCAATCGTTGACAACCTCTGACATTCTCCCTGGTGGCCTGGCATCTGGGTGATAAGCTGGGTCTCTTCCGTGAAGGAACTCTTACCAACTCTCACACAGGCGTGGACTAAGGGACTTGATGATAGTCCAATCTTTAAAAGGCTATTATAATCTATAACCCTGCCTGCTTCCAAATAGGGTTGGTACAATTTCAATGACAAGCACATAATAAAAGGGTGTTAAGATAGAAATTGAAAAATAAATAGAACCTCTGGAAAGAAAGGGACGATGGGGGAAATAAGTAGGGAGTCAGGCTGCTGGTCTGCCTTGGAAGATTCTAGACGCATTATCTCTTTCCAAGCTCACTGTGAAGGATCAATAGCTTGATGGTCAGAGAGGCTTACAAAAAGCCAAAAGACTTAAACAGCAACAACAACAAAAACAACTTCCTGGGGTCACAATTAGCAAGTGGTGGAGCCAGATTTTAAACCCAGGTCTCTCCTGACTTTATGGCTTTTTCACTGCACAAACCATGTACAGGAACTGTCTGAAGCTGTTATCCAATATGACAGCTACCAAACGTATATGGTGACGGAGCACTTGAACTGTGGCCCGTCCAAACTGAGATTTGCTGTAAGGATAAAATATACACCAGATTTCAAATACCTACTGTAAAGAAGTGTGAAGTATCTCATTAATAGTTTTTATATTGATTGCACATTGAAATGTTAAGATTTTGGATCTATTGGGTTAAGTATATTACTAAAGAGAATTTCCCTCATTTCTTTTTTATGTGACTGTTAGAAAATTTTACATTACATATGTGGTGCGCACTGTAGTTCGGAGGACGCTGCTGTTAGAGACATTGCCCTAATTTACAAAGTCATATATATATATATTTGGCTGCACTGGGTCCTTGTTGCTGCTCGCAGGCTTTCTCTAGTTGTGGCGAGCGGGGGCTATTCTTTGTTACAGTGTGCAGGTTTCTCGTTGCAGTGGCCCCTCTTGTTGTGGAGCATGGGGTCTATGCAGGTGGGCTCAGTAGTTGTGGCTCATGGGCTCTAGAGCAAATGCTCAGTAGTTGTGGCACACGGGCTTAGCTGCTCTGCGGCATGTGGGATTTCTCCAGACCAGGGATCGAACCCGTGTCCCCTGCATTGGCAGGCTGATTCCTAACCACTGCACCACCAGGGAAGTCCTACAAAGTCATATATTTTTTAAAATTAAAAAAAAATTTTATTGAAGTATAGTTGATTTACAGTGTCGTTGTTAGTTTTAGGTATACAGCACAGAGATTCAGATAGATAGATAGATAGATAGATAGATAGATAGATAGATATAGATATTCCTTTTCAGACTCTTTTCCCTTATAGGTTATTACAAAATATTGAGTACAGTTTCCTGTGTTACACACACTCTATATAAACTAGATAACCAACAAGTACAAATTCATATCAACCATTATGTCTGTATCAGTTTTGTCATCACTTAAATGAACGTTTCTTTTGCATGCCCAGAACCTGGATGCTTTTTATTGTGTTAATAATAAAGATATGTCAGGCTTCCCTGGTGGCGCAGTGGTTGAGAGTCCGCCTGCCGATGCAGGGGACACGGGTTCGTGCCCCGGTCCGGGAAGATCCCACATGCCGTGGAGCGGCTGGGCCCATGAGCTATGGCCGCTGAGCCTGCACATCCGGAGCCTGTGCTCCGCAACGGGAGAGGCCACAACAGTGAGAGGCCCGCATACCGCAAAAATAATAATAATAAAGATATGAGAAATGGTTTTTGTCCTCACTCAGAGTTCCAGGTTTGATAACTAGCATTCCAGCTGAGGCCAAACATGCCAGCTGCCATTTCCCCTTGAACCTGGAGAACCTCCATAATGTACCCTCTTGCTGCCTTCACTGACCTGTGCATCGTCCCTCCAAGGTGTGATCCGCTTGTCCAGGCTGAGTGCTGTCCCCATGGACCCAGTCAGCAGTATCTCTGGTACTCTGAATCATCCCACAGATGTTTGCCTTCTCGAAATCACAGTGGTCCAAAAGGGTGTGAGTTGTGGCTGCAAATGATATTTTTGTCACCTGGTTAAAAATTTAAGGTCTCTCATGTCAAATGCCTAATGGCTAAGGCTACTAAGATGTCATTGTTCTGGCAGGATCATGAACCTTTCGTCGTCTTGATTTTTCTCAATTGTAAGTCCTGCCATCGTGCATTAGATAGCAGAACCTGCCAACACAGATGCAGCCCTACACACTTCACAGAGTCAAACTATAAAAAGGCTTACCATCATGCTTTTCTGTAAATGCCAACCATCGACTCCTTTAGATCAAGAATGAGGTACCTATTATGCTGGGCTTTGTTCTTAGTAGATCTTCTCTACATACATATTGAACAGGATTAAAGAATGTGTCTCTGAAGACCAATGGGGCCATTTTAGAAAACATCCCATCTCTGAGCATTAGAGGACTCCAGGAACCACTAACCTGGACAAAGAATTTAAGATACAAAATACTTTCAAGCCTATAACTATCTTGGGCTTTACATAAGGATGCTCCCTTCAAAGGGAAGCTGAAGACGTTGGACAATTCCAGCTCCTTACATTGGCCCAATAGTTTCACTTTACAGAACACAAACACATAATTGATTTTCATGACCATCTTGTGGGGTAGGTGTTACAATTTTTTCTAAGGATAGGGAAACTAATGTCCTTAATGAAATGGACAAATTAACAAAATTAACAAATTAACACAAAGGAAAATGTACAGGAGTCCCGTAAGGTCAGGGCGGTTACCCAGTCCTCAGAACCAGAGGTACTCACTGCAGTTGTACATTCTGTTCAGCCTCTCCAAATCGATACCACTGAAATCCAGGCGCTGCCCAATGATGGAGTTAAACTCAGGGATCTTGGCTGTGATGGTGGGGACACTAGCATTCTTGTTAAATGAGAGAGGCTCATAGTGCATCAAAGACTCGTAATCATAGGGTGTGTTGAGGTCTGTGATGAAGTTGTCATCGTAGGTGTTAAAGTTGTGCTGATAACCTGTCAAGGAGGGAATCCACAGGCCCTGATCAGTCATGTCATTTCCCCATCCTACCCTCTTTGACTAGATACTCAAGCAGAGACCAAAATAAGGGAGAGGGGGCAGAATAATGCATCTTTGATCTAAATATATATACATATTTAACATATTTTATAATTTGCACAATGTATATAAAATTAATATATATCAATGTTCACTAATAACATTGTAAAGTACTAATATATTATATAATAGTACATACAATTATTATAATGGATATTAAATAGAGAAAGCCTGTGGGCAGCAACAAAGACTCAACACGGCCAAAAATAAATAAATAAAATTAATAAATTTTTTAAAAAGTAAGAGGAAGCTGGTTTGAGTGGGAAAGAGTCATGAGCTGGGGCCACCTTGTCCAGGTCAGGAGAACTGATTCTGAGAATCTTTCCCTAACTCCTTGTTCAGTAAAATTGTGTGGTAGCTTGAAACTGGCATAGTAATTAAATAAATGGGTAAATACTCCCAAAGAGAAAAAAAATACATGTTATAATTAATAATAAATATATACATATTATTGAATATGTGCATAATATATACATATAATGTAATGTAAATATACAATGCATGTTATTAAATGTATATTTAAATCAAAGATTCATTTTTATACATATAAATAAATAAATAAATGTGTGTGTGTGTAAGTATGAGGATTTAAGAAAGAGAAGATAAGATATCGAAGTGGAGGCAGGTATTCCTCATGGTAGGAAAAGGAATTTTTGAACTCAGGAAAATATTCAGGATTGATCCATCTTGCTAACAGCCAAGTACTTCATCCACCAAGAGCTGTACCTGGCCAGCTCTCCAACAATTTAGGAAAAAGAAATCTAACGGGCGGAAGGAAAGTTTAGCACCTGGCGAGAAAGTGGCGTCCTGTCAATCAAGGCTCACACTCTCCTGTTCTAGAAATGGCCCCATGGTGAGAAAAACAGAATAGGAAGAAAACTGACTTTCCTTTCAAAATAGAAAATGAAAATATTTTAAATGAGATTAGCATAAGTAAGAGAATATGCCCTGCAATGTGAAATGCTGAAATGAGAAACCACCCAGATACTCTTTTAATCCAGCAGCCATCAGGAATTTACTGGTTCAGCTGCAATAATGGGAAGTTCACGGTTTTTAATTCCCTTCTTAGGAAGTGATAGAAAAACTGAATGAGAATACTCATAACTCTCCCAGTCAAAACTTCCCACCTTCATCATCTCTTTCTCCCTTTCTAGCTTCCCATCCAACTGTTTTTAATAATTAGAAGAAAATGTGACCAGCTTTCAAAGACATCAACTCAGGTACACTCAGGATTGGAGAAGTGTGGTACAGCCTGGCAGTGGTCCCCAGATGCTTTTGGAAAAGCCCATGAACCCCTTTGATCAGAACTTGTTTTAACTATAAAATGACAATACTGATGTTACATCCTCCCAACTCACAGGGGTTTTATGGGGACTTAATCCAAGAGGGATCGAAGCATTTTCAAAGTTGGTACAGAACTGCAAGAAGTAAATAACCCCAACAGGGAAGGAGGAGAGTCATTCCTTCCAGAGCATGTGGTCTTCAGATGGCCGTTAAGGGGGCAAAATTATAAAAAGCATTTAGGGGGTGTGAGGACTTGGGCGTGGGTCTGGGGTCTCCTGGTAACTCTCAGTGGTATCTTAAGCAAGGCACTTTCAACTCACTGGCTGCTTTCCTTAACTTGCAATAAAATCATCAGGTTAAAATAGATAGTTTTATTCTTTATTATCCAAGGATACTTATCAGAATGCTTTACCAAATAAATGTTTTTAATACATTTTAAAATTTAACTCAACACATTTTTGTCATGTCTACTATTTACTGAGAGCTGTGCTAGGTGGGTGGTGGTCCCTGGCAGTGACTAGGACAGGCACGGTCCTTCAGGGAACTCACAGCCGAGAGGCTGAAGAGGAAGTGATCTTGTAAACCAGAGCTCATGGGCAAAACTTTTGTGTAAAGGGTCAGATAGAAAATACTTTTGGCTTTGCAAGATGTATGGTCTCTGTCACAACTACTCAACTCTGCTGTTACAGCACAAAACCAGCCATAGGCAGTATGTAAACAAATGGGCACGGCTATGTTCCAATAAAGCTTTATTTACAAAAGCAAACAGATATGGCCCACAGACTGTAGTCTGTAGACCCCCTGCTAGACTTCAGAAGTGTTTTGCTTAATAAAAGAAAACAGATCCAGAAAACACAATTCTGACTTCAGAAACAGAGATGGATCTGGGGAGAGAACTATATGGCCAATAGAGTATCTTCCTAGGTTAAATAATAAGATTGCCATCAACTGAAGATGAGATGCAATAATGTCATAAATTACCCTGAGCAATAATACTGCCCTTGCTTATGATCTAAATTGGATTTGATGTCTCATTTGAGGAGAGTTCTCCAGTGATTGCAAGCAGTTTAGATATATGAAATTACACCTAATGAAAACACAGACAGGAGATGAGCAAACATGGTGAGTCATTTATGCTCAACCCAAAACTGAGCATGTCTGCAAATTATCCTTGTAAGTGTACAGGCTCCCTCTGAGAAAGGGGACCTCATATGGTCTAAAACGATCTTAAAAGCACCGAGCATTGTGTTCTTCAAGACTTAAAAATGCGAATGTTTTCTGCTTCCTCATGTCATTTTCAGCAGAGTTAAGTATATAAGAGAAAGTAAGAAATTCAGGCCTCTCGCAAATTCAGACGAAGTCTAACACTGCCCGGAGCCTCACAAGCAGAGATTCGGTCCTTTGACCTGCACTCTTCTGGCGTATCTACACAGACCCAGATATAAGGCAATTACCCCTGGGAGACAAAATATACTGTTTTTGATCTATTATTTCATACTTGGGTGAATACTGTCTAGAACTTCTCTAGATTGTATCGGGGGACAAATAAGAATATTACTTGGCCTCTAGCTCAGTGGTTGAATGGTAGGATGGGTGGGAGTATAGGTGTGGGTCCAATCCTGGTAACAGATTAGGCTTTTACAAACCACATGGTTTCCCCTCCTCCCACCAATACTCCACATTCATGAAATATCAGAATAGGAGGTGCCGGGAGGGACACAGATTGAGAAACCCCAGAGGTGATTTCGATAGGATTAGCCATCTGTACCCCTGCCTCCTGTGAGATCCACGGTTACAGCTGACTCCAAGACGAGCCAGTTCTAGCAGAAGTCTTTTGGAGACTGCTATTTAATTGTAAAGTATGGCCAGTTCTTCCAAGTCCCTAAAATTATTAGAGATGCACTGCAGTCTGTGAACTCATACGTTAAACTGGGATCTAAATGAAACAGATAATTACGAGGCAACGATTTGCTTCATGAAAACCATGTGTGGTCATAGTTAAGGCACTTGCAATACATTAAAGTTTCATTAAGCTATCACTGCCAAAAATGATGCTTTTCCACTTCCTGAACTAATTCCTAATCAAACACGAGGTGTTGGGACTTCCCTGGTGGTCCTGTGGTGGTTAAGATTTCACCTTCCAATGCAGGGGGTGCAGGTTTGATCCCTGGTCAGGGAGCTAAGATCCCCCATGCCTCATGGCCAAAAAAACCAAAACATAAAACAGAAGCAATATTGTAACAAATTCAATAAAGACTTTAAAATCGAAAGAATCTTTTTAAAAAAACTAGGTGTTTTCAGAAACACAGCATGGAATGTCCATTGGTAAACTGAGTTATAACATCTTCATCAGAATTTTTAGAATAACTGCATAATCATATGTGAAATAAAACTGTGTTATCCTTTATGGGTTGGGGGCAGAAGGAAAGAGGTGCTTAGAAAGGAGAAAGAAAAGACTTGTGCATTTTGATGAATCAGAAAGACTATTAGCTAGAATTAACACAATTGGGAGTGCAAATTCAGATGAAAGGTGGTTTTGGTTTTTGCTGTAGTTGTTTTGTTTTTAAGCACCTATTGTTGATTTGGTAAAGCACCAAAAAAAATTCTGGAGTATGTCTTCGGATTATCATACAGTCAACTAAACCTCATGTAGTTTTCTACACAAGATTTCACATGCAGAAAAAGGACCCTGACATCCTCAGGGACCTAATTCATTTTACTCACTAAGACAGGAGAATAGAATTTTAGATAGATTTTCAACAAAAACACTGAAACAAAGCAAGAGCTTTTGATGATCAGTTAAGCCTACATTTAGTTAACCACCATTCGCCTTTCCCTGAGACACTTATATGGGATCAGTTGTGATCAGATGAGCACAGCCTACAGCAGAGGCCATATTTTGTGTTCCTCCTGGAGAAATTGAAGCTCCCATTCATACATAGGTTTGGCCTGGTCATCCCAGGGTTGGGCTGAGCAAGTGATAAAGATAATAGCACCTTGGGTTCATACACACCTGGAAGAATTTCATCCCACCAGATCTTCACATAATCATCCCGGTCCGTCCTTGACTGCTCATGGTAGAACCCCAGAGCATGCAGGATCTCATGTTCAATGATAGCCTTATAGTCGCATCCCTGGCCAATGGAAAGGTTCTGTCCTACGTGTCGGTCGCCAACCTCAGACCAGCACCTTTAAAGAGAAGAAAGAAATTTTCTTCTAGAGAATTCTTAAGCAGCTGTAATTCATAGGATTCCAAAACACAAATTAGGTTAGGTTTGAAGAAATTTAGTTTTGATTTCAAAAAGAAACTACTGATACCATTCTCATCAACATAGGGCACTGGTGAAAAAAGCAACATTCCCTGGAGAGAATATTATGCAGGCTTTAAAAGTGATAGGCCATTATAAAAGTACGCCTACATACTCAGAGGCAAATCAATCCTAATAATGCATCAGGTAAAAAGAAGTAAAAATTGGCATTTTTCTTCACCTTCACAAACCCATGGGGCATTCCAAAGAACAACACTATTGCTTCTATACCACAAAGCTGTCTGAGCAGTGGCTGTGGTTGATTTATGTCTTCTCCTTTACATTTTCATGACTTTTCAAATTTCCTATAATGAGCAGGCATATATTTTATGATCATAAAAAAGAACCTCATTAAAAATGCAAGTTAATCAAGTTCATTTCTTGGGGTATTACCCAATCTGCAGCATTATGACAACACACAGCAGGTGGCTTAACTTATGACTGAAGGGCTCCAGGCAAGAAGGACCCATAAATTCCCTCAGAAAATAGTGGACTCAGGACCTGCTAGCAGATACTCTAAATTCCTCGTGTGCAGCCTCTTTCCCTCTTTTTCCCAATTATTTTTGTCTTTTCTCGTACATCTGACTTTCCACCTCAACAAGGATCTATACCTTAACCAACGCTCAACAGAATAAGAGATCTGACAATAGTTTAAATGCTACCAGTGAATTGTGAGTTCCTTGGTGACAATCACATTAAATTACCTGCCACTGTTTTCCAAAGACTGCTAACATCATATAAGTTCAAATGCTAATAGGCTTGATTTCTACTCAAAGATAGACCTTAGTTATTTTCTAACAACTTTATTAAGGTATAATTGACATACCATAAAATTCACCAATCTTAAGTGTACAATTCAATGATCTTTAGTTAATGTACTGAGTTGTGCAAACATCACCATTATCACCTTGCCTGACGGTAGCATTTTATTACCAATTCAGAGTTAACTCTGCAAAATATCCACAATCCAGAGGGAGCATTTATTATTTATCTTTTTTTTAACATCCCTCCCCAAAGGAAAGGTGTAAGTTGCAAAATACGGTAACTCCACCACTCTGTAAATCTTTGACCTTGTCCTTCTGAAAGAGCCCAGTTAACCTCCAGCTTCAGAGGACCAGGATCCTGAAGGGTTTGGGGCGCTTTGGGCCAGCCCCTTTCCTGGACCCTCTTCCTCCCTTTTCCTCTCCCCTAACTTAAGTGTAATAGAGACATCTCCCGACCACAGGCAATGAGTCCCCCGAATTCGGGTTTTCTCTCTCTTTCCACCTCCCATTTGCCCTTCCCTTTCCTCTACCTCTCCATCCTTCTCCTTTCTTCATCTCTCTGCCACTCAGCTTGGCTCTGCCTGAATCTTCGCTTCACACTATGTCCTGCTTCTGCGGTCACCATAGCATACTAGACCTATTCACTTGTTATTACTCCACCACCCCTACTGGCCAAGCTTACACCTTTCGAGGTCTAAGACTCTTCTCGAGGAGCTAAAGCATGTGCTAACTTCCTTCTTTACGTCTGTTACCCATCCATGATTAACAAAATCCCCACCTTCAGAACTAGACAACGAAATCCAGGCAACACCTAGAGGCCATGTTGGGAACTGCAGTGTGAAGAGATACCTACAGAGTCACGGCAGATGGTGGCTTTGCTTCGCAACTTCATCTAGCTCAGACTGGTTGATATACGCACCGCTGAAGACAAATGTCTTCTTTCTTGATATACCATTTATTTCTTCTTAGAAATAAGTAACTCTGAAAAGCAAATCTACATCTAGAACTTTTCAAAGAGGTCCAGCCATCAGAGTACTATACTTTAAAACAGAGCCATTAAAAGGATGCATTTTATACTTTAATAAACCTGACAAAAAAAAAAAAAAAGGGGCTTCCGTGGTGGCGCAGTGGTTGGGAGTCCGACTGCCGATGCAGGGAACGCGGGTTCGTGCCCCGGTCCGGGAGGATCCCACATGCCGTGGAGCGGCTGAGCCCGTGAGCCACGGCCGCTGAGCCTGCGTGTCCGAAGCCTGTGCTCCGCAGCGGGAGAGGCCACAACAGTGAGAGGCCCGAGTACCAGAAAAAAAAAAGGACTGTAATTTAAAGCATAACCTCAACCCAGGAAAAGAACTGAGATGAGTCTCCCTGGTTCCCCGAGGTTTCCAAACAATTCATTCTCTACAGAGCTCATTAAAAATGTGATGCCACTTTAAAAAATTCACAGTGAAAGATTTGAGTTTGCTTTTAGTTTCTTTCCAATTTCTTCTTTTAGCCTTTGAAAGAGATGTGTCACTTTTTATAATCAAAGGACATGTGATTTTCACACTCTGTAAAATTTCATACTAACCCATCAAACTGCTGAAAGATGATGTACGAGCTCTCTCCTTCATAGGGCTTGAAATCCACACAGGACTTGAGGCGGAACATTTCAAAGGCATAGAGAATAGCTCCTTTGGCATTCAGTGCTGCAGAAATCAATAAAAATATCAATGAGCCTTAGCTAGCTCTTGGATAATATATATAACCTATGAACATAGAAAATCACGCCACCACATGAAATCCACTGGGGGCCATGACAGATTTTTTTTTTATAGTAAATAGATCCCTTGAAAACTAAAACTGACACATTATTTGTGGATATAAACACTAAGTGCATATGTTAAATACATAATGTATATGTATCTACAAAATAAGAATACACTTACGTATGTGTGGCTGAACAAAATCATAACTTCCCCACTTTCTCCCTTTCATTATCCCCCATTTGAGCAGAAGTTCTGAGCACCTTCCCTCAGGAGAGCCGCACGGCAGAGCACAAGACAGAAGTGATTCAAGCCACTTCTGTCTTCTGGATAAAGTACTTTGGAGAGCATTGGGAAAGGGATTCCTTCCCCCAATCTAAAAAGTCACCACTCTTGCTAGAGGAAGAGAGCAGAGCTTACAGAGGTTTATGGCTCCTGAAAGCATAAGAAGTATGTGTAATATTTATGCTGCTTCCCTGTAGGACCCCCAATAGATGGCAAGCCTAGATAGGCAGCTCTGCAGGCAGCCTTAGAAAAGAGTTCTGTAACCCAAGTTTGGAACCAAAGCAGCAGAAGCCTTAGGGACCTATAGATGCCTATTAGTAACCTTTGTGGATCAATGACCAAAGATCAAATATCATTCCTTTTGCCTAATCTGCACGTGTACATACCTTGGTATTGCATAAGACAAGGATGGGTGGGGGAGAAAGATACTCCAAAGGAAAGGAGATTGTTTCTTACCGTGTGTGTGTGTGTGTGTGTGTGTGTGTGTGTGTGTGTGTGTGGTTTTTAATCCCGTCAACTTGTTGGAGGTAGGTCTCTAAGTTACAACTTAAGCTAAGTTCTATAAAATTAAATTACATTCTTGCACATTTGATTTTCAGCATTCTCTCAAAGAGTTTCTAATTCTCGGCACTTTACCACATACTTATCTCATATTTTTAAAATTAATGTTTCTTAAATCATGTCCCAGTAAATAGGGATGCTCCTTGAATTTCCAAGTGCCCTGTCAAACACTGGGGAAAAACAACTCAGCTCAATTTTCCATAAAATAACTGAGAAAAACAGCACTTGTTACTACGTAGCTTTTCTCCAGAAAAGGCATGGGAGGCAGCACTGATAAAAAGTGATGGAAAATTCTTGAAACATAATCTATGTCTCCTGACAAGGGGAGCAGCACAGCAGCTCATTAAGACTGAGCAACATTGTCCTAGCTTCCCCTCTCCTCTTGCCCATCCACAGAGGATGGGCCTCCCAGACAGGCACTGCATCATGGTGGCTGCTGAGCTGTCAGTCAGGGGCTTGATGTCGGCCAGTGTCCACGCGTGGCTTCTAATATTTATTTATTTCCACCAATTACTATTTTCAACAATGAACAAAATGCAACTGATTTCAGTCCTTTATATTAAGAGAGAGAAAAGAATAGAAAATTTTAATACAGAGGAACAAGGACAATGAAATATAGTCTTTTCTATTTCTCAAAAGGGTGACATGTTTGTCTTGCAACAGAAAGGGAAGAAATCAATATATTGAAACTAGTATCCTGGTACCATATTTAGATTCAACCTAAACAAACTGTTATTGCAAGTGCACATTTTTCATTGCTATGATGTCAAATTATATTTAATTTTTGTTCTTTGTGTTGCTCTTGGTCTGATTAACATGTTAGTGTGTTCTGCATTTTAAAAATCATTATTTGATACTCTGTATCTCAGACTGGTTAAGCAGCATGGGTTCAGATGTAATGTCATGCCTCTCATACCGTGCGGTAAAGAACTGTCAGAGCTTAGAAACCCTTTTATACGTTGGTAGTTACCCCAAGTCTGAAGCTGATGATCAGGAGGAGAGGTGAGACAGAAGAATTCAACTCAAAACTCGTAATGAAGAACAATTAATATTACCCAGATTGTCGGCCAGGATGTAAGGGATGGGGAACTTCCACCTGGCGCTGGGGTCTCTCAGGCCATTTCTGGAATTCTGCAGAAATAAAGGCAAAGGTGACTGGACAGTTGGTCTCCTTGGCTTCCCCCTTCTCTAAACTCTCACACCACTAACAATCTGTCACACAATTCAAACAGTTTAGTCAACTTATCTTCTGATTATATTGTAAAATCAATAGAAGTTCATTACAGACATTTTAGAAAATTCCAGAGAAATTTTTGAGAACCAAATAAAGGTGACCTACAATTCCTCAAAACTGAAATAGCCACTTTCAATATGGTGGTGGATTTCCTTCTCTCTCATGCTTCACTTATTAGGAAAATTGGATGGACAAGCAATTTAACAATTATAGACTGTCTTGTACTGTTCGCTAATGTTTTTGTCTGTTTTTGTTTACCAGCAACCACAGTGGAAGTCTTTGTGGGTACAGATTATAGATGAGATTTTTTCATCTCAGTGGCTGGACACAGAGCAGAAGCTCACCATCCTATGACACAGCCAGTCCTGGGGGGAATGTTATTGTGTTCCTAGCAGGTACTCACCTGTAGAAAAATGTCCCCCTGAAAGAGGTCCAAGCCTGCCGCTAGACATGGATTTTAAAAAAAGAAATATTTGAATGAGAATTACTAAAAGGGATCTCTCAAAATAAAATGAATCTTTTCTATTGTAAGTCTTTAGTTGTTAATCTTTATGTGGTGAAACGCTTTTGAAACAATGCAAAAGTTTCTTCTAATTGAACAAATGTAAATAGTCAATAAATATCAGATATTGTCACATTCTCTATTGTCATTTTTGGAACAAGAAACCTAGAGGGCATTATGCTTAGTGAAATAAGTCAGACAGAGAAAGACAAGTACTCTATGCTATCACTTATATGTGGAATCTAAAATATAAAACAAACAAGTGAATATAACAAAACAGAAATAGATATAGAGAACAAACTAGTGGTTACCAGTGGCAATAGGGAAGGGGGTTGGGAAGGGCAAGATAGGGGTAGAAGATTAAGAGGTACAAACTACTATGTATAAAATAAATAAACTACTAGGATATATTATACAGCACAGAGAATATAGTCAATATTTTATAATGACTGTAAATGGAGTATACCTTTGAAGATATTGAATCACTCTGTTGTACACCTGAAACTAATATTATGGTGTAAATCAACTATACTTCAATTAAAAAAAAGAAAAGAAATCTTGTCCAAGAATCTTAAAAGTAAGAGACAAGTTAGAAGGAATCTTTTTGGTCATTGACTTCATTGACTTCAAAACTCTTACACTTTGGGGGTTGAAATGGGACTTCCTGAGACAGGAAATGAGGTACCAGGTGGTCAGCAGCTGAGTGAGCTATAGTTTCCCACTTCCCGTCCAGGGTCCTTTCTGCTATTGTACTATCCTTCTTCCCCACCCTAGCTAAATGTGTTGATTTTGCTCTTCCCCATGAAAAAACAATGGTGTCCTCCAAAGCCAAGCTCAGGGTGCTGCCCTGATAATAAAGAAGACCTGGCAAGTATGGGTAGATCCATTCAAAACCATGGCTCCAAACATCTGCTGTCAGGACCTTAGCAGAATATACTTTCTCCCTGATGGCATTGGTAAGATCCTTAAAAGGGACGATCCTGGTGGGAAAACTAAGGGCATTTAAAAGAATGTCACTTCTTATTACAGCCCTAAAGTTTGACAAGCATCCTTCCCTTGAAAACACAGACTACTTCAGACAGAATCATCAGATCATACTTCATTCTGAGAACAGCCCCTGATTTACAGCTGGAAAATCACACTAGAGGATAATCACCACAACTTCACATGGAATCAGTGGTCTCATTTGGCAAAGCTTACAGCTCATTCAGGAGCTGGGTTCAGGCTCTGTAATGACACCGTGGAGGTGTTATTATGATGAGGCTTCCTGGTTGTGCTTGTTAATGACTAACTAAGGCTGTCCCTGAATCACTCCCTCCCTCATGCCCATATTTCCTAGATTTACTTAACCTCAGGACCATAACCTAGTCATATAACAGCACAATTAAACAACAACAAACAGCAGTGATGCCACTGCCTCAGAGGCAGCAGGACCCAGGTTTTGAATTGCCTTTTCAGTAGGGCTACTATGGGCTGGTCCATCCATACTCTTGCCTAGGCCGGTCCTGGGCAAAATTATGCATTTCTTGACCCCTGGCCTGGATGAGGGAAGGGCTCTTCCAGAGCAATGTGAAGAAGCCTACTGGGACCTTGGCCCCAAGGGCTGGTCAGCATGGATGGGGTCACAGAGGAGTGAGAGAGTGCAGTAGGAGAATTTCACCAAGAAGTACAGATCCATTGAAAGCAAGCCCCAGCCTGTTCACTACCCAGTTTGTTCATGAAACATATACTTATTAAGTGCTTAATGTGTCCTATGCCTTGTTCTAGATGCTGGGGATATAGTGGAGAACAAAACAAAGTACTCGGGGAGATGACATTCTTGATTGGAGAGGAAGGGGATACAAATAAATAAATAAATGTAAAGTATGGCTGATGGTGAAAAGCATAATTGAAAAAAAAACCCCGTAAAACAGAGTAAGAAGGAAAAGAGTGCTGAGGTGAAGGAGGGTTGATATTCATAAATGGTGGTCAGGGAAGGCCTGCCTGAGGAGGTGGCATTTACGCAGAAATCTAGTGGAGTGGGGAGTGAAGGAAGGGAATTGAAGGCAGGGGCAACAGCAAATAGAAACATCCTGGGGCAGGAAAGCCTTGATGGTTTAGAGCAGCCTTAATAGGGGGGAAATAAATCTAATCTCATTGGTGTTGAATCCTCTGGGGGATTCTGATGCTAAAGTTTGAGAAGCACTGCTCTAAAACCTCAAGGCTTTCCTGCCTCAGGACCTTTAAGATACAGCAGATCCTCTGAATTACAGACACCTTGACTGCCTGACTTTAAAGAGAGAGGGCTTGATGCCTGGCTCTGAAGTCTTGAGACCCATGCACCCATTTACTTTCCTAAGTGATTTCTACTTTACCCCTGCAATCATTCTCAAGGTTTTCCAACTAAATATCACCTAGACTGGCTTCCCTGTAAATGGGACAAAGCCAGAGGAATTTACCCCTAAGGTATGGGATTTTTTAGTTTTACATTCTTCATATAGGACTGAGCTATTAAGCTATGAGTCACAAGACCTGGAGGTGAGCTCTACCACTGCCATCTGTGGTCTTGGGTGAGTCAACTTGACCCAAAGGAGCCTCCTGTTCCTTCCTGCAAAATGAAAATAGCACTCACCCCATTACAGATTTTTTTTTTTTTTTTTTTTTTTTTTGCGGTACGCGGGCCTCTCACTGCTGTGGCCTCTCCCGCTGTGGAGCACAGGCTCCGGATGCACAGGCTCAGCAGCCATGGCTCACAGGCCCAGCCGCTCTGCGGCATGTGGGATCTTCCCGGACCGGGGCACGAACCCGCGTCCCCTGCATCGGCAGGTGGACTCTCAACCACTGCGCCACCAGGGAAGCCCCCCATTACAGAATCTGACAAATAAATATGCAATTGGATATGAAAGCTTTTGTAAACTATAAGGTACTTATGATCAGAAATATGGAACCTCTGTTTCCCACCAATTCTAACCAAAGATACCCAGAATGTCGCAGCTTCTCCCCCATTTTAGAGACAGGACGAGAGAGAAAAGAGAGATGATTACTTGGCATCTCTCTCCTCTCAGTAATGGATGAGACCAATGGATTTCTTCAAGGAATGTTTTTGTGGACAAGATGTCGAAACAGAGACACTTCACACTCCTCTCCAAGTCCCAAGCAAACAGTTGTTAGTGAATATGATGGGCCAGTAAAGGGACTGGGGTTTTTTCCCCACTAAATATAACCAAAGGCATATTCCTTACATTTTTCTTTAGCAAGCAAAATAATCATCCATTTTCCCTTCTTTTTTCTTTTTTCAAAATGAAAACTGGAAGAATAAATTGTTTACCAACAAAAATCTTGTTATATATTTCTAGATCCGCTGAGCACTCACTAGTTCTAGAAAATTTGGTCTAACCATTATTCTCCTTCCACATTTCCATTTTCAGAAACTCTGCAAATTCTAATGAGGCACGAATGAAGAGTTCTCTCCTACAATTACCCAATACCATACTACGAAGGTTAAGAGGTTTTCAGCAATCCTATCACAGGATTTTAAATTATTTAAAGGCATTAATGATGGCAGAAATTGCACCCACCTAAATTGATTTCTGAAATAGCCTTCTGTTCATCAAACTCTCCATCATGTACTGTTAAAAGTGGGGGAAAATATTGTTACCAGTATTGCTGAACAAAAGAGAGAAAGTTCAGAAAACACTCTATACATTTCAATTAGTTCTTACCATTTCCTTTAGAAAGATGCTTAATCTGAAAAGAAATAAAGATACAGTAAATGGATAACATACACTACAATGAATATTTCTAAATACCATGAAGAACAGAACCTACTTACCGATACAGCTGCTATGTGGGCAAAAAACAAGATGAAAGAGAGAATGCAAGCAGATCTCGTCCAAATCATTTTTGCAAGTGAACAGATTTTAGCAAAGACACCTTGTGATAAGTACTTGGACCTTGCTCTGGCTGTCATATTAGAAACTTTGACCCTTACATGTGTTCTGTAGCATTTTCTGAAGCATTGAAGTCGTCAAAGAAAATGTCTTTGCCCCATTTGAGGACAGATACTAAGTTTAACAGAAAAGCTCAGGTTCCAGAGACCAGGGAAAAGTTTGAAAAAGTTAATATTGAGATAAGCATATAAAAATAAATGACATTCCTGTACACTAGCAATAACTGTTCACACAATATAGTAGGTAAAGGAGCCATTTCACAATAGAAATAAAAATAATCTATAAAATGATCATAAATTACGTAAATCTAATAAAAATGAACTAGAGTTATATGTAAATGTTATAAAGCAATCAACAAAAAAATAAAAGAGCTATCTATACATACACACATATACATATATATTTATATATATGAGATATTCATTGATGGGAAGACAGTATAATAAAGATGGTCATTATTTTGATATTAGTCTATATATTCAATGTTATTCTAATAAAAATCTTTTTTAAATTTTTAATTGAAGTATAGTTGATTTACAATGTCATGTTAGTTTCAAGTGTACAGCACAGTGATTCAGTTACACATATATATATCTTTTTCAGATTCTTTTCCGATATAGGTTTTTACAAAATATTGAGTATAGACCCTATGCTATACAGTAGGTCCTTGTTTGTTATCTATTTTATATATAGTAATGTGTATATGTAAATCCCAACCTCCTAACTTTCCCTCCTTCCCCTTTCCCCTTTGGTAACCGTAAGTTTGTTTTCTATGTCTGTGAGTCTCTTTCTGTTTTGTAAATAAGTTCAATGTATCTTTTTTGTTTTAGATTCCACATATAAGCAATATCATGTGATATCTGGCTTATTTCATTTAGTATGATAATCTCTAGGTGCATCCATGTTGCTGCAAATAGCATTATTTCATTCTTTTTTATGGCTGAGTAATATTCCATTACACACACACACACACACACACACACACACACACACACACACACACACCACATCTTCTTTATCCATTCATCTGTCGATGGATATTTAGGTTGCTTCCATCCAGAGGAGCTTTTATCTTTCCCTTCCTTCTTAGCCTTATCTGCACAGTATACTCTAATGGTGACTTTGGAATCTGATGGATAAGAAATAGAGTTCCACATCTACCACCAACCAGGTGTGGCACTTTGAGCATCCACTTTCCACGTGTAAAAAAAAAAGAGTGGTACCTGCTTCACGGGTCGAATGTAGGGATTCAATGAGACAACAAGTGCAAACCACAGATACCAGAAACATAGGAAGCACTCCGTAACCTATAGCTCTTTCTATCCACATACACAGCCTCCTGGGAAAAGTCAGGCAGTAAGGACGCAGCGCAGCACCTGCTTTGTTCAGTGGAGCCTCTGAGTGGGAGCATAGGTCTTCAGCAGATACATTTGTGCCTGGTAAGTTTCTTTTTATGATCTTGATCGGAGGTGTTAATTAGTTACCAGTTACCTGCAACCCCAGGCATTTCTTGCCCCAGGGCGTCAAGTGAGCAAGGCTGAAGCCTCAAGCCTGGGGTTTAAAGGGCTTATGGCTTTGCAGTTAAAAAATAGATTAGGCACTCCATGGGGCAAGGTCCGTGTTTTATTTTCTGTATCTGCCCTGGTGCCTGGAATATAGTAGACAATTGGTGATCGCATTGGGTGAAATACAGTAAAACAGCACTTTTCAAAGGTATTGGATGTAGTGATGTGTTTTGAGCTCAGTGAGGGCATTTTACAAATTGACCAATTGGGAAAGCAGAGTGAAGACTGGAAGAAGAAAGCCATCGGCAGGTGGAAAGAGGGAAAACCCTCCCCTAAGCGTCGTCAGACTCACTCCAGTCTCTTGAAGTCCAGGCCAGACTTGCTCGGGACTGCGGTAGGAGGCTGGCAGCGTCCTCTCACCCCAACCCCTTCTCAGGAGTGTCCTCTGCTTCCTCCACTTTCTACCCTCTTTCTAGATGCCGGTTCCTTCCGCTTCACTCACAGAACTCTGCCCTCGGCTGTTAACCTCTAACACAACTGCCTTTGCTCTTCCTCCAGGCAATCAGCCTATTCACGGGGTTTCAAAGAAGAGGAAGTGTTGGTAATTATTTTCTGAAAAGGTCAAAGAATAAATATTTTAGGCTTTGCAGGCCAAGTGGTCTCTGTAGTGACTATTGAACTCTGCTGTTGCAGCTGGAAAACAGCCACAGACATTAACGTAAAGGAATGAGCCTGGCTGCAACCCAGTAAAACTTTATTGACAAAAACAGGTAAAGGGGCATAACTTACTGACCCCTGAGTTTTAGAGAATTGACTGCCCCCCCAAGATGGTGGAGATGGAGATGGTGATAACACTTATAAAAGAAGCAGCAGTAGCAGCAGCTAACATGCACACAGCTTTTACTGTGGCTTGGGTACCGTTCCAAGGATCTAAAGTGCAATTGCTCACTTAATCTTGACAATAATTCTATGAAGTAGGCAGTATGTATCCCATTTTATAGATTGAGAAACTATATATATACAATAGAATATTACTCAGCCACAAAAGAATGAAATAATGCCATTTGCAGCAACATGGATGGACCTAGAGATTATCATACTAAGTGAAGTAAGTCAGACAAATATCTAATGATATCACTTATATGTGGAATCTAAGAAAAATAAAGATACAAATGAACTTATTTACAAAACAGAAATAGGCCCACAGACATAGAAGATAGACTTATGGTTACCGAAGGGAAAAGGGGTTGGGAGGGATAAATTAGGAGTTTGAGATTAACATATATACACTACTATATATAAAATAAACTACAAGGACCTACTGTATAGCACAGGGAACTATACTCAATATTTTGTAATAACCTATAAGGGAAAAGAATCTGAAAAAGAATATATGTATATGTATAACTGAATCACTGTGCTGTATACCTGAAACTAACATAACATTGTAAATCAACTATACTTCAATGAAAAAAGATTAAGAAATCTGCCCAACATCACACACCTCCTAGAGATGCTCCTGAAATTCCACCTGAATTTTTTAGAAAGCTTTCCCTACCTCAGCCTGGACCCTGGCAGCTCAGGGGTGAGGCCTTCACCATCAAGTTGTAGCAGACTCAGCCCCATATGCCCCAGAGCTCCATCTCCAACAGTTTACTAAGAAGACTTTGCTTTTTAGGGAAGCAGTTCCCAAGCTATAGAGTTTTTCAAAAATCCCCTGTAAAGCTTGTTAAAGTACAGACTCCTGGGCCTGGGATAGGGAAATTCTGATGCAGGTCAGAGGGTGAGAAGCAGGAATCTGCATTGTTAATATGCATCTCCACGATTCTGATGCAGGTAGTCTGTGGAATACACTTCGATAAACAGGGGTCTAGGGAATTTCTGTTAACAGGATGCTTCCACTCAGAGTGTGGTTATTAGGTAGCTTCCCCTGGTTTCCTTTTTATAAGAAAAATCAAAAGATCATAGCAGCCTCCAATTTTCTAGTGGGGACATATCCGATATTAAGATTTAGAGATTTTCAATGCAGAAAGAAATCCACTTCAGGAACAACCTCTCTGGGGTATAGCTCAAGAACCCACATTTTTAACAAGCATGAAGGTGAACCCTGTGTGGAAAATGTGAGACCCACTGAGCTTTACAGCAGCTCTGTTTGGGGCTGTACGGAGACCAATCTGAGCGGACCTCTTTGGAGAACCAAGCAGAGACTTCTTCCTCCCCTGGGCACTGAGATCCCTGATAAGCTACTCTCCACGTCCAGGTGGACATTCGGTGGGCTTTGATTTCAGCTTTTTCTCCTCTATAGGATCGTCACCCATCTTTTATGGGGTGGGGAAGAATCAGACAAGAGGCTTACTCCATTCTTTCCCCAATTCTCTTCTTATTTTTTTGAGCCCTCATAGAGTACTTGAAATTGAAGCAGACCCAGATGAGAGCTCCAAGAGTGCCCGCTGATTTCAGGAAAAGTCTCTAACCTCTGCCAATTACAAGGGTTATCACCATCCAAGATGCCAAGTTGGACCATGGCATCGGGAGGAGAGACTAAACATTGAATTGTTTAATCAACAATTCCCTTAAACTGTTAATTCAAGGGAAGATACAAAGCAGGGAGGGATACATCGGGAGGTCGGAATGGACATACACACACTACTATATATAAAACAGATAACTAATAAGAACCTACGGTACCGCAAAGGGAACTCTATTCAATACTCTGTAATGACCTATATGGGAAAAGAATCTAAAAAGGAGTGGATATATGTATGTGTATAACTGATTCACTTTGCTGTACAGCAGAAAGTAACAAAACATGGTAAATCAACTACACTCCAAAAAAAATTTTTTTTAATAAAAATAAAGGGAAGACGCAATTGGGATGGGCTTTTCTCTGAAAGGAGACATGATTCTAAAGAGGAAGAGGTCTAGCCGTTATCTACTGTCAAAAGACAAAACTATAACAACATGTGATGAGTTTGATGCCCTTTATTGAAGGGGAAATAATCCCTGGGCTGTGGGAGTAGAAGACCTCACAAGCAGTGAGGCACTTTTCCCAAGGGATCTGGGGCAGGAGCAAGTTTTATAAAGAGTTCGAAGAAGCAGTCAGGAAACAGGGCACGACTGGCTGGGGTTGCATATCTGACCTAATTTAGAAAGATCAAGGGACGAGGAAATAAGTGTAGACCCCAGAGTTGGCCTGGCATTTGGGGCTTGACTGAATGGATTTTCCGCATTTACGATCAAGCAGAGCACTTACAAGAACACAGAAGTTTGGTTTGCTGGCATGTCACCCTGGGCAGCAACGGCTCCATCTTGAGCCTAGAAATTTATTTCACCTCCACTGTCCCTGAAGCTAGGGTACAAGAAAACAGGCTAAAATTGCAAAAAGGACACAATTGTTGGATGCAAAGTCCTTCCTGATCATCTGAGGATTCCGAAGTGTTTCAAGGAGGCAGACAGTGTTAGTCACAGAGAATAATGCCAGAGCTACAGGCTAAGAGGGAGGCAAGTGTGGACAGATGAAATTATTCAGAGAGAGATGATGTTGGAGAAGAAATAGGTGGCGCCTGGCTTGGGGATTTTTCTTTGTCCTGGGAAGTCATTCAGTTTTGAGGTCATCTAATGGAAGCAAGATGATGGTAAGTCGTATGTTTAACTTGATCCAGAGAACAAGGGGATCAGCCCTCTGAGAAAACAAATGGGAATTGTAATTCCATTTCCCTTTGAAAACCGCAAAATTGTTTTTGGTACAGCTGATTCTTTTATGCAAGTGGCCAGCAGGTCCATTCAGGCCCAACTGCATTATCTGTGACTTCAACTGGAATCTGATTTAGCACCAGGGGAAGGTAAGAGGAGGGACTGTGCGGGAGGCGCTATTGGAAACTCCAAGGATGATTGGCCAAAGCCCATCAGGAGGCTTCCTGAATTAGGAACAGGTCTGTTTATATTCATAGACTGAATCAAAGTTTTCAACATAAGCTGATATTCTCATTACTAACGGGGAAGATTACAGTGGCAGCCATTTTCCAAAGCAATGCCAACTAATGAGAACAGCTTTGCATAGACACGCCAGCAAAAATGTCAGCCACGGATGCCCTGTAAGTAAGTGGGCTAAAGGACCACACACCAGGAAAGGAAGAAAACTAGCCACGCCTCGGTTTTACAGTTGGATTTCTGGGAAGAGGAGTTTGTAATACCCTACAAAGTTCCCCACCTTGAATGGCATTTCTTGTTATTCAAGTAATAGCAATGATTATGATAACAACCAGATGACTTTTCACGCACTTATTACCTGGCACGCACTGTGTAAAATGCTTTACATAGGCTATTTCATTTAATTATCATAACTGTCCCATAAGGAAAGAATTGTTGCCCTCGTTTTATAAAAGGTTGAGTTCAGAGAGGTTATATATAGTATCCAGAATCTGAAAAACCTCAAAATAGAGAAATTAGTTTAATGATGTGTTTCTCTTTCTAGGGCAGCTTCTATTCTCAGTTGCTTAGTTAAACACCAACATATTGCGTCCATTCATTCATTTGTTCATCTATGCATTCATCCATAAAGTTAGTACTGGGGGCATCCTCTGTGCCAGGCGTTGAGGAAACAGTTGTGAACCAGACAGACACTGTCCTTACCCTCAAGGAGCTTAGACGCAGGTGAACACCCTGGGGAGGCAAGCATTTACCAGCATTTTACTAGATCCTCAAGTAAAGATGGATCAACGGGTAAGCAGATAAACAAGTTGTGATATATTCACAGATCACAATAGGACACTGTCACCAAGGAATGTTACTGCACAATTAGAAAGAAGTGTAGGGACTTCCCTGGTGGCACAGTGGTTAAGAATTCACCTGCCGATGCAGGGGACACGGGTTTGAGCCCTGGTCCGGGAAGATCCCACATGCCATGGAGCAACTAAGCCAGTGTACCACAACTACTGAGCCTGTGCTCTAGAGCCCGTGAGCCACAACTACTGAGCCAACACGCTGCAACTACTGGACCCTGCGTGCCTAGAGCCTGTGCTCCATAACAAGAGAAGCCACCACAGTGAGAAGCTCACGCACCGCAACAAAGAGTAGCCCCCGCTCACCACAACTAGAGAAAGCCCTCGGGCAGCAACAAAGACCCAACACAGTCAAAAATAAATAAATAAATTTATTAAAAATAAAAAAAAGAATTGTACTACGGGTGCATACAGCAACATGAATAAATCTCCAAAGCATTAGGCTAAGAGAAAGATGCCAGATATGAACCATATGCTGTGGGATTCCACTTATATAAAATACTAGAAAAGGCAAAACTATTATAAAAGAATCCAAATCAGCAGTTGCCAGGGGCCAAAGGTTGGGAATAGAAAGAGACTGACTCCACAGGGCAAAAGGGAACATTTGGGGGTGACAAAAATATTCTATATCTTGATTATGTTGGTGGTTATGCAGTTTTATAAATTTGCCAAAACTCAAGAAATTGTGCTCTAAAATTGGTGAATTTTATTGCAGACAAGTTACATCCCAGTAAAGCTGACTTAAAACAATCAGGGACATAGGTCCTCTTCCCACCCCTTCCACTTACATACCAGAAGACATCAGGCAAAACGCTGAAACTGTGTTTCGGTTTATTCTTTTTTTTTTTTTTTTTTTTTTGCGGTACGCGGGTCTCTCACTGTTGTGGCCTCTCCCGTTGCAGAGTACAGGCTCCGGACGCGCAGGCTCAGCAGCCATGGCTCACGGGCCCAGCCGGCATGTGGGATCTTCCCGGACCGGGGCACGAACCCGTGTCCCCTGCATCGGCAGGCGGACTCTCAACCACTGCGCCACCAGGGAAGCCCGCTTTGTTCTTTTATAATATGGGGCTCATGAGAGCTGTTCTGCCTCTTTTATTACTAAGTCAAGAGAATTTCAAATGTGCAGGAGAAAGGCTTTACAGTGTATCAAATCCCATGTAAGTACGAAATTTAATTGTTCGTATTCCCTCACTGAAAATTATTCTATCTGGATTCTCAGAGGCCTAGAGTAAGTTTAATTTGATAGGTTTCATGACATTTTGGGTTTTCATCTTCTTATAAGAAGGGCAGCCTCAGAGGCTGTGACAGGGCTTTAGAGTCCTGGGTCAGCATGTTTCAGAGGAGAACCAGCCATCTGCTTTGGATTTGGACCATCAAGTGGCTGAGCTGATGGAAACATCTTCTGAAGCTTTTTGCCAATGACCACACATCCCTACATCCTGAGCAAACCCATGTCCCCTGCCTAGCTGGATGAGAGACAAATGCTGAGGGTGGGTCCGTGGAGCTTGGTCACAGAACAAAACAAGCAGCTGATGGTTGGCTGTATGGTCAGAAAAGCTCCTTGATCCTCATCCAGGGATTTGTATCTTTAGTGCTGACTATTTTCCTAAGAAGCAGAAACATTCTCTTTCCAATTCTGAATGCAGTTCTCATGCCACCAATTTTTATTTTATTTTATTTTACTTTATTTAGTTTACCCTATTCACACTAAGAAGGAACATGAATAGCACAGAACATCAGCTTTGGCATATGACCCATCCAGCTGGTCTTTACCAAAATTCTCTTGGTCCCCTGCTGGATGCTGAGAAGAAAATGAGAAGAATATTGCATATTCCTTGTCCTCAAGGCCTTTAAATGTAACTTTTCCTGACAGTAAAGCCTCTTCATTTAGTGGGTAAGGAAAACAAAAACATTTGTAACGTGAAAAGATGTCCATTATGAAACGTTTAATAATTAAACTATTTTAAAATATGAAAAAGAAAAAAAATCACCACCGATCACACTCTTGACATATCGTCTGTTTCCTTCCAGTTTCTCACTATTTATATATGCATATTTTATAATAATATAAAATTTTATCCACTGAAAGATTGGCCACCAGGGCTCTCAAGGAGTCATTGAGTTGGAATGACATTGATTTTTTCTAAATTATTCTTCTCTAGAATGTTCATTTGTGCTCAATCCTCCCCCAGCAGATATTCACCAATGCAGAGCCCCACCAAAAACATGGGGGTCCTTGGATGCCTCAGCTTTTTAAAGGATCTTGTCTATTAAGTTTTTCTATATTCATAATTAATACTCATTCAAAAAGTTTTTCTATATTCATAATTCATACTCATTCAAAAAGTTGAAAGACACAGTAGGAAAATGCTAACTTTAATCCCACCACCAAAAATAACCACTGCTAGCATCTTGGTATATCTCTTAGATTTTCCCCCATGCTTATTTTTCTTTATAAGAATGTTAGTTACATTAGGTTTATAGACTGGCTTGTACATGTTTCCCCATGTCACTAGATACTCCTCAACAACACACTTGTCAGTGGCTCCATATAATTCCATTGAATGGATGGATGGGACGTAACCAGCCAAGCCTGTGCTTTGTGTGGAGGTTATTTTCAGTTGATTCTTCTTATCACAGGCAATGCGGCAATAAATATCCTTGCATTTGTGATTGCATGTACTTTCAGCTATTGCCTTAGACAAATTCCAATAAGTAGAATTGCTGAGTCAAAGTGTACTGAGTAGTTTTACGTTTTTAAAGGAATGTAATTACTAAAGATCTCCAATCTTCCCACCCTCTAAAAGCATGTCACAGAAAGGTGAAGGTAGTTTGAACTCCTTTAGCCAAAGACTCTGAGAAAGCAGGACTTAACTCTTTAAAAGGGAAGCAAATTAATTGTGCTATGGTTTGGAGGCTTAACAAAAGGCAACACAAAAGTGAGGGATATTAGGACTCATAACATGGGCAAAGCAATGTCCATTCTTATTCTTTGTTAAATGCTGTAATACAAGTAATAATACATTTACCAAGAGCAGAAAATGTGTTTCCTGTAGTAGACCCTTCCAATGGGATAATGGCTATGAACACAATAGACATGGCAGGTATCTTAAGGGACAAAGAAATTCACCTTGTGTTACCTGCAGCTGCAACCAGAACAGAGCCAGTTTTTAGCATCATTAAATCACTTAATCTTCACTCAAGCCCTTTGATGTATGTTAGGGTTGACTGTGCCGGGACCCCCCCATCAAATTCATGTGGTGAAGCCCTAACCTCCAGTGTGGCTGTATTTGAGGATGGGGTCACTAAAGAAGTCATTAAGGTTAAATAAGGTCATAGGAGTGGGGCCCTGATCCTATAAGAAGAAACACCACGGAGCCCACTTTCTTGCTCTCTGTGTGCACGCATTAAGAGAAGACCAGGTGAGGAGAGAGCAGGAAGACAGCCATCTACAAGCCAGGAAGAGGGCTCTCACCAGAAACGGAATTTGTTAGAACAGTGATCTTAGACTTTCCAGCCTCCATTACTGTGAGAAAATAAATTTCTGTTCTTTAAGCCATCCAGTCTGCAGTATTCTACTATAGCAGCCCAAGTAGGCTAGTACCCCATGGAGACTATCATCATCACCTATGTTATAGATGAGAAAACTTCGAGAAAAATTAATGAGTTGTACAAGGTCACACAGTAAGCAGTAACCAGCTTTTAAATTCACCTCTGTCTGATGCCCATGTTCTATCTGCTTTATCCCTTTGACTCTCCAGTAGGAAAAATTGGTGACTATCCTTCAAGTGTGATTTGAGACACTCTATTCCGCCCTTTTAGGACCCAAACCACGTCCTTAATCATCTGTTTCCATTCCTGAAAAGCCCCCATTGTTCCAAAGTCTCCTCTCTTTTTTGCCCCCTCCTATGAAATTCTGAAACCCCTAAATAGAATAATATTTTAGCCAAGGAATCTGACATGTAGCCCCCTCCCCAAAGGTACAGCCCACCTGAAATTTTAGAACATGCATCCAATTACCTAGACTCAATAAGGAGACCAACCAGGCCTGACCAGTTTGCCCACCAATGCAATTGTATTACAAACAAACATCAAACAAGGAGGTTTGAATCAATAAGTGGTCATCATTAAAACTAAATGTAATTATTATATAATTTAGAGTTACTTAATTCTGTTGCAATTACATCTTAAAGTTCTGTTGTAATTACAGGCGTGATGAAAGTTTAGTAACAAAAATAAAACAAAGAACAAAGTCTCCATCATGTCCTTGACTTTTTCTTTTTTGAGTCTCATCAACACCAGCAAGCCAGGTACAGGCTTTCTCAAATGCCCTTGTTGTCAATTAAATATCCATGCGGACATACACACTCACAAAAGATTTCAGACTATGCATCCTGATCCTAAAAACATGTAGACAACTCATCTCTTAACTTTTTCAGCCATTCTTTACTCAAAGAAACCCCTACCTCAGTTACAATACATCCAACTGCCCCAAAGTAGAAACTCGGGAACCATCTTTGTCTCTTCTTCCTCGTAACAATCGATTTCAGTAAGTTCTGTGGATGCAGCCTCATAACCAACTCTCAAAACCATCCGCTTCACGCTCTTCCCAATTATCCCCACCCCATCACAGGTCAGTATCACTAATCCCTTCTAAACTGGATCAGCCTCCTAAGTCCCCCCCCCCCCAAATCCACTTAATCTAGGGAGAGAAACTTCAAGACTGTTTAAGGAGTACAGAACAGTAAGACATCACTAAAAATTTTCTGTTTTCATATTTGCCATACTACAAGTATCTCTGTGTGGTCTTTTATGTTAATGCTGTCTTCATGGAGTGTCTTAAATTCTTAGCAGGACCTCAGATTTGTGATGCTTTATGATTTGAGGACAAGTCACTAACTTCTTGGAGCTTTGGTTTCCTTATCTGTAATATGATGTCACACCTTGAGGATTAACATCTCAAATTCTAAGGTTCTGTGATGTCTTGAAGAAACTTACTATCCACTTCTAAGATGTTTTTTGCTTTCATAGGGATTCAGTGTGTACATTTGTGGAGCTAGTGCAGGGTCCCCAACCCCCAGGGACTGGTTCCTGTTAGGAACCGGGCCGCACAGCAGGAGGTGAGCAGCGGGCCAGTGAGTGAAGCTTCGTCTGCCCCTCCCCCTCGCTGGCATCACCGCCTGAACCATCCCTCCCAGCCCCCGTCCATGGAAACATTGTCTTCCACGAAACCGATCCCTGGTGCCAAAAATGTTGGGGACCGCTGGGCTAGTATATTTAGACTGTTTTATACTTCCTGACTGAAATCTGTCTCTTTGGTATTACGTGGTCCACAAGAGGGCGCCCACTTTCCAGCAAATTGGACATTATAGCCTTGGTTTCACAGAAATCTTTCTCTTAAATCTCAGAGAAATTCCAGCAAGCACAGATGATAAGCAATTTACAATGCACTTGTAACTTATTTAGATATTTCAAATGATAATTGTTAGTACAAATAGATTTCAATTTAAAAAAAGAATGTCCTCACAAATGGGAGGAATTTGTGATTTCACCCATGATGTTGGGGTGATGAAACATGTAAAATTCGTACGAAGCTAGGCTTGAAGTTCTATTCAACGCTATAGAGAATCCCCAATTCCTTAACTTACCAACATCTTACTCAATGGTCGTGCCTCCCAGTTACTTTTGCTTGAAGCATCACCAGGCAACCAAAGGAGTCCACCGTACGAAAAGGTTAAGAACTTACCCTGTTCAAGGAAAATGGCTTGAGGGCAGGAATGACATCTTCCTCGTCAGTCACAGCACTTAACACAGTTCAGAGGCTCAATACATATTTATTGAGCAGAGGGAGGGATGGGGCCCCGGGTGACCCCAGCAGCTCACAGAGGCTGAGCCTGGCCTTCGCGCCAGACGCCCTGTGAAACGCTGCCCACGCCTCTGGCACTGAATCGTCACAGTAACAATCTTTTGAAGACAGAACATTATTCTCCTCAACTCACAGATGAGAAGTTTAGAGACGTTAAGTTTCCAAGGTTAAACCCCTCACAGATCCACCTGACCGGGAATCCAAGTTCTTATCCACTGGGCCCCTCTCCCCTGGGCTAGGCCAGCACTTTCCCAGCTGGTCTTCCTGCCTGTGTTCTTGCCCTGCTCCAATCCATTTGCAGTGCCCCTAGGTCACCCCACCCCGGCCTGAAGTCCCTCTGAGGCTTCTTGACATCATCCAGGTGCCATCCCACGGCCAACTGTGAGCTGCCTTCATGTACCCTCCAGGGAGCCCCCTTCCCCACCCCGTGGTCACCCCTTTCACAGCCCATCTTCACTTGTGATTGTTTTGGGTTAACTTCCTGCCTTCCTAGCTGGACAGGATCCAGTCTGTTTTGCTCATTTAAGGCAAGCACCTTGCATAGTGCCTGGGCCATGTTGATCATTAAATGATGGACCCAATCTATGAGTAATAAAGATATGATGATCTACTGTGAAGAATCCATCTATCTATTTTCTATGAAATGTCTAGAAAAGGTAGATCTATAGAGAAAGAGGGTCACGTTTGCTGGCAGTGGGAATGTGGAGTGACAGTCTATTGGGTAGGAGGGATCTCCTGGGTGTGATGAAAATGTTCTAAAATTCTTAAAAGCATTGAATTTTACATTTATAGTGAGAGCACTTTATGACATGTACATTATACCTCAATAAAATTGTTAACAACAACAACAAAAAACACCTAGTGTTGGCTAGCAAAGAATCAGCCAGTTCCAGAGATTTCTCTGATGGCAGGAAAGATACCCCCAAATTGTATGCAGCGTAACATTTTTGTAAAAGCAATACGCAGCATCGAAGTTCACTCTTTCATAGGAAACCTTAACTTCTCAGTGGAAGGTATTTCACTACTTTGCATTCTTCAGAGTTTGTGATCAAGTTTCATGGCGACAGATAAAGAAGCCCACAGTCACAAGAGAGAATTCCAGTGCTGAACGTTGAGAAAGAAATCTTTGTGGCTTAGTTTGCTCGAAAAGCAGCACGATGTGCAGAAGTAGGAAGATGAGAGTAGAAGTTGTTTCTCCAATTTCTGAGCCCTTGGGGCAAAGTTGCTAAACAGTCACATGGTTCTTAGAGGGTAGAAGGTCTCTGATTTCTCTTCTGCAAATTTAGCAAGAGTTCGGAGTTTGGTAGGCTAACATGGAAGAACATAGGTGGATACAGGCGGGCCTGGACCCCAGTCATATTCCAGGAAGGAGCCGCTTCTTTGCCCTGATCTGGTCAAATGAGATGGGGCAAGAGATAGCTTGCCCAGGGGCTGCGGCTGGACCTGGGGTTGCCCCACGCCATGCTCTGGTCCCCAAACAGAAAAATCATGGTACTTCTCAGGCTCAAGGTCCAAGGAGAGCTCAAGGCTGGCTGCCTCAAAGCCCCTTGATCCTATGGAACCTAGGACTGCCTGAGGGTGGGGGTCAGAGCAGCAAAGTCAGCGGGGGAGAAAGTTCCACGGCTCCAGCTCTGGGTTGTCTCTTGCTGGGTGTTTGCTCTTTTGCACTAGAATCATTGGTGATACCTGATGGCCATGTAGTTGGTCTGCATCATTTTATAAGATGGAAGAAACAAGCCTTCTCAGGAGGAAGATTGATGCAATGACAGAGTACTAGACTGGAACACGGAAGGCCTGAATTCAAAGGCAAGTGCTACCACTAATCAGCTGTGTGACACTGGGAAAATCAGTTTTCCTCTCTGAGCACCCGATGGTCCATCTGTAAAATGAGGGGTTTGGGTTAGATGGATTTGAAGGTCCTTTTGACTCTGATACTAAGAATATTAGTGACTCAAATTTCCGAATCATGGTGCCAGGGATACCTGCATTTATTCCTAAGAGACAGGCATAGTTTTCACTGTTTATGAATAAGGAAACTAGGGATAAAGCAGGCTAACGGAATTGCTCGAGTTCAAAGTGCTTGGAAGCTGAATTGCTTGGACTTGCCCAGCTCTGTCTACACTGGGTCCTAAACCCCAACTACACAGCAGAGTGTGAAGGAATGTTCCTCATTCCCTGGCTTGGGGGTACCACAGACACTTCCAGAGGCCACTGGCTGCTACAGAAAAGCTGTAGTTTTTTCCCCCAATGTTATATCTAGAAAACTTTTAATATACAGAAAATTAAAAGAAATTTACAGAGAACACTTATACCTATTTTCTGCTAGCTCTTACTGTTCACTTTGTCACCTCTCCAGCCATCTAGTCATCCCTCTGTCCTTCCATCAATCCATCTTATTTTTTGTGGAATCCTTTGGTTTTGATTAATTTTGAGAAAGGTTGCTCCTGTCAAGTTTTCTCAGTTCTTTCTTCCTGGTCATATACCATTTAATCATTACAAGAGCTAATGCAAAAGAAATTGGAGAGAACAGCTTCTACTCTCTACATCATCTTCCTGTTTCTGCCCATCATGCTAATCTTCGAGCAAACTAAGCCACAAAGATTTCCTTTTTAATGTTTTGTACTGGGATCCCCATGACCATGTGAGTCTGGGCTCCTTTATCCTGCCTTACAGATGAAGAAACAGGCTCGTAAAAATTAGCAGCTGGCTGAGTGTCACTTAGCTGGGGAGCACTGGAGCCCAAGCCTCTCTGGGGCTAAAGCCTTGACTCTGACCCCTATGCTCTCATACCCTCTGACATGGCACTTTTCCAAAGCACAGGCATTATGCTTTCACTTTAACCAATCTTCATTTATTTCCACTGGGGATTTTCTCCATAAGCAATTAACAGCTTTTATAGCCAAACGAGACAAAACAAAAACAACTCAGGGTTCATTCACTCAGTTATGACACGATCTTCAAACATGGTATCTTAAAAGAGAATAATAAATTATGTGGCCCTTCTCTCATAAAGCTTAATTTTTATTTATTTATTTTTTTGCGGTACGCGGGACTCTCACTGTTGTGGCCTCTCCCGTTACGGAGCACAGGCTCCGGACGCGCAGGCTCAGCGGCCATGGCTCACGGGTCCAGCCGCTCTGCGGCATGTGGGATCTTCCCGGACCGGGGCACGAACCCGTGTCCCCTGCATCGGCAGGCGGACTCTCAACCACTGCACCACCAGGGAAGCCCTAAAGTTTACTATTTATAGTTTGGTTTTGTGTGTGTGTGTATGTGTGTGTGTACTTGTGTGTATTCCGTAATAGCTGTTGCTTTTATAAGCCAATGCCTTTGGAACTCAGTTCACAAGCTTGGCTGTTTCTCTTTTATTTCTTTTTGCTTGCTCGTCATGCTCTTGAAATGGAAAAAGAAGTCTCGTCAGGGTGCAGCAGGGTGTGTCAGCACTGGTGTGACATGGGATTGTTCAGATTATTCAGCGTGGCTCTCAAGACCCAAGCTTATTACCCTCAACCTATCAGCTCAGCTCAAACAAGTACACAAATTCTGGTGCCAACCTGATTGAGCAGTGGGGTGACATTATTCTACGTGAAATAAGCCAGTCATAGAAGGACAAATACTGCATGATTCCATTTATAAAACAGCCCAACTCACAGAAGTAGAAGGTGTCTAGCAGAGGCAGCAGGTACCAGGGCCCAGTGTGCAGAGGCAGGGTAGCACCATGGATGTGTGGCCAGGCTGTGGACCTGGATTAAGTCCAAGGTCCAGCTCTGGCCTCTGCTAGTTATATGACTTGGGCAAATTACCTAACCTCCCTCAACCCCTATGTCCTCACTTATAGCAACATTTGCCTCACAGAATTATTGACTGGGACATAGTAACATGCCTAGCACACACGGTATATATTACCAGGCAGTGAGCAGCCCAGCTTGACAGGTACCAGGGGTCTCTAAGGATGAGAATTCAGAAGTGAGCTTAGATTACAAGCTTGGGATCAGATGACAAACATTCTATTCTTCTTCCTAATTTTGATTTCTGTATTAACTCCATTTTAAAAGTCTGTCTTTTCTCTGAATATGGTAGCCCCATATAAATAGTATTATTCTTGATCAAGTGACTTTAAGAGTCTCCTTACTGAGAGATTTTTTAATCCACAGTTTAGTCACTTTACCTTCTGAATTTGCCATCCCTTTACTTAATTACAAAAACGTTTGTGGGGGGAGAGATTTAGGAGTCAAGATATTATTGTCTCCTAAGACAATATTGCAATAATCAAAGAAGATGAACTGAATGATCATTTTAAGTATGATGGGATAATTCAGTGTGAAATATGGGATCTGGTTAACTCATTTTTTTTGTTGGATGTTTTTGTCCTCACCCACGAAGTTTCTCTTTTCAGAGTTTTTAAGTGAACGTGCCTGCCAACAGAGTATACAGGACAGAAACAGAAAACAAAGTGTTGGCCTGAATTCATAAGGTCAAGGATGAAAGTCAGAACACTGGTAAGAAAAAACTTTAGTAATGTTTTTGGCTCAACCCAAGCTGTTTGGGACCTTCTCTCTCAAGCAATGCCAAATAATTGATGTTATAAAGAAAAATAAATCCCACAAACCTCTTTGATATCATAAAAACACCAAACAATAAGATTGTTGACTGCATTTTTCCTGTTTTATTTCATGAAGATACACCCTGAGTGCTCTGTTGTGTGGTACAGTTCTTGGAATCTGTTCAGTAAATACTGACTTTTAAAAATTTTCCATGGCCAAGAAAAGACTTCCATGTAATTTAAAGACCCTTAAACGTGGAAAGCATTGTACTAAGTGTTTGACGTGAGTTACCTCATTTAATTCTCCCCACGATGCTATGGTATAGACACTCTATCCTCCCCCAAGTTACGGACGGGGAATCCGGAGAAGTTAAGCAACCTGTCCGACATCTCTAACCCTGAAGGGTTAAAGCTCCATCCAATCCAGACAGGCTTTAAAGGTTTTATGACCATCAGTCAACTGGTCTAGGGCAAGTCACTCAACCTCTCAGAATTTTAGTTTGTGATGTCAACTGGGTACAATGACACCTGCCTTGCAGGCGTGTCGTACAGATTCGATATAACATAGTACCTGTAAAGTGCTTAGCACAGAATCTGCATCACAACAGATCCTTCACACAAGGAAGTTATTTTGGCGTCCTCTTTCTGTTGCTCTTATAAGCTATACAAAAACTAATGGGACAAGAAATATATTCCTCCTCCTAACGCCTCGATGAGGATAACAATGAAAGGAGGACTCAGTGAGGACACTGAGAGGCCGTGAGTTATGGACCACGTGAAGGACCCTAAGAACACTTACTGCAGTTTGGCCCAGGTCTGTCCAGCCAATGGAAGATGGGCTATTCTCTGTGCCATGACACTAGGCAGAGGGGGTATTTATGGACTGAACACTGGAGAGCCTCACTCAACCTAGAAAAGGCATCCTTCCTGGATGCCTTTGGGGTTCTCAGGGAAAAGCTGAGCTCACGCCTATAGCAATACAATCGCCATTACATGGACCAGGTGCAGAGTGTTGACGCCAGCATGTTACACGTTGTCTCATCCACACAGAAACCAGGAAGTAAGGATTATTTTGCTTATTTCATAGGTGCGGATACAAACCTAAGTCTATTTGACTCATAAGCCCGTGATCTTAAAATACTGTGTTTATGAAGAAAGACTGGTTGTAAGGGAAAGACAACCGTTCAACGAGCTGTAAGCAAAAGGGGAAATCTCGTTACGAAAGTGGTATCTCGCAGATTTCCTGAGAAAGGAGCCAGAACTGGAAACTAGAAAGTTGCGGGCTTGTGCGCTCTCTCCCTCCCTCCCTCCCAATCTCTCTGTCTCTCCCCTCATCTTCTCCTTCTCTTTCTAGAACACCCCTCAACCCTTCCTCAGCCCTATTATAGAACTAGCTACTCCACACTTCTGAGGTTATACGCTATTGGTCCCTGCTCTCATGAAGACTTCAAGTTCCCAGGAGAAGAATACTTTTTTTTAAATTCTTTTTCTTTTTTTATTATCCATGGGGGGTGTGAAAGCTGAAGAAGGACCACAGAAACTCCCGAGTTCAGCCTACTCTTACGTCGGAGTCTTGTGTACCCCTGGAAGATGCTCAGGCGTCTGTTTAGACACCTCAGGGCAGCCAGCTTTACTGTGGGAGTCCTGGCTGTTAAAATACCCTCCCTTTTACTACTCCCACCTCTATTAATTCCCCTCCACGGGTCCCCTGCTGGTTTAGGGAGCAGGCCCGGCCCCAGTGTTTCCCCGTCCCTCCCATCCCAGCCTCTGGCCCACGAGCTCTAGTCATCAATGGTCCTCTGAAAATGGACACCCAGACCAGATCCAGACCAGATCTGGCCACCCTCCATGTCTGACCTCCAGGCCCGGTTTCAGTGCCATTTGGTCAGCCCAGCGCCTGGGGGCCAGTGCCTGGAAGGACAAATTGCCCCAGAGGAAGAGCCACCGGGGGTCACTCAGGGGACAAAGACAATGATGAAGAGGGAAGTGCGAGTGAAGATGCATGAGGACCCCAGGAGGGTCCCAGCTGAGGTGGCAGATGCAGAACCTACAGCTTCCTCCCCGCTGGACCCAGCTCAGAGTCACAGGTCCTGAGACGGCCTTTCTGAGGGCGTGCGGCCAGAGCTGAGGGTGGAAGGGAAATTGTGAAACGGCGGCTCCTTGAGCGGGCTGAGGTCTCTGAATCAGCAGAGGGCTCAGTGAGGGGAATGGGGACCCAGTGAGGGAGGAGGCTTATCTGTGGGCGGGCCATCAGTGAGGGGGCCCCATGAGAAGACAAGGCTCAATATGAGTGACGAAGGGGAAAACTAAAGGACCTTTTTTTTTTTTTTTGCCAAGGTGGGAGGCTCAGTGGTGCAGCCTGGGCCCTTTTCCACACACTGCCACCCCTCCCCCTCCCTCCTCTCCCTCCTTCCAGCTCCCCGTTTCCCCTTTCCCTTCTCCCTTGGCCCACAAGCCTCTGCATGGGCTGTGCTCATGGTGGGGGAGAAGTGTGAACTTGCAGAGAGGATGGAAACTCTGCACAGAGGTCAAGGGCAATGTGTGTGTGAGGGTGAGTCAGGAAAGAAGTCGGAGATCCCCATGTCCCCTGAGTTTAGCCGCATCCCCCAGAATCAGCGGGCCCAGGGGCTCCCCCTTCATACTGCCAGGAGAAGATGGTTATTGGTCCAGCTGGAGTTGTTGCCACTGGTTGAGGACTGATTGAAGGATGGCAAGCAGGAACCATCCCTGTGAATTGCAGAGACTGGAGAAAGGAAATTGATGCTCGGGATGGATAAACGCTAGACAAGGCACCCTCCACACCTATACTGCTTTCCTATAAGACGCTCAAGCATTTGTTTATTTCAGAAAATTCAACTAAACATGACCTGTATTAACATAAGCATTGAGGAGTGTGTAATTAAGATGATGTTTGGCGCCTAAACACATTGATTTAGGCAGAAAAATTAGTAAGCCTAGAAAGTGCCACTTCAAGTACACTGGGCCAGCTGCCTGGTAGAGGCTCTAACTATTGTCTGGTTTTTACTGTAGTGCTGTCTGATGGGGGAAAAAAGCAAGCCACCTATATAATTTTAAAAACTCTACTAGCCACATTTTTTTAAAAAACTGAAAGGAAAAAGGTAGAATTCATGTTAGTAATATGTTTTATTTAACCCAATATCTAAAATATTATCATTTCAATATGTAATCAATATTATTAACGAGCTATTTTACATTTTTGTCCTAAGTCTTCAAAATATGATATGCATTTTATATTTATAGCATATCTCAATTTGGATACAATATTTTCATTGGAAATATCTGATCTGTATTTAGATTTCCTAAAATATACAGTTGACCAAGTAGAGTTGTAATTACATGTTCCATTATTTTATGCTAGCTCTCATTATTAAGTGGAATAAAATTAAGGTTTTTATTTCTCACTGAGCTAGTCTATTGTCCAAATTGTTTCTCCTGTGTAGAAAGGATCATTGGTAAAAATGGCCCTACTGAGACTGTGGGCTTCTTCCCCAAGCAAAAAAAAAAAAGAAAAATAGCTGGAAACTCAGAGCTATATCTCTTCACCTCTTTGCTTGGTCTATGTGACAACAAATAATTTTTTTCATAGATTAACTGACCTGAGAATGTTGGAAATTTCTGAGGTTTTGTTGTTACAATACTTTTTTTTTTTCATCGAAACAACCAAGTTTCCTTAGGAGAAGATTTTTCTTTGCCCCTGAAATGCTATAATTGCATATAGGGGTTCAGGAGATGCTGACAGTGCAAATCACTGGTGACAAAAATGCAAACAGCTGACGTTTGTCCCCTCTTGGTAGTACTTAGGGACAGCAGGTATGGGCAAGGAGGAGACAGCCCATGTAGAGAGTCCCCAGGCCAGACTTCCAGACTGAACAACAAGTCAGGAGCTATCGGTAGAAGCCTTGTGGGTAATTAATGATCTAGGAGTAAAATCATGTCAGGACAACACACACCAAACAACACCTAGTCTGGTGCCAAGGAAAGTCTCCTGCCAGAAAGCCCAGCTCCAGTTCCTGGGATGCCAGCCTTCTCACACTCTCCTGTCCTTGGTATTGCTGAGCCTGGTGGGGCCTCGAGTCTTATTCTTTTTCTTATTAGTGTTTTGCTTTGAGGAAGGAAGAGACAGCTCCAACTCCCTCTTCTTGGCATCCCAGTCTTCATCCCGCTGATCAAGCTGCAGCCCCTTCTGCTTGGTGGCCTGGCGGTGGTCCCGGCACTGGGGCTCAGCCCTAGGAGAGGGGAACCAGCTCTCAACCCCCAATGCCCGTGGACTGGACAGCCTGCCCGGCCTGCAGAGGGGCGTCTCCTCTGCCCTCTGCATGCGGCCTGGGCACCTCCGCCGTCCAGTCGAGGAGAAAGGCGGCCAAGTTCAAGCATTTCCAAGTGTACACTTAGGGAGGTCTCAGACACTAAAGAAACTACTCCGAGGTGGAGAAAAACGGTGCCCGGGTGGGATGTCCATAGAATCAAAAACAAGCACTTAGTTTGAAGTGCTTGTCAGTTTTAATGACAGTGACTGCACCACTAAGCCCCCCTACTCATTTTTAAAGTGCTCACATCAACAGAGCAACCTGCATATTATGGGGAGGCTGTTTTCCTTCATTTATTTTTTAATTGCATTTTTTCCTAATTGTAAAAGCTATGTCTGTTCATTGTAGAAAAATTTAAAGTACAAAAACAGGTAGGGAAGAAAATAAAATTATAATCACGTACGTATTGTATGTATAGATGGATTTATGTAAAGAATAGTTAGACGATAGCTACAGAATCTTAGAACAGGTGATAGATGGAGAAATAGATGAATCGATCATCATACACACACGGACGATGGGAAGCATACAAAAACACTGTTTTGTATATGAGGCCAAAGGTGAGTATGTGACTTGCTTAAGGACACTGGTGAAAGCCCATTCACGGAGATAAGGTTTGAGCCAGTATGAGGACAAATGAAACTTGAGAGGATAAATGATCATACAGGCAGGGCAAACAGTATTGTAAGCGCAAAGCATGATAAAAAGCACAGTTCATTCCGAGGACGGCAAACCTGCTTGTCGCTCAGCCTTTGTGCCCCCAACAAGCTGCAAGTGACCTCTCCGTATTCAGACCACAAAGCCTCCCTCCTCTGACCTGCTCTTTTGACCTTGTCACTTTCTATCTTGTGTTAGTGTTATTTATGTAAATCAGTTCTCTCCTCCTCTCCCGTCCATTCTTGCAGACCCTGCCCAGAAATCTTGCTTTTTCTTCCAAGTCACTCTACCCTGACCTGTGCTAACACCCCTAAGGCTCACTCTGCTTTCGGCAGTCTCCATGCCGACTGCAAAACCAAATACTTGGCAACGACGTGGACGCACTTTGAGGGCATTATCCTAAGTGAAATAAGTCAGACAGAGAAAGACAAATATCATATGATCTCACTATACATAGAATCTGAAAACAAAAAAACGGAGCTCATAGATACAGAGAACAGATTCGTGGTTGCTGTGGGTGGGCGCAAGATGGGTGAAGGTACAAAAGGTACAAACTTCTAGTTATAAAATAAATGTCATGAGGATGTAACGTACAGCATGGTGACTATTGCTAATAATACTGTATTGCATATTTGAAAGTTGCTAGGAGAGTAGATCTTAAAAGTTATCACAAGGAAAACAATTTGTAACTATGTATGGTGGCAGATGTTAACTAGACTTACTGTGATATTTCACAATATATACAAAAATTGAATCATGCTATATACCTAAAACTGATACTATGTTGTATGTCAATGACATCTCAATAAAAAATACATCAAGTCCCACTTACATGAAAGCTAGCACAGATTAAGAGCACAGGTTTTCTCGTCAGAGAGATGTGGGTTTATACCTGACAATAAATACCGCTTGCTAACCATGGCATCCCAGATGAGAAACAAACATCCGAGGTTCAGTTTCCTCATTTGCCAATTAAGGATGTATTCACTTACCTTACTGAGTTCTTGTGAAGCACAAAAGAATCACAGGCGGGGCTTCCCTGGTGGCGCAGTGGTTGAGAGTCCACCTACCGATGCAGGGTACGCAGGTTCGTGCCCCGGTGCGGGAAGATACCACGTTCCGCGGAGCGGGTGGGCCCGTGGGCCATGGCCGCTGAGCCTGCGCGTCCGGAGCCTGTGCTCTGCAGCGGGAGAGGCCCGCGTACGGCAAAAAAAAAAAAAAAAAAAGAATCACAGGCGTAACGTACACAGCCCAGCGCATAGCAAATGTTCACTGACAGGTGCTTTAGCATAGCTCCCATCACTTTGTACTGGAAAATTCTCCCAACTGATGTCTCTGCAGCCAGGCTTGCTTCCCGCCAACCCATTCGCCATACGGGAGTCAAAACAAATTTTTTAAAAGCAAGGTTGACTGTAACACTTCCCTAACATTCTTCAGTGGTGTTCTATGGCTGAAGGTCTTGACAAGCCCCTTGGCTGACTTTTTGCCGCGACCCTCCTCCAGTTCTATAACTGAGCCTTGTTTGGCGTGCCCCAGCCATGAACAGGACAAAGTTCCCGTTCTGCCCTCAACAGGGCAGAAAGCTAACATTAATTGAGAGTCACTACTTGCTAGGCAGTGCACATTCGCTACCTTACTGAATCCTCACCACGAGATTCCAAGGCAGCATTACTGCTCTCATCATACAGATGGATAGACTAAGGCCTGGAGATGTTAAATAACTTGCCTAAGGTGCTACAACTAATAAGTGGAGGTGCCAGGATTGTAATGGCCCCCATTCATTCATCTGACTCCCAAGAAATGTTCTTTCTACTACCCCACACCGACTACCAACGGGGAACCTCATGAACAGTGGTCTCGAAGGGATGGATCTGCATAGGCGTTGCCTACTCACCCTTGATCGCAGCCCAGTGAAGTGGGGTTCGGTCATTCCAGTCCACTTCCTTGTAGTCTGGGCCACAGAAACTTTTCTTCAAAATCTTTTTCACTGAATTGTAGTCCCCAGCAGCTACAGCTTGGTGGAGTTTTGTCATGTCGGACAGTTTGGTCAATTCCATGACCAAAAAAACAACTGTGGGAAAAGCATGCCACTTAGGAAATTCTCTGCAATACTTTATTCCTAGGGAGTGATTCCATAGGGTTCCTGATGGTTTAGTTTCTTTCTTACCTCATACCTTTGCATCCAGGGTTGCTTCATGTGTACGCCCTGCTGAGTGTGTATTTGGATCTTAGCTACTGTGGTTAGTGCTTGCCAATCCCCTATCCAAAAACTATCAATGGTTCCTTTCTGCCTATAGGATTATACGCTAAGCTCATGGGCTGACATTGGCTAATTGGCCTCAAACCTCTTCCCAGTACTACTTCCCACTCCTACTCAAAAGTGCTAGCAGTGTGACTCTCAGTAATTCTGTGCCTCATCTTTCTCATCTAAAGAATGGGTATAATGGGCTTCCCTGGTGGTGCAGTGGTTGAGAGTCTGCCTGCCGATGCAGGGGACACGGGTCCGTGCCCCGGTCCGGGAAGATCCCACATGCCGCGGAGCGGCTGGGCCCGTGAGCCATGGCCGCTGAGCCTGCGCGTCCGGAGCCTGTGCTCCGTAACGGGAGAGGCCACAACAGTGAGAGGCCCATGTACATATATATATATATATATATATATATATATATATATATATATACCCAGCATAGGAGCACCTCAATCCATTAGGCAAATGCTAACAGCTATAAAAAAGGAAATTGACAGTAACACAATGATAGTGGGGAACTTTAACACCTCACTTACACCAATGGACAGATCATGCAAACAGAAAATTAATAAGGAAACACAGCTTTAAATGACACAATAGACCAGATAGATTTAATTGATATTTATAGGACATTCCATCCAAAAACAGCAGATTACACTTTCTTTTCAAGTGCGGATGGAGCATTCTCCAGGATAGATCACATCTTGGGTCACAAATCAAGCCTCAGTAAGTTTAAGAAAATTGAAATCATATCAAGCATGTTTTCTGACCACAGTGCTATGAGATTAGAAATGAATTACAAGGAAAGAAACGTAAAAAACACAAACACGTGGAGGCTAAACAATACGTTCCTAAATAACCAAGAGATCACTGAAGAAATCAAAGAGGAAATCAAAAAATACCTAGAGAAAAATGACAATGAAAACACGACGATCCAAAACCTATGGGATGCAGCAAAAGCAGTTCTAAGAGGGAAGTTTATAGCAATACAAACCTACCTCAAGAAACAAGAAAAATATCAAATAAACAATCTAACCTTACACCTAAAGGAACTAGAGAAAGAAGAACAAACAAAACCCAAAGTTAGCAGCAGGAAAGAAATCATAAAGATTAGAGCAGAAATAAGTGAAATAGAAACAAAGAAAACAATAGCAAAGATCAATAAAACTAAAAGCTGGTTCTTTGAGAAGATAAACCATATTGATAAACCATTAGCCAGACTCATCAAGAAAAAGAGGGAGAGGACTCAAATCAATAAAATTAGAAATGAAAAAGAAGTTACAACAGAAACATCAGGAATACAAAGCATCCTAAGAGACTACTACAAGCAACTCTATGCCAATAAAATGGACAACCTGGAAGAAATGGACAAATTCTTAGAAAGCTATAACTTTCCAAAACTGAACCAGGGAGAAATAGAAAATACGAATAGACCAATCACAAGTAATGAAATTGAAACTGTGATTAAAAATCTTCCAACAAACAAAAGTCCAGGACCAGAGGGCTTCACAGGTGAATTCTATCAAACATTTAGAGAAGAGCTAACACCCATCCTTCTCAAACTCTTCCAAAAAATTGCAGAGGAAGGAACACTCCCAAACTCATTCTATGAGGCCACCATCACCCTGATACCAAAACCAGACAAAGATACTGTAAAAAAAATAAAGTTACAGACCAATATCAGTGATGAATATAGATGCAAAAAACCTCAACAAAATACTAGCAAACAGAATCCAAGAACACATTAAAAGGATCATACCATGATCAAGTAGGATTTAACCCAAGGATGCAAAGATTCCTCAATAAACGCAAATCAATCAATGTGATACACCAGATTAACAAATTGAAGAAGAAAAACCATATGATCATCTCAGTAGATGCAGAAAAATCTTTTGACAAAATTCAACACCAATTTATGATAGAAACTCTCCAGAAAGTGGGCATAGAGGGAACCTACCTCAGCCTAATAAAGACCATATAGGACAAACCCACAGCAAACATCATTCTTAATGGTGAAAAACTGAAAGCATTTCCTCTAAGATCAGGAACAAGACAAGGATGTCCACTCTCACCACTATTATTCAACACAGTTTTGGAAGTCCTAGCCACGGCAATCAGAGAAGAAAAAGGAATAAAAGGAATACAAATTGCAAAAGAACAGGTAAAACTGTCACTGTTTGCAGATGACATGAGACTATACATAGAGAATCCTAAAGATGCCACCAGAAAACTACTAGAGCTAATCAATGAATCTGGTAACGTTTCAGGATACAAAATTAATGCACAGAAATCTCTTACATTCCTATACACTAATAATGAAAAATCTGAAAGAGTAATTAAGGAAACACTCCCATTTACCATTGCAACAAAAAGAATAAAATACCTAGGAATAAATCTACCTAAGGAGACAAAAGACCTGTATGCCGAAAACTATAAGACACTGATGAAAGAAATTAAAGATGATACCAACAGAAGGAGAGATATACCATGTTCTTGGATTGGGAGAATCAATATTGTGAAAATGACTATACTACCCAAAGCAATCTACAGATTCAATGCAATCCCTATCAAATTACCAATGGCATTTTTTTACAGGACTAGAACAAAAAATCTTAAAATTTGTATGGAGACACAAAAGACCCCAAATAGCCAAAGCAGTCTTGAGGGGAAAAAGCAGAACTGGAGGAATCAGACTCCCTGACTTCAGACTATACTACAAAGCTACAGTAATCAAGACAATATGGTATGGCACAAAAACAGAAATATAGATCAATTGAACAAGATGGAAAGCCCATAGATAAACCCACGCACATACGGTCAACTAATCTATGACAAAGGAGGCAAGGATATATAATGGAGAAAAGACAGTCTCTTCAATAAGTGGTGCTGGGAAAACTGGATAGCTACATGCAAAAGAATGAAATTAGAACACTCCCTAACACCATACACAAAAATAAACTCATAATGGATTAGAGACCTAAATGTAAGATCAGACACTATAAAGCTCTTAGAGGAAAACAGGAAGAACACTCTTTGACATAAATCACAGCAAGATCTCTTTTGATCCACTTCCTAGAGTAATGGAAATAAAAACAAAAATAAAAACATGGGACCTAATGAAACTTAAAAGCTTTTGCACAGGAAAGGAAACCATTAACAAGATGAAAAGACAACCCTCAGAATGGGAGAAAATATTTGCAAACGAATCAATGGACAAAGGCTTAATCTCCAAAATATATAAACAGCTCATGCAGCTCAATATTAAAAAAACAAACAACCCAATTAAAAAATGGGCAGACCTAAATAGACATTTCTCCAAAGAGGACCTACAGATGGCCAAGAGGCACATGAAAAGCTGCTCAACATCACTAATTTTTAGAGAAATGCAAATCAAAACTACAGTGAGGTATCACCTCACACCAGTTAGAATGGGCATCATCAGAAAATCTACAAACAACAAATGCTGGAGAGGGTGTGGAGAAAAAGGAACCCTCTTGCACTGTTGCTGGGAATGTAAATTGATACAGCCACTATGGAAAACAGTATGGAGGGTCCTCAAAAATCTAAAAATAGAATTACCATATGGTCCAGCAATCCCACTACTGGGCATATACCCATAGAAAACCATACTTCAAAAAGACACATGCACCCCAATGTTCATTGCAGCACTATTTACAATAGCCAGGTCATGGAAGCAACCTAAATGCCCGTCGACAGATGAATGGATAAAGAAGACGTGGTACATATATACAATGGAATATTACTCAGCCATAAAAAGGAATGGAATTGCATCATTTGTTGAGACGTGGAAGGATCTAGAGACTGTCATACAGAGTGAAGTAAGTCAGAAAGAGAAAAACAAATATCATATATTAATGCATATATGTGGAACCTAGAAAAATGGTACAGATGAACCAGTTTGCAGGGCAGAAATTGAGACACAGATGTAGAGAACAAATGTATGGACACCAAGGGGGGAGAGCAGCAGGGGGTGGGGGTGGGGTGTGATGAATTGGGAGATTGGGATTGACATGACATGTATACACTGATGTGCATAAAATTGATGATTAATAAGAACCTGCTGTATAAAAAAATAAAGTTCAAAAATTCAAAAAAATAGAATATTACAAAAGTGACCAATAATTTAGTTTATATGTATGTACTTGTTTATATGGGGAAAAGCTTAAAAGAATATACTTTGTAGTTAGATTAGTTGAATGAGCACTTATAACTCACACAAACAAAAGAAACATTTTGTAATTGTCAAGGGTAGAGCTTTTAAGGACCTTGATTAGCTGTGGTAACAGTAGGAACGGGAAGGAAGATATGGATGACACTGTGAGTGTAGAATCAAATAACTTGGCAACCGAAAAAAGGAGCCAGGTAACTGTGAATCACAGCGCCACCGGGTGCCTTGGACTTCGCACAAAGCCTCCTACATCTTGATTGGGGTTAGTAGCAGTGTTATCAATGACTCAGGCAAAGAAAAATGTCCTGGAGACTGGTTTGGCAAGCCAGATCTTAGAGTCCAATTACTGAATGAATACAAACAAGCCGCTTGTGACAGCCACAGTTCCAAGTCACAAGTAAACCAAGTCTACAGAAGGCATTAAGACCTGCCAAGGAGGAATGAAGCCTAAGCCTGGCATTGGATGATGACTTTTGGAATTGGCTAAAATACTGAATAAAAGATTCTTCATCCCTTCTCCACTTTTGAAACTTAGAGGCATGGCCATCTGGGACCTGCCGTCCTCTGGAAGTGCTTCACCTCTGAGGTCTTGTGTTTCAGATTCCATTCTCGATCATGACCTTCTACCCGACTTCCATCACGCTGCCTCAGGGTAGTTTCCTCCAACCCACTCAAATCACCAATATTTTTCAGTTCTTCCTGGTTATTCATGTTACGTATATGTATAGTCATATAGATATGAAGTCTCTTTCCCATAGCTGTGTGAGTATATATGTGTGTCGTATAGTAATATGGACATGAAATCTCTTTCCCATAGGTGTATGTGTATATATACATATGTGTGTATTGATGTATAGATATATAGGTACATATCTATGTATCAGGTGCTCGTTCTGCTTGCCAAATACTGTTCTAGGCAATTTACATGCATTACCTCTTTTAATACTCACTGAGCCCTCGTGATATAGATGATATTATTATTTCTATTTCACAGCTTAGGAAACTGAGGGGTTTAAAGTCTGTGTAAATTGCCCAGGGCCTTAGAGCTAGTAAAGGTAGAACTGGATTCGAGCCCAGGTCTGTCTGACTCAGCCCTCTTAATTACCACATTTACCTCTGGAAAAGTATCTGGAAGACATGTACTAAGTTGTTAAATAATTACCTAATGAGGTTGGGGTTATGGTGGAACCCTCGTATTCTATATTTTTCTCCTTTATTTTGTTTGGATTTCCATCTAAAAATTCTTTTTCCGTTAACAACAATTCCCTCATTTTTCACTGCCCCTGGCCAGTCTGCTCTCCCAGTTTCCAAGCCCAGATAGCCCTCTTCTGTTGTTTAGTTCCTGGACTGGCAAACATCACCAGGGAAAGCACATCACCAGACAGACTGAATCCATGACTAAGGAGTGGATTCCAGCCACCATGGGGCTCAGAAAGATTCAAACATCCTCAGGCAGTTCTCATTGCCATTCCCCAGATTTTCACTCTCTTCGTGCTTTCTTTCACTCAAACTATAGCCACGTGTCTTTTCTTTTCCATAAAATGTCTTAAAAGTAGTCGACACATATTGTCTTTGTACCCTTTATTCCTTACTGACTCCCTGCCTTAACCCCTCTGTTATACTCAAACTGGTCTTAGGTGTCACCGATGCCTTCCTGATTGGGAAATCCCACAGCCCTTGCTTTAGTCAATTCTATTTAATCAACAGTGTCGATCATATCTTTTAAACTCCTTTCTCTCTTGACTTCCGTAAAGCTCCTCTCTCCCATTTTCTATCCTCACTTTGACCAACCTCACGATTTCATTCACGACCTCCTCTTCCTCATACCTTCCATGAATGCGACTGTTCTTTAGAATTTTTTCTACCACTACCCTGTCTAAAAACACTCCATATCAATTCCATGCACTCTCAGTATTTTTATCTCTAAATAAATGACTTCTGCCCAGGTCTCTATATTGAGCCTCAGACCTGTATAACTAACCACTCAGTGTGCTGGCTCACTAGAGGGGAGAAAAATCACATTTTGGAGTATTTGCTGAATTCAAGCCACCCACATGAAGTCACTGCAGAGAGAGCTGGAAAATGTGCACAGTGGCTCTCTCGAGCAGGGATAAGTTGACTTCACACACCACTTGGTACCCAAGGGCAAAGGGTCTCAAACTATTTTTTTGACATACTGCAGAAAAGAGGTTTTATGTCAGTTACATATATATGCTATGGAAACCAAATTCGATGAAACAGCACTAAACTTTGCCACATGTGATGCACTTTAAAAGTTGTCATGTTCCATTTCATTAAAAAATATTTGTACCCACTCACCAAGTAGATTTCATAAGCCATCAGTGGTTCAAGACCCACAATTTATAAACATCATCCTTGGGTTTTTCAAACTCAATATGCACAGAATTGTGTTTATGATCCCACTTCTACAACCTGTTCCTTTTCCCTAATTTCCTGTGTCAATCAATGGCTCCATCATCTACCTGGTTTCCCCAGCTAGAAATCTCACGGCCATTTTGGACTCATCCCTCTGCTTTATCCCTCATGGCCATTTCTGCCTTGTTCATATCTCTCAAGTAGATCTTCCAATCTCAGTCCCCACTGTCACTATCCTGTTTTATATCGGCTTTCACATAATAGTCTCCTAATTCATCCCCTGCTTTTGGTTTCTCCAATCTCAACTTATCTTTTTTCAGTTCAAAGCCATCTTCTAAAAATAAGTACTGCTACTGCTCTGCTTAAAAACTCTGATGGTTCCTCATTGCCCCCAAATATTTCTTATTCATTCAGAAAACATCTATTGGGCAACTACTGTGGGCCAGGCTCTGTATTGGACACAGGGGAATAAAAATGCCATGGTTCCTATCCTCAAGGAGCTTACAGTCCGAACTCCATTGCATTACTGAGAAGACTCTTTTAGTAGTTCCAGCTCACCTTTTCACCTTACCTTCTGCTCCAGCCTGTCTATACACCTGATGCCCTTGTCACAGTAGAGGACTGGACATCACCAAGGTGTATCCTCCACTTCTAGGCTCCGGTGCCTTGGCTCATGCAGTCCCACATTCTGTGGGATGCCTTCCTCTTCCTTCTAGATGAACTCCTACTCATTCTTGAAAGCCTCTGTCTTGGTGAAGCCTTCCTTTTCACAAGTTCCTATTCAAAAATTTTAAATATTGAATCAATGTAATCATGCCCATATCCCAAATAGTTAAATAGTACTGAGGTGCTAAAAGAGAGAAGCGAGAGTCTCCCACCTCAACTCACCCCAACTCCAGCCCAATTCCCCAAAGGTAATCACCCTTAATGATTTTCCTTTTCAGATATCTGGTGATCTCCATGTTTGCAAAATAGTATGCTATATTATTATTTCTTGGTGTATCATCCTAAGCACTGTCTATCTAATTTCTACTAGGAGAGTGAGCATTTAGCTCACATCCATCCTGGTCCTATCTTTTCTCTTCTCTAACCCTCCTAATAGAGTTACATCTCTCTACTCAGGCCCTCCACTACATCTCTCCTCTGCAAAGTCACTGTGCATCCAGACCTTTACTTTTTGTTCTACTAACTATGGACATTATCTCTTTTGACTCTCGACATTTTCCAAAATGAGACCCTTAGTAACTCAACCTTTTCTCCATCCTAGGAGGCCTCACTTCTACCTCCTTCTACCTACTTACCTATAGGTACTTCTACATTTTAGAAATCAATCATATTTACATTCTCCTGTATAATCACAGTTCATTCTTCTTTGGCTTGTTTAAAAGGTGTTTCTAAGAGTTGAAAACCAGTAAGCATGCTTGCACTGTTAGACTAGTGAATGTTGTTTTCGATCATCTAGTGGAATACTCTGATCATACTTTCTTCTCTGGTCCGTTCAGAGAAATATATTTTTAGATTTCAGGTTTAATAGTGTCTCCACCCAATAGCTCAAAATCAATCCATTTTAAATTATTTCACACTTAACATCATGCCTTTCCTGGACATTTTCCCTCTTGGAGTTTCTAGTTTTAACTTTAATTGTCTTCAATTTTAAATTTAAGTAATTTAATCTTTTAATTTTTTCTTTTGCATTCTGTTACCTTCTAAGGGCCTCGAGGGTTTCCAAGTTCCCAATCATACTTTTAGTTTTATTGAATCCCATTGTTTCTTCTAGCTTCATTACTTTAATCAGGATGGGTTAGTTTCCAGACCGTCACCCTGGGGCTTCCCTCCTCTGCTCATCTGGCTTGGAGCCTCTTTTCCTTGGATCCTGTGCAGTGAGAATGCCTTTCACTTCCATCCCTTCCAAGGAGAATTAATAACTCACTTCTCAGAAACCCCACAGTCCTTGTATTTACCTACAAGGGCTCACTTGCTATGGTGTGATTTCCTTAGCCTCCAGGGGTAGTCATCCTTGAAATGGTACCTAACATACAGTTTGCCCTCAATAAACACTATTTGAAAACACTATGGAGCACATTATTACTATTTATTCCAAAATCTTGATTGAGGACAGAGTCATCAGTTTTTTTCATGTTAAGGAGTAAAGAAGCACTTCTATATTGATGGGAAATGGGAATAAGAATTAAGAGATAAGAAACAGCTCAACAAAGAATCAATTTATAAACACAAGTACCTTATTTTTTTCACTACATCAAAACAAAAACAAAATCCATATCAGATCCACCTTATAACCTGTATGTCTACGTTGACTTGCCATCCTTTGGAATGTGAGGCCCATTCTTTATTCATTTCACTGGACTAGGGTTGCCAGAAAAATTACAGGAAGCCCAGTTAAATTTGAATTTCAAATAAACAACACATAATTTTGAGTATAAATAGGTTCCAAATATTGTATGGAATCTTCTTATACTAAAACCTTTTTGTCATTTGTCTGAAATTCAAATTTAACTGGATGTCCTGTATTTCATTTGCTAAATCTGGCAACCCTACACTGGGGACCTTCTCAGGACATTAACCTGCTAAATGCCAACCAGTCTGACCTCCTCAGAGAGAGTAATCTGATTACAATGGGAGGAAGCACAGAGTTGACATGGAAAGAAAGAAAGAAAATATTTCATACTTGCCTTCAAGACCTGCTTTCAAAGCCCACCACCTTTTTAGGTGTGATGATGAATTTTCTGATTGTGTCTTCTGAATCTTCATCCTGTCTTAAGGTTAAAGGGAGGAGGTCCTTAGAGACCTCTAACGTAGTGTATCATGTACACTTTTAGATTAATATTCTGGGGCAATTTGTTTCATAGGCGGTTATCCCAGGAAGTACAGGAAATTGTCATTAGGCTGAGATAGTTTAAATGTTCACCTATTGTCAGGTTTAAATAAGTCACTGCTTCTTTAAAGATAATACTATTAGACAGCACTGTGTATGCTCTGTCTTAAGCATTTCACATACATTTGCATTTCGTTCTCACAAGGTGCCTCTGACTAATGTACTTTGATTATCTCCGTTTTACCCTTGAGGAAGCTGAGAAGCAGAAAGGATAAAGAACTTGCCCAAAGTGACATCACTAACAAGTGTGAGAAAGGAGCTATAATCCATGCCTTCTTAATCTGGAGTCCTCCAAATAAAAATAAAATAAATTTCATCTACAGTCCTGCCAACCTCGCCAAAAAGCCAAAAATCACTAGTTAAAAACATAAAACATTAACTCCACCCATGAATGTCAAACTACTTTCTCTGAGTCTCTAACTGACGCTTTAAATGAATATTTTAAAATTAGAAAGTTGGATTGAGGAGAAAGCATTGGAAAATGAAGGAAGGAATTTCAGCGAAACCGCAAAGAACTGGGTTAAGCTGAGCTATCAGATGGCCCCTTTTCACACCATTTCCCCCCAAGTCATAAAAGCTCTTCCTGATTGCCCTTCACTGTATTTCCACGGAGAAATGAAACTAACTCAGTGGCAGGCCTTCCAAGCCGGAGCATAGTCCACATAATTTCTAGTTCCAGTGTACTATAAAACGGAAAGCGGACTGCGCAAGGCATTGCGGATTGCAGATGGAAACAGAGTAACCGGGAATTTAGTGAAACGAGCAAGGTCGGCGCGATGGGGGGGGGGGTGAATGGAACTGGGAAAGATCTGATCGGAATAGAGTCTGAGAACAGGAACTGGGGGCGCAGCACCCGCTCTCTGCACGCGTGGGTCGGTCCCGGGGGGGAAGGGGGTTAAGTTAACCCGCGGGTCCAGATTGCAGACCGCCAGCCCTGGGAGGGTGCTGTGTTCGCCGAGCTCGCCCGCGTCCCAGCGCCTCTGCTGGTGGGAGGACGGTGGCCTCAGCTCCACCCCTTCCCTCCTCCTGCGGCGCCGGGGGAGGTCAGAGTCGGGGCGACCAGACGGCGCGGGGCAGAAGGAGCGCGAAGCCAGCGCGCAGCCCCTCGCCCGCCGCCCCGCGGCCACGGTGACCCGGTGACAGCGGGCGACAGAGCCTGCGGTACTGGCAGCGAGCAAGCAGCAAAGGGGTCGGCGCGCCCGGTCCCGGTTCCCGCAAGCAGCTCATCGCGGTGCCCGGGTGACGAGGTACGCCGGGGCGGGTGGGAGCCGGGGGTTGCCGCCGGCTGGGGGGCTGGGAGGTTGGGGGCTGAAAGGATGGGGATGGGAGGATGGGGGAGGATGGGGGTTGGAGGGCTGGGACCCCGCCCGCACCCACCTCCAAGCCGGAGCTGGGCTCGCCTTCCCTGCCGCCCTCCGAACAGCTCTGGGATCTTTGCGGGGAGGGTGATGGAATTCGAGCCCAGTTCTCCCAAACCTTTTCTGCTCCGATTACTTACTCCCCATGTCCCAGAGCTCCAGGCTGCAGCCCAGATAAGATCTCGGCTGCGCTACCCTGACTCTGCGGGAGGCTTGTTTTTAAAAAGCCAAACAGAACCAGAAACAGAGAACATTCTCTTCCCCGTCATTACCTGGAGCCTCTCATAGACCTTTCTAGCTCTAAAAACGAAAAGGTCAGGCTTTCATTCAGACCTCTGGCTTCCGAGGTGGCTGCGGAAATGGGAGGAAGGAGGAGGGAGAGGTGGGTGGGCTCATAAGGGGGCTGGGAGCCCTTGAGGGACTTACGTGTTCAGGTTCGAGAGGGATTTGTGCTAACAAATCAGTATTGAACAAATTACCTTTGACCCCAATAAGAATGCTGAGCCAGGAGGTTGGTCTATGAGTAGGAGCCAGGAGGTTGGTCTATGAGTAGGAGCCGGGAAATGCACCCCTTCAAAGTGTTGACAGTTACAAAGGCCTGGAACCTAATCTTGGGCTAACACTGAACTCAGGGATCCGAGCATTAAGTATTGGCCTGGTCCATAGGAAGGGGAAGGGGATGGCCTTCTTTTTTTAAAAAAAATTTAATTTTATTTATTTATTTTTTATACAGCAGGTTTTTCTTAGTTATCTATGTTATACATATTAATGTATATATGTCAATTCCAATCTCCCAATTCATCCCACCCCCACCCCCACTTTCCCCCCTTGGTGTCCATACATTTGTTCTCTACATCTCTGTCTCTATTGCTGCCTTGCAAACCAGTTCATCTGTACCATTTTTCTAGATTCCACATACAATATTTGTTTTTCTCTTTCTGACTTACTTCACTCTGTATGACAGTCTCTAGGTCCATCCATGTCTCTACAGATGACCCAATTTCGTTCCTTTTTATGGCTGAGTAATATACCATTGTATATACATGTACCACATCTCCTTTGTCCATTCGTCGGTCGATAGGCATTTAGGTTGCTTCCATGACCTGGCTATTATAAATAGTGCTGCAATGAACACTGGAGTGCATGTGTCTTTTTGAATTATGGTTTTCTCTCTGTGTATGCCTGGTAGTGGGATTGCTGGGACATATGGTAATTCATTTTGAGTTTTTTAAGGAACCTCCATGCTGTTCTCCATAGTGACTGTATCAATTTACATTCCCACCAACAGTGCAAGAGGGTTCCCTTTTCTCTACACCCTCTCCAGCAATTGTTCTTTGTAGATTTTCTGATGATGCCCGTTCTAACTGGTGTGAGGTGATACCTCATTGTAGTTTTGATTTGCATTTCTCTAATAATTAGTGATGTTGAGCAGCTTTTCATGTGCCTCTTGGCCATCTGTATGTCTTCTTTGGAGAAATGTCTATTTAGGACTTCTGCCCATTTTTTGATTGAGTTGTTTGTTTTTTTTAATGTTGAGCTGCATGAGCTGTTTATATATTTTGGAGATTAAGCCTTTGTCCGTTGATTCGTTTGCAGATATTTTCTCCCATTCTGAGGGTTGTCTTTTTGTCTTGTTTATAGTTTCCTTTGCTGGGCAAAAGCTTTTAAGTTTCATTAGGTCCCATTTGTTTATTTTTGTTTTTATTTCCATTACTGTAGGAGGTGGGTCAAAAGAGATCTTGCTGTCATTTATGTCAAAGAGTGTTCTATCTATGTTTTCCTCTAAGAGTTTTATAGTGTCCGGTCTTAGATTTAGGTCTTTAATCCATTCTGAGTTTATTTTTCTATATGGCGTTAGGGAGTGTTCTAATTTCATTCTTTTACATGTAGCTGTCCAGTTTTCCCAGCATCACTTATTGAAGAGACTGTATTTTCTCCATCGTATATGCTTGCTTCCTTTGTCATAGATTAGTTGACCATAGGTGTGTGGGTTTATCTCTGGCTTTCCATCTTACTCCATTGATCTATATTTCTGTTTTTGTGCCACACCATATTGCCTTGACTACTGTGGCTTTGTAGTATAGTCTGAAGTCAGGGAGTCTGGTTTCTCCAGCCCCGCGTTTTTCCCTCAAGACTGCTTTGGCTATACGGGGTCTTTTGTGTCTCCATACAAATTTTAGTATTTTTTGTTCTACTTCTGTAAAAAATGCCATTGGTAATTTGATAAGGGATTGCATTGAATCTGTAGATTGCTTTGGGTAGTAAAGTCATTTTGACAAGACTGATTCTTCCAATCCAAGAACATGGTATATCTCTCCATCTGTTTGTATCATCTTTGATTTCTTTCATCAGTGCCTTATAGTTTTCTGAGTACAGGTCTTTTACCTCCTTAGGTAGGTTTATTCCTAGGTATTTTATTCTTTTTGTTGCATTGGTGAATGGGATTGTTTCCTTAATTTCTCTTTCTGATCTTTCATTGTTAGTGTATAGGAATGCAAGAGATTTCTGTGCATTAATTTTGTATCCTGCTACATTACCAAATTCATTGATTAGCTCTAGTAGTGTTCTGGTGTCATCTTTAGGATTCTGTATGTTTAGTATCATGTCATCTGCAAACAGTGGCAGTTTTACTTGTTCTTTTCCAATTCGTATTCCTTTTATTTCTTTTTCTTCTCTGATTGCTGTGGCTAGGACTTCCAAAACTATGTTGAATAATAGTGGTGAGAGTGGACATCCTTGTCTTGTTCCTGATCTTAGAGGAAACGCTTTCAGTTTTTCACCATTGAGAATGATGTTTGCTGTGGGTTTGTCCTATATGGTCTTTATTATGTTGAGGTAGGTTCCCTCTGTGCCCACTTTCTGGAGAGTTTTTATCATAAACAGGTGTTGAATTTTGTCAAAAACTTTTTCTGCATCTATTGAGATGATCATATGTCTTTCATTCTTCAGTTTGTTAATATGGTGTATCACATTGATTGATTTGCCTATATAGAAGAATCCTTGCATCCCAGGGTTAATCCCACTTGATCATGGTGTATGATCCTTTTAATGTGTTGTTGGATTCCATTTGCTAGTATTTTGTTGAGGATTTTTGCATCTATATTCATCACTGATATTGGTCTGTAATTTTCTTTTTTTGTGGTATCTTTGTCTGGTTTTGGTATCAGGGTGATGGTGGCCTTGTACAACAAGTTTGAGAGTGCTCCTGCCTCTGCAATTTTTTGGAAGAGTTTGAGAACATGGCTGTTAGCTCTTCTCTAAATGTTTGATAGAATTCACCTGTGAAGCCCTCTGGTCCTGGGCTTTTGTTTGTTGGAAGGCTTTTAATCACAGTTTCAATTTCATTACTTGTGATTGGTCTGTTCATATATTCTATTTCTTCCTGGTTCAGTTTTGGAAGGTTATAGCTTTCTAAGAATTTGTTCATTTCTTCCAGGTTGTCCATTTTATTGGCATAGAGTTGCTTGTAGTAGTCTCTTAGGATGCTTTGTATTCCTGTGGTGTCTGTTGTAACTTCTTTTTCGTTTCTAATTTTATTGATTTGAACCCTCTCCCTCTTTTTCCTGATGAGTCTGACTAAAGGTTTATCAATTTTGTTTATCTTCTCAAAGAACCTTTAGGTGTAAAGTTAGATTGTTTATCTGAGATTTTTCTTGTTTCTTGAGGTAGGCTTGTATTGCTATAAACTTCCCTCTTAGAACTGGGTGTGCTGCATCCCATAGGTTTTGGATCATCGTGTTTTCATTGTCATTTGTCTCTAGGTATTTTTTGACTTCCTCTTTGATTTCTTCAATGATCTCTTGGTTATTTAGGAACGTATTGTTTAGCCTCCATGTGTTTGTTTTTTACGTTTTTTTTTCACTGTAATGGATTTCTAATCTCATAACGTTGTGGTCAGAAAAGAAGCTGGATATGATTTCAATTGTCTCAAATTTACCGAGGCTTGATTTGTGACCCAAGATGTGATCTATCCTGGAGAATGTTCCATGTGCACTTGAGAAGAAAGTGCAATCTGCTGTTTTCGGATGGAATGCCCTATAAATATCAACTATATCTGGTCTATTGTGTCATTTAAAGCTTGTGTTTCCTTATTAATTTTCTGTCTGGGTAATCTGTCCAGTGGTGTAAGTGAAGTGTTAAAGTCCCCCACTATTGTTGTGTTACTGACAATTTCCTCTTTTATAGCTGTTAGCATTTGCCTTATGTATTGACGTGCTTCTATGTTGGGTGCATATATATTTATAATTGTTACATCTTCTTCTTGAATTGATCCCCTGATCATTGATCATTATGTAGTGTCCTTCCTTGTCTCTTATAACATTCTTTGTTCTAAAGCCTATTTTATCTGATATGAGTATTGCTGCTCCAGCTTTCTTTTGATTTCCACTTGCATGGAATATATTTTTCCATCCCCTCACTTTCAGTCTGCATGTGTCCCTAGGTCTGAAGTGGGTCTCTTGTAGACAGCATATATAAGGGTCTTGTTTTTGTATCCATTCAGCCAGTCTGTGTCTTTTGGTTGAGCATTTAATCCATTCACATTTAAGGTAATTATCAATATGCATGTTCCTATTCCCACTTTCTTAATTGTTTTGGGTTTGTTTTTGTAGGTCCTCTTCTTCTCTTGTGTTTCCCACTTAGAGAAGTTCCTTTAGCATTTGTTGTAGAGCTGGTTTGCTGGTGCTGAATTCTTGTAGCTTTTGCTTGTCTGTAAAGCTTTTGATTTCTCTGTCAAATCTGAATGAGATTCTTGCCCAGTAGAGTAATCTTGGTTGTAGGTTCTTCCCCTTCATCACTTTAAATATATCGTGCCACCCCCTTCTGGCTTGTAGAGTTTCTGCTGAGAAATCAGCTGTTAACCTTATGGGAGTTCCCTTGTATGTTATTTGTCGTTTTTCCCCTGTTGCTTTTAATATTTTTTCTTTGTCTTTAATTTTTGTCAATTTAATTACCATGTGTCTGGGCGTGTTTCTCCTTGGGTTTATCCTGGGACTCTCTGCTCTTCCTGGACTTGGGTGGCTATTTGCTTTCCCATGTTAGGGAAGTTTTCGACTATAATCTCTTCAAATATTTTCTTGGGTCCTTCCTCTCTCACTTCTCTTTCTGGGACCCCTATCATGCGAATGTTGGTGCATTTAATGTTGTCCCAGAGGTCTCTACGCTGGCTTCATTTCTTTTCATTCTTTTTTCTTTATTCTGTTCCATGGCAGTGAATTCCACTATTCTGTCTTCCAGGTCACTTACCCGTTCTTCTGCCTCAGTTATTGTGCTATTATTCCTCATTATGACCGCTCGACAATCGCTTTCCCTGCTAGGGATTTTAAAGACAAAAATCACATCTATTTTTGAAATCTTTTAATCCGAAACATAGTGACTGACACATAGTCACTCTTAAAATTGAGTAAATGGACTCGTGAACAAATGCATGAATGAGGCAGCCAGTCATTGAATTATTTGGAGAATTATTACTCTGGGAATGAGGTCAGATAGCACATATATAGGGTGATGAAAAAAACTCAGCAAACAGTACTCTTACTGTTCCGTTGCAGACATTTCCAAACACTGCCTCCTGGTACTGGCTATACCAGAGCCCATAGGGAGCTAACATATAGATGCCTGGACCTGCCTTCTGAAGATTCTGCATCAGAAAGTCTGCGATGGGTCTCAGGAGTCAGCGTGTTCAAAGGTTCTGCAAGAGCCTTGCAGCCTGCCTGAGGTTAGGCAGGGAACTGGCGCGGGCCATTTCACCTGGCCTTAACTCTGCCGGTTCCACTATAAGGACAAAAGGTGATGGCCATGGCACTGGTCTGGTAGGAATCATGGGGAGGGCAGAGCACCCCAGTCCTGCTTGGAGGACTCGGGGAAGCCTTGCTAGCCATTGGCTGTCTCCACTTCTCCCTGAGGTTATTGACAGGGAAGATGTGATGAATACCCAAGTTGCTATGGGCAAGTGAGCCTTCTTGGGGTTAGTGCAGGGTTCCTAAAAATCACTGTTGATTCCTTATGTGTTTCACTTTGTCTTCTCTTTTTCACCTCTTCATCCCTCGTGATCTTCCAATGGGCTGTACGACACTCCCCTTATTCAGCCTGGGCTGTAAGCACCAGGAGTGGTAAATACTTTCTGTGGATGATGTTACTTGATGAAAATCCAAGTGGTGACATTGTAACAGAGGGGTAGCAGTGGAGGCTTGTGAGGATCCAGCCTGGCTTCAGTGCAACTTCTTCTATTGCTTATTTGGGAAACTTAGCTATGTCTCGGGATTCATACAAAGTACTCTGAAGTTTCCAAGGGTCTTGGCATGTTGCTCCAATATAAATTAGGGCAAGAACAATGAGACAGAGTCTCATCTCTTTGGAGAACAATTTCTAATTCTTTGTTAAGTCATCTCTCAATCCAGCTCTGACCAGTTTAGCATCATTAAAATAACTGTTCTGTTCATTAACTTTAGAAGATTTTGGTTTTAGAGTGAACAGAATTTGACATTATATCAAGATGCCATGTGGTGGGTAAAAGGTGGCATTCAGGCAATCTGGGCTTAAGCCCTACCTCCAGCACTTGCTAGCTGTGTGATTAGAACAAGTCACTTAAACTTTTCTGGCCTCAGTTTCCTCATCAGTAGAATGGGGATAATTAAGCTCCCCTGACAGATTGTTTTGGTGATGATTGAGTAAGGGACCATGTGCCAGAAACTGTGCAAAATACTTGGCACTTAGTAAGTGTTCAAATGTTAGCAATATTATCATCTATTTAGTGAGCAAACTTTTTTTTAGCAACTCCTAGGTGCCATTTTTAAATAAAAAGACAAATTATAGTGCTAGGTACTCATATGAAAAGATATTTATAATATATTTTCAAATTAAAAATGGAAGTTGAATATATCGTATGACGTTTTATAAACAAACTTTAAAGCTATATATGTATGTATATTTATATGTATGGGTGTATATGTTTGTCTGTATTGTGTATGTGTACATGTATTTACGCATGGAAATGCATCTGGAAAAACATCTGTTGGCAAGGGATTATTAGTGCAGAGACAGCTCCATTTCTTAATTTACTTTATTGTCATGGTTGAATTTTGAAGTCATGTATTAACGTTATAATAAAATTGAAAATAGTAGTGAAATAAGATAAACTGAAGTCAACCAATATTATAAATAATTTAAGGAGTTAAACTGTACATGCTTTTTCTGATTCCCCCCACCCCCCTAAAAAAAGATATGGAATAAGGAAATGCCAGACTCACTCTACAAATAACCAAGAAGCTTAGAGCTCCAGGGACAGTTTTCCCAGCTACCTATCTGGATTTTTAGCCTGTGTGATAAGAGCTGACCTTTCTATAGCCCTGTCTCCTCTGAAATCTTATTCTCCGAATTCCTGTTGCCCTGAGAATTTGTACCATATCATCTAAGAATTTGGAAATGTCCTTGTCATTTGCTTTCTTCCTGTATTATAGATGTGAGTCTTGTTTCTGAACCCTTATTGTAAGCTCTTTTAGAGCAGGGATTATGTCAAATTCTCCGGTATTTACCACAGTTGTTGACATAGCAGAGGGTGTGTAGCATTTGCTTAGTAAGTACCCATCGACTGAATGACTGCAGATCTGATGTTACTCAGAATCGGCCCTGTTGCACTGTCATAATGGAAAACAACTTAACCTGGAGATTTCAATGGGTTAACACAACAAAGGTTTATTTCTTGTTCATAAAAGGCCATATGAACTGGCAGAGGCTCTTTTCTGCTCAGTGATGAAGGATCCAGACTTCCTCCATCTGGAGACACACATGTGGCTTCTAAGTTTGTTGAATGAAGGAAAGGAAGGAATGGAGAGACATACTGACGCATAAATGTCCTAGGCCACTTCCATTCAAATTCCCATTTATCGGAAATCAGTCCCGTCTAGCTACCAGGGAGGCCAGGAAATTCAGGGGAGCACATAGCTACTCAGGAACACTGATTTCTGGGCCACGGATCTACATCTTCCTGCAGAATAACCATGCCAGCTAGTTAGTACCCCATTCGTATCAGTGGGACAAACACCCACATGATCACTAAACATGGCTCAGTTTATGTGAGTAACCGATGTGTTAGAAACTACCAGGATTCAGAATTTATCCATGCAGCAGGCATTTACTGGTGCCTGCTATGTGCCGGGCACTGTTGTAGGTCCTGGGAATACAGCAGGGAAAACAACAACAACAACAAAAAAACCCAGCCCCAATTCTCTATGCTCACAGAACTGACTTTCTGGAAGAGGAAGATAAACAATTAACAAGTAATCCAGAGAATCTCTACTGGTGATAATATTATGCAGAAAAATAAAGCAGTTGGGGAAACAGGACACATATTGGTGTATGCGTTGGGGGGTAGATTGTAATTTTAAACTGGTCAGGGAAAGCCTCACTGAGAAGGTAACGTGGAAGCAAAAACCTAGGAGTGAGGGAGCTGGTTATTTGGGTGTCAGGGCAAAGAGCCTTCCTGGAAGAGGAATACAGGTACAGATTCCAAGGTGGGACAAGGGGGGGCCTGAAATGTTGGCTGGATGGCAAGGAAGACGTGTAGTTGCAGGGAGTATGTGGGTGAGTGTGCAGGAGAGGCTGGGATGTCTGCTCAGGAGTCTGTTGAGTACAGGCTGCAGAGCCTTATATGTTACTTTAAGATCTGTGGCTTCTGCTCTGTGTCGTGTGAAGCCATTTGGGGGCTTTGAGCACGAGGAATGGCATGATCACTCTGGCTGCTATATTGGGAATTGACCATAGGGTTCGGGGAGACCAGTGACAGGTTATTGCAAAATTCAAGAATGAGATGGTGATGGCTTGGACCATTTCCATCACCCCAAAAAGACGGGAGAAATTTTCAAGGGGAAAAGTGATTCACAAATACAAGATAGTTTTTGCTGCTAAGATGTTAGCAAAGAGCCTTCCTGTAATATAATTTATTATCATCACAAGTCCAGTTGTATTCATCAGTGCTACCGACATTTCTCCCACACAAGCTGCATGCCAGGACCCCTGTCAGGCACTTGGGACAGCAAGTAAGATCTGCCCCCTGCCTTTGGGAGGCTCTCAGACGTAGCAGGGTTATAGAGATCCCCCCAAATATAACATCATCAGCACCAAAAACACACCCAGCTGCTGCAACACGATTATTTTACAAACATGACGGAAACGTTAGCCAAAACATACTGAGGGTTTACTAGGAGCTAGACATGCCCTTGGATATGATTATGATTATGACATGTGATAAAATTATTAGAGTTTGATGCTCTTCTTTCTAACCACACTAGACTGCTACAAAGTTAGGGAACTAGTGGCCGAAAACCTAATATTATAACCTAAAAGTGTTATTTCTGGGCTCTGCAATCCAGCACGACCAAGAACTCTGACACCCTGGTGCCTTCCAAGAACCCATCCTAGAAACTGCATGTGCTGTGTTTTCCCAAATGTCTTCTCCCTTTATGACACACGGAATCATGTTGCTAGTCCTTTAATCTCACTGATAGGTTAGCCTATTTAAGTCCTCGTTGTTGCATGTCTTTTTTTTCCTTTTAATCATCTGCCTTGAAGAAGGTTAAGCTGAAACGGCTGCTCAGCTTCCAAGATGTTGCCACCCAAACTGCACGCGCTTTTCTGCCTCTGCACCTGCCTCACGCTGGTTCATCCCTTTTACTGGCAAGACCTAAATCCTGTTGCCTATATTGAATCATCAGGTAAGAGGTATATTTGTTCAAGGGCTTGAGCCACTGACCTGTTGCCAGACTCGAAGTGGTCCCAGGGAAGTTGCACGTGTGGACTTCTAAGAAGATTCTGATGAAGATGAGATCCTCAGTTCTCCCGGGGGAGGGGGGAGGGCCTCACTCTTTCCTCTTCTTAACGAAACTAGAGGAGTGCCTTCTTCTTCAACATCAGGACTGCAGGACAGCCTAGGATGAGGCCTTTTCAGACAAGCTGGAACCTCAGCGTGCAGTCACCGTAGAGAAGGTCTACACCGCCCCTTCTATACCTCATTGCCCTGACTCACGCCCTCTCCGTGCAGTAACACACTTCCCCTGAAGTGCCTTCAGAGGCAACCCCAAACCTGCCCCCACGAAGGTGAAGGAGAGGCAGGAGTCTTGATCAACAGGTGAAGTCCTGGTTGATGGTGGAGTGTGTGAGAAGATGGCGATTTAGAGTTTGGGATGCAGAGGGGGACAATCTTTTCTATCTAATGACAGGCAGGAGCAGGGACCAGTAGGCACTCGGAGCTCCAGATGAGCATGGATGTGCATCCCTTGCTCTTTCTTACTTTGCAGGGTGGAGGGAAGGAGAAGAGGGGGAGGCTTAGTCAAGCCCAGGAGTGGCGGCTGGAATGGGACAGCCATCTCTAGACAGGGACATCTCCTGTCACCTAGAATAACCTTGATTGAAAAGCGATTCCTTCTGGAGCTTTGTGAATTCCTGCTAATCCCAGAGGGTTGGGATGCATGAACTTCTCTATTTAGTCTCCTCAGGTGAGCAGCATCAGCGGCCTCTGCAAGGTGCCATACTGTCTGTACCACAGACGCACGCACCTGGGGAGATAGGGCAGCCCTGGATCTAGTTGTGCGGTCTTGACGGGTGACTCCTTACTGCGACATTTACCAAAGATCTTTCATAACCAGTGCCTTACAAATCTGGCCCTGCTTCATAGTTGGGGAAATGATTGCAACAGCAGAAAAGGGACCAGATCTTCTATCTATGTTTGCATAGGAAATGGCATCATATCTCACAGGTCCATTCATGCAACAATACTTATCAGAGAACTGAGGTGTGCGTAATACACTGGTGACTAAGACAGAGGGCTTGTAGTCAAGCTCAAGGAGGTTAAATTAATTCTCCCATTCCCTTATCTGTATGTTGAAAACAGGTAACATCTTACACGACGAGCAAATTCTTACCTAGGAGACATTTGCCTCATGTGCTTTTTATCGGTACAGAGTGGGAATTTCAAAACATGTTCTCTATTCCCCCATGTCTGAAAATCACTGGAAAGCTGTTACTGGACAGTCAGAAACTTGAGGACACACTTGATTCATCTTTGTCATCCCAGCCTGGAGCCCAATGCCCCATTCATTTGAACTACTCAAAAATGAATGCATAAATATTTTTAAAATTATGCATAAATAAATTTAAAATTATTAGAAATAGTTTATTCAATAAAAGATGAAAATAATAGATGATTATTTGTATCATTCTTAATAAATGAATACATAGAAAATATGATCATGCAGCCAAAAAGTTTGTAAACATGGCTAGAGATATCCCATTCGCTAATGGAGGACATAAAGCCATATAAGAGAGTGTCATTTTCCTAGCACGTGTCCATTCCATCTCCAACCCCAGGAATGGACATCAGGACTATTTGATAAATGAACATCACCAAAAATGTATAATAAGATTAACAGCATACCATAGGTTCTAATGCTCCTATTAAAATAGAGTTGAAGAAAAATAGGAAGTGACATTTGTAAGTTCTGAACCACAAAACTATATCATCTACAGAGTGGCCATTCAACCTGGCAAGTCTCTTCCCTGCCTCTTCCTTCGTGATGAGTGCTGATAGTTGGTTAGAGAATGGGAAATCTAGGACCATGACCAGATTAGCTGCGGGCTGGTGAACCTTTTCTTTCTTTCTTTTCTTTTCTTTCCTTCCTTCCTTCCTTCCTCCCTCCCTCCCTCCCTCCCTCCCTCCCTTCCTTCCTCTTTCTTTCTTTCTTTCTTTCTTCCTTCCTTCCTTCCTTTCTTCCTTTCTTTCTTTTCTTCTTTCTTTCTTTTTTCTTTCCTTTCTTTCTTTTTCTTTCTTTCTTTCTTTCTTTGTTTATTTTATTGAAGTATAGTTTATTTACAATGTTGTGTTTAATTTCTGCTGTACAGCAAAGTGACTCAGTTATACATATATATTCTTTTTCATATTCTTTTCCATTATGGTTTATCACAGGATATTGAATACAGCTCCCTGTGCTGTACAGTAGGACCTTGTTGTTTGGTGAACCTTTTCTGCAGCCTCCCTGGCACTCACCAGCCACAGGGCCCTGGAGGCCTACACTCAAACCTGGGTCAGCTCAAAGTTTCCTGAGACCTTTTCAGGGGTCAGATGTCCTGGAATACACCTCTCACAGTCCAACAGAAGGAAAGGAGCAGGCAAGCTGAATCTAGAAAACTGAATCCAGATACACTGATATATGGACTCACCATCCTGAAATTACATGAGGACTTGATTGGGGGTTAGAAAGGGGAACAGGTGAAACTGCAGGTGTGTTAAAGGGTTTTGGCACCAGAGAGAGAAAATGTTTCAAGAGTGGGTGGGTAAAAGAATAGAGGCCATGGGCCTTCCCTGGTGGCGCAGTGGTTAAGAGTCCACTTGCCAATGCAGGGGACACAGTTTCGAGCCCTGGTCCGGGAAGATCCCACATGCTGCGGAGCAACTAAGCCCGTGTGCCACAACTACTGAACCCACATGCCACAACCGCTGAAGCCTGTGCACCTAAAGCCCGTGCTCCGCAATAAGAGAAGCCACTGCAATGAGAAGCCCGTGCACCGTAACAAAGAGTAGCCCCTGCTCGCCGCAACTAGAGAAAGCCTGCGTGCAGCAACAAAGACACAATGCAGCCAAAAAATTAATTAATTAATTATTAAAAAAAAATATATTATATATATGCCATCAAGCATTTAGCAGAAACAAAAGAGACCCAGTGACAGTGAAAAGCTTAATTTAACTCATTTTCACAGATATTTTTTGAGCACCGTTTATGTGCTAGACATTGTGTTAAAGATGTGAGGATGCAAAGATATGGATGCAGCTCTTACAAAATAGCCTTGGGAGACAGAGTGTGCAGACACATAATGTTACTCTAATATGATAGGAAGAAAGATAAAAATATATACAGGGAATTGATTTGATACTGAGGATGAAACGATTAAGTCTGGGGTGGTGGTCAGGGCAGGCTTCAGAGAAGATCAAGATATTAAAGGTTGAAGAGGAGTTTGCCATGGGGATTTCAAGCGCAGGGAACAGCATTTACTAAGGTGTAGACGCATGGAACAGCCCCGTGTGTCACTCAGCAGTGCTGGAGCACAGGGAGGGAGATAACAAAGGAAAAAGCAGCAGAAGAGGAGGAGCCAGTGGACCTCCAGATCATGGAGGGTCTTTCTTACAGTGCCCGGGAACTTGGGATTTAACTTGTGTACCTGTGAACCTCTACGAGCTTCAACCCCCAAACACTGGAAAGATAAGCCACCCCACACTGGAAGCCATGTGTAGATTTAAACATAACCTACAAACTGCCTTCCAGAAAGATTCCAGTACATTCCCCCTTCAAGAAAAAATACCTGGTGATGATAGGAAAGCATTGAAGGATTTGAAGAATTGCCTGGTGAGATTCATGCTTTAAATCACTCCAGGAGTTGTGTGAAAGATGCAGTTGAAGGAGTCAGGATCCAAGGTGAACAGGACACTTGGGAGAGATGGCGACTGTCCGGTCAAGAACAGTTAAGGTGTAACTGAGAGAGTTGAGCTAATGGGGCAAGGCTACATTGGAGAGAGAATCCTAAGCTAAAAACAAATGTTAGAGATTGGAACTTGGTTGGATGTAGGGGATAGAGGAGAAAGGGTTAGGAGAGTAGCATGATTCCCAGGTTTCTGGCTTGGGGTCCCCAAGCTAGGGAATTCTGGAGTTGCATGCTGTGTGTTTGGAAGATGAAGAGGGGGAGTTGGGAGATGGTCATTTAGTTTCATTCTGGACCATAGGCTTTGCTGTTCCAATAGGAAGGCTTCCAGTGGGAAGTCGTGAGCCCAAATCTGAAAGGTGGATAGAGTTCATGTTTAGGAAAAGCAGATTTGGGAAGTGGTCTCTAATATGCTCTGGATAGGAGTAGAAGGTAAGGGCAAAGCTGGAAGGATTGGGAGCTGATCCTCAACATCTTAGGAAAAGGGCTATGTCGACCGCCATCTTTTTCCCCACACAGTGCTTTGCATACAGCAGGCGCTCAATAATTATTTGTGTATTTTACTAATTAGTAAAGAAATGGAGGCAGGAAACTATGGGTAGTCCCTTGATTCTCTTGGAGTTTCTTTGTGTAATAAAGTCTGGGGTGTAACGGCTGACAAGTGAAATAATATTGACCTGTTTTCCAGCGTGGTTCAAAAAACTACAAGCTCTGATGGCTGCTGCAATGTTTGGCCAAACTAAAATCCCCAGAGGAAATGGATCTTATTCCGTCGGTTGTACAGACTTGATGTTTGATTACACGAATAAGGTAGTGATTTGACTAATACCACTTATCCTTATATTCTAATATTGACTGTGGCTATGGCCCATGAGAAGGTTTTGAAACCTGACCTTGCCCTCAACTGAGAAAGACTTATTTTGCCATTTGTATGGTCTCCTGGGAAGCCTTTGGCAGTTTAATTCATTCCCCAATTCGTTGCTCTCATCGGATTAACTATAAACTCTTTCTTCCCCCTTCTTTGATGGCTGAAACCAGGCTGCTCATACTTTCTTTTCACTCAAAAAGCACACTGTTGTTCTATTTCTCTTCCTTTTGACTGCATTCAATCACTACGGCAACTTAAAAAGCTCTCTGGACCTCTTGCGCAATAGAAGTATTTGGGTCCCCGCTAATTAAATATGCAAAATAGCTGTTAGAACATGTTTAAGAAGCAACTTGACTAAAAGTACATTAACTTCTTTCCTCTACAGGGCACCTTCTTGCGTTTGTATTATCCATCCCAAGATCATGGTCACTGTGACACCCTTTGGATCCCAAACAAAGAATATTTTTTTGGTCTTAGTAAATTTCTTGGAACACACTGGCTTATGGGCAAAATTTTGAGCTTATTCTTCGGTAAGATTTGTGTTGCTTCTGCTTTTAGGCTCTAGAATATAAGAAAAGCTTGAAAATAGCAGGAGTTTCAGGCAGTGAAAGACCAAAGTAGGTTGTCTCCTGTCCAGACATCTCCTAAGATGACAGAGTATTTCTTAAAAGGCCAGGTAACTATCAGAGAACCAAGGGTTCTCGTTTTGTCTATTCTGAATACGATGGGGTGCGTGGAGGGAGTGAAGGTATCAGACTTTCAGGCTGGCTCTAACATCTCTCTATGGCTGGCCTGATTTTTGCTTCTTACATATTCTTGGAGGCAATCATGTGGTGAGACCAGCAGCTGGACTGATGTGACTACTACCTTCTATGCTCTGCGCTAAAGTGCTTTCTACAGTTGGGCAAAGAGAGAAAGAAAACAGAAGCCTCCATAACTCTCCAGATCCTAAACAAAGGAGAGAAAGCTAATTTCTTACATGTCATAAATGAGGAAACTACTCTCATTCCCATCACCGATCCCCAAGCGGCCAGCCTCTCTCACTAAGACAATCCGATGTGCATTCATCACTTAATATGTCTGTATTTCGCTAATATTGAGTTGTCCTTCCTTATCTGTTTGACCAGACACTACTGTTGGGTTGATGTTAACCACGTCTTCAAATTTCCCCTCAGAAATACCTACAACTTTTGGCCTTCATTTTAAACATCTCGTTGGAGTTTTCTTAAGAATCAATTTATAAGAGAAATGATGTAAATATTATCACTACGCATCTTTACGATGCTGAATAACTTATAAGTCACTTCCATAGCAATCATCACATGCAGTCTTCATGACCACATCTGCATCGTATTGATGTGAAAGTGAAACACAAATAATTGATGATAATGATGACAATAACAAGCGAGAAGTGAAGGAAGAAGAGACAACCTCTTCCATTTTTTTGAGCCCTTTACTATGTGACTGGATAGATGTGCTTTACATTTTCCTACTTAAATATGACTCTGACAAAACCCCCCTGAGATAGATATCATTTCCCTCATTTTATAGGAGTCTGAGGCTCAGAGAGTTCTCTTGACTCGCCCAAGGTCAGTAGCTAGTAAGTGGCAGAGCTTCCTCCAAAGCTACATCTAAGCATGCAGTCGAAGGTCTCTCCACCTTCCTCTTGATTTTGATCAAGTTAGAATGAGATGATTCTCCGATCTGAAGATTCTGGATCTCAGTGTAATATTCCTGAGGTTTACTGGTAGTTTAGTTTCAGAACATTCCCTCTGAAGTTTTGCCCAAACCTGGGATTCATCATAAGGAACGGCCTTCCCGAATACACCTCTAAGTAGGAAAATGTCTCACCTCAAGTTCAGAGCTGGCAGTGAGAACCGATAGTTAATGATCGTACGGTCCTAGGAAAAACACATAGTTCAGGCCCTCGGTTGGTGGTATCTAGTAGGAGACTTTTTTAATGAATTTACTATTAATGCATAAAAACATGAATTCCATGGGTCAGAATTTTATACTAAGGAGATATGTTAAATTAAATAGCAACACTCAAGTCAGAAAAAACACTAATTACAGTCTCCCACTGCTGTCTAGGTTCAATGACAACTCCTGCAGCCTGGAATTCCCCTCTGAGGACTGGGGAGAAATACCCACTCATTATTTTTTCTCATGGTCTTGGAGCATTCAGGTAAAGTCTCAGAGGTTGAACGACTTTAGATTCTAGGGACAAATGACTGAATGCAGTTTTCCCCCAGAAGAGGGACAGCAGATTATGGAGTGTCAGGCTGTCCCCTGTCCTGGAGGACTTGGCGTTCCTCAGGAATTAGCTGGGATCTGTTGATCGGTCCTATAGCCCTGTTTTTTCCTGCCTCCAGCCCATGGAGACCAGCTTCACAACAGAGGAAGACAGGCTGTCGCATTTTGGGTTGTTGTCTTTCTATATTATAGTATTTACACTCTCAAAATCATTCATCGTATTAGTTCAGGTCCTCCGAGAAACAGCCACCATGACTAGATTAGCGGTGAAAGACGTGTATTACAAAATGCCCATGGAGGATAGAAGGGAAAGAGCAGAAGCAGAAAAGATGGGGAGAGCTTTCATGATGCAGGCTGGACACCTGGGAAGGAGATGGGAGACAGAAGGACTGGATACGGAGCATCTCGAGACCGCAGCACAATTCTAAGAAAGATTGGGCCAGGCCGATGGAGGGAGTGCTTGACCAAGAACTGCTCCTCAGGGCTTCCCTGGTGGCGCAGTGGAAGGCTAAAAAAAAAAAAAAGAACTGCTCCTCAGAGGAGCACTGCACCTCACAGGAAAGGACCTGCGTTAAACCCACACCATGTCCAGTCGCTGGGACCGACCCACAGGAAGCCTAGCTTTCACTCAGATCCACAGGGGTGGGATCTGCGAGGGGTCTTTAGTCAACGGTGATCTGTGTGCCATGACGAGTGGCACATTTTCATGGCCACCGCACGCCCTCCACTTTCTTCCTACATCTTCTCAACTGCCTCCCCGTCTCCCCCCTCAGAGGATTATAAGACTTTCAGAAGAGTGGCTTTTAGCTGGTAAGAAATTGTGTAGCATCTGCAATAAGAAATTATCGTAGTCCAGCTAGTTATTTGATTCCTTCTAGACCAGTGGTTGTCATCTCAGAATCTGAGGGCCAGCTCCAGCCTGCTGCCTGCTTCTGTAAATAAGGTTTTATTGCAACTCAGCCACACTCATTCATTTCCCCCATTGTCTCTGCCGCTTTTGTGCTGTAACAGCAGAGCTGAGCAGTTGTGACACATAGTGTGTGGCCCACAGAGCTGGAAGCAATTACTCTCTGGCTTTTTACCGAAAAGGTTTTGCTGATCCCTGTACTAGATGATTTTCCCTTCCTGAGTTGGTCCTGCATTGTCAGGAGTACAAGACATGGTGCCTACCTCCTTTTTGTTCCTTATGGCCATTTCCTATTGAATACATGATAGGAGAGAAGATTGTGCAGAGCAAAGATGTGGAAGGGATTCTGAATGTAGTTGCTAATTAGCACATGATCCTTTAAGCATCTCACCCTGTCCAGTCATTTACATAACAGCTAACGTGTGTTCGGTATTTCCCCTGTTGCAGACACGGTTATAAGCACTGAAACTGTGTAACTTACTTAATCCTTACAGTAACCCGACCAGGTACCATAATCTTATAACATCACCCTTCTACAGATAAAGCACTAAGGCAGAGAAAAGATAAGTGACTTATCCAAGGTAGAGAGCTAATAAGTGAGGGAACCAGGATACAATCACCTGCAGTGGTCAGAGTGTAGGTCCTGTTCTCTTAAGCGTCACATTGTACCGCCTTCCTGCACTGTGTATTATCTTATCAAAACCTTATCACTATTCTAAAGCAAAGGCTTTATTATCTGTCCCCATTCTACAGATGAGGACAGAAATGCAGTAATGTAATTACCTAAAGTCACATAGCTGGTAAGTGGCAGACGCAAGATTAAAACCCAGAACTCTCAGTTTGGGATTGACACGTACACACTGCTCTATTTAAAACGGATAACCAACAAGGATCTACTGTATAGCACAGGGAACTCTGCTCAATATTATATAACAGCCTAAACAGGAAAAGTATTTGAAAAAGAATAGATACATGAATATGTATAACTGAACCACCTTGCTGTACACCTGAAACTCTCACAACATTGTTAATCAACTATACTCCAATATAAAATAAAAAGTTAAAAAAAAAACAGAATTCTCAAAGGCAATATTTATAATCACTGCACCAGTGTTTCTCAGCCTTGGTACCACTGATGCTTTGGACTGGATAATTTCTTGTGGAATGTAGTCTTGTGCATCATAGGATGGTTTTAGCAGCATCCCTCTATCCACTAGATGCCAGTAACACCCTCCCCCTACTCATGATAATGAAAACCCCTCCAGACATTGTCAAATATCCCCTGAGCGGTAAAATCAGCCCCCTTTGAGCACCACAGCTCTCTGCTTTACCCCAGGGCACTACTACAGGGGCGTAATTACCTCCATATTCCTACGTTTATTTGTGGACCCCTTGTAATCATGACTGGTAGTTGAACGCTTCCCTCTTTTTGTTTTGAAGGACAATTTATTCTGCTATTGGTATTGACCTGGCATCTCACGGGTTTATAGTTGCTGCCATAGAACACAGGTACGTCACCTGGTATGTGGCTGAGCTCTACCTTTCATACAGGTTTATGAAAAGTGCTGATAGGATTGTCAACTATGGTTACATGATGAACAAAAAAGGAGACTGAGCTAGATTGTCAAGTATGTAAAAAAAATAGCTAACATTTCTAGAATGTTTATTGAGTGCCGTGTTCACAGACCATCTCATTTAATCTTCATAACAATGCTTTAAGACGGTTATCATTACCACTGTTTCAAGGAGGCAGAGAATGAAGCTGAGGAAGGGTAAGTAATTTGCCCCAAACCACACAGCTAGCAAGTGACAGCACTGGGATTTGATTCCAGGAGAGAGTTTTCAACACCGCAGCCTCCCAGAATTGTGAAGATGGAATGGGTTGTTCACAGGCAACCATGTCTTTTTCTTAGAACTCCCTTGGGGGCTTCTTTGATTTAAAAAAAGGTAGAGTGCAAGAAAGGGAGTCAGAAAGAGTCACGGCTGGGGATGAGGAACACAGGTGAGATGAAGGAGAGAAAGAGCAAGCGTAAGTAATTGATTCTGTTTGTATTGTAGAGATGGCTCTGCATCTGCGACTTACTATTTCAAGGACCAGTCTGCTGCAGAAATAGGAAACCAGACTTGGCTTTATCTTAGAACCCTAAAACGAGGGGAGGAGGAGTTTCCTCTACGAAACGAGCAGGTATGTTGCAAGAAGAAGAGAGGTGGCATGGTGACCAAAAAGCATAGGCAAAATGATGACATTTGTTCGTTTAATTTAACATATGGCAGACCGTGCTCCTAGATCTCCTTACTTCCCATCCCCAAAAGATCTGTCAGAGGATTCTCTGAGTAATCAAATGCCCTTAATGAACTATCTGGATCATAGTAAAAACAAAGACCAACAAAAAAATCCTCGGAGATGACAGTGAATATTCAGAATCCTTTTGCATTAGAAGTAAAGACTACTTTTCACAGAGGTGGTATAGAATAGCATTAAGAGTCCAGGCCTTAGAATGTAACTTTCTATGTTTGAATCCTGGCACCATCACCTCGCAGTGGAGTGATCTTGAACAAGTTACTTATTCTTTTTGCTTTGCTTCCATGTTTGATCCGTTACGAAATAATGAATATTAACAGTATCTTTCACATGGGGCTTTGAGGAAGATCAAGTGACATAAAGCACACTGCTTTCCATCTCAGTACCAGGCTTTATAGTGGGTGCTTTTTATATATGTTATTGCATTTAATCCCACCCACATTCACTGAGGCATTATTATACAATAAATGGAAGTTCAGAGAGGTTAAGTAAATCATCTGAGGTCACACAGTGGGTAAGCAACAGAGTCCGGATTTGGACCAAGCCATAACTACCTGTAAAGCTGGTGCCTGGGTCATCATGCTAGGCTGTGTTCTAATCACTAATCTCAAAGTCATTTCCAGTTTATAAGCAACCGCGTATTTTTTCCACCTGCCCCCTCTGCACAAGCTTTAAGTGTTACAACTCTTTTCTTTGCCATTTCCTTCTTCTGATCGTCATATTAGGTACTGCAACGAGCAAAGGAGTGTTCTCAAGCTCTCGATTTGATTCTGGACATAGATCGCGGGAGACCAGAGAAGAATGTATTAGATTTAGAGTTTGATGTGGAACAGATGAAGGTGAGCTTAAAAAAAAAGCCATTTTCCCCTGGCCTAGACTTCTTTATTGCTCACATTTTTGTCTGTCTTACTGCTGTAATACAAGATACAATATGATAAAGGGCTGCAAAAAAAAAGTACCTGCAAAATATTCCAACAGTGAGGAACACATCAGGTTGAACTACATATGAAATTGCCACCAGGCAGCTTTGATCTACAAAAATGGCAAATTTCATATATTTCAACTTAATACAACCAGTGGAAGTATTGTAATTTCTTGGGCAGTTCCTGCATGTTTTTGAGCTTGATCTTGAAACGCTGGTGAAAAGTTTTAGACAAAATATTGGGGTGGGGTGGAAGGATATCAGAGTGGACCGCATGAATGAAGACTCAAACGTGTGTGTAGGGGGGTGGAGTGTAGGAAAGCACAGGGCACTAAGATGATGGTATGTCCTCCAGACACAGTGAAGCGTTTGTGTCCCTCGGCTAGCCACTCTCCTGTCTCCATACCTATGGACGTGTTGTCCCCTTGGTCTGACACCCCGTCTTCCTGACTCAGTCCTGCTTAATCGTCAACTCAAGTCGGGTATTACCTCGGCCATGAAGCTTTCTTGGGCCTCACTGCCCACCCTGGACTGGTCTGGCTGTCTATCATATGTGCTCTATGGTACGACCCTACTGCATCTGCATCATGTATCCGTCGCTCCTTCCCTAATAGACTGGGAGCTCATGGAAAATGAACTATAATGCCTGGCACAGAGCAGGTGCTCAATCGATACTCAGGGAGTGAACAAACTAATAAACATGGAGGGAGGAGGGGGAGAAATCAGCAATGATGTTGATGCTTGAAGTGTGGGTGAAGAGGAAGGCCATGAAGTTTACCTCTGAACTCTTAGAAATGCTCAACAACTATGTGCATGTCTTTGTGTATATATAGGTAAGCATGCATGTATATGTACATATATGTGCATATGTTTAAATATGTGTATGTGGGTGTGTGGGTGCTCGTGAATGTATGTATGTGTATATATATTTCTTTTCTAAGAAACCAAGGTACTTAACCATGCCTGTGAAAAGATAAGTTTATAATTCACAAAATCACTGCCTATCCTCCGAACAACCTGCAAGATACTGATGAACTTACATCATGCTTTTTCACATAGGACTCCATCGACAGGGATAAAATAGCGGTTATTGGACATTCTTTCGGTGCAGCCACAGTTATTCAGAGTCTTAGTGAAGACCAGAGATTCAGGTAAGAGAATGAGTCTCAGTGTTTGGAAGCGGGGGGAGTGATAACACACGTGAGATAGAATTTATCAAATTCTTAGTGAGGAAGAGATCCTTCGGAATTCACAAGTTTGTTCTTTTGCCTCCGTAAAGTCCTCCGTATGAATTTTCCTCAACAGAAACCAACTACGTCTCTTGCTACTGAAAACTCTTCGCATCTCTCCATATTTTTCCTCGTTATTATTCATCTGCTCAAGCGCTTATTATTTTCATTTGGAAGTTTAGCTTTATATATATGTATTATCTGTGACATAATAATTGTAATAAAAATATTGTCATCTTATACTATTTTCTAGACTTCCCCAATAGGTAGGGCATTTTTTAATTAATTTTTTTCATCCTTAAGATGAAGTGTGGGCTAAAATTACATAGTTATGTGGGTGGAAGTCAGGCCCCCAGTCTTCTAACTTGAAGAAATATTTTCTTTCTTGAACCATTTTATCCCAGATTGATGAGACCATGTAGAACCAACCATGTAGAAAGAGGGTAGGATCATCTGTGAAACTTCATCTCACATTTCTTAAAATCTGTTTCAACGTAAGGGGATTCTCTTCTTTCCTCCATTTAGCACATAAAATAGAGTGTCCAAAAGGCTAAGAAACATAGGATAACTTACTTTTAAAAAGAAAATTAATTACATTTCATTTTCAAATGATATACTCCATAGGCTTTTCTTCAACACCCAGACACTCTTCCAGGTGAGGAATGGGTCTAACTGTTACTCTGAAAGAAGTATAATGAGTACACGACAGTGTCCAGAAGGACTAGAAACACAGGGGCAATAGTGCATGTACTGTATTTTTTCAGATACCCCCCAATTTTGAAGAATAGTACTTATAATATTTTAAAATTTATCTTGAAAGATGACAAAAAATGAATAAAAAAATTTTAAATATTATGTCTTTCTAAAGGTTGCAATTCTTAAATGCCTCCTAAAGAAAATGATTGTATAATTACAAGTTTGCTACCTTATAAAGCTAATCATATCCCTTTCCCACAGTGAAGTATAATACCTCTTCAGCTCAGTGAGATAACCCATAATGATCTGGTGTGCTGTGTGTCTCTGAATCCTTGCATTATTAGACATTCCTGTATCTGGGCCAGTGTGTAACCAGACTTCTTTGATCAGGTGCGGTATCGCTCTGGATGCATGGATGTTTCCAGTGGCTGATGAAGTATATTCCAGAATTCCTCAGCCCCTCTTTTTTATCAACTCGGAACGATTCCAATACCCTTCTAATATTATAAAAATGAAAAAATGCTACTTACCTGATAGAGAAAGAAAAATGATTACAATCAGGTAAGTATCAGTAAGTGACTTATTACATCATCTGAAACAGAAACTTGAAACTTGGATAAACAAGTAACGATATCATTTGGTTGCTACTCTAGAATTATTCAATTTGTTGTTTAGACTTGGAATAAGGGAGAATATTAGATAATCTCAGTTTCCAAGTGCATTTAGACTTACTCTTTTTAAAATGCAAATTTTTGGGGCTTCCCTGGTGGCGCAGTGGTTGGGAGTCCGCCTGCCGATGCAGAGGGTGCGGGTTCGTGCCCCGGTCTGGGAGGATCCCACGTGCCGCGGAGCGGCTGGGCCCGTGAGCCATGGCTGCTGAGCCTGCGCGTCCGGAGCCTGTGCTCCACAACGGGAGAGGCCACAGCAGTGAGAGGCCCGCGTACCGCAAAAAAAAAAAAAAAAAAAAAAAGTAAAATGCAAATTTTTGAGTAGTGTTAATATACTATTAATGTTAAATACTATTAACTATGTTAATATACTATACAGCACGTGCTGATAAATAAAATTTGCATGATACATGCTACCTTTATCTAAATGTAAGAGCAAACCTATACATTTTTAGGGCTGGGATGGGGGAAGTATTCCATCAGTAAGCTAGGCTAAGAACTCTTTAGAAAAAAAGTAAGATCATCTGTTGAGAACTGCAGTGTGTTTATCTGTTTGGTAAGCAGATGAATTTATAAATTCTCAAAAGTTATAATAGAGTCCCTTGAAGGGTCAGCAACATGCTTATATCGTGGATGTGAAAAAGAACTCCCAATAGCGTTTTGAACTCACGATGAGATGCTACAAAGCAAAGACTGAGCTCCTTCCTCTCCTATCTGAAACCTGATTTACTTAGAAGGGCACAGAAGAGGTGGCAAGAAGGAAACACACACAGTAAAGGCAGTAAACACCCCCAGGACAGAGAATGGAGGACTCTTCCAATTAAGGTGGTCAGAAAAGGCTGCTTAGAAGAAATTGGGGTAGAATTGGGTCTTGAAGGATCAAGAGACATTATTATTATTAAGATTTAATTTAATTTTTATTTTTTTTGGTTGTGCTGGGCCTTTGTTGCTGCGCGCGGGCTTTCTCTAGTCGTGGTGAGCGGGGGCTACTCTTCGTTGCGGTGCGTGCATGGGCTTCTCATTGTGGTGGCTTCTCTTGTTGTGGAGCACAGGCTCTAGGCACGTGGGCTCAGTAGTTGTGGCGCATGGGCTTAGTTGCTCCGCAACATGTGGGATCTTCCCGGACCAGGGATTGAACCCGTGTCCCCTGCATTGGCAGGCGGATTCTTATCCACTGCGCCACCAGGGAAGTCCCTCAAGAGACTTTAGATAGATGGTGAGGAAGGATCTAGATATTTAAGGTAAGATGTCAACTTAGCTTATTGGTATGTGCAAGTCTATTTAATTCTAAAGCAGAAATATTACAGAACACCCAACCTTCCTTATTGGCTATCACTCTCTCTGTTTCTTCCCTTCTCTGCTAGAAAGAAGAGCTTGTACTTAATATTCCCTGTCCTTACATCCATTTACTCTGAATTCTGCAGTCTGTCTTCCTGAACTGCCACCAGTGAGCTGAAAATGGCCCCACTGAGGACATAGAAGTTTCAGTCGCCTATTGGCAGCCTCAGCCTTTCTCTCTGCATCCCTCCCACCTGTTGACTACCCCCATTTCTCCTCCCTTGGGTACACTAACCCCACTCTCTCCTGCTTCTCGCATCCTGTAGATGGCTTCCTCCCTTTCTCCCCCACCGTCTCCTCCTCTTCAGGCCATCTCTCCACTGTTGGTGGCATCCGGGGTTCTGCTCTCAGCTGTGCTGCGACCCTGCCTCTATTTACCTTCTTTATACTTTTGACTCTCAAGTTTGGATTGGGATGTGGGGAAGAGTGAGCAGAGTCTGGGCCTCGGTTTTGCGTAGAGATACCTAAAAGAATGGTGGTTTGCTTATAAGCAGCAAAGTGAAGAGGAAAAGTGGCATTGGGTGGGGCTGGAAAGGTGTGTTTTAGCCTTGGGTAAAGATGTCTGGCCACAAATTAGCAAAGTATATAATCTGTATATTATTAATGAAATCTATGGAGGAGATGAGACCACAAAGTGCGAGAAGAATTGGTCTAATAGAATCTTGAGGATTTAGGGGAAAAGCCAGTGAAGAACAGAGTAGTTCGGGAAAGGAGGGAAAATGTGATGTCAAGGGAAAAAACAAATGCAAGAAAATCAAGTGTCACGTGTCTCAGAGGTAGTAGAAAATGTGCAGTAAAAAATGGCCGTTTTGGGGAGGAGCTTCAAGACGGTGGAGGAGTAAGACGCGGAGATCACCTCCCTCCCCACAGATACATCAGAAATACATCTACACGTGGAACAACTCCTACAGAACACCTACTGAACGCTGGCAGAAGACCTCAGACCTCCCAAAAGGCAAGAAACTCTGCACGGACCTGGGTAGGGCAAAAGAAAAAAGAATAAACAGAGACAAAAGGATAGGGACGGGACTGGCACCAGTGGGAGGGAGCTGTGAAGGAGGAAAGGTTTCCACACACTAGAAGCCCCGGAGACGGGGGTTGGAGGGGGGGAAGCTTCGGAGCCGCAGAGGAGAGCACAGCAACAGGGGTGCAGAGGGCAAAGCGGAGAGATTCCCGCACAGAGGATCAGGGCCGACCAGCACTCACCAGCCCGAGAGGCTTGGGCTTCGGAGGTCAGATCCCAGGGAGAGGACTGGGGTTGGCGGCGTGAACACAGCCTGAAGGGGTTAGTGTGCCACAGCTAGCGGGAGGGAGTCCGGGAAAAAGTTTGGAGCTGCTGAAGAGGCAAGAGACCATTGTTTCCGGGTGCAGGAGGAGAGGGGATTCAGAGCGCCACCTAAATGAGCCCCAGAGACGGGCGTGAGCCGCGGCTAACAGCGCGGACCCCAGAGATGGGCATGAGACGCTAAGGCTGCTGCTGCCACCACCAAGAAGCCTGTGTGCGAGCACAGGTCACTCTCCACACCCCCCTTCCGGGGAGCCTGTGCAGCCCGCCCCTGCCAGGGTCCCGGGATCCAGGGACAACTTCCCCGGAAGAACGCACGGCGTGCCTCAGGCTGGTGCAACATCACACTGGCCTCTGTGGCCGCAGGCTCACCCCGCACTCCATGCCCCTCCCTCCCCCCGGCCTGAGTGAGCCAGAGCCTTCGAATCAGCTGCTCCTTTAACCCCGTCCTGTATGAGCGAAGAACAGACGCCCTCCAGCGACCTACACGCAGAGGCGGGGCCAAATCCAAAGCTGAACCCCGGGAGCTGTGCGAACAAAGAAGAGAAAGGGAAATCTCTCCCAGCAGCCTCAGGAGCAGCGGATTAAATCTCCACAATCAACTTGATGTACCTGCATCTGTGGAATACATGAATAGACAAGGAATGATCCCAAATTGAGGAGGTGGACTTTGGGAGCAACGATATATATATATATTTTTCCCTTTTTCTTTTTTTGTGAGTGTGTATGTGTATGCTTCTGTGTGTGATTTTGTCTGTATAGTTTGCTTTTACCATTTGTCCTAGGGTTCTGTCTGTCTGGTTTTTTCTGTTTTGTTTTGTTTTGTTTAGTATAATTTTTAGCGCTTGTTATCATTGGTGGATTTGTTTTTTGGTTTGGTTGCTCTCTTCTTTCTTTTTTTTATTACTTAAAAATACTTTTTTAATAACTTTTTTTTATTTTAATAACTTTGTTTTATTTTATCTTCTTCTTTCTTTCTTTTTTTTTCCTCACTTTTATTCTGAGCCGTGTGGATGACAGGCTCTTGGTGCTCCAGCAAGGCGTCAGGGCTGTGCCTCTGAGGTGGGAGAGCCAGGTTCAGGACATTGGTCCACCAGAGACCTGCCAGCTCTATGTAATACAAACAGCGAAAATCTCCCAGAGATCTAAATCTCAACACCAAGACCCAGCTCCACTCAATGACCAGCAAGCTACAGTGCTGGACACCCTATGCCAAACAACTAACAAGGCAGGAACACAACCCCACCCATTAGCACAGAGGCTGCCTAAAATCATAATAAGGCCACAGACACCCCAAAACACACCACCAGACGTAGACCTGCCCACCAGAAAGACAAGATCCATCCTCATCCACCAGAAAACAGGCACTAGTCCCCTCCACCAGGAAGCCTACACAACCCACTGAACCAACCTTAGCCACTGGGGACAGACACCAAAAACAACGGGAACTACGAACGTGCAGACTGCAAAAAGGAGACCCCAAACACAGTAAGTTAAGCAAAATAAGAAGACAGAGAAATACACAGCAGATGAAGGAGCAAGGTAAAAACCCACCAGACCTAACAAATGAAAAGGGAACAGGCAGTCTACCTGAAAAAGAATTCAGAATAATGATAGTAAAGATGATCCAAAATCTTGGAAATAGAATGGAGAAAATACAAGAAACGTTTAACAAGGACCTAGAAGAACTAAAGAGCAAACAAACAGTGATGAACCACACAATAAATGAAATTAAAAATTCTCTAGAAGGGATCAATAGCAGAATAACTGAGGCAGAAAAATGGATAAGTGACGTGGAAGATGACATACTGGAAATAACTACTGCAGAGCAGAATAAAGAAAATAAAATGAAAAGAATTGAGGACAATCTCAGAGACCTCTGGGACAACATTAAACACACCAACATTCGAATTATAGGGGTCCCAGGAGAAGAAGAGAAAAAGAAAGGGACTGAGAAAATATTTGAAGAGATTATAGTTAAAACTTCCCTATTATGGGAAAGGAAATAGTTAATCAAGTCCAGGAAGCACAGAGAGTCCCATACAGGATAAATCCAAGAAGAAACACACCAAGACACATATTAATCAAACTATCAAAAATTAAATACAAAGAAAAAATATTAAAAAGCAGCAAGGGAAAAACAACAAATAACATACAAGGGAATCCCCATAAGGTTAACAGCTGATCTTTCAGCAGAAACTCTCCAAGCCAGAAGGGAGTGGCAGGACATATTTAAAGTGATGAAGGGGAAAAACCTACAACCAAGATTACTCAACCCAGCAAGGATCTCATTCAGATTTGACGGAGAAATTAAATCCTTTACAGACAAGCAAAAGCTAAGAGAATTTAGCACCACCAAAAGAGCTTTACAACAACTGCTACAGGAACTTCTCTAGGCAGGAAACACAAGAGTAGGAATGGTAACAGAAACATACTTATCAATAATTACTCTAAATGTAAATGGATTAAATGCTCCAACCAAAAGACACAAGCTTACTGAAAGGATACAAAAACAAGACCCACATATATGCTGTCTATAAGAGACCCACTTCAGACCTAGGGAGACATACAGACTGAAAGTGAGGGGATGGAAAAAGATATTCCATACAAATGGAAATCAAAAGAAAGCTGGAGTAGCAATTCTCGCATCAGACAAAATAGACTTTAAAACAAAGACTATTACAAAAGACAAAGGAGGACACTACATAATGATCAAGGGATCAATCCAAGAAGAAGATAAAACAATTGTAAATATTTATGGACCCAACACAGGAGCACCTCAATACATAAGGCGAATACTAAGAGCCAAAAAAGGGGAAATTGACAGTAACACAATCATAGTAGGGGACTTTAACACCCCAGTTTCACCAATGGACAGATCATCCAAAATGAAAATTAATAAGGAAACACAAGCTTTAAATGACACATTAAACAAGATGGACTTAATTGATATTTATAGGACATTCCATCCAAAAACAACAGAATACACTTTCTTCTCAAGTGCTCATGGAACATTCTCCGGGATAGATCATTTCTTGGGTCACAAATCAAGCCTTGGTAAATGTAAGAAAATTTAAATTGTATCAAGTATCTTTTCCGACAACAACACTATGAGACTGGATATCAATTACAGGAAAAAATCTGTAAAAAATACAAACACATGGAGGCTAAACAATACACTACTTAATAACCAAGAGATCACTGAAGAAATCAAAGAGGAAAAAAAAAAATACCTAGAAACAAATGACAGTGAAAACACGATGACCCAAAACCTATGGAATGCAGCAAAAGCAGTTCTAAGAGGGAAGTTTACAGCAATACAATCCTACCTTAAGAAACAAGAAACATCTCAAATAAACAACCTAACATTACACCTAAAGCAATTAGAGAAAGAACAAAAAAAACCCCAAAGTTAGCAGAAGGAAAGAAATCATAAAGATCATATCAGAAATAAATGATAAAGAAACGAAGGGAACTATAGCAGAGATCAATAAAACTAAAAGCTACTTCTTTGAGAAGATAAACAAAATTGATAAACCATTAGCCAGTCTCATCAAGAAAAAAAGGGAGAAGACTCAAATCAATAGAATTTGAAATGAAAAAGGAGAAGTAACAACTGACACTGCAGAATCACAGAGGATCATGAGAGATTACTACAAGCAACTAGATGCCAATAAAATGGACAACCTGGAAGAAATGGACAAATTCTTAGAAATGCAAAACCTTCCAAGACTGAACCAGGAAGAAATAGAAAATATGAACAGACCAATCACAAGCACTGAAACTGAAACTGTGATTAAAAATCTTCCAACAAACAAAAGCCCAGGACCAGATGGCTTCACAGGCAAATTCTATCAAACATTTAGAGAAGAGCGAACACCGATCTTTCTCAAACTCTTCCAAAATATAGAGAGGGAGGAACACTCCCAAACTCATTCTACGAGGCCACCATCACCCTGATACCAAACCCAGACAAAGATGTCACAAAGAAAGAAAACTACAGGCCAATATCACTGATGAACATAGATGCAAAAATCCTCAACAAAATACTGGCAAATAGAATCCAATAGCACATTAAAAGGATCATACACCATGATCAAGTGGGGTTTATCCCAGGAATGCAAGGATTCTTCAATATATGCAAATCAATCAACGTGATACACCATATTAACAAATTGAGGGAGAAAAACCATATGATCATCTCAATAGATGCAGAGAAAGCTTTCAACAAAATTCAACACTGATTTATGATAAAAACCCTCCAGAAAGTAGGCATAGAGGGAACTTACCTCAACATAATAAAGGCCATATATGACAAACCCACAGCCAACATCGTCCTCAATGGTGAAAAACTAAAACCAATCCCACTAAGATCAGGAACAAGAAAAGGTCGCCCACTCTCACCACTAGTATTCAACATAGTTTTGGAAGTTTTAGCCACAGCAATCAGAGAAGAAAAAGAAATAACAGGAATCCAAATCAGAAAAGAAGAAGTAAAGCTGTCACTGTTTGCAGATGACATGCTACTATACATAGAGAATCCTAAAGATGCTACCAGAAAACTACTAGAGCTAATCAATGAATTGGGTAAAGTAGCAGGATACCAAATTCATGCACAGAAATCTCTTGCATTCCTATACACTAATGATGAAAAATCTGAAAGTGAAATTAAGAAAACACTCCCATTTACCATTGCAACAAAAAGAATAAAATATCTAGGAATAAACCTACCTAAGGAGACAAAAGACCAGTATGCAGAAAATTATAAGACACTGATGAAAGAAATTAAAGATGATACAAATAGATGGAGAGATATACCATGTTCTTGGATCGGAAGAATCAACACTGTGAAAATGACTATACTACCCAAAGCAATCTACAGATTCAATGCAATCGCTATCAAACTACCACTGGCATTTTTCACAGAACTAGAACAAAAAATCTCACAATGTGTATGGAAACACAAAAGACCCCAAATAGCCAAAGCAATCTTGAGAAAGAAAAACAGAGCTGGAGGAATCAGGCTTCCTGACTTCAGACTATACTACAAATCTACAGTAATCAAGACAGTATGGTACTGGCACACAAACAGAAATATAGATCAACGGAACAGGATAGAAAGCCCAGAGATAAACCCACACACATATGGTCACCTTATCTTTGATAAAGGAGGCAAGAACTCAAAATGGATTAAAGACCTAAATGTAAAGCCACACAGTATTAAACTCTGAGAGGAAAACATAGGCAGAACACTCCATGACATAAATCACAGCAAGATCCTTTTTGACCCACCTCCTAGAGAAATGGAAATAAAAACAAAAATAAACAAATGGGACCTAATGAAACTTAAAAGCTTTTGCACAGCAAAGGGAACCATAAACCAGACGAAAAGACAACCCTCAGAATGGGAGAAAATATTTGCAAATGAAGCAACTGACAGAGGATTAATCTCCAAAATTTACAAGCAGCTCATGCAGCTCAGTATCAAAAAAACAATCAACCCAATTCAAAAATGGGCAGCAGACCTAAATAGACATTTCTCCAAAGAAGATATACAGATTGCCAGCAAACACAGGAAAGAATGCTCAACATCATTAGTCATTAGAGAAATGCAAATCAAAACTACAATGAGATATCATCTCACACCTGTCAGAATGGCCATCATCAAAAAATCTACAAACAATAAATGCTGGAGAGAGTGTGGAGAAAAGGGAACCCTTTTGCACTGTTGATGGGAATGTAAATTGATACAGTCACTATGGAGAACAGTATGGATGTTCCTTAAAAAACTACAAATAGAACTACCATACGACCCAGCAATCCCACTACTGGGCATATACCCTGAGAAAACCATAATTCAAAAAGAGTCATGTACCACAATGTCCATTGCAGCTCTGTTTACAATAGCCAGGACATGGAAGCCACCTAAGTGCCCATCAACAGATGAATGGATAAAGAAGATGTGGCACATATATATATACAATGGAATATTACTCAGTCTTAAAAAGAAACGAAATTGAGTTATTTATAGTGAGGTGGATGGACCTAAAGTATGTCATACAGAGTGAAGTAAGTCAGAAAGAGAAAGACAAATACCGTATGCTAACACACATATATGGAATCTAAGAAAAAAAAAAAAGATCATGAAGAACCTAGGGGCAAGACGGGAATTAAATATGCAGACCTACTAGAGAATGGACTTGAGGATATGGGGAGGTGGAAGGGTAAGCTGGGACGAAGTGAGAGAGTGGCATGGACATATATACACTACCAAATGTAAAATAGATAGCTAGTGGGAAGCAGCCGCATAGCACAGGGTGATCAGCTCGGTGCTTTGTGACCGCCTAGAGGGGTGGGATAGGGAGGGTGGGAGGGAGGGAGATGCAAGAGGGAAGAGATATGGGAACATATGTATATATATAACTGATTCACTTTGTTATAAAGCAGAAACTAACACACCATTGTAAAGCAATTATACTCCAATAAAGATGTTAAAAAAAAAGGCCATTCTATTTGATGTTAGGCTGTTGGTGGATTTCAAGTCCATCAATAAGGGATATTTATGAGGTGCTTACAGTTTAAATAATACAAGGCAAAATTTTGTTTGTCTATTTTTTAACCTACTTAATCCAAGGCTTAAATGCAAAGTGTTTTTGCCCAACAGCAAATAGGTATCCAGTTAAGTGTGGTGGTAAGGGGGCAGGATTCTGGCTCTGAGTTCAGGGACCCTCAACATATAAAGCATTCCACCTACTCAAATTGAAAGTAATCATGTCCTCTACAAAGCTGGAATCATCTCTTCTAAAACCAAGATGCCAAGCAAGACAGCAATCTTTGCCTTATTGATCTAGACGGGAGGAAGAATATATACTCTAGCACCCCTAAATGAACATCTTTGTGACCCTCAAGTACATCTAAGGAGATCAAATCTACAAATTTTGTTTCCTTGGTTTTCGTAAATAGGCCAACCAGGCCAGCATCTTTCCTGCACGGTAACTACAGAAATAATTTTGTCCAACAAAGTGATTTGTAAATGTCTCCTTTCTCTTTCAGGGGTTCAGTCCATCAGAATTTTGTTGACTTCACGTTTGCAACTGGCAAAATAATTGGCTACATATTCACACTGCAAGGAGAAATAGATTCAAACGTAGCCATGAGTCTTAGCAACAAAGCTTCGTTAGCATTCTTGCAAAAGCATTTAGGTAAGAAAGGGATCTTCTTTCCTGACATAAACCAGATGATTCTCAGGAAAAAACTGTTTATCTTAACTGTGCATGAGTCCCATTTTGACTGTTCCCAGTTGGTTTACGATGGAACACTGCAGTCAGTCCATTTGAAAACAATTTAATTTTGCTGCTTTGCATACTACGCGTCATAGGCAGCAAGCCTACCTGTTAGAGCTAATAGTCTTTCTGTGAAGGCTGGGGCGGATTTCCATGCAGAGGATTCGGACAGCATAGTGCCTCAATTCCATCTCTCGTTCTGATGTTGCAGCCACACAGAGCTCACACAGAGCACCTTGCCTCCATAATGGTGACGCAATGTGGGTCGTCTGTGAGGCTAGGGTGCCACCTAGAGGCACTGAACTGTTTAACACTTTCCAAAGTTGAATATGTTTAGTGACATTTGTATTTTACAGGACTTCAGAAAGATTTTGATCAGTGGGATTCTTTAATTGAAGGGGAAGATGACAATCTTATTCCAGGAACCAACATTGACACAACCAACCACCACGCCACCCTGCAGAACTCTACAGGAATAGAGAAGCCAAATTCAGATTAAAAGAGCTTTTTAAAAAGTCTTGTTTAAAAACTGTCTAAAAGTGTGTGTGTGTATGATTTTAATGTATTTTCTCAAATAACTCACATTTGAAAATGTAGGCTGTACCACAATAGTGATTGAAGCTTGGATTAAGATTTTTTTCCTTTAAATGTAAAGAAATACTGCTACATATAAAAATCATACCAGCCTAAATTTTAGTTTTACTAAAGTGTTCCTTTCTCGGTGTCACAATAAAAAACTGATTTTACATTTCTTTAATGGACAAGTATATTAAAACAGGCATCATGCCATTGAAAATGTGTTACAATGACCTAACAGTCCCTAAAAACATAATAAAAACAGATTTTCTTGCCTCTTTTTTTTCTATTATAAGCAGTAGAATTGAGTTTTAGCAACATGGTCTTCTGCGTGGGACTTGGTAGCGCTTCTTTGACCTTGGGTCATGGTAAGAGAAATCAGGCCAAGCGGATAATAAAGCCATTGCTTTACTGTGGGATGGGTGCGACTGCACAATTTCAACATAATGACTAAACGGGGAATGGATGGGGGTAAGAATATTGGTGACAAAGCAAAGGCAGCAGATTAAAGCAAGTTGGTAATCTGTTTGCATTTACTTTAATGGTTTACCTCTGAGGCACTCTATTTACTAAAGAAAGGTGCATAAGACAGGCCCACGATTCCAGCCATCACACATTAAATCACTGATTCACCCGAAGGCTGCGACAGATAAGAAAGGACATAATTTTAACTGCTTCATTTTCCACTAGTTTTATTGATATTTAATGAATTTTTAAATTTTATCTGTAGTAGTGGGAGGGGAAAAGCACAATAAATGGAGGTAAAAAGATAGCTGAGGGCTTCCCTGGTGGCGCAGTGGTTGAGAGTCCGCCTGCCGATGCAGGGGACACGGGTTCGTGCCCAGGTCCGGGAAGATCCCACATGCCGCGGAGCAGCTAGGCCCGTGAGCCATGGCCGCTGAGCCTGCGCGTCCGGAGCCTGTGCTCCGCAACGGGAGAGGCCACAACAGTGAGAGGCCCGCGTACCGGGAAAAAAAAAAAAAAAAAAAAAAAAAAAAGGTAGCTGAAAGATTTGTGCACTAATGTTTCTGGGAGTCACGGAAAATGTGTTTTGTTTCCCAAGGGGTATAAACATTTCTGCCACTCATCAGTTAAGTATATTTTTGTCTAAGAATGGTCTTGTTCCTATGAATTCTCCATAATTAAGTTTAATTATAGCCTGTGTGAACAAGGATAATCAGTACTTGGTAAGCAAGCCTGGTTAACTACTCTATCCCTATTCCTTTTGCCCAGTTAATAAGTAACTGTGTTTTCTGATTTGGCACTCAGGCCTATCTTAATGTTTTAATGTGCAAAAACACCCATTTTGAGAAATATGATTTCTCCTCTAACTGTTCAGATTAAACATTTTTAAATAGAGAGTTAAACTGCTTAGCATGAAACTGATGGCTTTCCATAATCCGACCCTAATGCATCTTCTCTGACCCTTTCTCCCAGTAATTAACTCACAACTATATCTCCTACATGAATGAGCCAAATGTGTCTAATCATTATCCCAGGAACAAGGAATATACTCATCTACCTCAATTACGTTTCATGCAGAACACTCTTCTTTTTACTTATTGAAGTTATACCCAACTTTTAAGGTTCTTAATTCTCACTATTCCCATCAGGCTTCAGGGTCTCATAATGTTTCATATACATACATCTTTTCCCCCATTCACATGTAGCAAACCTCCTTACTCATTTTAGAAATGGATAACCATTCCAATTGTACTGATGTCCCATTCACTAGCACCTCTTTAAAATCCTTTGTTGGTGGCACATGCTGATACTGAAAGGAGAAAATAACTGCTGAAAGGATCCAGTGAGTTAAAGTTTAAGAAATACAACCTACCGGGCTTCCCTGGTGGCGCAGTGGTTGAGAGTCCGCCTGCCGATGCAGGGGACACGGCTTCGTGCCCCGGTCCGGGAAGATCCCACATGCCGCGGAGCGGCTGGGCCCGTGAGCCATGGCCGCTGAGCCTGCGCGTCCGGAGCCTGTGCTCCGCAACGGGAGAGGCCACAACAGTGAGAGACCCGTGTACAGCAAAATTAAAAAAATAAAAAATAAAAATACAACCTACCATAGTGCATACTGAGTATCTTTTGGGGGAAAGAAGGAAATATTTATCAAATGCCTACTCCTTTTCTGGCACTTTACATAAATTATTTCTAATCTTAAAACCACTGCAAGAAAGGTTTTATTAACCCCATTTTACAGATGAGGAAGGTCAAGACTCAACAATGTTATAATAACCTACCCAGGTCACATATCTAGTAAGCAGCATATAGCTAAGATCTGTTTCCTAAAGCTAGGACCTATACTTTGCATACGACCCCTTATGCAAAACCAGGTTTCAAAAGCATGGGCTTTGAAGTTAGATGGGTCTAGGTATGATCAAGCCTCCAAGATTTGTTAGCTCTTTGACATTAGGCAAATTATTTATCTTCTCTAAAAAGCTTCAATTGTCTCACCTATAAAATATGGATAACATTAATATGCACCTCAGAATCAAGGATTAAATGAGAAAATGCATTTAAAGTACCAACTGAGTGATTAACACATAAAAGCTAACATTTTTATTTATATTTTTATAAATATTATAAATATTATATTATTTATATTATTATTTTATTATATATAATATATAATATATATTAATATATATAATATATTTTTTAAAATATATTTTATAATATATATTATATATTTATATATAATATATTATATATTTTATTTTTAATATATTTATTGTTATATTAATATATTATTTATAATATAAAGTATTATATTGTTTTTATTTATTATTTATAATATTACTATGTTTCCCCCAATTGTAGAAAGGTGGTTCATTCCACGACTACAGATATTCCAGAACCACAGATATTTCCTTTTTAATGAAATGACACCACTATACTTTTAAGGACAAACGTTATTCAAATCTTGTGTCATATTAGTATACTTCTAAATTCAAACAGAATATTAGTCAAAACTAGACAGAAAGGCAAAGCTTCAGAAAGAAAACAAAAATTTTGAAGGACTTACTGCTAACAAAGCCATCCTCTCAAGTCGCATCATATAATATGCTTGTCATAAACCTATAATTTTCTATTTTAAACACTATATTCAGAAGAAACCCAAATAGTTTTTTTTTGCAGTGTGAGCTATTAGAAAGATAACACATTTAAAGGGAGAGGAAAGATCCCAGCTCCGTATATGCAGAAATAGCGCTATGAATACACCACACAGGCAGCCTGAGATCTGTTTTGTTTTTGACACATATCAAGCTTTTTGGAAACAACAACTTCTTCTGATTACGTGCCCTCAATTTTCTGAAATATTCTGTTGGTCTGGGCGAGGTAGCACTTGTTTAAGAGCAGCTTCTGACTGACTGGCCGCGTTTATGGACGCAGTTAAATCTCTATCATCTCCAGACCTCTTTTCTGAAACAAGAAGAGAAAAACCTCAAGTTGAGAAAAACATAAAACTAAGAAATTTTGTGTGTGTGTGTGGCGGGGGGCCATGCTGCAGCATGCAGGACCTTAGGTCCCCAGAGCAGGATCGAACCTGTGCCCCCTGCAGTGGAAGCGCCGTGTCCTAACCCCTGGACCGCCAGGGAAGTCCCAAGAAAATTCTTTACATGGGTGCTACTGTGACAAAATTAATGTCCTCTAAAAATGGGGAGAGGGAAGAGATGAGCATTCTAATTACTACAGGGAATTATTCCGACTGACGTGATTTTTAAAAATATTTTGGTTCTCACATTGCACCTATTATCATGTAAAACTTCTCGAAAAAGGTTATGAAATTGGTATATTTTATATTTCTCTAGGATGATATTTGGCAAGGCTGATAACCAATTAGTTCTTTGTTCTCTTTCATTAGTGCGTATATTTCACATAATACTAAAGTCACCAAAAGCTGATTTCATTCTCCATGTGCCTCAGTGTGCTACTTACAAACAAGATCATGCAATAACCAGGAACATCCAAAAAACAGAATCATCACATACACTAAAAATCTCAAAAGAAATTCCAAGAGATTATTTAACAAAGATCATTTGAACATCTGAGCTAACACTGAAAAACTCCTTTAAAATATGAATTTATCATACACCTTCAAGATTAATTCAATCAACAAATTCCCTGTATTTCAAGAAATCTTCTTGTTTACTTTTCACCATTTTTAGCTGAAGTGGTTTTTATTTTCCTACTGCTAACATCCATGGAAATGGATGAACCATTTTTACTTGAGAGATTCAGGGTAATCGTACCTTAAAGACTTGGCCATTCTGGTTGGTAAAAGTATTTTGTTTTAAAAACACAAGTTACCTTTGACCACAGTATCATCCAATGATAGGCAGTAAAGATCTTTTCCCACTATCTGGAATACAGCCTAACAAAAGAAACCTTTGGATTACTACCACTTCTTTATTGTAAATACAAAATAATTAAAATCAGAAAGGGGACCATAGATACACCAGAAAAATGGTGAACAACAAAAAGTAATCCTATTAAGACTATGCCAATTTGATTTTATAATGAAGAATAACGTCAAGTATATTTTCTATTCTTCAAATACCCATTTATCTGGAATATCTCCACTGTAGCATTCCATGCAAGGACTAAAGTGTCCTTTTCCAATTTTCAGCTTTCAAGAGGTGAAGAAGGTCAATAATTTTTTTATAGTGAACAAATTCACTATATGTCCAACAAGAGGAGAAATGGTTTAATGAATCATTGTCTAGTAATGTCATGTAATATTATGCAGCTATGGCCTTCTGGTTGCAGCCAAGATGGAGTAAGCTGACTTACACTGATTACCATGGAAAATTCTGGAAAGAATACAAAAAGCAACTACCTGAGGCTTCTGAAAAGTAAATGGGATCAGAAATATAGAAGGACTGTAGTAAAAACTTGAATAACGACCCAAAACGGGTGAGTTTCACGCCAAATCACAGCTGCCAGGCTGGGGTGGGCAGCAAAACTGAGCGAAATCCCCTCTTTCTAGCCAGTGGAGTGAGGAAAGAGGCCCCGAATACTAAAGGGTGGGGCGTTGGGGGGGAAACCCCTTCACTGTTTTACTTTTTCTGCACAGCAGTCACAGTGCAGGCACCTACAAATCTGAGAGAAGACGCTGGCCAGTGGATTGAGGAAAACAGCCCTTTGTTATCTGAAGAGTCGAGAGGCAGGGGGTGGGGTGTGGGGGTTTTCTCTCTCTTTTCTCTATCTGCTTCACACCAGAGGCAGGCCTGTCAAACAGAGCTGCCTGGTCAGCACGCGGGGAAACACTGGGAGAAGCATGCTTTCTGGCCAGAGGACCAGGAAACGGGGCCCCTGGGGGCTGAATAAGAGAGGACCCTTGGAGCCTCAAAGTATGGAGGAAATCTCAGAGAGGAAAGGAATTGGAAAATTTGAACCCCTAATATTATATGTGAACCTAAGGTCATTCCGAATGATGCAAATGCAGAACAGAATCAAGAAAAGAAAAGCATAGCTAAGTCTTTAACCCCTGAGTGACTGTATAAACCTCTGTCCAAGTTCTAGACTAACCCCTCTGTGGCTTATGCCCTGGGCAGACCCAAACATTAGAGCAAAGACGTTGAAGACTAAACTGACACTGGAACCACCAAACACAGAGAGAGAGAGAGAGAGAACTTGTGGTATGAACCTAATCAGGTTGACCACCTGCTAAAACAAAAACTTTAACATTTTCCAGAAGATTTTAACAGCCTCCAAAGTCTTACAACATCATATTCAAAACATTCAGAATATAATCCAAAATTACTCAACATACAACGAACGAGGAAAGGCTAATCATTTCTTAAGACAATCAGTAGATGAAAACCCTGCCATGACGAGATACTGGAACTACCAGATACAGATTTTGTAGCAAGAAGTTCAACAAACTGCAAACAGGATAAACACAAATGTCTAGATATATCATAACAGCATGGGAGATTGCCTACCGTATAATCTTAAATGAAGAACACAGAATATAAAACTGAATTACAATGAAATCAACCATGTTCAAAATATGTAGATGATATATTTATATTCCATATAAACAGAAAGATTATTAAAGAAAACCAAACTGATCAGTCCGTTTGCCTTTGGAAAGATGTATTACAGGTGATTGATACTTCCTCTTTTTAACTTTGCCATATTCCCAGATTTTCTGCATCAAACGTATTTCATAAAGGTCACAAATGCCAAACAATTTTCCTTTTTTTAAATTCCAAAATGAAAATCAATGAGTAAAACATTAATAAGAGATACTGGGCATAAAATCTAGAAACATTGCATTATTGCTATTTTCCACTGTTATTATTACAATAGTAGTATTTTTTCCTCTATTATTCCTAAACACAAGGGCTTTGGAAATAGTTCCAGTCACCTTTCAAAATGAAAGAGAACACTCTCATTAATTACTATTTACATAAACCCATACCTCATATGGACTCTTATCCAATTTGGGTATACCATTCCAGACATTCTCAGGGTTCACTACCTCTTCCATACCATTTGAAAGGTTCAAAACCTACAGGAGAAAAAAAATAGTAAAAACCAGTCATTCCAAAAGCTGTGACTGATGTATGTACCACAGCAACCATTTTTAAAAGGAAATACTTGAAAAGGTAATTAAATGATTTTATTAAACATCAATATTACATTTCAACTCAATGGTACTTCAGTTCAAAAAACGTACATTGAGTATCTGTGCCTAGAGATCAAAGGCATAAAATTTAGATCTCAAGAAGTTCAAAATTTGGTGGAGGAACAGACCACTAAGCAGACAGTTACAATACAGTGTAGGAAGTACAGACTCCTGCCATAGGAGGTATAGGAATACAACACAGGTATAAAGCTTTTGTTGGCGGGGGACAGAGAGGAGTGAAGAGATGGAGAGATTTAGAAAATAATGCTAGTGAATGCTTCCTGGAAGAGGCAATGGCTAATCTTTTAAAGATAAGTGGAAATTATCCAGTTTGGGAAGGGGACAGAATACAGGCAAATAGGACTGCATTATTAACTATATCAAAGAAGCCAAACACAAGAGTATAATAAGAGAAATCAAGCAGTATGGTGTTCATCTAATATAAGATACAAAACCCAAAGGAGTAAGACCTAAGGCTGGATGCTCAACCCCAGAGAACCTTCTGTGGCATGTTAATGACTTTTCCAGACTTGAGGGTCTCAAATTTTCATGGTGCAAGAGTACACGTTACTGGTCCTTCCCCTGGAAATCCTCAATCAGCCAGCCAGGGCAAGGTCCAGAAATCTATCAATACATTTAAGAAATGTGCCAGGTGATTCTGATTAAGGTGGTTTTCAGACCACAGGAAACACACAATCTACTGGAGGTTTCCAAGAGGTTTTCCACAAGCGAATGATGGAGTCAGATTTGCATTTGACAAACTTCACACTGGCAGTGTGGAGAATCAACTGAATAAAGACTAGAAGTAAACCAGTAGAAGGTTATTAGAGGCATCTAGCTGTGAAATGAGAGACTTAATCAAGACAGTGGCATTAGGTATAAAAAGTTTTAACGAAGAGATAAGAAGTGGAAAGTGCAGAACTCAGTGACTGACAGATAGGATTTCGGGAGTAAGGGAGATGAAAGAGCCCTGGATGCTTACATAGGAACTTTTTAAATGATTCTTGCACTGCATCAAATTATCACGGGGAATGAGCAGGTAAATAATCTACTCAATTGGATTTTCTAGTCTGATAAAGTTTGGTAAAATTTCCTTAACAATCTGCAAGTACATTTTGAGACAAATTACTTCAGTTTTACATACCCTTGTGCCTTCTTCAGCTAATTCCAAAATCTCACATTTAGACCACGTGTTTCTTAGACTTGACCACACAACACATTTGGATCCCACGGTAAATCCTTTCAGAGTGTAGGTGTTCTCTGGTTGAGCTGCCAAATTGAATAGAGCAAGACTCAATGCATACCTCTTAATTCCTTAAAGATATGCAAGCAAAGCATTCCCCCAACATGCATTTACTATTCTCATATCATCAATATCACATACGGGACGACATGTTCTAAGTCTCCCTCCCTCGATTTTATTTTTAACTTCTTCCAGTGGCCCTTCCCCGTATAATTCCTTACCGTTCTCCTCAAAAAACACGACCATGATGCGCTGTTTTTTTAAGGATGTGAATCTGATTTCTAACGTTGAGAGTTACTACTTAAAGCTGGCTATTATAGCCACATGGAATGTGGTCTGTGGTTACAACAGCCATTTCTACAGCAAAGCAGCATGGTACATACAAGTGAGCAGACACTTTTATCACAAAGCTGTTACTTATTATTAAAATATGACAATGAGGACTAAAAATCCAGGCTGGTATTTAAATAAATTACTGTACATCCACAGGATGGCATACTACAGAACTAAAATATTTTTGAAAGCATATTTAAGGGATTAAAACGCAGGATTCAACACTGTATGACAGTATGACCTCTAGTTAGTTTTTTAAACTGTATGTGAGTAGACACACACAGAAAGGGTGAGAAACGTCAGGAAGTATATACACCATCAAAGCATTCACAGTGGCCATTTCTTGGTGCTGGGATTATGATGATTTTCATTCTCCTTAGTCTATTGTTTTCTCTATTTTGTACAATGGCTCAAATTTAATAATATCAAAATTGACACTTAAAAAGTCTAACATTGATTATTTTTTTAAAAAACCTAAAAGATAGCTATTTTGTGTAACTTTCAAGTCTCGTTAAGTAGCCAAGAAAATAGCAGCAAAAATAATTTATAAAAAAGTTAGTGACAATAAATGTTCTCCAATATTTACTCATGGCTGTAAACTTGCTTGATTAATACAGGCTCCCTAACTCCGTTTTTTTAAGGGCTTCTAAACGAATGGCAAGGTATATGATGAAGCAAAACAGTTAATTCTTAAAACTGTACTGGGGCTTCCCTGGTGGCGCAGTGGTTGAGAGTCCGCCTGCCGATGCAGGGGACACGGCTTCGTGCCCCGGTCCGGGAAGATCCCACATGCCGCGGAGCGGCTAGGCCCGTGAGCCATGGCCGCTGGGCCTGCGCGTCCTGAGCCTGTGCTCCGCAACGGGAGAGGCCACAACAGTGAGAGGCCCGCGTACCGCAAAAGAAAAAAACTGTGCTGAAATGATCCCTACTGTAAATTCATGCCTACATTATTATGCTTGGCAAAGGAACACTATATTTTTCAAAACTTACCAAAAAACATAACCTCTTGATTTTAGAGATGATTTGTTTATATTTTAAATGTGATTACTTTTTGGAGACACTGACTTGAAGCATTCTATTTTTAAAAGCAAAATTAATAATTCAGCATTTCACCCAGCATATAAAGAATTATTTTACGTTGATTTTACTACTTAATTACCCACGTTTAAAATACCCTTCGTAAAATCCAAATCTGATTCTCTTCTCAGGTTTTAATCTTCCCTCCCCCAAATTAATATTTTAAAAATTCTAATAAGAATTATTCTCTTTTCTTTAAAACAAATAAGTACTTTTCACTTAGTTAAGTAAAAGCGAATGGGAAACAACAACAACAACAACAAAAAAATGCACATACCCGAGACATGATCGGGTAAAGCGTGATTGTGTTTCCCTCCGGGTTCTTCTTCAGAAAACACAGAGTTCAACGATGACACGGCATCTCTAAACAGAGATGTATGTTCTGCAAGTTCTTCTTTATAGATACTCATTTCAATCTGCATCTTGGCATAGCAGGTCTTTCCCTGCTGGCACAGCCTATGCTCCTCATCAAAGTATTCCGCACAACTGGACCTTCTTGCGTCCTCAGCACACAGGGATTCTTGGGCTTTCCGACTAACTCTTAAAGACAATGGGTTTATTTTGTCCTCTAGACACAGCTGGGCTGTAGGTAATTCTAGTTCAGGCTGTTTCTCGGCTTCACAGTTGAGGGGCAGTAGCCCTGCCAATGGTGGCAGGTTGGCCGCTGGGTCACAGCCTTGGGGAAGAGGCACAGACAGAGGCACCTGGCCCAGCTCTTCTTTCCCCTCCTCTGCAACTAAGGAATGCTGCAATTCAATGAATTCCAGCTCCAGGAATTCTTTGGACTCATCATCAGGAGAAAGCTCTACCTCAAGGGAATTCAGTTCCAGGGCCTCCTTTGTTTCGGTGGCATGTGGTAACAATGCGCTAAATCCTGTAATTAGGTACTTATCATCAAACTTTGCTTTGTCACCCAGATGGCACTCGACTTTACCTTCCAGCATCTCAGTGCCACTTTCATCTTTGCCTGGGTTTTCAAAAGTTTCAAAAATGTTATCAGTTTTGGGGACAAAGAATTTACCTGGTTTGGTTTCAATGATGTTTAAGTCTTTGTCAATTCTTTCCAAGAGCTTACCTGTCTGTGATTGGACACAGAGCGCTTTCTCTTGTCCAGCTTTGCTACTTGGTTTCTGAAGTCCAACATCTGGATTGGGGGACCCAAGAGCTCCCTTTATGTCTACGCCATTGTTTTCATAGGGCAGGTCACTGTCACTCACACCGATCTTAGAATATTTCTTCATTTTCTCACTAATACTTTCGCCTTTGCTTTTCAAGTCAACGATGGCTAAAAGGATATCACAAACATCCCTTTTGATTTCTAATATTGTTATCTCCAACATATCTTCTGTTACTATTTCATAAAAGTAGTCATTTCCCTCTTGAGGGCATGCACCTTCTGAAATATTAAATCCTGAGAGGCAACATGGGAAGGCTTGCATGGGAACTGCCAACAGTTCAGAAGGGATGTTCCAGAGGGCTTTGGGGTCCACACAGTCTTCAACGTTTCCAAAGTCCACAAGCCTGACGGACACAAGAGAATCTTCACAAATATTGGTGACAAGTGCCCTGTAATAATGTCCGTCTTCTCTGTATCTCACTATGCAAGGATCTCCGATATGAGGACAGGGGATGCAGCTTCTCCAAGCTGTCACCTGCTCTCCAGCAGTTTGTACTTCCACTTCTAAATACTGAAGTTTCTCTGTGTCCGCAAACTGACACCAAAAATATTCAGGTCCATCGATCACCGTGGCATAAGCTTGTATCATCTTCATCTTTGGATTATACCAGTTAAGAAATACAGAAGTGTCTACACCTGTTCTGTTGACAGACTTTGAACAGGCACCTTTAACTATTTGGGTAGAAAGTCCTATTTGAGATTTTTCACTGAAAGCATATCTGCTCATCATATCTTCTGCTATGATCCCATGTTCATCAGCAAGAATAACTTCCCATTTGTCTTGAAATTGAACAAATTCGCATCTTAGTGGCGCCTCCTCTGTCCTTCGGGAAAAGTAATTCATCATTTCCTTATGGTTTAAAATCTTAGGAGCCCCAAGTCCCCTTAAGGAACAGTGAATGCACAGTCTGGGTGATAGTGCATTAACAAGGTCAAGTTTGCCTACTGTGTTGGTGTGAACCACAGAAACATTGCCATAATCTATAAACTGCACAGAGAGAAGGTCATTGGGTTGATGTTCCTTGACCACAGCACGATACCATAAATTGTCTTCTGGGAAAACAGCACATATTATATCTCCTCTTTGCAAAGGTGGACCTGCATAATATTCAGGCCTTGTTCTAACAGTGTTTAACCTCTCTGAAAGACGATCAATTTCAGCCTCATCTTCTGTTAGTTGAACATAAAAGTCTGAAAGGTCATTTATATGAGAAACATACACAGTTGTTTTAAAGCCAGGCATTATAGTCTTCTGAGGGAACTCAGAAAATTTTAGAGGCAAACCTTTGTTACGTGAATCTCCTATTTTTCTCTCTGGAAGAGTGGCTTCTAGTTTTGTGGCTTTCAAAGGGGGCTCAGCCGAACTTACTAATTTCTTTTCTACTGGTAATGGAGACACTTGATTATTTTTATTTGCCACAGAGTCCGGATACTGAGTGACTAAGTTTGTCTTCATTGAACTGCACGAAAATTTGATTTCCTTACATGCTGAGCTGATCTGAGGTTTGTACGATTCTCCTAAGATCACCAAACTGTCTGATTTGTTCTCTATTGATTTACTTAAATACTGTGTAGGTGACAACTTCACAGCTTCCTTTTTTGCTTCAGGAGTTTCAGGTGTAGAGAGGAGTGATTCACCTTCTTTTTTTCTTGTCCCGCCTTTGGAACCCAGGAGTCCTAACTTCTCATTAATATTAGCATTAATTTGAATGCTGTTGTCATATAGTTCTATAATCAGTCTTCCATCTGGATCTTTTGCTACAACCAAAGCCTTCAATGACTTCTCTGAAATAGTCTCCTGAAACCGCGTTGTAACTTCTTCTGGTATATGATCAGGAATATCAGATAATGAACATTTAATGGCTTGCATGGGCAAAAGTAAGATGTCATATGCATCGCTAGGTATTGGAAGCAGATCATCATTTGTTACCACATAACTATTCCCAAAATCAACAAAAAAGACTTTATTTGGTTCTTTTTCTATGATTATCCCCCTATACCAGTTTCCGTCAGTATACCTGGCAAGGCACAATGTGCTGGGGACCAAGGGAGATGTTTTTAAATGCAGCAAAACTTTACTTAATTGTGTAATATGATATGACAACTGTTCTAAAATATTTGCATTTCTTCCCAGCTGGCAATAAAATGTCCAAGGGTCATCGACATGTGTTATATACACGGATTCTTCACTTCCAATTTTCATACCATGTGTAGAATAGTAGTAAGAATGGAGCTGAACAGAGGACACCAGAGGCTTCTGAAGTTTTACTGGTCTTGCAAGTCTCTGTTCCACCAAAAAATGGCATGCACTCTGGAAAGGTGTTAGCAAATCCACAACATTAAACAGTTCTTCAACGTGAATGGAAGCCAAAGCAAATATTGTGCATTTTAATTCTACATTGTCTTCCCACGCCTTGTGCACAAATTCACTAAAAGCCTGGATTGCCTTTTCATCCCAAACAAAAGGATTGTGACCCGTTGGTTGAATTAAATTATAAAGGCTGCACCTAAACGCTTGAACCTTAACCTTGAGAAACTCTTCACTAATTGAATAAATATTCTTCACAGATACCGTTTCTTTGTCTCCATAATCTACAAATATGACGTTGACATGCTCTGAAGATTGTGCCCCAGTAATCAGAGCTCTGGACCATTTTCCATTTGCTGTTCGTTTTGCCAAACAAGCAGGGGTGGTTCCCTGGTAGGGAGTAGCTGTATTCTTGCAATGGTCCTGAATACTACACATTAGCGCTTTAAATCCTTCTATGTTCCTGGTCAGCTGGCACCAGAAATAGCCAGGGTTTTCAACATGAGACACTTTGACTTCTACTGTACTTCCAACTTCTAGCTCCTCTTTACAAGAAGAGCCTGGCTTAATGTCCAAGAAATTCTGTACAAGAGGAGAATAAACAGACACTCTTTTCTCTTTGTCCTGTACAACTAGTCCAGTTGAAACGTTTGTCACAACTGTTGTGTCATTCACAGTTTCTGGAACAGCTGTAGTTTCACCCTCTCTCTTGACTTTGTGTTCTACTTCCTTCTTGGCAGAAGATATTTTGTTATTGTCTGCAGTAAAATGGTTTGAAACATGCCCTGGAGAGTGGGCACTTTTGCAAATATTTTCCTTTGTTTCAAATTCCTGATACTTGGCAAATCCGGCCTGAGCAATTACCTTACTAATGTTTTCTTCCCCTGTTCTTGATTCATCGAGAATCTCAATAACATACTGACTATCCTGCTTATCAAGGACATGGATAACTAATTCTTTGTGCAGCACAGTCTTTTTAAAAAAGGAAATTGCCTCCTGGCTCCAATTTTTTCCCAAAGGCCAAATATCGGCCAGGGTGCACCTCAGGGCCAGTATTGGTAGCCGCCTAAACTGAGGGAGCAGCATTCTCACATCATACCGGTCCATATTTTCTGAATTGCCCCGGTCAACGAAGAATACATCCACACTCTTGTCGTCTAATCGAGTGACCATAGCCCGATAATAGCCACTTTCTTTCCATTTCACACAGCAAAGGTCATCGGCTTCAGGTTTCAAAATAACACCATCCAGCTTACTGGCAGAGGCATAGAAACTGCACATTCTCCTCATTAATTTGCTGAAGGTGCCATTGTGTTTCCTCAACCTAATCCAAAACTCAGAAGGATTTTTCACAAACTCCACCTGGGCATCATAGAAGGCGTTCATCTTTAACCTGATAGATCTCAAGGCTGGGAGTGAAATCTCTTCATCCACTTCTTCAGCAGGAGACTGAGACTGAAAAGCTGTTTCTGGTTCCTCCTCCCCGCCCCCCCTCCTCCTCCTCCTCTATTCCCTGGCTCTGAAGCAATCGGTCAGCCAAGCAACAGGACTGTACTCCGAACACACAGTTAAGATTAATCCCATCTTCTCCATACAGGGTGACGTAATACACATGCTCAAAGGAAGAGTAAAATTCAATCTTTGCGTTCACTGCCTGGCCCAGAAACAGTGCCTTCAGGTCACCGACCTGTGACCGAGACCAGCCTCTGCCACCATCCCAGAGTCCGTACAAAGCGCAAGGGTATGTCACCACGGGTATTCGAAAATATTCGGGCAGCAAGTAGCGAAGGCTATTACAACTCACTAACTCCTTCCTTCCATAGTCCACATGAAGTACCTGGGCACAGCGCTGGGGCCGGAAAGTCTCAAGCAAGAGCGCTCTGTACCAATGTCCATCCAACCCGCAGGATGCGCACGGAGAGCCCGGCTTGTCTGGGCTCTCCTCCCTCTCCTCCCAGGTGGCACTGGTATAGTTCTCATCCCCTGTCCCGGGGGAACCCCTATATATCTGGGCCATGCTCTCGGAGAGGCGGTGGACCTCCTGCGAGAAGCTGCGGAGCCGGCAGTGAATGCGGTGGGGATGGCACACCTGGGTGACCACCATGGGCTCCGTCACGCCCAGCTGCAGCTGGGGGTAGAAGTAATCCAGGCCAGCCTGCTCCTGCTTGGGCGGGATTCGCGGGACGACCGGGGCCCCGGGGCCCAGGACAGCCGCGGTGGCCGAGAGGTAGCGCTTGAGCAGGGAGCGGAAAAGGCCGTCGGGCACCTGCCGGGCCAGGCCGAGCTCCTGCATCTGCTGGCTCAGCTCGGGCACCTCCAGGAGGACCAGACGGTGGAGCAGCAGCACGTCCAGGACCCGTCCGTGCATCTCCTTGCCCTGCAGGTTGCTAAGGAAGTCCACGGCGCTGGCAGCCCAGTGCTGGGGCTCGGCCCCGCCCACACCGCCGCTGCCGCCCGCAGGCACCAGGCCAGCCAGCACGCAGCCCAGCACCTCCGACGGCAGGTGGAAGAACTCGCTGCGCCCAGGCGCCAGCGAGCCCGCGCCGACTGTGATGGTGCGACCCTCGTCCAGCAGGAAGACGCGGCTCTCCTGCGCCTGCCGGCTGACTACGCGGCCGCGGTGCCACAGCAGACCTGCCTGCACCAGGCACAGCTCGCCCGGCGAGGCCGAGGTGCCGCCCAGCGCCCATGGGCCGTGCGCGGCCGCCGCCGCTTCCTGGATCTCCCGGCTCAGCCTCACGTACTCGTCCCGCCTTTCGCCCACCAGCCCCCAGAGCTGCACGGGGATCACCGCAGGCTGCACGTCCACGAAGGACACCCGTAGCACCAGCGAGGCCCCCGGCGTCGGCAGCCCCGGCGTCGAGCACATCTCTGCCGCGCCGCCCGACCCGCGAAGCCCCCGCGCCGCTGGAAGGAGAGCCCCGCAGACTCGGGCTCGCAGGACACACGGACTGGGAAGGACACCAAGCCGGGCGACCCCGCCGCAACGCCGCCTCCGGGCCTCCCGGACTCGCGCTGACTGGTAAGACCCTGCGGCCCGACCAACCGCCCACGGTTGCGCCCCCGCGCAGGCATTTGTAGCGCGAGGTGGCCCGGCTTCTGGCCGCGGGCGGCGGGCGGACCTGCTTACCTGTGCTGGGGGGCGCAGAAGGGGCCTCGAGGGCCGAGACGTGGCGGGATCCGGACGCCACCTGCCTCTTCTCAGAGCGCCTTCGACTCTGGAGCACGCAGGGAGTCGGCCGGGCCTGGGGCGGCGGCGAGGCCCAGACCACGCAGGGACCTCCTTTTCGGCCGCCCGGCTGAGACCGACGAAGCCCGGCGAGCCCGGCGCGGTGCTAGCCATTGAAGAACCGGGGAGGAGAAACGGAGGCGCCCACCGCACGTTCTGGGTGTTGGGCCGGAATTCTCGGAGGCCCGGCGCTCTCCCGCTGCGGGCCGCGCGGTGGCGCTTGCGCCCCCGGGGCAGGGCGTTGGCTGTGTGCTCTCAGCGTTGTGGCCTCAAGCAGGTCGCTGACCGTCTCTTCTAGGAACCTGTTTGATCGCCTGGATGGATACAGTTGTGATAAGAGTTAAAGTATGAGAGTATATGAAGACTGTTAAATGTTTCTTTCCCTACGATTACCCGGTGTGAGTTTCTTTGCTGTATCGTTTGCCCACTTTGCAGGCGTTTAGTCTTCATTTACGCACGGAGCTAGCACAGAACTGGGCTCAGAGAAGGAGGTCAAGAGTTTTGGAAGAAACATGACTTCCAACGCTTGCTGCATCTGCTATGGCGGAGGGCCTCTTGGCTGGACTGTCGTTCTTTTTCCCACCTAAATCTTACCAAGGTAACCCTTAGGAGACTCTGTTTGTCAACAGGAAGGGGAATGGAAAAGTGCAGGCAAACTAGGCGTAACTCCCAGAATTACTACATTTGTGCTGAAATGTTTGTTCATTGGCGAAGTTAGGCACAGTCCTCGGGGTTTCTCATACTTTTCCACTTCACTTTTTCACATTCTGAAATGTCATCAAATTTAATAATAGATGAAATCAAGACAGTGCTTAATATAACCCTGGCCTGACAGTGTAAATCTCAGTGTCTTCAGTCTATCCAGATTAGAGGTTGCCAGGTGCTTCCAAAGCCTCCCGTGCTTGCTATGCAGTTTCACATTGTGTGGCAGTTGTCTTTGATCACTCTGTCATCCCACCAGCTTGAAAGCGCCTTGTGGCAAGAACTGTTTGTTGCATTCCTGGAATCGAGCAGGGGGCTGAGGCAATAAATACTCGCTGAATGAATATATGAAAGAATGATTTTGATTTCTCTAAAATATTAGACTTTTACCTGATAAACTCATCCTAGAAAACTCAGTTCAATTTTCCAAATTTTCTCTAATGTTTTACAATAATAATGGAAGAAAAATAAACATTTGGTTTAAACACATCTAGCAAGTTCTAGCTCAGATGTGTCTTCCTCATGACTTTACTATTCCCAGGCAGAATTGATTATTCCCCCCTTTTACATGCCTCTATTATATTATCTATCACATCTTGCAATTGTTTCCTTTTGCTCTGTTCTGCCAGAGTGTGAACTTCTTGAAAGCAGGAACTCTTCTCATTTATTTTTGTATTCTCAGTGCCCCACAGAGTGCTGGACTTTTGATTAGCACACAATAATGTTTAGCAACAACAAAAAAGTAGATAATCTGGCACTATATCCTTGATGATGGAAGAAAGGAGTTCATTATAAAATGGTCTTACTGTCATTTGGGATTGTTTGATCCAACATGGAATCGTGATTTCAACTAATCTTCTATTTCAGTTCAAGCTGTATAACGCAGCTCTTACAGAGACCACAGCGTTGTAGACAACAATCTAAGCAAATGACTTCTGTTTCCTGTTTAACTTGCTCCCCACCCTTTTTCTGTAACTCAGAGCCTCTAATCCTCAATGTCAAGGTGTATCGTGTAGCTGATGGGCTGATCGGAGCCATTCCTCACATCCTCCCAGATATTTCCAGTGTCCTGCCTCTGCTGCAACTGGGATAGGTAGCTTTACTTTGCTCTGTCTTGCTCTGCTGCTGGATAGGGATCTTTAAAAAATCGGACCATGGCACTGTGAAGATTAAACTCCTGCTCTATATTTCCCATACTTTATTAAGCAAAATATCTTGAGTTCCATAAAAAATAAAAAAACTTCCATCTTCTATTTTTTTAAATTAGGGAATTCCCTGGCGGTCCAGTGGTTAGGACTCCGCACTTTCACTGCCGAGGGCCCAGGTTTGATCCCTGGCTGGGGAACTAACATCCCACAAGCCATGTGGTGCGGCGAAAAAAATTTTTTTTAATTAAAAAAAAATTCCTTAATAAGACACCAGTAGTCTGAAGAAGTGGTATCAACTGTTATATATGACTTTTATTTACAACCTCAGTGAAGCTTAATAAATTAATGATGATTTCCTAACATGAAAGCACAAAACTTCCCTCCTCTTAGGCTTTGAGGGCCTTGGCCTCAGAAAAAGTGAGAGGGAGTAATCCGATCCTTTTACAAATATTTAAGGGTTAAAAGAGAAAAGGATAAGGTGAGGGATAGAATGTTTCTGAGAGATATTTGGACACTATATTGTGAGTTATTTCAGCATTTTTTTATGGAAAAATGCAGAGAAATTGGGCAAAACATATGAATCATTTATTCTGTGCTATCATATCTGTATATGGAGAACTCTAAGCAGAAACACGTACACTTTAGACTCTGTAGTTTCTAACCACTAATTAGCCCTGTTTAAAGATGCTTACTTAGAAGATTACTGTTCAATAAATATTTTTTTAAAATTATTTAAGTGAGAAATACCCTGTTAAGAGAATGAAAGGACAAGCTAAAAGGAAAGATAGGGAAAAAATACTTGTAAACCACATGTTTGACAAAGGACTTGTATCTGCAGTATATAAAGTACTCTCAAAACTTAACAGTAACACAAAATTGAAAATGGGCAAAAGATATGAAGAGACATTTCACTGAAGAGGATATACAGACGGCAAGAGCAATATGAACAGATGTTCAACATCATTAGCCATTAGGGAAAAACATTAAAACCACAAGCATATATCATGACAACCTAGGATAATGACTAAACTAAAGCAACAGTGATAAATATCAACACCGACCAGAATGTGGAGAAACTGGATCATTCTGATTGCTGGTGGGAATGTAAAATGGTAGGCCACTTTTTAAAAACTAAATATGTACTTACCATATGACCTAGCAATTGCACTCCTGGGCATTTATCCCAGAAAAATGAAAACTAGGTCCATGCAAAAACCTCTACATAAATGTTTATAGCAGCTATATTCCTAATAACACCAACCTGGAAACAACCCGGATGTGCACTGGGTAAATGGTTAAACAAACCATAGTACATCCATGCCATGAGATATGACTCAACAATAACAAGGAAGAGTAATGAACTCTTGACACATGGATCAACTTGGAAGGTTCTCAAGGGAATTATGAGTGAGAAAAAAAAAATCCCCAAAGATCACATACTGTATGAATCAATTTATATACTATTCTTGAATTAACAAAAGTAGTGATAGAGGACAAATTAGTGGTTGCCAGGAGTTAGGGATGAGGGGAGAGGGGATGAGTGGCTATAAAGGGATAGCAAGAGGGCACTGTTCTGTGTCTTGAATATGGTGGTGGTTTATATGAATTTAAGAAGGTAATAAAATTGCATAGAACCAGACACCCACACACACTTGTAAAACTGGTAAAATCTGAATCTGTGGGTTATACCAATGTCATTTTGCTGGTTTTGATTGTATACTACAGTTACTCAAGATTGGAAGATGTTATCATTGGGGAGGACTGGGTGAAAGGTGCATGGGACTTCCCTGGACATTTTTTGCAACTTTATGTGAATCTAAAATGATTTCAAAATGAAGTTTTAAAAAAATTCTATGAAATTCAGATTTCAGTGTCCATAGCTAAAGTTCTATTAGAATATACACACACACACAAATAATTCAAGACTGTGCTATTATACGGGGTCAATTAGAGTAGGAGGAGCAAACCAAGGAAAGTTATTTATCTGTCCTCTTCTTTCCACATCTGAAAATGGGTTTAAGACACAGACCTTATAGGAAAGTTCTGAAGCATGATTTAAGTACAGTTAACATGTGTGCATTGAATAAATACTTGAGATGCAAAAAACCCCATAAAAAGTCCCTGGTTCTCATCGCAGGATGACATGGACAATGTACTTTTCTAAGTTAGTTTTCTCATCTATAAAAATGGAATTATACCTAACTTTATTATGAAGATTAAATGACACAATATAGATAAAGGTCCCATCACAGCCCGCATATAACAAACTAGAGTTATTAGTAGTTAAATAAAATAAAAATTTAAAATACTTTCTTAGTTCTACTAAGTTAAAGGTTAAAAAATCTTAAATTAGATTTTTTTAAAATTAGGTTTACTGAGGCATAATTTACATAGAGTAAAACTCATTTTTTAAATTGTGTAGTTTGATGTTTTGACAAATGTACACAATTACATATTTGTATACAGTGTGCATTTTTATATGATATAAATGCACATCACCACAAATGTACAAATATATAAAGTTGTAAAGGTATACCATCACAGATAAAATATAAAACATTTGTATTATCCAAATAGTTTCCTAATGCTTCTTTGCAGATTACCCCCTCCCTCCATCATGGGCTCAGTTCCTGGCAACCACAGTCCCTGGCAACGTCTGTCCCTCGTAACAACTGTCCCTATCATTTTGCCTTTTCCCAAATTCATATAAATGGAACCATACAGTTTGTAGCCTCTTGTGTCTACCTCCATCATTTAGCATAATGCCTTTAAATTCATCCATGTTGTTTGTATCAATAGTTTATTTTTATGATTGAATAGTTTTTCACTGTATAGACATACATTTATTTGCTAGATAATGGACTTTCAGATTATTTCCAATTTGGGGTGATTATCCATATAACTGTGTAAACATTCATGTACATGTTTTTGTGTTGACGTAAGTCTTCATTTCCCTTGGGTAAATACTAGGAGTAGGATTGCTGGGTCATATAGTAAATGTATGTTAACATTATAAGAAACTGTCAAATTATTTTCCAGAATACCATCATTCTACATTCCCACCAACAACATATAAACTGTTCTGCATCCTCAGCAGCACTGGATATTGTCAGGCTTTTTCATTTTAGCCATTCTTGTCTGTAGTGGTATCTTATTGTGGTTTTAATTTGTAATTTTTAATGTTGTTGAATATTCTTCATGTGTGTCCCTGCCATCATCTGTCTTCCTTGGTAAAGTATCTGATCAACTCCTTTGCCCATTTTTAAAGGTATTGTCACCTTAGTTTTGAGTTGTAACAGTTCTTATATATTCCGGGTACATGTTTTGTTATCAGATACGTGTTCTGTGTATATTTTCTCTCAGTGTATGGCTTGTAATTTTCTTTTTTTTAAATTAGTTATCCATCTTATACATATCAGTGTATACATGTCAATCCCAATCTCCCAGTTAGTCACACTCCCCCACCACCGCTCTCCCCCCTTGGTGTCCATATGTTTGTTCTCTGCATCTGTGTCTCAATTTCTGCCCTGCAAACCGTTCATCTGTACCATTTTTTCTAGGTTCCACATATATGCATTAATATACGATATTTGTTTTTCTCTTTCGGACATACTTCACTCTGTATGACAGTCTCTAGATTCATCCACGTCTCTACAAATGACCCAATTTCATTCCTTTTTATGGCTGAGTAATATTCCATTGTATATATGTACCACATCTTCTTTATCCATTCATCTGTCGATGGGCATTTAGGTTGCTTCCATGACGTGGCTATTGTAAATAGTGCTGCAATGAACATTGGGGTGCATGTGTCTTTTTGAATTATGCTTTTCTCTGGGTATATGCCCAGTAGTGGGATTGCTGAATCATATGGTAATTCTATTTTTAGTTTTTTAAGAAATATCCATACTGTTCTCCATAGTGGCTGTATCAGTTTACATTCCCACCAACAGTGCAAGAGGGTTCCCTTTTTTCCACACCCTCTCCAGCGTTTGTTGTTTGTAGATTTTCTGATGCTGCCCATTCTAACTGCTGTGAGGTGATACCTCATTGTAGTTTTGATTTGCATTCTCTAATAATTAGTGATGTTGAGCAGCTTTTCATGTGCCTCTTGGCCATCTGTATGTCTTCTTTGGAGAAATGTCGATTAAGGTCTTTTTTGGATTGGGTTGTTTGTTTTTTTAATATTGAGCTGCATGAGCTGTTTATATATTTTGGAGATTAATCCTTTGTCCATTGATTCGTGTGCAAATATTTTCTCCCGTTTTGAGGGTTGTCTTTTCGTCTTGTTTATAGTTTCCTTTGCTACACAAAAGCTTTTAAGTTTCATTAGGTCCCACTTGTTTATTTTTGTTTTTATTTCCATGACTCTAGGAAGTGGATCAAAAAAGACCTTGCTGTGATTTATGTCAAAGAGTGTTCTTCCTATGTTTTCCTCTAAGAGGTTTATAATGTCTGGTCTTACATTTAGGTCTCTAATCCATTTTGAGTGTATTTTTGTGTATGGTGTTAGGGAGTGTTCTAATTTCATTCTTTTACACGTAGCTGTCCAGTTTTCCCAGCACCACTTACTGAAGAGACTGTCCTTTCTCCATTGTATATCCTTGCCTCCTTTGTCATAGATTAGTTGACCATAGGTGTGTGGGTTTATCTCTGAGCTTTCTATCCTGCTCCATTGATCTACATTTCTGTTTTTGTGCCAGTACCATATTGTTTGATTACTGTAGCTTTGTAGTATCGTCTGAAGTCAGGGAGTCTGATTCCTCCAGCTCCGTTTTTTTCCGTCAAGACTGCTTTAGCTATTCGAGGCCTTTTGTGTCTCCATACAAATTTTAAGATTTTTTGTTCCAGTTCTGTAAAATATGCCATTGGTAGTTTGATAGGGATTGCACTGAATCTGTAGATTGCTTTGGGTAGTATAGTCATTTTCACAATGTTGATTCTGCTATCTGTTTCTATGAATTTGATTATTCTAGGTATCTCATATAAGTAGAATCATATAATACATGCTAATTTGTGTCTGGCTTATTTCACTCAGCATAAAGTTTTCAAGATTTATCCATGTCATAGTGTGTCTCAGAATTTCCTTCCTTTTTTTTTTTTTTTTTTTTTTTGCGGTACGCGGGCCTCTCTCTGTTGTGGCCTCTCCCGTTGCAGAGCACAGGCTCCGGACGCGCAGGCTCAGCAGCCATGGCTCACGGGCCCAGCCTCTCCACGGCATGTGGGATCTTCCCGGACCGGGGCACGAACCCATGTCCCCTGCATCAGCAGGTGGACTCTCAACCACTGCGCCACTAGGGAAGCCCTTCCTTCCTATTTTAAGGATGAATAATATCCCATTGTATATATATACCACATTTTATTTACCCATTCATACATTCATCTGTCAGTGGACATTTAGATTGTTTCCACCTTTTGTTTATGTGAAAATACTGCTATGAACATTGGTGTACAAATATCTGTTCAAGTCCCTGCTCTCAATTTTTTGGGTTATACCTAGACATGGAACTGTTGGATCATATGATAATTCTATGTTTAATTTTTTGAGGAAACCACATACCATCTTGTATAGCAGTTGTGTCATTTTATTTTTTCACCAGCAATGCACAAGGGTTCCAATTTCCCCACATCTTCACCAACACTTGGTGTTTTTTGTGTTTTTAGTAATAGCCATCCTAATGGGTGTAAAGTGGTGCTCATTGATTTTTTTTGCATCTATATTCCTAAGAGATATTGGTCTGTAGTTTTCTTTTTTATAAATGGGTTTAAGTATTTTGGACTGTAAGTAAACAAATGAGAAGTCAAGGATGTCCTGAGGTTTCCTGGCTGCAGTACGAGGCGTGTAGCACAAGAGAGACTTCTGGAAGAAGAGTACATTGTAAAGGGCGGTGAGAAAGGATTGGAACAAAAACTACTGATTTAATATTGTTAATTTTGAGCTCACAAGGACTGTGGGCCATCCTGGTGGAGAGATAAAGTTGGCAATTGAGAAAACATGAGTAAAGCTGGATAAGTCAGTAAGGACCAGAAACACAGATGATGGTAACATCTACCATCTACTGACTGCCTAGTATGTGTTTGGGAATTACCAGCCCAAGTGTAGTAGCTAAAGTCAGAGAAATGTGTGGCTCCTCCCAGAGAAAGAGTGAATTTTGAGAAGAGGGCCAAGAACAGAACCTTGAAGAACCAAAATTTAAGGACTTGGCAGCAAAGAAACAGCCAATAGAGACTGATGAGGAGAAACAAAAATATAAGTGACAGGAGGGAGTGGTATCATGGTAATCAAAGTAGAATATGATGTCAGAAAAGAAGGGACTAATTTTCCAACGTTTAACTAATGTCAATTTTATTTTCGTCTTTTACCTGTAGCCAGTGAGCATGTCCATCACTGTAACTATTAGTTACCCATCCCTTTTAGTCAGAGCAGAACTGGATTAATAAGGAGAACTGGATTAATAGGGAGTACCCATAAAATAAAATTTATAGCGACAAGGTATAGGTGTTCTTTTTTGCTAATGTATTTCAAGTCTGACATTCTAAATTAAGGTACTTTCTATTTCGATTCTGAAAAGTAAAGATTAACATTTAAAAATCATCTCTAAAATTTGTTATTATCATTTTAACTCAAAAGCACACCAGGACAAAACCACACTAGTACAAAACAAAACCCTTCACAACTCATTAGGCATTTTAAAACATTTATTTTAAAAATCAGAATGATGCACTATATTTACTCACATATATTCCTGTTTGTTACCAGTTATTTTCAGCAAACAGACATCTTTAAGCATCTTCATCTGCTTTTATCAAACCTTCAAAGTGGATCCTGCTGCTGTTGACAATCACAGCAGCCTGTTGGGGGTAAAGTATGGGGAGAGAAAAATAATCACATATTCCTCAGGATTCATAAATAATAAAACACTCGAGTGGGTAAAATGTACATACAAATAGTGATATAATTTTCATATACACTCTAAAATGAATAATATAAACTCATCACATATTTATTAACTGTTAATTGACTAACCAAATATTTTGTATGATTTAAAACTATCAAATTCTAGATTTTTGTAGAATAGCTATTAAACTGATGAATACTTATTTAACATTATAATAATTCCATATGTTTAAAGACACAGGTCTTTTGAAAATGCAGTTAAGCACTGCACATGGTAAAGAATCTCTTGAAATTGAGTGTTACTGACCCGACACAATTATTCTGAAGGTAAGAGGAAAACAACATATGGCTTAATCACGGGTACATAAATGTTTCTTTTTCTTTCCACCCCTAAAAATCTCTGAATTCAACAAATACCTTCTAATTGACTCCTGTGTGAAGTTTCAAAGAGAAACAGAGATGTATTGCGTGACCCTTGCTTGCGAGAGTCCATTTGTATAGGGAGGCAGACAGACATCCACAGAAGAAGCAATGGGAGCATGGAGGTGTTGGAGATGTTCAAGTCTTCAGAGATCATTCTAGATGTTAAAGTAGGACTTCCCCAGTGAAGGTGAAGATGAATGGTGGTAGTGACGGGAGGAGAGCTCGGCGGACAGCACAGAATGAACACTGCCTGGGAAGCAGCCACGTAAAGAGCATCTCCAGAGAAATAAGTGGGGCAATGAATTTGCAAGGTGGTAAGGTGCAGGTACCGAGTAATATGCAAAGCTTAGAAAAATGGGTTGAAGCCAGGTTGAGAGGGTCTTGTATATAGTGTCAAAGATTTTAATTTTTCTTGTGTGTGTGAAGGAGTAATTGAAGGTGAAAGGCAGGGTGACGTGTCCAGGGTTGCCTGAAGGAAGAGAACTCTGCTACTAGGTGAAGGAAGGATTTCCAGCCACATAAAAAGTTTGTATTCTGCTGTAAGGCCTGAATAAAACTTTCCTCATCCTAAAACACAAGGAATTCATTAAATCCAGGAAACAACAAATCCCAATAATTTTTTTCAATCCTATATTTTTTTCACATGACATTCATATAATGGCTCTCTTCAAGTACATGCAAGTTACGATTCTAGAGTTCAGTCACTTCATCTGATAAAGAAATGGACATCAAGAGAAGAGAAGTGAAGGGACTTGATCATAGTTATACTACTTTATCAGGAGGAGAACCCAAAATAGGATAAAGGTCTTGAGAATGCATGTTCAGCCTTTCCTCCACATTACCTGGCATTCAATGATAATATATATTTGTTTGGTAATCATTTTTAAAGAGGTCTGATTTAATTGGGGAGAAGAGAATCAAATATTTTCACCTTCAATGTTTTTAACCACCAAGTATTAAACATTTTTCCAATGGAGGTCCTGAGGGAATCTGTTTTCATTAACAGAAAAGGATATGTATAACTATTTCAATTGTACATAAATGGCTATACTTAAAAATTTGAAGATGACAGAAAAGTAATTTTTTTTACACTTAAAACCTCCCTGAATTTGTTTCCTTCCTTTTTTTCTTGGCAAAGTGAAAGAAATTTCAGACTAGTCTTATGATAGGTACAGATCTTAAAATAATGAAGCCAAAATTAATTGATTCACATCATATGTAACTTTTGTTGAGTACCTAATAGCAAAGAAATGCTACTAATGAGAGTAGAGATTTATATAAAAACAAGACAGTCCTACCTCTAGTGGCTTATAATTAAATAGGATTTGGAGCACTTGATAAAGACACATTATTCTTCACTAAAAGTGAATTTAAGAAATGTTATCTCTTTATTTAGATAGATATGCTAATTCACTTATACATATAAAAAACAAAGGACTGTATATAATTAAAAATAAGAACATGTATATTTTTCAGTGAGAAAAAAAAATCATTTGTGAAGAGAAAAAATGGGGAAGCTAAGCAAAGGAAGCTCAGAGGTTAAGTATTATCAATACTGAGCTGAAGATAAATACCACCAACAGTTGTATTATAAGAAAGTGGGCTGAAATGGCTGTCTTTCAGTATGGACACAAAATTACTGAAATTTTATTTCTTTTTACTTACTGTGGGTTATTTGGGAGAGGAACAAGATGATTTCAAGTTGGTAAAATAAAGCGAAGTTCCAAGATACATTAATGAAAATGATTTCACTGGAAAAGTATAACTGTGATAGGATATATGTGTTGGATCTACAGGATTTGGTCAGATTCTGGAGGGTCTCTATGTTTTAGCTAAAGTATGGTGACTCCATTCTAAAATGTATGCTAAAGGCAATTCAAATTCATTTAACATGTCTAAGACAGGAAATGCCATAAAGAAAAAATCTGTTTTTGGAAGATTCAATAGCACTGGGCTGGGATGTTGTGAAGATAACATAAGGCATTTACTTGGTACCTAATCAGGGTACAATAACTGTCAGTTGTAATAATAAGTAAGAGATCTGTATCTTTATCCTGGCTCTGCTACTAAGTAAGTTATGAGCATGAACAACTCTACTTCTCTAGGCCTCTGTTTCCTAACTTAGACAATGGAAGAATTAAACCAGACCATCCTAAGGAGTCATTTCCAGTTAAAAAAAACCGATTATTCATGTTGAATCCAGACACCAAGGAATAGTCTCACTATGTAAGCAATGTTTTTACCTCAAGCCCCTCAAAGAATAAAGCTAAATAAAGTTTTTCAGGGTCCAGTTTGCATATAATTATTTTGATCCAATATTTACTTGATTTAAAAATGTATAAAATACACACAAAAAACAAAGTTTCCTAAAGCGGTTCTAATACAGAACACTTGAGAACCTAAGTACATAATATTATTTTAAATATATTTAACAACTCAATTCATACAGACTGACAAATGCAATGGAAAAGTAGACCACCGAAAGATTTTAAGAGATTAAACTTCACATTCTGTAAATTCTACAAAAACAATAAACCACTGCATATTAGTACATCACATTAAAATATATTTTAAAGCATACTTCCCCTCTTAAATGGCAGTGATTATACATCAGTGCAACCACAGGGTACTTGTAAACTTTTTTCTGTTCCACATCATTCATGCCCATGATAAATCCTGTTTGCTCAGCTCCACGGTCTTTCTTGGGTCTGAGCTTTTGGGGTTTTCCTATTTTGACAGTTACAGCCTCTACCCATAACTGTAGCCATCCATCCAGAAATGCACACTGTCTGAGGTTGCGGGGAACAGGTGGTATAGAGGTGAATCTGAAGAAATCTCTCACCTTTCTAAGAAAAGGGATGTGATTTAGTGATTGGAGACAAAACTGTACACCATAAGCAGTTTATACTTATCACTTTTTAGGCAGGAGGCTTTGTCAAATTGAATAAGACTCAGGCTAGAGACAGCTTTAGTGTGATTTCTGAGTTCTCTCTCTCTAGGACCCTAAGCGTTAGGGAAGGGGAGATTAAGAAAGGATTTATGTCAACTGACTTCATCTTAGCTTTGCTGTTAACGTGCCACTGAGAGGCTGATGGTAACAGATGTTTCTTTACTACAAGGACCTGTCCACTCGAGCTTTAATCAAATAAACTGCGTTTTTCATATATTGAGATTCTTGAGAGCTAGTGACAAATTCAAGCTGGAATGGGATATGTCACAAAGCAAAGACTCTTTTCTGTTTTCATCAAGATGTGGTCGGTGGCTGTCAGGAAGTCCTTAGCCTGTGTGCCGGCGAGTTAACCAGTGAACACAGATCAACTAACGACAGGGCACTGACGGAAAACGGCTTCTTCCCTTGAGATCCAAACATCATCTCAACTTGATTCTTTTTCATCCTCCTGGCAAGAAAAGGTACATCAACTTCCTTCAACACTAGGGAAATCTCAAAATGTTTATTCATTCACCTCCCTTTAATTTAAAGTATGCACACTTTAACGGCAACAGAAAAGTGAATTATCAAATTTCAGTCGTAAATACTGACACGACAGGTTAAATATGTTCCGTGGTCATTATGTACGTATGTATTTTTCCACATTACTGTTGTCTGCTTCAGGTCTAAGATGCTGTCTCCCTTCTGGCATTTCCTCCTCTAAGCAAGCTCTTCAGCATAGAATAGCAGCTCGAAGGTCGAATCTTCTTGCTCAAGGTAAGTGGTCGGGATTTGACTCTTCCTTAGAAAACACTGGGCTGGGTCTCATTGGGAGGCCTTGTGTGATCCAATCAGATTGCTTTTGAACAAAAAGAGGAGTCAAAGAGAACTTGGGTTTCCAGATAAAAATAAAGTGCTGCCCCCTATAAATCACAGTCTCTGTGGAGTAAGGTGTCTTCCTAAAGAGGTAGAAATAATAGGGGGTGTATGTTGCAGATGCCCGCATTTCAATGATAATGAACACTGTATCTTTAAGGGCTGCATCTTTAAGGGCTTAAAATGGACTGACTCCACTCATCTCTCTGATTTTTTCATAAGTAAGCCAGAACACCAGTGACCAAGGGGTCTGAAAGATTAATCAAAGAAGTTAGTGCATATTTCAAAGCAATTATAAATCTTCTACACATATGCATACACATCTTTGAATGATGAACTCATTTTGAATCCACTTAGGCTGAAAACAAGTATTTTGGTATTTCACCTTTGTAGAGCACCTTATAATTTACCAAGCATTTTCATGTCTTATTTCTCACAGATTTCTCTGAACCATTTACAATGGAAAGGAAAGGTACTGATATCCCTATTTTACAGATGAGGACACTAAGACTTAGCAATCAGATGCCTGTTAGCACGTTGTGGAGCTAGACCATGGGCTTCTGGCTTCCATTCCAGGGTTCCTTTTACTGACTGTTACTGGATAAAAGGCTAGGGCTCAGCGTGCCTGAGTTCTAGGCTGGGCTCCTCGCCTCTACGTGTAGTTCACATGTGGAGCATGACAAGGGGGCACTTAAGAACTTGAAAGTGAAGATGAAAGATTATCCTTTGAGAGCTAGGTCATAAAACCAACACCTGGTGTATCACCTAATAAATATAAAAATTCACATTAAATGGAGAAAAGGGCTTTTAACTCAGAAAGAACTGACTATGAAGGTGTAACTGTGCCAAAAGGAATTATAAGGGAATGAGGATTATTCAATAACAGAAGATAAAAACGCTAAAGACACAGAGGGAAAATCACAGAGGAAACACTGGAAGCAGCCATCAGAGAAAGTGTGTTTCGGATCCAGTTCTCATCTGGTTTGGTTGATAGGTTATGCATAATATTGATCAGAGAGGAACTCTGATCACATTAGAGTGGAGAAATAAGCTTAAGCAATTAGAATGTAAAATGTATTTGGTTAGAAAGTTTGTAAAGCGATATTTATGTCATTCGTGTTTGGAAATATTGAGCAAGTTATACTGGTAGACTGAGAATATAATAGTGGATTTAGGAGAAGACATCTTAGTGAAATGTACGAAGACACAGACAAAATAAAGAAGTTGTGACGAAACCAGTCTTGTGACAATAAAAATGAAGTGAGCCAAGGATATGACTGCAATTGGATCTAGAAGCAGAGGTCTTAGTTAAGAATGGACTAGGCAATCATTCCTACTTGCTCTGGTAATCAGACTTCTTCATAGCACCCAAACTATATGCAAATGAAATAAATATTCATCAGGGATTGAGCAAAGCGAGGTCATATTTTCTCTAACTAGTGGAAGGAACTGGGATTGGGTTTAGCTGGGTTTTGAAGAGGAGTTAGAGGAAGATCATGTAGCCAAGTAGCACGCATAGTATATAAACGGGATATACTGAGACTCTTCGTAGACGCGCGTGTGGCCAGTACATGCTTTTACTTGTTTTTTCCTCACTGGCATAGTTGCACCACCGAAAATAATCCAAGTGTATGTGAACCCACGTTGTCGTAACTGCTGGAAAAAAAAAGTTTTTCTCCATTCCTATTACTGTGGGGCTCAACACATAAGTGCTCTTGGGTGTATCTTTTTCAATATTAAGTTCACAAATAAGCTTTTCCTGTTATTGTTCTGTGTTCAGCAAGCAACCTTCTGATTATAACTTGGCTCCCATATAGCTTGAAGTTAGCTGTCCAGAGGACTTCAGCATCTGGATCACTGGCCAAGTGTATTGCTCAGTGTGGCTGAGCCAACGTTGTGGTCCAGTCATCGGTTTCAACGAGCTGGGCTGAAGGGCATCTGTATGTGCAAGGCCAGTTTACTCGGAAGTGCTCAGGAGTTAGGCTTCTAAGCTCAGGGTTCTGCACTGTGATAGATCAACAAGGCAGTGCCACCCTAGTCATCTGTGGTGGTAATCCAGCCTGTCTCTGGTAACATTTCTCCATCACCACGACCTGTCTCTTTTCTTTTAAAACTTCTATAATGAGCTGTAGGATCTTGAGAAATTCAGTATACTGTCTTAGTTAGGAGCATGGGTTTAGTTAGAGTTGAACAAACTTGCAGTTAATTCCCAGCTCAGCCATATACTAGCTACATGAACTTGAGTGAGCTTCTTATATACCCTGAGCCATGTTTTTCTAATCTGAAAAAGGAGGATAACCCCACCTATTCTACTAGGTTCTTGTAAGACTTAAAAAAATAATTAATGTGTGCAAAGAGCTTAGCACAGAGCTTGTCATATATTAAGCACTCATTTTTGGGGTCATGTATACTTCGTGAGTCTCACGTATAAAGAGAATGGGTCAGATCAGCTGGTCTCAGCGCTCCTTTGTACGTGATATTCTCCCTGCCCCTCACTTCTCCTGACCGATTTTGTTTTTCATCAGTGGTCTCCCCCGTCCTCATAGTCTCTCACACTAGAAACATCAAAGTCCCATTTCCTTCTCTCTCTCCCTCCCTTTCCCCATCTGATCATTTACTAAGTCTTGTGGAGTCAAGCACAAATGTTCCTGGAATCCATCTCCTCTCCATTTCTACAATCATCTCCTGGCTAGACCACTGCCGAAACGCCCTTTCTTGCGTTCTAGCTTTCAGTGTAGCTTTGACATTGCTGCCACAGTAGTCTTGTCCCCAAGCAAATCTTAGCACATGGCTTCCATGTTCAAACAGATGCTTGCTACCTGCAGAGTTTCACCTAAACTATTGAACTTGCCCCCCAAGATCTTTCTCAGCCTGGTCCCTAAGTGCTCCTCTAGCGTTCCCTCCCACCACCTGCCCGCTGAGGACCTACTGTCCAGCCGCACGGAATTTTCTGCAGTTCACCAGACATGACTTGGTGCCCCTGCTCATGTGGCCCCCTCATGCTTTTCTTGACCTACTGATCAAGAAAACACCTACTGATCCTTCAAAGCTCAGATCAAATATCACCTCTGGGAAGCCTTCTGGGACTTCCCAAAGAGTTCAAGCCATTTTACTCCACTACCTGCGTTCTCCTCTTTTGTTCACAGCACTGGTAGCCTCTTTAGTCAGACTATGTCCTCTGGAGTCAGACTGCCTGGGTTTGAGTCCCTGCCTCCACAGTTACTAACCACCCGGACCGGTCAAGTTATTCAGACACTTTACGCTATTGTTTCCTCCTCTATAGAAGAGAGAGATGATAGTAACCTACTAAATAGATAGTTGGGAGAATTCAGTGAGTTAATCTGAGAGCATGGTTAGCATAGCACTGGCCATATACCAAGTGATTTAGTAATATTAGCTTCATAATTTCTGTAATTTTAACTACTTACGTGTCTATCTTCTCCCATCACATTGTACGCTCCTCTAGCGCAAAAAAAAAAAAAAATAAACATCTTATTTCTTGGTGTTACCAGCACTTGTAATAGTGCCTGGTTCATGCAGGCCAAGTCAATATCTTCCTTTCCATTAAACAGCCACAGATTTGAGATAACTTCAAGGTACAATCAAGACAATCAAAATTGTATTTCACAACTTAGGTATGCTTTTGTATCAGATATTGCCAAGGGCTTTGGCTATTAATTTCATGTTAATAGATAGATACCTACTACCCTTGGTGCTGTCATTTATCCCCAAAGCTTCAGTTATTATCTGTGTGTAGACAGTGCTCCAATCTCTATCTCCATCCTCATGATTCTAAGATCCAGGCCAATATATTAAGCTAGTCATCTAGACGTCTCTTCTTAGATGACCTATGAGTATCCCAAACTTACCATATCCAAACTAAACTTGTCATTCTACCACAAAATCTTCTTCCCTGCAAATGGTCCCCATTTTAGGAAATTATATCACTGTTTGCTCAGGGCAGGAATCTGGGAATGAAGCCCGACTTTTCCTTGCCTTCTCCAACCATTTCCCCATCCAGTCATGTTCTTTTTTAGCTCCTTTCTAAATATTTTAAAATTCTATCTTCTTCTGTCCCCATTGCTATATTCCAGTCCAAGTTATCATTACCTGTCATCTGTCACTACTCCTGGTCTTTCCTCAACCCGCATGGCAGCCAGAATGGTCTTGCTACAAGTGCACACGTCATCAAGCCAATGCCCCTCACTCTCAGGGGTCCTGTGGCCCCTCCTGATCTGGCCCCTGCCTGTCTCTGGCCTCACCCTGTGCTGCTCTCCTCCACGTCTCCGTGCCCTGGACAGCTGGGTTTTCTTCAGTTCTTTGAACGTGTCATATTCTTTGTCCACTCCATCTAGTTCCTCCATCTAGAATGTTCTTTTCTGCCCTTTTGACCTGGCAAAGTCCTACTCATTCTTCACATCTCAATTCAGAAGTCCATTCTCCAAGGAGGTTTTCTTAATCTCCCAGGCTAGGCTGTCCTTACTTGCTATATATATTCTGATAGCACCAGGGATCCCCACCCCATGCCCCCGACTCTTCCACTCATTGCTGCTGGTTTCTTACTCAGTGTTTGTCCTGACCTAGACTGGAAGCTCCTGACCTAGACTGGAAGCTCCAGCACTGGATCAGGGGCTGAGACTCTTAGGTTCATCCCAAAGCCAGGCATTGAGTACAGGGCTTTGCATGGAGTAGGTGCTCAGTTAATATTATTATATCATATTGTGTAAAGTATTGATTGTTTGAATTTCTAAACCCATAACTCATCCATTCTTTCAAATATGTTCAAACTTACCAAATACTTGAGTACCTTGTTTTTATTATATTTGTTATGTTACTTCCATAAGTCTATCTAATTCTACATCTTAGTTCACTTCAATAAAAAATAGCATCTAGACCAAATAAAAATTATATAATGTTTTCTTCCTAAGCAGAGCTTTGTGGTGATAAGTATTAATGGGTAATGCAACATTTATCATCAAAGTAACTAATTTTGTTTGAAACAGTAACATTTTGATAGGAATGGTCTCTAGTAATGAAATCTGTATACCTGTCTCAAAGTATAATATTTTGGCTAAATAGCAAAAGGCTTTACATTTCAGAACAATCTATCTACTGGCTTTCCAACAACATAATATCAACCTATTCATTTCTGATGTAACTGAATTATTTTACCTTAATCTACCAAGGGACTTGGAGGTAAAAGAAAATGAAAAGAGATGTAGAAAAGAAAGAAAGAACCATGATTGGGGGCAGAACCATGCCAAAAGCCAGAAGAGAAAAGGATAATATTTAGAAAGGAAAAGTGATTTAAGAATCAATATAAAGAAAACAAAAACAAAGGCAGGAAAAACCTAACTTTACCATTCGCAGCCAGGAGGGTAAAAAGCCTTTATAGAGACTCATGAATCCTTCTCCTTGAACAGCCTGAATCAAGCAGTCAGTTGATGATTTATACAGAAGGCCCCTAAAAAGGAAAGAAGACAATTTTGTTAAATTTCTTATGTGTAAATAGATGTATAAATAGAATGTTTAAATGGTCTAAGAAAAGTTACTTAACTATTTTCTGCTAGCTTAGAAAAAATAATATTGGTGGTTCTTTATATAGAGAGCACCTCTTTCGGGTTTAAAGATATTTTCAAGGTTGAGTTTCCTGATTCACCCCATCCTTGGTCTGATAACTTAGAATTCACTCCACCCGATCTCTTCCAGAGAGAACATACTGTTTTATATCAGGTCAAATTACCCATGTTACCTCTAAGTCATAACCTTCTGAAGGAAGTGCTCTGGAAATTCTCAGCAGAGTATATTTTCAAAAACTCTTTGAAAACAACAAGGTCATAATGAACACCTTGTGTCTAAATAACACGATGGGTAAATTAGCTTATTTCCCCAAAAGCACAGTACTTTTCCATCAGACACAAAGCAGGTAACTGCATAAAAACAACTTCCCGGTTGAACACATGTAAACACAAAAATACATTTCCATCAAGAATAAATACAGGGAAGGGTCTTTAAAGAACAATATTATTACAGACATTCAGATCCATGGATACTGAAGACTTTCTGTCTACCTTCCTTGTTTATCTCGCGGTTGGTTCATTATTCGGCTTTTGATGACATCAGCGGGTGTTCCCAGAATAGAAGCTACCAGTCCAGAACATAAACTATAGATACAAATAAATGAAATCGAAAGATAATATGTAGCAGTTTCTAAATTTTAAGGAAAGGAAGGGGATTTGATATTTAGAAAGAATGGAATAATAAATCTAGTACTATAATATTCTTCGTAATAATGCTGTTTTAGCTTAAAATCAATGATAAATTAATTCATTAAAGAGGTAGAAAAAAAGAAGAATCTCCAGTCAACAAATATACGTTGAACATCTGCTGTAGGCAGGCACTCTTGTAGGCAGTAAACAGGACAGATAAGATCCTGGCACTTACTCAAGGCACTTACTTGGGAGAGGCAGAGGAGAAATGAATAATTTCAGATGTGGTTAGTGCTATGAAAAAAATAAAATGAGATCATGTGATAGGGAGTAACCGGGTGACAGGCAGTCATGGAAAGGCTCGTGGGTGACGGCAGGTCTCGACATAGATGCTTCCTTCTCACCAGCTAGATGAGAGACTAAAGAAGCAGGCAGAGAAGGCTAATTTAAGGAGTTTGATTTATTCTCGATGCGAAGGGAAGTCATTGAAAGGATCGTTAAGTGGGGGAATCACATAATTTGGTTCATAATTACCCCCTCTTTTTTTTTTGTTTTTTTTGTTTTTTTTTGGCGGTACGCGGGCCTCTCACTGTTGTGGCGTCTCCCGTTGCGGAGCACAGGCTCCGGACGCGCAGGCTCAGCGGCCATGGCTCACGGGCCCAGCCGCTCCGCGGCATGTGGGATCTTCCCGGACCGGGGCACGAATCCGCGTCCCCTGCATCGGCAGGCGGACTCTCAACCACTGCGCCACCAGGGAAGCCCCATAATTACCCCCTCTTGAGAAAGGCTTCTGCTCAGTTACTCAAGACAGACAAAATGGATGTGGTCAACCCACTGCAGAGTAAATCAAGATTCTGTAAATGAGTGACTGAACAGTTCAGAGACCACCATCAGTCCCTTATGAGTGTGGGCAGGAGCGAGGCAATACAGGAACATTATCGACATCCCGTAACCCGAGGACCCATTAACTGCTGTAAACTTTTCCAGGAGAAACACAGATGACGAGAAGGGGGAGTGGCTATCCTGAATCACAGGAAATGGAAGGCCCAGGACCCAGGAGGTGGCAGCTAAGTCCACAGACTGGGATCAGGGGGGTCAGACTGGGCTAATGGAAAGCTAGAAAGAAAAACTGTAGAAAACTTTTATGTCCTTCTGGAACATCAGGTACCTCCCAGAGATAAGGATCCCCGAGCTCCATGCCAAGCAAGGCCTCTGAAGTGTCTGAAGGCTCTGTGGCAGGCGGCTGAAGCTGCGTTAGGAATCGCCACACTCTGTTGCTCTAACCTGCTGCAGCAGGAAGTCCCCAAGCTCTTTATGACTCTTGCAGCTCAGAACTGATTGTTCAAAGTAGAAACTCACTTTAGGAATTCTTGAATTCAAGAGAAGGAGCCCATATGACCTATTTACATCTTCCAGCAAATGACCCGACCGTGCATGTAACTTTTCTTGGGCCTTTGTCCACATGACAGGCATTGCCTACGTGGAAAGAACTTACTGTTTCACCATATATATCCCAGGAGGTGTAGACTGCTGCTCTTTTAACATTCTTTCCTATTTGTTCAGATACTTTGCAAGTCCAAGTTTAATATCATTTATTTTAATATACCTTCACGTTTTTACATAGAAATGTCTCCAACTAACACAAAATTCACCTACGTTCTAAAACTTAGGTCTACTAGAAACAGCATACAAGATCAATCAAGAGGTAAGGAAGAACAAAGAAACAGGATAGAAAAAGGTACACAATTTCCCCCTCTTGGCTCAAAAGACTGGAGGGAAACGCTACAATTTTACTCATCCATTTGCTTCAGAGAGGCTGGGTGCCAGCTCTGCTTCACACATAAGAGCCAAGAGGAGAAACGACTTCTACCAGAGTGTTAATATTATTAATAAATTCTATTTTTTTTTTTTTTTTTTGCTGTACGCGGGCCTCTCACTGTTGTGGCCTCTCCCGTTGCGGAGCACAGGCTCCGGACGCGCAGGCTCAGCGGCCATGGCTCACGGGCCCAGCCGCTCCGCGGCATGCGGGATCCTCCCAGACCGGGGCACGAACCCGCGTCCCCTGCATCGGCAGGCGGACTCCCAACCACTGCGCCACCAGGGAAGCCCGTATAAATTCTATTTTTTAAATGTAGGTAGCCCTCATTAATTAGTAGTCACTAACTAATTAATTTACTATTAAAGGATTTATTTTTACCTGTATAATAACCACATCAAGAACGCCCTTTGGCAACTGTCGCCCCATGTGGCACACAGAGACCTTAGGGGCAGCTGCCAGTGGTCTGCCTCATCCCCTTCTTATCAAATTGTTTTGAGGAGGTAGTGTGATCTGGCTAGGCTCCTTTAAAAAAAAAATATTGAAAGAGAGCAAACAGTATATTAAGGTGGTCAAAATGAGAAGAGAGAGGAGTAAAAGGAACGTCAGTTTCATCAAGCTACTTGGCATGAACATTGCTGCTTTTTGCTATTGACCTTTATCACTCCTTGCTAGTAACACCCCAAAATGAGGCCCAGGACATGGCTAAAGTGATAATGGACCGAGAGTGATTGGGTAAGTCTTCTATTCTCTCTAGGAGACCAGATGGCCATCTGCAAGGCTAGTTTGTAACAGTCCATCAGCACTCATGCTCATCTGTGATCATCACACAGTGTAAGCTAACCTTTTGCACAGTTTTACCTCTCAGTAGGCTCGTGATCTAAAAAGAGGGAAGAGGGAATTTTTCTGGCTTTTCTGTTCTGTATAATTGCCTGAATTAATTCAACACCCCAGCTTTCTGCTGCGTCCCGTAGTAACGTACTTTGCCACCTGCCTCCCCACCTCCCTAAAATCCTAGCCACAGTCTTCTGCTGCTCCTCCCTCGCCCCAGAACTTCATTTTACTTACACTATTGTTTTTAATTGTGGTAAAATATACATAATGTACAATTTACCGTTTTAGCCATTTCTGAGCACATAGTTCAGTGCTTGCGCCACTTTTACTCCTCTTCTTCGTACCAGATTCCTCTCCCTCAGATGCTGACGGCTCGTATCAATCTCTCGACTGCACGGCTGCAATCCCCTTCGAACCTCCACGATCGCTCATTTTACCCCGTGACACAGCCTGCAGAACTTCCAGATCGCACAGCACTGTTTACCTACTTAGCTGTGAGTCTGTGGTTAGTGACTTTCAAGCTGCCTCACGTACCCACAGACTCCTACCAACCCAGTTAAAAACCCGATCCAGCGTGTGGAGCTCAAGAAGGAGCCAAGTACCAGTCACCCCATTTTCTTAAAACCTGACTTAGAGAACAGTAAGACGAAGTTATTTCAGATTAGGGCTGGAACACAGTGATGAGAAATCCTATGTCTTTCCAAAAAAGACAGATCCATTAGGTGGAGTTGGGTCCGTTAGGCAGATTTACACCTGCTGGGAAATTCTTGAATCTTAAGTTAGAAGTGTGGCATTTTGAAGACCATTTGGGTAGAAAGACAATGAAAAAGAAACAAGAGGTAACATCACTGTGGGACTGTTAGAACTGAATATCCTGCTCCGAGAATAGATCATGACACTGAACAGACAAGCCTCTTGAAAGACAAGAGTATCTCTCAAGATGATATGGGTAGAATGATTGACTGGGTAGAAACTGGGGAAGAGTCTCACAAGCAGAGCGAACAGCATGGACAAAGATAGTGAAGGGAAGAATGTAAGGGTGGGTACAGATATCCTAAGGATGTTTATAGGACAGAGGCCTAAAATCCTCAGTCTTCTCTGTGAAAGAGGTGGCTGGACGACTGGCTACAGAAAATATGGTGTCGCTTGTGAACACACCTAGAGGAAAGTTTGGAATGTGAAAGAAAGCTGAGCAAAGACAGAAAGATTGCCCTAGCGGCACTAAAGATAACACTTTAAAAGAGGAAGAAAAAAAAAAAAAAAGAGGAAGAACGAAGAAAAACTACTCTAGGAATATTAAGCTGACCCTGAAATTTGGAACCGTTTATATCTATGTCTATTTGTATCTCCAGATATCACTAATTTGGCACTTCTCACATACTTTCAGGGTTGTCTAAATAGCATAAAGGGTCTAGAATTTGGAAACAGGATCAGAAGCTAAATAGAATCATAAGGACCCTCGACATCTATAAAGTTAACTCTCTCTAATGGATAATTTGAACTTGTGTTGCAAAGAATTTAAGCTGTTTCTCTTTCCTAGGATGCTCTTCTTTATCGTGTCTCTGTCCGTCACAAGCCACAGCCCTTCAAAACACTTATCTAATTCTGTCTCCTTCGTAGGCCCTTCTGAGCGGTTATTTTTTCTCTCTGCACCTCCCACCCCAACTCTACAGTAACTAGTTTCTTTCTTTTAGCACTTACTGTACAGTCTTTTTACACTAGTCTTGTTTTTTTCCCCTTGGTACACTCCCTGGGAAGGAGTGTGGTTTACCTTTTGTATCCACTGCAGGGCCTTGCACAGTGCCTTTAACCTAAACGATGCTCAGATATACCCGTTGAATTGAGTTGGAGAATCAGTTATCAGAATCTGACCCTGGGATGGCCCCATCAAGGTGCAAATATTTGGGGAGGTTTAACCTGAAGCATTCTGCAACTCTGCCCCTCCCTTCCCCATTTTAACTGCAATAAACTTTTAAGAAAATTGCTCTTTATAAATGTACTATTGCCTTTCTTTAAGGGTGATATCAGTAGCTTCTCAATCGAAAGAGACAAAAGTTAGAATTTATGCCAAATATGGAAGAAAGGGTGAGATAGGAAAAAATAGAAAGAGACAAACTAAAACAGTCTTACCTTGATAAGCCATGAGTCATGATATTGTCCTCCAGTGGTGTATTCAAAACCAAGTAGTGTTTCACTGTATCGTAAGTGGTTAAATCTGGCAATACATAGAAAAAGAAAGCTTAAATATCATTCATTCAACAATGAATGTCTTTTGTGTCAAGAATGCGCTAAGAATGGGGCGGGAATGTGTAGAAGGATGAAAGATCCCATTCTTGTTCTCAAGCAGAGGAAAGCAGATGGAGGGGGAGGAAAAGAGGAAGAGAGACAGACACCCAATTATATCATTTGAACATCTGAATCCAGCTCTGCTTAGTCAGTTCAACCCCTGCACTTTTCAGTGTTGGAGCTGATGAATTCCTTTTTTTAGCCTAAGTTAGGTTGAGTTGAGATTCCGTCACTTTAAACAAAAGGTCCTGGTCATTATTCTACATTAAGTTTTGTATACTTTTTTCCTAATGACAATGAAGAGCTGTTGAAGGGTTTTAAACAGGGGAGGGATAGATCCCAATACTGGAGTTTTGTAAAGATTACATACACCAAAGTACAGAGAAGGGAATTGGAAAGAGGTAAGAATGGGTAGATGCATTTTATCATTCACCAGATATCTGAGCACCTGCTGTGTGGTAGGCGCTATTCTAGGCTCTGGGGAAAGAGCCGTGGACAAAATGAACAAAATCCCCATTCTTTGTTGGAGGCTGAGACAATAAACAAGTAAGTAAACACATGGCATTTCGGATGGTAGTGACTGCTCTGAAGACAAGGCAAGGAGAGGGGACAGCGAGCGTGTGAGGGTGGGGAAGGTTGGTGTATGTGAATTTAAATAGGGTGATCAGGGAAGACCTCGCTATAATATTTGAGCAGATACCTTAAGGAAGCTTGAGAAAGTACACTTTGTAGATATCTATGACAAAGCGTCCCGGGCAGAGCCACAGCGTGTGTTATAGCCCTGAGGCAAAGTCAGCTTTGTATGTTAGAAGAACAGCAAGAACACTAGTTTAACAGGAGCAGAGGCAGCAAGAGTTGGAGAAGGGGATGATTTGAGCAAAGGAGTGACTGACCGGGGCCACGATTTACAAGATCACTCTGGCTGCTCTGTTAAGAGTAGACTATCGGGAGACAAGGCAGATCAGATATGAGGCTGTCGCGGTTCTTCTGGTAAGAAATGATGGCGGCTTGGATAAGAAATGATGGCGGCTTGGATAAGAATGACAGCGGCTTGGATAAGAAATGATGGCGGCTTGGATAAAGGCGTTGTGGAGTGCTGGTCAGAGTTCGGGTGTTTTGAAGACAGAATCAACAGGATCAACAGGGATTGGCCAGCAGATTGAATATGGAGGGAAGGAAAGGAAGCAAAAATGACGGCAAGGTTTTGAGCTTGAACAATTTGAAGGACACAGCTGCCATTTATGCAGATGGGAAAATGAGAATGGACTAATTTAAATGTTTTAAGGTAAGATGAGAGGCCCCAGTGATCCTGATTAGAAAAATTTCAGATGCACAGTGGGACAAAATGGCTGTGGGGTGTATGTGGGGAGACTAGTTAGGAGACATTTGTAGTGGTCCAGTAGGAGGAGATCAATACTACTTGGACAGAGCAGTGGCTCCAGGGATGAAGGGAAGTGGATGAACTTGAGATATGTATGCAAGACAGAACTGGCTGGATTTGGTGACTGGTTGGCTGTAAGGAGCAAGGGAAAGCAAAGAGATCAAAATCAGGCCCAGGTTTCTGGGTTGTTCAACTAAAAAGATGATGATATCATATTTTGAGATTGGGAAGAACAGAGAAGGAAGTGATTTAGTAAATGAGCTTGGGTTGGACACATTCAAAGTGATATATTTAAGATAAGCTGGAACTTGAAAGAGAAATCTGGGCTGCAGTAGATTTTGAAGCAATAAATTGAGAACGACAATCTGAAAGGTTTTCTGAAAACCAAAATATCCACCAATATGATGCAGCAGACATCAATGGACTGAAATAGCAGTATATAAAATAGATTTACTCCCTTTGATGTTTGAGTGATATGTTACTATACCTCTCAAAAATGCTATTTATCAGGTTCTTAGAATCATATAATTTTGGTCTTAGGAGTCTTTCATCCATTGATTCATTCACTAAATGTTTGTTGATTATGTACGAGGGACTGGGGAAATGAAGAAAAATGAAACATAGTCCTTGCCTTCAGGGGGCTCAAAATCTAGAGGAGGAGATAGACACATAGTAGAAAGCAATGAAATGAGGTAAAACCGGTAACAGAGATAAGCACGGGGAACTATGGAAACATATAAAGGGCATCTAACACACCGTGACCTGGGAGGGGCGGCTGCAGGAGGTCTGGGTAAAGTACACGGGTGGGGAAGACACCTCAGCTATGTATGAAACGATCTGCAGAAGAAAACTAAACAGAAGAAGAGGGATGAGGACAGAGAGTACAGAGGTGAGGAAGAGTCTGGTGTGTGCGGGCAGTGGAACATTTTAGCTCTGGACTCTGCTTCCCTCTCTGCTCCAGAGTCAATGAATTGCTCAACCCCAGAAGACACAGGTTGGATTATACAGGCCTGCTGTGTTATGTTATGAAATTTCCACTTTATTCTCTGAGTGATAAGAAGCCAGTGAAGGGTTTTAAAGATACCAATAACATGTTCAGATCTGTATTTTAGATAAAGCTCGATGGATACTGGGTACAAATTTGAGGGCAGAGGAAGAGACCAGTTAGAGGGCTGTGGCAGTGGTCTAGTTGTGTTTTGATGGTTACTACTGTAAAAACAGTCATTTTAAGGATACTAAGGTAGTAGACATGAGGGGGGAAACTTTCTTTTAATTGAAATATAGTTAATGTATAATGTTATGGTTATTCCAGGTGTACTACATAGTGATCTGACATGTGCATACATTATAAAAAGGTCACCACAATAAGTCTAGTAACCATCCGTCCCCATACAAAGTTATCACAATATTACTGTAATAGTTCCTTATACTGTATATTACATCCCTGTGGCATATTTATTTTATAACTGGAAGTTTGTACCCCTTAATCCCCTTCACCTATTTTGGCCTCCTACCCTCCTCTCCTCTGGCAACCTCCTGTTCGTTCTCTGCATCTATGAGTCTGTTTTCATTTTGTTTTGTTTTGTTTTTTAGATTCCACATTGAGATCACATGGTATTTGTCTTTCTCTGTCTGACTTATTTCACTTAGCATAATACTGCAGGGGGGCATTTAAGAAATATTTAGAAGATAGGAGAAATTAATGACTGAATATGGGAAGCGAGAGATGGGGATGAGTTAAGGAAACATTCAGATTTCCAGCCTGAGGTGCCCAGCTGTACAGAATGGATTACACGGCAAGAGGAGCAGGATTACTGGGGGGAAAGATTTGTAGTCTGCATTTAATGACCATCACATACGGTACATATACCAGTTTGAATCTGAGAGGAAGGTATGGTGTGGAGCATAGCCCTTAGAAATGGTTTGGTATTATCTCCTTATCGTCACAATTTGCTAGTTTTAGGAAATCCTTTTCATACATCAGCATAGAGTAAAGTGAAAATATTCTAGGGAAAATATTCAATTATGACATTATAACATAAGGGAAGACTGTTGCCAGTACATATTATTAAAAATAATAAAATACATATTCTCATTTTCCCCGATGGAGTGCTTATAATTAAAATGATGAAGGCGATTAGGACTTCGCAGAATTCAATGAAGTTTCCATTACCTCCCATATTCACCAGCGCTGCTCTTTGTATATTGGGTACCCAGCCTGCCCAAAGCCCACGTATTCCTCCTTCAGCTAAGATTTTTGCAAATGCGTGATGCACACCACGAAATCTAAAGGAAAATAATAATAAATGTGAAAACTCTATGCGTTCCTGTGTTTGGAATGCAATTGTATAAGCTTTGCCTATAGCTGTTATGATTTAGAGTAAAGTAACATCTTAACTATCTAGAATTGTTAGAAATTAAAGCAATCCACGTAAGTCTAATTTCCAGATAAACTTATTAGTTTTTTAGAAAAAAGGCCCACTTTTGATTTAAACACTTTTTTATGGAGAGCTTTATAAACTGTGACATCCTCTTCTCAGATTATTAAACAGATTAAAACTCCTTTCTTGATATTTTACATCATCTGTGCCCATATTAACTATAGGCAGGAATAGTGGTTATCAGACCTCTGAGTTCATTTTACTAGTATTGTGGGAGACCTTCAAATTTTGCAATTTTACCAAATAACATCAAAAAAAATCAATTCTCATATCATCTCATAAAAGAAGTGATATTTTTAGACCAAAAAGGAGGGAGGAAAATTTCATAAGAGTTCTTAAAACTGAATACTTTGGGCTTTATGAAAATTTATTATCTTGCCTTTATTTTGCACATTTTTCTATACACAGATGAAAAATGGTGCTGAACCATGAACCGAATGTGGAAACCTATGATATAAAATAAAAGCCTGGGTTTTATATAGTCAGACATACCTGGTGTCAAATGCCATCTTACTACTTACTAGCTGTGTGGCTTCTACTCAGGCATTAAACTCTCTGAGTCTTACCAAAAAGAAGGACATTCATAATTGCTATTATGCTATATAAGAAATATGCTCACGAATGAGGTCACATTAACAATTGCACATTTATTGTGCACTTACTAAGCACCAGATTTTTTATATACATAAGATACAAGTTATTCCTGAAAACTCTATGAAGTATGTATTATTATTCAAATTTTCATCTGAAGAAACTGAGGCTTAGGGAGGTTAAGGAACTTGACTAGGGTAACAGAGCTAAAATGTGGCAAAGGCTGGATTTGAATTCCAGATTGTCTGATCCCAAGGTTCATGCTCTTTACAACATTAAATACTTTTTCCTATTATATCAAACCCAAAATGTCCAACATTAGAGACAGAGAAGGAAAAACATTGAGGTGATCAGTTAAAACTCAGACATTGCTGGACCCCAACGGTTCCTTCTCTCCATGTATCAAACCAAGGCAACATTACTTCACCCTGCTACATAGTAATCAGAAGTTGTTACAGGATGACAAAACGGGTCCTGGGATTCTGTAAACTACTTGGTTAAGTCAGTGCGGTACCCTTTTCTCCTCTGCTGTACATGTTACTTATCTCCCTGTTGGGAAGGGGGCCTGGACTGCCACAGCCCAACCCCACTTTCCACTGAGTCAGCTGGAAGAGCAGCAGAGCAGAGGGCAGTGATCGTGGTGAACCTCCAAAGGAGGCCCCCAACCCCCCCTGACCTCTGGCTCAGCGGCACACCCGCAGTGTTCAGAGGATCAGACCCCTTCATACTCAACTCAGGGCATCCTGCACTTTTCCTCTTTCCTGGGAGAGGTCTGTCTATCTATCTGCAAGACTTGCCCCTTTCCCAGGGGAAACTGCCTAAGTGGTATTTTAGTAAATTGTTGAACAAGAGGCCCTTTGAAGAAAGGCAGACTTTGACAATATAGGGTAGTGCAATAGGAGAATTTTATATCACAACAGCATAATAATAATAAAAATTTGGGAAAAGAGGAGCGAAATTAGGGAAGGAGGAACAATTTGCAAGGTTCACCTTGCTATTTCCCTTCCTTCAGAGAGAAAGGGAAAGAAAGCAAGCTTTCTGGCACCTCATGAGCCAGGCACTCTGTCAAACCATCTGAGACAGTCCCTTTTAAAGATGAAGAAACAGACTAGAAATGTTAAGTGACTTCCACAATGCCAAGCCACAGTGGCAGAAGTCAGAATTAATGTCTTTACTGAATGTTGGGTTACAAAAATGCATAAGTCATTAGGGAATGTTCAAGGGGGAGAGGAAAGTTACTCATTGGTTGGAGAACTTACCGCAGTGGTTTTCCTTCAAGTTTCCTTTTTCCTTCCATTTGCATCTGAACCTTCACTAGGTCAGTTGGGTTGGCTAAAAATTGGCCAACAACACCAGCCATCATCCCTCCAATCACTGATTTCCTAATTATAAAAGGGGATACATTTTTTTAAAGGTTGCTATCAATTTCACAGATTCTGTAGGGAATAATATGCTGGTACAGCCCCTGCATTAAGAGATTTAAGACACAGTGAAGCAAAGAATAGACCCAGACAAATCACAGAGGTTTGTCTGTTTACTGATGGGAGGGTTCAAGGACCCGGAGGCGTCGAAATTCAAATCTGAAGTGCCAGGGGCCTTTCATGGCCTGAAATTCAAAGGAAGGGCAGTTGCTTCAAAGACATAGTTTAACTACAGTTTAATTCTGACCACAGGAGAATAAAAACAGCATTGATGTAATCAGTTTAACAGACAAAGGCTGGTAGGTCAATTTTTTTTTTTTTTTTTTTTTGCAGTACGTGGGCCTCTCACTGTTGTGGCCTTTCCCGACACGCAGGCTCAGCAGCCATGGCTCACGGGCCCAGCTGCTCCGCGGCATGTGGGATCTTCCCGGACCGGGGCACGAACCCGTGTCCCCTGCATCGGCAGGCGGACTCCCAACCACTGCGCCACCAGGGAAGCCCGGGTAAGTCAAATTTTATGGATTACTATTTTAGTAGTTTTCCAAGGGGAAGGGGTTTTGACAATGCTCCTCTCTTTGAAGAAACTCTTTCTGTCCCTGGACTCTTCCTCGTCCTCACCTCCTGGAGCCAACAGGGCACAAGTCTAGGCTATTGTACTTAAACATGCCCTGAATCCTTCATCTTCTCCCTACTCCAGCTGCTCCTGTCTCGGGACAAGCCCCAGTCATCTTCTACTGAGATTATGGCAGTGGCCTCTTGGGGGGAGAGGGGTAGCTAATTTCTTTGTACTCTAAAACAATATTTGAAGAGGTACAAATGAGTACAGAGTAGAAAAGGGTCCCTATCCCCAGTTCCCCTCTTCTGAAGTGATCGCAACGACTAGTTTCTCTTATACTTTTCTAGAGATAATAACAATGCGTTCACTGAATGCATTACATCAGGCACTGTTTTAAGCACTTTTACAAATATCATTTAATTCTCAGATAGACTCTATGACATTAGTACCACTGTTATTTCCTCTTTACGGGTGAGGAGACTGAGGCACAACGCAGTTAAATGACAGCTCACACAGTGAGGAGTACAGCCAAGATGTAACCCCCAGGCAGTCTGAGTGCACAGTCCACAGTCTTAACCACTAAGTTACAACTGACGGCTTGTGCACACGTGCGCATATATATAAAGTATCTTTTTTTAAAGTACAAATGCAGGGCTTCCCTGGTGGCACAGTGGTTGAGAGTCCACCTGCCTATGCAGGGGACATGGGTTCGTGCCCCGGTCCGGGAAGATTCCCACATGCTGCGGAGTGGCTGGGCCCGTGAGCCATGGCCGCTGAGCCTGCGCGTCCGCGTCCGGAGCCTGCACTCCGCAATGGGAGCGGCCACAACAGTGAGAGGCCCGCGTACCGCAAAAAACAAACAAACAAACAAAACAAAAGTACAAATGCAGAATGCCAGGTTGTATACTGTTCTGCTCTTAAAGGTTATCTCTGTCAATTCATATAGAGCTGCCTCATTTAAAAAACAGTTTCATAGCATTCCATTTTATGACCACTCCATAATTTATATAAGCAGCTAACTCTTCACTAAGAAATGTGAACATTTATATGACATTTGATTGATCCTGCCAAGTTCCTTTTCACAATACTTGTATCAATTCTTGCTCCCACCAATCACCTATGAGCATGACTGTTTCTCCTCACAGCGATGGGTGCAGTATGTTACCACTGGTTTTTCTCTTTTCGAATCCCATAACCACACCTCCTGTGTGATTGTTACATGATTCTACTTATTTAGGCATCTGTGTCTATTACCGTGAGTCTAGTCAGGGACTATGTCGGAGGACCATGCCTTTTTCATCACTATATCCTCGGTACTAAGTATAGGACTGACACAGCATAATCACTCAGTAAAGACCCAGTGACTGAGTGAATTGTTCTGACTGGGTCAGAGGACACGGAGGCAATCCACCCTGAGAGCTGGCTTCGGTGACATGTTTCCTTTGAACTCCTTACCTAACCCTTTCACATCTGGAAGAAATTACAGAATGCAAGAACTTCTTCATTCCTTCCCCAACTCTGGGAAAGCAACTAGTATAGCTTAAAACATTACAATTTTTCAAAAACAGCACCAAGAGATTTTGCCTGGAAGATGAAATTCTACTTATTGCCCTTTTCTTATAGTTGTGACTTGGATTTTTTTTTTTTCAGCCCAAAAAAGATATTGTAGGCATCTTTATATGTTCTTCATATAAAACCCATTCTTCAAATAGCTGTGTTATATCTCCCTGTATAAATGTCTCATAACTTATTTGACTACTTCCAAATTGCTAGTTATTTAAATTAAAAAATTTTGCTATTATCAACACTGCTACAGTCCATATCTTTGTGTGCATGTGTGTGTGAGAGAGACTCTATGCATAGGTACAAATATTTCTGAATGATTCTAATCATAAAGGAGGAGTTGCCAGGTCAAAGGACTACACATTTAAAAATTTTAACAGGTAAACTTTATGCTCCAAAAAGGTTATAGTAACTTACATTCCCCTTAACAGTTTAATGGCTAAAAGTGCTTATAATTAATTTCCCTGATTACTGGTGAGGTTTTTTACATTTTTACATGTAAATGTAAACATTTTTACATGTTTAATGAACACTTACATTCCTTCTTCTGTGAGTTGCCTGTTGATATCCTTTCTTGATTTTTCCTTTTATGTTCTTTATGTAGTTTTTATTGATCTACTGGAGTTCTGTGTATTTTACTTGTATTAACCTATTTTTCTCTGTTTCTATTTTAAATGTTATAAGCGATAGGCACTTACATTCATCATCTCATCTAATCTTACAAAAACAAAATCCTGGTTGTAGGTATTAACTTCCAGAGCAGAGAAAACTGAAGATAAAAAAGGTGAAGTAGTTTGCCCAGGCTACATGGAAATAGAGCAGGAATATGAGCCCATGTCTGTTTGACTCTAAAGCTTAGGGTTTCTCAGTAGAAAGAGGCATAAAGAAGGTGCTCCATAAGAATTCTTTTAATATTAAAATATTAAATAATATACACATAATTTTATATAGGTATATACATGTATGTTTGTATACAATATGCAGTAAATGTTCAATTATTTGGATTTTTATTGTAATTATTTATTATTTTAAGCCTATACCTTGAGGCAATTTTGGTACAAATGCACAATTTTATACAAATCTAATGGATAAATAGTAAAACCTTCCGGGCACTAGTATATTTTCTTTTTCTTTTTTAATTGAAGTATAGTTGATGTACAACATTAAATAATTTACAGGTGTACAATATAGTGATTCATAATTTTTAAAGGTTAGGCTCCATTTATAGTTATTATAAAATATTGGCTATATTCCCTCTGTTGTACAATACAGTATATTATTTTCAAAACAAAACTTACCAAAGGGGATAATGCTTATCTTCACTTTTGCCAAACACAACTTCACGGAGATGTTCGTAAGTGACCATTCGACCTCCAGAGTACACTGTGCAAGACAGAGCATTGAAAGGGTGAATCTGGCCCTGTGTTTAATAAAATAAGAGGATGCTTTGACATGGCCTGGTCAACATCTCTAGCTGTGTCTTTCTCTGACACACCCTAGGCTTCGGACACCTGGTCTTGATGGTTCTCCAAATGGGCATGCCTTTTAAAACCTCAGGCCTTCTCCTGTGTTATCTGATCTTTCTTGAATGGTTTCTCCCTTTCCTGACTTGCTAACTCCTCCTATTCTTTCAATACTCAACTCAAAGAACATGTTTTCCGTACCCTCTGACCTGGCCTCCAGTGTTCTAGGCTGTCATTGCACCTGCCATGCTTCTCTGATCCCCCAGAACTATCCAGGCATGTGTCTAATATGGCATTTATCATCTTGATTAGAAATTAACTTGATTTTCTTGTTCATCTTTCCATCAGACCATGAGCGTTTCAAGGCGGGTTTTGTGTCTTTTCATTATACTATATGCCCTAGTACAGAGCTTAGTACACAGCAGGCATTTTCACTCAATAAACATGCACAACTTCACTGGATAATTTATTATGTTAAGGTAATTTTTCAGTCAAGTGTCAAACATATGAAATGAATCTTAACTGTAAAACCACAGATGGTGGTCAACAAAATACAAATGAAAAGAAGTAAAACTCAAGACGATAATGGGAAGCAAGGAGAAACTATCACAAAAAAAAAAGAATGAAAAAGAAAAATTGTGAAAATCAGTACGTGGTACTCATATAGAGAGCTTTTCTTGATATCTGAAGAAGTTTAATGAAGTATTTTAAGATATTCAAAAACATACAAAGCACCAAAACAATAGCAGTCTAATCACACTTCTGGACAGTTCTTGGTGAATACACTCTAACCTGCTCATCTGGAGAACTGAAGCTTTAAAAACACAGAGCTGGTAAACATCAGTACTGGGCACTTTTCTGATCAAGGGTCCCTACGTATTTGAGGAATGATTATGATTAGAGAAGAAAAACGCCATACCCGTCCTATCTCCTTTTGAAGGCAAGTTTATTCTCCTGTCCACAAGCTGCAACTCAGCAACTCCTATCTATGTGAGTGCCCCTTTGGAAGCAGAGCAGAAAAGTGTTCTCATTGGCAGCAGTGTAATTTCGACTACTTTCCTTTCAGAGTGACTAAGGACCCACCTAGGTAGCCTGAGAACTGAGGAAAAAATCACCTGTGTTGCATTTACTCTATTGCCAAGGTTGGATTAGACAGTCATCCCTGTTCACTTTCAGATCAACCTGGCCTCTGACACATGGGACAGAGACTGGTGAGGCAGTGCACTCAAATATAGTTTAATTTTCAAAGAATGTAAAAAAAATATTTTTAATTTTGTGTTTAAAGTTCCTCAAGTGGAAAAAAAAATCAACTATTCATCTTTTTCTTTCTTAAACTTAAATAAAAAACATTTTTATTAGGAAGATTTTCAAGCATACAGAAGAGTAGAGAAAAATAATACAATTCCCTATATATCTATCATGGAGATTTATCAATTGCTAACATTTTCACCATATTTGCATCTTTTTTTTTTTTGCTTAATTATTTTCAGTTACATTAGAGACATCATGACAGTTCATCCCTAAATACTTCTGTATGCATTTCTAAAACCCTAAGGCTATAATTCCTTAATAACCTTATATTCATTTATCATATTAGCAGAAGAAAACTAGCTGGCTTTTGAACACAGCTCAACAGGAAAGCAGAGGAGACAAACACAGAACTCGTGACAAACTCACCAGCTAGAATCAAGATAAATACCTATGTGTCTGTAAATGGCAGGTGTCACTCCTTGCCAGAGCTTTAGAAAGCCTTCCTCTTGGACAATCCCCAGGGCCGTGCGCACCATGCCCCTATAGGGAGCAGACTCTCTTGCACCGTCTCCCAACCGAGCAAGGGCAGCTTCTCCTTGTATTTGGAGTCGAGTTTTTGTGAGATCGAGGGGAAAGGTTGCTAACAACAACAACAAAAACAAAACGAGGGGGAAACCCATAACATTCAGAGAAACAAACAAAATTTTTTAAAAAATCACAGGACCCATATTTTAGTCAGCACAAGATGGGTGATTCTCAAATTTCAGAATACATCAAAATCAGCCAGGGAGGTTGTTAAAAATTACACATTTCCTAGCCCCACGCCTGTGGAGTCTCAGTAGGTTGATGGGGTTTAGACATCAGTTGATTCTTATACACTCCCAAATTTGAGAATCACTGTCCCAGAGCAGCCCCAGAGCACCAGAAAGAAAGCAAAAAGTGACAAGCCCTTGGGTTCTTTTTCAGTCAGAAATTTCAGTCCAAAACCTACTTTAGTCCTTAATGTTTGCCTTCCAATGTGAATAATTTCCAGTATCCATTGCCTGTGATGTGCCCTGGACTGCAACCATGATTAAGAGCCAATGTGACTTTTAGAATACTGTACAACCATGATTAAGAGCCAATGTGACTTTTAGAATACTGTACTAGTTATGACAGGTTCTTAATAAATGCCAGATGAAGCTGAATTCTGTCATTTCGTGGGTGATGTTTGCATGTAGACGAATCACTGACCTGATGTCTGAGAAAGAGAAGATGCAACATAGGGTTTATCGTGTCTTTTATATCAAAGGGTGGCAGGCTCAATATTCTTTCAATTAAGGAATATGTTGAGTTGGTTTTCCAGCACTGATGAGTTTTATGCATGGCTTCCTTACAAATACCACCTGTACTTGAAAAATTTTTCCCTAATGATTACATCTTGAATTAGAGATAGATCTCTCATCTGGAAACAGAGTGAAGCTAACTGGCTCACATAAGGAAGATCAAGCTCATAACTTTATACACACAATGATTCAGATAAGTTCATTAACATTAGTGACATTAAGTAAGTCTTTTCAGTGACCACCACCTGATACAAAACCATAGCTATGCCTTTTCCAAGAGAACACAGAGACGGGGGAAGAGAATATTCAGTCTTAACCACTGGTCTTTGGAAAAGTTAATTATCTTGCTGTTGGTTTTTCTAAAACACAAGTTGTGTGCACATAGAGAATTTAAGCAATCCTCTGTTGACATATGAAACCTGAAAAGTCTTAAGATATAGGCACCTCTATATTAGCATAGGTTATGCCTCTTAAAATCACTTTGGTTTTCTTGCTGGTTACTTAAATAATGCTTCAGGTTCTGATCCTAAATCATTTTGTACTCAAAACCATCTCATATTTTGATTCCCCTTCCCCCATTCAATTCTCCATGAAATTTTAACAGGAGGAATGTTCCTTTACAAAAGCCATTGGTCACAGGGGGAACATCAGGTTAAAAAAAACAAAACAAAACAAAACCGAAAACATACCTAATCATTTAGCAATCTGCTTTTAAAATCTGTTTAAGTTAATGAATTGTATTTCAGTAGAAACAATGAATAATAAAAATTCGCCATCAGCTTTGGGAGAAGAGAAAAAAAAAACCAGAGGGTCCAAAGGGCAAGAGTGGAGGAGCACTAAGGGCAAACAACAGATCATGTTCTGCCTCTGCTGGAAATACAAAGTACACTCATTTTAGAACAGGACAAACTAACATTTACACATCCAAGCTATTCCTTTTTTTTTTTTTTTTTTTTTAACGGGCAAGAAAATGAAAGGGTAATCTTAAAATGCACAGTGAAGGCAGGGAAAACACAGGCACTCTAGTCACAAAATTCTTGGAAGAAACACCACCTGTTCTTGCAAGGGCATCATAGTTCTGCTCTAGGTAGCCCCTTAAGTTTTCTCTGACTTGCTTATGCAGATGTAACTGTTCATCCTCTCTGCTCTTATGATACTTAATAACATCTTCATTATAATAAGTAGCATAATGTAATTGTCTGTCTCTGCATGTCTCCCCACCAGCCTGTAAGAAGGTCAGGGCTGGGTCTTCTGAACTCTATCTCTACTGTCTCCAGCACTGTCATAATAGTGTTGCAATTAGCGGTTGCCTTGCCTTGGGTTTAACGTTTATATATTATTAACTTCTCAGAGTCCTGCAAGGTAAACACAGTATAGATGAGTTCCACGCAAAGAGGTCAACTGGCAGATGCTGAGTGGATGCTCGGTAAGTGATGGGTAACGAACTTAAGTCCCACAGGTTGGGTTCACAACTTGGACCCAAAACACAACGATATAGTGAGGCTGCGTAAGAATATAAGTAACAGAGATGACCTCAATAAAGATGAAGAGTGGACTGGGTTTTAAAAAGGGCATCCTCACGAAAGAGAAAATGATCCCTATAGAGGAATGACAGCTCAGGAAGCTTCTAAACGGACACATTCAGGCGCAATAGCACACCCGAGGGAGACGAAATTGGAAGGAAGAGACCTTCGTGACCTCCAATCCCTCCTCCTTACAAGGTTGGCCTTGCCCCCACCCTGCCACACCTGCAGGACAGGTGTGGACCAAGAGGGCTGCATCCACCCAGAAACGAAGCCACCCGCCCGGTCCCCCACCCCCGCGCGACCCCTCGACGACTCGCGGGGGAGGCCCAGGCTGGACGGCCGGGTACCTAGCTCGGCCACGGTGGCCGCGCAGCCCGACAGGAGGAACTTGCTCGCGCGGGGCCATCTCTGGGCGAGCGGCGAGAGCCTCTCCTCATCCTCCGGAGTCGACATTCAGCAGCAGCACGGGAGGACGATACGCCCCTTCTGGCCCGCGCCCCGCGCCGCGGCTGGCCTGCCACCTGGCCAGAGCGGCTCCTCCTCAACCGGCGATCGGCGGGGCGGGGACCATTTCCCTTGCTCGACTCCGCCAGATGGGCCCACCGAACCTGCACCCTCTCCCTAGCAGCCTCGGGCTTGAGCAGCCCAGTGGGGTGAATTCGGAAAACAACGCGAAGCCCGCGAGGCTTCTGGGAAATGTAGTCTGCGTGGCTCCGCCCCTCCTGGACCGAGTTCTCTGATTGGTCGCGGACGAGCCGCCCGCCGCGCCACCAGCCCCGGTCTCCATGGCAACAGCGCCACATCTCTTCCTCCACCCCCTGCGCCCACACCAGCAGGATCCAGCCCCTTCCTTCCGTCCCGCGTGGCCAGAACTTGAAAGAAAAGTGGACGTAGGAGGGAGTGATGATGCAAAAGTTACCCAAAAATTGGGGCGGGGAAAGGAGGCTACAGTTAGGAAGGCGAACAAGCTGCAAAAGGAACAGCGGAAAGTTGGGAGGTCGGGAGGGTGCCCTGTTCTGGGGGAAGGAGCAAGTACCACAGCAGCGAGACTTTTCCCTTCTCTGATTCAGGAAGGTGCTAGACAAAAACATGGAATTCATTTCCCCAACAGTGGTTATAATCTTAGGTTGTGTTGCTCTTTTATTATTTCTTCAGTGGAAGAACTTGCGTGGACCCCCGTGCATAGGGGGCTGGATTCCTTGGATTGGAGCTGGATTTGAGTTTGGAAAAACCCCTCTAGAATTTATAGAGAAAGCAAGAATCAAGGTATGTGACCTTAGCAGGTGGGGTTTCCGGAAGAGGTAATGTTTTCTTTTTTATTTTCTTTCATTGTATCTCAAGTGCAATGTTAGAACATGGGGAACCTACCTGCTGACCACAATTAAACGATCTAGCCACTTATGAATTCCTCAACGATCAACAACTGTGTCTTATGCAGGGTTTTTCGAAAGAAACAGATTTTCATCAGTTATAAAGTACAAGGCAGCTTGTAATTGCCTTTTTGGAAGTAGAGATTAAAAGTGCTAGTTACTTCATCGTAGCTAAAAAATCCTAAGTGTATACATATTAACTAAATGCTTGCAGTAATTGGGAAGACAGAAGCGTAATACAAGTAATTTCAATTTGCTTAATAAATTCGTATCCAGATCAAGAGTTAACACCAGGCTATTGTAAAAACTGCTTGCAAATTCGGTCTTTACAAACATAGTGGGCACTATATTTTCAGCTGGTGTTATTTGGTGATAACATTTTCACTGTCCACTAAGGATATTAGTAATTGTTGTTGCAGCACATATTTTTGTCTTTAAAATAGCTTTCAAATATATCTTTCAAAAATAGTACATAGGTTACTGCTTTTTTTTTCTTTATTTCAATGGACATTCTTGTGTGTATGCTCCTGTGTGTGTTTGTACTTTGCACTTACCTGATTGTTTCATCACAATGACTTCCTAAAAGTGAAATTGCCCAAAGGGCATTAAATTGTTTATATTATTGTGTTACTCTTGCAAAAGGATGTACAAATCCTTTTTCCTTTTCTTTTCCTTTTTCTTTTCCTTTGAGTGTAGGGGATTTGCCTCGCTCTTCATATCCTGGACCACACTAAGTACCATAATTCTTGTTAGTCTAATAGATGAAAAATAATATCTTTTTTTTTAGAAGTCTCTAACCATTCTTTATTTTTCAATACTCACACAATTTATACTCAAGATTGTATTTTTGAAAATCTTAGGGAAAAATACTATCTTTTAAAGAAATACTTCTTTGTCTCCCATAGCCTTCCTTAGGTATATGATTTTGATAAGTCTTAAGGAATGTTTCTAAAAGCTTGTCTCAGAAGGTCAAGCAAGGTCACAAAGATTATTCTGTTTTCTTCTAAAAGGTTTATAGTTTTGCATTTAACATTTAGGTCTATGATCCACTTAGAGTTAGTTTTCTTGTAAGGTCTACGTAAGGGTTGAGTTTCAGTTGGACCTCTGGATGTCCAATTGTTCTAGTATAATTTCTTGAAGGACTTTCCTTTACTCATTGAGTTGCCTTTGCAGCTTTTCAAAGATTAACTGACCGTATATGTGTAGATCTATGTCTAGCCTTTCTATCCTATTCCATTGATTTGTATGTCCACTCCTTTGTTAACACTGCACTATCTTAAATACTACAGCTTTATAGTAAATCTTTAAATCAGGTAGTGAAAGTTCATGGTTTTTTGTCATTGATGTGGCATTCAAGATTATTTGCATTTTAATATAAATTTTAGAGTTGGCTTGCCAATATCTATAATAAAGACTGTTGGAAGAATGTTTGGAAGTTTGTTAAGTCTATGGAAAAATTGAGGGAGAATTGACTTTTTAATGATATTTTGCCTTCTAATCTATGAACTTCCTCTATGAACTACCTCTCCCGTTTATTTAGCTATATAATTTCTTTTAGAAATATTCTGTAGTTTTCAGTGATGGGGTCTTGCCTGTGATTGTTAATTATTTTCTGAAATATTTTATATTCTTGAGGCTATTGTAGATACAATTGTTTTCACTTTTGTTTTCCAGTGGTATCCCTCTGGCACATAAAAGACACAATTGTTCTTGTATATTAACTTTGTATCCTGTGATCTTGCCAAATTCACTTATTAGTTCCAATAGTTACTTTGTAGATTTCTTAGGATTTTTATACATACACAATATGTCCTACAAACAGATAAATTTATTTCCTGTTTTCTGATCTTTATGCCTTTTATTTCTTTTTTCTTGCATAAATAAAGAGGGACTTCTAATATATTGTTGAATAAAGTGGTGTGCATAGACAAGCTTGTCTTCTTCCTAATATTCGGGGAAAAGTGTTCAATGTTTCACCATTAAATTTCTTATTATCTGTAGATTTTTTCACAGGTGGCTATTTCAGTCCTGACCTTGATCGATACTCAGAATTCACAGATGCCACAGGGAAATAAATGATGACCTATTGTCTGTTCACTTCTACACACTTCTCTGTGGAGTTTTAGTCCATTTAGTTCTTATTGTTTCCCCAACTCTCTGACGCCTTTAAAAATATGATCTTTGTTATCTATCCCTCTTTTCTCTCATCCTACACAGAAACAGAAGCATCTGCATGTTTTAAAAGCTGCAAAATATTCCCTGAATCATTTCACTTAAACAGTCACCTAATGATTGACATGGTTTGTTTTCCATATTTTACTATTGTAAATAATGTAGCAACAAATGTCATTTCTATGTGTGCAAGTATATCTGTGGAGTAAATTATCAGATTCAAAGTGTAAATGTATTTTTTAATTTAATTTTTATTTTATATTAGAGTATAGTTAATTTACAATGTTGTGTTGATTTCAGGTGTACAGCAAAGTGATTCAGTTATACATATGCATATATCCATTCTTTTTCAGATTCTTTTCCCATATAGGTCATTACAGATTATTGAGAATACATTTGCAACTTAGAGGGAAATGGGAAACTTTGTGAGTGTTTTGAGCAGAGGAGTGATGTGATGTGATTTAAATTTTAAAGGGTCATTTTGGGCACTCTGTTAAAAACAGGAACATAAAACTAAAAGAACATAAAACATAAAACTAAAAGAACAAAGTTCAACCATAGGTTGTTTCTAACCCTCCTGATAATCTTGAAAACAGGGCTCAAATATCACAGTGTTTGATATAATTTCCAATCATTATTTCTAATTATTATTTCTACTACCAGAAAGGAAGGTACAAGCAAATAATAACACTATCAAAAGGAAGGTTAAATATTACAACAGAATAAATTAGGATTTTTATAATTTAGATTTTGCTCAGTCAAAATTTATAATTATTATATATAATCATAATAGTTTTTATCTTGACCGTGAATTCAGCATTGGGGCTCTTGAGGAACACTGTCTGAAGCATAACCATGGTCCAGTAACTTATTTATTAGAAACGCTTACTAATATGGTCTGTATTTATGTGTTTTCTTTCAGTATGGACCGATATTTACAATCGTTGCTCTGGGCACCCGAATGACCTTTGTTACTGAAGAAGAGGGAATTAATGTGTTTCTAAAATCCAAAGAAGTAAATTTTGAACTAGCAGTGCAAAATCCCGTCTATCGTACAGGTAAACAGTATTTTCAGATAGTTCATTTGAAATGCAACATGGAATCCAAGAGCAGTTTTAGGTAACAATCACATCTTCACTCCTCTATCAAGAATGAGGCAGGCCCATTATTCTGTTCTTTAGAGTAGGGATAGAAAAGAGTATGTGATGAATTTAGCCCATGTAGAACAAATTATTGGCAACCTAAAACATTTGGATATCCATTAGCTATGTGTAAGAGGTGAGGTCACCTCACTGATGTTTACTTGGGAAAATATTGGCATCTGCAGCCTGTTGCAGCTCCCAAACTGTCACTAACTCTGCTCTGCCGCTGTGTATACAATGTTATACAGGCTGTAGCTCTTGGCTTTATCTCATGTTGCTACTCTGCTCCTTGAAAGTAGAACTGCACTGCTTAGTAAGCCCTTTACTATGGCATTTCCTGTCATAGTCCACAGGGTTATTGAGGTAAGTGGGGCTCAGCTTCATATAATTGGTGCCCTTTCTTTCCCCATCCTCAGAGACTGCTGGACTGAATTTGTCAGCACGCTTCCAGTGTGACTGTCTGCCTTTCTTTCTTTCTTTTCTTTTTTTTTTAAAATAAATTTATTTATTTTATTTGTTTTATTTTTGGCTGCGTTGGGTCTTCGTTGCTGTGTGTGGGGTTTTCTCTAGCTGCGGCGAGTGGGGGCCACTCTTCGTTGCGGTGCACGGGCTTCTCATTGTGGTGGCTTCTCTTGTTGCAGAGCACGGGCTCTAGGCACACGGGCTCAGCAGTTGTGGCTCACGGGCTCTAGAGTGCAGGCCCAGTAGTTGTGGCGCATGGGCTTAGCTGCTCTGTGGCATGTGGGATCTTCCTGGACCAGGGCTCGAACCCGTGTCCCCTGCATTGGCAAGCAAACTCAACCACTGCGCCACCAGGGAAGCCCGTGTCTGCCTTTATTTCTTCCCAGGCTGCAGACATACATGCTGAGGCCATTTGTCCTCCCAAGAATGCAGAGCTGGTTCATTTTGTGCCTGGTTCTTTTCTCTGCTTTCACAATGTCTGTGCTTGCTTCTACCATCTTTTTTCTCCTTGCTTCCCTTTTTGCATCTTTCTTAGGTTCATTTTCATATAGCTTCTTCTTATGCGTTTCTTGCCATTAAGACAAAAAAGTTTGTTTTCAAGGCTGTCAGTTGATCAGTAGCGTGATGATTGTTTCTTGTTGCTTGTATGAAAAAATCACAACATGCTGGGTCCAGTTTTTTGACCCGTTAATGCTTCTTGATATTTAGACTATGGAATTCCAGATTAAAGAAATACAAATATTTTGAAGACTCTTGATCTGTAAATTCACATATTCCTTGAGAAAAATATACCCACTTACTCACCTATCATAGGTGTATTGAAGTGATCACGTTTTTCCACCTCTGCCTCCCCTGGGGACTTGCATGCTTAAATATTTCTATTTAACAGATGAAATATCTTAATATTTACTCTTGAGCCAGCTTCCCATTCCTTTCAATTATTCCCCTACCACGGAGACAATGCATGCTCAGGAAGTCCACAAATTATTTTTCATTAACTTATACAAAATGTATCCTACATGTAATAGGATGATGAAATATAAAATTAAAAATTAGTTTTTGGAAAACTTACTTTGAAGACAATAAAAGAGGATTAAAGAAAAATATAAAGGAATAGTGTAATGAGTTTAAAAATTCATACACTTAGCACCCAACCAGACCAGGTGTGAGTATCAGGAAAGGAGCGTGAACACTAAGATAAAGGAAACAGTGGGGCTAAAGCTATTGGGGTTAGTTTAGGAAAGCCCTGCTGGTGGAGGTGATATTCAAGAAGACACTTGAAGGAGAGAAGAAGTTAGCAGAAGAAATGTATGGCTTGTAGGTGGGGGGGGGGGGGTGATAGGGGTGGGAGGGTGAGATCAGTCAAGTAGAGAACATTCTGAGCAGATAGAAGAGCTCATGAAAACGCTGAGATGTATAAAAGAGTGTGTGTTTTCAGTATACCTGGGATTTATGTTTGGAGGGAGAAAGGGCTAGCAATGTGATTGTAGAGCTGGAAAGAGGGTAGAACGCCTTGTAAACTTTGTTAAGGATAGGAAGCCAATGAAAAGTTTTAAACATGGAAATAAAATCACTAGATGTGTGTTTCCCAGAGGCTTCCTTAATCACCCCCATACAAATCATCCCTTAAGGTGAATTACCCTACGGACTTTCACTATCTCACAGTCTATGTTGGATCTTCACTTACTTTTATTTGCAGGAGGTGATTCTATGTATTAGGTGAATTTTGGCTCTAGTCTCTGCTGATCAAGGAATAGAGAGGGAGGTCTATTGACTGCTTCAAGAATTGGTTGCATAATTCAAAGAGTCATGTACCAAAATGTTCATTGCAGCTCTATTTACAAGAGCCAGGACATGGAAGCAACCTAAGTGTCCATCGACAGATGAATGGATAAAGAAGATGTGGCACATATATACAATGGAATATTACTCAGCCATAAAAAGAAATGAAATTGAGTTATTTGTAGTGAGGTGGATGGACCTAGAGTCTGTCATACAGAGTGAAGTAAGTCAGAAAGAGAAAAACAAATACCATATGCTAACACATATATATGGAATTTATTAAAAAAAATGGTTCTGAAGAACCTAGGGGCAGGACAGGAATAAAGACGCAGATGTAGAGAATGGACTTGAGGATGCGGGGAGAGGGAAGGGTAAGCTGGGATGAAGTGAGAGAGTGGCATGGACATATACACACTACCAAATGTAAAATAGATAGCTAGTGGGAAGCAGCTGCATAACACAGGGAGATCAGCTCGGTGCTTTGTGACCACCTAGAGGGGTGAGATAGGGAGGGTGGGAGGGAGACGCAAGAGGGATGGGGTATGGAGATATATGTATACGTATAGCTGATTCAATTTATTATACAGCAGAAACTAACACAACATTGTAAAGCAATTATACTCCAATAAAGATGTTAAAAAAAAAAGTGGTTGCTTCTTTTGAGAAGTGTTTTCTCTGTTTATAGCATCAATCCCAAAGAATATCTTTTTAAAACTGCATGAGAAACTTTATATCATGGTGAAAGGGAAAATGGGAACTTTCAACCTATATCGATTCACTGGACAACTGACTGAAGAATTACACAAACAGCTGGAGAATTTAGGCCCTCATGGGACCATGGACCTGAACAACTTAGTGAGGTAAATAGATGCCTTATTATTTAATTTTGTTTTTTTGGAATAAAAAAATTTGAAGCCTATACATTGGACTTCACAAATTTTCTGGTGGATTAATGACGTCTATCTAGCTAGGCGATTAAAAGATGCTATTAATCTTTTAAATTCTGATTAATGGGCAGTTTTCAGTTAGCATTTCAATTTGAAGGTAAGCAAATAGACCAATAGAATCATTTTAACACGTTTTAATAATAATTTCTCCCTAGTCATTCCTTATAATTTTGTATGCGCTACATGGATTTTCCTCATGTAATTGTCATGCATCCAATTTTGATAAAACATTCAGTGCAATTTGTGATCATTAGAAGAAGAGGACATTGAGAGGAGAGGGAAGAGGATAGAATCAGAAAGTAGATGACAAGGGTCCAGGAGATGTCTGTGAGACTTGACAAGGTGGCTGAGGGAAAGCCACCCTGAGCCTCGGTACTGAGCCCAGGTCCTCTGAGAGGGGAGGTACTGAGAGGCAAGCAAGACAGGAGAGGACAGTGGGGGGAACCACGTAGCACCCAGCCATGTTCTGGAGCTTTCTGGCAAACGTAAGGGCTTAGCAGGGAGCTGTGAGAAGAATTCCCCGCACGTGCAGGGCGATTTGGTAAACCAAAGTTACCCATGAGGCACTTTTCCATCTCAGTGGGATGCTGGAGGCATGACCAACCATCCAGACTCAGAAATACAGCAACATCGAATAGTTTGTTAGGGTTCCAGAAAGAGAGAGAGGAAAAGTAAAAACAAAAACAAGCAACCAATCAACCAAACTTTTAACACGCCCAATATCTACAACAAAACAAAGCAAATTCTTGAATGACTTTGAAACTTGGAGGGAAAGGAGATCCTGAGAAATTTCTGTGAGGAAATGATGGTGAATAAAAATGGAATAAACAGTACTTAGTGTTACTAACCTGGGGCATATTAACAATCTCTGATATTCCCTTATTTAAGGACCCCACAGAAATAATTTTATTCACCTGAGGGAAAACTTGCTGATGATAGATACTATATTTCAGTCTTTCGGTATAGTTCAAAGTTATAGGATCCTGGGAGATACTAGGAATTTGGTGACTGATATTGCCCTTGATTCTTCGTTTGGTTATTTTTGGCTGCTGTCTAAAGGTACGAACTGTATCTCAGTTATCGTTATTATTTGCTAAATAAATGCTTGTTGAAATCATATTGAATCGAGCTCTTTCTGTGTGTCATCTCACATTTGTCAGGATCTAACAATACTTGCTTAGAAAGCATTTGAAAATCTTCAGATAAATAAGACCACAATTTCAGTTACCCCTAAGTTATCTTGAGCACAGAAAGCAAATATTAAAACCTCTTAAGAATGACTTCCCCCCCCCAAAAAAAATATATCACATATGATTGTCTACCCCTAATATATAGCTATTCAATAATGCCTTCTTTTGTAACCTATGCTTTTCTTCTGTGGTCATTGGTTCTGACGTTTTATGTGTTTCTATCTTTGTAGGCATTTCCTTTACCCGGTCACAGTGAACGTGCTCTTTAAAAAAGGTCTGTTTCCCACAAATGAGAGGAAAATCAGGGAGTTCCATCAGCACTTTCAAGCTTATGATGAAGGTTTCGAATATGGGTCCCAGTTGCCAGAATGTCTCCTCAGGTAGAGAGTTGTTTCCTATGTTAATTCCCCGATCAAGCTCTTCTCAGCTATTCATACATTTCTCTCCTTTCTTTGTTCTAAGTAGCTATAACAGCAGTTTAAGTGGAAGAGACAGAAGCTATTTCTTAAGACCAGTTTGTGTGTGTGTGTGTGTGTGTGTGTGTGTGTGTGAATTGAGGGAGGAACTGAAGAGAGATGGATGATTTCCTCTTATTCTCATTTTGAGGAACAAAAACAAGAAGGAGAGGGGAGAATATGAGAATGAAATGAAGAATCTATTTTGAGGCCTTTTATGCCATTTACAACTTATTATTATCACAGTCATTGCTACATCATCAAGTGTGACCCGTGTCAGAATCCGAAGTCCTTATTCTCCCTGAGGCAGAAGTAGGTGTGGTCAAATGTATTTCTCACAGTTGGCTCAGATAAAAGTTTATAAAACGGTTTGATTGCAAAGTAACACATGATATTTTAGTTTCTTGGCAGTTGGTCTGAAACGATGACTGGTCAGAAAAGATTAAAAAGCTTTTAGTCAGTTTGCTTTGCCTCACTTAACCCAGCAACGGGTCCCTGGGCAAGATTTTGATCCTGCTGTGACTGACAACAGCCAGAGCAAACTTAGACCAAACAAATCATGAGCCCTGTTTTCTCTCTTTTTTTGTTTTTAATAAGTTTATTTATTTATCTTTGGCTGTGTTGGGTCGTTGTTGCTGTGCACGGGCTTTCTCTAGTTGCAGTGAGCAGGGGCTACTCTTTGTTGGGGTGTGTGGGCTTATTGCAGTGGATTCTCTTGTTGCGGAGCATGGGCTGTAGGCACGTGGGCTTCAGTAGTTGTGGCACGTGGGCTCAGTAGTTGTGACACACGGGCTTAGTTGCTCCGAGGCATGTGGGATCTTCCCGGACCAGAGCTCGAACCCATGTCCCCTGCATTGACAGGTGGATCCTTAGCCGCTGCGCCACCAGGGAAGTCCCCAAGCCTTGTTTTCTTATTTAGTGCCGGCCCTTTAGGAATGCAAATGTTTATTTGCAAAAGATACTAAAATGTGGCTGCCTTGCCCCCTCAATTTTCCTTGTGGACTAATAAGTCTGAAGGTAGATTTCTCATGAAGTTCCAGCTGAAAATGAAGAAGACATTTGGAGAAATAATTAAAATTCCATAGACATAGTCCCTTTTCTGCTGTGACTTGTTACTCCTAGAGTGCTTTCAAATTAATTTATCCACATATTTTTTCTCACCTAGAAACTGGTCAAAATCCAAAAAGTGGCTTCTAGCACTTTTTGAGAAAAACATTCCAGATATAAAAACATGCAGATCTGCAAAAGATAATTCCCCGGTAAGTATTCCTTAGCTTTTTTTGCTAAAATACCTGAGACGAAAACAGTCATAAACTACAATTGTTAAAAAAATATTTTTGCTAAAAATCATGAGATGTGTTACATAGATACCATTTTTGTGCCAACCACTGTGTTGGATGTTTACATACGTTATTTTATTATTGCATCCTCACAGCAGTGAGGGAGATATTAACCCTATTTTACATAAGAAAAAACTGAGGCTACAGACAACAAAATGACACAACAGCCTGAGGGTTTTTTTAATATTTATCGATTATACAGTTGGTTGTGTCAACAGTCACAGGTGAGAGTTATGGCAAATTAGGCAAAGATAAGAAAGCTCGACAAAGTTGACTTTTTTCTTGAGGCCACCAAGGCTAATTGTTTCTTTCTTCAAATGCAACCAGATAGTGTGGTATAATTTAAAAAGCAACGCACTGGGAGTCACTGTCCTAAGTGTCCTAGATCTGTGGTTCTCTACACGTGGTCCTTAGACCAATGGTACCAACGTCGCCTGGGAAACCACTCAGGGCAAAACGCTAGGAGCCCAGCCATCTGGGGTTTTATACACCTTCCCGATGGTTCTGATGCTTGCTAATGAATGGTTCTCAGCCGTGGCCACTCATTAGAATCTCTGAAAGCTTTTGAAAACTACCTGATTCTCCAGACTCACCGTCTGGAGATTCCTTTTGGCCTGGACTGCCTGGGCTCAAGTCCAGTCACCATTGTGTGACCTTGGGCGTGGTACCTAACCTCTTGGCCTCAGTTTTGTGACCTTGGGCATGGTACCTAACCTCTTGGCCTCAGTTTTGTTAACAAATAGTTAATATTTGTAAAGCACTTGAAACATAGTAAAGACCGTGTGAGAGTTTATCATCGTTATCATGGAAAAAATCATTTCATATCTTTTAGCATTGAAAGATGATATCAGACATTTTTGTTTGTTTGCGTTTAGTTATGATAGCAAGTGATAATCACAAACAACTCTGCTTAACACTGGAGAGGAAGATCACCTTAGAAAAAAAGGAATGTGCGAATGTTTGGGGATCTCCCTCTGGAGTAAAGGGAATAGAAAGCTAGACTGGAATGCCCTTCACTGACAAACTATGTTTCAGCTAAAGAATCTATTTTATAAATGGATCCAGACAAACACATTTTTGTTTTCATTATTTTCCAGGATTTAGAGGTAAAGCCATGTGTGTATAAAAGCTGTACCCAAATAGATCTGTAATCTATGAGCCTAGAAAACAGGGGTTTTAATGCCCCAGTTAAAACTCCCTGCTGACAATACTTCTAAAATAGCATTTATTTTTCTTACTCTGAAGAAATGAGGCACTTTAATCATAGGTACTCGAACTCCCGCTTTGAATAAAGACAAATTTTGACCTCTGCTGACGCCAATTCAATGTTTATGACCGGGATAGAATTCAGTTTGAACACTCATGAGCTGCGTAACTTCATTTTTTAAAAACTGTTTTGTTTCTGTTTTCCTGCAGCAGTGTTCACACAGAGTTCACGTTTTTATGCCCACAATTTTTTAAAAAATGCAGGCTAAGAAGAAAATAAAAGATTCTGTTGTCTTTTACTGCATGAGTCGATTTCAATGTCCTAGTTAAGCAAAGGACTGGAAGAAGTTTTTTGTTTTTTTGTTTTTTAAGTATTATACACACGTTTTCTCACATCATAACTTTATCACGTTTCAACATGAGTGATTTCTCCCATGTTATTCTAGATATAAATTAAACTAGTATTTTCATTTACAATTAAGACTGCACCACAGAATAGCATATCAAAAGAATGAAATACATCTATAGGATCTTTCATGAAATATAAACTTTGTACCATAACAACTTGCATTGTAAGTCTGATAGAAACCAGGAGTAAATGAAAATTATACTTCAATTATTTTCAAATCTGGTAATCCATTATTACAGAAACAGTAACAATAAGACATCACTAACACTTACGGGGTACTTACCCTGTGCCAGGCGTAGTGTTAACACATTTCACAAATTCACTGCTCATTTCTTTTTCGCAACAACTTTAGTACCTGGGAAACTGGGGATTATTAAAACCAGAAAGCCAGGGATCAGAGCGGTTAATCACTTTTGAAACACTACGTGCCTCTGTAAGTAACAGCAAGAGCCTCTCGTCATGTATTTTCTTTGAGAGTGATGTAATAGGTATTTTCTGTGTTGTAGGATCTGAAGAAAAACCACTGCGTTCTGGTGCAGTGCAGTTCTCTGAGTCCCTAACCCATGAGAGTTAAGGACTGGGTCTCTAAGGGGCAGCATAGCCTAGTAGCTAAGATTGTGGGCACTGGAGCCAGGGCCAGCCTCGCAGGATTCGAATCCCAGCTCAACCATTGACAAGCTGTATGTCACTAGCAAAGTTCCCTAACCTAATCGTGCTTCCATTTCCTCAAATGTAAAATGGTGACAATAACAGATCTACTCCTTGGAGCTGGGGTGAGGAACGAATGCTTAAATACTTGTGAAGCCCTTAAACAGTACTTGCCTTCCAGAGCAGTGACTAGACTTTAGCTACCATTATTTCTGTTACCTAACTTGAATTAGTTAAGATTCGAAGTGCACAAGTAACTTAATGAAAATGTTATAATGTCTGAATTTGTTCCTCGTGATGGGGATGACCGTTGGCAAAGGCAAATCTGGGAAGCCTTCCAAGGAAGGAAATGCTTTCATGGAATTTGTGTGATGACTTGAGAGCAGCCATACTAGGTGACCTTGGAGAGGCCCTGATCTGACCTGGCACCGTCCATGTCAAACGTCAGTTCTCTGCATGGTTTTAGAGTATTGCAATATTTATCATATACTGGTTTGGCAATTCCCTTACCCATGATATGTAGGCTGAGAATTTGCATGGCACATGGGGGTAGGGTTTTCTCCTGAATGCTCCAGAGATCTGTGTTGTTTGCATTTTCCTAAGAGCAGATGTTAATTAAAAAAAGAAAAAAATATTTAAAGATAACATTCGTCAAAATGGTAATGTGTACTATGTTTTGTTTTAAGTACTTTATAGGAAGTAACTCATTTAATTCTCACAACAATCCTGTGAGGTAGGGTCCATATTATGACCATTTTACAGATGAGGAAATTGAGACACAGAGAGCTTAAAGTACTTGCCCAAGGTTACCCAGCTATTGAAACCAGGTTCCCATTCCACATGTAAGGATCTTGGAAGTTGCCACTTCATCCTCACACCGAGTAAAAACTTAACAGACTGAAAAATCAACAATTCTTGAAAGAGAGGACACAGAGCAACCTGCTGCCCCCAAGACTAGAGACCAACAGGCAAATACAGGGAGTTGACATTTCCCAGAGCACAGACCTGAGAGTGGAGACTGCCGTGGGAACCTGCGCCAGGGTAGGAAAACCCGAGCTGTAATTAATGAATTGCTAGAGGTTCAGTGCAGACAATTCGCAGAGTTCAAAACTCCATGGGACCTGGGACCCGGTCATAGAAGGACCTCCACAATACTGTGAAACTTACCTCCAGGAGGTGGACCAGTGAAAAATCCCCTAGGGCTTCTGACAGGGGAAGGGGGAAAAGAACAAGTTTGAAATATGCCACAGTGCTCTGTTCTTAACCAGGCCTGCCCTCAGGGGAAAATAGTTAAATAGAACTTAACCTGCTGGAGGATTATCAGAGCCTAACTGACCTGGGGAAGAGGAGTGTCCAGTTGCAGCCACCTCTAGCCATCCTGTCCCACCTAAGGAGGGAGAATAAGACTGAGAAACACTTGTGAAGTTCACAGTCCAGAGGCACAGGCTCATGAAAAGACAGAGATCTAATCATAAGACTTGAATGCTTCCCCTCCCCTCACACCTAACCACCACATTACTAAAGACCTATTTATAGCCATTCCTTTTATCCAGCACAACATGTCTAGCCATCAAGAAAAATTACAAGGCAAAAAGAAACCTCCACAATTTGAAGAGACAAAGCAAGCATCAGAACCATTCGTGGCCGGGATATTAGAATTAACAGATTGGGACTTTAAAAAAATATATGATTAATATGCTAATGACTAAATGATAAAGTAGGCAGTATGCAAGAACAGATGGACAATGTAAGCAGAGAGATGGAAATCCTAGGAAAGAACCAAAATGAAATGCTAGACAGAGATTAAAAAAAAACCAAGTGACAGAAATGAAGAATGCTTTTCATGGACTTATTAGTAGCCTGGACACAACTGAAGAAAGAATCTCTGAGCTAGAGGAGATTCAGTCCTTGAAAGCCAAAAAGCAAAGAGAACGAAGACATAAAAAACAAAAATAGAACAGAATATTCAAGGACTGTGGGAAAACTACCGAAGATGTAACATTCATGGAATGGGTATACCAGAAAAAGAAGAAAGAGATGGGAACAGGAGAAATACTTGACACAATAATGACTCAGAATTTCTCCCAAATTAATGTCAGACACCAAACCACAGATCTTGGAAGCTCAGAGAACACCAATCAAGTAAACACCAAAAAAACTACACGTCAGCATATCATTTTTAAATTACAGAAAATCAAAGATTTAAAAAATCCTGAAAGAAGCCAGAGGGAGAAAAACAAACAAAAAAACAAAGAAAAAACCCACTATACCTATAGAAGAACAAAGATATGAATTACATCTGACTTGTCCTCAGAAAGCATGCAAGCAAGAAGAGAGTGGAGTGAAATATTTAGTGTTGAGAGAGGAAAAAACATCAACCTAGGACACTGTACTCTGTGAAATTGTCCTTCAGAAGTGAAGGAGAAATAGAGTCTTCTTCAGACAAACAAAAATTGCGGGAATTTTGTTGCCAGTAGACCTGCCTTTTAAGAAATGCTAAAAGAAGTTCTTCAGAGAGAAGGAAAATGATACAGGTCAGAAACTCAGACCTCCATAAAGAAAGAGCGAGCATGAAAGAAGGAATAAGTAAAGGTGAAAAAGAAACTTATTTTTTCTATTCTTAATTGATCTAACAGTTCAGATTGATATCAACTTGATAACAGTTTGTTCAGATAATAAAATAGCAACAATATATTCAATTATATATGCTTATATGTATATTATATGTATATACATGTGTGTATGTGTACTTATGTGTGCTTATGTATAAGTGAAATGAATGATGGAAATGATACAGGGACAGGAGGGAGGAATTAGGATTATTTTGTTACTAGAAGGTACTTACACTACCTGTGAAGTGCTACAGTATTATTTTAAAATGGACTTGGATTAGTTGTAAATGTATATTACAGACTCTACAGACTCTAATAAAAATAAAAATTGAAGTATAACTTGATATGCTAAGAAAGGAGAGAAAATGGAATCATATAAAATGCTCAGTTAAAATCACAAAAGGCAGGAAAATGGTGGAATACAAAAATAAGAACAAAGAATAAGGGCAGCAAATAGAATACAGTAACAAATATGGTAGATACTAATCCAGCTATATCAGTAATCACTTTGAATGTCAGTGGCCTAAATTAAAAGACAGAGATTGTCACAGTGGATCTAAAAACATAACCCAACTATATGTTGTCTACAAGAAACCCACTTTAAATATAAGGACACTTTATATTTAATATAGATTAAAAGTAAACAGATGTAGAAAAACATACCGTGCTAACACCAATCAAAAGAAAGCAGGAGGAGCTGTATTACTTTCAGACAGAGCAGACTTCAAAGGAAGGAAACTTATCAGGCATAATGAAGGACATTACATAATGACAATGAGGTCAGTCCTCCAAGAAGACATAACAATTCTTAATGTGTATGTACCTAGCAACAGAGTGTCAAACTACATGAGAGAAAAACTGATGGAACTTCAAACAGAAATAGATGAATCTACTGTCACAGTTGGAGACTTCAACACCCCTCTCTCAGAAATGGACACATCCAACAGACAGAAATCAACAAGGATATAATTGAACTCAACACCACCATCAATCAACTGGATATAATTAATTAAGACTACTTAATCCAACAATGGCAGAATACATATTTTTTTCTCAAGCTTATATGGAATATTCACCAAAATAAACCACGTTCTGGGCCATTAAACACACCTTAACAAATTTATTAGAATAGAAATCATATAATGTCTCTTCTCAGCCCACAGTGGAATTAAACTAGAAATCAATAACAGAAAGATAACTGGAAAATCCCAAAATACGTGGAGATTAAACAACACATTTCTAAATAACACGTGGATCAAAGAAGAATTCTCATAAGAAATTAAAATATTTTGAAACAAACTAAAATGAAAAACCAACCTATCAAAATTGTGGGAGGTAGTGAAAACAATGCTTAGAAGGAAATTTATACCTGGGGGTTGAAGCAATCACCAGTGGCCAATGATTTAATCAATCGTGTCTATGTATGAAGCTTTCATAAAAACCCAAAAGGATGGGGTTCAGAGAGCTTCTATGTTGATGAACACTTGGAGATTTGGGGAGAGTGGCATGCTTCAAGCAAGCACAAAAGTTCCTTGGGGGCTTCCCTGGTGGCGCAGTGGTTGAGAGTCCACCTGCTGATGCAGGGGACACGGGTTTGTGCCCGGTCTGGGACGATTGCACATGCTGTGGAGTGGCTGGGCCCGTGGGCCATGGCCGCTGGGCCTGCGCGTCCGGAGCCTGTGCTCCACGGTGGGAGAGGCCACAATGGTGAGAGGCCTGTGTACCGCAAAAAAAAAAAAAAAGAAGAAAAAAAAGAAAAGAAGTTCCTTGGCCTTTACCCGTACCTTGCCCTATACATCTCTTCCAGCTGCATGTTCATCTGTAGGCTTTATCGCATCCTTTTATAATAAACCAGTAATCTAATAAGTAAAATGTTTCAGTTCGGTGAGCAGCTCTAGCAAATTAATCAAATCTGAGGAGGGGGTTCATGGGAACCTCTGATTTATATAGCCAGTCAGTTAGAAGTACAGGTAACAACTTGGACTTGCAACTGGCATCTGAAATCCAAGGAGGGGGTCTGTGTAACTTCCAAGCCTTAGCCAGTTAGTCAGAAGCACAGGCAATAACCCGGGCTTGCAGCTGACATCTGAAGAGCAGGGCAGAGTCTTGTGGGACTATACCCTTAGCCTGTGGAACATGATGCTATCTTTGGGTAAATAGTGTTACAATTGAGCTGAATTATAAGACACCCAGATGATGAACCAAGCATTGTTTGTGGTGTGTAGAACCCCCCTCACACACATTGGAAATTGGTACTAGAACCCCTTTAGCAAGGATGTCCCCTCCCACCACTCTTTTTCAACATAGTACTGGAAGTCCTTGCTAATGCAATAAGGCAAGAAAAGGAAATAAAAATTATACAGATTGAAAGGGAAGACATAAAACTGTCTTTGCTTGCAGATGATGTGAACATATGTAGAGAAAATCCAAAAGAATCAACCAAAAAACTACTGGAACTAGTGAGTGATTTTAGCAAGGTCGTAGGATACCAAGTTAATACACAAAAGTTAATTGCTTTCCTACATGCCAACAATGAATAAGTGGAATGTGAAATTAAAAACACAATACCCTTTACATTAGCATTCCCAAAAATGAAATACTTACATATATATAAAACAAAACAAGATCTATATGAGGAAAACTGCACAACTACAAAACTCTGAGGAACAAAGTCAAAGAACTAAATATATGGGGATATATTCCATGTTCATGGATAGGAAGACAATATTGTCAAGATGTCAGTTCTTCCCAACCTGATGTATAGATTCAATGCAATCCCCAATAAAAAAACCCCAGCAAGTTATAAAATTTTATGGATTCTAAAATTTGTATGGAGAGGCAGAAGACCCAGAATCACCAACACAATGTTGAAGGAAAAGAGCAAAGTTCTTCAAAGAAGTGATGCTATCCAACTTCAAGATTTACTGTAAAGCTTCAGTAATCAAGATAATGTGGTACTGGAAAAGAATAGACAAATAAATTAATGGAACAGAATAGAGAGCCCAGAAAGAGACCCCATTAAATATAGTCAACTGATCTTTGACAAAGGAGCAAAGGCAATATAATGAAACAAAGATAGACTTTTCAACAAATAGTGCAGAAACAACTGGACATTCACATGCAAAAAACTTAGTTGATCTTGGGTGTGGCGATGCCTACTTAGATATAACACTGAAGACACAATTCATAAAAGAAACTATTAAGCTGGATTTCATTAAAATTAAGCTGCTCTGTGAAAAGACAATATCAGGAGAATTAGAAGACAAGTCACAAACTGAGAGAGAGTATTGGCAAAATAAAGGACTATTATCCAAAATATACAAAGAACACTTAAAATTCAACAATAGGAAAACAAACAACCCAATGGAAAAACAGACCAAAAATAGACCTTGAGAGACACCTCACCCAAGAAGATATATAGATGGCAAATAAGCATATGAGAAGATGCTCCACATCACATGTCATCAGAGAAATGCAAATTAAAACAATGAGATACCACTACTCACCTATTAGAATGGCCAGAATCTGGAACACAGACAATACCAAATGCTGACAAGGTTGTAGAACAACAGGAACTCTCATTCATTGCTGGTGGGAATGCAAAATGGTATAGACTTTTTGGAGGTTTCTTACAAAATGAAACATACTCTTACCATACAGTCCAGCAATTATGCTCCTTGTATTTGCCCAAATGGTTTGAAAACTTACACCCACACGAAAACCTACATATGGATGTTTATAACAGCTTTATTCATAATTGCCAAAACTTGGATGCAACCAAGATGCCCTTCAGTAGGTAAATGGGTGAATAAGCTATGGTACATCCAAAGAATAGAGTATTAGCGCTAAAAAGAAATGAGCTATCAAGCCATGAGAAGACATGGAGGAACCATAAATGCCTATTACTAAGTGAAAGAAGCCAATATGAGAAGGCTGCGTACTGTATGATTCCAACTATGTGAAATTTTGGAAAAGGCAAAACTATGAAGAAAGTAAAAAGATCAGTGGTTGTTAGGGGGTGGGGAGAGATGAATAGGCAGAGCATAGAGGATTTTTTAGGGCTATGAAAATACTCTGTATGACATTATAATGATAATAGATATCATTATGCATTTGTCCAAACCCATAGAGTTTATAACACCAAGAGTGACTCCTAAGGTAAACTGTGCACTTTAGATGACTATGATGTATCAAAATCGTTTCTTCCTTGGTCAAAAATGTCCCGTTCTGGTGAGTGATGTTGATAATGAGGAAGGCTATGCTTGGGTGGGGGTAAAGTTTGTATGGGAAATCTCTGTACTTTCCTCTCAATTTTCTTGTAAACCTAAAACAGCTCTAAAAAATAAGTCTTAAAAAATTAAGCCAGGATTTGAACCAATGCAGTAAGAGCATTGAACCCCAGAGTCCCTACTCCCAATTACTATACTACCAGTAAGTATGTAAATCCCTTAGCATGCCTGAGATCACAAACCTAAGAATGGCAAAAATAGTATCTTTCAGATTAAAGAAAAATGCATGATCTTTGTTTATTAACATCAATCTTTGTCACATAGCTCTGGTTTGACAATATTTATTTCTTTTAAACAGACAGTAATGCAGGCTCTGCTGGATCTCCTAGAGATGGAAACAAATGAACAGAAGAGTCCCAATTATGGGCTCTTACTACTTTGGGCTTCTCTGTCCAATGCTGTCCCTGTAAGTATATTAGTAAAGGAAGGATTGCATTTCTGTCTACTGTACTTTCAGTTTTTCCCTTCATTTTTCTTTCTGTTTTTTTTTTTTTAAATTCTTTTCACTTCTTATCATGGGGAAGAAAAATACTGTAATGGATTTGGTTGTGAGATAGAAAAACAAAACTGAATGCCTCAGGAAATCTGATAAGATCACAAAGGAGGCAAAGCAGAGACCTGAAGTGAATTCTGCCCTTTGAAAGGCAGCATGTAACAGGTGAAGGCAAACATTTGCACTTTGGGGTCAGTTGTGACAACACCTGTATATGCAGCACTTTCTGTACTTTCCATGTCAGGCAACATGCTTAGTATTGGTGCTGCAAAGATAAGTAAGTCTTGACCCCAGACATTTACTGGGGAGAGAGTAGGTAAACGGATAGTTCAATTAGAATTGGACTTGAATCCAGATATCCCAGCCATAGCCATAGAATCTCATGGAGGTAACGAACACGCTGAGCCTCCATTTCCTTATTGGTAAAAAAGGGATCATAAGACTCCTAGTATGGTCTGAGACTCGGGTACTTAATAAACGGTAACGCTCATTTCTCTGCGAGATTGTTGTGAGGATTTAGCGAGATAAGCCCAGCTGCCACCCAGTGCTCATGAGTTCTTTGTCGACCCCTGAACCCGTTCTCCTTCTATGCACCATTCCTGTTTGCATTGCTTGGCATCGTGGTCCTGTAAGCTTCCCCATGAATGGAGCTGGTGACACTGGAACTCACGATACTTCTAAAGAGAGCAGGGATTTTTGAATGGTTGTTTTTTTTAAGCTGTTATGAACTAGAATACAGCCACGGGGTTTGTCTAGCACTTCATGTCCGATGCACAGCAGTTTCCTGCATCAGGAGGATTTCCTATCAGCTTAAGCTGCACTTAAGTTATTTGAGAGATTAAAGGGTCAACTTTTTATGTATTTGTTTTCTACTAAATAAGAACTTTCAACCTATCTGTAATGATAAAGGTATTCATTTTTTCTTTTTTCTTTCTAACAAATAGAAATAAGATGTGTTAAGTATTATTTGTTTCTCCTTCCTCTTATAAAGGTTGTAGAGGGCTTTCTAAGTACTGATACTCTAGTTGTCTTTAACCCATTATACACTAACTGGGTAACAGAGCAGAAATAGAAATTCTGGCTTCTCTGCTCAAATGTGTGTCAGCCACTAAAATACGTATTTCATCTGGCATGGGCAAATAAAAGTAGTCTAACACTTTCCTCTTCTTTAGGTATCTCTAATATTATTCTCTGATTTTTCCTTATACAGTTTTCTTGGAAACTGATTAAGCTAGAGCAAAATTAAAAGGCAAATATCAAAACAACTCCCAAAGCAGCAACAAAACAGCCACCCCTGTCACAGGATTAATTTTCAACAACTCATTAGAAAGGCCCCCCCCCCCCCCCACAGAAGAAAGGGACACAAAGCCTCATTGATCTGACTCAGGGGGAGTCAGATTTTTGGAATTTGTTCCTGGCACTGGTGTGAAAGAATTTAAGTCAATTGCAGAAAGCAAGTGTCTGATGATCAGCAGAAGTTCCATCCTGCTGGCTCTTGTTGGCACTAAGAGGCAGCTGGTGTGTGGGCAGAGACCCTGGACTGGCTTTAGAGTCAGGTCCAAAGGCAGATCCCACGGCTGGGTGACAATGGGCCAAGTGTTTCACTGTGACCCTCAGTGTCCTTATCTGTAAAATAGCATGAATGTTATCTACCTCATAGGATACTATGAGGATTATATTTTTAAGAAGTGGAAAGTGGCTAACAGTCCCTGGCTCAATAAATGTTAGCTTTCTTCTCTTATAAAAAGTAACACCATGGTTTCAATCAGTCATTTCTTTCAATGGCCCACTAATAATGAACTGCCTTGGCTTCCAAAACTTGACCTCTCAAATGCCCAAGGGTGGGAGTGGCCACTGCTGTCCTGGCTTTTGTGATCTCCCGAGGCGGCCAGGAGAGCTGCCAGAAGCCCTGCCAGGGGCCTGTGCTTTCCTGGTGCCTAGATCATTCTCTTCTACTCTGTGCTCTGTCTCTAGGACCACGGAACTCAGAGCTCAGGCTTCAGACAGGCTTGGTACAAGGCACCAGGAAGCCCTGTTATGAGACCAAAGTCTAGGTGAACTTCGGTGGACTGGCCCAAGATATTAACCATGATTTATGAAATTATTTCTATGGGAAAACCATTTCCAAGTCCCAAGAAATTCCTGGCTGCCAAATGTACTTTTTAAGAAAACTTTTCCAAACGAACCTCAAATCTGACGTTTTACCTTTTTAATCTGCTTCTCTGAAGCTCTTTCTAAACACTTTCAGTAGTGACTTCCCCACCTCACTCTCAATTCCCGCAGCACTTATTGGTTACTCTTTTATATGCCTTTCTTTTCTTTTTAAAAGAGTAATTTTTTAATTAAAAATTTTAAGTAGAATATAATATAGATTTTTAGAAGAGAGATCTGTTAAGAGGCATCAAACAGTAACTAACACCATTGCACAACCATTTATAGTTTAACTGAATTCCTTGAGTTTGCTTTAAAATAAGGTATTACCCAATTTTAGTGAATCTCTAAAACTCTAATTAACCACGTAAAACTCTAAACCCCTCTTTTGTGTAACTGAAAAATCTATGTACTATCACTAAGATATATATTTTCCCCAACATGAACTCTTGAGTCTTTAAATAACGAGGTCCTACTGTATATCACAGGGAACTATATTCAATATCCTGTAGTAAACCATAATGGAAAAGAATATGATAAAGAATATATATATATAAAACTAAATCACTTTGCTGTAGAGCAGAAATTAACACGTTATAAATCAACTAAGCTTCAATAAAGTAAGTTAAAAAAATGATGGATTGAGTATGGAGTGCTTATTAATTAAATCCAATAATTCAGCACTTCCATCTCTAGAGAGTATAGAAGGGGCCCACGTGGGGAGACATGTTGAAGAGAGCTGTCTGAGCATGTTTCCTCTGTAAAAATGAACTAGTTGATCTCTAGGGTAAGCCTTTCCTAATCTGGAAAATGCCACAGACAGTGGATCTTGGGATAGAGGCCTCAGTTCTCCTGTTCACTTTGTTTATGTAAACAGCACCATGTTTATGCCCACAGTATCAGTTTACTGTCATAAAGGGGAAAACAATGAGTAGTATTGAATTTGGCTTTGTCCAAGCACTTCCTTTCAGACCGTTGTTCTTCCTCTTTTGACCACAGGGGGGAGTATTGGGATCATTTAAAGGTGTTTAACAGTCCCTCACAAGAGACAGAAAGACTTAAGTAACACAGTGTTGTCTGAGTCTTTTCAGGATTGGTTTTCCTAAGATTAAATTTCTTTCACAATATGTGTTTACAGAAAGCAGATGAAAGGGACCCAATCTTCTTTTAATGATTTGATACGTTTCCTTTAATGTGTAACCTAAAAATAGAAGCAAAAATATCTACCTGAATTAATGGAAAATTAATTTTTTTTAGTTGAAGTATAGTTTATTTACTCTCTTGTGTTAGTTTCAGGTGTACAGCATAGTGATTCAGTATCTTTTCAGCTTATACTTCATTATAGGTTATTACAAGATAATGAGTATAATTTCCTATGCTGTACAGTACATCCTTGTTGCTTATCTATCTTATACATAGTAGTTTATATCTGTTAATCCCATACTCCTAATTTATCCTTCCCCACTTCTCTCTCCTTTTGTTAACCACAATTTTGTTTTCTATATCTGTGAGCCTGTTTCTGTTTTGCATGTACATTCATTTGTATTATTTTTTAGATTCCACATGTAAGTGGTATACAATATTTGCCTTTTTCTGTCTGACTTATTTCACTAAGCATACCGTTCTCTGGGTCCATCCACATTGCTGCAAATGGCAGTATTTCATTCTTTTTTATGGCTGAGTAATAGTCCATTGTATATATGTACCACATCTTCTTAATCCAATCATCTGTTGCTGGACGCTTGAGTTGCTTCCGTGTCTTGGCTACTATAAGTAGTGCTGCTGTGAACACTGGGGTACATGTATTTTTTTTTGAATTAGTATTTCCATTTTTTCAGGATATATACCCAGGAATAAAATTGCTGGATCATATGGTAGTTCTATTTTTAGTTTTGCTTTTTTTTTTTTTTTTTTTGCGGTACGTAGGCCTCTCACTGTTGTGGCCTCTCCTGTTGCGGAGCACAGGCTCCGGACGCACAGGCTCAGCGGCCATGGCTCACGGGCCCAGCCGCTCCGCGGCATGTGGGACCTTCCTGGACTGGGGCACAAACCCGTGTCCCCTGCATCGGCAGGCAGACTCTCAACCACTGCACCACCAGGGAAGCCCCCTATTTTTAGTTTTTTAAGGAACCTCCATAATGTTTTCCATAGTGGCTGCACCAATTTACATTCCCAGCAACAGTGCGCAAGAGTTCCGTTTTCTCCACATCCTCACCAACATTTGTAATCTGTAGACTTTTTGATGATAGCCATTCTGACAGGTGTGAGGTGATACTTCATTGTGGTTTTGATTTGCATTTCTCAAGTAATTAGAGATGTTGAGCATCTCTTCATGTGCCTGTTAGCCATCTGTATGTCTTTGATGTTTAGCAGTGTAATATTATCTTATAATACCACAATGAGGAAAGATATGAAATAATTTTGTTTGGTCTAGAGTGAGAACTTGCAAACATACTATGTTCAGTAATACCCTATAAACTTGCAAGCACCCTTTTTCAATAGGGTATGAAAGTACCCTAGTTTTGATATAAGTACTCTCATAATTTAGTTGATAAGATTTTAGATATAGTTTCTGGGGCTTATTTAAAATTACCATGTTTCATTTGCAGAATATATGATTTGCTAATTTATTTATACTTCAAGGAATTACATCTTGAAAAATGCCTTTGTTTTGGACTAACATTCTTAAGTGTCATAATTTGTTGCTCCTAAATTTCTAATATGTGCTTATATAATATTTTATGTTGTATATTAGTACAATAAAACACCCTGCTTTTCCCATTTTTTTTAGTGAAAATAGTTTACTCTATATAAACAATATTGTGAAACTATAGTGGCAGAATAAAATCATAACTTTGACCCCTTAGAGATATGTAACATCTCTTTTGTTCATAAAATCTAGTTGTTTTCAAAGATACTCTACTAACATGCTTTTAAGTTTAGTTTAAATATCTCCTTGTTTCTTTTAAATGTTTGTGGCTAATACTATGTATGCTTTTGTTCACGTTCAAAGAAGGTTGTATGTTTTGACATATGTTTTTCTTTTTAAGGTTGCGTTTTGGACATTTGCATTTGTCCTCTCTCATCCCAATATCCACAGGACCATTGTGGAAGGCATATCATCTGTGTTTGGCACAGCAGGTACTAAAACTGAATGAAATTGCATTCTTGAAGAGATATCTAATAATGTGTGCTTGTCACACATTATGGGCAAAGTTAAATGCCCATAATTTAATAGAATTTCAAAGTAGTCCAAATTGAACATAATTTGTTATGTGCTTCAGGATATAAATTGATCAGGTAGGATCCTAGAATTTAATTACTGTCAAGGATTTTAGAAGCCACCTGGACCAACTCCCTTATTTTCCAAATGATGAAACAGAGATCGTGACTTGCCTAAATTCCCTATTTAAACATAAGTGTATAACGCACCAGGATTTTCTTCTAATCCCTTAGCCCCTTGCCTCAATTGAACTACAAGTCATAGTTTTGGAATTCAGGGTTTTCCAGATTTTATAAAAGTAATGTGGTACATATTCCATGTACTGCTTAACAGTATTAATGGGATATGGATGTCAGGTAAGGCTACAGCACCAAAGGAATTATTTTCAAAGTTACAGTTTTTAGAGGTTGAGTGGGTTAGAACTGCAGGTAGAGATTGCTACCTTGCCCTTTTTGGTCCAGATTTGGGCTCATCCGTTATCGTCAGTTTTAAAAAGCAGAAATAAGCTTGAATGGAGACGTTTCCGCTAGTTTATTCAGCATAAATTGGCCTGTTTGGGAGTAGATTTTTTTTAAACCCTTTAATATGTCAAATTATATATTCTGATGTAAAAAAATAATAAATGACTTGGTTTTCTTGGAAGAACACAATATAACAGTAAGACAAAAGACCGTGATGCCAATGAACAATTATCACTCCTCTCCTTCGTGATTGCTGAACGTTAATACTGGATTTTTCAATTTATTTTGACTGCTTCTTATTGAGTTAAACCAAAAATCAAATTGGCTTGGCCAACATGGATATTGAAGCCATACTGTCTCTGAGCCTTGAGTGTGAATCACCAGATGCTAGGTCGTATTTCACAGAAACGGTGAGCATTAGAATCACTGAGTACCAACAGTGCTAACAAGTGAGATTCTGGAGATACACTGGTGGATGTAAGAGAAGGTGACCTGCCTATATGGAGCTTACGTCTACAAAGCTAATGGAAATGTGCCTGCCTGCGTGTCTACAAATGACAAAGGGAACGTGTTCTTGATCATCACATGCTCTATCTTAGCAGAGTCTGCTCCTGACATAGGGTTCTCCAAATTCCTGGTCTTTAAGAAATAAAAAGGTAGTGATGGGGATGGTTGGGGTAATATGGGGAGCCTATCTGACCCAAAGGCCACAGCAGAAGCCTTACATTAATTGAAATTTCTACTGTGCTTGAATGTTGAACTCTTGAACACAGTTCTAGTGGAGGAAGACAAAACTTTTCCCCTTTTTCTATATTCTTGTTTATTTTTAGAACCTGTTGTTCTCCTCTGACAGAAAAATTCTCCTTCAAGTAGTAATACCGGTGTACTAGCTATAGTATATCAGTGCTTTCAGTTTATAAAAGATCAAGCGTTTTTTCCCTGCTTATACAGAAGCAGTTCAGATCAATTGAAGCATAAGATGTAGCAGCTCAAGAATTTAGATATTGTGAGTGAAGGCCACAGATCTTTGGAGGTTGATATCAAGGGAGATACCCATGTGCCCATACAAAGGATCCTGTCAAAGGAAGGACATTAAAGTGCATGAAATAAGAATCAGACTGAGTATGGCATTTCTCCCATTCTTTTGCTCTTTTCTTTGCTTTTTTTTTTTTAAAGTTAATTTATTTGGCTGCACCAGGTCTTAGTTCCAGCATGCAGGATCTAGTTCCCTGACCAGGGATTGAACCAGGGCCCTCTGCATTGGGAGCGCGGAGTCTTAACAACTGGACCACCAGGGAAGTCCCTATAATGCTCTTTTCTATTACAAGATTACCTTTTCCTTCTTTGAAGACGCTTTTAGTGAACTTCTAACTCAGCATCTCTCTAGCCTCAATACTCACCGCTAGAGCCCATCCCGGACACTTTGCCCAACTTCCTTATAAAATAAGTCTGAGGGTGAAAGCTGCTGTTGAATACTTGGTCTTTTGTATCTGGCTTCTTTCACTTAGTATAATATTATATTTTGTATGTTGATGTTTTAAGTTAGTTGATTTTCAGATGTTGAACCCCCTTGCGTTCCTGAGATAAATTTTTAGTTATGGTGTGTAATTCATATAAAACATATGACTTTATATACGTTGCTGGATTCAGTTTGTTGAGGAAGTTTGCATCTATATTAATAAGATATATTGATTTATAGTTTTCTTTCTTGTGATATCTTTGTCTGGTTTTGGTATCAGAATAATTTTGACTTTATAGAATGACTTCAGAAGTATTTCCCTCCTCTTTTATTTTTTGGAAGAGTTTGTGAAGGATTGATGTTAATTCTTCTGTAACCATATGGTAGAATTCACCAGTGAAGTGATCTGGTCCAGAAATTTTCTTTTTTGAGAAGTTTTTGATTAATTCAATCTCTCCACTTGTTACAGGTCTGTCCAGATTATCTATTTCTTCTTTTTTAAAATTGAGGTATAATTGACATACAATATCCTATTCGTTTTTGATGTACAACATAATGATTTGATATATGTATATATCGGGAAATGGTTACCACAATAAATTTAGGTAACATCCATCACCACACATAGTTACAATATTTTTCTTGTGATGAGAACTTTGAAGATCTACTGTCTTACCAAATTTCAAATATATAATACAGTATTATTAACTATAGTCACAATGCTGTACATCACATCACCAGAAGAATATGGAATGCTTCACAAATTTTAGTGTCATCCTTGCACAGGGGCCATGTTAATCTTCCCTGTATCTTTGCAATCTGCTGAAGTGAGAACTATATATTTCTTCTTGAGTCAGTTTTGGAGTTTGTGTCTTTTTAGGAGTTTATCCATTTCATGTAGGTTATTTAACTTGTTGGCATACAACTGTTCCTAGTTTTCCCCATAATCTTCTTTATTTCTGTAAGCTCACTAGGAAAACATCTCCCTCATTCTTAATTTTAGTAATTTATGTCCTCTTTCTTTTTCTCTTGGTCAGTGTAGCTAACGGGTTATCAATTTTGTTTTCAAAGAACTAACAGTTGATTTTATTGATCTTATTTTTTCTATTGATTTTCTGTTCTCTATTTCATTTATTTCTGTTCCAATCTTTATTATTTATAATTTCTATCTCCTTATCGATATTCTCTATTTAGTTCTTTAGACATGGTTAATTATTTGAATATATTCAAAATATCTGATTTATAAGTGTTTCTTTAGTAAATCCAATGTCTGAGTTTCTTCAGGGATAGTTTCTATTGAGTGCTTTTTCCCTGTGTGGACTATATGTCCTTGTTGCATGTCATATTTCATATTTTTTGTCATGTGTCTTACAATTTTTAAATTTTGTCCAATTTAAAGCTGGACATTTAAAATAATATAATGTGGTAATTCTGGAAATCAGATTCTCCTCTCTGCTCAGGGTTTCTTATTATTGCTGTTTGTTGTTCTTGCTTGTTTGTTTGTTTACATAAGTAAATTCCAAAAATATTTGATGTTGATAAATGCTATGTGAAAAAGAAAACAGAGCAGATTAGGGAGGATCAAGGGTGCCAGAAATGGGGGGAAAGTGGTAGGTTTAAATAGTTGGATCAGAGTTGACCTTCCTGGAAAGGTGATGTTGAGCAAGGACTTGGAGATGGTTAGGCGTTAGAAAACACATACCTAGAGGAAGAGCTGGTTTGAGTTAGAGACTGCAGGTGTGGCCTCACTGTGTTCTCACAGAATTCTCACAGGCATTAACATTTGGGTCCTATTTGGACTGTGTTTTCATCAATTTTCTTTTCTAATTTAGGATTCCCACTGTGCGTATCTGCCCACCAGCAGAAGGTCATTCGAACTTAAAAACAAACAAAAACAAATAAAAATGCATTTAAATTTTTAAACTGGTTGCATTTGGCCCTTTTCACCTTCTTGTGTTAATTTAGGGTAGCATATACAACACACTTGCTTGTTTTTGTGTTTTTTTTTTTGCACGTGTGTATTGTTTTTGGTTTTTAGTGGCGATTCAGTTTTATTGCACATTTATTTAAGGGAAAAATTAGTAAATTTTTTTCTGTTAATTTACAAGGAATCAGGTTAGTTAACAGAAATGCACCTGCATAGAAACAATTCCTATCTTACATAAAATCATGATTTGTGGATCATAAAAGACACACTACAAAATTTTCCCTGGATAAAAGTCAGAAATTTGATTCATGACTTTCAATCCTGTCACTCACTAATTGTGTGATTTGGGATAAAAGAGAAAATTTACTCAGAGCCAACCAATAACGTTTCTTGACACCACTGTGTTCTGATTTAGCAGCAATCCCGCCTGGGGACAGACCAACACTGTCAAGTGACCAGATGCTATTACCTGGTGACACTAACTTAATGGCTACACTCACCATGCAGTGGTGAGAAAAGATTTCATCTCTGCTCATAATTATAAACAAGCATAAAAACTAGCAGAGTGATAAATGAGGCTCAGATCCTGTGATGATGTTCTAGGCACATTCCATGTTGTTTGCATGATTTTAATTAGTTCATCAGTTTTACTTCGTTGCATTTAAACATTTTCATTTATTCTTGAAATCTTCTCTGCAGTCATCTCTTACCCATGTTATAACGTATTCAACTTTTATCCGCTTGGATGTGTCCCAGTACCATATAGAAAACCCATAGCAACGTCCTTGGAGGATTCTATCATGGCATATGAAAGACCTGAGTCCCTCCAGCTCACTGAAGAAGCTCACTCTTGCTACCCCTCTGCAGCCTGCCAGGGCTTGATAGCTGATTAGCCAAAGTTGTGTCTGTGATGGAGCCTTGGCCCTTATGCCACATATCGACCAAAATACTGAAGAAAGAGATCAGTAGCAGAGCCAAGGCCACTACAATGGAGTTATGAATGGAGAAAAGTTATTTTATTTAAAAAAGTTCTCTCCATTCCCATTGCTAGCCGGACAACATGAACCTAATCTGGAGATTTTGGAGGCTTTGGCATACGATACAGGAAATTTCTTACATAGCCTCATTTTCCTCTGCTAGCCCAGATTTTAAAAATCCTGGAATAAACTCAGAAGACACTAAATGATGCCAGAGCTTTTCACAAACTACTCATCCATTGACCTTGCAGAATCTATGTAGATTACCTAAGAAAGTGTTTATAAATGCAGGAGATTTCATTGGAAACCCACTCCAAGTATATAATTTTCTTGTCTTCTTTTCCCCTTGGCCTTAATGACCAAGATGGTGTCACCTTGGAGCTCACAACTGGTTACTTTCCAATCCGCTAATCCAGGCACAAAGACAAGGGTGAAACTTGGGTGGTTGATATCTGGCCCCGAGAGGTTTCCCAGGAGGCTACATTCCTTCCATTATTTTCTGCCTATATAATACCTGAGGTGTGTCTTGTGACACCGTGACCCAGGAGATTTTGTGTGAAGTCATTCTGCCTTCATTTATCGCCTGGCTTCAGCAGGTGGAAGGAGATACCTCTGATAGCTGTAGATTATTCACAAGCTTAGAGATCGGTCCTGCTCTGGAAGTTCTCATTTTATTAAGTCTTTCACTATCTCACCCCAGTGTAGCACAGTTAATCTGCTTTGCTCATTCTCTACATTTTTCATTCAGACACAGTTCTTTTCTCTGAGTGTTCTGTTGGAGAATTATTCAGGCATTTAGATACTCTTTTGCCCTCTTTAGAAAATAATGAGATAAAGGTATTCAAGCCAGGTCGACATCTCTCCAGAGAATGCAATCCAAAAATTTAGAATTACTAGGCAGAGTTTATAAAGAAAGGGTATTTCTAGATCTAAATTGATTTTACCTGTTACTGGTTACCCATTGTTGTCTTTTTGCATCAATATCTCTACCTTTTATTTATTATAAATTGGACTATGTCCTTTATTCCTTGAAAAAAACCATCATAATTATGAAGCAGGCTTCATTTTATATTCTAGTAGGAGAGGAACTGATAATCTCTTTTTAATATATGAAAGAAATATTTCTGCCAGTAACATAGGGTACTATTTTTTTAGAGGAGAATCTTATTTGGTTGCGTTGGTATAGTGGCATTCATCTTTTCTCTAAATGATTGAATGGGATTTGGTATATTTTTATATGTACGTTGACAGATGGAAGGAAGGGTGGGGAAGGTCATTCTGTTGATTCTTGACTGTGTCTTCCGTCCATCTTAATAACCTGTTCTGAGCACTATTGTTGTCCTTGGTATCTTTCTCAATTCGTTGTTATAGCTGCCTCTTTCATTCTTGGTCTGTAGTTATGAACATCAGACTGAAGCCGCTAATCAAAGTGTACCTCCAAAAGGTTATTGCTTATAATTTTCAATAGGTGTCAAGCAGAGTGCCGTGCACTGGTTATCGATCCCAGGGGAGGACTCTAAACACTTCTGCTCACTGCATCTTGGTATCAGAGTTGCCAAGGAAAACACAGTGCTGTCAGGCACTGGATGCAACAATGCTAAACTTACATAGAGAAGAAAGAGAGTAAGATCAGCTTCAGGAGTGGGTGTCAGTCCCCCATCACCAGGATGTCTCTCTCCCTGTGGGCGACGCAGGGAAATTGGCCACTGCACACCTCTCTCACACCGCAGTGGAAGGAACCCTGTCCCTTTTCCTCGGAGGGCAGATGTAACAGTGGGGTTGGACAGGTGCTGTATTCTGCACATACTTTAAGCAGAGACAGAAGAGTACTCTCTGCCCCTGAAACAGGAGAGATATTCCCACATAAGGTGATGCACCTGGAACAGGCTGTGTAGAGGCTGTGTGGGCCCTTTGTCTCTTGGTGAGGAAGTGTTCCAGGCCCAAGGCCCACCCTTCCACAGCTGAGTTGGGGCTGAAAGACTGAGCATGAGACCTGCTTTTCCCAACAATAGGAATATATGCCTGATCATCAAAATTCATCCTAAATCCTTAAGACGCCAAAAAGTCATATCCACCCCTGGAAGAGTCCGAAGAACCAGAGCTGGAAGTTCAGAAATGACTGAGGTGTTTGGAAGAAGCTGGTGACTAGAGAGGGAGAATTGAAGGAGCTGCGACCTGCCAGGCTCCAGCTACAGTCCCTAAAGCCCTAATACCCGTATTCACTGTCCATGGACAGTCTCTAGACTTATTCTCTGCTTTTTCCAGTCTGTATCCACCACAAATACCTTAAGCTGTTTTTAAGTCTTCCTTTCCACTTTCCATCTGTCCTTCCTGTTTATTTAACTGGTATTTCTCTTACATAAAGACACTGAGGACAGGTCGAGGACAGGACCTAGAGGGAGGAAACTATAGCATTTAAAAATATACATATTTTTAGGGGTTCCCTGGTGGCACAGTGGTTGAGAGTCCGCCTGCCGATGCAGGGGACACAGGTTCGTGCCCTGGTCCGGGAGGATCCCACATGCCATGGAGCGGCTGGGCCCATGAGCCATGGCTGCTGAGCCTGCGTGTCCGGAGCCTGTGCTCCGCAACAGGAGAGGCCACAGCAGTGAGAGGCCCACGTACCGCAAAAAATAATATATATATATATATATATATATATATATATATATATGTATATATACATATTTTTAAAAAACAATCTAAATAAAGAAAAAGCCATATCATGTTCCTATACGGGAAGGCTTAATATCATGAAAATGCCAACCACTTTCAAATTAATATATATTTAATTAATTATAAGGAATATTCCAATGGTTTTGGTGGGGAGGAAATTAATGAAATGACTTAAATATTTTTTTTGAAGAATAAGTGTGATTAGAAATCAAGATTAATCGAAATGTAAATAGGTAAGGCCATATTTGGCCTACCAGATAGTAAAACTTATTATATAAGTTGCTATAACAAAAGCGTACATGACTGGCACAGGACAAATAATTGATCAACATGGCCCTTATTTGCTTCCCTTTTGCCAAAAAAAGCAAATTCAGAATCTTTTCTTTCAAAGGTAAAAAAAAAATTACAGGAAAAAAGTCACTTTTCTATTTTGTTTCATATTCTTGAGGCAAAAGTTTCTAAACTGTCAACATTTGCAATGAGTTAATGTTCTAGAAGCCTGCAGTCATCTGGGAGACTATATTTATAGTCAGTTTATAGGGAACGACTGAGAACTAAAAAGCATGTAACTCCACAGCCTAGCATGTACTTCATAATCTTTCATCTCCTCTCATCTTCTTTCTCTTGATTTTTTAAAAATAAATTTAACTTAATATCTTTCTTACAGAATTTTGTCTCACAGTGCATGTTCAGTAGTGGACGTGTACAGTAATGGACATGCATAGTAATAAAGGAAGTTAGTATTTTATAAGGAATAAAACCCAAAGTGTACACCATTTTTCTCTATCAAAGAAACATTTAGGGGTTCCAGATTAATATGGCAGAGTAGGAAGATCCTGAGCTCACCTCCTCCCAGGGACACACCAAAACCACAACTACAAGTAGAATGATTATCTCTGAGAATGACCTGAAGACTAGCAGAACAGATTTTCTACAACTAAGAATGTAAACAGAATGCCATGTCAAGATGGGTAGGAGGGTCAAAGATGCAGGCTAGACAGAACCCATACCCCCAGTGTGGTGACCCACATGTGGGAGGGATAGCACAACTGCAGAGGTGCCCGCTTCACAGTGAGGGGGTCCAAGCCCATGTGGAGATCCTCAGCTTGGGGACCTGCATAGGCAAGATGAGCTCCCATAACATCTGGCTTTGAAGACCAGTGGGGTTTACATTTGGGAGAGCTGGAGGGCTATGGGAAACTGAGACTCTGCTCTTAAAGGGTGCACACACAAACTCACTTACTCTGAGTACCAGCACAGAGGCAGGAGAATGTGAGGGGTACCTGGGTCATATGCTGCAGGAGCTTCCCTGAACAATTTGGGGGTGAGTGCTGGAGGGGTAGGGATCTGGTGGAATTTTCTCCAGGGTTGAAGGCACTGGCCAATGCCATTTTTTTTTTTTTTTAACCTCTCCTTCCACCATCTGGCCCAGTACTGGCAGGCAACATTTCTGTCACTCTCCATCAACTAGCTAACACCATGTGCCCCACGCCAGCATTCTCCTGAGGACCCACCCTGCCCATCCCACCCTCCCCAGCCAGCCCCTTCAAAGCAGCCCCTGCCCCACCTGGCAAGTGGCCTCAGCTGGCCCCCGGCAACTGTACAAAGTGGCTCCACCTCTGGGGGGCGGGGGGGCACCCTGCATGCCATGAACCCACAGCAGTCACAGCAGAGCCACACAGCCAGCCAGGGCACAGTGCAATCCAACCACACAGGAGGATGCACACAGCACACATGTGGGACATCCCAGGAGCACCTGGCTCTAGTGGCCAAGAGGGATTGCACCCCTGTGCCCCACAGAACACCTTATACATAAGCCTGCTGTTTCAAGAACAGGAGATATAGCTGATCTACTTAATGCATAGAAATAGACACAGAGGGTTAGGCAATTGAAAAGATAAAGGAATATCTTCCAAACAAAAGAAAAAGATAAAAACCTCAGAAAAAGAACTAAATGAAACAAAGATAGCAATTTACCAGATAAAGAGTTCAAAATTATAGTCATAAAAATGTTCACCAAAGTTGGGAGAAGAATGGATGAACTCAGTGAAAACTTGAAAAGGCAAATAGAAGATATGAAAAAAGACCCGATCAGAACTGAAGAATACAATAACTGAAATAGAACATACACTAGAGGGAATCAGCAGCAGATTAGAGGATGCAGAAGAATGGATCAGCAATCTGGAAGACAGGGTAGTGGAAATCACCCAATCAGAACAGCAAAAAGAATAAAAACCAATGAGGAAGGCTTCCCTGGTGGCGCAGTGGTTGAGAATCTGCCTGCTAATGCAGGGGACACAGGTTCGAGCCCTGCTCTGGGAGGATCCCACGTGCCACGGAGCAACTAGGCCTGTGAGCCACAACTACTGAGCCTGCGCATCTGGAGCCTGTGCTCCGCAACAAGAGAGGCCGTGACAGTGAGAGGCCCGCACACCACGATGAAGAGTGGTCCCCGCTCGCCACAACTAGAGAAAGCCCTCGCACAGAAACAAAGACCCAACACAGCAACATCTTAAAAAAAAAAAAAACAAAAAACAATGAGGATAGCTTAAGAGATCTCTGGGACAACTACAAGCATACGAACATTTACATTATAGGGGTCACAGAGGAGAAGAGAGAGAGAAAGGGACAGAAAACATATTTGAAGAAATAATGGCTGAAAACTTCCCTAACCTGGTGAAGGGAACAGACAGATATGTCCAGGAAGCAGAGAGAGTTCCAAACAAGATGAACCAAAGACACCCACACCAAGACACATTATAATTAAAATGTCAAAAGTTAAAGACAAAGAGAGAATCTTAAAAGTTTCACAATATTTCTTTTCACATTTAAAAGAATATTGCAGAAAGGAGTTTATTGCTGTCTCTGTTCTCTAAAAACCGACTTTTTTTTTTTCAGGAGCTTATCTTGAGGTCTCTGCTTGAGAAAATATGCCAGAAAACTAGCTTCCTACTGTTATTGTCTGTCAGCAATTGATGTCTCTGCTTCATTGCCTTTTAAGAGAAATCATAGAAATGCTGGATTTTTTCAAAGCTGTTATATCATTTCCCCAAATAACAGTATAAACACCAACTTTTGTTATTTGATATTGCTTTTTAGCACAATTATTATAAAATTTGAAAAGCAAATTTCATGACCAAATTTTGGTAGGAATCATTGCTTAAGGTTATTACATCAGATTCTTTATTTTTCAGCCTTTATCTCATGCATTTTTTATCCCAGTTCACCGTCCTTTTTAAACATTTTAAATAAGCTGTTCTGTGAATATGAAAGACAACGTCTGTGAAGGAAGACAACTTCACGGTATAGAACAGCAAACAGAACTGAGAATCCCTGCTTTCAAAAGTAAAGAAACAGGTGGTAGAATGTGTAGGGATGCACTCTTTACATTTCAGTGGAGTATGTTCTTTGCTTCACTTCTCTGTGTGTCCCTTGGTAGACATACACCTGTCTTTCATTTGTGGGGAAGCACAGGGCCTCCTCAATGTTCATCCCCACCTTCTGATTCAGTCTCCTCAGAATTATGTCTCCAAAGGTATGAATGACTCGGCAAATGCCTGTCATTCTCCTTTTTTTTTTGCAAAACATGGGTTATTTTCCCAAAATGATTAGTTAAATCTTGATATAATGTTACTTCAGGACTCTAGGAACAGAATTTTTGTATTTTATGTATTTATTTATTGAATAAATGTGTGTGTGTGTGTGTGTGTGTGTGTGTGTGAAGGGGAGGGAGCTTGAAATATGAAGAAGACAGAGGCGTCATCTCTCAACAAAGGACCTGCTTTAGTGATCCTGCTTGATTCATGTTCCTTTTTTCTTTAGGTCCAAGAAATCATATTTTTATAATTAATTTTGGAATTTAAGTTACTTTTCTCTCTGCCTGGGCGAGCGCTACTCATCCTTCCAGGCTTAGCTGAAACTCCAGCCCTAGGCAAGAGGGAATGAATGCCACTGAGACTCAAATCCTCTCTTATGAAACTTATATTATAGTTATTTGTATCCAGATATTATTTTGTGTCCTTATGTCCAAGCTCCTTGAAAACAGTGACTGTGTCTTTCTTATTCGTTTCTCCTCTTAGGGGAGGTGCTGGGACCCAGGGAGCAAGGGTAAGGGCTTTTAGTGTAGACAGACATAGGTTTGAAGGCTGCTCTGACACTTTCAAGCTTCTCCTTGGACACATGATAACTTGATAGTCGGCAGATTGTGATGAGGAATAAATGAAGTGGTCCAACATATTGGTGACATTAGATGGTCAATAAATTAGTATTATTCTCTTCCTATCTCTTACAGCACCTATGCTTGGGCTAACATGTAACAGATATGAAGCAAATATATATTGAGTGAATAAATGGTTGAAGTAGTAGAATTTTAATCTATTATATATCCTTAACAAATATAAATTACAGTTACTGTGTTCTAACATGCTTGTCATCATACCTGTGGAAACCCAGAACTATACAGAATATTTTAGAAACATTCTTTGCTATTTCTGAACTCAAGACTCATCCTTTCTTTTATTTGGTTTCAAATATCCTATGATTTGGTTTGACTTCTTTTTTTTTTTTTTGGTACGCGGGCCTCTCACTGTTGTGGCCTCTCCCGTTGCAGAGGACAGGCTCCGGATGCACAGCCTCAGCGGCCATTGCTCACGGGCCCAGCCGCTCCGCGGCATGTGGGATCTTCCCCGACTGGGGCACGAACCCGTGTCCCCTGCATCGGCAGGCAGACTCTCAACCACTGCGCCACCAGGGAAGCCCCTGGTTTGACTTTTATTGCATTTGTGCCAAGAATTAAACAGATGGCTTCTGAATTTTACCCCAAATCACCCATAGTTTCTTCCCCGGCTGCCTTTTGTACTGGTCCCCATCTCCATTAGGCCCTAGCCCTTTTGATGATTACCTTGGCATTCTTCCAAGTGGAGCCTTCTAATTTTAGAGTCAAAACACTGGAAGAACAAACCACAGATGTGCATTGAAATATGTACAGTATGGGTACAGAGCCATTTCTAAGAGTTATAATAAGAAAGGTCTTTAACCTGAAGATGTTGTTTGAAAACAACATCTTTTTCTTTGTCTAGTCTGAGAATACTACCTTATTTTTCCTACATCACACTGGGACTTGAGAAACTAAAAATATTTTTTCAAAACACTTATTTTCCAAGCGTAGTCTACATCCCTTCTACATTTGTAGGTCCTAATAGATTTTGTTTTCAACTCAGAACAAGCTTTTGTTTATTGTATAATACAAAACATTTTTTTGAACTTTATAATTCAATTCGTCTCCTCAGAATAATTCATAAAAAACTTTTTCTCCAAAAGAAAGTCAGAAACTTCACTATTACCAGAGTCCAAACTTTTTCAAGGCCAGAATTAGGCCTGTCTCATAATAGGTTGGTCACTTTGGAGTCACACAGATCTGATTTCAAACACAAAATCTGACCCGTGGTAGTCATTTATCTGTGATCAATTAGAGAAATATTTATTTTCTGTATCCTATAGCTTCAGTAAAGTAAAATACAAAAAATAAGTAGAGGGATTGTTTGGTGAATTTGTCTAATGTAGATGCTCTAAATAGGTTTTTAAAGAGAAAAACCTTTTTTAAAGTAAGATTTAGAATGTGAAGTGTAGGTTACTGCTCATTTATTTGTAATGTCCATTCGGCAAGGGCCTTCATTTGCTGGGGTCACCTTGGTTTCCAAGATAAAGGTGAAATTGGTCTGAACTCCCTCCCAGAGTTCTAGGGATCTTTGGAGGGAGAAGTGATGGAGGCGGCCAGAAGTGGAGGCCTGTGCCTCTCGGAGTTTCTCTTGACTTCCAGTCTCGCATTTCCTGATTTCTCCACTTCCGCTCTTTTCTCTTCTGCAGTTCTGCCTCTTTTCCATACTGCATTGCTTCCTGGACATACCCAGATCTTTATTACCCCAAGTGTTAACTTAAGGTATGTGTTAGCTGACTTTATTAAAATATTAAAAAATATAGGACAAGGAAAGGGAAAATTGCACAGTAGCCAGAAACAACTTAAAATTGAGTATGTGACTTAAAGTTGAATTTTCTGTTCTTAAAAGTCCCATCTGCCATTTCTCCCTTGGAGAGTTTTCCTTAGTTTTCTAATAGGTTGTCGGTCACCTGCCATGTAGACAATGGTCTTCTTTTTCTTTTTTTTTTTCACTCAAGTACGCTCTAAAAGAAACTCAGGTCCCCTCATACATTTTTAAGTTGTCTTCTAAAATTTGTTATCCTGCATTTCAATATTTCCCTGCTTTTAAGTATCTTCAAATATTTTATATCTCATAGAATGGTTTCCTTGCCTGCATGGTGTACCTGTTAACTGTGTGTTCATTTCTCACCTCCTAGACTGAGTGTATTGCGAGAATGCCTTCATTGTTGTAACCCTGGTGGAGCCTGACTCAACTCCTGCCTCTTGCTCAGTGCTCAAAAATCTGTCAAGTTTAATGGAGTGTATAGATGCCCCTATGGGAATTAATAGACCCAGAGCTCAAAAACCCTAGTTCCCAGACTCCACTAACGAGAAACATTTGCTTCTGACGCCTCAGGAATTCCACCTGGACTGACAGAGAAGGTTTCCCAGGCAGCACCCACCCAACCCTCTTCTGCAGGATGGGCTGGCTTTAGGACAAGCCTTATCCAGAGTCAAAGAGAAATGTGGCTGGAGACCCACATTCCATTCTCATCCACTCATGCCCAGTACAGCTGGGGGGAAATGTGAACGTTGACTTAAACTGACCATGTTGTTGACTTTTATTAAGCAAATACTGTCAAAATCGAAAGCTGAGTTGTTTAATTTTCAAAATGTAAACATTTTACTTGAAATATCACTAATTAAACTGTCTCATTTGACTGAAGGCCCTGACCATATGTTGGTCCATAGAAAGAGCAACCGCAATCCTTTTCCACGTGACTTCAATCTAAATATTAGCTAAGGTATGCAACTTACAGTAGGAATGTTTGATGTACCTGTGTTTAGAGAGCTCATCGTTCCAGATGAAATACATGTGTCCCGTCACCCCTTTCCTAATATTCTTTTTGGGCTTTCTGAAATGTATGATTAAAAAGCAAAAACAAAAACAAATCAGCAGGGAAGAGATAGAAGTAGTAAGTCAGGTGGCTTCTCAGATCTCTTACTTCGTACTTTTGACGCCGATCTTTTATTGCTCTTTCCTTAAGTGGAATGAGAATTTGGACAAGAAACAATGAAATGAGTAAAAATTGAACATCTTTCTGACAGGGACTATCTTAGTCATCTGATAGCCACAGGACTGTGAGAACCAAGGTTGGATACCAATCCATTACATTACAGTAATCAACATTGGTTTAGTTTTATATGCCATACATTTTATCTTGGTAAGAAGAAAATGATGAAAAGAGTCAATAACTTATTAAACTTGGTATGCAAAAGTAATAATAATATTAACACCTGATATCAGAGACAGTATTTAACTTATATAGCTTACATAAAATCATTTTCTGGCCTCTTTAAGTCCACCTTTTTTTTTTAAATTCTCTTTCCAGGTAAAGATAAGATTAAAGTGTCTGAGGATGACTTGAAGAAACTCCCTCTAATTAAATGGTGTATTTTGGAAACCATTCGTTTAAGAGCCCCTGGTGTCATTACCAGAAAAGTGCTGAAGCCAGTTAAAATTTTGGTGAGCAATGGTTTTGTTTTAAAATAATGAACCTTCTGGGGAAAAAAAGTAGCTATTTTGCCCATTTATTATTAGGTAATTTCTTAAGTTCCATGAAGTACTCTGTGACCCTAGAATAGGTTACTAATAAGAGTTGTGCAGCACCAGTTTGTTAATATAGATATCTATCTATTGGCAACTATTTTAGCTAAAACATAAGCCTTTCATAATCATTTTGGCTATGTGATTCTATATCAAAATTAGTATAATCCTATTTCAATCGGGCAGGAGGGTCGGATAGTATTTCCTCTGCTGAACCAACCAATGAGTATTCCTGAGTTGGAATAGGTTGAGGAATTGAGTGTGTGAGGGAAGTCCTTTAGGATAACTGGAAGACAGTTCAGACCACAGATCACAGATACCGGAACAGATAGCAGGAATGCCATGGGTAATAGAAACTGATATTAGGAATTAGTGACTGAGTGAGGTCCTCTCTATGGGCAAAGTAGGAGAATATTCTCAAGTGCACCATGAAAGGTACGTGCATGTGGCAAACGTTCAGTTCAATATCTGGTGAATCATTCAGGCAGAACAAAAAACATTATTTTTTAAAGGAATGATTTGGGACCTAAATTATCCAGATAGATTATAATTAGTCAGCCCTCCGCTCTTGTTAGCTTTTTTCCCCACGGCTTAAGAGTGCTTGGATTAAAATCAAGAAAATTTTGTAGTAATAGAATTCAAAAGAGACAAAAAAATCCAAATTTGATACAAGTTGCAACTTGCTAAATTCAAAAAAAACATAGTTTAACTGATCTTATGTAGATTGTAGCATTTAGTTTCAGTGAGATTTTAACAGTTTTTGCTTTTAAATAATCAAATTATCAATTACTTTAAAACTATGACTATAAGAGAATATATATTTAAATATTTATAAATTTAAATATATATAAATTTATATATGTAGTAAAAGAATATATATATTCTGTATTGAGAGGAAATAGTCAAACAACTTGGTGCAATTAAGTAGAGCAATGTGTTTATTACTTTGAATATTACTATAATTGTTATTGAACTTTTAGTAAGCCTTGTCTATATTCTGGGTAGTAGGAAATTAGCTGAAATGCAGAATAGTTATTTGACAAATAAGTGGGTATTTTGATTGTTATTCTAAGCATATAGATACTATACAAGTTTTGTTAGATTAATACCTGAGTATTTCTGTTATTCTGGAAATGGTATTTTTAATTTTTATTCTTTTATTTATTTTAATAAAGTGGGCTTTTCTTTTTATTTATTTATTTTCTATTTGGCTGCGTTGGGTCTTCGTTGCTGTGCGTGGGCTTTCTCTAGCTGTGGCGAGCGGGGGCTACTCTCCGTTGCGGTGCACAGGCTTCTCATCGCAGTGGCTTCTCTTGTTGCAGAGCACGGGCTCTAGGTGCACGGGCTTCAGTAGTTGCGGCGCACGGGCTCAGTAGTTGTGGCTCGTGGGCTCTAGAGCACAGGCTCAGTAGTTGTGGCACACAGGCTTGGTTGCTCTGCGGCATGTGGGACCCTCCCGGACCAGGGTTTGAACCCGTGTCCCCTGCATTGGCAGGCGGATTCCCAACCACTGCCCCACCAGGAAAGCCCTGTAAATGGCATTTTTAAAAACTTTGATTCTCCATTGTACATTACTTGTCTGTAGGAATATAGTTGATTTTTGTGTGTTGACCTTGTATCTGCAATGTTGTGACATCAATATAGAAACCTAAGTTTCATTACAGTGTAAATCTGTCATTGAAAACTTTTTTTATACATTATTCTTCACATTTCATGCATCTATGGAGTTTTCATATTTATTTCAAGGCCACATTAATAGTACATTGAGTTGATAGCTTAAATATTTAATTATTTCCTGACTCTTGAGAGTTTAGGTAGTTTTTTTTTAATATGGTAATTATTTGTATCTTTGTGCCTAGTACATTCTCTTTTTTAAGGATCATTGAATTATGTTTTCGTAGTGGATTACTGGTCCAAGGGTATGAACACATTTATGATTCACTGCCTAAAATCCTTTTACAAAACTGGGCTATTTTATAGGTCCACCACCTATGGATTCCCAATAAAAAAATCTTAATTAAAAGTAATAGATATCCAAAACCATTTAATAAATTATTTTAAAAATTCATAGTCTCTTACTTCTACCTCCTCACACCCACATGTTCTTCCTAGAGGACACGAGGCTCAGAAGCATCCGAGGCGCCTTCCAAGCCCTCGCAGCTGCAGTTATGCCTCTCTCAGTGGTAGAGCAACCCCACAATCACGTACTCAGGCTACTATCATCCCAGAATGCTCCAGCATTTCCTTTCATTATTTTTCACATCTCTTTTTAATATTTGTAAAAGGTGCAGTGTTTCCTGTACCTGCTATTTCTTCTGTACACAAAATAAACACTGCCTTTCCTCTTAGGAGGCCCAAACTAATCACTGTGATGTTCACCCTACAGAGTTGAGACTTTAAAAATAATAAATGGAACAGGTTTTTTTTTTCTTATTACACAAGCAAAGCATGGTAATTAGGGGGAAAAAAGACCATAAAAAGAAGCTAAAGGAAGAAATTAAAAATTGCTTAGAATCTTGCAAGTTAGAGATAACCACTATGAACATTTGGTATTATTATAATTTCAGAATTTTTTTCTGTAATATGTGCATTAAAAAAATAAATTGGGGTCACACAAAGCTAGTTTTCTCACAACCTGCTTTTATTTTATTTAATAATAGATCCCAGATAGTTTTCTGTATCAATAAAAGATATCTACATCATTTTGAATTACAGCATAATCTAATATATGGACATCAAATAAATTTTAAAATCTGTTCAATGTTCTTGAATATGTACGTGGCTTCCATTCTTTCACTATTATAAATAGTGCAAAGATTAACATTCCTGTAGCTAAATATTTGTGCACTGATTATTTCCTTAGTATAAATTCATATGACTTGGTTCTTTTAAACTTCAAGTATTTTCTAAAACAGGTGAAATGTCTTTGCTGAACATATTAATATGCTCCCAGGAATTTGGATCATAAAAATCATTTCAGATGGGATCATCTATGTTTTGACCAGTTGGACAACAGGTCAAGATTCCTTGCTATGAATGCTAGAAGTATTCTCCACTGCTCTTTCCTAATGGAATCTGAACAGGATATTTATTACAGTCTGAACAGAATATTTAGTTTTGCTCCTATAATCATTCCTTTCTATATTTTTTTGGAATAAGTGAGAATGGACAAACTCTGGTTTCTTTGGTTTACTGTATTCCTTCCTTCTCTTTATTATCAGTGTTATCAGTATTTACTATCAGTATTTACTGTATTAGAAACTAAAGCTGAGAAATTGTTAAAATATTTATTTAATAATTCACTTTAAAAATAATAAGAAACCTAATACCTATTAAAATAATTGTGTGGGGGTTTTTTTTAAGATTTTTTTTTTGATGTGGACCATTTTTAAAGTCTTTATTGAATTTGTTACAATATTGCTTCTGTTTTATGTTTTGGCTTTTTGGAGCGAGGCAGGTTGGATCTTAGCTCACCGACCAGGGATTGAACCCACATGCGCTGCATTGGAAGGCAAAGTCTTAACCACTGGACCACCAGGGAAGTCCCCAGATAGTGTAGTTTTATGAAACATAACTATATTTTTCAAAACACACAAAATATAGAAGAACAGCATCATTTTAAGTATTTGCAAATCTCTCTGATGCCTTTTGCTAATAGAAGCAATCTGAATTCCCATATATGTGTCTGCATTCAGTTGTTGTGATATATTGTTTCCTATTAATGGAAATGAAGAAGAGTCAGCCTCTCACAGACATGTAACCAAAAAAGGAAGGAGTATTTTATTAGCCTTTTCAGATATTTCTGTGGCTATTCTTTGATACTACACTAAAACTCAACAGAGGTACTTTCTTAAAAGTTTGTTGCAATCTGAAAATATATTAATGAATTTTTTGTACTCAGTTACATTAAAATCCATTGGTCTATCCTATACTTTGAATGAGTCTTTTACCCAGGAATGGTTTTTGATCTGGCAGATTCTCTGACAATGTCTTGGGACTCCCAGAAGACCCTAAGCCACCTTTGAAAGCCACTGTTGTGGAGAGAAGAGGGCTTCTTATGTTTAGGATTAATCAATGAAACCACAAAGCAGATGAACAGACTGTACCATATCAAAATTTAACGTGTCCTGTTTTTTAAAGTATAACGTAAATTAAATGTCAGCCAAAAATTAAGAATAAATGTCAGTATAAGTACAATTCAAGAGTTAATAATTATAATATTTAATGAATTCACAGATCCATAAGTAAAGGACTAATATATATATATAGATAAATGAGGATAGGACATGAACACAAAAGTTTTATAGAAGAAAATAACAACATGGAAAATACTCAGCAAAGACATAAACTTTTAAACAGCAATCAAAAAAAAACTATTTAAAATGTCAGATTAGCAGATGAGAGGGCAATGAAATTGATACTCTCATATATTTAGTTAGAAACATATCTTGCTACAAAATTTGAGGAAACAGTTGAGCAACATATATTAATAGCCTTAGATGTTCAGAAGACATAGGACATGTATATTCCTATGTCTTCTGAACATATATGTTAAAAGATTTTATATGGACAATGCTTTGTGGAAGAAGATGTTTGTGATGGCATTATTTATTATAGCAAAAATAGTAGAGAACGATTGATTAAGAAGCCACTGGAGAGAAAATTATTTTAAATGAGTATACAATATAAAAATAATACTTATGCTATAATATCAAGTGAACAATATAAGAGTCAAAAATTATTCAGTAGGATAAAAACAATATGTATATACTAGGTATTCATATATGTAAACAATATCAGTATATATAAACAACAGACTATATTTAAAAACAACAATAAAAAAACCGCAAAGCTAAACTACTGTTATTAGGTAAAAGTACTGGAGGGAAGTCTAGCCAACTGATAACTGTCTTTTGTTGCCAGCTCTCTTGTTGTTTTCTTTTCTAGTTTTTTCTATTTTTCTGAATTTTGCAAAATTTCTAGAAAGCAGTTTTTATTACACAAAAGAATATACTTTTAATTTTTAAAGTACTTTTTTTTTTTTTTTAAGCAACTAACACCAACCAAGCTCCTGGCCAAGAGCTAGAGAGAAAGAATGTGCTTTGGGGCTCCTCTGATGGACGCTTTGCCTTTACAGGACTCCTCTTTGCTTGAAGTAAGAGTCTGCATTCCTTGCACCCACTTTGGTCTTAGCATCCTTCTTGAGTTACAACAGAGAATCCTTCTTCTCTTCCCTCGTCAAGAAAAGCCAGTCTCCGGACTAGCAGATGAAGTTCATCTGGCCTCACAGCATCCCTGTGGGGTGGGCTGGCCAAGTTCACTTCTGTCTACCTGACAGGTGTCATTATTGCCAACACAGGGAAGCTGTGAGTTCCACTTCCTAGTGATCCATGCCCTGGTCCTCTGACTATTTTGTCTCCCTCTTGATCTTTCTCTTCATGTGCCATGTTAACAATGACAGGACCGTCTGGCCCAGACATAACGATGTCCGTTTGCTCAGAGGATTCCTTTGATACAACCAGCTCTCACACCCTTTTCTGCCACTCACCCGCCTGGCATTTGCTGCTGCACCAGGAACTTCTGTCTGGTCTCCTCCCTGTTGCTAGTGTGAATGCTGTTCCCGAGGCTGCCTTTGAAGTCTTCTTCTGCTACCCTGCTTTGTAGGCTGCAGCAGTCAGCATCTCCACATCATGATCCTAGGTCAGCAGCCACTGAAGAGGGCTGTGGGGAGGGTGGGGGGAGGGGCAGGGCAGCAGTTGCCCTGACAGGATGCCTGGCCCAGGGCTGCCCCCAGACATATCACGGCCCTCCCCAGCTGATTTCAGAGCCAATCATGACCCCTCTAGCCTCAGTTGCAGCAGAGGTAGAACAAACACACGAGACTGGGATCTCACAGGTCTTTTCCACTTTAAAAATGGTAAGAGGGCATGAGCAAGTCTCCATCTCTTCCTATCTTGACCTGACTCTCCAGCAATCCTGGCACTGAAATTACCAAACTCAAGCAATACTCAGCAACCATCGGAGTCAACAGGGGTTCTCTTGGGTTAAAAAACGATGGCCCCTCCCCATACTCCACTCCCTGCTCACATAAAAAGACATGTTTTCAATTGGAACATGCTACTGTTGTAGATACGTAAACTTAAAGTAAGTGTTTTGCAGATATCTTGAGGATGCTTCAAAATTACGCAGGATTAAACAGATGTGGCTTCTGATGCTTGGCAAAGGGAGTTAACTGATAAAACGTCTTCACCTCAGTAGAGATGGTAGCTCTCTAGCGATCTCACAAAGGCAAAGAGCGATCTCTTTGTCCTCTGGTTCCTGAACAAGACGATGTAAAGATGATTTTGTGAAATAGTTTTTAGTCCTTGGTATAGTTTATATATCATGAAAAGCTATTATAATGTGAATGGAGAAGGACCATGCAGACTCTGCTGCTTGAGGAAACATACTGTTTATCATCAGTTTCACAACCACTGAGACCTCAAATGTGAAACCAACCCAATAAACCCACAACAACTTGCTTTGTCCTATGTCTTCCTAAGCAGTTGTCTTCAACTTCTTTCTGCCCTAACAGCTGCTGCTAGAGTGAAACAAACAAACAGAATCCACTGCCCCTGCCCTGCCACTGTCATCCGCATCCCCAAAGACAGAACATCCACTGCCCCTGTTCTCAGGGCCAGTATGGCCAGTGTCCTGTCTCAGAGTTAGTTTTTTCTGTTCTAGAACCTGGGAATCCACTGTGGTTTCCATCATCAAGACCACTTCCTGCAAACTCCAATATCAAACATCAAAAGCTGCATTACAGTGGACTTAAAATTTTCACATGTATCTCTATCTTCCTCCATGTAACCAAAGATATATGTATGTATAACTGATCATCAGAATTAGAAATCAGGAATTGCCTACGTTGGAAAATAGAAATGACCCATCTGGGAAAGGGATTTTCTCACCATTGATTATACGATGTATATGTCTTCTCTCTAATATGGTAATATGGTTGTAGGATTATTTTTAATGACCCAAGCTCTCATTAAAGCAGATCTCCAAACATGACTTGGAACCATTTTTCTGTTATAGAATTATACCGTTCCTTCTGGTGACTTGCTGATGTTGTCTCCATTTTGGCTACATAGAAATCCAAAGTATTTTCCTGAACCTGACCTGTTCAAGCCTGTAAGTTGTCTCTTTCAGTATACATTGTCCTTGGATTTCTGCCAGGAGTATGAATTCATAAATGAACTAGGGCTATATCATTAAGCAGCCATATTTCTCCGGTAACTAAGGCTACAAATCCCAGACTAGATTTGTAATATAGATGTCATAACATTTACAAATCAGATAGAAAAGTTTTTGGAATAAGCTTCACCAACTTTAAAATACATTTTTGTCTGAAACCAGCAGGACATGTTAAAAGTAAATATGCTTGGTTCTGATAGAAGCCATATTTCATGTTCTTCAGACAATTGCTTCTGTTACTGGTTTCCAAGGAGTACAAAACTAAAAATGAAGCAAATTAAAACTGTGTTCTGCTATTTCTTAGAACTGGGGAGTTACAGGGCTAAACAAAATCTTAAGAGGTCATTCAGTCCATTCTCTGCCTTTAGGTAAAACTGTCAGAAATGGCATCCAGATGAATGAATTCTGCAGACCAAGCTTTCTCCAACAGGGAGGGCTGTCAGTGCCTCATTACTAAGTTTATTACCAAGGGCAATTTTATGATGGAGCCTGAGGCCTTATTATAAATATTCTTCCTCTTCTGAGGTCAATTCTGTGGTTGATTTACGTTGTCATTTACATTTACCACTTAACAGAGTTCTTTTTAAACCTTTTTATTTATTAGTTCCCATTCCAAAAACATAATTGTGGCTGATATTAATAACAGGTTGGAAAAAATTACCAACAACCCTGCAACTTTATATGCAAGGATTAGCTGTACAAGATCATTTTTAGCCTAGAGAAATAAAGTTAAGCTTATTTATATAAGACTGATTTAGAAAAAAAATGCTTTCTTCCCACAGGAACGTTGGAAAAAGGCAAATTTAGAGAAGCATGCTTTCTTGGACTGCTTCATGGCATTTGGGAGTGGGAAGTACCAGTGTCCTGGAAGGTCAGTGCGACAGCTGGGGCACATTTATCCAGAAAGTCTGCGGAAAGACGAGGGCTTGGAGGGGGGAAGCTTTGGTTTAATCCCTCTTTTCTCTATTATCAAAACTACAGGGAAATCTAGGAGACCACATTCTGTTTGATTGGCCCTCACATTGTGTGATGTCTTTGTGGGAATGTCTGCAGTGGCTTCTGATAGGAGACCTTGTGAGAATAAAATATTATAGTTGCAGCTGCCAGATGAAAGCTGGGTTTGTGTTCCAAATGCTCAGCTTTCCTGTAAGGATAATTTGAAGTGGTTTGAGTTCTACCTTTTTTAAAGATATAGATAGAAGAATAATATTTCTTTAACAACAACATTAGCACAGACATTTGCTGGGATTACAGAATGTCTTTAACTTCGAGCATGACAGCCGCTTACTGGGTGGTTTTTCTTTATTGAATTAGTTTGGTTCTATAAAAAGTTGCCTTTGATATCTTTTTGAGTTAAATGAATGTGGCACCCAGGCCTCCTCTTCAATGTGATGCCCTGTTCTAGTGCAAATTATTTACTGTTTATTTATTCAAAAAGAAACCTTTCTGAACATCTCACCTGTGCCAGGCCCTCTGCTAGGCATTAGGGATAGAGCACTGAGGAAGATGGACATGGTCCCTGACCTCATAAAACTTACAGCCTACATTAAATAAATCCCATTTCCTTGTTGGTGATGGTTCTGTTGGAGAAATGTTGGTACCTATTTGTAACAAAATCTCACTCAGTGAACATACAAATCCTTTAAAAATTCTATATTCGAAATATTGTAGTTTCTTAAGGCAATTGTCTTCATTGTTTGAACATAATTACCAATCCGTATTTGCAATTGTGACTTACCCAACAGCATCCGTTCAACTCCTCCTTTGCTTTATGTTTCATAATATCAACTTGCTTTTCATAATTGACACCTCCCCCAAAATGGTTTTCATTACCCTTAGCCAACCATGGAAATTCTATCTTCCTTCTTAGAAGTTATTCTAGAAGCTGAGGGGTAAGCAGATTTGTGCCTGGTGTTTCCCTGGAGACAACTGTTCGTCCTGGGGTAGGTCCTTGACTTAAACTGGCCAATCAGACTGAAAGGAGAGCTTTTCTTCTTTCACGGTTAGGAAAGTATATACTGTCCTCTCCCATTGGGAGTGAACAAGCAAGCAGGTAGGTAGCTCCAGTTGCTGCTAAGAGCAAGTTCAAGAGGAATAAGCTTTAGGGTGGTTTGGAGTCTGTGGACACAGAGTAGAGGTATGTGAAGAGCTTGGTCCATGAGATGTCACGTGCCACTGAATCATCAGTTTTGAGGAGCTACTCTACTTCCTGTTATGTTAGATAATAAATGCTTTTTATTAATAATATATATTACATATATATGTAATAAATGTTCCCTTATTTTTAAGGCAGCTTGAGTTGGAGGTTTCATTGGTTAGATCTGAAAGCATGCTGACACACCCACCAAAAAACTCCAAAGTTAACATTATAATTGAGTGTCAGATACTTGAAGGGAATAGTATAACCAGCAAAAACAAACAAAACTACAAAAACCCATCATGCTCACCCTTTCTCATATCATTTTTACTTTAGAAGAGCAGTTCTTTTTTTTAAAATTTATTTATTTATTTGTTTTTATTTTTGGCTGCATTGGGTCTTCGTTGCTGCCCGCGGGCTTTCCATAGCTGCAGCGAGCGGAGGCCACTCCTCCTTGTGGTGCATGGGTCTCTCATTGCGGTGGCCTCTCTTGTTGCAGAACACGGGCTCTAGGCGCACGGGCTTCAGTAGTTGTGGCTCCCGGGCTCCAGAGTGCAGGCTCAGTAGTTGTGGCACATGGACTTAGTTGCTCCGCAGCATGTGGGATCTTCCCGGGCAGGGATCGAACACGTGTCCCTCATTGGCAGGCGGATTCCTAACCACTGCGCCACCAGGGAAGCCCAGAAAAGCAGTTCTTAAACCAATAATACAGTTATTATTTTTGTCACCAATATCAATGTTGTAAGAGTAGGTCTTCTAAAAATGTTAGGTATTACTTTTTTTCAGGTCCCTTTATATATATTCCCAGTTGTAACTAAAGAGTTTACTATAAGCGTCTTTGAAATTGAGCTAGAAGTATTTTAGACCAAGAACTGAAATGCTTTGCAATGAAGCATGTAGTATGGGCCAATGGTCAAGGATTAACTGATGACTATGGTTTCTAAGAGGGGCTGTTATGACATTACTGTGATATCTTTTGAGGCTGACAGACATTTGCTGGAGTTTGACAGTAATGGGTACAAAAGAGGGGACCATGATATTTCACCTCAATCAATAGTATATTATTTATACAGAAACTATACATTTTTCAATGTACCGAGCTTATACTATATGTAAGGCAGTGTCCTGGGTACTGCAGAAGCTTTGGGCAAGAGTAAGACATGTTCTCAGCCCTCAGCCCTGGGAGAAGGTGAGGAGGATACCATATCGAGTTCATAAATGACTTCAAGGGACGCAGGGTGAGAGATGGCCAAGCATCACGCTGTGGGAATTCAAGAGAGAGGGTGTATCTGGTCAGGGTGATCTTAGATGATTTTCTTGGGAGAGAGGCCTTTGAAGGGTTGGATGAACTTCCAGACTGAGGGAACAGTGATCGAGGGGTCATTTAGTACAGGGATATGTAGGTTAGGGGTTCTGGTTTTACTGTTATGGAGACCAGATTACAAGTAGTAGCAAGAAGACAGACTCAAAAGGGACATTGGCCCAACCGGAAAGGCCCTTTAATACCCAGGTACACAGCTCACAAAGCACTAATGAAGTATTAAAACGTTTTGGGTAGAGCAGCCTAGAGTGGGGCATGCTGACATTGCATGTGAGAGAGATGGAGTGGTGCAGTCTACCAGATTTGGAAGATGATTAGAAACAGTGACCAGGCGAGAGGTGGGGTTTGAGGAATGCTGTAGCTTTGAATCTAGGTGGCTGGAAGAGATGGTAGAAATAGAGAAATTAGGAACAGGAGCAATTTTGGGGACAAGATATTAAGTTTTCCTTTGAAAACTTTCGAGTGTGAAGTGCAGCAAAACATATACCATATAACCAAAATCTACAGGTTAAATACGAAGGTTGAATAAATATGACTTAATTTTTAAAAACCTACTTAATCTAGTTTTCCACTAAGCTTCTATTTTTAATAGTTCATAATTTTCCTGTTACTTATTTTAAACAGCCAACTCATGAAACATTTTTTTAAAAAAACAGAAAATTGTTCAAGAGGGTGAATGACTTCATTTGGACAACATATGCCAAGATAGATCTTTGCACTAGAAAGTTAATCCCACAAACCCTTAGTATAATCCCTAGAAAATCGCACCCATTCTTAGTTCGTGTACCTCAAGCCAATTTATTTTCTCATGTACCAAATACTCAGTGAGTCAGAGAAAGTTGCCTGGGAAGTAGATGACAATCAAAGTTTGTCAAGAAAACAGTCTTGTGGCCTCGCAGCTGTCGCCCCTTGGTGTTCGGGCCACTGAGGCAGTCCGAGAGCCCCTCTCCCAAGTGAACACTAAATAAGAACTCAGTGTTGCCATCGGCTGTGAACCAAAAAGCAGAATGGAAGAGCTAGAGGTCCTCCTCAGAACGATGGGAGTTCAGAAAATATACGTGGAGGGTGAACCCCTTGCTAGGCACTTCCCTGTCGTGGAAGGGACCCCTTCCCAGGAAATCTACTGCTGGAGAAGTCCAGTGATTTTGCAGAAAAACCAACAGGAGAAAGCACATGAACTACTAGACTTTACCAGCCACGGTAGTATGGGAAATGAAGAGTGGACATTCTCCTCTTAACTGTGAATTTAGATGGAGGAATGGGACAGGGGATTTCCAGTGGGCGTCTCTGAGAGTTGATGATCTTAGCAGAAAGGGATGTGCTTGCCATCCCCACCCCCTGGAACGCACACCAAAGCCAATAGCCCTGATTTTCCTTGGTTCCCATCCCTGCAAGAGGATCCCAGTTGGCTGTATCATTGTGCTAACTGATATGGGTTAAATTCCAATGTAAAACAATAGCCCTCATCTTTGGCAAGATAACCCCCTTACAAAGGTATATGCTTGGATGAGAAAAGGGTGTAATAAGAGGAAGGCTGCAGTACTTGAGACATGGAAATGAGGCATGGATTCCTCGGGGATAAAAACTGTGATTTCTACTTTTTTGTGTGTTTGGGTTCTTCATGTATCCTAGGGCAGTACAAGTCATAAAGTCATGAACTAATCTGGAATTACTCATGAAAATCACATTGCTGTTGGAAAATTAATTCAAACATAGGTCCAGCTGATAGTAGGTTAGTAGTACTATTATTCAACCCACCAAATATCTCTTGAGCACCTAGTGTTAATATGATTTCCTTCATTCGGTAAATATTTATCAATTGTATGCTATATGTCAGGGTAGAGTTCTAGGAGCTACCTTGGAAAACAAAATAATGGATGAAGTCCCTTCCCTCAAGGAGCTTATAATCTAACTCAAGACACCTTATGAAACACTAGGGAGATTCAAAGGCACATAACATTCCTGAGTTGCTTATAATGCAGTTGGAGAGATGAGACACAGCAGCATGCAAAACAAGCTCTACTGAATAGCAGGAGACGGCGCTTGAGAAATGCCAGAGGACTCATCTATGTCATAATTGTCATAGGAACTCAGAGGGAAGGGCACTGGAAAAGGCTTTATGGGCTAGATGAGAATAATTAGTAAACAGAACAAAAGACAGCATACCTTCCTGAAAGGCAGTGGTATCAAACGTTGAGGGTAGAAATAAAATTAAGTGCTCGCAGGTACCTGTGTGTTAGTGGTAGCAAGGCAACTCTATATTTGGGGTTTGTGAAGCTCTGAGTACAGTAGTTTCTATATGTTTATTATATTAACGATGATGTAATTTTAATAAGTGTGCCTTATTCAGTAAACCAACTTTGCGCAATCTTGTATTTGAGAAGCATTATACTTAGAGGTAGCTGAATGCTCTAGAGGAGTGAGTAACACCAGTCCCTCTGGATTTCATGAGAAGTTACGAATTCAGTTCATTCTGAGGAATTTGTTACATAAACAAATGCATCCCCTCAACTCCCGTTGGTAAATGGAACGGAATGAACTGGATTTACTAACATAATATTGCCCTAACATTTTCACTATGGCCACGCACACGTCCTGGAGGGGATGTGAAAAGGGTCGAGAGTGGGAAGAGCAGATGTAGTTAACTCCAAGACTGAGCGAGGCTGCCAGGTCCTTTATTAACTTCTAGCCATGCTTCTCTCTCCTTTCTGCTTTACTGAGGGGCAGTGACTCGCTCAGAGGAGCACAGAAACCATTGGTGAAATCGCAGTCATTACTTTCCCAGCCATTTCATTCTGACACTTCATTATGAGGCTAAGATTTAAGTCTGTCAAGAACAGAAGCAGCAAATTCCAGAGTGATTTTTTAAAATTTATTTTTTATACAACAGGTTCTTATTAGTTATCTGTTTTATACATATTCGCATGTATATGTCAATCCCAGTCTCCCAATTCATCCGATCACCATCACCTCCCCACCCCCGCTTTCCCCCTGTGGTGTCCATACGTTTGTTCTCTACATCTGCCTTGCAAACCAGAGTGATTTTTGATACTTAGGCCAAAGTGCTTCTAAAATAAAACATGTTCATTTCTGCTCCAAAAATGCCAGAAAGGACCCTCTTTTCCTTCATTTACCAAATAGATCGTTAGCCTCTCAGTCGTGCACAGGACACCTGCACAGGATTTGTAGCTGGTGGAGAGGAAAAAAGGGCACTTTGGGCTGGGTATCTCCCCACCACTTTTTTTTTTTTTCATGGGCTTTCTCCCCTCATCACACTGAGTTACTGCTCTTTGATGAGTTTGGTCTCTTTGTTTTTCAGAAAGAAGTTTCAGCTCCTAGGAAAAGAGGACTGGCATTAACACTGTGCTATATCACGGTTGCCCATGGGTTATTATCTCTCCATCGTTAATGTCTTCTTCTTCCTTGCTAATTGCCCTGATTTTCATTTGGAGATTCGTGGGATGCTGAGGTGCTGATTCCGCCCCCAGCTCTATAGGAGTGAAGCACTGTTCCCTAAGCCAGTTCTCACATCCCATCCCTAACCCTCCCTCCCTTCCCATAGTGATTGATTTTAGTCTTGCCTTGTGTTTCAAGCAGTACAATTAACTACCAAGTGAAAGCTTCTGTTGAGACTTCTGGGTCAGAAATAATCATTCCCTGTAGGATGTGAATAATGAAGCACTTGGCCCCAGAAACTTTTGAGACGGTAAAAGCAGGATGAAGTTGTACCATAGAGCAGAGCAGCAGAGGCGAACTGGCTTCTTGGTAACATCGTTGAGCCGTTGGAGTGATCTCTGCCTGAGGCCAGCACCAGCTCGAGGTTTTTCAGGTACATAAATCGATACAGTCCCTTCAATACAGAAACCAGTCTAATGGGGTTTTCTGTCACTTGCAACCAAAAGCGTCCTAAGTAATAGATAATTTCCTTAAATGCAAAAGCTTTCTTTCAAGATCTGTTGAACTCCATGAAATACTGTATTAACATAGACTGACCACATCAGTTAATAGCTTTCTAAATGGCCTGGGCTTTGTAAGGGGGTAGAGTTTCATTTACTCTGGGTATATCACCAAAGCAAACAAAAACAAATGTCACTTCTTAAATTTTTCCTCCTGGAGGGTCTAGAATTTAAGATATAGCACAAGATCAGTTCTATTTGGTGCGTAATTCATCTTAATGAAGGCAGTAATGTTCCTTTGCCCTTTTCTTGAATAAGAAGCTTTAGAAAGAGGTACCCAGCGTCTAGCTCATAGTTCATACATAGGGGAGTTTTTCTTCTAGGAGGATCACCGTTAAAATAATCCTGCCTGCCCCTCTGAAAAGCAGTGACCTCAGAGACAGTACTCCCACTAGGACGTGATTCTCATCTCCCCAGTGAAACAGAAAACGGTGTCTCAAGTCCAGAAGCCCTGAGGTCCTCCAGACCTTTCCTCTTTGCTTCCTCAACTGCTTTCTCTCCAACTTGTCCTCCTTCTAGATACGTCCCATTCCCTTCTCTTCTCTTTCTCACATCTTTTCTTCTTTTCCTGCTCTTCCAGTTTACCCTAATCCTGTTCTTATTTTATTCTGGATTTGCTTCCCTGTGCTCACTCTTCCAGATTTTGCCCACACCATCATTCCCAATCAAACGTTTGGTGCCCCGGCCATAAAGTTTCCTGTGTAGCTGAGGTATTCTCGGTAATTTTAATTTTGTGTGCTAAAACTAAAGGTTTGATAAACTACATCTTTTAACTTATTTTTTCCCTTTCTGCTTGTCAAGTGCCTCTAGATCAGTGATTCTAAAGTATGATCCCCAGACCACTAGTAATAACATTACATGGAAACTTGTAAAAAATGCAAATTGGGCTGCCCTTCCCCAGAACTACTAAGTCAGAAAAACTCTGGGGGTCGACCAAGCAGCTTGCATTTGAACAAGCTTTTCCATGTGATTCTGATGCATGCTAAAGTGTGAGAAACACTGGTCTAGATTATTTTGCCTCCTGTCTTATAGGCTTTTATTTTCCTATAAGATTTCTTAAAGGGGATGAGGTTGTGGGAAAAGTACTTCCCCTTTAACTTGAATAGCCATGCTTCAATGAAGGATGTCTGTGAAAGTATGTCTGTATGCTGCCTTCTCTGAATTCCAGGGCAAGACCATTCTATTTTCATAAGCTGCAGCTGGTAGCAACTAGGAATATACTTCAGAGCCCCTGCTCCTGGTAACAGTGGCAGTTTTCCAGCCCATGCTGGCACTGCCCTCGATGACGTCTAGTAGGAAAAAAAAGAGAGAGATTTTCTTTTAAAAAGGGATTCAGTCTCAAAATCTAGACATCTAATACTAAAGTCCTTTCTTACCGCTAACCCTAGCATTCCGCCTGTACTCTCGGTTTCTCTTCCATATCTCACTGATCTCCTAGGCCTGGGCTTCTGGAGCCCCCTTTGCTCCTCCCTCTTCTCGGCCTGCCCCCAGGTGTCTACTCCCACCTCCTAAACCAGGTCGTCATGCCCCAGATGATGTCATCATTTTCTTACCCTTCCCCCAGCTGTATTACCTCTTCTTTCAATCCATCTCACTCACTACATACAGATGAATTTTCCTTAAATAATTAGCTCTAATTGTCACTTTCTTGTTAAGACTCTGGCACCACTGCCTGCCAGCCAAACTCATCAGCCTAGGACTCCAGACCCTCCAAAAATTTGACACAAATACATCTTTCTGCACATCTGGGAATGCCCACCCCAGAGGGTCTACCAGTTGTCCCCTGATTACCGTGCCCATCCCTCCCCTCACTCTCACTCTATACTGGGTCTGGAATGCCCCTACTCAACATGTCTACTTATTGGAACCTGTCCTTCCATCCAGGTCTAGCTCAGGTGTCACCTCCACATAGAGTTGGTCAACTCTGGGTTACACGGCTTGCTCCAGACCCCACATCTCCAAAGCCCTTCTGTTTCCACATGTATCTTACATTGTTACCTTTCCCATCTCTCCATGTGCATTACTAGCAACGTGAGGGTAGAGGCCAGGTTTTGTAGGACTTTGTGTTCTGTGTAGCTTGAGCATTTATTTACCCGTGGGGAAAACACACAAGTACTCAGCATTTAAGGAATTTTCAGCATGTTTATATTTTAATGAGCTTTATTTGTAGATGTGTAATGTTCTTGCAAGTGTAAAAAATACATATTATAAATAATATGCCTCATTATGTTCACTGTTTTGACATTAGAAGTATTAAGAGAACATTCCCAGCATGAACACGGCTCAGCTTGCTTCTGAGGCGCTTTTGTAAAGATACGGGTTTATGAGGCTCGTTTTCTTTGGAGTGACGGAGCTTTTAATGTCACAGTTACGTATGTGTTAGTCCCTGATGTTTTAGACATTGAACAAAATTCAGTAACCTGGTAAAGGCTTGAAAGCACAATTCATTTTATTTTATTTTATTTTTTTCACAATTTATTTTTTGCCATTGCAAAAATATGAACTTTATTTCGTGGATAATTTAGGTAATTCTGCTAGACTATCCAAATATTTGGATTTGGAGAAAATAAGAGTTTTAGCACATCTTACTTTATTATCTGTATTATTAACTCAGCTTACTTTTTTTTAACCAGAATATCAAAATGTTTAGAAATGATAGTAAATGTAATATTAATAGTTATACTATTTCAATAACTAATACTAATTTAATAACTGAACTAACTTAACCCTCAAAAATAAAAGAAGAAAAATACTAAAGCCTCACCATGCACACAGTGTTAGTTGGTCCAAAGCCTGAACTATAGTTTTACCTTAAAGGAAATGCAGTTTTCTGATTTTTAAGAATATCACAGGGACTAAAGTTAGTTAAGGAAATGCTTACAGGTTCTAGTGGAAAACTATTTTAATGAACTGATAAACATTAGCTCTATTTCTAATCAAAACATGCGTAGCGTTTCTAAAATAGTTCAACTTGTGCTCTTAAATAGCTTAGGAACTATTTCTTGTTTACATGACTTATTTGCGTGATAGAGGAAATATTCATTGAGGGCCTCTTATGTATAATAATGCTTAAAGAACCTTCATTTTCACATATAAGTATAATTTTTCAGTACAATTTATTCACAAGGTCTGTTGTATTTTCAGGGTCAAAGTCCCAACACTGTCACACGACACACTCAAGCCCCTCGATGAGCCAGTTCCTCGTTTCTTCCTGCTCGGTCCACTCCATTTCTCATCACCTCACCTTCTACAGGGAGTAGACAACTTCCAGGCCCCTAGGCATTCCACGGCCCCTTCCAAGTCTGCGCCTTGGTTACCCTCTGAGTGGAGGGACTTCTTCCCTGCAACAGCCCCACCTACCCTGCCAAATGGTCCGTTGTCCTTATTGCCGGCGCAGTGCCTCTCCTCCAGGGACTGGAGAGGAAGGATGCCAGCCACCTTTTCCCCAGGGGGCTGAGTTCAGAGAGCACTCCCGTCACGGCAAGCTAAAGTTAGAGAAGGGCTGAAAACAGAGTTCTAAGAAAATAGCATTTGTTTGGATAAAGGAGGACCTTCATCCAAAAACTGTTTTATAATTCACAAATGCAAAATTAGCAAGCACTTCTCTAGTGCTGCCAGGTAACCGCTGAATATCGGGAAGTCACTGCTTATTCTACCAAACACAAAATGTCAGTTTAGTGAGCTCATCTAATTTACTTCTAGGAAGGGTGCTAAGGACTGAGAAGGACTGGCTGTTTTATGCAAGCGGGAATGTTCATGTTTCATTTTACATGTGGGTGCTCGTTGCCACCTTTCCCGTTAGAAACGGAATTCGCGGTCTCCATGAAACGCTTTCTTCACAGGACTTTGGAGATAATCACTCTCTTTTCATTATCCTACCCCTTTGGCTACTTCTTCTCAGGCCCCTTTGCTCACCTGCCTCACATTTCTAACCTCCAAATTTTGGGCTGCCCCAGGGCTCTCTCCTCAGATTTCTTAGTTTTTTCTATTTAACTTGCTCCCTAAGTGACTTCATCCTATCCCTTGGCTTTCAATAATTGTCTGAATAGTGATGACTCTGTATGTATATCTCTTGTACCTCCAGCCCTGACTGAATCCCCACCCAAACACCAGGCTCATCCCTAGCCTCCACTCAACATCTCCACTGGATGTCTCCAAGGCACTTGTCTGGAGCCAGCAGCACTGAACAGGTCCAAAAGTGAGCTCCGCAAGTGCTCTTCCATCGGCCTTCCCCACTGCTATATCCTTGCGTTTCCTCAGGCCAAAAACTTGGAGTCGTCCTTGACTCTTTGTGTTTTCCACATCTGTCATGCAAGCCATCAGCCATCCTACAAAGTATATACAGACGCTAACCATGACTATTCCGTCATCCTGGTCCAAGTCACCACTTTCCATTGCCTGGAAGATTATGATGGCTTCCTAATCAGTCTTCTAGCAGCACATTATATTTTATTCTCAATGTAGCAGCCAAATGATCCTTTTTAAAACTTAAGTCAAATTTGTTTAAAACTGTCTAATGGCTTGTCTCACAGAACAAAATGAAATCTTTAATGTGCCCGTAAGGTTAAGGTGATAGTCAGTCATTCTGTAGAGAATCTGAAGAATAAACATTTGGATATATCTTAAGGAAATAGGACATGGTGTGCCCATCACGGGCTGCTTTGAAAAGCTCAAGTCCCAAGGACAACCATCATGGCCAGAAGTGGACATCCTAATTTGTTAGAAGTGTGACAGAAACTTAGTTGTGAGAGATTCTGAACCTGCAAATTAGCAAAATTGCTTTTTATTGGAATCGCTGCTAACTTTGATCTGAATCCATAAAGATTGGGATGTTGTATTTCATGGACATTGACACTCAGTTGGAATGAATTATCTTTAGCATTTCTAAGTAGGCAGGATTAAATTTACATCACAAATATTCGTGAAGAATTGATCTGGTATCCAAGTAGGTCCTAACAACACCTGGAGTGGTCCAGATTTCATTTGAAATAAAATATAGGCAAGATGTTTCAAGAATACCAGCGGGAAGCAAATCTAATTATCTGATATGAATAGCAGATCATTCATGTTCATTCATTCACTCATGCAATCAACAAACATTGAGGATTCAGTGATAAATAAGACATGGTTCCTGCTTTTGTGAAGATGGTAGTCTATAAGGGGAGACAGACATGAAAACAATTAACTGTAATAGAGTGGGCTTGTAGGATAAGGGTGTTAGTTGAGGGATGTTAAAAGTGCCACAGAAGCATAGAAAAGGATGGAAAGGTAAGGAAATTGAATCTGCTTTATGGAGACATCACCTTCCATCATCTATTCATCTATTCAGTCAACATTATTAGGCATCAGCAGAGCCCTCTGCACTGTGTTAAGGCCCAACAATATAACCCCAGGAGAGGGATGGCCAATAGGCAATCAGAGTTCAGTGCAATAGATGCAAAGGCTGAAATGTGCACTGGGAGCCATGGAATGGAGAGGAGGGACACCTCAGCCCAGAAGCAAGAGACCAGGGAATGCCTCCAGTGGAAACTGAGCCTCAGGCAGGGGAAGGGCTTGCAACAGAGAACATCGCCATTCAGGGAACTCAGGTATGCGGTGTGGCAAGAGCACGGGTTTCAAGGAGGAGCTATGGGGGAGAAGAGTCTGGAGAAATAGGGAGGGAGCAGATCTTCAAGGGCTGGCGGTGTTCCCTGTGGCATTTGGAAGGAAATGAGAAGCATTGACAGGTGGTATGTGTGTGTATGTATGCATGTGTGTAAAATGAGGAAACAGTGATAGATTTCTGTTTTAGAGAGTTTACTCTAGTGGGAGAGTGAAGGATAGAGTGGAGAGAAGTGACACTGGAAACAAAGCAACCAATCTGGAAACCCAGGTGATTCAGGAATCCAGAACATAAATAGATGACGAAGACCTACACTGGGGAGCAGTGGAGGGACTGGAGATAGGGGATAAGGAGAGGGACCGGGGAAACATTTGGAAGATAAAACACCTCGGTGCCTAACTGGACAGGAAGGGGAATGGAGAGGATTGGGTCTGTGATGATGAACAGTTTTCTGATGTTGGACCAATCGTACTTATTAGGGACCATTCCCCCTAAAATGGTTTGCCTTCCCTAAGGAGAGCTCAAAACAACCCACTGGCATGCCAGGAGATGTAGCAGAATTCCATTTACCCTTTTCTCGGTTTTTAAATTTCTATGTATATGTGTCTACAAAGTCGACAATAATACGGTTGTATGCTATACAATCTATAAATAAATGGTTATCAATATATTGCAGAGTGTGCTCAAACATTTTATTATGATCAAAAAACTTGGGGACTGAGTGCAGGATTACAAAAGGAAAAAATTTGGTAGTTACGGGGAATTTTAGGTGCCTACAGAACATTTAGGCAGTAATTTCCAGTGGGCAATAAGGGTCTAGATCAGACAGGACTGTCCAATGGAGCTTTCTGTGATCATAGAAAAGTTCTAAATACGTACTGTTCAGTATGGTGGCCGGTAACCACTTACGGCCATTGAGCACTTAAAATGTGGTGAGTGCAACTGAGGAACTGAAATGTTTTATTTTGATAAATTTGAATTTATTTAAATAACAGCCGCATGTAGCTACCGGTTACCGTATTAGAAAGGACAGATATAAAACTTAGGAGAGAGACCTGGGATCTCATTCATTAAGTGCTTCCACTGGCTAAGCATTTTACATACATTTTAAAGCAATGTGATCATCCCAACTACCCGTCTTTACTCTATCCTTTTAATAGTAAAAGTTTATACTGCAAAGAAGAGCACGTTTGCTGTGAAATATGTGTAATTTATAGATATTCTTTATTGGTAGATATTTATGCATCTTTTACAACCAAGCACCAATTTTATTTTCTTTTTCTTTCAGGTGGCTGGCTCTGTTGGAGATTCAAATATTTATTATTTTAATATTGTATTATTATGACTGTAGTCTTCTAGACCCATTGCCAAGACAGGTAAGTGTTTTCAGAATTTTGAATAGCATGACTTTCTAATTTGATATAAACTCTAACTCTTTGGTTTTCATTACTGGGGATGAGCTGACTGATTTCCTCACTTAGACTCATCTTAACAGATGATCTCTGCAGACTGAGAAGGTACTCCCTTAATTCCAGGTCAATTCTATGTGCCCCATTATCACAAGACCAGGACCTAATAGTAGCATTTCCACCACTTAGTGTTAGGAGCTCCTCAATGAATTTACCAATTTTAACCCTTTTCTCAGGGTAAAATAGACATGGCCTTGATGCTGGGCTTGTTTCCCTAGAAAGGCATGTCTCTGGGTCCAAAAGTGAACCGTGAGTTTTGGAGGCAAGTCAGAACCCTTAGTCCATTTGGAAAGCAATGGCACAAAGGAAATTAACCCACAGTAGAAACAGTGAACATAAATGAAAAGGCCATGACCTTTTCTGACCTCTGACCATTGGATATCTCAATCATTTAACTCCTCTGTGTTGCTGTGGTTCTGTTCTCTTAGACCAATGGCCCTCAAACTGGTGTGAGCATCAGAATTACCTGGGATGGGGGGTTGTTAGAACATGGAGTCCTGGGCCCTAGCCCTAGAGTTCTTGATGAGTATATCTAGGGAGGGGCTTGAGAATTTCTATTTCTGACAAGTTCTGGGTACTGCTGATGCCTCACTTTGAGGACCACTGTCTAGGAAACAAGGGAAAGTTCCATTTAATTCCAAATGTTTGGAAGTCCCTTTGAAAACTCTGGATAAAAAGGTGTTATTTAAACTGAGGGTGAAGTGGAGAAATTAAGTATTGCAACCTCAGGGCTATTCACATAGCATTTTGTGCTATGATTTACTCTTGATTATTAAGGGCTAATATATGGAGGGATAAACTCTTGGGTGACATTTCAGTAGAAATTCTGTAAGTGTATAAATGACACAGAACATATTATATTACTCACACATATGCACATTTCAGCACTTTGCCTTGATTTCTTTTACACTTCTATTTTGAGTACGAGCAACAGTGATAAAGAGCTCTCAAAATCTGATGATGAAAGGGAAATCAAAACACCCTTCACAAAGGTTTTCCTCTGAGTACAGTTTTGTTGGCAAAATGAAGATTGAGGCCAGGATTTACAGGCACCAAATACTAGTTTCTGATCCTCCGAGTTAGATGTCACAATTTTGCCCACGACTGACTCAGCATCGAACTATTTTCCCACCAGCAAGAAGACACAGGAATGCCTTTTCACATTAGAAGGATGTCATTTGTCAAAACCATGTGACACCGAACTCTGGAGATCAGTCATTTTGACCAGATCCTGAGGCAGGATTTTTCCCAGCACTTTCTTCCTAGCTAGGAATTCTATTAGTTGTATTTATTATACTTTTTTTAATTTTAATTTTTTTGAAGATATTCACCATGTATTTCTTCTTTAGGTCTTTCTTTTTTAAAATTTATTTATTTTTATATTTATTTTTGGCTGTGTTGGGTCTTCATTTCTGTGCGAGGGCTTTCTCTAGTTGCGGCGAGCAGGGGCCACTCTTCATCGCGGTGCGCGGGCCTCTCACTATCACGGCCTCTCTTGTTGCGGAGCACGGGCTCCAGACGCACAGGCTCAGTAGTTGTGGCTCACGGGCTTAGTTGCTCCGCGGCATGTGGGATCTTCCCGGACTAGGGCTCGAACCCGTGTCCCCTGCATTAGCAGGCAGATTCTCAACCACTGCGCCACCAGGGAAGCCCCTATACTTTTTTTAAAAAACATACATCCTATTTCTGTTTGGACCCTACTAAGAATATTTTTCAAAGAAATGTTACTTCAGTTTGTAAAAAATACAAGTCTGAGAGAATTCTCATCTCAAAGGGCATTTCATTTCACAGTTTCTATTTTAGAAAGATCAATTAAAATTATTTAATTATTGGACTTATGTTACCAAGTTGTGAAGAAAGCAGGTGATCAAAAAATACAAGAAATGACCTTCCAATTACCAGGCTCTTGTAGGAGGGGGATGAGTTGCCAGGGCATGTTCCAGACACTGTGTTGTCAAGTGCAGGGAAATCACAGGACTTGGAAACCAGCTCCCCCAAAGGAATATACTTGCCACAAGAGCAAAACCCCACACACATTCACCCCTTGTTCATAACCAAGACATAACATAACGTATCAAGAACATCTGGAACCACAAAAGATCCTTATGGAAAATTGTGATCTTAGGTCCCCTGTAATAGTGGTTCGCAACACCAACACCATGTTATCTTATGAACATCTATAACATGTGGCATAGAGGTCTCACCCAGCGATTATACATGAAGTGTCACAGATTGGGGGCCAGGAATGTAGAAAGAGCTTTTATTAAAGGGTATCCTCTTTATCCGGATATAAAGTGAAAGGTGGGTGGCAGGCCCATAGCACTGTGGTATGTGAAACTGTGAAGAGGCTGCTATTAGAATAAGGGAATTGCCTCCTTTGCTGTCCCTTGAACGGAAGGCTAAAATTGATGCTTGCCATGGAGAACTCATCAAGCAAAACCTTCCAGTCTTCCAAACCTAAACTCTGTACGTTTCAGGAACAATCACATTGAATAAACTTTAGGTCCAAACTGTTGGCTTATGTCCCTTAACTTCTATATTTTCTGCATTTCTGCTTTTAGAGTTCTCTCCATTTGGTGGGTGTCCAGCAGCCGGAAGGACAATGCCGAATTCAACTTAAACGAAGAAAATGACGTCTGCTGGGCCTAAGGAGGGCCAAGGCCTTCTTGGAGGAGTGATTGCCCCCCATCCTCTAGCCTGGCAGCACCGAGACCTGAGTTTGACTGAAACGTATCACTTAATTTTGTTTAAGGATTTAGTTCAAGACAAGGTCCAGATGGGATGTGTGTTTGGTATCTCACGAGTAGACCAAGAATCTGACATCATTCTATATCTATTGATATAGAGACCCCAATACAGGGTTTATAGAAAATGTTTCCATGATCCAAAAAAGAGGCACTTATTAAGAAGTTGGAATTTGGTTTCATGCATTACTGTATCAAAACTTTAAATAGAAATAATGTCACTTGAATGAAAATTTTACTATATTAAATTTACTGTGAAGACGACATACTTAAACTTCTATTTTGTAAAAGGCTAAAAGTCTTAGACTCTAAAAAGTATTAAATAATGATTTCTGGAAATTTTCTATTTTTCTTAATATGATTCTTAACTCTAGCAATTGAAATTCTTAAACCGCTATTAATATAACTCTTTATTCAACATGTCTAACACTAAAAGTATGAATAATATGATAGCTTTCTAACACCTGTGAGGTCAGGGATCATGTCTGACACTCATTTCTACACTCAGCTATGCCTAGAACAGCACCTTCTCTATAGGACATATTCAATATATGTTATGTTGATTAGTGTACTGATTTGTATTTTAGTTAAGATAAAGGGACTCCTTTGACTCAAGGTGTTTGTAATTGTAGTTTGAGATAATATTTTTCCTAATTTATAGAAACTCAAATTAAATGATGTGTCAAGGCAAATAACAACTTTTCCATCTATTACTTAAGACTTTTGCCTGAAACACTTACTATGAAATCCAGAAAAGAAATCCTATCATGTTCAGGGAAAATATATGATACTAATAACAGCATGATCGATGATGTCATGATTTGTCCTCTAACAGTCAATGAAATGCCGCCTGCCTCCTTGATTTCACAGTAAGTAAGTTTTGGAGTGCGTGTTGTTCTCTGGATTATTTGCTCCCCTGTGCGAGAATTATCTGGTGGGGTTGATAACGATTGCTTAGTCATCTATTTCCTACCAACGAGCAGATGACTCCCTAGGAGAAAATTAAGTACTTTGGAATGCATTAACTCTCCAGGACTAATACAGTGATTTTGAAGCTTAGCTAGCAGTTTACAGCATAGCTTAGCAGGCGCGGAGGTCTGGAGACTGAAGGGGCTAAAGAAAGCAGTTTAGAATCCACAGGAGATCTGAGAACGGCAGACAACTACCTGGCCGGTTCTTCTAAATATGGCAGGTGTGTTCCCAGGGAAGGCTTGCCCTCCCCCAAGCAGCTGAGGCTCACAGCCATACACTGTATTTGCAAATAATAAACACTTGAGTTGAATTTGCAGACCCTCAGGGCAGTGTTTATTTCCTTATTATTGCTTGGTAAGGATGAACCTTAGCTGACAAGTTCATGCACTTTAAAAAAACAGTGCAGATGCAGGAGGTCTACTGACCTTTGAAATGATACATGGTGAGATGAATATACTTGGAGGTCCCTATTTCTTTTTATTTGCCTAGCCTGGGATTCTATATTTTGTATATTAATAAAATGTATATTCATATATATATGTAAAAATACATACATTGGTATACATTTATATGTGTTAACTTGAGTTTTCCAGAAAGCAGAGTCTGAGACAGACTTGTGTGCAGTGCAGATAGTTGACTTGAGACGTGCTCCCAGGCGGCAGAAATAAGGGATCGGAAAGAATACACCATACTTGAGTTACGTTATCAAGGTAGATGTCCTAGTCCCTATTTCAGAGGACAAGCAATGAGGGGTGGGGGGACCACGTTCAAGTGTGGGCACGTGAGGGGTGGCTGGAGCGCTGGTTAGGTGACGAGCATGGAATTCTCAGTGTAGTTTTGATCATGTTTTAATACAAATGTGAGTTCACCTATATGCAGAACATCCTTGTGCAGGTAGCCGTCATGGCATGTGTAATAATTAAAAGTAACCCTCTTTCTTCTCTTGTCCCCCAACAGGCAGGGGCACAAATTATAACTTCATTTTTACCTGGCAGCCTGAAACAAGGAAGAGTTCACGTATTTACTGACAGAATTGCAGAACTAAATGGTGGTGCCCTTGGAAACTTGTAATTAAAGCAGGAAATGTGGAAGGAGGGGCCATTAAAACTTAAATTAGGAAGTCACCTGCTGAAACGTAAGTGTAAGCATTTAGTTAGAGTTTCGTACTCATGAAAAGGCACGTCCTTTCAAGATTTTAATGTGGAAAAAAAAGGAAGTGTCTTAGTCTATTCAGGCTACTGTAACAAAATACCATAGACTGGGTGGCTTATAAACCACTGAAATTTATTTCTCACAGTTCTGAAGGTGGGGAAGACCAAGGTCAAGGTGCCAGTATGGTTGAGTCCTACTAAGACCCTCTTCCTGGTACAGTCAGTAATTTCTCTATGTCCTCACGCGGTGGAAGGGGTGAGGGGTCTCTTATAAGAATAACCATCCCATTCATGAGGGCTCCACCCTCGTGACCTAGTCGACTCCAAAAGGCCCCACCTCCTAAACCATCAACTTTGGGAGGATTCAACATGTGAACTTGGGGAAGGCACAAACATTCAGACCATAGCAGGAAGTAATCCTCCACAGTTGTTTAACTTTCTAAGTAGAGTAGTAGAGGTCTAGCTATATATTTTGCTCTGAAGGAGGGCCCTGGACAGCACTTGGAAATGCAGATGAATCCTGCTCTTGGGGGCCCCCCATCTCTTGATGAAGCAGCCAGGAGCCTGGGATTGTCTCTGAGAGCATCCACACAGGAGTGGACCATGACACCTGGCTTTCATCAGCATAGCATCTTTTGTTTTCAAAACGTTTTTAGAATAAATGTCCCCATATTTCTCCATTAATGTTGGGTTTGGGTAATTAAAATGAACTTATTAGAGTTTTGTTGTTAGTTTTTAAATCTTATTTTTTGGTATTTTAATTAATGGCTATGGGTGGTTACTGATAAGGGTACAACTTCTATAAACTATTTATTTTCCTGATAAGATGCCTATTACATTTCTAGAAACCAATAATGTGGGCTTCTATCACTTGAGCAATTACTGTGAGTCAGGCACTTTGCTAAGCCCATTTCACTTACCCACTTTTATTCTCACAATAATCCGGTGTGTCAAGGTGGTTTCTGTTATTATCATCCCTGTTTTACAAATGACAGAAATCGAGCTTGGAGAGACTGGGTGACATACTTCAGGTCACCCAGCTAGGAAGTGGCAGAGGCAGGATTTGAACCCAGGGAGCCTGGCCCCAAAGCATGTCCTCATAACACTAAATAGTGCTACATCCTTCTTAAAGAGAAAATTGTTACCCACAAGAGACAGCACCATTGACTTTGTTGTCATCATAATCTACACTCTGGGTTCTCTCTTAAGTCTTAGAGAAAAAGTGGCTAATTCGTTGTATAACCTACATTACAAATGGAAAAGGACTCCTGTTGTATGCCAGTTTCCTTCCTCCTGAGCTTCCTTCTCTGAAAGCCCCCAAATACCGCCCCCTCCTTGTGAGAATTATGCAGTAGACCAGCCTAGGATGAGATCTAGCAGATGTGAGAGGGGCCATTCACTCTTTGAAGAAAAATATCTGATAAAAATGCATCTTTTTAGTGAGGGCATATAAATGTAAATGTTGAACAAACGTTATAAATTCTAACGCTGTATTCTAGCATGCACTGTCTATTCACAGCAATGAGCTTTTTTTTTTTTTTTTGAGCAGTGTTTTACCTTGTTCCTTCACAAAAATAGCCCTGGTCATTAGAGACCCAGTAGGCCATAGAGTAAGGAATATATATGGATTTTTCTCTTCTGGCAGAGACAGGAACTAGATGAAATCTGAACAGTCTTAGTTCAAGCTTTGTCTTCAGGTGACTTGGAATTTGCAGAAGAAATAACCTTTGGGGAAGGTTATTAACTCATGTAAGAGATGTTGAACAATTATTTTGAAAAGCACTTAAGGGAAGGGGAGTGATGTTTACTTCAGATGCCTGTAGACTCCCCTTTGATTTTTATTGCTGTCGTTGCTGGAGGGGAACATGTTAGAATCATAATACAGAAGGAGAGAGATCAGCCTAACATCCTGGCTTTGCTGCTTAAGAAGCTGAAATCCAAGTGGGAGAAATGTCATGTTATGTGCACTTGTTCGATGTTCCACGACTAGCGAAGACAACCCTCTGGGTGAGGTGGTTTAAATGAATGATTCTTTGAAGACAGAAAAAATGGAACAAATGAGTAAATTTCCAACTTCTTTTGGCAGCAAAACTTTTCTTCCTACAACACATTAGTTTATAGATCTCCAGGACAAAAGCAGATTAAAGCTGATAGATCCAATTCAGCATTTAGTTGAGTATACTTCATTGTTTGCAGAATGCATTACACACCTCCGCAGAGCCCTAGGGGTCAAAGAAGCACATATTGAAAAACACTGAACTAGATAAACCTTGAATGTTAGGTGCTTCCCCAAATTTCGCAGTGTCTTGACAGTTTCACGGGGTCATGTGACCAATTGGGGCCAATGGGATATAAGTAGAATGATGAGTGGCGATTCCAAGCTGAAGAAGGACATCAGGATATATACTGTCTTTACTTCCCTCGTCCCCTGATGTTGCGATGGAGGAGACATGCAGCAACAAGAAGGCAGAGCCTCCACCAGCCTGAGACCCTGAGTGTCAGTGAGGAGGAGAGAGCCCCTCCCATTGTCTGCACTGGCTGTACAGCGTGAGCAAGAGACACGGATGTTTGCTAGCACAGCATAAACTAGCCTATCCGAACAGCCTCAGAAATGGAATTCTCTAGTTCCTGTTCTTCTTTTTTTTGCCTTTAGTCTTCTTTAATCTCATATCTTTCAGAGGAATACACAGTTGCAGCGTGCTGCATTCCAGCTCAAGGGTGGCAGTGGCTTATACTAAACTGACTTCACGGATATGCTATGCAGTAACATTTTTTACGGTCGTAACACTGCAGTCAAAATTATATTTTGGCTGCTGTCCTTTATTTTCTGAGCAATCAATTGGCTTATTAAATAGAAAAGGGTTCCCACACAAAATAATTTCTAAGTGAGTCACATAGGTTATTAACTCGTGTAAGAGACGTTAAACAATAACAACCAGTTTATGTTGAGCACCTTCTGTGTATGAGGTAATTATAGGGAATAGAGCGTAGAGGTTCAGTATAGAAAATTTGATATCCAATAACTTGCATTCAAAATCCAACTCCACTATTTTCTGATTGTGAGGCTTTTTGCAAGTTACTCCTCTCCTTAAGCCTCGGGACTACAGTGAAGCAAATAAGGCCCACTCTTTAAGGTTGCTATGGCTTGAATTCGTACTCCAGTACAAAGTCGAGCCATGCTAAGTACGGACCAAGTAACATAATATTATTGATTGGGTGACTTTAACCAACTCTATCATCAAGACCGAAATTTTCTTTCTGTTTTATAAAAAAAGTCTTATTAGATCACTAATAATTTCTTATGCAAAAGTGTAAGAACAGGAAAAATATTTAGTTCTATTAGAATATGGTGCTCGATTGAATGGTAATCAGGACTATTATTTTAAATTGCTCTCTCCCTTCATTTAATCACCTCAATATGAAATGTTTGTCTAAAAGCAACCAGGGATTTATTCTTTCCCCTTCAATCTGTTAACCAGCCATTGTGTATTTAATTAATTTGGTTCATGGATTGCATTAAATATCTTCCATCACATCTAATGTAATATTCCTTATCTGTTCATTAACACATGAGTCTAACCATAGCAGAACTAACTAGTTTAACAGAGATTATTTTCTTCCACTTTTAAAAGTAAAGAAAATAGCAATTCAAAACTGGAACAAATCCAGTTGATGTCCAAAGCTCTCTGAAGTAGGGGATAGGTAGGAAACTATTGTATAAAAGAAAGAATAATTGTTGTGCTGTGGGAAGATACAAGTTCAAATTCTAGCTTTGTCCTTCAGTTTCGTATAATAATGAGCAAATCAGTTCAGATCTTTGAGCTTCAGCTTCTTCACAAGTTAAGCATCATACTATACTCTTAATTCAGAAGACTATGTGTGGGATAGCTGGATTTTCACATGCAAAAGAATAAAGATGGACCCCTATCTCACACCATATACAAAAATAAGCTCAAAATGGAGCAAAGAACTAACTATAAGATCTAGAAAATTCCTAGAAAACACAGGTATAAATCTTCATTACCTTGGAGTAGGCAACGTTTTCTGAGATATGACACTAGAGGCACATACAACAGGATAAACTGGACACCATCAAAATTAAAAACATCTTTGCCTCAAAGGACACCATCAAGAAAGTGAAAAGTGTGCTATGTGTGCTGTGCTATGGTGTGAATATGTGTGTCCATCCCCCCCGCCCAAATTCATAGGTTAAAAACCTAATGCCCAAGGTGATGATATTAGGAGGTGGGGCTTTGGGGAGGTAATTAGCTTCACGAGGGCAGAGCCCTTGTGAATGAGATTAGTGCCCTTTATAAAGTGCCTCTTATAAAAGAGGCTCCAGAGAGCTCCCTCACCCCCTTCCACCATGTGAGGACACAGGGAGAAGTCAGCCATGCGCCATCCAGAGGACAGCCGTACTGGCACCCTGATCCCAGACTTCCAGCCTCCAGAACTGTGAGAGATAAATTTCTGTTGTTTATAAACCACTCAACTTACAGTATTTTGTTCTAGCGACCAAATGGACTAATACAAGATCAGAGAAAATTCTGCAAATCGTACATCTGAATGGGGACTTGTACCTAGAATACATAAGAACAATTCCAACTCAATAATAAAAAGATGACCCATTTTAAAAGTGAGCAAATTATCTGAATGGACAGTTCTCTGATGAAGACATAAAAATAGCCAATAATTACATAAAAAGATACTCAACATAACTGTCAGAGGAATGTAAATCAAAATAAAAATGAGATACTACTTCACACCCACCTGGATGGTTATCATCAGAATGACAAGTGTTAGGATATGGAGAAATTAGAATCCTCATAATGCTGACAGGAACGTAAAAGGTGCAGTTGCTTTGAGAAACAGTCTGGCAGTTCCTCAAGTGGTTAAGCACAGAGTTACCATATGATCCAGAAAGTCCAGTCTCAGGTATATACCGAAGAGAATTGAAAACAGATGTTCAAACCAAAATTTTACGCAGATGTTTACAGCAGCACTGTTCATAAGAGCCAAAACATAGAAACCACCCAGATGTCCATCAACAGACGAATGGATAGATAAAATGTAGTATTTCCATACAACGGAATATTATTTGGCAATAAAAAGAAATGAAGTACTGATAAATGCTACAACATGGATGAACCTTGAAAAATTTACACTAAGTGAGATGCCAGACACAAAGGACTGCATATTGTATGATACCATTTATACGAAATTTCCAGAAAAGGCAAATCCACAAAGAGAGTAGAGTAGTGTTTGCCTAGGGCTCTGGGGTATGGGATGATTGAGCAAGTGATAGCTATAGGGCATAGGGTTTCTTTGGGGGAGTGATGAAAATGTTTTAAGTGGACTGTGGGATAGTTGCACAGCTCTGTGAACATACTAAAAGCCATGACACTTTACATGGGTGGCTATGTGTTATGCCAATTATAGCTCAGTAAAGACTATTTTTAAAAGGCTATTACGGGGAATTCCTTGGTGGTCCAGTGGTTAGGACTCCACGCATTCACTGCTGAGTGCCTGGGTTCAATCCCTGGTCAGGGAACTAAGATTCCGCAAGATGTGTGGTGCCGCCAAAAAAAAGGAAAAAGGCTGTTGTGAAAAATAATCAGTATGATAAGCTTAACTCTTAGAACTCAAGGCCCAACATGCAACTTTTTAAATACTCTGTAAAGCATCACAATTCTTGATTCTGAGGCCCTGTTCTTTTGGGCCAGCTGTAAATTCTCTATGAATAATTAATTCGGAGGCCCTCTATCCTCCCAAGCTTCAGAGTAGAATTAGGGATGATATCTGATGCTTAGAAAAATGGGCAAGTGCTCCTCGTCAGCAATGTTGTTGTCCACTGAAATCCCATAACTTCCTGCATTTTCTGTGCCTCGCTCAGCATGGCTAGGACTTTGGAGCCTGTGTTTCCTTCTGCCTGGACTCCCTGGGCCTCAGATCTCCATCAGACTCCGGTCCCCAGGACTCGGCCATCTCACCCCTCACCAGCCTAGGGACCAAGCTTCACTGTGGTGTCCCCGAAACTCACTTCTACTTGTTCTTAAAGAATTGGCCTTGATGGCTCATAAAACTCACAACCTAGCTAAATTTTAAGGACAGAAATGGCTTAAACTTAAAAAATTTCCAGGAAGTGATGAGAAAGAGTTACATTCCATTTTTCTGGTACAGCAAAGAAAAGAACAAAGAGAACAGTTAAATTGCTAGATTAGAGCATTCTGGAGGTTTATATATACCTTGATATAATGATACCATGAGTTACAGATAATAATAAGTTAATGCTAATAATAATAAAAATAAACATACATTAATTGAGTCTGTGTTTGGCATGGTGTAAGCACTTTCCATGCTTTACCTTTCTTCTGTCAAGAAGAACAAATAAGAGCGACACTCAGTAAGGAAATATTGATTTTGGGCCTCAGTTCCAAGAAATGTGACAAACTAATTCATAAAATAAGCATCCTGAAATTGTTTACAATACTTTATTGAGGACATTGGCTAAGACACCAGGGATGCTTGCTGTATAGTTGCTTACACTGGTGAAAATAGGAAAGAGCATTTTGCTTTTCAGTTCATTTACCCATCAAAAGAAATGGAAGCAGAGTTTTCACTTAAGAAAAAGAGCTTGCAAGGCAATGTTTTTCTTTGCAACCCTCGACAGAGATCATCCACTGTCTCATGGAGAGAGCCCAGGATAAAGAAGGGAGGGCCTTCCTGGACTGGACAGTGGGGCTTAGAAGCAAAAGCTCTAAAACTGAGTCCCAGTTGCACAGCTGAGTCATGCCTTCTGGGCCTTTTGTTCTCCTCTGCAGCATGAGAAGGCTGGCCTAGACTAGAGAAGCCACAAGACCCTCCACATGCCTCATGTCCTCTGATTGCTCTGCACACACGGTTGTGCAATAAACATTGCATTAGTAGGTGCCTATTAAAGGCAGACTTTGTGGAGTAAATAAGCCCCAGCTATAGGCCTTTCTGAATCTTTTGTCATAAAGGAGATGAAGGGCAGAGTAGCTTGGAGCAGTGGGAAGAATCCTGACTCTAGGCTCAAACATCTCCGTCCCAGTTCTGGCTCATGCTCTTATGAGCTCTCTTACTCCTTGACCTCTCTTGGCCACAGTTTCCTAGCCTATAAAACAGGGATAATGATAATAGCTGCCTTACCCTAGTGTTTAGGACGATTCACTTTGTGAACTCCGTTGCCTATCAAGTATCATACAGTTACGAGATTCAACCGTGATAAAGACATGTCTGGATCAACTTCCCCGCCCCTGTGCTTCAATTTTCACTGTAGCTCTCAGCACTGTTAGACCTAGGAAATGTCTAGCTGTCATTCCGGGGAAACTCAATTGTGCTTTTCTCCAGTAGCTGTAAGCACCGCCCTCTGCTTTTCCTGTCACAGTTGTCCTGACCCTTCCTTGCAGTTTCAGGCAAACAAGGCTCATATCTGAGCCCCACATACTTCATATTCTCCTCGGCCAGCTTGCTGTGAACAACTTCAGTTCTTTTCTAACTTAAATTTTCAAGGTTTCTATCTCCCCTTCTTTCTCTTGTGGAAGAGGCCACAGCGAATCCTGGAACCTTCTTCTCCACGAAAATGCTCTTTGTGGGGAGATAAAGACCAAAACCCAACATACAAGACAAAAAACCTTGTCTAGCCTCTGAGTTGCATTTTCAGCATTCTTTTCCCATGTAGTGTTAATTTGTCATCAGTCCAAAAGGAGAAACAAGTCCAAAATAAAAAAGTAAGGCATTATCCTCCACAGGTCAGGGTCTGAAACATAAATGGAGTACACTTCATAAAAATGTTTCTAGATGAGCCTCCAAACTACAATCCAATTTGAAAGACTCTACCTGTTGAGATTTTGCTGAGCTTTTCCTATATCATAATATGTCATGCAAGATGACTTCATGGAAAGCCAGAAACTACTTTTGAGGATATTCATCCATTCATTCATTCATCGGTTCACTCATTTATTCATCACCAAAAATGAACCAAGAGAGTGCCAGGCACTGGGCAAAAAAAAAAAGAGGGAGAGCCACACCCTGCCCTCAAGAATGTCCTTATTAGGAGTTAGACTGTCTCCCTCCCAAGAGCCCTTCTAATATGATGTATCTATTACAATCCTATGACATAGGTACTAACAGTATCTTCATTTTTCGAAAGAGGAAACTGAGGCACAGAAGGGTTGAGTAATTTCCTACGTCACACAGGGAGGAGGCAGAGAGCCAGGATTCGGCCCAGGCATTTTGGATCCAGGACCTGTGCTACTAACTGTCTTAGCTTCCTCTTCCATAGTCAACTGTCAGTGCTTTCCCTCAAAGGAGTGAGTCACACAGAGTTTTCAGATAGTATGTTGAAGGCTTTCAAATCCCCCCACCTCTATCTAAACATCAGGTAGACAGTCATCTCTTCCAGTACTTTATAAGCCCAAACATATCTGAGACCTTTTAAATCTCATGCAGCAGTGTTGTGTACTAAGAGGATGGTTTCGTGCCTTTTTAGTTCTTACTTGAAAAATCTGTTTTCCCTAAATCTTTTCACACTTCCTATCACTGCCATCATTGGGAGGAAAAACATAATCAGAGGAAGGAGAATTAAACAGTAATAAAAAGCATTCACATTGTCTAGCTTGTTAGCCCTGTTATCAAGATGCTTCTGTGATTTCACGCTGAAAATATCTACCGAACTCCATCAACATTCCATGGACCCACAGGATCAATCTCCCGACTCAATGTGTGATAGACGGCAAGTGTCGTAAATGCTGCAAAATCTGGATACGTTTCCAACAAAACAGCTACCAGTCAGCAATGACTAGCATTTATAAGGCTTGAGAGTGTAGCTGGGGGGTGGGGGGGAAGCACATTCAACCTTATTCTCCCAGGCAACTAGTTTCTATTAAATATTTTTCCTATCAGTATATTTCACCTGTCTTTTCAACAGTCATCCATTGCCATAATTGAGAAGATTTTTATCTAAGAAGAAAAGAATGGATCAATATTAGGCAAGCTAATGAAATAAAACATCACTTTGATAGACCAAATATGAGGAAAAAATGAACCATCTCAATGGATTTTGAAAAGGCATTCAATACTATTATTTCCATTATTGATTTAAATAAATTATTTTAAATTAAGAAAAGAATGTAAAATAACTCATTGATAATTTTTATACTGATTACATGCTGAAATGATAATATTTTGGGTACCTTGGGTTAAATAAAATATATTTTTAAAATTAAAAAAAAACAGTCATCCATTACCCCCACCAACACACACACACACACACACACACACACACACACACACACACACACACACAGAGATACAACACATCTTACTGGGACTTTCTGAAATATAGGGCATGCACCCTTATTATGAGATTAAATGAATACATTTAAAAGCAGAAAATGATAGAAAATAATAGACCCTCACTAACCTCAGTGGATGCTGAAATAACTGCTGCTATCAAAATCCAAGAGTGGCTGAAGAGTTGTGTCACCCCTCAGTGGTGGGCATCAAATCCACGTCTTCTAGAACGCAAGGGAAGTTCTATCATCTGAAGCTGCCCTCAGCCTTTTTTAATGTTGTGATCCACATCTTCTTTCATGCTGGAAAGGCAAAAGTAGGAACTGCAGAGCCCTTGCTTTGTGTCTTTTCCCTTCATACAAGTGCCTCTTTCTGTTATCTCTGGTTTTCCTTTGCTGAGCCATTTCCAATCTCCACTGACACCTTCAGAAACTTTTCCCCAACTGTGTTCCTTTCCTCTTGGGAACAGAGCAGCATTGCATTTCCCAGCCTTCCTTGCAGTTGGGCGTGGCCATGTGACTAAGTCCTGGCCAATGAAATGTGGACAAAATTGATACATCACTTCTAGGCCTATTAAAAACCGTCTGTGCACCACTTTGTTCTCTTCCTCCATCAGGGTGTCAGTGAATGGCTCTGAGTCCCTCAGGGATGGTGGAGCCATGGATGGAAGATGTCTGGGTCGCTGAATGACTGTGCGGAGAAGCGTGACCTCCTCCCAGCCCAACGCGCATTGAAATGTAAAGATAGTACATAATATTACTCAGCCATAAAAAGAAACGAAATTGAATTATTTGTAGTGAGGTGGATGGACCTAGAAACTGTCACACAGAGTGAAGTAAGTCAGAAAGAGAAAAGCAAATACCGTATGCTAACACATATATATGGAATCTAAGACAAAAAAAAAAAAAAAGGTCATGAAGAACCTAGGGGTAAGATGGGAATAAAGACACAGATCTACTAGAGCATGCACTTGACGATATGGGGAGGGGGAAGGGTAAGCTTTGACAGAGTGGCATGGACATATATACACTACCAAACGTAAAATAGATAGCTAGTGGGAAGCAGCCGCATAGCACAGGGAGATCAGCTCGGTGCTTTGTGACCACCTAGAGGGGTGGGATAGGGAGGGTGGGAGGGAGGGAGATGCAAGAGGGAAGAGCTATGGGAACATAGGTATATGTATAAGTGATTCACTTTGTTATAAAACAGAAACTAACACACCATTGTAAAGCAATTATACTCCAATAAAGATGTTAAAAAAAAAAAGACAGTACATAATAAAGTTTTACAGCGTTAAACCACTAAAATTTTGGGATTGTTAGTTCTGCCAAATAACCAGCACTTTATGTTTACATAAGAATTGTGTAACATAATTGAAATGCTGTGCTGTCCTTGGAATCAGATTTAAATAAGCTTCAACATCACTTGAAAATTATTTCTGTTACCATGCCATGAAGAAAACCAAACTAAGTTTTCTTAGTTTGGAGTGCAAATACCATAAAATGAAATGAAACAAAATGAATTTAAAGCAGATTAAAATTTAATTTGATTTGATTTTCTGTATTTCATCCATCAACAGATGAGATGGCGAGATATCTCTATATACTTTTCAAATGTTTATGTTCTTCTTACATGGGTCTTCCAGAACTTGTTTATATGGGTCCCAATGATCCTGTTTTTGTAATTCTGAGCTCCTACTTCAGAAAGTAGTTTTATATTTAATTCAGTATTTTTGATTGTTGCTAAGCGTCCACTTAGTCCAAATTAATAATAACACAAGCACTGGCTTCAAAAGCTGAAAACAGGATGGGTTGGAGTGCGGGCACTAGAGTTACTTCCCTCTGATTTGGAAAAACCAGAGGCTTTGCCTGTGAACCCCCAGAACAATTTTTTTTCTATTTTTTTTCTTCTTTACTAGGAGATTCTGGTCTACTAAAGAAGAGAGTACAAGTGCAAAGTTGTGATTGTTAAGTGGTCAGAGGTTCATTAACTCCTTTCCAATTCTTATTCTAAAAAAAAAAAAACTCATTTGCAGAAGGGAAACACCTGGCAGGCGAAGAAGGCTGATAGAGTTGGGACTGGGCTGACCACGGGCATGGAAGGAAAAGAAATGACTGCGTGTACTCATTCCAGTCAGTGGAACCTGCAAGCAAAGCCAAGGAACCTGCAAGCAAAGCCAAGGATCTCGGGAGAGACACTTGTAGGCACACGAGCCCAAAGACAGCTACCAAACCAAAAGACTGAGCAATGAAGTAAGTTCAAGGTTAACAAAGGTATGTATGATCATGGCACAAGCTTAGGGAAAATCTCAGGCTGGGTGTGTTGAGCCCACCCAAGTCCCAAGTCTGAAACCTTCCCTTACCAGTTAGCTCCATCCTGCGAGCGTGATGGGCCCCCTGGGGCTCAAGAGTGCTGTGAGCATAGGCATGCTGGCGGCAGAGAACAGGGCAGGGGATTCTCCACACAAGGCAAGTCAAACTTGGCTGAAAAAAAGCCACGGAGCTCAAATGAGATCTCACCTGCTAACTGATAAACAGTGATCGTGCTGACTGCCGCTAAGGAACGTGTTCATCCTATGCCAGCCATAAGGACAGCTAGTGCGGCCCCTGAGCATAGGAGATGTACAGCAAGGGCACCAGGCTGGCTCCTCTTTGGTCCCTGGCTGAGGCTAATGCAAGGTGTTGGTGGAGTAGAGGCTGGGTGTCTTCAAATGCTCATCTCTCTCCTCTTTCAGCCCCCTTGAGATCATGCTGCCACCATTTCCCCTTTCCCCTCTGACCTCTCTTCTATTTCCCCTTCCTCTTTTCTTCCCACTGCCAGAGAATCTTTTTCTAACTGGGGGTTGGGGTGACCAGAGCCTTTCTATTTCTCAAGTTTTATTTTTCTCCCATTTTATTGATCAGAGCAAATCACAGACCCCAGCTGAATATCAGTATGGTGAGCACTGCAGTCCCCTCTTAGGGAACGGCCATTATCCTGCCACGAGCTCCTTCTAACTAATCTGCTGTAGCCAGGATTGGACCTGTAGCCTAGTGAGAGGACCAACTCCACACTGGCGTGTCAAAGAGCCAGAGGGAGGGGATTTTGGTTTGAAGCTTGAGAGAAATACTAAAGCCAGACACAAATCTCAGGAAGATTTTGGCTTCAGTGAGGAAAGTGTAAACCTTGGCAGAATACTAAGATTAGTAAGGCGTAATTGATAAAATGTAGTTAATGAATGAGTTTTGTGTTTGGTCAAGTTAACTTAAAAGATAAAGCGTTACTGGTCTGTAATACACGATAGGAACTTTGAACCTTGGTTTTATGGGGTTTGGTGGGAATGACAGGAGAATCTAATAACAAAATTGTTGGGGAAAGTTGTATTTAGTGAATAAGGGGACCCCCAAAGTTACTCAGAGTTTGGCAAATATTATCTGAATGTCAGTGGAAGAGTTTCCGTCTGTATTTGAATCTTCTTCCTTTTGTTTTGTTGTTTGTGGTTTTGCTGTTGCTGTTCCTGTTGTTGTTGTTTCTTCCTTCCTTCCTCCCTCCCTCCTTTCTTCCTTTCTACCCCTCATCCTCCTCCATCTTCTAACTTCCTCCTCCCCCTCCTCCCCCTCCTCCCCATCTCCCCTCCTCCCCTCCTCTCCCCCTCCTCCCCTCCTCTCCCCCTCCTCCCCTCCTCTCCCCCTCCTCCCCTCCTCTCCCCCTCCTCCCCCTCCTCCCCTCCTCTTCCCCTCCTCCCCTCTTCTCCCCCTCCTCCCCTCCTCCCCTCCTCTTCCCCTCCTCCCCTCTTCTCCCCCTCCTCCCCTCCTCCCCCTCCTCCCCTCCTCTCCCCCTCCTCCCCCTCCTCCCCTCCTCTCCCCCTCCTCCCCCTCCTCCCCATCTCCCCTCCTTATTCTTGTCCTCATCACTGTTTACATCATACCTTTTCCAATTATTTGAGTGTTCAATCAAGTCTCAGAGGTTCTTTCAAAATGTACTTTTTTAATACTAAAACTGTACACCAATTGTCTCAATTAGGTTTCTGTTTGGCCGCATATAATGGAAAAATTCCAGGACATAGCGATGTAAACACACAAGGGCTCTTGATCTCACATTAAGGATGCCTGAGGTCAGCAGTCCAGGACTGGCTTGACACCCCACAGTGTCATCAACCTGACACATAGAAGGGCAAAGAGACCCAATAAGGTCACACATCAAATTACTGGCAGAACTTGGACAGCTGGAAAACAAGACAAATTTTTAACTTGAACAGTGGAACTCCAAATCATTTCTAAATTTGGTTCACTGTGAACTTGCCTTTCTTTTCTCCTTATCTTCTTCTTTTCTCTGATTTCCTTTAGCTGGTTTTATCTTCCCTTTGCAGCATGCATGTGATGAAATACACCACTTGGTCTTATTCATCAGGAAGGCAGTAAGTGTCAGAAATACAGAAGGCACTAACTCTGAGGTGGTGAGGCACCTAATTATGGCCCGGACAGGGTCTTTGGGAGGAAAAAAGATGCAACACCCAGAAGTCAGAAAGGGAGCACAGGTACAAAGGAATCAGAGAGAATTTATGTGATTATGAAATGGGACACAAGGGTCCCATTGACTTAGTCATTTTTGGTGCTTTTGGCTTTTTCCTCTATTAATAACAGTTGGGCTATACTGATATAACAAGAAGGCAGTGGGTGTGGTAGAAAAGGATGTGGGCTTTGATTTCAGATTTCTGAGCTTATATTCAGATACTACTTATTTATCAATTAAGTGTCTTGGGTAAACTATTTCTATAACCTCAGTTTCTTCATGTGTTAAACAGAGGTAATAGTCTCCATTCCAGAAGGTGGTGGCCGGAATTAAATGAGGTAACAAACATAAATGTTTTGGCCCTTCTACCTTAAACAAAGAACAACAAACAAACTGGAACAAAAACAGTCATGGAAATTCATGTTTACTGAAGTAGGTAAGTTAGTTACTGATAATTTGCATTTTTAATAATATTGATGTGGCCAAAAAGTTCGTTCGGGCTTCTGCAAGATGTTATGGGAAAAACCCAAACGTTTTGGCCAACCCAATAATTACAGTGGTTTAAAATATTCCATCCCCAAAGGAAATGCAATGCCTCATTCAATTTTCAGAAAAATTTAATGTCCAAACAATTCAAGGAGTGAACTGATGTCTGTCTTACATACTTTTACATACAGAACCAGAATAGTTTGGGGCACGTGGTATGTATGCAGTAAATGTTTGTTGAATGAATAAATACATGAAAGAATGAAACAACTTTCATTTATTCTCTATATATTTGGCACTGAAGTGGTTGCTGGATGTATAAACAAGACCCAACTTTCACGAATCTCAGATTATAAGTTTGGACCAACCAACAAGATGATTTCAGGTAATGATTAAGTACTATGAGAAAAATTAAACAGAATTGTGTGATAGAAATTGACTCAGTAAATATGAAGGAGGCAAAAAGAACTTTCAATCAGATGACCGGAAAAGTCGTGAGTGATAAGGAAGAACCAGTGATGGGACGATCTAGATTTGTTGTTGAAGATTTCTTCAACAAGCACTGTTTTACATTTATTTGACTTAAATTCATAGAGCTCTATTTAGTTCATTCTGGAAGCATTTTCTTCAGTTATTAGTCCACAAGGTTTATAGTCACAGATGCAGTTTTCTTCCTAGATCTTGCAAAACCTGGAAATCCTCAGGCTTTGGGCTCTCTGGGGAACTAACTTTGAAATTGTTGTATTGAGCAATGTTTTCTAAAGTAGGTCCTAGCAGACATAAGACAGTCATTGATGCACCTTCCAAGAAAGAGGTCCTGTGGTCAAATATGTTTGTGAACCAGCTCATGAATGGTGGTATATTAAAGTCTCAGAGACATCGGAAAGGAGAGTAACTAACGTGTTAAATGTATCCTGATGTTTTTTTTCTCAACTTGTTTTTAAATTTTAGTTTAAATTTATTTTTTCCCTCTTTCTGTACACTTATTAACATTAAAGTACAGTTTGGGAAATACTGTTATAAAGATGAAGCTTTGGCAGAAAGGGAAAAGGAGGAAGATAATCCTTTGCCCATAAGTCTTGTAATTCTAAAATGAGATATTTACACAGACTTAACAGAAACTTAATAAACTCTAGATATCATACTTACATACATTACCCACTTTGACGAAACCTATTGGACTGATTAGGGAGTTACTTTTGTTTAATTTTTCGGCTACTGGAGGTTTTTTTTTAAGTTCTGATATGAAAGGGGGATCTGTTGGGGTTCCCTCATTTTTTGTTCCATGAGAGTTAACCACATTCCAGCAGATCTGCCTTTGGTTTGGTCTGGTTCAGTTATAAGGCAAGCAGTAGAATATGCCAGAAACTTCATGAAGTTTTACATGTGGACACCACGCCCATTTCCATCACTCCATCGCTTACTAGAGATGATTTTAGGCAACTTACTCAAACTCTCAAAGCTTCACTTTTCTCATCTGAAAATAGGGATAGTAATCGCTATATCCCGCTGTCTGGAGGAGGAGTCAAGCTGATGTAAAGGGCTGGAGGACCATGTCATGCTAGCTTCTTTCTGAAATATTTGCTTGAGAACGATGAATTCTCCCCCTAAAAGTCTTTTAATTCCCCCTGGAGATTCAATGGGGAAAACAGAATGTTTGTGTTGGTTTCCACAATGATGACTCACAGAGTGCTGATTTATTGACTCAGTTAGTGAAGAAGTAAAATTAGTGTTCTATTTTATGGGTGTGAAATGAGCTATTCAGCAAGTATCGTGTATGAAAGGCCATGTTCTGAGCCAGAGCTTACCTAGACACTTTCCATCGTATTTCACTTATCAATGAAAAACTGTTGCCTCCCGTATCAGTAAACAAAGGATGTTGCAGCCATCGAGCCATCGCATTACAGCCTCCCTGATGATGAGCCCTGAGGGAGCTCAGGATAGAAACGGGATACCTGCCATCAAGCAGTCAGCAGCTGCAGCCTCCCCTGTGGTGCATTCAGAGACTCAGGATGAGAAAACACAGGATACTGGCCCCAGATAGCTGAGGTGCATATCAAAGGAATGATTTCAGTGAGCCCAGACTCTTGCATCTTCCCATACATAGAAAAGTCAATTCCTTGACTTGAGATGTCTGGTTTTCTTTAATCAACAGCAATCTTTTGATGTTCTGACGACTTGGTCTTTGTTGCAAAAACTCCTATATATCCTGGTTCCTCTCTCGCCTCTTTGGAGCAGTCCCCCAGAGCTATCTGAGAGGCTGTATCCCAGGCTTAAGTCCTCAGTTTGTCCATGGAATAAAACATAATTCTCAACTTTTAGTTTGTGCATTTTTTTGGTCAACACACCCAAACCAAGCTAACAGGAATCCCTGGCTAATGAAATACTCTCTCCTTAGCTCCCTAAAATGTTCTAAAGATGGAGAAAATCTCAACAAGCCATTGTTGAATTCAGTATGTCAGCTGTATAATAATAACCATGGACTATAGTCTCCAACTGGTTTTCCCCCCACAGCATCCTGGAGCAGAGTCAGCTACCCCCAGTCTTACATGGCTGCACTATTTCCAGTGGACCACACACCACCAAATGCAACAACAATTTAACTTTAATAATAACTGATTACGAACACCATTTTAGAAGACAGCTTAACGAAACATATTTTTCGGGCTTAAGGAACATCCATGAAGGACTTTTTAAAGGCCCACTAGTACAGAGCACTACCTTATATCAATGTTTTCAGTTCTCAGGAATTTCCTCTTGTGTCATACCTAATATTAACCCAGAGCTGAACTAGTGGTATGCTCTTTTGGTTTGATTGTTTAGTTTTAATCTTAATGTTGATTTCAGAGCTGTGTAATATAAAAAGTGGAATCATACTACTGGCATGAAGAAAGGGAGCAGCGTATCATGGGAAGTAGGGGAGCAGAAACATTCCACTGTATAGCCTTCCTTCTTCTAGGATGCATTGCCTCCTGATAGAAAATGGGTACAATTATTGAGTGCATCCTGTTGCATCAGAATACTATAGGAAAAATAAATCATGATCAGAGTAGAAAGAATCCTGAATGTAAGAGGCCAGAGACTTGGGGTCCAGTTTTGATTCTACTACTTTACTACCTTAGGCAATTTACTCTCTGAGTTTTACTTTCCTCTTCTGCAAAATGATGATTTCATAGATTATTTCTAATATGTCTTCCAGTTTTCTGATTCCATCATGGCCCCAAATTCATAACCTTTTCTCTCTTTCCTGATTTTTCAAGGCATTCAGGTATCTTACTGTTATGCTACTTCTTTACCAGTTTGCTTTCTATTAAATCTTTACCTAGAAGCCCAAGTTGTCCCAGGCTCCACAGGGCTCCTACTGGATTATCAGGAGAGAAGTTAGGTACTGATTGTGATGGTGGAATAGAACTCCCTTCCCTGAATCTCAAAAATCATGAGGTTGAACCTGTAGTTCTAAGTGTTGGTCTTTTTCTATACCTGTTGCAGGTACGATATTAGATTCCAAATAATATTCAAAAATAAATCGTTTATTGGTGACTTTTTCATCAATCACAATGTATGTCTTACCACCTTCTGTGGCCTGAAGGATATGTCAGGAACTACTGGAATAGTAAGAACCCTTAAGGACTTTGTCTCTATTACTGAGGTCTTTCTAATCAAGGTAGAGTGAAAAGGCTTGGGTAAAGAAGTGGATGAAAACTCAGACAAAAATATAGCATGTGTTACTTTGTGTGGTATTGGAAATAGGCACATAGAAACTCCTACATGGGAGTGGGTTTTGTGGGCAAAATAGCTTGGTCAATGCTTCATGGGAAAAATGAATGCAGAACCTTGGGGAATAGGAAGAATTAGGATGGAAATGGCTGATACAACAACAATTGAGGAAAGTCATGAAGAAAAAAATATATGGGAAAGTGACGGGTAGGGGCACAGTTTTCCCGTTATCTTCTCGTCTTATGAACTAAACCTTGCCAAACTGTGGCTCCAAGGACAAAGCACAGCCCACTGGCAAACATCCAAGGATGAGGAACTTTCCTGAAACAAAAGGGAATTCACACAAGAATGTACAATGCTCTCTGAAATTAGAAAATCCAGTAATTAACTTGGTCTTTCACTAGCAATTTCAATAGTAGAGTTTATCCTAGGGCCTAAGGAACATCCAGATTACAAGAGGTTCTATTGGCTGCCCTTGCTTCACTAAGGTTAACTCTCTTAGATAATGTGGCTTTTTCTGGGCATGTAGGTCAGGATCAGAACATTCTTTTAGCATTAGGATGGAAAGGTGGCAGGAGTGAGTTCATCACGTCCCAAGGTTGTTGAAGAAGGTGCCAGTCATGGTAATTTTTTTCAAGGGCACTTACGATGATCCAACTCTTCATTTCACATACAGGAGAATAAGGCTCAGAAGTTCAGGTGACTTACCCAAGGTCATCACAACCTAAGAGCAGTGAGGCTATAATTTTACTATAATGATCTCTTTTAAATGAACAATGTTGATATTAGTTTTCCCATCCCTCTCCCAAAACTATAAAGTCCCTTTATGATCCTGTCCCAAATATAACCGTGTGTTAACATCTCATGTGTACCCAGGTTTTTATGTCCTTGTACACTAACTTGAAGAAAAATTTCACAAGGAATACTTATTGCGGAAAATGAAAAACTACAGATAATAAAAAGGAAAACTAAAACCATCTGCAATTCTGTCCCTAGACAAAACCATAGCTACATATTCTATATATACTTCCTATGCATTATGTACATAGTTTTAATCTAAAAGTGGGGATTTGCTCTTTTAATGGTATGCTATTTTTTCATTCATGTTTGTAAGCAAGTTTTCATGCAACTTACATGTACTCTTAAGCCTCATTCTTGATGCTACACAAAAAAGAAACTGAAGCTATTCCCGGTGAATTGCTTAAACCCATTCCATAAAATGCAAAGTTTCTTCAAAACTACTGACCTTGCTCGAAAAAAATGTATTTGGCCGTAGATGTGCAGAAATGTGAAGCTCTTCCCCTTTTAAAATCAGATGGTATTAGCAACTTCTATTTTAAGCCTGTTTATGGAACTAGAGTAATACTGAACATAGATATATAAAGGTGATTACAGCAGTGGAAGTCTGACCTTTGAAAAATCCTTCCCTGTATAAACAAGTTCAGGAATGTTTTAAAACCTCTAAGCCAGAAAATTTCTTTTTTTACTTATCATCAACCTGAGTCAACATGGAATGTCCATTTTATTTAGAGGATGAAATGATAATGCCTTGGTTGCCTGACCATACATGAAGGAGGCATCTTTGGATACCTTATGCTCTTTGCCTCAAACCCATGAGGCTCTGCTGGACTCTTAGAGCCCCCGCAAACCTGACCTTACCCTGCAGCCCTACCTGACATCCTTGTATTGGTGGACCTGCTCGTTTGATTCTGTCGTGTGTTTCTTCACTGTCCCACACCCATACTGCTCTGGTTCCCACCTCCATATCTTTATACCAATAAGGTTTCCCCTGGAATATCCATCCCCTATTATTCCAGCCCTATTCTTCCTTCCAGGACCACCTGCCTCAGGGAAGCCCTCCTGGTGATTCATCCTGCACCTCTCGCCTCCACCAGGAACTCGCTGGCTCTGAGAGTAAGCCTGGTGGGTATAGCACGGCCACCTTTTCTGTTCTTTACTTTGTATCTCCATTAAGCCTACTCCTTCCTTGTTGATAGAGGCTGTGTTTTAGCTTTCATTTGTATTTTTCACAACAACGTGCACATATTACAGATTAAGTGCAGACTGACAACGATGGTTTGGCTTATGTCTTTCCAAATTTACGACGGTGCCAAAGCAATACGCATTCAATAGAAATCGTACTTCGAATTCTGTTTTTTCTTTTTAATTTATCTATTTTAATTTATTTATTTTTGGCTGCGTTGGGTCTTCGTTGCTGCATGTGGGCTTTCTATACTTGCAGTGAGCAGGGGCTACTCTTCGTTGCGGTGCACGGGCTTCTCACTGTGGTGGCTTCTCTTGTTGCGGAGCTCGGGCTCTAGGCCTGTGGGTTTCAGTAGTTGTGGCATGCGGGCTCAGTAGTTGTGGCTCGTGGGCTCTAGAGCGCAGGCTCAGTAGTTGTGGTGCACGGGCCTAGTTGCTCCGCGGCATGTGGGATCCTCCCAGACCAGGGATTGAACCCATGTCCCCTGCATTGGCAGGTGCACTCTCAACCAATGTGCCACCAGGGAAGCCCTGTACTTCAAATTTTGAATTGTGATCTTTCCCCAGGCTAGCGATATGTGGTACGATCCTCTCTTGCGAGACTGGGTAGTGGCAGCTGCCCATCAGCCACGCGATCAGAGGGTAAACAACTGATACACTTACAACAATTCTGTGCCCAGACAACCATTCTGTTTTCCACTTTCAGTACAGTATTCCATAAATTACCTGAGATATTCAACTTTATTATAAAATACGTTTTGTGTTAGATGATTTTGCCCAACTGTAGTGTTCTGGGCATGTTTAAGGTGGTCTAGTCTAAGCTATGATATTGTGTAGGTTAGGTGTATTAAATGCATTTTCTACTTATGATGTTTTCAACTAAGGATGGGTTTCTCAGGATGTAACCCCATCGTAAGTCAAAGAAGATGTGAACTCAGGAAATGTTTGTTGATTAATGAGTGCTTAGGGAAGAGAGTGGAATCCCATTCCTGTCTGTTCTTAGTTGTTAGACCTTAGAAAAGTTCTTTAACCTCTCTGAGCTCCAGTTTCCACTCCTGAGAATGTAGTGAAAACACCAACCCTGTAAGGTTGTTATAAAGAGAAAGAGATTTAATGTGAAGAACATGGGTACAAATTGCCCCAACAGGGCTTCCGTGGTGGCGCAGTGGTTGAGAGTCCGCCTGTCGATGCAGGGGATACGGGTTCGTGCCCCAGTCTGGGAAGATCCCATATGCCGCGGAGCGGCTGGGCCCGTGAGCCATGGCCGCTGAGCCTGCGCGTCCAGAGCCTGTGCTCCACAACGGGAGAGGCCACAACAGTGAGAGGCCCGCATACCGCAAAAAAAAAAAAAAAAAATTGCCCCAACAAATGACAGCCACCATCAGAATGGACTAGTGGACCTGCTCCTTTGACCTTCATTAAAGGCCAGAACTAAACTGTGACCCAGGTTCTAAAATGATTATAAATTCTAACTCTTACAAAATCTTTCCAGCATTCTCAAAAGTATATACTTTGTTATACATATCTTTGGTTATAATACCCCATAGCCTGCTCCCAAGACTGGAAATAAATATGTTCCTTTGAATATTCTTACTTCTTTCCCCAAGTCAAATTTACATGCACACACACACATATTTGCATATATCTGTAAATGTTCTTATATTCTGAACAGTGTGAATGAATGGATACATGTTACACATACAGATAAGTGTGCATAATTATACACTCCATTATACAGCATATATCTAACTCAGTAAGGACTTTTGTGGCAAGTGACATTCACACACTCAGACTAATTTTAAGGGAGAAGGGAATTTGGCGGGGTGGTGGTCAGGTAGATGTCTATATTAGCTACAATGAGATTTGGCCACGTATCATTTTTAACTTTACAAAACTATTTCTTAAGTAGTATACAAATACATTTGTCTCTCCCATAAGAATAGTCCAGCAATATGCAGTCACTGACTCTGGGGTGCCAGGGCGAGGACCCCCCCCCCCCGATGCTCCACCATTATCAGCACATGGCTTCTACTTCATGATCCAAGATCCTCGAATTTCATTTCCAGGAACTGTTTTAACAAAATCATGGAAGTATAAAAAGAAATATCCTCAAAAGACTTCTTTATAATATCGTTTGTAGTAGCAAAAAATCAGAAGCAATTAAATATCCAGGAGAAAGGGGTTGGAAAAATAAATTAGCTTAAGAACCAAATAATAAAAAAACATCATGCCATTAACATTCAGATTAAGTCGTAAAAAAAAGCAAGAATCATGAATATGAAAAAATGTCTGTAGATTATTAAATGAAATAAGTAGATTACAAAACCTAATATATAGGATCTCATTATGAGAGTGTCATGTTCTTATGACTTTTCTGTAAGTTTGAAATTATTTCCAAACAAAGTTAAAAAGAAATGTGTTTGGTAGGTAGATAGATATGAAACAGATAATGGACAGATGGAAAGAAAGAAAGAAAGAAAGATAGATAGATAGCTAGATAGATAGAAGAGAGAGCGTGTTAGAGAGAGATTAATGAATTCTGCCTTCTCAAGGAAATTGTAAGCTAAATATTTGAAATGTATGAGTGGACTGCCTGATCAACATTAAGTTAAGGCTGGTTAAGAGAGAGAACTGAAAATAAACATACTAAAACTATCGGCAGTGGATATCTTTGAATGGTAAGTTTGCGGTGACCCTTATTTTCTTTGAACTCTCTTCCCCTCCTCTGACCCCTGAAGCACTCACATCTGAAACTTGACATCTGCTGCTCTGTGATATTAGTTGTCTTTTTGAATCTGAGTGTTCAGCTTCTCAGAGATATCGCAAGCTAAATATTCAAGAGATCGGAATGGACTGCCTGACCAACATTGGGTCAGGGCTGGCTTCAGGTCAAAGGACTTTAAGTGAACAACTGAAACAGAGAGCACAGGGGTTGCCATATTCCTAAGGTCGGGCCAAGAAAGTAGTCCCTGTTCAGCAGAAGACTTAGTGCTTCAGTAAGTCCAGACTCTGAAGTGGTTCAGAGCACAGGTCCGAAACCCAGCTGCTTGGCCCTACAGAGTCACTCTCTGCCTCAGTTTCCTCACAAGTAATGTCCACTTCAAAAAGTTGAGGTGACTTAAAACAAATTAATACATGTAAAGCACCTAGAATAGTGCCTGGAACTCAAATGTTAGTCCTTATTAAAAGGAATAGTATTTTTTCTCTTTGTAAAAGTGAATACAGAAACTTTACAAAGTAGCTATAAGGAAGCATAAGGAGTTAAAAACCTTCCACATTCTCAATGCTCAGATATAAAGCTCTCAGATGTAATCACTGTTAATATTCTGAATACATTTTTAAAAAATTTGGTTCTCTCTGTATCTTTGTATGTACATATTTATACATATTTTAACTCTTTTTACAAAAAAAGCGTATCATACTAAAGAGAACTTTATAAACTTGCTTTTTGTACTTACAGTATGGTGAACATTGTTTTATGCAATTAAATATGTAGACGAACATTTTAAGATGTTCTAGTCTTATTTGAACAACAAGTAAACCAATCAGGGCAGATTTAGCAGTTTCAAGTATCAAACGTCTTTCATATGAGTCAATAAGGAGAACGAAAACCAGAGAAAGAGGTAATTTTCTACTGTAAATATTCAGACAGTAAAATTAGGAAATGACAAGAGATTGTGCACAGAGCTTTTAAAGTGCTAAAAATAGCATTGAGGACATTTAGAAATCTAGCCATGGTCTCCTCTTAGGAGGAATTTGATTACTTAACTTTATAAAATAAAGTATTAAATTATTTTCCCTCATTTTTTGTTTCATGGCTATTTATAGAAAAAGAAATAGACTTTATTCCAAGAACAAGGAGATTCTGAACTAGGGCTTTGAACACTTTTACAAATTTAGCCATGATCTGACAAAAACAAGTGCGTTCTTCCAGCTCTTTGGGAGTCTAACCCCAGCCCCAGTGTAAGCATGTCCTTTCTGGGTGGGAGAGAGGATGGCCACCCACCCACGGAGCACTCCAGTGCTCTGAAGGGGTGTTTGCTGGGGGAGGAGACCAAGGTGCAGATGATGTACGACAGGTGGCGAGGAGGGGTCGGCAGCTGGGGAGCTAACAGAGTGGATGGGGTCTGGTCCTGCCACCTCACCAATTCTCCAGACAAGTCATGAACCTCTGGGTGCCTCAGTTTCTCCCTGATTGTACCCTCCCCCCCATAGAGCTCTAGAGAAGACCACACGGAAAGTGCTCAGAACAGGGTCCGGCATAACACAGACTACATGCTCCATAAGGGTTAGCACCATGATCATCATTATCAATTATTATTATTGTTTTTATGATCTTCCAAGGCTCAGACCTCCATGCTTGCTGTGGACATCCCCGTATGGAAAGAGAAGTCAGCAGGTAGGGAGGTCCTGGGCTATCTCTGCATGTCAGAGAGAGACGTGAGGAAAAGAGCTTGCACAAGCCCGTTGCATGCTTCCCCCCATGCCCTCTGCCCAATAACTTAGTGAAATCACATGGAAAATAAACTAAAGAACACTCTAAATGGCCAAAGAAGAGCACAGATGTCAGCGATTGTCAGCGCATAAACTTACTGGGCCTGACACACCTTGTCGGAACACATGAAGGACTGTGGGTAGACTGCTATGCAGGGGAAGCCCAGGTTAATATTCGTGCCAAATACTTGAGACTTTTCTCACCAGTGTCCCCCCGAACCACTGCCCCGAAGTCTGAAGCTGTGGAAATTCCCCCCATTTTCTGTACCCCGGGGTACAAAGGAAGGGGAATTTTCAGCTGAGGTGTGAGGCTGGGAGCAGGTAAAGACCAAGAGATCCAACACTCTAATTTCCAACTGAAAAATAAATCAAAAATATGATAGAAATGTCAGAAGTTGATAAAATCAGCTACCTAAATGCTGATCTGTAAACTGAATGAATTTATATTTTGGCCATGTAAAAACTGCATATTTATTTATTTATTTTTGGCTGCCTTGGGTCTTCGTTGCTGCACGCCGATTTTCTCTAGTTGCCGCGAGCGGGGTCTACTCTTCGTTGCGGTGCACGGGCTTCTCGTTGCGGTGGCGTCTCTTGCGGAGCACGGGCTCTAGGCGCACGGGCTTCAGTAGTTGTGGCACGTGGGCTTCAGTAGTTGTGGTGCACGGGTTCTAGAGCGCAGGCTCAGTAGTTGTGGCGCACGGGCTTAGTTGCTCTGCAGCATGTGGGATCGTCCCGGACCAGGGCTCGAACCCGTGCCCCCTGCATTGGCAGGTGGATTCTTAACCGCTGCACCACCAGGGATGCCCAGAAAACTGCATATTTTGGGTGAAGACAATTTCCAAGACATAAGTCCCCCTCTCCCGTACTTTAATGATGCTACAATCCGTGCCCTTGACCCTGGATGATTGTTTTCTTTCCCTTCTCTTCTGAACACTTGACCTCAGAGATCAATCCCCTTCTCACTCTCGGCTTCCAAATGTCCTGCCTCCACGTGTGGCTCCAGGCTCCAGAATCCGCTTTGATAATGAGAGTCTTTCCTCCGGTCTCAAGTGTCTGGCTGCCTTGGGAACACCACCACAGGAGAATCTGGATAAAACCAGGAGTTTAGTCTTTTAGAAACAGAACCTGAGCTCCAATTCAAATCGTTCCCATTCTCAAAATGGTTTCTGGAGGCAAATCCCCTGTCATGCAACCGAAACTCCTAGTTCACTCCCTTATCTTGGCTGTCCCCACTGGGTAATGGACTCAGGACCTCTGATTCTTTTTCCCTTTGTAGCTCCATTGTCTATTGTAGTGCTTGGGAGGTGATGGGTCATAAATAAATGACCATCAAAATAAGTGTTTTGAATGAATGGTTGAATGAATGAATGAATGAACAAAGAAAATGATATGAAGAAGAACACCGTGCTGCCCTGCCCTCCTCAGGCTCCCATTCCTATTGGGAACATAAGACAGACCTACTAGAGAATGGACTTGAGGACACGGGGAGGGGGAAGGGTAAGCTGGGACGAAGTGAGAGAGTGGCATGGACATGTATATACTACCAAATGTAAAATAGATAGCTGGTGGGAAGCAGCCGCGTAGCACAGGGAGATCAGCTCGGTGCTTTGTGACCACCTAGAGGGGTGGGATAGGGAGGGTGGGAGGGAGACGCAAGAGGGAAGAGATACGGGAACATATGTATATGTATAACTGATTCACTTTGTTATAAAGCAGAAACTGACACACCATTTTAAAGCAATTATACTCCAATAAAGATGTTAAAAAAAAAAACAAAAAACAGGCTGCAACAATACTGTAATCGAAGCTCCTCGGAAGTGAACTAGGAGAGCAGGAGAGAGAAGAAGTTGGATGGAATGATCTGGTGAATTGGAAAAGAGGAGAGATTTAAACAAGTTTTGAAGCATTGGCGGGACCTTTCTCAAATTGTCCACGACTGCCAATGACACCACTGAGATGCTGCTGCAGATACTGTGCTCTCCTTAGCACTTTTACCCAGACAGTTTAGAAACTGAAGAGTCCTTGGGCCGATTCCTCCACTGAGCATATTAATCTTGGTCTGGTGACAGGTCACAATTTCAGATCTGAGCCTCCAAATCGAGCCCACCCAGGAGATAATGATTTTTCTTGCTACTTTAGGAAACGCCATTCAACCCTTGCCCTACAAATCCAGATAATTTCTAAGATCTAGTTTTTTACTCAAAATGTCTAACATGGAGTTGTTTCTTATAGAAGATAATGTCTCTGTGCTTTCGAAAGAATGATAATGAACTCTGTAAGTATTGAAGTGGATATTTTATATATCCTCTTTCTAATCCTCACTACAACTCTACAGAATAGGTATGGTTATATCAGTTAGGACCCTTTGTGGCAATTGCCACAGTATTCAATTCCAACTGCTTTAAGAATAAAGAGGTAATTCATTGGTTTAATCAGTGAAAAGCCCAGAGTTTGTGGAGTGCAGGCATGGCTGTATCCAGGGGTCCAAACAAGCTCTTTGGCATCCTGTGTCTCTTAATTTCTTGGTCCTGCTTTCTTTCTTTGTTAGCTACTCTCAGGCAGGTTCTCTCTACATTGTGACCTCCAGCAGCTCCATTCTTACATCTTTACAGCTCCCAGTCTAGCGGGGGAAAGAAACCCTCTGCCCAAATCTTAGACAGTATCTCATTGGCCCTGAATGAGTCATGTGGTCATCCCATATCCAATCATTGCTGCCGGGGGATTTGATGCTCTTGTTGGCCAGATCATGGATACATTCTCAGTTACATGCTCGAAGTTCCTTCTGGAAAGAGCGATTCTCCCCCACAAATTGAGGGTGCTTTTACAATAAGAGACAGGACAGAGACTTAGGCATCAAACGATCCTAACAAGTTTGATCTCAGTTTCACTACTAAGATAGCTGAGACTCAAAATAATTAAGGTCACACAGCCGGGAAGGAGCTGTACCAGCCAGAATGTGGCAGGAAAAAGAATTCAGCTCAGGTAGTTAGAGACTAATGATGAGACTATCTGTAGATGTGCAGGCAGTATTAAGGGAACTAGCAAAAGCTGTTGAGATGCTGGGAACCCAGGCACAGCAGGACCACTTTGAGATCTGAGGGGGAAGAGCTGGATCCCAAGCAGAGAGGCCAACTGACCATAGCAGTGGTGATGGAGGGACACCACCTCTGCCAAAAGTGCAAAGTGCAGAGGGAGCTTGGAATGGAAATGAGATCCCTTAACTTATCTCTGCTCCACTCTGATCTTCTTCCAGTACCTCCCACTGGGAACCAGCCACCAGCCAGGACGGGATGCAGCCAGGGCACAGAGCTAGAAAGAGAAGGGCAGGAATGGATGGAGAAGGAAGAAGGGAGAATGATTAAGCTCCACAGCTCTATCAGGTTCTGAACCCAGATAGATCCGAAAGGTTCTATCAACTCCTCTACACACCTTTCATATTTACGAGGAGTCTGCGAGGTCAGAGATCTCCAGGTAAGTAACTCTAGATAAGACGCTGCTACCCTACACACTGGACTGGCAGCTCTCCCTTTGCAGCTGGCTCCCAGATACCTTGAATCTGTGGCTTCAGCTGTTTGTCCCTGTGGCAAAACCTCCCCACGGTACCCACTGGTCTCATCGCTCAGCACTGATTTTATTCGTTCAGTGCTTCGCCAAAAAAATTGCTTAGACTGGAAGAAGTGTTAGCAGGGACCTCTCAGATATGGTCCACGTCCTTTCTTCTGAAGGAGATGCATTGATTATCCTTTGGGGAACCTTTGAGATCTGTGCTCCAACGAGGACAGACTACTTGGCTGTATCTTAAAAATACAAGGCTCTAGGGTTTAAGGAAATGAAATCAGAATTCGGACCATTGAAGCCAATGCCCAGTGCTGTCTAAACCTGGGGACCCTTGTTTTCCTGGCAGTATGGACACTATAACCTCTAATTTAACAAAGCGTGAGCTCTCTGAGCTTTCCCCACACAGATATGTTGAGGGTATTTTCACGTTTCGACACAGATATGGTGGGTGAGCCTCGTGCTTATTTTGATGCCTAGAAAATGCTTTGTGTCCTGCTTCACTAAGGAAGATTGTTTGGGAGAAACTCAGGCAGATTAGCCATTAGCGGTCTTGCTTCATGTCTTCCTGAAGGTTGACTGATATCAGCTTTTCTTGTCATCATCCCAGTGGTCTGCACTTGGATGTTTGTAAACAGTCCTGAACTGAGAGGAAGAAAGGACCCCTGGATCTGGAGGGCACGTTGAGGTTGCCTGGTCCACACTTCGACCTAAAATTGGCTGCCATATGCTCTCTGCCTGAAGATTTCTCATGAGGTAGAGCTTTCCAATTCACAAGGCGGTGCACTGTTGCATGAATTCATATTTTAAAATCCCTCTTTTTTGGGCATGGTGGAATCCCTTTTCCATCTCTCCCTAGTGCTTTCCCTGTCTATCGCATCAATGTTGGATAAATATAGGCACTGTCTTGACCACATGTCATTTTTCCAAATCCTGACCATAGCTATCCTATGTCTCTTTGGTTTTTCTAAAGAAGCCCAAGCTAAGAATGTCCATTTTCTCGTAACTGTTTCTCACGTGACTTGACTTCTAGACTCCTAACTTGATTTCCCAGCAGCAAACGCTCTCTGGTTTATTATTTTCTCCAACAAAATGCGGCTTATGCTCCATGAGGCCTGACCCATGCCAAGCACCACGAGGCCATGGTGTCCAATGATGGGTTAGGATTTTGTTTTGTTTTGTTTTCTAGCTGCTGTGTCATGATCTTGCCTCACATGGGGCCTGACTGCAATAAAACCCCTGGATCTTTTCACAGGGACGCCTGCCAAGCCACAGCTCCTCTCCCTCAATATTTGTGGAATTGATAGCTATAAAAATAACATTCACATTTTCTTTTATTATAAAAGCCGTACACAATAATTAGGGGAAATTTTAAAGATGCAGTCAGGTAATTTGCTGATTAAAAAAATATATCCGCAACAATCTCACTATCCAGAGATACCTGCAACGAATACTTTTATGATTATTAAGGGTAGCAAACTGCAATGCCAGCAGGACCCATGCAGGGGTTGGAAATTTGCAAAGCAGCCTGAGAGTGAAACAGTAGGGCGTGGGTGGGCCTATTGCCATTGAAAGACGGCAGACATTACTCAGCTAGGGCGACCTATTTTTCTCTGAAAGTGAGAGCTCCAAAAAACCAGAACCAGATATTCTGATTTTTTTTTCAAGAGATACTGTATATGCAGAATTTATGAGCAATTTTCTTGTTGTGACTTCCCTGGTGGCCCAGTGGTAAAGAATCCGACTTCCAATGCGGGGGACGTGGGTTCGATCCCTGGTCAGGGAGCTAAGATCCTGCACGTCGCGGGGCAACTAAGCCCGCGAGCCACAACTTTGAGCCCGCGTGCCTCAACTAGAGAGCCCGCATGCTGCAAACTACAGAGCCCACGTGCTCTGAAACCCACAGGCCACAACTACAGAGCCCACGTGCCCTGGAGCCCGTGCGTCACAACTAGAGAGAAGCCCGAGCACCGCAACTAGAGAGAAACCCTAGAGCCACAACGAAGTGACCATGCACCGTAATGAAAGATCCCGCGTGCTGCAACTAAGACCCGCCCAGCTGGGGTGGGGGGGTATAAATAAATAAATAAACATTTTTTTAAAAAACAAATCTTCTTATTAAGTACTGGCAATTAATTTATATTGGGCAATTGGGAGATTGGGATTGACATATATACAGTAATATGTATAAAATGGATAACTAATAAGAACCTGCTGCATAAAAAAAAATTAAATTAAATTAAAAAAAAATTTATATTGGGCAAAGACTTCACGTCTTTGGACCCTCCTGGGTCTTGGAGCTGCTAGTAGGTTGGCCTCTCTGGTGTATATCCTGCCACCCTGCCTTCTTTATTCTCTTGATGTCTTAGAAAAAGAAAAGGGGGGCTTATCCTCTCTACATAACAACCAACTATGACAGGTGATGGCCTAAGTTAACTCTAGGTATCTTTGCTTAGCGAAGCTCTCCTGGTGAATTGCCCTGTCACACACCGTTTCTCCTCTCATACTCATTTCTCTCCTGTCCTCCACACATCTTTCCCATTTTATAGCTCTCACTCTGGTCCCAGCATTGCCAACAAGATTTGGTCCCCCAAACCCTTCTCTTTACCGTGTTCATGCCACTTTCATGCTGTGGACAAGTTCTGCCTTTGGAGTGTAAGTGACCCAGATTCAAACCCCAGTCCGCACTTGTCTAGCTGTATGACCCTGTGGAAAATGGCTTTGACCTCTCTAAAACTTGGTTTCCTCATAATTTGGGAAAAAATGATGTGTCCCCTGAACAAATAGTGTAGAGGGTTAATCATAACGTCTGTAAGGCACCTGAGGAAAACATAGCTGTTGTGATATGATTATACTTGGTTTGCTTATATTAACTGTTTTCCCCAACTTGATGAGGAAAGAGAGGTTGCTTTAGAATATTCCTTAAATAAATGAATAAGTGAAAGAATGAGTAAATGAGTAAGACGAAAAGCTATAAGCCTGCTGGTGGATCCAAGTTATTTTTAAAGATAGAGATACCGGAAAGGGGAAGGAAGACAGGGGCTTAAACTGGGTAACTCTGGTTCCTTTCTCTCTGATCCTGCCTTTTTATGTGCCAAAGAAATACTGGCGTCAAATCAAGTATCTTGTCAGATTACTATTAGCTTTAATAATTAATTACTAAACAGCTTATGGACTCTGATTTTTCAAATATGTGGGAAACAAAATTCTCAACTCAGACTTCTTGGAAATATTTTATCCTACTAGAGACTCTTCCCTCAGTTATGCAGTGGCATACCTTTCCCTGAACAAGTCATCAAGGACTAGAAATACATACGTTACAGTTCGGGACTCGTGCTCACTCTTCTCTGTCCACTGGAAGCTCCGCCCAAGCCCTCAAGACAGAAAATTCCACAGGGTCTATAAAGGTGTCTTCTGGACTCCGTGAATATTTTTTTTTTTTTTTTTGCGGTACGCGGGCCTCTCACTGTTGTGGCCTCTCCCGTTGCAGAGCATAGGCTCTGGACGCGCAGGCTCAGCGGCCATGGCTCATGGGCCCAGCCGCTCCGCGGCATGTGGGATCTTCCCGGACCGGGGCACGAGCCTGTGTCCCTTGCATCGGCAGACGGACTCTCAACCACTGTGCCACCAGGGAAGCCCTCCATGAACATTTTTGAAATAAATTAATAGACCAAGAACAAGTTCAATGGCCAAGGTGAAAATATATTTTATTTACTCCCTTCTCATTCTCTGTTCTTCCCTAGCTGTATAACCCTGTGGAAAGTGATTTTAACCTCTCTGAAACTTAGTTCCTTACCCATAACACTGGGAATAATGATACTGCTCCAACTCTGTGACCTCCACTCTTTGCCAAGTTGCTTTTGGCTGCAAGTAAAAGAAACCCTGACTGAAAGTGACTTAAAGAGTCAGGACATGTATTATCTCACATAACAAGATGTCCAAAGGTAGATGGTTCAAAACTAGTGGTTACCAGTGGGGAGAAGGAAGGGGGAGGGGCAATATGGGGGTAGGGGATTAACAGGTACAAACTATTAGGTATAAAATAAGCTACAAGGATATATTGTACAACAGGGGGAATACAGCCAACATTTTATAATAACTATAAATGGAGTATAACCTTTAAAAATTGTGAATCGCCTGTAATGTGTAATATTATTGTACATCAACTATACTTCCATAAAAAAATTTTTAATGAAAAGAAAAAAAAATGCTCAAAAAACAACAACAAATTTAGATGGCTCTGCAGCTCAGTGATGTCTGGGCTCTGAGGTGGCCTCTCTGTGGTTCTCCTGGCTCCTTTCATGGCCATACGATGGCTGCACATCCTCTCGCACAGCATTCAATACAGGAGGCAAACAGAATTCCCTAGAAGCTACCAGCAGATTTCCCCTTAGGTGCCAATGGCCAGATTTCAGCCACTTACCCATACCTAAACTGGAATAAGAGAAGAGATCACTTGTACCAATCCTAGTTCATTCCCTGGGGCTGGAGGGAAGAACCGCCCCTTCCCTGAGCACCTTACGCCCCCATATCTGAACAAAATGGGGTGTTGGACCTCTAGGGAAAAGAGGAGCTGGTTGTTGGAAAATAAGAGCTAACAGGTATAGCCGTTATTTACTGAGCGCTAGCTGTGTGTCAAACACTCTTCTGGAGACTTCATGAATCCCTCATAACATACCTCTATGGGGTAGGTACCATTACTCACAGTTCACACATAGGGAAACAGAAGCCCTGAGAGGTTAAGTTGCTTTCCCAATGGCCCGCAGGTAGCAGGCTGATAAGTAGACAAGCCAGGATTTAAATCCAGGCTGACTGGCTCTAAAGCCTATGCAATTAACCCTTCATCTATGCCGGCTTCCCTCACCGGGGTCTGCTACCCTTTCCATTTGGCAAAAAGTCCTGGACTCTCCAAAGTAAGGGCTTTGAGCAAGTGAACTGGGTGCCTGACAAATGGATAAGTACTTGAGTGTGGTTGCCGGGGCACAGCCCTAGAGCATAATTACTGATGGTAACAGTGATAATAAACCCAGCCTATTGTACGCCAGAGATCCTTGTGACATCATCTCACTTGATCATTTGATTGAGATAACAGTCAGCAAGTTCAGTATTCTTTCCCCCAGTTTAGAGGAACATGAGGCTCAATTAACTAGTTGGGGAGAAACTAGGTTTGATCTCAGTTTTGCTCGATTGCAAGATCCATGCTCTTTCTGCTGCATTCCACAGCCTACTTAAAAATTTAATAAATCGGAAGTTTACATTTGCATTAGTCAGGCATCAGATAGCACCTCCAACGTGGAGGGAGTTCCCCTACTGAAATACCAGCCAGGCAGAGTACCCACTGGAGGGGGCAGGAATGATGGAGCTGTGTTCATTAATTAACCAGTGCGTTGGACCACAGAGAACAAGGTCTTTGTGAGGCTGACCCTTCATATTAGGCTGATAAGAGTTTGTTTCCACTTCTATTAAGACATGTATTACCTTCTGGCCCGTTTATGGTAAGTTCATTGCTGTCCTGTTCTCAGAACGAAACTGTAAGCTCTCCGAAGCCAAAGTCCTCTTTTCCTGATCTCCCAGGTTTCCACGGTGCTTGGCTCAACTTCGTAGTTGCCGCATACTTGAGAACTATGTGTGGCCTTTATTAAAAAAAAAACCTTTTCATTTTGGAATCATTTTAGAGTTACTGAAAAGTTGCAAAGATGGTGCAGAGCGTTCTTCGCACTCTTCACTGAGTTTTCTTCGTGTTAACGTTTTACATAATCTTTGTACATTTGTCAAAAGTAAAACATTAACGTGAGTACTAAATTAACTAAACTTGAGACTTTATTCAGATGTCACTGGTTTTTCCACTAATGCCCCTTTCCATTCCAGGAGCCAGTTCAGGATATCACATGGCACTCAGTAAGGTAGCATTTTATTTTGAAGAGCTTTCCTTACTTTAAATGTCTAAATGTGGGAAAGGAATCATATATGTATATACAGTTTCTGTGTGTGATAATAATCTTAAAAATAGCTGGAATTTAAGTTCTTACTCTGTGATAGGCACAATTTGAAGTAGTTTATAGGGACCGTCTTTTTTTTCCTCACAAAGACTCTATGAGGTAGGTCTTTATCTCCATTTTATGGGGGGGGAAACCAAGGCAGGGGTCATGCATGTCAGTTAGCTACTAAGAGCCATGATTAAAGCCCAGACAGTCAGACTCTCAAATGCCATACACAAATGTAATATTTGAGAATAAGCTGTAAAGAGGTGAAACGATTATTAGGTAGCTTGTTTTATTATTGTGTCGTAGTGAAAGGTAAGACTGAAAAAGTTGCCATTCCTTCCAGACTTAGTTTCTGGGTCTTCAATTTTTCCATCCTCCTCTTATGAATGAAAGAAGGGCATCCTGCCAAGGCAGGGCCGTATGACTCAGGAAAACAGAACTGAAGGTTCTGACACCTAGCCTCAAATTCCCTTCCTGTCGAGTGAACTAGAGTGTCAGGTCCAAGCCGGGGATACAAATGATAAATGAATGTGGTTCGTCATCATCTTTTCCCATCATAAACCTCTGCCCAAGGGCTCTCATCCTGGAAGAACTGAGGTGTTGAAAGAGAGAATGGAGGTAAACTGGCAGAGTTCATGGAGAAGCTCAAATGGCAGGTTGGCACCTCCTGACACGGGATGTTCTAAATATGTCTTAGCTAGAGCAACACGAGTTCCATGTAATTTACAACAGGGAGACTAATAAAAGAGCAGCCATGAACAGTCCCCCAAATCCAAAAGTATGCAAAACAAAACTACTCTTCTTCAAACTCAAAATTTTTGTCTTTCCTCTTATTAGTCAATGCAATAATCTGTAGTACTGCTTTTCATTTGAAAATTCCTGTTGGGAGCATAGAGCATAATTCATTGCATAGAATTACAGTGATGGTTAGTGGCTGATGAGTTATTGCATAAGTAGGTCCTCGTATTCGTTTAACGATGGCAGTGGAACCAAGGAGGTAAGGGATGGAGTAGTGACAGGCTGTGAAAACAGATCATAACATAATAAGATCCACCCACCCATTCATTGTTCATTCAACAGACAATACTGAATCCTTAGATATGTCAGATATGGGGCCACGTCCTCTCTGTCTAGAAGAGGTGATAGGCATGAAACTAAGTCATCAATCTAATGTTGTAGTTTCTATGAAAGAAATAGTTATATACGGGGTTTTACAAATTGTCAGTTATGACCCATATAGCATGAAATAGAATAATGTTGAAAATATCTGAGTCCACTGCACAGAGTAAGTAAAATATTCTTTCGTGAGACTTTCATTTCAGCAACATACAGGTGTGTGTGTGTGTGTTCCAGTGTGTCTATAAAATGTTTCTTACCATGGATTACAGTCAAAGAAGATGGAAGAGATGGAAGATGGTCTGGTTTTCAATGGGGAAACCAAGGTGGGAGTGACGAATTCCCTTTTGGAATAGGAGGAGGACGGATAGGAAGAGTCTCCATGACGTCTGAGTTAAGTCTTAAATAATGGTTCACCAGGTGGATTGTAAGATGAGAGACACTCTGAACTAACCAGAGCAGAATGGAAAAGGCAGAGAGAGGCCCGGCAGCCTGGCATATTGCACCCACTACGAGGTTCTGCCTTTCTACTGAAATTTGAGGGCTAGGAACCTCCAGGCGTGTACTGTCAGAGGACCAGTGAGAACTGCTACTGCATGTGGCTGAGAGCAGAGCTTCTCAAATCCAGTGTGCACACAAATCACCTGGGCATCGTGTTAAAATACACGATCTGACTCAGGAGGTCTGGGGTGGGTCTTGACACTCTGCACTTTTAGCCAGTTTCCAGGTGATGCCGATGCAGCTGGTCCAGGAACAGCACTTGGAGAATCAAGATCTACTCTTAGGGAGTAAGAATGAGTTGTTGTCAGTGTTCTGCTTTTGTCCTTGGGCTGTATAGGAGCCTGCCCAGACATAGGCAGGCTTCCAGGGGGTAAGGACACAGGGAGTTGCTGGACCAGATAAAAATACTAAGTCATTGAATATTACCTACCATCTGGCAGGAGCTGTTCTAAGTCTGTTATGTGTAGGCTCTAGTTGGAAACCTATAAAAAGTCTGAAAGGTAAGCAATGTTATTAGTTCCGTGTTATATGTAAGAAAACGGAGTAACTTCCTTAAAGTCACAGGATGTGGTAGAGCAAGGATTCAAATCTCAGGCTGTTACTTGTCCACTGTGCTGTCAGAACAACTGGGATGGAATATACATGCGGTCCTGTCTCTTTACTGAGTTATTTTCCCATATTCTCTTGATTTTTTCTTCTATGAGTGGGAATATAAGGGTTTACTAAACAAAGTGGAAATAACATATATACTTCACTATGTTTTTTTTTGAGGGTTGAATTAAATAATGCACGTAAAACATTCAGCATACTGTCTGACACAGCAGGAGGTCTAGAAAACTATTATTTTTTAAATGGTTGTTTCCGAGACCCCAAAAACCAGAGGTTCTAGAACCAGACTTCCATTTTCTCCCTACCCAAAACAATTCCCCAGTATTCTTATACAGCTCTCTAGGAAGATGCTGGGGCTCGGGGAATTTTTGTTGTGTATTATCTGGGATAATTTTTGCTTTTGTTTTCTTTTTTTCGGTTTGACTTTCTTTTTTCTGAGGCAGTGGAAGCAAAAGTTTCTATTCGTATCCTGCTCAGAGAACTGAGTGGAAGCGAATTAGATCTTCTTGAGGTTCTTAAAGCCAAGTCCAGAGGCACCCCCAGCACGTCACAGGGACACACTAACCTAACAGATAGAAAGGAGGACCTGTATCAAATTCTATCAGGTATCACCAATCCCAAACCAAAGCTAGCTGTTAGTAACCACATTTCCTTACTTCTTTTCTTCTACATAGTATTACCTTGGGGAGAAGGGGGTTCTATCAAAGAAACAATATATTTTGCTCTGAGTTAAATTCAAGCCTATGATTGTGCTTGTTAAGATTAAGTGTACTGACAAATGAATCTACAAACAAAACTGAAACAGACACACAGACACAGAAAACAAACTTATGGTTACCAAAGGGAAGTGGCGGGAGGAGAGACAAATTAGGAGTATGGGATTCACAGATACACACTACTATACGTAAAATAGATAAGCAACAAGGATTCACTGTATAGCACAGGGAGTTATAGTCAATATCTTGTAATAACCTATAATGGAATATAATCTGAAAAAAATAACTGAATCACTATACTGTACACCTGAAACTAACAAAATATTGTAAATCAACTATACTTCAGTTTAAAAACAGATTGTGTATTGATTCCTTTTAAAGGTTTTTTTCTTGAAATAACTTCAAATCCTATTAAATTATCTTATTCTTTTCCTCTTTTTGCTTTCCATGTCAAAATTCTGATTAATAATAATGTTATTAATAATGTTACTATTATTTTACCACTTTGATCCTTAATATGCTATGTGCTGATAAATATCTCATTGATATTTACCAGTTTAACTCAATGAGCTATTTCCCAAATGAAGTTTGAGGGTGAGCAGGTAAAAATTAAATGAAATACATTTAATTTAATAAGAATGAAATGAAGCTGTAATTTATCAGCCTTGGTTCTTCTTGGTGCACCTTTGGGCCAGGGATGAGATGAGTTTTCAGTATTTTACTACCAAGTATGGAAAAGGTAGAACAGTTGGCAACCTGGAAACTCTTTTCACAAGGAAGTAGAGGGAACTATTTTTATTGAAATCTGGAATATTAGATCTAGAAAAAAGTGAAAGATTTTATGAGCAACTCCCCTTCCCCAACATTTTACACATGAGGAAACTGAGACTCAGAGAACCTAGCCTTACGTCACATGGCTAATTAATTAATGGCCAAGGAGAAACAAAAAAATTTCTTTTCTACCTTTTAGCAGCAATTTTTTATGGCCCTCATTTCATATTCATCCTCAAACTATTATTGTAGGTATATTAGGGAAGGTAGTTGCAGTTGCCTTAAAGTTCAAAGGAGAGGTTGTGTAATAGTATTCCCCAAATCCAGGTAAAATGATATCAGAGGGAAGGGTACAAGCACTGCTGATTGTCTGTACCTGATCCGGAAAACTCTGAGCTGAGGTCTGGGGCAGCTCTTGACTGCACTGGTGAAGGGAGTAAAGATTTCATTGGATCGCGAGTAGTTTTCCTTCAGTGCTAACTGTGTCTTTCTACCATGTGACCAGTAGCCACCAGATTGTATGTGTGTGTGTTTGTGTGTGTATTTATGTGTCCCATGTGTCTATGTGTGTGTATGAGAGTGTGTGTGTGTGTGTGTGTGTGTGTGTGTGTGTGTGTGTAGGGATGGAGGAGAACCAAGGCTTGTCTCTGATGCTCCCCCAGCAGTCACTATGCTCCCATAGTCCCCAGTTCCAGGCTGGGTGGGTCCTAGTTCCATTTCCCACGGACGTCCGTGCAGAGCATCTGAACTGCTATTTCAGAGACAGAATGTTCCAAATCAGGTCTTGTGTTTTGGCAGAGGAACGGAACCCTCTTTTCTAATATTACTTCTGTGGGAAAGTGTTTTCTGAGTTCCAAACAACTCAACTTACAAATACATTTTTGGAAGATGACCCATATATATGTGTGTGTGTGTGTGTGTGTGTGTGTGTGTGTGTGTGTATGGATACATATATGTGTATATATATATATATATATATATATATATACACACATATATTTGCGCTAAGGACTGCCTGTTCTGGGGGTAAAAATACTTACCATGTACAGCTCAGTGGTACCAAAGGCAGGTGTTTCTTATATTGATCTTATTCAAGGATTATCATATAATGTGCCTAAACTCTGAAGCATGTACCAGATTTCTTCCAGAAAGGGTTAGCCACTCCCCATGAGGTAGGATTTAAGCGCCCAAGAGCCCCCCTCTTTCCCCATTCGTACTCTCCCCTTGGTCTTAGAAAACTATCCACAGTCGTCAGTGCCAATTAAGGCAGGGGTTCAATGTGGGCAGAATCAATGTGTTGGCACAACTCTTTCTTAAATCAGGGCTCTTGTTTTTGGTTTTACTTTTGAAAATACAGATTCCCAAGCGCCCTCCTGGAGACTCTGATTCAGTAGGTGAGGGATAGGATTCTGGAATCTTTTTTTTAAACTGAAGTATAGTTGATTTACGAGGTTGCGTTAGTTTCTCGTATACAGCAAATTGATTCAGTTATACGTAGATATATTCTTTTTCATATTCTTTTCCATTATGTTTTATTATAGGATATTGAATATAGTTCCCTGTGCTCTACAATAGGATCTTGTTATTTATCCATCTGGAAATTTTTTTTAAAGTTCTCTGGAAAGTTTTAATCAAGTTACTTTTGAGTCAAGACATTTATTGATTCACTGATCGGTCCCCTTAATTATTCATTCTTTCCTCATATAGCAAAGTTTGCTCCTGCAATATAGGTATTGGGTACTGGGGACAGAAGGAAAAGAAAAGCACAAGCATTATAAAGGGAGAAAGTGATATGGGAGCTGCTCGTATTGTCTGGTGGGATTTGGGAGATTGCAATTACAAAAGGCTTTGCCGAAGCAGTGATTGAAAAGGTAACAAAGCTGAGTGGCAGGTCATCCACATTCTAGAGCCAGACTGCCTGGACTCAAAGACCAGCTCTACCATTCACCAACTTAGGATCTCTGTCGAGTTACTTAAACTTTCTGTGCCCCAATTTTCTCATCTTCCAAATGGAGAGAATCTTAGGACTTACCTCAGAGAGTTGTGAAAATTCAATGAGCTGATATAGGTAAAGTGCTTAGCACAGTGGTCTCAAGCTTTAGCAAGCATCAGAACCCCCTGGAAGTTTTGTTAAAACACGAGTCTCTGGGTCCCACTCCAAGTTTCCAAGTTGATAGATTGGGGGCGGGCCAAAGAATGTGCATTTCTAACAATTTCCCCGGGGTGATGCCAATGTTGGTCCCGGGACAACTCTTCGAGAATACTTAGAATTATAGTAAACAGCACTTGTTACTATTATTTTCAGTTGATCTTTAGCAGAAGAATTTGAGAGTGTCACGTAAAGGCACACAGGCAGAGGGAACGGCCAGTGCATAGCCCGGAAGGTTAAAAGCAGAGGGCATGCGCCAGGAGCAGAGAGAAACAGGCTGGCGGAGAGATGCACGGCACTGTGGCCTCCAGACTCTGAAGAACCTGGCCCCATGTAACTATAGATATTATCCGAGAGTAACCAGAGAGTCTATTATCAGCCATTAGCACCTTAGCACAAATTAATTTATCAGAGTAGTCTGTCACTTCGTCAAACCCTGGAGGAATCTGACTCACGCCTGGCAAATTAGGATGACCCTGAAAGATTCGTCCTCCTTTGGAAAATCAACACACGCCAGTGAGTCCCAGGCATCTTTGAGGGCGCTCACTTGTCCCTGTGGGGGAACCTGCCTCACCAGGGGACTTGTGGATCTGTGATCATACCTAGTATCAACCTACTGGCATCTGTACACTCATACTCCTGATATCCCAAACCATCTTGCTTTTACTTGCAGACTTAAAAAAAATACAATAACCCTGGAAGGCTTATGATATCATATTTATCTGTCTATCTGTGAATATTTTCCACACAATGAACAACAAAAAACTCATTTATAGACACATTTTCCACTCCATGGACTGTCAAAAGAGCTAAAAACAAAACACAACCCATCCATCTTTTTGTGTGTGTGATTTTTTCTTTTTCCCTCTTGGGCAAACCAAGTTCTCCATGAGTTTTAGTTTCACAGACCATTCCCATACTGCAGCCCCTTGCACATTCTTGTTTCCATGAAGGAAACACAGATCAGCTTAGCTGCCCTGTGGCTCTTCGCGTGCATGTCATTCTACCTAACACTTTTATCTGTACAACTTTACACACTCCAGACACTCCAAAGCCCAGTAAGAGTCAACAAGGGCAACGGTGGCTTTCATCCTGGCGTGGTGAGCATGGGGCCACGGTGAAAGCAGACTCGACTATTTTGGGCATGGCATGCTGTAACGAATGGAAAAAGAGAAATCAGAGACCAGTAGTTTTCCTCTGCCATCTGAACAATAACACGGATGTGTCATGCTAAAACGAAAAGAGAGAGTTCGATGGAGGGAAACTGCTTTTACTGCTGCAAGAAAATGAAAAGAGGAGGAGGTTGTGAGTGTAGAAGAATCATTTATAGGAGAAAATGCTCTGGTAGGGAAAGAGACAGAAAACCCAAGTCTCAGTTTGCAACTGACAGCCTTTCGATTGCTCTTCAACTGTAGAATACTCTTGTAGGTGTAAAGTGTGTGTGTGTGTGTGTGTGTGTGTGTGTGTGTATGAGACAGAAAAAGAGACAGAGCCATACAACCTGTGCAGAAGGGCCCTATACTTGATTTAATGCTCTGCTGTCATTTTCCTGAAATTCTTAATATTTTTTGATCCAGGGACCCTGGGTCCTCCAAATTATGTAGCGGGTTCCAGAGAGAAAGTTAGCTCTACTGAGTTAAGATGGTTGAAAAAGGGCATAATTTTTTTTTCATATTTTTAACTGCAAAAGACTATTCTTCTGCGAAAGTGTGCCTCAACTTACCTGGTGAAACTTTTCTTCCTACTTCCTATGCTACCCCTGTGCTTTGTTCACATGAAGTCCTCATAGCTTCCAACATAGGCATGGTCATTGGACTTCTCTTGCCTTAGAGCAGAACTCAGCAAACTTTTTCTGGAACGAGCAAGTATTTTCAGCTTTATGGGTCTTGAGGTCTCTGTTGCAACTGCATCTGCTGAAGCAGTCATAGAAAATACATAAATAAAGGAGTGTGACTGTGTCCCAGTAAACCTTGATTGGCAAAATGACGTGGGGGCTGGATTTGGCCTGGGGGCCATAATCTCATGACCTCTACCTTAGAGCATTCTTTTCTTTTGATGATGATGATGATAACGATGATGACAGCTAAAATGGATCGAGGCCAGACACTGGGTCAAACGCTTTACAAACCTTATGGTATTTAATTTTCACAACAATGTAGGGTATGATTACCATTATCTCGACTTGACAGATGAGAAAACTGGCATTGAGAGGAGTAAAGTGATTGATTTATTCAAGGATATCCAGCTAGTAAAAAGAGGAGGTGAGATTCAAACTTGAGACCTGTGCTAAGCCCCAGGGTTCCCAGACCTTCACTTCTCATACCTGGGGCACTTGACTCTTGCCTGAAATTCAGCCCCATCCTGGTCTCTAGAACTGATCAACACTTTAAGTGAGAAGTCTCGTTGTCAGCCTCGTTGATACAACCCACTATCAAGCTGTCCTCACAGTCTCCCGAGCCTCTTGGTTTCCAAGGACCAGTCCCCACCTTAGGATCCTGATGATGGGGTCTCTGTCTTGTCCCGGATTCCATTTCTTCAAGCTTTTTTTGTTTAAGATATGCCAGGTTCTCTATGTGAGATTTCTTGATGACAACAATGTGCTTGGACAGTTTTTTTTTGTCTGCTGTGGTGTTATTTTGAGACCACAAGGGCCTTTTGGACTGGACTTGCCTAGTGCTAGAGCCAATCTCTCCCCTCCTCTGCCCTCATTTATTCTCCCATCTCCATGCTTGGTCAACCTTTGCCCCACTGTCTGCCTTGTGTTAACAGGGCCAAAGCTGACCTCTCCAGAGGTTGTGTGGTTCTCCCCACTTAAAAGGTCCACCACCTTCTTATTTTCCTCTCCAAATTCAATTAATTTTTGAAGCCCAGCCCAAGTCTCCCCATTTCTATATCTTCCCACACCACTCCAGTACTTTGTACTCTAGTACAAAGTTCCTTTCTTTCAATGCCCATCATCTAGCCCCATCTTTTATTTTTCTCTAGTTGTCTTGGGAGCTTAACACTTATTTCATTTTTCTTTCAAAAGCCCTTTGAAAGAACTCATTACTTTTGCTGATTTTCCACTTGTGGAAAATGTGGTAGACATTCTTAGGTACTGTGTATTATTGATGATTATTGGGGATGGTTGGTGGGCTGGTTATTGTGTGAGGTTGCCAAGATGAGGGGGGAATCATCTATCACAGGTACCTTATCTCACTAGGGAGGAAGGAAGAAGCAGCCCTGACAGCTATGATCTGCCAGGTGTGATCGGTTTGGCCTTGATGTTCTCCTGTTGAATATACACAGTTTCACAAAATATCCTAGGACCACGAGGGATCAAGATAAAAGCAAGATCTTCTGCACTCACAGCTAAACAGAGACAAACATGTGAACATTGTCCAAACTCCAAAAATGATCACATTCCCCTATTCTGACTAATATGAGTGATGGCTGCTTCTTGACCAATGATACCAGTGATAGCCTTACTTCATTCTTCCCACCTTACAGATAAGATTTATTAATATACCCAAGGAAAACAGTACCCCTGCTTTTTAATAGCATCCAATCTAGAGCCAAGTACGGCTTCTTTAAACCCTCCCCCAGATCACTTAAGACAAGTCCAAACCCTGTAAGTCCTTCCTGATGTCTTACTGCCATGCCCCACCATCTCCACGGTGTGCATCCTCCCTCATTGCAAAGAGCAATAAACCCAACTTGTTTGATTACACGTGTGTTCTTAATGGTCTTTGGCTGGAGGACGTTGACACCAGAGATTCCTTGAGCTATAAGAAACACACTCAGTCATCTTGACTTTATTTTTTCCAGGGAGTGTGTGTGTTCTCCCCCACCCAAGAATATCTCTCAAGTCATTGAGAGCAACCAAATACTTTGCTATAGGATCACTTTCTCTGTTCCCTGCTTTGATGAGCCCTTTCCACCTCTCCATCCTACTCTAAAGGCTGCCAAGAAGAGAATAAAACAGATTAACTTAGAATGCTTTGAGAAGTGTTTCTTCCCTTCTATCCACTTCCATTTCCATGACATGAGAAACTATAAACCCAGAATTAATATATGATAGCCTCCACTTTCAGACCAGATCTGTCCTGCTCCAGTTTCATTTAAAATCCAGCCCATTTTTATTTTTGCTACTGTAAAGCATGGACTACTATATAAAGGAACATGCATCTTGCTTACGTGGCATTACAACTAATCTAAATCTATAAGGAATAGCCTGACATTGAGATGGGCTACAAAGTACTTTTCTAGTAAGAAATGTGGCACCAGATGAGCGAGCTTGATGCAGGAGAAAGAAGGGTTACTTGATTGAGACTGAGAAGACTGGAATGTTAGTTGCAGTGTTACACAAACCATCACTTTGACCTCAGGAAAGCCATATTCTGTTAGCCTAAATTCCTTATCAACGGTTAAACATTGATTGAAAGCATACTCCATGTCAGGTAGTAGGATAAGTTGCTTGGGCCATCCATTAGGTCATTTGCAAACAATGTAATGTGACAGGTATAATAAAGGGACATGTGAAAAAGAACTGCAGGAGCCCTGAGGAGGAAGACCTGACTCACCCTCCATGGTCCCTGAAAGTGGCAGCATTTTCCTACACACAAAAGACCCCAAGGTCTTGAACCAGGCTACTTGGGTTTCACTCTAGCTCAACTTACCAGGGTTAGGCAATCTATCTGTGCTTTGGTTTCCTTACCTATAAAACGGAAATCATAGTTGTACTTATCTCATAGGGTATTATGAAGATTACATTAATGTACAAATACGAACTGCAGAGTTATTGGTACTCAGTAACCACTTAAGAACATATTTAATATTATTGTTTTTGTTATTAGTAGTGATATGTAATCTTCAAATTTCCTCATAAATCCAAACCCCTATAATCTCTCCTAGTGCAGAAGCAAAGAGTCTGAAGTCCTCTCTTTGAAAAAAATATAAGCATGTATCTTTGGAAAACATGAAATCCTTCCAGGGTCACAAGTGACAAAGAATAAGTTGAGTCTGGACTCTCTGGTACCAGCAAGTAAGAAAACACTCAGTTATGGCGATGTGCCAAGGGACACAGAAGTCAGCTTGAAGGGGCTCCCACTGGCCAAATCTGGGGGGATGAGCATCAAAATAAGTAATGATAGTAACAGATTATGACCCATTAAATAAACTAGGAGTCTGTGAGTGCACATTTATATTACTAAATAGTTAAATGAGGAGAAGAAAAACTTTTCCTTTCAGTAGCATGCTAAGTAACGCAAAAGAAATGATAGAAGTAGAAAAACATGAATGTGACAAGTCAATATCACGTGCTATACATAGGCTGCAATAAGAACACAGCACCACTTTGGTGATGTTCCGGAGTACACCTTATAACCTCAGTGTAAGGAAACATCAAACCCAGATAGAGGTACATTCTATACAATGACTAGCAAGTGAACTCAAAGCTGTCAAGGTCATTGTTTCAGATTGAAGGAGATTAAAGAAACATGCCAACTGGGTGAAAAGCAGTATCCTCTCTTGGATCCTTTTATAAAACGGGTCTGACAAAGGGTGTATAAGAGTTCTTTGTATTATCCTTGCCAATTTTCTGTAAGTTTGAAATTGTTTCAAAACAAAAGAAAAAAAGTACAGCTATCAGGAATACTATGTAGCTATAAAAAATAATGTTGTTGACACGGGCTTCCCTGGTGGCGCAGTGGTTGGGAGTCCGCCTGCCGATGCAGGGGACGCGGGTTCGTGCCCCGGTCTGGGAGGATCCCGCGTGCCGCGGAGCGGCTGGGCCCGTGAGCCATGGCTGCGGAGCCTGCGCGTCCGGAGCCTGTGCTCCGCGGCGGGAGAGGCCGCAACGGTGAGAGGCCCGCATACCGCAAAAAAAAAAAAAAAAAAAAAAAAAAAAAAATAATGTTGTTGACACGAAAAGCATAAGCAACAACCATAATAAAAATAGATAAATTGGACTTCGTCAAAATTCAAAACTTTTATACTTCATAGTGAGGACACTCTCAAGAAAAAGACAACTCACAGAATGGGAGAAGATATTCGCGAATCGTGTATCTGACAACGGATTTGTATCCAGAATATATAAAGGACTCTTACACTCCACACACACAGACACACAGACACACACACACACACACACACACACACACACACACACAAAGAAAAACAGCCCAATTAAAACATGGGCAAAGGTCATAAAAAAGGAGAAATACTTTGGCATAAATTTAATAAAATATATACATAATCTATGTGAGGAAAACTATAAAGCTCTGGTGAAAGAAATCAGAAAAACTAGGTAACTGGAGAGATATGCCATGTCTGTGGATAATAAGACTAAGTATGGAAAGATGTCAGTTCTTCCCAACTTGATCTTTAGATTCAATGCAATCCCAATCAAAATCCCAGCAAATTATTTTGTGATATTGACAAACTGATTCTAAAGTTTATATGAAGCTGCAAAAAGACCAGAATAGCCAACACAATTTTAAAGGAGAAGAACAAAATCAGAGGATTGACACTACCTGATTTCAAGACTTACTGTAAAGCTACAGTAATCAAGGCAGTATGATATTTGTGAACGAATAGATAAATAGATCAATGGAATAGAATAGATAGTCCAGAAATAGACCCAGATAAATATGTATAGTCAACTGATCTTTGACAAAGGAGCAAAGGCAAAACAATGGAGAAAAGATTGTCTTTTCAACAAATGGTGCTGGAACAACTGGATATCCACATGCAAAAAATAAAAAATAAATAGAATAATCTAGATACTGAACTTATACACGTTACGAAAATTAACTCAAAATAGACCATAGACCTAAACATAAAATGCAAAACTATAAAATTCCTAGGAGATAATATAGAAGAAAACCTAGATGACTTTTGGTATGATGAAGGCTCTTTGGATAAAACACCAAAGGCACAATCCATGAAATAAATCCATAAGCTGGACTTCATTAAAATTAAAAACTTTTGCTGAGCAAAAGACACTGTCAAGGGGATGAGAAGACAAGCCACAGAGTTGGAGAAGTTATTTACAAAATACATATCTGATACAGGACTGTTGTTCAAAATATAAAAGGACTCTTAAAACAGAAAGGAACAATAAGAACAATAAGAAAACAAACAACCCAGTTAGGAAACGGGTGAAAAACCTGAACAGACACCTCACCAAAGAAGATCTATGGATGGCAAATAAGCATATGAAAAAATGTTCCACATCTTATGTCATTAGGAAGCTGTAAATAAAAGCAATGAGATACCACTACATGCCTATTAGAATGGCAAAATTCCAAAATACTTACAATCCCAAACGCTGGTGAGGACGTGAAGCAACAGGAAATCTCATTCATTGCTGGCAGGGATGCAAACTGGTATAGCCATTTTGGAAGACAGTATTTGGTGGTTTCTTACAAAACATATTCTTATAATATGATCCAGCAATCACGCTCCTCAGTATTTACCCAAGTGAGTTGAAACTTACGTTCACGCAGAACACATGGAGGAAACTTAGTTGCATATTGCTAAAGGAAAGAAGCCAATCTGAAAAGTCTATACAGTTCGCTGTATGATTCGTACCATATGACATTCTGAAAAAGGCAAAACTATGGAGACGGTTAAAAATGTCAGTGGTTGCCAAGGGTTAGCGGGGAGGTAAGGATGAATAGGAGGGGCAGGGAGGATATTTAAGGCAGTGAAACTGTCATGTAAGAGACTATAATGGTGGATATGTCATTATATATTTGTCAAAACTCAAAGAATGTACAACACCTAAAAGTGACCCCTAGTGTAAACTCTGGACTTTGGTTGATAATTATGTGTCCATGTCAGTTCATCTTTTGTAATAAATGCACCACTCTGGTGGGGGATGTTGATGATGGGGGAGGCTGTGCATGTGTGAGGCAGGGGGTATATGAGAAATCTCTTTACCTTCCACTCAATGTTGCTGTGAACATTAAACTTAAAAAAAAAAAGTCTATTAAGAAAATAAGAAAACCTGTATCTGAGTGGTAAGAAAATGATCATGTTCACTTTTGTGACAGCTAACATATATTGAGTGCTACTGTGTGCCAGGCATTGGGCTAAGTGCTTTACATGTATTACTTCATTGAATTCTCACATTAAATCTTGTGTTTTTCCAACTTTGCAAAATTTCTACAATAAATACATTATTTCTGTACCCAGAAAATTTTATTTGTAAACATATATGTGCATAATAGATCCTATTAAGGTGAAGGTCTTCAGGTTGGTGAAGATTCTAGGAACTACTTACTGTGAAATTTTGTTCAAAAGATTGAGGATATTTTACTTGGAAATGGGGGCTTAGAGTGAGTGATGATGGCTATCTTCACATATTTGAAAGACAGTCAGTTGGAAAAGGAATTGGACACTGTCTTCATCGCTTCAAAAAGTGAACTAGAGTGAAAATCCTAGGAAAGTAATTTTGGGCTTAACATAAGGATGCTCTTCCAAACAATTCTATCCAAAAAAGTAATTCATCTAGTCAGTGAATATATATGGATTTGTGCATCTAGAAGTTTGGAAGAGTAGGAGTCCGAGGTCATTTTCAACTCTGAAATTCTGTCTTTATTTATATTTAATGCAGATTAATCAGAGAGAAGAGCCAAGGTCTACCTTTTCTGTTTTGTTTTTCAAAGAGGATGCAATTGTGTGTCAGCCTTGGAAAAAACAATGTGGTGCCTGGGTGAGCAAAGAATAGTTGTGAAACTTACAAGTTGCTTCGATGCAATCTTAACATTGTTATCAGGAAACAAAAGGGCATAAAAAGCACAAGGGAAAAGGCCTATTTATGTAGCATTTAGAAAGATGACAGAACGCAAAGCTGATTTATATCTTATTCATTTCCTCCCTCAGGTTGGTGCACACACCCCCGCCCCTCCCCCACCCTCACCCCGCCACCCTTCTTCCTTCAGTTTTTCCCACTTCCCTTATTATATATATTTTTTACACTATTGGCATTCTCTTGCCATGAGACTCAACTCTATCCATACGGGTGGCACCCATAAGCCACGGCTCTGAACTGCTTTATTTTGTAAAGCAGAGACCTCTACCGGGGTTAAGTTTGTTGAGCGACAGATCTACCCAAGATTCTGTTTCACATTCAACCTTTTACTGTACGATACCGTAGGATGCCACCCACTCCTGTGTCACAGACTCTCATACAATAGGAGTCCTTGAAGCCCTCAGTCCCCAGGTCTGGTGGCTGGGAAACCTGGCAAAGCCACGGCCCGCGCAGGGCACCTTCCCCTGCGAGGGCGGGGCGGGGCCGGGAAGCCAGCCACCGGGCGCCTGCGCCCACCCGGCGCAGCGCCCCAGGGCCCTCCCTCGAGGGGCTTCTCGACCTTTCCTCAGTTAGCCGGAGTAGGGGGGGCTCCATCAGCTCAGTATTCCCCACCCACAGTTTGCTTCTCTATCAGTTTCTTCCCGGCTGTCGCTGCCCAGCCACCCTTAGCTTCAGCATCAGCCCCCTGCCCACTCCGACGCCCAAGGAAGCCACCACCCCGGCCGTGACCCCGAGGAGCCCCTCCCCCCGGGACTCCTACGGACCGTCTCCTGAACTCGGTCCCCAGAGGGTCTTCACCCCCTCCTGGGCACCGGGGCGGAGGGCAGGGGGAGTGCCCGGGAAGGGGAGTGCGTGGGGGACCGGGAAGGGCGCGGGGTCAGGCGGGAGGGGAGGAGAGGAGGCCAGACAGGGGCTCTCGGTTTCCCGGGGTCTGATTGGAGGTTGGCGCGATGAGTCGGAGCTGGGGGCGCGCCCATCTCCGCTGGCTCCTGCCAGAGCCGCCGGCTCGGCCCCTCCCCGGAGCCGCTTTGTCCCGGGTGACGGCCGCTGAGGTTGCGGCGAGGAGCGGGCGGGAGGCAGAGACCCGCGGACCCACGGAGCCGGAGCCGGAGCCCGGGAGGCGGGGCGCGCCGCGCACGGCCCCACGCCCAGGCCCGCGGGCACCGCGCCCGTCCCCGCGCGCTCTCGGCCCGGCCGCCAGGTGAGCAGCCGCGCCACGCCAGCAGTCGCCGGCTCCGCCGACCGGCAGACCGCCCAGCAGTCGCCTCAGCCTCCACCGACGCATCGCGGACGACCAGCAGGTCGGTTATGTAACGGCGCCGGCCCGCTCGTCCCGGCACCCTGTCCTGTCCTGTCCTGTCCTGCCGGGGCTGCGCGCGGCGCCCGGGCCGGGCCGGGGGACCGTGGCGGGGGGCGGCCGAGAGCGGGCGGGGTATGGGGCTGGGCCGGGGGCGGTGGCCGTGGCGGCGGGTGGTCTCCAGATCCAGTTCTCAGCTCCCGCGGCGGCCGTGAGGACCGAGGTCCCTTGACCCCCCTCTAGAGGGCGCGGGTCTCAAGGAGCCCCTTCCCCAGTCCTAGTGGCCCAGGGGTTCGTCTTTCTAGTAGCAGCAGCAGGTGCATAAGTGGAGGAGCGGGAATGACGCCTGTGGTCCCCGGGACTGAGATTTGGAGAGGGGATTAGGGGAGGTGGTCTGTACACAGAGAGCAAACGGGAAATCGGAGCCTCTTTTCCCAGTGCTTTAAGGAAAGTGCTGGGGAGGGGAAGGTGCTTTGAGACGCAGCGGACTGGGAATTGTCCTGCCTGGGATTAGCGGGCTTGGGTCATCTAAAAATAACTTCAAGTTTGAAAAGTGAAATAGAAGGGAGCGCAGTGTGCCGAGTTCCTCCTGCCTGTGGGATGCTTCTCTCTAGAAGTCACTAGAGGGAACAGGAAAATCCCAGCTGCCTGATCCCTCGGCTGCCTCCTGGTTTCACTGGTTTCCAGGGTTTCTCCGTTTGACTTTAGTTAATGATATATTCTCCAAGGCACTGCTGTCTTTGTCTTATCCCAAAATGAATTATAGCAGAGTGCATGCTTTGAATCTTTCCTATTTAGTACGTTAGGATAGAAGTGTTCAGTGGACATCTAATGAGTCTGCTGCCTACGCTTTTTTTTTTTTTTTAAAGTATCCTTTCAGTAAAAACAAAAGTTTCTGAGCTCCCTTTAACATATATGCCACAACTGGAGATGAAAGATGCTAGAGCATTCCAGTCCACCCTTCTCTCTTCCCTAAGCCAGAATCCCACTTGTCATACGGAGGGGAGGCTTTAGGAAAAGTAGGACATTTTAAATAAGCAGCTCAACTTTCACACATATTACATCAACCCAAAACACAGGCAAATGTATCACAGGCACAGGGCAACACTTGCTAACTGACCCCCTCCATTCCAGGAACACAATGAAGTAAAAAATAGAACTACCATACGGCCCAGCAATCCCACTACTGGGCATATACCCTGAGAAAACCATAATTCAAAAAGAGTCATGTACCAAAATGTTCATTGCAGCTCTATTTACAATAGCCCGGACGTGGAAACAACCTAAGTGTCCATCAACAGATGAATGGATAAAGAAGATGTGGCACATATTTACAATGGAATATTACTCAGCCAGAAAAGGAAACGAAATGGGTTATTTGTAGTGAGGTGGATGGACCTAGAGTCTGTCAGAAGTAAGTCAGAAAGAGAAAAACAAATACCGTATGCTAACACATATATATGGAATCTAAGAAAAAAAAAAAAAGGTCATGAAGAACCTAGGGGTAAGACGGGAATAAAGACACAGACCTACTAGAGAATGGACTTGAGGATATGGGGAGGGGGAAGGGTAGGCTGTGACAAAGTGAGAGAGTGGCACGGACATATATACACTACCAAACGTAAAATAGATAGCTAGTGGGAAGCAGCCGCATAGCACAGGGAGATCAGCTTGGTGGTTTGTGACCACCTAGAGGGGTGGGATAGGGAGGGTGGGAGGGAGGGAGACGCAAGAGGGAAGAGATATGGGAACATATGTATATGTATAACTGATAAGCAGAAACTAACACACCATTGTAAAGCAATTATACTCCAATAAAGATGTTAAAAAAAAAGAAAAGAAAAACCTAGAAGCTAGAAAGGATCAAGAAGCAGACAAGCATCGACTGTGGAACAAGGCAGGGGAGTGAACAGTTGGCTGCTTTTCAGTCTCCCATTGATTTCCTTTAGCCTTAGAGCTATTTTCTTAAGTACAATCAGTCACTGCGTTGAGTTAGTCTAAAATGTGAGTTGCTCTTTGCTTTCAAATCCACTGCAAATCGAATCAGCATTTACTGAGCACCTACTACTTGAGTCCAGTCCGTAGAATTTTATGAGGGAATGTGTCCTCAACTAAAGCTACAGGATCCCAAGAGCTTTCCAAATGCCTTGTTTGCAGCTCCTGCAGAACCCAACGAAATTAGGGAGGATGTGGCTCTCTCTTTCTCCAGTGATGAACAGTTAACGGACATAAGTGGGAACTTGAGAGCTTTGTCATTTGCAAGTACGCATCACATTCTTTTAAAAACTACTTGCATAATCGTTTGCAGTTAGTCATGTAGGTTATAGACATTAGCTTTATTGAGATCAACTTTGTCACTGAGGTCTCATTTTCCCATTCCTTTTATTTTCTGTACCATCCACTCAGTTTACTCAGCAGTTAATTTGTTAAGTACCTACTGTGTGCTATGTAGTCCCTGTGCCAGAGGCTACAAGAATGAGGCCCATGTTGTTCAGAAATCAATCTAGCAGAAAAGGATAAGAAAATTAAGTGATAAAGATCAGCATGGTGAGTGTTTAGTGGAGATAGGAGCAAGCTCAGTGGGAGCCCAGGGAAGAAAGGGTTCAGGGAATCTGGAAGAGCTTGCAGAGAAGTTCATGTTCAGACTGCATCTCTATAGAGAAGGAGCTAGGTGTTCCACGTTGAAAGAAAGGTCACGTTCAAAGAACTTGTAGGTGTTCTACAGTGAGGAGGTGGCAGGAAAGTTTGGGAGGACGTGTTTCAGTGAGCCTGGGCTATGAATATACCTTGCAGAGGAGGAGAAGCCATGCAGCCTGTATGGGAGAAATGATTTGATCTAATTCATCTTGCAAAAGTTACTTTGGAGGCGGTGAGTAGGTGGGGTTGCAAAGAGGAACGAGCTCAGATTTTAGACCACTAAAGCGGTCCAGACCAAAAACAATAAGTAAAATTAATTGTGCCTGAACCAGGTAGAATGGGGAAAGAGAAGAGAGACCTACAGAAAACCATTTCAGAGAGAGAATCAGTGGCTCTAGGTCACCAAGTGGCTGGTAGTGTGGAATGAGAAGCTTAAGATGTTTAGATAGATGGCAGGCTTTGTACTGAGATAGGAAGTCACGGAGAATGATTAGGTTTAAGAAAGACGGGGACTTTTAACTGAAACTTTTCCTCTAAGATCAGGAATGCCCACTCTTGCCACTTTTCTTTAGTATAGTACTGGAAGTCCTAGCCATAGCATTTAGGCAAGAAAAAAAAGACATTCAAATCAGAAAAGAAGAAGTAAAACTATCTCTTTGTAAATGACATCATATTATACATAGAAAACCCTAAAGACTCTACTAAAAGACCGTTAGGACCAATAAACAAATTCAGTAAAATTGCAGGACATAAAATCAATGCACAAACATCAGTTGCATTTCTATACCCTAAAATAGCGAACTACCAGAAAGAGAAATTAAGAAAGCAATCCCATTTGTAACTGCATCTTAAAGAATAAAATACCTAGGAATAAATTTAATCAAGGGGGTGAAAGACTTGTTCCCTGAAAACTATGACAATAATGAAAGAAACTGAAGAAGACACAAATAAGTGTTGGTGAGAATGTGGAGAAAAGGGAACCCTCCTACACTGTTGGTGGGAATGTAAACTGGTGCAGCCACTATGGAAAACGGTATGGAGGTTCCTCAAAAAATTAAAAATAGAACTACCACATGATCCAGCAATCCCACTTTTGGGTATTCATCCAAAGAAAATGAAAATACTAACTTGAAAAGATATCTGCACCTCCATGTTCATTACAGCATTTTCTATACGAGCCATGATATGGAAACAGCTTAAATGGCCACTGATGGATGAGTGGATAAGGAAAATCTGGTATATGTGTATATACAATGGAATATTATTCAGCCATAAAAAGGAGGCCCTGCCATTTGCAACAACATGGGTGGACCTTGATGGCATTGTGCTAAGTGAATAAGTCAGAGAAATATAAGTACTGTGTGATCTCACTTATATGTAGAGTCTAGAAAAACCAAACTCATAAATCCAGAGAATAGATTGTTGTTGCCAGAGGCAAGGGGTGGAGGATGGGCAAAATGGGTGAAGGTGGTCAAAAGGTACAAACTTCCAGTTATAAGATACGTATGTTCTGGGGGTATAATGTACAGCATGGTGACTATAGTTAACAATACTGTATTGTATATTTGAAAGTTGCTAAGACAGTAGATCTTCAAAGTTCTCATTATAAGGAAAAAAATTTGTAACTATGTAAGATGGTAGATGTCAACTAAACTTATTATGATGATCATTTCACAATATATACATACACCTAAAACTAATACAGTGTTTTATGTTAATTATATCTCAGCCAAACCGGGGGTGGGAGGGAAGGAAGTACGGTTGATCCTTGAACAACACAGGTTTGAGCTGTGATTAGGGATCACAATGTATGGAATCAAAAGACCTGGGGTTTGAGTCCTGATTCTCTCCAAACTGTTTCAGCTTCCTGCCCTTGGGTGAGTCATTGACCAATTCCTTTGTTTTCCAGGCAGAGATAGCAAGACTCAGATTTTCCTCTTAGAAGGGGGTATGTGTAGCGCCCCTAACCCCCGAGTTGTACAAGGGTCAACTATAAAATGAGAAAGAGTTGTTTTGAGAAAGGTGGGGAATTTTGACTTTGAACATCCAAATAAAAATACTCTGTAGGCACTTTTCTTTTCAAAGGTAATTTCTTCATTCCTGGTGCTAACTTCCATTCATCTGACTCACCTTCATTCCTGAGACTGTCTAGTGCTGCCTTTGGAGAAGAAGGAGATGATTTGACAGCAGGGAGTTGTTGCTGCCTTCTTCCCCCAGAGTGAAAGTATTAACTGTCAATTATCTGAACTAGTAGTAGTAATAATGGTAATAATTCAAACGGTAGCAACCATATGTACCATTTATTCAGTGCTTACTTTATGCCAAGCATAAAGAAGGTGGAGCTCTACACAGATTATCACGTTTGATCCTCATGATAACCTCACGAGGCGGATACTATTGTTATTCTCGTATGACGGTTAAGGAACCCAAGGCAAAGAGAGGGCACCTTATCTAGGTCACACAGTTAGTAAGAAGGGCACCCAGGGGTCAAGCTCAGGCAGTCTGGCCAGCACTCTGAATAGCCAGTGTGAATTAATAACCTTGAAATCATTCCTATGTAGCCTAGAATGTGTATTTTTACCCCGTGTTTGAATGTTTGTAGCTGATGCCATAAAAGAGAATGGGAGTGAGTGAGAAGTCCTGGCTCTCATCCGGGCCCTGCACTTGACTTGTTGGGTGACCTCTGCAAAACCCCATCCCCTCTCGGGCCTTAGTTATTTTAAATCTGCATATTCATGGGGGAAGAGGTTGACTAGATGATCTCTGAAGAGTCTGGGCATTCTGAAGTCCTGCCATCCTGTCTCAAATTTTACTACTCGAGCCATATTGGGTTAAAATCATGCCTGCCTGGTTCCTTTCAGAATAGGAATGGGACCTGTGCCTATTCTAAGAGGATGAACTCAAGTGGTGGCCTGTCCTTAACAGCTTGATGGTAACTGGTCCATAGTGCCAGAGCTGGTGGGGGTGCCTAAGGTTGGGGGAGCCCAGTTCAGGCAGGGGAAACCCAGACGAGCACCGCAGTGGAGGAATCTCCGTAGTCACTGTCCGGTTTCTGTATTTTAGATGTGTCACTTAAATTCTATGAGACTTAGTTTCCTGACCTCTGAATAATGGGGGTGATGAATACATGTGTTGTAAGGTTGTTTGTTGTAAGGATCAAAACAGATTACATAGAGCAGGCACTGCACACGAGTCTGCCCCATTGAAGATGCTCAGTGAGTGGGCGGGGGTGGGGGGGGTCCTCACCCCTGGCCACCCAGGATAACAGACATGCAGAAAAGGGAGGTAGAGTATTTCCAAAGATAAACTCCTCCTACTTCACAGTTATGCTAAGGACCACCCTTTAGTGATCATCATTTCTCTCTCTCTCTCTCTCTCTTAGAAAGTAGTATATATTGGGAATAAGAAAACACACAGCCCATTAAATACCTTTCAAAATATGCATCTCAAGTCTTCATTGATAAATTACCCTCTTAGATATGAAAAAGTGTCAACATTCCACAACACAAAGTTTTACACTCTTCTTTTGTCAGATAAATAGGCCAAGATTGCTGTAAAGAAATAGTATTGCTTGGGGTTGGTGGTCCTGGATTCCCCGATTACGGCACCAAACGTAAAGGAGACCGAGTGACTTCCTACTCTGTGTGTGTCTGCACATGCTGTGCTTCTAACTTGGAGAACTTTCTGCCTTTGCCTATAAAATGTTCACTGTCCTGTACCTTTTCTTTTATATTACCAACTGCCAGGTGTCATGTTGTAGGTAAAATTAATTAATCGAGTTGAGGATTTTTTCAAAAGGTGGAAGCAGACTTAAACTCAGTTGAAGCTGTTTTGAAGTCCCTTAAAACATATGTGTGATTGTGAATGGTACTTTCGAGAAGTTAAAGACAAATTTCCCAAAATAGCTCAAACTTCCTGCAGTTCAGAATGCCCACAGAAAATGTTTTCTATAGTCGGGATGGGAAGGGACTTATTTTCATATCTGTTTCCCCCATATCCACTCACTTTGAAACAGGGATGAAACATGGGGTTCCTGAGCTTTGGAATGTACACATAAGAAGATGCTGGAATGGTAGCTGTTGGACAAAAGAATTGTGTAGTTTGAGAGCTATATCCTAGTCTTTATTACCGTTGCCTTAGTTCTTTGTGGGAATCACTGCTTTATTGTCTCGTTCAATTGAGATATGCCTGCTACAAAGTATTATAAGTGCTGTAAGGACTTGAGCCATGCCTTAATACTCCTCTTACGGTGTTGGGAATAAAGTATAAAAAGTGTGGACTTGGTGTGAAACAGCCTGGCTTCACAGCCTGGCTTCACAGCCTGGCGCTGTCGCTTCCCGGCTATGTAACCTTGAGCTTCCCATTGACCTAACGGTCACAGAAGCTGGCATTTGTTGAGTGCTGCCCCTGTTCCAAACACGATGCTGAGCAGGCTGCATACGATATCTCATTTAATCCTTACAACAACTCCCCCACATGGGTATTATCATCACTATTTACAGAGGAGCACGCCTCGAGGATGGAGGGTCTGAGCCACTCAGAGCCCAGACTCTTGAGTTGCAATTTTCTTATGGGTACACTTAGGAAAATAATCCTTGATCTCCCCGCCTTACAGAGTCGTGAGGGTGCGATGCTATGGGTCTTTGAAGATGCACTGAAACACGGAATGTGTTAAGGATGATTGTCATAGTAGGGACCTCCCAAGAGATCAGATACAGCTGGGTCTGGTATAGCACCAGGTCTGTGAGGCGAAGGAAGTCCACAGTATATAAAATGCTTTTATAGAATGCAATTTTTCTTATTTTTTAATTATATTTATTTCTGAATTGAAGTATAGTTGATTTACAATGTGGTGTTAGTTTCGGGTGTACTAAAGTGATTCAGTTATACATATATATGTGTCCATCCATATATATTCTTTATCAGATTATTTTCCCATATGGATTATTACAAAATATTGAGTATAGTTCCCTGTGCTATGCAGTAGGTCCTTCTTGTGTATCTATTTTATATATAGTAATGTGTATATGTTACTCCCAAACTTCTTATTTATCCCTCACCCCTTTCCCCTTTGGAAACCGTAAGTTTGTTTTCTATGTCTGTAAGACTATTTCTGTTTTGTACATAAGTTCATTTGTATCTTTTTTTTTAGATTCCACATATAAGTGATATCATATGGTATTTGTCTTAGAATGTATTCAGAAAACTGTATTTCCTTGCCCTGTCCTTTGGTAGTTTGTGTTATGATGCCTGTTTCTTTCAAGGGTAACTTGCTTGTTGTCAGTGCCAAGACTCAACCAGGCTGTTCCAGGAGGAAGCTGACCAGGCCATGGAACTGGGTCCTGCTGGTGAAAGGGCGGTTAGAGAGCATGGTTTACAGAGAAGAGGTAGCTGCCAGAGGGGTATTTCAGTATAAACAAGGAAGGCAGAAAGTCAAAGACAAGGTCAAGGGGGGCATAGGCATGATGTGGAGGGCAGGAAATCATCACCAGGTTTTCCATCAAGCGTGAGTGACAGGTGGGACATGGCATCTGCTCAGGAAGGCTAGAGGTATTTCCTAGTGTCTGCTGCGGTCTGTCCACTCAGCAAGAAAACCAGGGACCCTCTGCCCTGATTTTTAAAAATATTTTCTTTTTCTTAGACATACGTGCTTTCTATAAAATTTTTGGAAGACATAGAATAGTCTAACAAGAGAAAATTAAAATCACACATCTTACTCTGAGCAAATGATAATTACTAATATTTTGGTGTATTTCCTTTCAGTCTTTTTGATGTGCGTATTTTTGTGAAATCAGGATCAGCCTGAGCATAGAGTTTTGCATCCTGTGCATTTCATCAAACGTTTTAAATAACTTTTCATGTCAACAGTCTTTATGAGCATCATTTTCAGTAGCCACACAGAATTCCCACCGATGATATTGCCCAATTCACTTACCTTCTCCCCTGTAACATTTAGATGGTTACCAATTATCCAGAATATCAAAAATAATACTTTGATGAACATCGTTGATTGTCATTTTCTCTATATTTTGGATCATTTGCTCAGGCTAGATGGCTAGAAGTGGAATTATTGGCTCAAATAGATGGACCTTGTTAAGGCTTTCTCTGTATTTTGACGTTGCTTTTAATGGTTTTTCCAGGAGGTTGTACTAATGAACGGTCCCACAAGCAACGTATGAGAATTTAGTTCTCACCTCTGCCCCGCTTGTAAGCACTCTTTATGTAAGGGGTGGCTGGTATTCATGCTTTTCGAAGATGACCCCCACTGCTTACCCAGCACTTCAAGGAAGTTGGGCTTTCTTTGTGGCAGTTGAGGATGGGTGGGTCAGCATCTGGTAGATTTCACATGCTTGAGCGTTTGTAGGAGAGTTGACTTGGGTGGATTAGCTTCTTTCCTGGTGGTTCTGTTATCAGAGACCTGGCATATGGATGTGTGTAACTCGAGCTAGTAAAGCTGACTTAAACTAAATAGAATGAAACAACCTCTGCCTAAGTGAGAAATAGTTCAGTGTGCCTTTCAAATCCTGAAAAATTAACAGCAAATATGCATGTTTATTTGCATTAGTTCTATTGTTGCTTTCCTTGGTTTTGACTGGTTCCCCTTCCACTGATGGCAGAGCCTCTGGGGCAAGCTCCAGACAGGTATGTCTCTTTTTTCACCTTCCATGAAATGAGATACGATGCAGAGTAAATCAGTTTGAAGAAATAACTAGAATAATCAATTGGAATCTTCTTAAAAGTCACTTAAATGGTCATTATTCTAGGATTTTAATTTAATGACTAATCAAATTCATCTTTCCCCAGAAAGCCCCTGCATTCATTCTTAGGCTACCGTCAACTATGTCGATTATATTGACCAATTTATTGAGGTAAACAGCCAATGTGAATTATTTTCCCACATAAAATTATCTGAAATACAGGCTAAATTAATAGAATTTATTTTTATTTTGACTTCTGTAGCTAATTAAAGATAAAAGCCAAGTGATGAGGTCTGGCCAAGTGTTTTGTATAAACAAAGTACAATTTATACTTCTCTTTTGAGGTTGAATCTTTTGTACAGAAATAAATTATTTGGTTACAGGTATCATCATATGAATTTTGAAATGGAGGATGGTAAATACAGGTAAATTAATGGTAGTTCAAACAGAATTTTATTTGTTTAAAAGCAAAGTCTCAGCCTTGACAAGGCAAGTGAAAGCAAAGTACTAATTCATGAATATGTTAATTTTTTCCTGCTGTGGGCATTAATGATATTCACTTGATCTTTTCTGATGTACAAACAACCATTTATAAAAAGGTTAAATTTTGGTCAGGGAGGATTCTTTTCTTATTTTTCTGTCTCTTGGTGATTTCTGTTCCACACACAGCTGTTGTTTAGTATTAAACTTCAGAATTTGACAAGGTGACATTTAGGTGAAGCTCTAAATTGAAATATTTGCTTGGTCAGATTTTCAAGGCATACCTTCTGACCTTGTGTCCAAGTGCCACAGCTCATGTGGGGATTCTTTTTTTTGATTGAAGTCTAGTTGATGTACAATGCTGTGTTAGTTTCAGGTGTACAGCAAAGTGATTCAGTTATACGTACACATATATATGTATATGTATTCTTTTTCAGATTCTTTTTTTCATTATAGGTTATTAGAAGATATTGAATATAGTTTCCTGTGCTCTGCAGTAGGTCCTTTTTGTTTATCTATTTTATATATAATAGTGTGTATCTGTGGAGATTCTGGGCTTACAAGCTGGACCTTGGTTTGGTTCTGCCTCTTGAGATATCACGGATGGGGAGAGGGGATCTCCTTCTCGTTCTGGTTCCCAATCACACTGAGAGGTCTGGTATCATTCTGGAAGGTCCGGAAGGTTTTTGCAGCCCCCAAAGATGTGCAGACTGATTTGGAAAGGTTGTGCTGGGTGGAGGTGAGATAAATGTTAAACCCAAACAGCCCCTAGATCCAAATTACTTTGATTCCAGCCCACAACCACTTTTTGAGGCTTGCCATGAAGCTGGAAACTGAGGTGTTAAGACATGTAGGATGGCTCTAGGTGGGCTCAGTTACGTGCTAGCAAAGTCGTTAATAGCTTACAAGGGGGACAGGTCACAGTGGCCCTGTGGGAGAACCCAGCTGCATGGTTTTGCCTGTGAGGCTCTGCTCCTTCAAGCTCATGTTTGTTAACCTAAACAGGTCCCTGGAGGCCACAGGGACAAGCCCTGGAGGAAATGACCCTGTATTATTCATGAGATGGCCTTCACACTCTCCACCTGTGGGAATCTCCACATGGAGTGGTTCCCTGTGAGTCTTCTAGTTTTATTCTTTAAAAATTGCTTTTAAAATCTCATGTTTAATGATACTTATCACAAGGACTTTGTCTGGAGTGAGGACCAAACATATACCATGTTTTCAGTACTTCTTCTCACCTTTAATTTAACCTCTTCCTCCCAGATCAACCATTACGAGGTCCTCACGACCATACCTGGCTATTGTCTTACAATTCAAGCCAACGTGCGATACTCTGTGAAGGTTATCTTATCCGAACGAAATCAGAAGTACCTTAGTGGAAATCCAGTCCTAGGGCTTTTTGTGGCAGTATACATTTCGAGGGCATATCTTTATAGGAAAGAAAATTCAAGGATGACAAAGGTTAGAGATGTTTACCTAACTGGTGTTTGGGGCTGTTTTCAGTGTATCTGGAGGCCTGACGTGGTGGATTTCCCAAATGATCATGACAGCAGCCTTCCTGCTTTGCCCCCCATCCACCAGGAGCTCTCTTTGAATTACTCCATTTCCAGAGGAGTGACTCCAGATCGTGGCAGAATCCTCGCTCTGACTCAGTTTGGGAACTTTCCCTTTAGAATCTGTCCCTAAATTCTTCTCAGACACCCTCATTTCATTGACCCGAAGGCTTTGAAAAACTAAAATAATACTTCTTCCTTCCAGAAGAATGGAAAAACAGATAAAGACAGAGATATTCTTCCTCCTGCAAAAAAAGAGGAGCGATGTTCAGACAGGAGAACATAAACACTTAGCTAAAGGATAATATTTTTAATATAAAAAAAAAAAAGAACCTAGTAGTTATTTGAGGTCATCCAGATAGATGTAAGAACATCTAGTAGAAATGGTTCATTATCTGGTTTGGTGAGAGATCATCTCTGAGATAATGGTTTTCTTTGCCAGATGATTTTTATTCAGTTTTAATTATTCCTTTTTTGATCAGGCCAGCCCTTTTAGTGATTTTCCAAACTATCAGTGAAATGATGTCTCTTGTTGCTTTTGGGCTTCTACTCTTGAGGTATTTGTACGCAGCCTTTATGATATCCTAGTCATTGCTGAAACAAACCATTCTTATACTCTTTTCTCATCCTAGGATTGACAGTGGTTTATTTATTTATTTTTATTTTTTCCATTTTTTTTTTTAGACAGTGGTTTATTTTTAAGACAATATGCTAATAGCATGAAGAACTTATTCTTCTTTCATTGTAGAGTTTCTGTCAGTCCTGTTGTCAATCATGTCAGTGTAAAGCTGCCAGATATATACATTTCTTTTCCTAATTGCAAATTGACTTTTTATGGCTACTTATTAGAGAACCCCAGGAGACCAATAGTAATAATTAAGTCATGACTGCTAGAGACCAGATATTATTTCTTCAGCTTCCTTTTCAAATAAATAATGAACCATCAGGTTGTTTATAAATAAATCAAACGTCCCTGTAATAAATAACAAACTAAAAATTAGTTGCATACAATTTACAGATATAGGATGCTGTCGAAATTCTAGACATAATAGTCATCAGAATGAGGACATTTTTACTAATGAGAACTAATTTACGGCACACGGCAACTGTATAAAATTATAATTGGACCATCTCCTATCTCTGCTTCTTGAAGTTCTAGTCTTTTTTCTGCCAGGGAGGAAGACATTTTCCTCTACCTTTCTAGTTTCTTCTGGCAGGTCTAAGAATTAGGTGGACGTGAGACAGACTAACAGGAGAAAATGAAACAAAAGTTTAATAACATGTGTACCTGTGAGAGACCCAGGAAAACTGAATAACTTGCCAAAATGGCCAAAACCCTCACCTTCAGCTAAAGACAAAAGAGGATGTTGGGGGTGATGGTTTGGGACCTCAACAGGGAGGATGGCGATTCACATGAAGATGGAAAAGCAAACGTTTGCTGGGTCATGCGGACTCAGTGGGACACAGAATGGACTCTGATCTTTAAGAGTTTCCGCCCCTACACTTAGCCCGTATTCTTTGCAGATATTTCAGGTTCTATCTTTTCCAGGTTTCCTCAATCCCTGAATCCTCAGCAGAGCCATCAGTCTTTTTTTTTTTTTTGTATCTGTATTTACGGCATATACATAGTCTAACCTTTATAGCTCATTCACTCATGTATTCATCCATTCATTCATTCATTTGTTCACCCCTACTCTGTACCAGGTGTGGTGCTAGCCTCTGGGGTATAGAAACCAGTAGAACATAGCCCCCATCTTTAGTGAAGCTTAGAGTCTAAGCTTTCAGCTTTCTTCTTGTTTACCTACCTCTCCTCTGGATGGTAAGTGCCCTGAGGGTGAAGACCGTTTTGTGATCCCCCCGTACTCATCGCAAGGGCTTGCATATGGTGGGCACCCAGTCGGTGGTAAGATGAACTGACCACTGGATCCATCCTAAAGAATTCGGAAGCACAAGATTGATGGTTGAACACTTTCAAATGTTTCTAAAGCCTTTCTTCTCCTCCCCCAATTGGTTAACTGTAAAAATAAGTAATTCCACAAGAATTGGGGGTGGCCAAAAAGTCTGTTCGGGTTTTTGTAAGATGTAAAAAACCCGAATGAACTTTTGGGCCAACCCAGTAAGTTTGACGCCTTTCACTTTGTCCAAGGGCCCCTTGTTCTCAGAATCTGCTCTAGTGCCACATCCGTATTACATATCAAAGCACAAGTGTGATTGGTAGCCTTGTCTGAACTCCCCGCCCCCCCCGCCCCCGGGGCAGTCATAGGAAAGGCTTCCACCTCCGACTCAAATTCTTTTGAAATGCTTCTGTTTCGGTATGCGAGTGCATCCTTCCCTCTTTTTGTGGAGCTTGGACATCAAGTAACTGAGCAGGAATGACTGTGGCTGTTGATTGAGCACCTATGAAGCACCAGGCATTGGGCCAAGCACCTTCCACATGGTATCACACAGTCTTCTCAACATCCCAGTGAGGTAGGTTCCATTTTTATCCCGGTTTATCTAGGCAAGGAGATTGAGGCTCAGGGAAGTCGAGTAACTAGTCTAAGGTCTTACAGGCAAGAAGTGACGGAGCCAGGACTCACCAATGGTCTCTTTGCTTCTCTTGCCCACCACTGCTCGTCAGAGTGGGATTCATAGGGGCATTCATGGGGGAGGGGCATAGGACTTCTGAATGGTAACATTGAAATTTTACGGGTTTTTTCCAGTGGTAATCTGAAATAATATTAGCACATTCTGGATCATCCAGATGACCAGCTTGTAATGAATAATACTGCCACGTGATTTTGGTGCCTGAATTTGTGCTTTTTATTTACAATCCAGTTGGTGCCAATACTACTTCAGTTGCCGTGGGCTCATGGAAATGAACCGGTGGACTTAACGATGTAACTTGCCTTCAGCGAAGGCCACATGATGGTCCAGTAATGTTTAATTTTGCTGTGAATGAAGACATGGGGGAGGAGGGTCCTACTGCAAAGTGGGTGGTGGGTGCGTTCTGAACTCTGAACACCTGCCTTACGGTTTTTGGTACCAGAATCATAATGAGGATGGAGGATTACATTTAGCAAAACATCATCCTCTGAATAGTAAGTCAGTGTTGTTAGTTTGAATTGGATTGGTTTTAAAATTTCATTTGTATTTTGTTAGAGCATTTAGTTGCAGTTTGATGGTTTTAGAGGAGTCGAAACTGTAAGACTCAGCTTTATGTCTGTACATATTTAAGTATCATTATAGAGAAAACCATTTAAGTCAAAATTGGGAGGGAAGTCAGGGTGATTTTTTGTTTCCTAAAAAAAGTGGTCATACATTTTTCAAATGTGAGCAAACTAAATGCCTCTGCACTCTGCCTCTGCATGATGAAAACTTTCCCCACAAAAATGTGCTCTTCCACTCACTGGGGGTCTAGCCTGCCCGAGTCCTTCTTTTGGGATAAGGCATTGACATTTCCTTTCAACCTGAAAATAGAGTCTGGGAAGGTTAAGGTCTGACCTTGGGAGAAACTCTCCGTTGCTGTGGTTCTCCTGGGACTGGCCCTGTCAATCAAGGTGCCTTTGGACTCTTTGTCATTCTTGGTCCTGACTCTGATGACTGACAGTTGTGTGTGCACATCACCCATGGTTTGTAAGCATTTTCTCATCACCACCATAAAGATTTGTGAATAGGGCTAGGGAGTGGTACCAGCCCCACATAGGTAGGGAAGATAATGACAATGTAATGGGATTTAAAAGGCTTCTGGTTTGAAAGATCTCTGAGTCTGTCCAAAATGACTACATCAGTTACTGTTTTGGGTGAAGAAAAGGAAAGCCCTGTTAAATGCAGACACTCAGAGAGAAGGTAATATATGACTGTATATTTACCCTTAGTGCTTTAGTATTGTTTCTGACGATTCCTAGTAAGATTTTGGAGCACTGGAACAGAGGACAGTGAGTTTGATGCAAAGAGAGGAGAGGAGGGCTTCCCTGGTGGTGCAGTGGTTGAGAGTCCGCCTGCCGATTCAGGGGACGTGGGCTTGTGCCGTGCCCCGTCCGGGAAGATCCCACGTGCCGCGGAGCGGCTGGGCCCGTGAGCCATGGCCGCTGAGCCTGCGTGTCCGGAGCCTGTGCTCCGCAATGGGAGAGGCCACGACAGTGAGAGGCCCGCGTACCGCAAAAAAAAAAAAAAAAAGAGGAGAGGATAATTTTATAGCATGTGGGCATGCAGTGCAGCTTATGGCCTGAGGTCTAGGAAGCCTGGAGATCAAGGCTGCATATGAGCAGTGCCAACTTTGAGTAGCCTTGGGTAGCCTTTAAAAGAAGTAGTGTTTTTTCTGTGCACAAGTCACCATCCTTCTCTTATTTAAAATTTTAATAAAGTTTCCCTATTTTAATAAAATGTGTAGAAAAGTGTGTAACACATCAAAGTGCCCAATTAGTGTGTTTTTTGAATTTTATTTTATTTATTTTTTATACAGCAGGTTCTTATTAGTTATCTATTTTATACATATTAGTGTATATATGTCAATCCCAATCTAACACTATCATTATTGGTGTTCCCTGACATCCCTGATGGTGCAGAGAGAACACTGCTGTGTGCAGATTGGAATCAGAGGAGCTGAGCTTGCGTCCTGGGTTGGCTGTCATTTCCCCATGAGAGACAAGACCTTCCCTGAGCCCCTTTGACCTCAGCTTCCTAGTTTAAATTATTAAGGGGTTGGACAGAATGGTCCCCAAGGTTCCTGCCAACTCTTTCATCCTTAGTCTCTTCTAGTCTTTGCTACAGATCATGATAACTTCCATTATAACATCCACAGCATCCTTAGAGCCTCATTAATGTGTTTCATTAAGGAGAATGACCACTGGTTATTATTATTATTTTTTAATGTCCATCTTTAAATGCAGAGCTATTCTTAGGCAGGGTCTATGGAAATTCTTTCTTTTGGCATCTCTAATGATAGAGGTATTCAGTAGCTTTGGGACCTCATCAGGAAGAGCTTGAACCAAAAGCTCATCGAACATTTCCATATGTCTAGGGTTTTATGGTAGGAGCGGTGGCCATTCCTTTCTCCAAGGTTATTTTAACTGCACTACTTTCTGCAAGGGTCCTTCCATCTTCAGGATGGCCAGACAGGTGGATCCTGAATCCCAGCCAAGTCTTCACCTGACCGTGGGGAGAAAAGGAGAGCATTGGTTTTGTAGGAATCATTAACTTTACCTTATTTTTATATTTTGTCATGGCTCTGGCTGTGTTATCTGGCAAATCTCTTTTCAATAGATAATACTGTATTCATAAGCTCTTATTATTTGCAAGGTCTCCTTTTAAGACTTTTACCCGTAGCATACCATTTGATGGTCATGGTACCTTCCTTCACAGTTGACAGATGGGAAAACTGAGGCCCAAAGTGGTTAAATGACTTGGCCAAGGTCACACAGCTGCTAAATGGCACGGCTGGGATTCGAAGCCAGGCAGTAATGCTCTAGTGGTTTTAACACTATTTGATACTAGCTTTTGTATGTGTCACACACAAATGTTATGGACTCAATGGTATCATTTTTATGAGTTGAGCCTTAAAGCGCTCACCGATAATTTTATCCTAAAGGGGATCAACTAATGCTCAGAGTTTTTGCCCCTGTTTCCCATTTCTGACTTTTTATGTCTAGTAAATAGACTATTAAGAGCCCATAGAGTCCTCGTATCTCTAAGTTCCAGGGTTGGGGAGGGGAAGGGAAGGATTCTGTGAGCATGAGGATGCTTCTGAGCACTTCCTGCAGCCAACGCCTTCTTTTGCCTTCTTGCTTTCTTGCCTTCGGTGGCACACAAAGGCCGGCAGTGACCACTTAATCGATAAATAATTACTGAGTGCGTAATTTGGGCACAGTAAGGAGCATGAGCCAGAGAACCTTCTACCCTCAGGAGTCTTACAGTCTGTGGGGGCTGGCACCATGCTCTGTGATCCACCATTGGACCACCACGCCTGAGCACCTCGCGTGTGACAAGCCCTCAAGAAGTATTATTGGAATTTGGGGGTTGATTAGGTGACTGTTGATAGCATTCTGATTATGTTATTACTAATATTCACTGGGGCGTTTTCTACTTACCAAAACAATGTTTCATTAGCTTTATGGATCATTTGTTTTACTTCATGCATGCCAGTGTACAAAAAATATTGTTTGGTTGGGTTTCTTCTCATTATTTTGCCCTGGTGAGATGGAGGGAGTAATAGATCAAGTTTCAGGGGATCTTCATTTTGGTCCTGAGTATGCTATTCTAACTATGAGACCTTGGGCAAGTTATTGAACCTCTCTGAGCCTCAGTTTTCTACTCTGCAAAATGAGGATGGCCTGTTATCTCATAAGGTTGTGTGGAGGGTCAAACGGCATCATAGCTTTGGTGACAATAGATGAAAAGCATTATTCTTCTCAGCTTCGCCCACCAGCGCTTTCCCATTACATACTCTCTGTTCACTTAGCCCATCTTCATGTTGACTCTTTTTCAAACTTTGAAAAGGGGTTCATGAGAACATCTGTTAGACAAACACTGAAAAGAGAAAAGAGAAAGAAGACTCTTTTTGGTGACTCATGACATCCCCGTTTGACTCTGAAAGCCATGACAGCAGACACTGTGGTTGTTCATTTTGCTTTGTTTTGTTCCGCACATGGTAGACCCTCTATATTTCTTTGCTGAATGAATAAGCATAACTCCTGATGTCCAGTATTAGCTCATGGAATCAAGTAGCTATTCTGCTGTGCGCAGGAGCAGAAACAACAGTCAGATGCTGGAAGGTCTAGCATTTCAACTACTCTCTTTTCATGTCATTACAGAAGCCAGCCAGAACGGAGGCAGGGATGTGATTAAGGCAAAATAAATTTGAAGTTGCGATAACTAAAGCGTGTCTGAATTACAGCTGTTCTGCCTGTTTGAAGAAATGTCATCTGGTGGATGACACCAGGGAAGTGAGGGGAGGACCAGCTAATCAGCGACCTGCTCTCACCTCCTTTCAAAAAAAAAGCACTCACACCCCTCCTGACCCCACCCCAGTGGACTCAACCATTCACTGCCTGCCTCAAGTTAAAAATAAGCCACTCATCTTTATTGTTAAGAAATTAATCAGCCTGGGCAGAACATGGCTTTTCAAGGACAGACACATGCTCAAATGAGTATTTTTGGAAACGGGCACAGAGACGCATCTATGGTGTTCTGTCCACGCTTACCCTTGACTTCTGCCATACAAGCTGTGGGAGGTTAACACGCAGTGGTTACAGGGTTTCTCCCCTACTTAACGAATAGAGTCCTGAGAAAGCATCCGCGGTCATGTGCAGAGCGCCCTCTCCTCTGGCCTGGTTTCCAGGTGACCAGGTATGAACAGGTGGTTCCTGAGTCCCCTCTAAGATGTGTGCCAGGCGCTAGGGGTGAAATGTGGACCCGAACCGCGTTCCCTCCGTGGTCAGATGGGGCCACCCGCTGTTGGAAGATGGACTGAAGCAGAGGTAAAAGAGATATTTAGAATGAACCTGCTTGGAACCTGCCTGGAAGTTAATGATGCTCAGTGTGAGGGGCCAGGGGCTAAGGTCAAGAACAGCACTGTGTCCCCAGGCAGGTTTTGAGGTGACTCATCTCCGAATGAGATGAATACTTGGCAGGACTTTCTGAGGATTTTCTGAAAATTGCTGTAACATCAACCTCAATAAAGTAAAAGGTTTTCAGATATTTACCTGGACTAAGGGGAAACATTTCCAAAGCTTCTGGGAGATTCTTAGGTGGAAAAACCGTAATGTCATTTTAATCTAGTATTTGTCAGAAATGGAACAAGGTCACCTCAACACAACCTTGGAAGTCCCTAACAGTGCCTAAAAGGATTTCCTGATTTACAAAGAAATGTATTAAAACGATAAGACAGATATGGTCACCTAGAGAAATGTAAGCCTTGCCTTTCTCCTAAGGATGAGGCTAGACTTTGCATATCCCTTCTTAAAAGAAGACCTGCACCTTCTGCTGTATGTGTTCTTTCCCAGCGACTCACCCCTTAATCCTGTTCAACTTCTCTTTGCTCCTCCTTTTTATAACTGCTCTTTTGAAGGTCATGGAACCCCCAATCCGGAAACCAGAGTGATTGCTTCGTCTTCAGCTTCCCCAAACTTTTACGTGGCATGGATGCCAGCGACCACTCTTCCTTGCCTGAACCGCCCCCCCCCCCCATTCCTTGCCTCTGTGAGGAGGTTTTTCTCCTGATTCTTCTTATCTATCCCCACCCCTTTCTCACTTTTCAAGCCTGCCATCACTTACTGTATGAGTCAACTCAGTCAGCTCAGGTAACCAAGTACCAGAGCCAGTGGCTTAAACAACAAAAGTTTATTTCTCAAAGTGCTGGAGGCTGAGAAGTCCAAGGTCAAGGTGCCAGTTGATTCATTTCCTGGTGAGGACTCTCCTCCTGCCTGTAGACACCTGTCTTCTTGCTGTGTTATTGCATGACGTCTTTGTACCTGTGTGGGGAGAGAGAGGGAGGGAGACAGACAGACAGAGATATTGAGATCTTTTCCTTATCTCCTAAGACCAGCAATCCTACAGGACTAGGGCCCACCCTTATAACCTCAGTTACCCTTAATTACTCCCTAAAGCAGTGGTCCCCAACCTTTTTGGTACCACGGACCGGTTTTGCGGAAGACAGTTTTTCCACGGATGGGGTTGGGGAGAATGGTTCAGGCAGTAATGGGAGCGGCAGATGAATCTTCATTGGCTCGCCACTGCTCACCTCCTGCTGTGAGGCCCGGTTCCTAACAGGCTGCGGACCGGTACTGGTCCGCGGCCCGGAGGTTGGGGACCCTTGCCCTAAAGACTCCATGTCCAAGTACAAAGTAGGGCTTGAGGCTTCAATATATGAATTGGTGGAGGTGGGCGGGGAGACACAGTTCAGTCCATAGCACTCACTTCTTGCAGAACCCTGTTGGTGGCTACTTAGATGGTCTTCCTGCTGTATAACCCTCTCACTCTTAGCTGAGCTGCTTGGAAATTTTGTTAAAGTGCATATCTGGTGATCACACTCTGCTGCTTCAACAGCATGCCTCACCCCTGGCTTTTCCTCCTCACTGGCAGCAGATTGACATCTTGGAAAGGTACATGACAATATGGCCTCTCCCCCACCCCACGTGTCACTCTCGGCTCCTGTAGTTTTCTAAACACTATTCCCCGAGCTCTCCTTCCTCCATGCCTTTGCTCAAGATTTTCCCTCAGCCGGGAATGCACCCCCCCTGCCCCCACTGCCCCTCCTCTAAACACAGGCTGCCTCCTCACCATCTATCCTCCAGTACTGCCTGCTCCGGAATCCCTGCCTGACTCCTCACTCCAGCTGGAGCCCTTTCTCCTCTGAGTCCCCAGCACTGCCTGCTCGCCTTTTCTGCCACCCACTTCCCTCTCCCTCCATCCGGGACCTGTGTGTCCCTGTGTCATCATAGTCCTGGTGCCCCTCCTCTGCCACCTGCTCAGAAGCGGGTCTTTCTGTCCGACTCAGAATCAGTCATCTAAGCGGCATCACGGTAGTTTGCACAGAGCAGATTCTCAATACATAACTTTAGAGGAGAAATCTACAAACTTCTATGTAACGCTCAAAAATTAAAGTATTATCTCTGTCTTGTAAACTCATCCTCAATCTTTTCATGGTGCGTTATGTCAAGAGTGCCCTTAAAGGATGAAATTACAGAAGAAAATGGTTTAATCCTCATAGATCTTTTACATAAATTATTCACACCTGAAATGGTAACCAGCAGTCTTTCATTATCCACTATAAAAATATTTCAGTGATTGACCTGACAATGATCAGGTTAAAAAAAAATTCCAAATTAGTTCTGGATAACAGCATGTGGTTTCCTCTGTAAAGGTACTTCTGAGGCCATAGATTGGCTGGGCTTCCACTGTGCCCCCTGCCATCGCCGGGCTTTTTGTTCTGTTGTTATTAACGTTTGGCTCCTGGTGGTGATGCGGCAGAGTTCAGCCCATTGGAATCCTGAGGTTTGATTGATGATTTATAAATTACTGTTTATTATTAAAAAGAATAAAGAGAAGGAAGAAAATAGCCCAGGCAGCCAAACAGTTCAGTTCCCTAGACATTTATTGGGTGCCTGTTGTGTGCTGGGTATTGAGATAGAGGGGTGTGTGTTTGTGGGGGGGGGTATGTGTAATATAATCTTTGTTACTTTCACAGACATAGAAACCAAACTTATGGTTACCAAAGGGGAAAGGAGGGGAGATAAATTAGGAGTTTGGGATTAACAGATACACACTACTCTATATAAAATAGATAAACAACAAGGACCTACTGTATAACACTAGGAACTATATCCAATATCTTATAATAACCTATAATAGAAAAGGATCTGAAAAAGAATATGTATATATAACTGAATCATGTTGCTCTATACCTGAAACTAACACAATGTTGTAAATCAACTGTGCTTCAATTTAAAAAAATCTAAGAAAAATCCTTGCTATTGAGAAGCTATAGAGGAGGGTCATAATCGATCATCATGGACAGTCAAACAGTGTACCATAAGACACTGTACAGAGCGAACGAAAAGAGAAGAAGCATGAGTATGCTTTAAGAGTTTGCAAATTAACAGAACACAAATATATATGTACATTCTAAACATGATTTATAGAAACAGATAAGTGTTCACGCAAATAACTAATCAAACTGTCCTCAAACATGACTCCTAAGAATTCAGGGCCGTGGAGCCTGGGAAACTACATTATCATTTAAGCAAAAAAACATGACCATTCAGAAAATGGGAGACTTGAAGGTTCAGCTCGGCTCTCTTAGGCAGCCCTAAGCCTAGTCCTATGGAAACTTTCCCTCTCTATGGGTTTCCACAAGTCACGCTGAGTAGCTCTATTCTGGGGGGTAAATCCTCCTATCTTATTACTTCAGAAGAAGCTCAGTGCTCCTGAACTCTCTTCTCAGATTGATTGGTTTACCTCATTTGGAACAACGCTCTGTATTCCTTCTTCTTTCAAGGAGACTTATGTGTCATGGAGTAGGCTAGGACCAAGGCTGATTTTTTGATTTCCTCTTTCCTTCAGGAAGTTCTAGTGAGTCGCCGCTAGGTATCAGGTACTATGCTGGGCTCTAGAGATACAGTGTGAACAAGATAGATACAGCCCAGCATTTGCAGAGTTAATTGGGAAGAAGGCAATTAAACAACTACAGTATAGCAAGATAAGGACTATGATGGAGAAATACAGCTTAATGGGGAATTTATCTTAGAGTTAAAAATTTTCAATAACCTATTTGTTGCCTGTCTGAGCGCTAGAAAGTGATGTGGGGAAGGGTCGCAGAGAGGTATGACAAGGATTAAACTGACACAGGAGCTACAAAGGGACTATCGCTGGACTTGCTTGGTCTTGGTTGGGCACCTAAAATATAGCTAGCTATATGTTACAGAACCCTGCTTTTAAAGGAAGTCCTGATATATCCATCTTTAGCATTTATATGTGTGCTTTTATGTAAGGGGGCAATTTGCCACCTTTTAAATCTAGGTTTCTGTTGAGTCATTTGGAATTTGGAAGGTATTTTCTCAGAGAAACTTCATAAATTATGACCAGGTCCCCAGGCTAACCCAAAAGGTTATTATATGCATGATGTACTTGAGATAACGTACTGGGTTTCTGCTTTGAGACATCTTAGAAACTGTTTATGTTACTGTGGGAAAATGTTCGGTATTCCAAGTCGGAAAATAAGCAAGAAAGCTTTCCCTCTGTAGCCTTGATGGGGGAGAACAAGATTTTCTTTTCCCTGTCTGCCTCCTTCCTGAACAATGAAGAATTCCCCCAGGTCCAGGTCCCTGGGGTGTAGGATGGGGGCTCCAGTGGAGGTGGGGGCTAGCAGGGGGTCAGAGGGGTGTGTGCAAGGTTGTTGATGAAGATTCACTGTACATTTTAGGTGCTTTACATGTATCGTTTCATTGAATCCTTACAACACACCCATGAGATGCTACCTTTGCTCTGAAATGCTGGTGTGGGCCAGGGCTCAGACCTTGGACGTCTTCTCTCACTAACCCCCCTCATCCAGTCCCATGATTTCAAGTATCACTTATGATATAGCCCTCCTCCCTGAGCTGTGGACTCAGCACCAACTGCTCATCGCTTAGATGAATAGTAGGAATCTTCAACTTAACCTGTCCTAAACTGTACTTTTTAAAAAAAATTTATTTATTTTATTATTTTTGGCTGCATTGGGTCTTCGTTGCTGCGCGCGGGTCTTATCTAGTTGGGGCAAGCGGGGGCCACTCCCCGTTGCGGTGTGCGGGCTTCTCATTGCTGTGGCTTCTCTTGTTGCGGAGCATGGGCTCTAGGCGTGCGGGCTCAGTAGTTGTGGCGCATGGGCTTAGCTGCTCCGCAGCATGTGGGATCTTTCCGGATCAGGACTCCGAACCCGTGTCCCCCGCATTGGCAGGCTGACTCCCGACCACTGCACCACCAGGGAAGCCCTAAACTGCACTTTTGATTTTCTCTCTTCAAACCTGCCCTTCCCGTAGCATTCTCCATCTTTGTCAATGGCAACTTCCCACTTCTAGGTACTCAGACCAAAACCTCAGCATTATCCTTGAATCCTCCCCTACTCCATATCCAGTCCTTCAACAAGATGCTGCTAGTACATTAAAAATATCCAGAATCCTATTGCTTTACACTGTTCCACCTGCCACCTCTCTGGTCTCCATCACTATCACCTCCTGCCTGAATTGCCGCCAATAGTTTCCTAGTTGGTTCCCTCCTTCTCTCCCTGCACTTTTGGTCTATTCCCCAAATAGCAGCCAGAGAAAAGTCAGTTTATGAAACTCCTCTATTCCAAATCTTCCAGCGGGGCTTCCCTGGTGGCGCAGTGGTTGAGAGTCCGCCTGCCGGTGCAGGGGACACGGGTTCGTGCCCCGGTCCGGGAAGATCCACATGCCGCCAAGCGGCTGGGCCCGTGAGCCATGGCCGCTGAGCCTGCGCGTCCGGAGCCTGTGCTCCGCAGCGGGAGAGGCCACAACAGTGAGAGGCCCGCGTACCGCAAAAAAAAAAAAAAAAAAAAATAATAATCCTCCAGCGGCTTACCATCTCAGAGTAAAAAGCGGAGTCTTCTCCATACCCTGTACGGCGCTCTACGTCCTGGCCTCCTGCTTTCCCTCGGAGCTCATTTCTTCCCACCCTCCCTTCCTATCATACATCAGCCGCTGTCAGGCTTTTTTTCCTGCCAGTCTCTTTACCTGGTAAGTCCTTCCCCCAATAGCTACATGACTCACCCCCTCCTTTTTTTTTTTTTTATTTTTTTATCACAGACATATTTCTGACATTCCTATCTGAAATATACAGAATAACAAGTGCCCTGTCCTGCAGTCCCACTACACAGGTTTTTTTTTTTTTTAACATCTTTATTGGGGTATAATTGCTTTACAATGGTGTGTTAGTTTCTGCTTTATAACAAAGTGAATCAGTTATACATATACATATGTTCCCATATCTCTTCCCTCTTGCCCACTACACAGATTTTAATAGACTGGCAGATACTCTGCAGGATGGCTGTGCCGACAGGTGCACAGGGATGACAACTCCAACAGGCAGGGCACAAAGACTGAGCTGCGTGTGTTGCACCAGTCTTCACCCTCCTCACATCAAAGCCAAGGGCAGACCATGCTGATGTGGTCAGTTAGACTTGCTTTCTTTTCCCCTCATATTATGTACTTCCCAGGTCCTTTTCTCCATATCCATACACCCATCACAGTTTTGAATGTTTCATATTTGGTATTTGAAGTAATTTTACATTCTAAGGGAAAAGGCCATTGAGATTCTGTTTGGAAGAAGGAAAAAAACTTTAAGAAATGTAGAAAATGGAGAAGATGAAAAAGGAAGTGAACTGGTGGAGAGAAGGGAAAAGAGAATTGTCTACATTTATGTAACAAATATTTTTGAGCATCTGCTGTGTGACACACACTGTCATCTGAAAGGTAGAACGAGGTAGCTATATAAAGAGACAAACAGCAACAGTCTCTCAAAAAGACAAGCTAACCTAAAATACGGTTTTTCGTCTTCCACACTGCCCCATCCCTGGTACTGAATCAAGGTTTAGGAATCCAGTCGTAAACACTGGTCTTTGACATCTTAATAAGAAGCTTCTATTTTGTTGGCTGTTTTTTCCAGTTAAACATATGGAGTGGTGCTGGGATTGGTTAGACAAGCAGGAAGGGGGAGGGGCCCTAGTCTTCTCCTCTGACGTAAAGAGCTTCCAGTGTCGTGTTGGATGGACGTTGGGCAGGCCTCTCACACTGTTGCGGTTGTGCTCGTCGGGAGCCTGCCGCCTGCAGTAGTGAAGCGGCCATCTTGATTAGCACGGTGTCCGCCATGATGGTTCAGTTCATTAAAGTTACAAGCGTTTCCATCTGCCCTTTTGGTCAAGTAGAGGAATGATATACATACGTCTTCCTCCCATTTCATTTCAAGCACCGTCTTTGGAGTAAAGCAGTATCGAGACCAGGAAAGGTTGTCACCAGCTCTTAAAAGGTGAGTTGGCTGCTACTACTTGACTCCTCCACTGGCTCGGTTTCTCTCCCTCAGCCCTCTGGAGGTGTTCCCCAAGTCCCTCTCCCTCAGCCCTCTGGAGGTGTTCCCCAATTCTTTCTCCCTCAGCCCTCTGGAGGTGTTCCCCAAGTCTCTCTCCCTCAGCCCTCTGGAAGTGTTCCCCAAGTCTCTCTCCCTCAACCCTCTGGAAGTGTTCCCCAGAAATCTTCCTACCAACCAGGTTCTATCCTCGTGGGCCTGGCCCCTGATCAGTTGTTGGAAGACGGAGAGAGGAGGTGAGTTGGCCCTTCCAAGCAACTGATCCCAATTGCAGCCAGCCAGGAAGGACTTTAATAAAGGTTTCAGCTTGTTTTTTTGAAGCTAGAATCTGGGTCAGCTCTTTCTGGTAAACAACACATGGCACCAGAAGTGAGGAACTAATTATGGATCATCCGGAATTGTGACTTTCTGACAGTGTGGAGCAGAACTGCGCAGCCTGGGTCAGCTTCTCAGTCGGGCACCTTGGTTGAGCCGGCTGCGGGCAGGCAGCTCCACCTAGAGAGGAGGAGGTGTGCTCCAGCTCCCAGGCACACGTCCAACCCGCATTTGCTCCTTTAGGGACCTAACAGATACTGTGATTGTAAGCTTGAAGGAGGGAGAGAGGGAGAGGGAGGGAGGAAGAGAGAGAGGGATGCAGGGAGAAAGGAAGGAAGGGAGGGAGAGAAAGAAAACATCTTCAGCCATAGCATATAAAAAGAAGGGAAGGATTTAAAAAGTGACTTGAAGCCATCAGGGCAGTGACTTACTTTCAGATCAAGAGTGAACTGGTGAATTGCACCAGCATTGAAAAGGGAGAGTGAGAACCTTCATCCTTCTGGATTTAACACAGCAGGAGACCAATGAAAGTCTGAGACTCAGGGAGTTACTCAGTTGAGAAAGTGGTAATGAAGGATGAACAGGGCTCTGCAACATCTATTAGGAGAGAGAGAGAGGGACAGAGAGACGGGAAGAGAGAGAGAGAGAGAGAGAGATTGAGAATGAGGGAGAATCGCAGTGGCTCTGGGTAGAGGTAGTGATGTTACATCGCTTTCGTCTTGCCAGTGCCATGGACCAGGAGCCATGCTGGGTGCAGGCTATTACAGGCAGAAGCAAGGATGCTCACCATCTGGGAGGAAATGTAAAAACATCAGTAAATGGGTTCGCTTTGCCAAATGTTGTCAGTAACAACACATGCGTAGACCAGAAGCAGAAAGGAGACGCTAGGTGGCCCTCCCTGGGTGGAGGGTGCTTTACTGGTGGTGCTGGGGGTCAGTGGGGGGAGGGGCCTTCCTGGGAAGGACCCCGGAGCCTCTGGTTAAGCACTTGGTGGCATTTTTATCCAGGTTGGAAAATGGCACTCAAAGGAAAGAGGATGGCAAGTAAAACCTAAGTCTCAAGCAGGGAACATGGGTTAGGAAGCCAGGTTCATGGGCTGCGAAACTGAAGGCAAGTTCTTAGTCTTGGTCCCGAAGTTACGTCAAACCCCGCGCCTACCACAAAATATGCCTTGCTTGGAATGTAAACAGTTATCTGAGACTAGACGAGGAGATAAAGAGGTGGAATGACCCTGAGATTAACAAACGCCAGTCAGCGTCAGCGTCAGCAAATGCTAACATCTCCTGAGCTGCAGGACTCTGGACCAATCGGGGCCCATGATAGTCTCATTTGAGCCTCTCCATCATCCTGATTTGTAGCTTTGGAAACTGAAGCTCTGTGAGTGAGACTAACTTGCCTAAAATCACCAAGGAAAATGGAAAATGGTGGTGGAAGGAGGATTCAGCCCTAGGCTCCAGGCCTCAGCTGCCAGCCCAGTCTTCCCCCCCATGGTCACCCAGCACTGGGACTGCATTGCTGGCATTAGAATCTGGGTTCGTCTGTCTTTAGAGTTCCTTCAATCCATATAACAACCCTATGAAGTCAGTACCAGGATGGCCCCCGTGTTGCATACACTGCCCAGACATGTTCAGTAGCATGTCCAAGGTCACACAGCTAGGAATTGCTGGTGCCAGACCCAACAGACCAACTCCAAAGTCTACACTTTGCTCGCTGCCTCTCTAGGTGTGAAAAGACTGATGACTCCAGGAAAGAGGGGACGAGATCCTGTGTCACGTGAAAGAACTAAGATGGCCAATACTAATGATGGTTACATTTATTGAGCACTGCCTGTGTGTCCCATTGTCCTAAAGGCCCTATCGTGTTAGCTGTTAAATCCTCAAAACAGTACTCTAAGGCGGAAACACTCCTGTGATCCCTACTGCAGAGGTCATGACCCTGAACGCAGAGAGATGAAGTAACTTGCCCAAAGACAGCAAGTATACTGGGAAGCTGAGAGTCGAAGGCAGGACTCCTGAAATCCATTCAATTCAAGAAATGCCAGAGGTTACCTTCTAGGGGTAAAGATCTTATTTAGCAGCGACAGGGGTTATCCAGGTGGACGACACAGAGCCCCTGACCCCAACAGGAAGTGGAGGATAAGAATAAGAAAAGTACAAGGAGAGTATTGATGAAAAATTAATCAGTTGCTCTAAGAAAGAAGTGGAAAATTTTATTCGAGCTGAATTTGAGGATTTTAACCCGGGGAGAGCATCACAGAAAGCTCTGAGAACTGTTCTGCCCATTAGAAGTCAAGGAACAGTTCTGTAAGTTTTTTTGTTTGTTTGTTTGTTTGTTTGTTTTTTGCGGTACGCGGGCCTCTCACCCTTGTGGCCTCTCCCGTTGCGGAGTACAGGCTCCGGACGCGCAGGCTCTGCAGCCATGGCTCACGGGCCCAGCCGCTCCACGGCATGTGGAATCTTCCCGGACTGGGGCACGAACCCATGTCCCCTGCATCGGCAGGCAGACTCTCAACCACTGTGCCACCAGGGAAGCCCAGTTCTATAAGTTTTTGAGACAGAGGGCTGTACATCAAATGATGTATTATTGACAGTTTACATCATCCAGGTCTAAGCATCATGGTGGTGGGTCATGTGACCCCTTATAAGATCAAGAAGGAATGTTATCTTTAAGGAGTTGTCTTGCTGATGCGAGGAGAATGTTGCTCTTTATGGTTGAGCACGTATTCCTGCCAATGGGGAGGTTTGGTGGATGCCAAGTGCAGATACACAATGCACAGTGGGGGGAGATGGGAGACCAAAGGGCAGAGAAGAATTTTTTATGTTTCAATGTTTCTTGTATTGCCATGAAATATGAATTCTATTTCACAAGAGGCACAGCAAAGTAAGTGTTGTGAGAGGTCGGACACAGGATGATTGGGGTTAGTGAGGGGGTGATCTCTTCTTGTGCAGGTGGGGCTCAGAGTGGGGTGTGAAGGCGGTGGCCCCAGGTGTGGCTTTCAGGATGAGCAAGATGTCGATAGGAGGGGCTGGGGGCCAACACAAAGGCTTAGAAGCGAGGAAAGCTTGAGTCAGTGGACCACACGGGACCACACAGCTGTCCATACGTTTGATAGATAAAGCCCTCAGAACAAAGGAAGCCCTTCATAATTGCTGTTGCTGTTGTTGTTATTATTATTGTCCTTATTGACAGATGTGGAGACTGACGCTGAGACTTAGGACTCTTTTCTCACACCGACAGGAGAGTAAGATACATCTGGACAGGAAGACCGTCATCTTCCTGTGGGTGTCCAGGTTTGCTGGGCGGAAGAACTCTTTTTATTGAACTTACTAGATCTTAGGGAGTTATGGAAGATTTTTAATGTGGAAGTAACCTGAACATTTAGCTGTATTTGAGAAAAAAAGTCGCATAGGCTATGCTGGGGACTGAGATAGGGATATTCATCTTTCTCTTTCTAGTTCCTTTATATTTGCATTAAAAAGACCTTACAGTCGAGCTGATCATTATCTGCTAATCTTATTAGAGAGAGTGTCGCCAGCCTTCTTGGCCTCCTAATGAGTTCTGACAAGCCCTCCGCAACCCACCTGTCCTCTGGCAGCTTTCCAGTCTGGCTTTCCTTTCTTAATAGAATATCTGAATAACCCAGACCCTTCTTGGCTGGATTTTCCTCAAAGGTGCAGCCTCTCTTACTCTCTGCCCCTTCGCCCCAGCCCCCTAAGTCCCCTCTGACAGCAGAAGGGGAAAGATTACATCTTACTTTGGCTACCATAGCAACCCTCACCTGCCTCACTGCTCCCTTTAGAAGTGTCATTCTCTCCGGTGAAGTTATTTTGCATATAATTACTTGGCTTCTCTGGAGACTTGGGGCTTTCTTTTAAACTTCATCTTACAGCCATGATGAGAGGGTGGACTTCTGCCTACTTCCTGGGCTCAGAAATACCCCTTCCACAGTGGTGCAGGCATCGGTCCTGAAGCAGAGTTGCTCATTCCCCTTTCCATCTTTTTGTTCTTAAGAAAAAGAAAAAGGCAGTCAGAAATGGTGAATCTGTGGGCTTCCCTGGTGGTGCAGTGGTTGAGAGTCCGCCTGCCGATGCAGGGGACACGGGTTCACGCCCCGGTCCGGGAAGATCCCGCATGCCGCGGAGCGGCTGGGCCCGTGAGCCATGGCCGCTGAGCCTGTGCGTCTGGAGCCTGTGCTCTGCAACGGGAGAGGCCACAACAGTTAGAGGGCCGCGTACTGCAAAAAAAAAAAAAAAAAAAAAAAGGGTGAATCTGTGACATTATACATTTTTAGATTGAGTTCCACTGAAATTAACCTATCACATTTCTAGGCTACCACCCAATTATGAAGACGGTGCTTGATTTCTTCACTTGGTCCCAGAGAGCCTCTGTCCATCCCTCTTCATTCTGTGCCCCAGGGGCTGACCCATATATTCCACATCCCAGCTCCCTTGCCCTCTGGTTCCCAGTTGGGTTTGGCCAATGCAAGGTGCCAGCAGGTCAGAGAAAGAGAGCAAGGTGGGGATATTAAGTCCCCTGGCACCCTCTCTGTGGTGGCACTGAGGATGGGCTGTAGCCCTCAACCTGAGTGGGGGCCTTTTCCACTCAACCCTCTGTGTCCCGGTTCTGGAAACCTCTCCCCTCTTCTCAGCTCTTCTGGTCTAGGGATGGTGCTAGCCCAGGCTTTTGCATTCTCTTTTGTGGTTTCCCTAGAGCCTGCCCACACCTTTGTCAACAGTTCCATTATTAAACTCTTTTCAGATTCTCCGACTTGAGCATGCCATCTGTTTCCTGCTGGGACCTTGACTAATACAATGACTGAAGCTCTTCTCTTTTGGGTGAGGGCTCCAATAGTTCTTGTTTGTTTTGTTGAATAAAGCTCTGGTTTATTGTAGGTTATTCTTTGTAGAAACAGATTTTCCGATCTTTAAGAGCAACTTTCTCACCTTCATACCCTTCATAAAAGGTGATGTTTCCTCTCTCTGACTCTCTACTCTTGCAGGAAGCCTGTTTGGAACCCATTTTCTGGATGTTGTCAGTTAGGGCTGTGAAAATGGACTACAAAGGCCCTAACTACCTGTCCCATCTGACCCTGCATAGATGTGAGGGTCTTCCTTCCCTTTTTATTTTGTCAGTTGGAAGAATATACAGTATTTGCAAATCTTCCAGGGAGACCATGGGCATTAAAACCCTACAGGTGTAAAGATGTTATGATGGGTGAGTCTATAGTCCTGGATTCTGCTGTAGAAGCCAATACAAAAGGAGATGGTGGCCACAGCTTGCTTTTTTTTTTTGTAACTTCATAAAAATGTATAAGAAGCTGCTTCCTTGGGGAATTGAATTAATTGAATTATTGTTCTGTGGGAGCTTCCAGTGGAACAGTGGTCCCAGAAGGTGTCCTGAAGGGAGCTATGAGCGAGGAATGTGGATACTTTCTTTTGAAAAACCACAAGTTGAACACTGTGTCCTCTTGGTTCTTTCAAGACTGATCCCAAATGGTATCAAGAATAGCAGGAGGTTCACACAGCACGGCGGGTGTGAAAATTCTGTGGCTGAATTAAATAGGCTCCATTATATTTCAAAAAGAGCTCTAATGGGTTTCTCTGGAGCCCAGCCTAAGAATATCATGTCTCTCCTTTGTATCCCAGGATGGCTGGGATAGTTTGATGTTGCTAATATTATACTTCAGTCTCCCTATAAGTTGGGCAAAATGAGGAAAAGGCCTGGCTTATCCCGAAGAGGGTCTAGCTAGGTGACAAAAGGACCTCATCCATAAGGCCAGACCAAAACTGGAAGCTGATATGATTTAATTGTAAAATGATTATCATTATTCACATAAATTTTTTTCTCATCAGCTTACTTTGCCCCAGGTATCGTTGAAGAATAATTTTAGAGCTAAAGGGGTTTTAAACACTGTAAAACTTATAAGTTGAGGTTTCTATTCTTTAAAAAAAATTGTGTTGGATTTATTTACCCTTATATTCAATTTAAAAATAGCTATAGGCATTTCTTTCTACTACTTATTAATGCAACATTGCATTCTTAGTTTTGATCATTAATATTCAAGCTGACATGGTCACCTTTAACTTCTTCCAAACTAACACATCTCCCCTAATCCATTTACTTGTTTTTCAATGAAAACTGAATTTAAAGTCAGAAGGAATTATTCCTTAATCACTTCCATTTATCCTATTTCCTTATTTATCCTCCTCAGCTGGCTATAACATGGAATCAAGGCACACTTTTTCCTATTTGTTGCCCTTGTTGCAAAAAGTTTTACATTCTTTTTCTTAATTTGAAAAGCAGATGAGTCGAATCTTTAATATTGTTTTGTCTAAGGAAAAATAAACTCAAACTTAAGTTGCTTTTGGAGTATGTCCTACTCAGGTTTCTTCCTTTGTAGATCATTATTTCCTATGTTTAAAAATTCTTGCTTTCTAGTTTTTTTTTTTTTACATCTTTATTACAGTATAATTGCTTTACAATGGTGTGTTAGTTTCTGCTTTATAACAAAGTGAATCAGTTATACATATACATATGTTCTCATATCCCTTCCCTCTTGCATCTCCCTCCCTCCCACCCTCCCTATCCCACCCTTCCAGGCGGTCACAAAGCACCGAGCTGATCTCCCTGTGCTATGTGGCTGCTTCTCACTAGCTATCTACCTTACATTTGGTAGTGTGTATATGTCCATGCCTCTCTCTCGCTTTGTCACAGATTACCCTTCCCCCTCCCCATATCCTCAAGTCCATTCTGTAGTAGTTCTGTGTCTTTATTTCTGTCTTATCCCTAGGTTCTTCATGACATTTTTTTTCTTAAATTCCATATATATGTGTTAGCATACGGTATTTGTCTTTCTCTTTCTGACTGACTTCACTCTGTATGACAGACTCTAGGTCCATCCACCTCACTACAAATAACTCAATTTCGTTTCTTTTTATGGCTGAGTAATATTCCATTGTATATATGTGCCACATCTTCTTTATCCATTCATCTGATGATGGACACTTAGGTTGTTTCCATCTCCGGGCTATTGTAAATAGAGCTTCAATGAACATTTTGGTACATGACTCTTTTTGAATTATGGTTTTCTCAGGGTATATGCCCAGTAGTGGGATTGCTGGGTCATATGGTATTTCTATTTGTAGTTTTTTAAGGAAACTCCATACTGTTCTCCATAGTGGCTGTACCAATTCACATTCCCACCAGCAGTGCAAGAGTGTTCTCTTTTCTCCACACCCTCTCCAGCATTTATTGTTTCTAGATTTTTTGATGATGGCCATTCTGACTGGTGTGAGATGATATCTCATTGTAGTTTTGATTTGCATTTCTCTAATGATTAATGATGTTGAGCATTCTTTCATGTGTTTGTTGCCAGTCTGTATATCTTCTTTGGAGAAATGTCTATTTAGGTCTTCTGCCCATTTTTGGACTGAGTTGTTTGTTTTTTTGTTATTTAGCTGCATGAGCTGCTTACAAATTTTGGAGATTAATCCTTTGTCAGTTGCTTCATTTGCATATATTTTCTCCCATTCTGAGGGTTGTCTTTTGGACTTGTTTAAGGTTTCCTTTGCTGTGCAAAAGCTTTTAGTTTCATTAGGTCCCATTTGTTTATTTTTGTTTTTATTTCCATTTCTCTAGGAGGTGGGTCAAAAAGGATCTTGCTGTGATTTATGTCATAGAGTGTTCTGCCTATGTTTTCCTCTAAGAGTTTTATAGTGTCTGGCCTTACATTTAGGTCTTTAATCCATTTTGAGCTTATTTTTGTGTATGGTGTTAGGGAGTGATCTAATCTCATACTTTTACCTGTCCAGTTTTCCCAGCACCACTTATTGAAGAGGCTGTCTTTCTCCACTGTACATTCCTGCCTCCTTTATCAAAGATAAGGTGACCATATGTGTGTGGGTTTATCTCTGGGCTTTCTATCCTGTTCCATTGATCTATCTTTCTGTTTTTGCGCCAGTACCATAATGTCCTTTTTTTTTTTTTTTTTTGGAGGTACGCGGGCCTCTCACTGTTGTGGTCTCTCCTGTTGCGGAGCACAGGCTCCGGACGCGCAGGCTCAGTGGCCCAGCTGCTCCATGGCATATGGGATCTTCCCGGACCGGGGCACGAACCTGTGTCCCCTGCATCGGCAGGCAGACTCTCAACCACCGCGCCACCAGGGAAGCCCCATACTGTCTTGATTACTGTAGCTTTGTAGTATAGTCTGAAGTCAGGGAGCCTGATTCCTGCAGCTCTGTTTTTCGTTTTCAAGATTGCTTTGGCTATTCAGGGTCTTTTGTGTTTCCATACAAATTGTGAAATTTTTTGTTCTAGTTCTGTGAAAAATGCTAGTGGTAGTTTGATAGGGATTGCATTGAATCTGTAGATTGCTTTGGGTAGTAGAGTCATTTTCACAATGTTGATTCTTCCAATCCAAGAACATGGTATATCTCTCCATCTATTTGTATCATCTTTAATTTTTTTTCATCAGTGTCTTATAATTTTCTGCATACAGGTCTTTTGTCTCTTTAGGTAGGTTTATTCCTAGATATTTTATTCTTTTTGTTGCATTGGTAAATGGGAGTGTTTTCTTGATTTCACTTTCAGATTTTTCATCATTAGTGTATAGGAATGCAAGAGATTTCTGTGCATGAATTTGGTATCCTGCTACTTTACCAAATTCATTGACTAGCTCTAGTAGTTTTCTGGTAGCATCTTTAGGATTCTCTATGTATAGTATCATGTCATCTGCAAACAGTGACAGCTTTACTTCGTCTTTGCCGATTTGGATTCCTTTTATTTCCTTTTCTTCTCTGATTGCTGTGGCTAAAACTTCCAGAAGTATGTTGAATACTAGTGGTGAGAGTGGGCGACCTTGTCTTGTTCCTGATCTTAGTGGAAATGCTTTCAGTTTTTCACCATTGAGGATGATGTTGGCTGTGGGTTTGTCCTATATGGCCTGCATTATGTTGAGGAAAGTTCCCTCTATACCTACTTTCTGCAGGGTTTTTATCATAAATGGGTGTTGAATTTTATCGAAAGCTTTCTCTGCATCTATTGAGATGATCATATGGTTCTTCTCCTTCAGTTTGTTAATATGATGTATCAGATTGATTTGCGGATATTGAAGAATCCTTCCATTCCTGGAATAAACCCCACTTGATCATGGTGTATGATCCTTTTAATGTGCTGCTGGATTCTGTTTGCTAGTATTTTGTTGAGGATTTTTGCATCTATGTTCATCAGTGATATTGGCCTGTAGTTTTCTTTCTTTGTGACATCCTTGTCTGGTTTTGTTATCAGGGTGATGGTGGCCTCGTAGAATGAGTTTGGGAGTGTTCCTTCCTCTGCTATATTTTGGAAGAGTTTGAGAAGGAGAGGTGTTAGCTCTTCGCTAAATGTTTGATAGAATTTGCCTGTGAAGCCATCTGGTCCTGGACTTTTGTTTGTTGGAAGATTTTTAATCACAGTTTCAATTTCAGTGCTTGTGATTGGTCTTTTCATACTTTCTAATTCTTCCTGGTTCAGTCTTGGAATGTTGTGCATTTCCAAGAATTTGTCCATTTCTTCCAGGTTGTCCATTTTATTAGCACAGAGTTGCTTGTACTAATCTCTCATGATCTTTTGTATTTCTGCAGTGTCAGTTGTTACTTCTCCTTTTTCATTTCTAATTCTATTGATTTGAGTCTTCTCCCTTTTTTTCTTGATGAATCTGGCTAATGGTTTATCAATTTTGTTTATCTTCTCAAAGAACTAGCTTTTAGTTTTATTGATCTTTGCTATCGTTTCTTTCATTTCTTTTTCATTTATTTCTGATCTGATCTTTATGATTTCTTTCCTTCTGCTAACTTTGAGGTTTTTTGTACTTCTTTCTCTAATTGCTTTAGGTGCAAGGTTAGGTTGTTTATTCCAGATGTTTCCTGTTTCTTAAGGTAGGATTGTATTGCTATAAACTTCCCTCTTAGAACTGCTTTTGCTGCATCCCATAGGTTTTGGGTCATCGTGTCTCCATTGTTATTTGTTTCTAGGTATGTTTTTATTTGCTCTTTGATTTCTTCAGTGATCACTTCGTTATTAAGTAGTGTATTGTTTAGCTTCCATGTGTTTGTACTTTTTACAGATCTTTTCCTGTAATTGATATCTAGTCTCATAGCATTGTGGTCAGAAAAGATACTTGATACAATATCAATTTTCTTAAATTTACCAAGGCTTGATTTGTGACCCAAGGTATGATCTATCCTGGAGAATGTTCCATTAGCACTTGAGAAAAATTCCATTTTGGATGGAATGTCCTATAAATATCAATTAAGTCCATCTTGTTTAATGTATCATTTAAAGCTTGTGTTTCCTTATTTATTTTCATTTTGGATGATGTGTCCATTGGTGAAAGTGGGGTGTTAAAGTCCCCTACTATGATTGTGTTACTGTCAATTTCCCCTTTTATGGCTATCATATTTGCCTTATGTATTGAGGTGCTCCTATGTTGGGTGCGTAAATATTTACAATTGTTATATCTTCTTCTTGGATTGATCCCTTGATCATTATGTAGTGTTCTTCTTTGTCTCTTCTAATAGTCTTTATTTTAAAGTCTATTTTGTCTGATATGAGAATTGCTACTCCAGCTTTCTTTTGGATTCCATTTGTATGGAATATCTTTTTTCCATCCCCTTACTTTCAGTCTGTGTGGGTCTCTTGTAGACAGCATATATATGGGTCTTGTTTTTGTATCTATTCAGCCAATCTGTGTCTTTTGGTGGGAGCATTTAGTCCATTTACATTTAAGGTAATTATCGATATGTATGTTCCTATTCCCATTTTCTTAATTGTTTTGGGTTCATTATTGTAGGTCTTTTCCTTCTCTTGTGTTTCTTGCCTAGAGAAGTTCCTTTAGCAGTTGTTGTAAAGCTGGTTTGGTGGTGCTGAACTCTCTCAGCTTTTGCTTGTCTGTAAAGGTTTTAGTTTCTCCGTCAAATCTGAATGAGATCCTTGCTGGGTAGAGTAATCTTGGTTGCAGGTTTTTCTTCTTCATCACTTTAAATATGTCCTGCCACTCTCCTCTGGCTTGCAGGGTTTGTGTTGAAAGATCAGCTGTTAACCTTATGGGGATTCCCTTCTGTGTTATTTGTTGTTTTTCCCTTGCTGCTTTTAATATGTTTTCTTTGTATTTAATTTTTGACAGTTTGATTAATATGTGTCTTGGCATATTTCTCCTTGGATTTATCCTGTATGGGACTCTCTGTGCTTCCTGGTCTTGATTAACTATTTCCTTGCCCATATTAGGGAAGTTTTCAACTATAATCTCTTCAAATATTTTCTCAGTCCCCTTCTTTTTCTCTTCTTTTTCTGGAACCCCTATAATTTGAATGTTGGTGCATTTAATATTGTCCCAGAGGTCTCTGAGGTTGTCCTCATTTCTTTTCATTCTTTTTTCTTTATTCTGCTCTGCAGTAGTTATTTCCACCATTTTATCTTCCAGGTCAGTTATCTGTTCTTCTATCTCATTTATTCTGCTCTTGATCCCATCTAGAGTATTTTTAATTTCATTTATTGTGTTGTTCATCGTTGCTTGTTTCATCTTTAGTTCTTCTATGTCCTTGTTAAATGTTTCTTGCATTTTGTTTTTGTTTTTGTTTTTGTTTTGTGGTACATGGGCCTCTCACTGTTGTGGCCTTTCCTGTTGTGGAGCACAGGCTCTGGACACGCAGGTTCAGCAGCCATGGCCCATGGGCCCAGCCGCTCCACGGCATGGGGGATCTTCCCGGACTGGGGCACAAACCCGTGTCCCCTGCATCTGCAGGCGGACTCTCAACCACTGTGCCACCAGGGAAGCCCTCTTGCATTTTGTCTATTCTATTTCCACAATTTTGGATCATCTTTACTATCATTATTCTGAATTCTTTTTCAGGTAGACTGCCTATTTCCTCTTCATTTGTTAGGTCTGGTGGGCTTTTATCTTGCTCCTTCATCTGCTGTGTGTTTTTCTGTTTTCTCATTTTGCTTATCTTACTGTGTTTGGGGTCTCCTTTTTGCAGGCTTCAGGTTCGTAGTTCCTGTTGTTTTTTGTGTCTGTCCCCAGTGGCTAAGGTTGGTTCAGTGGGTTGTGTAGGCTTCCTGGTGGAGGAGACTAGTGCCTGTGTCCTGGTGGATGAGGCTGGGTCTTGTCTTTCTGATGGGCAGGTGCACGTCTGGTGGTGTGTTTTGGGGTGTCTGTGGCCTTATTATGATTTTAGGCAGCCTCTCTGCTAATGGGTGGGGTTGTGTTCGTGTCTTGCTAGTTGTCTGGCATAGGGTGTCCAGCACTGGAGCTTGCTGGTCGTTGAGTGAAGCTGGCTGCTGGTGTTGAGATGGAGATCTCTGGGAGATTTTCGCCATTTGTTATTATGTGGAACTGGGAGGTCTCTTGTGGACCAGTGTCCTGAAGTTGGCTCTCCCACCTCAGAGGCACAGCACTGACTCCTGGCTGCAGCACCAAGAGCCTTTCATCCACACGGCTCAGAATAAAAGGGAGAAAAAGTAGAAAGAAAGAATTAGTAGAAGTAGAAAGAAAGAAAGAAGGAAGGGAGGGAGGGAAGGAAGGAAGGAGAGAAGGAAGGAAAGAAAGAAAGAAGATAAAGTATAATAAAGTAAGATAAAATATAATAAAGTTGTTAAAATAAAAAATAATTATTAAGAAAAAATATTAAAAAAAAAAACGGAAGGATAGAACCCTAGGACAAATGGTGGAAGCAAAGCTATACAGACAAAATCTCACACAGAAGCATACACATACACCCTCACAAAAAGAGGAAAAGGGGAAAAAATCATAAATCTTGCTCTCAAAGTCCACCTCCTCAATTTGGGTTGATTCGTTGTCTATTCAGGTATTCCACAGATGCAGGTACATCAAGTTGATTGTGGAGCTTTAATCCGCTGCTCCTGAGGCTGCTGGGAGAGATTTCCCTTTCTCTTCTTTCTTCTCACAGCTCCCGGGGCTCATTTTTGGATTTGGCCCCGCCTCTGCGTGTAGGTCACCGGAGGGCGTCTGTTCTTCGCTCAGACCCGAAGGGGTTAAAGGAGCCGCTGATTCGGGAACTCTGGCTTTCTCAGGCCGCGGGGGAGGGAGGGGCACGGAGTGCGGGGCGGGCCTGCGCGGCAGAGGCCGGCGTGACGTTGCACGAGCCTGAGGCGCGCCGTGCGTTCTCTCGGGGAAGCTGTCCCTGGATCCCGGGACCCTGGCAGTGGCGGGCTGCACAGGCTCCCGGGAGGGGAGGTGTGGATAGTGACCTGTGCTCGCACACAGGCTTCTTGGTGGCGGCAGCAGCAGCCTTAGCGTCTCATGCCCGTCTCTGGGGTCCCGCTTTTAGCCATGGCTCGCGCCCGTCTCTGGAGCTCCTTTAAGCAGCGCTTTTAATCCCCTCCAGGTACGTGGGGAGTTTCTGGCCTTTTGGGAGGTCTGAGGTCTCCTGCCAGCGTTCAGTAGGTGTTCTGTAGGAGTTGTTCCACGTGTAGATGTATTTCTGGTGTATCTGGCCAGACGTCCGCACGACTGTCGCGGCTTCGGCCGCCTCCTGCTTTCTAGTTTGAATAACCTAGAAGACAAAAAATATAGGCAGGTTTGTTATGAGCATCAGATAAAAGTTTCAACCCTGGAGAATGCTTTTGTTACAGGTTATATATAAGTTCCCCTTTCTTGAGCACCTTTAAGCCCAGAGATAAACAGATGTCTCTTTTCTTGTGTATTTTCTTCCAGTCATGGAAAGATAAAAATATCAAGGTGAGAAGGGACCTTGAAAATAAATGTCAGCCAGCCATCTCCCTGGTCCTTGGCTTCCCTAGGTGACAATCCCACAAGATCGATATCACCTGCTCTGTGGAGCTTATTCATTGGCTGTCACTGGGACAAGTTGCTCACTGAGACACGAGGCAAGACATTTCTGTTTTAACCCGAATTGTTAAACGATCCATGGCTCCTTTTATTAAACTAAATTATTTTTCCCTGGTTGACTTCTGCTTTCTTAGTGCCACACACGAAAAATATTTCCTCTTTCAGAGTTTGAAGGCAACTGTGATTTCACTCAAGAATTCTTGCCTGTGCTTCCCTATGCTATGTCTACCCAATGCCCCTGTTTCTTAGATGACATGACTTTTGACCCCTCAATAAGATGGGATAGTTTCCTTAGGAAAAAATTCCAGTTTTTCTGTTCTAGGGGGTACTCAGAATCAGCCATGTTAGTTTCTGCATGTTCAGGGCACTCAAGATTATCATCACACCACCCCTCCCAAGGTGCCATTTGCCTTTTTCATAGATCACACATCACACTATTAATGGGGTGATTTTACTTGACAGTGAAGCTAGTATGAACATCTCCATGGATACTTACAATTTTATTTTTCCTGCCATGGCTCTCTGCTGTTCTCATGGGCTTATTTGTGATTTCCCTCTCCTTCTATATCTAGTTTAAGATTGTCTAGATCAGAACTCCCATGGGCAAAATGCATGGCTCCCCATTCTCACAAGCTACACCCCATTCCTAGGAAGGTCGTATTTTTTAGGATTCTGCAATTCAGAAATCTAAATCTCATGCATATAGTTAACCCTGTGACAATAATGGTATCCGACAGAATCAGATGTCTCTTTGAGTTCTCTTTCCCTGGATTTGTACCATATCAAATGTTGTTAGGAGTGAAAAGTGGGAGTTTTGGAAAGATTAATTCCTTGTGTAGAAACCCAGTAATGTCTAGATCATTTAATTCTAGATGATCTAAATCTAGATCATCTAGATCATCTAGATCATCTAATTTTATTGAGGGGGAGAGAATATATTCACTTACGCCGGAAATATTTATTCAGTTGCTACTTCTTTGATGCTGATCAGGCATCTTTAAGTGTCAAGTGGCTAGTCTTCGTGGTAGGAACCATACTGTCTTCATTTTAGGTCTTTTATTGTTTATTTAATAAGTTCTGTCGGGTCTTCTGAGGATCTTGGATGAAAACATTTTCACATTGTAGCAAAGTAATGAAACAGTTGAGAAGCTTCCACTCTCCAGGCTTCCTCTTCCTTTAAAAGGAGTCCAATTCAATCATTTATATTCTCATTGCCACCTACTTTGTAATATTTAAATAAACAGTTATTTTTGCTCTTGGTGGTGTTGGGGGAGGGGCAGTGTTTTTTGTTTTTTTATTTTTAATGACTCTTTTTTGCCCTATAAATAACTTTCCTTTCTATTGGCTCTCCAACCAGACCCATAGCAAATATTCACGGGCATCCCTGCTTGTGTCTCATTTTAGTGACATGGGCTCACATCATGGACGTTCACTGAAGTCTGAAACTTGTTTACAGCCTTATTAGTGGTGGATGGCAACCGCCTCTGTAGTGCCAGGTTCCTCTGATCTTGACAAGCTTGTACATAGTAATAAGTGGCTTTAATTCACATATTATTTTGGAGCCTTCAGAAGACATTCACTTGCTTCCTTTCGCTTGATATTCACAGTAGACAAGACCGCAGTCTTTCTCCATTTTGCTAACATGGAAACCACAGCTCAGAAAACATGCAACTTACAGAAGAACCAGAACCCAAGTAGGCCCCTGGGGCTCTTTCCAATATTTCATATAAATGTCTCTTCTCTGCATCTCAAGAAATTTTGAGGTTCTCCCTGGGGAGACTTTATATTTTAAAAGTAGATGGTGGTTTTTCTTTTCCAGATAAATGTAATGATGGAAATATATACTTTCTAAATGTCAAACAACAGAAGAATAGTTAAATAAATTATGACAGATCTATACACTGGGATTCTATGTGGCAATTAAAATTAATGTTTCAAAGAATATGTAATGATACAGGGAACTGCTCTTGGCTGTATCAGTGTGGGATACTAAACAGCAAGCTCTCAATTTTGTTTCAGAATTACGCATGAAAAAACAACGCTGGAACTAAATATGCCAAAATATTAACGGAGTTTTCTGGATAGCAGGATTATGGTTTTCTTTTCTTTTTTCATACCTTTCTGATTTTGCCAGTTTTTTCTTCAGTAAACTCATATAATCAAAAAAACATACATGTTATCTTAGTTATACTCCACAAATTTTTACTTTTAGCTAAAGGAATCCTTTGAGTGGTTCTTGTTATCTTTCATTTTTAAAATTAAATCTGAAATGAGTGGGTTAATTTTTATTATTAGTGTATACATTTGAAATAAATAACATTTTTAGAGTATATATTTTAAGTCGATCATTGTAACTCACTTGCTGGTCTGTTTTTTCCTGACAGTGACCCCTTTTTACATAATTCATTAACTCAGTCAAATATTTTGAGGGCTTTCTAGATGTACCAGGCTGAAGATACCTTGGACGAAGGCAGCTCAGTCTCTGCTCTCAAGAAATACCATTCTGGTTGGAGATACAGTAGTCGCAGTGCAGAATGAACTGTGCGAGGGCTAGGCTAGGCTGGTACTCAGGGACTGCAAAGAAAGGATGCTAAATTCATGGGTCCTGGGGGAGGTCGGAGAACCCTCCTGGAAGAGTTGCCTTTTGAGCTGAAAGCAGCTGTTCTCTTTTGGATGACCAACCTCAGATTTAGAAATAATGACAACATAAGTAAATCTTCTTAAGCTATGTAGTCAGTTGTTGCTGGAATTCCTTTCATCTTGAGCATTTCCCTTTCTGTCTGTTTATGTGGGTTTACTGAAGGTTAGTGGTTATACCAAAGCATAATAGTCTTGCTCTGAGATGATCCTAATGATGTGCTTTTATAGTGCTTCCGAGTACATATCCTTTTACGAGTGATTAACACTGATTTTGATCACTTTTTCATCCCTATTTCATTCCTCTGCCTCTTCCTACTTAGCCGAGGGAGGCAGATAGGGTTTTTTGTTCCTGTTTTACAAACATAAACGGAGTCACAGAATGATCAATAGATTTCTCCAAATTATGAGGTGAGTCAGCAGTGGAACTGGGAAGAGAAACCAGGGTTTCTTTGTTCAACGCTCTGACTTCTAAAGTATTTCTCCATGTAAGTAGAATAAGTTGTTTGCCAAAAATGCATTCACCTTTTAAATCTTGACTGAAAGTAATGAGCTTAAAATAAAGTCTTACAGAGGTAATCGTATTGTTACAGCTTAGAACAGAAGTTAAGGCTATTTGGGTAGATTAAAATGAGTCCTGAGTGAGGCTTAATATTTGGTCTATTTAATTAATTTGTTCAGCAATGGATTTTAATTCTCTTTGAAAAAAAGAATAATTGAAACAGTGTCAGACCCGTTTAAGAACATTATGGGATCCATTCTGATTAATTTTTAAAATGTTATCTAAGAAGGACAGGATTAAAAATGAAACCAAAATTGACAATATCTATATTTCATGATACTGGATGATTGTAACTTTATTATCAGAAGGTTTTCCTATAATCCATTGATGAAAATACACCGGACCCTTGAACAAGATGGGTTTGAACTGTGCAGGTCCACTTATACACAGAATTTTTTCACGGAGTACGTTCTACAGGATCTGAGGTTGGTTGAATCCGCAGATGTGGAACCCTATATAAGGAGGGCCGACTTTAAAGTTATACTTGAATTTTCAACCGCGTGGTCTCTTGGTGCCCCTGACCCCCACGTTGTTCAAGGGTCACCTGTAAAAGTGTCTTAATGTTCTTAGTAATTATTTTTACTATTAAAAGAATTAGTACTCTAATAATAATGTGATAGTCATTATACATATTATGCTAAAATATCTGAAGCAACAGTGTAAATGAATATGAAGGGAAATAAATACTTTTAAGTATTTCATTGAAGTTTTTTCTTCTAATTAAAAATATTCATAGGGAATTCCTCCAGTGGTTAGGACTCTGCACTTTCACTGCCAAGGGCCTGGGTTCAGTCCCTGGTCAGGAAACTAAGATCTCACAAGCTGTGCAGTGTGGGCAAAAAATAATAATAAAAAAATTTTTTTAAAATAAAAATGTTCATATATTTTGAATTCATTATGGAAAAAAATAAAGCTTAAACCATGTACCATATTTTTATTTAAAATACATATTTTATTGATTTAAATACAGAAAATGTTGCATTAATTGGAGTTTTGAGAACTTTAGAATACAGGAATGGTTCTATTATATTTTATATAGAATGACATTTTTATTTTCCACAATTGTAGTGATCTAATTTTTTAGTTATTATTTCAGATTCTTTCATTTTTGGCTCCTGTATCCAACCAGGCCTAAGATTTTCTATGTAATGCATCATTTATATTGCCATCAAATACTGTTTATCAGGATGCCATTTAGGCTTTGTTTCTAGGAAAAATGAAAAAACAACCTCATCACAATACTGCATTCAGAGTTCGAGAGGGATATAAGTAGAAACCCATACTTGTGTGGGAATCTAGAATTTACGTCTTACCTAAACTTGGCGAGGGCAGAGTGACACTTTGCGGTACTGCCTTTCTGTCTTTTACCCTGAGGTTCTGCATTGCTGGGATTGGGGGAAACAGAGGATGATCCAGCAGCCACGTGGTAATTGCCAGGCAGTCTTATCTGGGTACCCATGGGCAAGTTATTTCACCTTCTGGGACTTTAATCACTGATCTTTGAACAGAATAGTATGATAGACATGAAAATAGATACAAAGGAAAAATATAGACATTGACTGTTGTTGAAGTATGCAGGAAAGCTGATGAAATCTATTGAATTATGTACCAGTATCAAAAATTGGAAAAAGTCTCCAACTGGCTGCAGTTGGGTAGAATTTTGAATGTAAGGGGTAATGAAAGAATAGAATCATGGAACACAGGTAGATGAGATTAATACTGGAAAGCTTCACACTGGGGACTCTGAGGGTGGGGAATCTGTATACCTTGGATCAGCCAAGATAGTAGTGATTTTTTAAGATCCAGAGTTCACAAATTAGAGTAATGACCCCAGGCAGAAGAGGGTGTGTGTGTGTGTGTGTCCTCATTAGGATAGATGATTAACTATTAGAGTTACCCTAATCAGGATTCAGGTGGTGATGAAATAGGTTGTACTTCCTTAAATACAGACTTGCAGTAATTTTGATCTGCTTCATTTCCGTGGTATAGGAGAGCAGACTTTCGTGCCAAACTCCCTGAGTTTGAATCCTAGTCCTGCCATTTTGTCATGGACCCTGTCAAAGTTACTTAATTGCTTTGTTCCTTAGCTTTTCCCCTCTGTAAAATGGGGATAATATTGGTACCAACCACATAGATGGAGATTTCATAGGTCAGTTAAGGCACGCAAATCATTTAGAATCATTCCTGGAACTCAAGAAGTGATAAGCATTAGCAGTAATGGTCGTGGTATTATATCATTCATCATGTAACTTATCAAAGCACTTTCCTATGTGCATTTTTGTCTGAATCCATTTGATTCTCTTAAGGAAGCAAGGCTCAGAGAAATTACATAACTTTCCAAGGTTCCCAGTCTAGTAAACACTGAATAGCTAGGCTGGAGCCCCTGGCCTCCAACTCCAGTCCTGCCCAAGTGGGTTTTTTTTTTGCCCATAGCTGGGACTGGATTCTTGCCCAGAGCAGAGCTGTGTGGGAAGTTGTAACTCAGAGATCAAGGGGAAAATGTGAACTTGCTGGGTCTTCCCCCTTCTAACAGCCCCTGCTTCTCTTCCTAATCACACTCGCCTCTCTGCCCCCGACACTCCAGAACTGCGACCTTCAAACCAAGCTTTAAGGAATCGAATCCTACTCTAACATGCATCCGTCTCTGTATCCTCAGGAATGAGGGGAGACTCTTATTTCATTGGGACGAGGAGCCTGGGGCAGCAGGGGCACATCCCGGAAGATGGAGGACTCTTCCTGCTCTGCTGCATAGACAGAGACTGGGCTGTGACTCAGTGTTTCACGGAGGAGGCCTTTCAAGCAATCACGGACTTCACGGACCTCCCAAACTCACTGTTTGCATGCAATGTCCACCAGTCGGTGTTTGAAGGGGATGAGAGCAAGGTAAGAAGCCTTTCTGCTCCTGAAACAGGGGGAGATGTGGCATTATCCCCCCAATATTTCCATTGCTTCTTTGTGGTTAATGTTTGGAAGTTTTTGAAAATGTTTACTTGGCACTTTTCTTGGCATGCATAGCAAGAGCAGAAAAGCCTGTTCTATTATCAGTTGACATTGGAGGTACACACAACAAGATTGTATGGGAGACTGTGTTGAATCAGATCTCGATGTCTGCCGCTCAGAGGTCTGTCTAACAATGGTGTTGGGAATAGTGATTGCAGGGGATACTCCTTGGGCTAGGAAGCAGATGTTGTTAAAAAAAAAAAGTTTTATTTTCCCCTATTCTGCCCAAAGCTTAATTTACCTTTCCCTACGCAGCACAAGCTCTCTTTCCCCCTTACTCTTCCTGCAGTTTGATGACTGTTCTAACAATAGTTTCTTAAATTGGGCCCCAAGTCCTGCAGCACTTATTAGAAAGGTAAATTGGTTGGCCATATGAGACTTGCTTTGCTCAAGCGGGTAGAATTGTTTTGGGTGTGTTGTAAGAATTTGCGTGAAAATGCTTAACTCCTTGATTTGAAATAATTAGGGAATGAGGTTGTCTATGTACAAGCATTTTCCAGAATATGAAGCTTCCATTTTAAGAGTCAGCTTGATTTAGTGGAAGCATTCTTGGCCATCAGAGTAAATATTCCTTTTCGAGGTCTTGCGAAAGTTTACTTCGGATTTCTCTGACGTTTTAACAACAGAGTCTAAATGGATCAAACCTTCCCTTGTGGATGTGGATTTCTAATTGTAAAATCTATTACTAGGCTACGTTGTAAAACATAGCCAACATTTTTTGGGGGAAAGAGCCTTTTTTTTTCTACATTAAAGTATGGCTCTGTGTGACATTAAGAGTAGGATTTATGATCGCTGTTTCACAAACTTGGACTGTTTTTGCCAACTGCTGAAGTCCAAACTCTGTTGCCTGAACACAATTACTGGAAGTCTTTGTTCTGAATTTTATTGGTTTTGTAAGCAATCTTGATAGCCCAGAGGATTAGGAATTATTTCAAGCCATATAAAGGTAGTTTTATAATAATATTATTTTGGAGTTGAACAGTTGAAATGATGGGCTAAAAATAATTTGAAGTCCAAGGAATTATGATTAGAACCTCCAGAGCTATCATCAGCAGACTATTTGAAGTAAGAAAATGACACATAGCCTTTTGGAAAGAAACTGGGAATTTTGCTCTTGGATTATAACCAGGTTTTAACACAGATTATATTTATTCAGAGCACGTCATTTCCCCTGAAATCTACCTGATGTTAACTATGAAACAAAGTTCCGTGTTTTCTTGTTCTCTCATCTATTTAAATATCAACAATTAGAAGGATTTTCCTTAGAGTTTTTTTTACTTTAACATCTTTATTGGAGTATAATTGTTTTACAGTGGTATGTTAGATTCTGCTTTATAACAAAGTGAATCTGCTATACGTATACATATATCCCCATATCTCCTCCCTCTTGCATCTCCCTCCCACCCTCCCTATCCCACCCCTCTAGGGGGTCACAAAGCACCAAACTGATCTCCCTGTGCTATGCCGCGGATTCCCACTAGCTATCTATTTTACATTAGGTAGTATATAAAAGTCCATGCCACTCTCTCACTTTGTCCCAACTTACCCTTGCCCCGGCCATGTCCTCAAGTCCATTCTCTATGTCTGTGTCTTTATTCCTGTCCTGCACCTAGGTTCTTCAGTACAATTTTTTTTTTTTTAGATTCCATATCTATGTGTTAGCATACAGTATTTGTTTTTCTCTTTCTGACTTACTTCACTCTGTATGACAGACTCTAGGTCCATCCACCTCACTACAAATAACTCAATTTCGTTTCTTTTTATGGCTGAGTAACATTCCATTGTATATATGTGCTACATCTTCTTTATCCATTCATCTGTTGATGGACACTTAGGTTGCTTCCATGTCCTGGCTATTGTAAATAGAGCTGCAGTGAACATTGTGGTACATGACTCTTTTTGAATTATGGTTTTCTCGGGGTATATGCCGAGATTGTTGGGGATCTTGGCATATTGAAGTGGGATTGTTGGGTCATATGGTAGTTCTATTTTTAGTTTTTTAAGGAACCTCCCTACTGTTCTCCATAGTGGCTGTATCAATTTACATACCACCAACAGTGCAGGAGTGTTCCCTTTTCTCCACACTCTACCCAGCATTTATTGTTCGTAGATTTTTTGATGATGGCCATTGTGACTGGTGTGAGGTGATATCTCATTGTAGTTTTGATTTGCATTTCTCCAATGATTTGTGATGTTGAGCATCCTTTCATGTGTTTGTTAGCTATCTGTAGTCTTTTTTGGAGAAATGTCTATTTAGGTCTTCTGCCCATTTTTGGATTGGGTTGTTTGTTTTTTTGATAATTGAGCTGCATGAGCTGCTTGTAAATTTTGGAGATTAATCCTTTGTCAGTTGCTTCATTTGCAAATATTTTCTCCCATTCTGAGGGTTGTCTTTTGGTCTTGTTTAAGGTTTCCTTTGCAGTGCAAAAGCTTTTAAGTTTCATTAGGTCCCATTTGTTTATTTTTGTCTTTATTTCCATTTCTCTAGGAGGTGAAATAGGGTTGTCGTGCTTTCATTGTCATTTGTTTCTGGGTATTTTCTGATATCCTCTTTGATTTCTTCAGTGATCTCTTGGTTATTAAGTAGTGTATTGTTTAGCCTCCATGTGTTTTTATTTTTTACAGATTTTTTTCCTGTAATTGATATCTAGTCTCATAGCGTTGTGGTCAGAAAAGATACTTGATACAATTTCAATTTTCTTAAATTTACCAAGGCTTGATATGTGACCCAAGATATGATCTCTCCTGGAGAATGTTCCATGAGCACTTGAGAAGAAAGTGTATTCTGTTGTTTTTGGATGGAATGTCCTATAAATATCAATTAAGTCCATCTTGTTTAATGTATCATTTAAAGCTTGTGTTTCCTTATTTATTTTCATTTTGGATGATGTGTCCATTGGTGAAAGTGGGGTGTTAAAGTCCCCTACTATGATTGAATTACTGTCAATTCCCCCTTTCTTGGCTGTTAGTATTTGCCTTATGTATTGAGGTGCTCCTATGTTGGGTGCATAAACATTTACCATTGTTATATCTTCTTCTTGGATTGATCCCTTGATCATTATGTAGTGTTCTTCTTTGTCTCTTGTAATAGTCTTTATTTTAAAGTTTATTTTGTCTGATATGAGAATTGCTAATCCATGTTTCTTTTGATTTCCATTTGCATGGAATATCTTTTTCCATCCCCTCACTTTCAGTCTGTATGTGTCCCTAGGTCTGAAGTGGGTCTCTTGTAGACAGCATATATACAGATCTTGTTTTGTTTCCATTCAGCCAGTCTATGTCTCTTGGTTGGAGCATTTAATCCATTTACATGTAAGGTAATTATCGAAATATATGTTCTCATTACCATTTTCTTAATTGTTTTGGGTTTGTTATTGTAGGTCTTTTCCTTCTCTTGTGTCCTGCCTAGAGTAGTTCCTTTAGCATTTGTTGTAAAGCTGGTTTGCTAGTGCTGAATTCTCTTAGCGTTTGCTTGTCTGTAAAGGTTTTAATTTCTCCATGAATCTGAATGAGATCCTTGCTGGGTAGAGTAATCTTGATTGTAGGTTCTTCCCTTTCATCACTTTAAATATGTCCTGTCACTCTCTTCTGGGTTGCAGAGTTTCTGCTGAAAGATCAGCTGTTAACCTTATGGGGATTCCCTTGTATGTTATTTGTTGTTTTTTTCCTTGCTGCTTTTAATATTTTTTCTTTGTAGTTAATATCTGATAGTTTGATTAATATGTGTCTTGGTTTGTTTCACCTTGGATTTATCCTGTATGGGACTCTCTGTGCTTCCTGGACTTGACTGACCATTTCCTTTCCCATATTAGGGAAGTTTTCAACTGTAATGTCTTCAAATATTTTCTCAATCTGTTTCTTTTTCTCTTCTTCTTCGAGACCCCTGTAATTCGAATGTTGGTGCATTTAATGTTGCCCCAGAGGTCTCTGAGACTGTCCTCAATTCTTTTCATTCTTTTTTCTTTATTCTGCTCTGCGGTAGTTATTTCCACTATTTTATCTTCCAGGTCCCTTATCCGTTCATCTGCCTCAGTTATTCTGCTATTGATTCCTTCTAGAGAATTTTTAATTTCATTTATTGTGTTGTTCATCATTGTTTGTTTGCTCTTTAGTTCTTCTAGGTCCTTATTAAACATTTCTTGTATTTTCTCCATTCTATTTCCAAGATTTTGGATCATCTTTACTATCATTATTCTGAATTCTTTTTCAGGTAGAGTGCCTATTTCCTCTTGTTTTGTTTGGTCTGGTGGGTTTTTACCTTGCTCCTTCATCTGCTGTGTGTTTCTCTGTCTTCTCATATTGCTTAACTTACTGTGTTTGGGGTCTCCTTTTCACAGGCTGCATGTTCATAGTTTCCGTTGTTTTTGGTGTCTGCCCCCAGTGGCTAAGGTTGGTTCAGTGGGTTGTGTAGGCTTCCTGGTGGAGGGGACTGGTGCCTGTGTTCTGGTGGGTGAGGCTGGATCTTGTCTTTCTGGTGGGCAGGACCGCATCCTGTGGTGTGTTATGGGGTGTCTGTGACCTTATTATGATTTTAGGCGGCCTCTCTGCTAATGCATGGGGTTGTGTTTCTGTCTTGCTAGTTGTTTGGCATAGGGTGTCCAGCATTGTAGCTTGCTGGTCATTGAGTGGAGCTGGGTCTTAGCGTTGAGATGGTGATCTCTGGGAGGGCTTTTGCCATTTGATATTATGTGGAGCCAGGAGGTCTCTGGTGGACCAATGTCCTGAACTTGGCTCTCCCACCTCAGAGGCACAGGCCTGACAGCCATCCAGATCACCAAGACCCTTTCAGCCATATGGCTCAGAAGAAAAGGGAGAAAAAAAGAAAGAAGAAAGAATACAGTTAAATAAAAGTTATTAAAATAAAAATATTATTAAAAATAAAAAATTAAAAAGTAATAAAAAAAAGAAAGAAGAGAGCAACCAAACCAAAAAACAAATCCACCAATTTTAGCAAGTCCTAAAACTATACTAAAAAATAAAAAACAAAAACGGACAGACGGAACTCTAGGACAAATGGTAAAAGCAAAGCTATAGAGACAAAATCACACAAAGAAGCATACACATACACAGTCAAAAAGAGAAAAAGGAAAAAGAAAATCTATATATATGTATAAAAAAAGGAAGAGAACAACCAAATCAATGAACAAATCTACCAATGATAATAAACTTTAAATACTAAGCTAAGATAAACAGAAAACCAGAAAGAAATTAGATGCAGAAAGCAAACCCCAAGTCTACAGTTGCTCCAAAGTCCACCGCCTCAATTTGGGATGATTCATTGTCTGTTCAGGTATTCCACAGATGCAGGGTACATCAAGTTGATTGTGGAGATTTAATCCGCTGTTCCTGAGGTTGCTGGGAGGGATTTCCCTTTCTCTTCTTTGTTTGCACAGCTCCCGGGGTTCAGCTTTGGATTTGGCCCTGCCTCTGGGTGTAGGTTGGCCACAGGCATCTGTTCCTGCCCAGACAGGAGGGGGTTAAAGGAGCAGCTGATTTGGGGGGCTCTGGCTCACTCAGGCCAGGGGGAGGGAGGGGTACGGATGCGGGGCGGGCCTGCAGTGGCAGAGGCCAGCGTGATGTTGCACCAGCCTGAGGCATGCCGTGCGTTCTCCTGGGGAAGTTGTCCCTGGATCACGGGACCCTGGCAGTGGCGGGCTGCACAGGCTCCCGGGAGGAGAGGTTTGGATAGTGACCTGTGCTCGCACACGGGCTTCTTGGTGGCGGCAGCAGCAGCCTTAGCGTCTCATGCCCGTCCCTGCTGTCCGCGCTGATAGCTGCGGCTCGCGCCCATCTCTGGAGCTCGTGTAGGTGGCGCTCTGAATCCCCTCTCCTCGTGCTCACCAAAACAATGGTCTCTTGCCTCTTGGGCAGCTCCAGACTTTTCCCTGGACTCCCTCCCGGCTAGCTGTGGTGCACTAGCCCCCTTCAGGCTGTGTTCACGCCACCAACTCCTGTCCTCTCCCTGCGCTCTGACCGAAGCCCAAGCCTCAGCTCCCAGCCCTGCCCGCCCCGGTGGATGAGCAGACAAGCCTCTCGGGCTGGTGAGTGCTGGTCGGCCCCGATCCTCTGTGCGGGAATCTCTCCGCTTTTCCCTCCGCACCCCTGTGGCTGCGCTCTCCTCTGTGGCTCCGAAGCTTCCCCCCTCCACCACCTGCAGTCTCCGCCCGCGAAGGAGCTTCTGGTGCGTGGAAACCTTTCCTCCTTCACAGCTCCCTCCCACTGGTGCAGGTCCCATCCCTATTCTTTTGTCTCTGTTTTTTCTTTTGCCCTACCCAGGTACGTGGGGAGTTTCTTGCCTTTTGGGAGGTCTGAGGTCTTCTGCCAGCAGTCAGTAGGTGTTCTGTAGGAGTTGTTCCACATGTAGATGTATTTCTGGTGTATTTGTGGGGAGGAAGGTGATCTCCGTATCTTACTCCTCCGCCATCTTGAAGGTCTCCCCCTTAGAGGTTTAATGGGTGTTTTGATTCTTTCCTGATTAAATCATTCTCAGTAGATTGAAACAAGGAGATTTAGGAAGGAGCTAATCTCAGTCAGGAAGGCTGCTCAAGAATGGTTTATCAGCTGAACCAGAATTGGTTACGTAGAAAGACAGAGGCCTGGGGAGAGTTCTCGGGAGTCTGTCCCCATCTATTTTGATATTCTGATCTGTGACTGAATAATGGATTACCAAATATTCTCATTTAATTTGTATACGAAGTTGGTAAATCGCAGCTTAACAAATAGTATTGGGCTTTAAAGTGACCTTGATAAAATATTGAGATGAAATCAATACGATGTAGTTCAGTGGAACCAGTTTCAAAGGATTTAGATTACATCTTTATAGCCAAGGATGTGAATTTTATAACTAGCCCCTGCCTACCTAATGGAAGTTATTAAGTTAGACAGAAAGTCTTCCTGCTTGGTGTGATTTTATAGCCCCCATTCTGTGGACGGTCTCTGGGATATCAAATAATCTGATTCAGTTTTGATTTCATTATATATACAGGGTTTAGGGGGACAAAGCAAGATGATCAGACACCAAATGAATTGATAATAGAGGCACGACCACTGGGACTCTAGGAAAAAAAATGTTTGGGGAGGCTCATGCCTCCCATTTTTACTGCCACACGTTTCTCTTTATATTCCAGACCTTTCTGTTCCTCTGTTTACCTCCATTCTCCCCCCCTCCACTAGCTTAATAAAGCTCACTTGCCTTGTACGTCATTCTCTCAGGATATCCTTCCCACAGTGTTCAAAGTTCATGAATCTGAGCCAGGAATTCTGATGATGTTTATCTTTCCCAAAGGGTGGCCACTGGGGGCACTGTGCAAAGTTGGTGGCAGATATTTTTAGGTAGAGGGAAAAGAATCAAGAATGCTTTCCAGCACTTGTATCTGCCTGTGGGCCAGGCTGGCCATGGGGATTGTCTAAAGTATTTGGCTTTGGGAAGATGCCTTCGGCAGCCTGGAATTATCTGAGAGATAAGACATCAGAAATGATGCTTGGTTTTCATTTCAGAGGTCCAGGTGGTTAGGTGGTAAGATATGTAACTTGCTTGGGTGAAGTTTTCTTTTCTGGCAAACAGACTTTTGATTCATTGTTTTTTTTTTTTTGGTTTTTTTTTTGCGGTACGCGGGCCTCTCACTGTTGTGGCCTCTCCTGTTGCGGAGCACAGGCTCCGGACGCGCAGGCTCAGCGGCCATGGCTCACGGGCCCAGCCGCTCCACAGCACGTGGGATCTTCTCGGACCGGGGCACGAACCCGTGTCCCCTGCATCGGCAGGCGGACTCTCAACCACTGCGCCACCAGGGAAGCCCCGATTCATTGTTTCTTGATATTGAAGGCCTAGAGTTTATCTTGTTTGTTCAATTATTATAAAGCATACATTTTCCTTAGCTGAGTGGGAATTTATAAAGCTCTTGTTTTCTGACTATCATGCTTAAGTCTTGCAGTAATCTCTTCTCAGTTTTCCCATCTGTCTGAGACACTTTTCCTAAGCCCTTTTCCTTTTTGAGGTAATTTGGAACGTACTGACTTGGCCTGCTCTCAATATAGGTAACGCCATAGGAGAGGAGCTTCTGGTTATGTTTGTTTCTGCTTATCAGTGTGATAAATATTCTGAGATGCTCATTTCTGCTCTCCTATTTAAATTCGAAGTTCTGACACCTACAGAACATTTTTTTCAAACAGCTTCATGAGACCGTGATGTTCACTCCAATTTTTTGTTAGGCAGAATTCTGTGCGACTGTATTTTGATTTGATGCTTTTGCAAGGAGCGAGCACATACTTCAGTGTGGCTTGTTGTGGTCCAGATGGTTGGGATTTGTTTACATAACACAAAGGAGAACCGGAGCTGGAGAAAATTGGCATCTGAAACCAATAACGCAGATTGCTGTTTGCATGCTACAGCTTGCAGCATAAATATTTTTGTACGAAACACATTTAGAACCGGGAGCTTCACAGCAGACAACACCTAAAAGTGATTAGGGGGTCAGTTAACCTCTGGCATATTCCCCTGGATTGCCTTTCTACATCCAGCTGGGCTGCAAAAGTCATCTTAAGACAGGTGAGGCTGGAGGGGCACCCCGAGGGCTGCCCTGTGTCTGTGCTGAAGATAAGTAAGGCTATGCTCGATGGGACACTGGCAGTCACTGGTAGCTAAAGGGGAACAGTGTATCAAACCACCAGGAAACCTTTAGCCAAATTCAGGTCAATAAAGAGAAGCTTGAAAGGTGAGTTGTTATTGGCCTCCAAAAAATGTGTATTCATTTAGTTCAGTGGTAATAATAATAATATAACAGCAGTAGCAAACCTTACATAGCCTGTAGCAAGTTGCCTCATACTCTTCCGAAGGCTTTCTAGACATTAAGCCCTTTAATCACCATGACAACCCTATGAGGGCGGTGTCTTTCTGCCTCTCTACCTCCTGGGCACGTGGCAGGGTTGTACTCCCTGGACCCTTCTGTCTAGTTCTGCCCAATGTATTGATATAAGCAGAAGTGACCGGTGTCACTTCCAGGCCAAGCACTTAATTACCAATATTTGACACTGAAGAATGTTCTTTTCACTCTGCTCGGGCAACTGGCAACGTGCCAGGTGTGCCGTTCAGACAGTTTGGCTCACGGACTGAGGGCAAGGATGACACAGCAGGGTCCTGGGTGACCTGTGATAAACATGCAATGTGACTGCAACAAGAAAAGCCTTTGCTGCTTTAAGCCCCTGGAATCTGGGAGTTTGTTGTTAGACTATAACTTAGTCTGCCTAGGTTGATACAGTAAGTATGATTACACAGCGAGGTTGCCCATGGTTTCACAGCTGGAGTGGCAGAGCGGGGATTCAAACCTACAGAGTCTGTGCTCTTAAACATCGTGCGATACTGCCTCTTGATGTACAAATATTTATTGCAAACAGGTATGATGCTTGGCTCTGGGGATGCGGTGGTGAACAAGACAGCATAAACTCATTGAATTTAAAGTCTACCAAAGAAAACAATTCAAATAAAACAAACATAATAAATCCAGTAATGCTAAAATCAAAAGGGCATTTAATAGATATTTTCAGCTATACTCGATGCCTTATATACACACACGTACACATGCACAAAAGATTTTCTTGTTTTTGTTATGTTTTGTTTTGCTTTTTAAATAAGTGGGCATTTCTGCCGACCATTAATGGCTGTATTCTTCCAGAAAGGGCATAAGATCAGAAGCCTAGTGCTTTGGGTTTCTTAGGCTTTGTGCTTCTCATAAATAGATCATCTCAATGCCTCGTGAGTGGCTGGAGTGATTCTAGGTTCAAAGATGTATATCTTTCATTCAGCATCACCACTAATGTAATAAACCAGCTCCTTCTAGAGCTCAGCTGAGGATGCAGTGACCTAGTCTGACACTGGCAGCATTATGCAGTCACTCTCAAGGATTTTGGAAGGTTAATCTGGTTATTTGCAATTTTTACTTGATTCCCCACATAAGATTTGCCTTTACTCCAGTCTGTAGGGGCATGTGAATGTTCCCTTTGTACTTTACAACTGCAGATCTACAATCTCTTATCTGCAGTACCGAAATCTAAAAAGCTCTGGAAACTTTCTTTATAACCCATTTTAAGACAAAACCTCACTTGACCTAATTCATTCAGAATCTAACCAGGGCTGGTGAGAAGCTTTTTCTTGTGTGAATATTCATCCATCTCTCTGCAAAAATATTCCTGTCTTTAACCACCGGGGACTGCCTCAGACCTTGACGGAGCACTACACAACATGAGGTATGCGTACCGTATTACATTCTAAATCCCCAAATTCTGAATTGCAATCATATCAGGCCCTAAGAACTTCAGACGGTGGGTTGTGGACCTGTAGAATATATAAAAATGCAGTTGGGCTTCCCTGGTGGTGCAGTAGTTGAGAGTCCACCTGCCGATGCAGGGGACACGGGTTCGTGCCCCGGTCCGGGAAGATCCCACATGCCGCGGAGCGGCTGGGCCCGTGAGCCGTGGCCGCTGAGCCTGCGCGTCCGGAGCCTGTGCTCCGCAACGGGAGAGGCCACAACAGTGAGAGGCCCGTGTACCGCAAAAAAAAAAAAAAAAAAAAAAAATACAGAGAGAACTCAGGTGATTCAATAGCAAGATTCAAATTAAATGTCAATGCATTGAGTCCATAGCACTCTTGCAGTGAAGATATCACATTCACATGAATAAACCTGTTTTACGTGTCAATTTATATTTACATGGTGTTTTAAGTTTTTAGAAGTGACTGACCTATTTACTAAGCCAAGAGAGTAAAAATTAAGCATCTTAAACACATTTGTTTCCATAATCACTCCTAGAGAAGAAAAGGGAGAGATAAGAAAAGAAAAAAAAAAGGCAGCAAGGAAAGATGAAATCCAGTGCTTTAGAAGACCTTAGGAATCTTGTTATGGGGATAGTTCAAAGCTGGTTGAAAAATTCATGCTGAGGATACGTACCAAAGGACAAACAAGCAGATTAAATTGTTGTCTGTAGTTTGTGTCACTGAATATAGGTTGCAAAAAATAAAAATGAAGTGAACTATTGTGACCTAAGGGTGGGGATAGGATAACCAAGCATTAATTTTATTTATTTATTTATTTATTTTTTTAACACCTTTATTGGAGTATAATTGCTTTACAATGGTGTGTTAGTTTCTGCTTTATAACAAAGTGAATCAGTTATACATATACATATGTTCCCATATCTCCTCCGTCTTGCGTCTCCCTCCTTCCCACCCTCCCTATTCCACCCCTCTAGGTGGTCACAAAGCACCGAGCTGATCTCCCTGTGCTATGAGGTTGCTTCCCACTATCTATTTTACATTTGGTAGTGTATATATGTCCACAAGCATTCATTTTAAATATTAAAGCAGGAACTTGTTAAATTAGATACCAAATATTCAAGGAATATACTTAGGAGTGTCACCGTTTCTCTTGTGCCATCCTTTACAAGTGGAGGTGACATTTACAGCTTTCTTTGCTGTTTTCAAGAATGTTTAAATTGTAAAAAGACAGTGCCTATCATTGTACTTAGTAAGTTGGTCCTGTTTTCTCTTTTCTCTGGACAATTACTGGGAACCATAATTAGTCACCGCTAATCACTTGGGGACACCTGCCAGATGACAGCCCAGCGTGGGGCAGATTTGAAAGCTGCTGTAGGACATCCTCTGGAACCTTAACCTTTCTTGAAGTGACTAAAATATTCCAGAGGCATATTTAGTGGCTTGCTTCTCCACAGCACTGAGTGACCCCCTGGGGCTCAGGCGCCTGACAAGCCACTCGAAATGCCCCACTTAACAACCTGGAAATAATTGAGGCAGTGGGAAGAATTAAGCCCGAAGCACAGAGAGCTGAGAGTATTTGGTTTCTGTGCCAAAGGAGTGGGTGAGCGTGTATTCCTGATGGAACCTGGGGAAAAACGGCTGCCATGTTCTGAGGAGTCTGGGATGCTATTAAAGAGGGACTTGGAGTTTTCTTCCCTTTTTGGAAAAATGAAGGTGCTTGGAGCCCAGTTCATATGGTTTCCATCAGAGCTACTCGTAGCCTGTCCAGTGACTCTGTGACTTGTTAGAAGGGGCTTCCACGGGCAGGAGCTGTCTTAGGGCACACAGCCTGAGGCAAGGCAGGTGAATTTGTAAAAACGGCACCGTTTCCTCTCAGCTGATGGGGTAGATGAAGGCCTGAGCAGTTGTGGTTGGCTTGACAGGGGGAGGGCAGGCTGGATTTCATCCTCCGCTCTCTTCCCGGACCAGGAGCTCTTGAGAAATACACAGACGGCACACCCATCACAGTGTTCCCGGTCTCATATGATCGTTGTCAATTATTTCCAGTTTAAAAGGATTTATAAATTCAAGGATAATTATTGCGTTCTCTTGCCTAAGAACATTACTTTTCTTAAGATGTGGGTTTGGAGATGGAGCCCAGGGGAAGGGCAGGGGAAGAATAAGACTTATTGTTATTTTTCCTCGTGCTTACCAGCTAAAGTTGGCCTGGGCTTCACCTGGCCTTTTTCGGCTTTTTTGACTCTGGTCCCAGTTTCGTGGTCACGAAATTCTTAGCCAACTTAGAGATAACCAGAGAAAGTCAGAGATTTTGGACATGAACTTTAAAACTCTGCCAAGGTATCTTTCATTGCAGGCCTGACATTTAGCTCAATGGATGAGATCAGTGTGATATAGGTGAGCCAATTGCCGATTCCATTAGTACAACGTGGCATTTACTCTGTGAGAGTGGGGTTATTAGTGTGCTGCTGATACATGTATTTCATTACTGTCTACTCAACCATACTCCCCTATACAGAATATATAGAAATATAACATGTAGTTTGTCTTTTTAAGTTTGATCAGTTTCTGGGAATATTTTGATAATGTTCTGTTTTACTGGGAATGTTCTATTTTATAGCATAACCATCGTTTTAAACATAAAAGCCAGCATCTCTATCAATGTTTTGAGGGGGAGACCCATTGATCAGATGACATAGTTAAGATTTTTCATCAAATGTGTCGAAATATCACTTCTTTTTTTTTTTTTTTTTTGCGCGGTACGCGGGCCTCTCACTGTTGTGGCCTCTCCCGTTGCGCAGCACAGGCTCCGGACGTGCAGGCTCAGCGGCCATGGCTCACGGGCCTAGCCGCTCCGCGGCATGTGGGATCCTCCCGGACCGGGGCACGAACCCACGTCCCCTGCATCGGCAGGCGGACTCCCAACCACTGTGCCACCAGGGAAGCCCGAAATATCACTTCTTATGCTTTGTTCAGAACCTACAGTTTCCCACCAGATTTGTAGCTATTATGAACTCCATACTATTTAGTATATTATTTATACGTAGAGTACACCACCTTATGGATTGCCTAGTGCAACTGGATGATTGTAAGTATCTTGAGGGCAGCAGAGCAAGTTCCTCGTCCTTCTGTGTCCTGCACTGTCCAGCTCTGGACCTAACAGGGGCACTGACAGAGAGGCGGGAGAGCAGAGAGAGGGTTTGGGTTCCGATGCACTTGGGTCCAATTCCTGCCTCATCTACATCCTAATTACATGATCTTGACCAGCTTAACCCCTTTGAATCTCAGTTCTCTCTTTGATGGGATGAGTTCACCATACCTTCTTTATAGGTTTGTTGTGTGATTAAACGAGGTGACATGGATCAAGGAGGTGGCATAAGACTAGATCTTCTTGGTAAACGTTGGTCTCTTCCTCCTTCGTTCTTCTCCCCACCAGATAAATCTGTGACTGTCTCTGGTTCCAGGAAGGAAGAGCTTTTCTAAAACCATGTAACCCTAGGTGAAAGAAAGGCTTCATTTAGCCAACTCTTCGTAGAGTCCTAATGAAGTTGCCCTAGCCTTCAGTTTCAGGAAAGTTAATCTCAGTTTTTGCGACATGAAAGCTGTTTCTGCATTTGTTGTAGGACACATGTGGTTCACTCTTCTCCTTATAAAGTTCAGGTGATATGTTTCTCTTAGAAGATAGTGCCAAGAAAACTCTGTTGACTCTGGGGAACTGGTATTTTTCTCATTAGGAGAATTAGGTAACTTACGTCTTCCCAGGGAGCTCAAAATAAAAATTAATACTCAGCCATAGCCACTCTTTTTATTCTTATTGGTCTTGATATTCTGTTTCTCTTGCATTAACCTAATTGTGTGTATGTGCAGTGCAAAAATTTCTTCTGAATTATCTGATCAAATGTTCATTTTTTTTTTTTTTTTTTGCCTCTCACTGCTGCGGCCTCTTCCGTTGCGGAGCACAGGCTCCGGACGCGCAGGCTCAGCGGCCATGGCTCACGGACACAGCCGCTCCGCGGCATGTGGGATCTTCCCGGACCGGGTCACGAACCCGCGTCCCCTGCATCGGCAGGCAGACTCTCAACCACTGCGCCACCAGGGAAGCCCCAAATGTTCATATTTTTATCTGTTCATATTGTTTTATGAAACATGTAAGGAGGCTGGCCAGGAGTTACTAAAGTGTATTTTGCAGATGTTTGAAATTCCACTGTGAATTGAAAAAAAAACACCTAAATTAGTAAATTATATATTTTTAGAATAACACACACGTGCACAATTCTTTTGCTATAACTCATGTTGTTTGGAAGAATAGTTTTCAAACATCTTCAAGGGAAAAATGAAGCTTGGCCATCACAATTAACAACAGCATCTTCCACAGCACGTGGGGTCTGCGTGTTTTTAGAAAAGCACCTGGTCACATAACTGTTTCTTAAGTTTGATTCTTAAAGCTGATCCTTATGCTACTATTAATTTGTGAGAAAATGAACATGTATAAGCCATTTGAGAATATGTGTATTTAAGTTTGTTCTTATACTAAATCACTGCTTTTGAACCCTAAAGGCCTAGAGCCAAATTATTTCTTGGGAAGGTACTGCAGTTTCAAGGCCTGGTATTGGTATTGTGTTGTCTCCAGTGGAAAAACTTGGAATAGAAGTCCACTTGCAATGAATCACTGTGTCAGTGAAGTTCAAGGCTTTGCAAGGAGCGTAGAAGAGGAAGGAGTTTAGCTCTTCAAATGGCCTCTCCTGAAAATTTCAGAGAAAGGAGAGTCTTCATCGTCAGAAATTTGGCACTGATAACGGGCTTTCATTACATCTGCTTCCTACAGATAATCCTGCCCTACACGTGGGAGTCGGGAGGATGGGGACATGGTGATTTAGAAAGAGGAGGTGAAAGGGAGTCTACACTGGGTTTCCTCACCTGGCCTTTGCCCTACTTCCTGTCGACAGCTGGACTCCTGGCTCCAGTGGGGTTGTCTTTCCCCTAAACAAGCACCTCTGAGTTCACATGTCTGAGCAAGTAGGGTCCCTTTCAAAGGGCTCCTTTTTTCCTCGAGCTTGGGACTCTTGGGAATTCCAGAAATGCACGATGAAGGCATGGTTGCAACAAGGTCACCTTTTTGTAAAAGAAGCACTCGCTGCACATGTAAGACCTAAGTGTATTAAATAAGATGCAGAGCTGTTTCATTATGCCTATTTATGATGCCCCCAGCCCTGACTCTCAACCCCCTGACTCCTGCTTTGTTGAACAGAGGCTCGATGGCATGAGGATCGTCTTGTCCCCAAATATCTCCTACAGTGGCCTAGAGTCTTTTGGAACTTGAAGACTATTTTCTGATCGAGAATTCCCTTTTTAATGAACATACCCTCAGGAGATATGATATCCTTAAGATATATGCTAAGATATCCTAAGATACCTAACCTACATACCCAGGGCAGGGCAGTGACTCATGAATATGCTATCTAGGGGAAAGAGTGCCACCTTAAGCAATGCACTCAATCCATCCATTGATTATTTAACAATTATTGAAAATCTGTTGTATCCCAAGTATTGGTCTTGGCCTTGGGAGTACAAAGATCGAATGAGATGCAAGACCTCAGGAAGCTTAATGTTGACTGGGATCTGATAATTAGAGTACAGGTTGGCTGAAGTAAGAGATTAAGGTAGATACAGCATATTAAAGGAGCCAGAGAACGGGCCACCTCAGAGGGGAAGAGAAGGCTCTGGAATCTCAGGGATGTATTTTTGTGTTTTGTTTTGAGCTCTGCCTTGCACCTAGACAAGCATCTCTAAATGGACCCATCCTTTGCCATAGAATGTGCTGGCTGTGGTGACTTGTAGACAGGATTCTTCAGGCCTGCCTGTTGTGTAATCAGCATTGTTCTCCTGTCTCACGGGGGCCTGTTTGGACAGGACCGCTGATGAGTGAGGGTAGCAGAGGGGAAGAACTGACGTTGACTTTGGCAGTAGCTTGCTCTTCGCCAAGTAAATCCAGCCATGGAGACAGGCATGGCTGGGTGGCTGCATGGATGGAACATTCTGTGACCCACCTGTCCTCATTTTCTCCTTCAGAGTGTGAAATGTTTGCCTTCCTCCAAAGAGGAGCTGTGAGCTTGCTTATTTTAAAAACTGCAACCTGTGAGGAGAGAGGGTGTTCTTTGACAACGTTACATCATTGACGCCTCTAGGTGTTGAGTCATCATTATTTTTAGGCAGCTCCATGCTTTTTTTGGTTGTTCTAAGAATAGCCCTGGTGTCTGGACGCTACAGAAAGTCACTTCAGTAAAGATCCTGTCACTGCTCCACAGTGGGAATGGAATGCTTTCTTAATTTCCACATCCAGGGCACACGTTTTAGAATTTTACCTCCCAAACATTCTGCCCTTTTAGGTTTTCCGTAGTCAATGTGATAACTTTGTCAGGAGCTATCACTTGACTTTGTTCAGACCTGTGTCAGACATACTTATTGTTGTAAACAATAGCAGGAAGAACAACAGAATGAAAAGCCTTCCCTCCTAAAGGCTCTTCCTCATCTTCACTCAATGCCCCCCTGGGTTTGTGAATACCTTCATCAGTGACTTCACCCAATTTCTCAACATTTGAAGACCTGTTTCTATGCCTTGTGTTTTATGGATTAACTGACTTGAGATCCGTCGCATGAGGACCTGGGCTGGGGGTGCTCCTGTTGGCATTTCTGTGGGATCAACTAAAAGCGGCCAAAATAAATGTTATTGTGGGTTGTTAAACTAAATAAGCATATAAATTGTAAACCATATTGGAACTTGATGACAGGGCAATAAAGCAGACTGAGCAAGGCCAGAAATGGAATTTTGTGGGTCAGTATAGAGACTGGTTTCCCCATTGCCTATTCAGAGCATATGCCCAGATATGATCAATTTATTTTACGTGGCACTTCAAAGCCCGTAAGAGCACTAATGGCTTGTGAGCCAAGGCAAATGCTGTTCTAACTGTAGCATCAAGGGAAGCAGCTGCTTGGAAGAAAATGAGGCAGTCGTTTAATGTTATAGTGTACCTTTTGTGTCTGGAGGGGACAGAAGGGCAGTCACATGACCTGTGTCTAAGTGTGGCTGAAAGGACCAGTGCATGTGATGGGCTGGCTGCCGGGTGCAAGCTGGGAAGGCTGACCTGCGTTTGGAGCTATAGGTAGACTGACAGGGTTGGGTCTGCTTCTATTGTCTCAGAGCTCAAACCTCCTCCCCACCTGGGTCATCCTGTCTCTAATCAGGGAAATGGTGTATAGCATCATCGTGATTTCAGTCCAGATCCCCAAATCCATTGCTTATTCCTGTGTGACCATGGGCAGTTTATTTCATCTTTCCAAACAGCAGTGACTTCACCTACAAAATATCATCAAGTCATAGCATCCACCTCAAAGGTGGCTGTGAGGATATAAGTGGTGTAATCCAGGGTGCCTTGATCACAGTAACTGTGCATGTTGGCTAGGAATAATAATTTCTGCTCATCAGTCTGATCTTCTGCATCTTTAAAAATTCATAAGACTCTTTGGATTTCCTTGCCCATGGTTCTTGCCTAACTCACCAAAGAGCAGGGTACTGGTCAGCCCCATTGTCTATTCTTGCCACCCTCAGAAGAACTTCTAAATCAAGATGGGAAGGGGGGGACCAGCCTCTTGAAATCTGAACAAATAGTTTGTTCACAAGAACCACTCCCATTTACCATTGCAACAAAAGGAATAAAATACCTAAGGATAAACCTACCTAAGGAGACAAAAGACCTGTATGCAGAAAACTATAAGACACTGATGAAAGAAATTAAAGATGATACAAATAGATGGAGAGATACACCATGTTCTTGGATTGGAAGAATCAACATTGTGAAAATGACTCTACTACCCAAAGCAATGTACAGATTCAATGCAATCCCTATCAAACTACCAATGGCATTTTTCACAGAACTAGAATAAAAAATTTCACAATTTGTATGGAAACACAAAAGACCTCAAATAGCCAAAGCAATCTTGAGGAAAAAAAATGGAGCTGGAGGAATCAGACTCCCTGACTTCAGACTATACTACAAAGCTACAGTAATTAAGACAGTATGATACTGGCACAAAAACAGAAATATATCAATGGAACAAGATAGAAAACCCAGAGATAAACCCATGCACATATGGTCATCTTATCTTTGATAAAGGAGGCAAGAATATACAATGGAGAAAAGACAGTCTCTTCAATAAGTGGTGCTGGGGAAACTGGGCAGCTACATGTAAAAGAGTGAAGTTAGAACACTCCCTAACACCATATACAAAAATAAACTCAAAATGCGTTAAAGATCTACATGTAAGACCAGACACTATAAAACTCTTAGAGGAAAACATAGGCAGAACACTCTATGACATAAATCACAGCAAGATCCTTTTTGACCCACCTCCTAGAGAAATGGAAATAAAAACAAAAAAAAACAAATGGGACCTGAGGAAACTTAAAAGTTTTGCACAGCAAAGGAAACCATAAACAAGATGAAAAGACAACCCTCAGAATGGGAGAAAATATTTGCAAACGAAGCAACTAACCAAGGATTAATCTCCAAAATATACAAGCAGCTCATGCAGCTCAATATCAAAAAAATAAACAACCCAATCAAAAATTGGCAGAAGACCTAAATAGACATTTCTCCAAAGAAGACATACAGATGGCCAAGAAGCACATGAAAAGCTGCTCAACATTACTAATTATTAGAGAAATGCAAAACTACAATGAGGTATCACCTCACACCAGTTAGAATGGGCATCATCAGAAAATCTGCAAACAACAAATGCTGGAGAGGGTGTGGAGAAAAGGGAACCCTCTTGCACTGTTGGTGGGAATGTAAATTGATACAGCCACTATGGAGAACAGTATGGAGGTTCCTTAAAAAACTAAAAATAGAACTACCATATGATCCAGCAATCCCACTACTGGGCATATACCTTGAGAAAACCATAATTCAAAAAGAGTCATGTAGGGCTTCCCTGGTGGCGCAGTGGTTGAAAGTCCGCCTGCCGATGCAGGCGACACGGGTTCGTGCCCCGGTCCGGGAGGATCCCGCATGCCGCGGAGCGGCTGGGCCCGTGAGCCATGGCCGCTGGGCCTGCGCGTCCGGAGCATGTGCTCCGCAACGGAAGAGACCACAACAGTGAGAGGTCCGCGTTCCGCAAAAAAAAAAAAAAAAAAAAAAAAAAAAAAAAAAAAAAAAGAGTCATGTACCACAATGTTCATTGCAGCACTATTTATAATAGCCAGGACATAGAAGCAACCTAAGTGTCCATCAACTGATGAATGGATTAAGAAGATGTGGCACGTATATACAATGGAATATTACTCAGCCATAAAAAGAAACGAAATTGAGCTATTTGTAATGAGGTGGATAGACCTAGAGTGGGTCATACAGAGTGAAGTAAGTCAGAAAGAGAAAGACAAATACTGTATGCTAACACATATATATGGAATTTAAGAAAAAAGTCATGAAGAACCTAGGGGTAAGACAGGAATAAAGACACAGACCTACTAGAGAATGGACTTGAGGATGCGGAGGGGGAAGAGTAAGCTGTGACAAAGCTAGAGAGAGGCGTGGACATATATACACTACCAAATGTAAAATAGATAGCTAGTGGGAAGCAGCTGCATAGCACAGAGAGATCAGCTCTGTGCTTTGTGACCACCTAGAGGGATGGGATAGGGAGGGTGGGAGGGAGATGCAAGAGGGAGGAGATATGGGGATATATGTATATGTATAGCTGATTCACTTTGTTATAAAGCAGAAACTAACACACCATTGTAAAGTAATTATACTCCAATAAAGATGTTGGAAAAAAAACAAACTATCATTCTGTCTACACCAATTATAGAGGATTTTCCAAAGAATTATTTTTTCAAATCATTTCTTTAAGTGTAATAAAGTCATTCATACAAATTCAAATCCTCTTTATAATGATGTTTTTCTTCCAAAGAAATGACACTTTTCATTCATCTGTTTTGTTATGATGTTTCCTGTACTGTTTTCTTCAGAAAAATATGCTTAGATTAAGTGAAGAATCTTCTAAGCAAAACTCTTAACATACTTAATGACTATGAAAAAAATATCATATTCAGACTTTAAAAGGCTCTGTTCTCATTTACCTTCTCTTTCTAATGTAAATGTTAATCTCTTCTTAAGGAATTGGGCCCACTTAAATTGCCAATCACAATGAACACACACTCAAAATTGGCACCAAGCGAAGATGTAACACCAGCAGAGAAAAATATCTTGTATTCAGTAGACATTGTTTCCCGAAATTAAAATTTGAAATGACTTTAATTGCTCACAAACTGCTTGACCAATCCAGTTTTCTCTGAAAACTGATGAAAAGATAGATCAAATGAAAAAGAAAATCATGAAGGCAAAACTGACTTCTCTTTTCAGAAAACTTCTAAGGACATTGTTTAAAGTGTAACTTCAAGCCCAATACACACCAGGCTTCTCGTCAACGTGTATATGTGGGATTTCCAAATGACTATATCTAGTCTTTTTAACTTTACATTCAACATTAAAGAAAATGAAGCTTTCTAGTGAGTATTAGGGGAATGAGGACATAGGATTGGCAATTAATTGGTTCAGGATAGAAATGTATGCTTGGGGACTTCCCTGGTGGAGACTCTGAGTTCCCATTGCACAGGGGCTGGGTTGGATCCCTGGTCAGGCAAGTAGATCCCACATGCATGTCGGAACTGTATGCAGGGGAGATAGCACATGCGCCTTCCTGCGGGTGGGTTCTTTTTTTTTTTTTTAACATCTTTATTGGAGTATAATTGCTTTACATTGTTGTGTTAGTTTCTGCTGTATAACAAAGTGAATCAGCTATACATATACCTATATCCCCATATCCCCTTCCTCTTGTGTCTCCTTCTCACGCTCCCTATCCCACCCCTCTAGGTGGTCACAAAGCACTGAGCTGATCTCCCTGTGCTATGTGGCTGCTTCCCACTAGCTATCTATTTTACTTTTGGTAGTGTATATGTGTCCATGTCACTCTCTCACTTCGTCCCAGCTTACCCTTCCCCTTCCCTGTGTCCTCAAGTCCATCAGAATGATAGTTAATGCCATTTATGGTAACCTTTTAAAATTTCCTTCGACACAAGTTATCATTCATGTAATACTAATTATTGCTTGGCATAAAGTATGAGGATTTATATTCTGATCCATATAGAAATGTCATCATTAATAAATAATGCATTGCAACAACATGCTTAATTGTCAGAGATTTTGTTGCCAGGAAGAGAAATAACATGGGGGGCGGAGAACCTCTCAAGACCTGATGTAGTTCAAGGTTTCTCCACTTTGGCACTATTGATATTTTAGACTGATCATTCTTTGTTATGGGGGCTGCCTTGTACATTATAGGATGTTTAGTAGTGTCCTTGGACTCTACTCAGTAGATGCCAGTAGCACCCCCGCTAGTTGTGACAACCAAAAATGTCCCTAGACATTGCCAAATGTCCCCCAGAGGATAGAATCACCTTGGTTGGTTGTTCCTAACCACAGATTAGATGAACTGCCTCGTTTTTTTTGTTTTGCGGTACGCGGGCCTCTCACTGTTGTGGCCTCTCCCGTTGCGGAGCACAGGCTCCGGACGCGCAGGCTCAGCGGCCATGGCACACGGGCCCAGCCTCTCCGCGGCACGTGGGATCTTCCCAGACCGGGGCACGAACCCGTGTCCCCTGCATCGGCAGGCGGACTCTCAACCACTGCGCCACCAGGGAAGCCCTAGGGAACAGTTTTAATAATATCACACGAGTAACTTTGATCATCCCTAGAAACCAATATTTCTGAGTTGTCCTAACACCTGAGAGCACCACGAAGGCGTATGAATCACTGCTGGCGTTCGCGGCTGAGTGCTAACCAGGAAGAGGAGTTCACTTTCTTAGACTGTTTTTCCCTGAGTGAATTTACTGAGGACAGTTATGTACTAAATAATAATTTTGGCATAAAGCTATCATTTTCCTCTAGAGATTTTCATTAGCATTAAAAGCAAACAGTGTTTTTAAAATAAGGATCTTCTGTGATATCTAAAATTCAACCAGGAAAATAAAAACATTATATATATATATGCTTTATATATATATTTTATATACATAGATGCTTTAATTATATTTTATATATATTATATAAAATATATTTTAAGCACACATATATAAATAAATATATATTTTTTATTTATATATGTGTGTGCTGTATATATATATTTATATATACAGCACACACATACAAGCTGGGAAGACAATCAAAGAGAAGAAAATCGTTAAGCTGTTGCTTTGAACTTTCCAGCAGAAAAGTCCTCCTGGAGTCCCTCCCACTTCCATATTCTGTTTCTGCCCTCATTCATTAATTATTTACACCAGCCATATTCTTCTGTGCCAGAGATCATTTTCCTGATCGATGGCCTCTGGGGCCCTCCACACACACATGCGCGCGCGCACACACACACACACACACACACACACACAAAGGAAAAAAAAAAGGCTGTGTCAGGGAAGATGATTTTTTCTTTTTCCTCCTCCCTCAATTTTTAATAACTCTTAGACTCTACAGCTAATAGCCTCCCTTAGTTCCCCTGTCTGTTGTTTCCTATTTCATATTCTTGGAACAAATGTGCTGGGAATTTGCTATTGCCTATCTCTTTGAAGACAGCAACCTTTTATTTCTCAGTCAGTAGAAATAAAAGTGAAACCACCCCTGGTAGGTGATGGGGGTTGCAAATAAAAACTCCCCATGAGAAGGCAAATTTTAAACTAAAGTAAGGGGACTGGGAAGATTGAATTAAACTAAAAATGTGAGTGCATTTTCACTCTTACAGTCCTCTTATCTCCTTCTTTCTTCTCCCCCCAAGCAATTTTATCTAAGTCTTTAATTGCCATCTGCACCCTAATTCATCACTGCCACAATGGTACCCCTGATCTAAATCACCTCTCTGAGCTAGGGATCTGCCCTCTCCTCTCGATGACTCAGGATGTGAAAACTCAGCATGTTCGAAACTCAACTCTTCCTCTTTCCTGCTAACCAGGTTCCCTTCCACTGTTCCCTGTGTTCCTGAATCAGACCGTCCTGCACCCCGCTCTTCAAATCAGAAATTCTCCTCTCCTTCACCCTCACCATCATTAAGTAATCCTGATGCTCTTACCTCATAGGCTTCTCTCCTATTTGATTGTTTTCTTTTATCCCTGATCCAGGCTTCAGCCACCTCTCATCTGGACCTATTACAGGTGCTTCTGTCTCCCACTGGTTCCCTCTGGCTGCTCCTCAATCCATTTCACTTTATAGGCGGAATCCTTGTGCTTTGGGTTTCAAAGCTCAAATCTGGTATGTGTAAAGGCTCCCCATTCCTTTGAGCGTAAACGGATTATCCTTTCATTCCTGGTCTTCGTAGCCAGGTCCTCAAGGCCCACCCATCTCAAAGCTTTTCTCTTACACTGTAGCCCCCCCTGGGCTCTTTGCTTCCAGCCATATTAACCGGGCTCTTCTTTCAATCTGTGAATATTGTCAGGTCCCCAGGGCCTTTACATGTGCTGTGGCCTCTGCTAGCATCTCTCACAGACACCCCCATCCTTACTCCCCCTGTGCCAGTCCCAGACCTCATGAATTCCTCTGTTATACACCTTCTTAGTATGTTTTTTCTTTTTTTCAGGGTGCTTATCTCACCATAAATGATACATTATTTCCGTGATTGTTAACTAAAATCTAGGGTCCATGACAGCAGGAACCTGTCTGCCTTGCTTGCCATTCTCTAGCACTTAGCAAAGTGCCTGGATCATACAGCCGTTGAAGAAATGAATATGTGATACCCTTGGTATAAAGTTCATATGTATATATATATATATATATATATAGTTACAGTTAGAGTCCCTCTAGATCCCGCTCTACTAACAGAGAGACATTTCACGTGGAACTGATCTATTTCTTTTAGAAATTAAAACTTTGATTACTCTCAAGATATTTTCCTTTTCCAGTGGAATAACGAAGGAAACTCTTGAAGAGCTTGTTGTCATCTACAAAGGACTTTGCCTGAGTTATTTCATTTGACCCCAACAGCAAAGGTGTGAATTACACCATGTGGTGTGCTGCAGTGATTTGCCAATATGCACACAGATCTAGCATAATCAGAGCTTGAACCATGTCTCTTAGCTCCAAGTCCAAATGCCTCTGTGGTGCTAAGTTGCTTCTTAAGCGGCAGGATGTACCCCCATAGAAGTGTTTTTGCAGTTCTATTCATTTGTAATTTGCATATCGTGTTTCCCTATATTGAATGGGATGCTGTAGGTACAGTCCCATAATGGACCCTGGTTTCCATAATCTTAGATCATCATATTTTTTCCCTACTACTCACACTGTGGTTTGCTTTTTAAAATAATTATAAATCTAATTTATATTGTAGTATAAGATTTTCATTAATTGATTGCCTGATATCATCTCTGAGGCTGGGGTCATCTGCCTTTACCATCGAAATATTTATGTTATTTCCATTTAAAGGTGACCCCTTGACTACATGGATTTATCTCCTCTTACTCTTGACAGTAAAGATATAATAGGGTAGGCTTTACATGATGGAAAATAATGGAAAGAAAATATCACCTGTCAAGAGATTTCAACACATTTTGAGAAGAAAGCAGATGGAAGAATTGTACCTGATTTAGTAGAAGGGAGAAGGCAGTCAGCTAAGGTGCCAGCAGCGGGGAGAAGCTATTAAAAACACAAGCCCACAGAACTTCTGAGTGTTCTGGGCTCTGGAACACCAGACACAGGAAAGGGAATGTGTGGGCTGCATGGCTGAAAAGGGAAGCAGAGTGAAGGTTTAACCATTCTCCCCTGTCCTGGGTCCTGAACATCCACGGCTTGGTGATTACTTTCTAGGCCAGAGATTGAAAATTCTCTAGAAGTTCTAAGTCATTGCCCCAGAGAAAATTTCAGGTAGATCATTTATTTAATTATTCAGCCAAGAAATAATTACTGAGCTCCAACTATGTTCTAGTCATTGTTCAAGACACTGTGCACAAGACTGATAAACTATACCATCACTCACAAAGCTTATCTCCTAGTGGAAAGAGAGAGACAAGTAACACATAAGGAAATAAATAACAACCAAGACAGCAAAATAAAACAGTAATAAAATCAATAAAAGGTAAAAAAAAAAAGAATCTGATTTTCAAGTGGGAATAAATGCCACGAGGTGACATAGATCACCTTGCACCGTTTTCATTTTGATGAGGGAGTAAAATCTTTCCTAGAACCATTTCCCCTTCCCTCCAGTGGACTTTGACTTTTGTCTCATTGGCCGGCACTCTTAGATTCAAAGGAGGCTGGGAAAGCATCTCTCAAAGCGGAATGGGATGACGGAGCCTGGCTTAGCCCTAGCAGGATTCATCTGCCGCAGAATTGGGACCTGAGTAAATTGGGGTTCTTTTGTCAAGGGAGAAGAAAGGAATGTCTTCCGTGGAATCAACTGATAATGTCTGCCACAAACTTGTGTCTGGATTGCCTGCAATTTTCAATTGTCCTTTTGTTGGTTTCTCCTACTTCCCTTGAAAATCCAGAGCCTACTGTTGATCATAGTATAAGTACAGATGTATTGCTTTCAAGACCATGTGACTCTGGAAGCTGTGTTAAGGAAGTAAGATGTTTGTAAGCATTCAGAATTCTTTTTGTTATATTCATCTGATGGGTATGTCGTCATTTATTTATTCGATACAGATATTTATCTAGTCCTGATATGAGCCAAGCCCTTGGGAAACAACTTAATGAAAAATAATTGTTAATATTTATTGAACTCTTATTATGTACCTGGCACTATTTTAATTATTTTACATACATGACCTCACAACTTTAATAACAATGCAGTGCAGAAGGTACTTTTATCAGTTTTCACTTACCAATAAGAAATTGAGGCATAGGTTCAGTAACTAGTCCAAGGTCAAGTATGGATGTGGACCTAGAGAATCTGGCTCCAATGCCCATGCACACAACCATTAAGCTGGCCTACTGAGAGGATAAGTAGCGATTCTATGAAATGCAAATGGACATAGCAATAGATGATAATGTGATTTTTAAAAAGGAATTAACTGTATAATTTTTTGTGGTTATCCATTTAATTTCCCTCAGATTTTGGTTTACATGGTTCATCTAGTCAGTCTTTAAATAATGTTTCAACGTTAATCAAGCCTTCTTATTTTTGGATTTCTAAATTCAAGTTATTCAGAACAGTTCTAATTATTTCAAGGGCTCAGGAAACCATCCTGGTGATAGAGTCCCCCTTTGTCCCCCTTCGTCCCCCTCAGTTGGGTGATTTTTTTCTTCTGTAATGCTCCCTATGATGCTACAGGGAAGGGGCATTGTTATCTCCATTCTATTTAGAGCAGCGAAGTAACTTTTGCAAGGTCACATAGCTGATAAATGGTATCAAAAAGTTTGCTGACTCAGACCCTATGCTGTGCTTGTCACAAGTCTGCTGTAGTTCAAACTCCATCCCTATCACCAATTAACTGAGTGACCTTGAGCAAGTTATCTAATGTGTCTGCCTCAGGTTTGTCATTTGTAAAATGAGAATAAGATTAACTAAGGATGAGAATTAAATGAGATAATTTGCATAAAGTACAGAGAACACGACATGTTCCATAGTAGGTGCTTAATAAAAAATACCCACTGGTAGATCTGTTTTTCTTTTCCCTCCCAGTATGCTAATTGGGAGGATTTGTTTTGAGAAGGGATTTTAGTTTTTCATTCTAGAGTCCTAAAACTCTAGAGCCCCAAATACCTTTACATATTTGCATAGCCAGCTACTCTTTTGATTCAAGACAGTCTATGACCCACAGAGGGTCAGCTGACTGCTGTTTTCCCATACAGATTGATTAAAGTGGTTAGTACTAAAAATATTGAAATAGGATGGCTTTTAAAAAACTGCTTGATGATGAAAAGATTACAGTTGCCAAAAAGTCCTGTTGTCTTTAGAAACCATTATTTTATAGGAATATTGCAGATGAAACTTAGAGAAGATCCTTTAAGAATAGTGAAATGCAATTATGAAATAATTTTAACTATGTTTAGAAACACTTTGAAGAATCTTATTCATTTAAAAATAACAGCAGAAACAAATACAACATTTTAAGCAACTCTACCCCAATTAAAAAAAAATAACTATAAAATAACAATAAAATTTCCTTGGGAAGGAATATGACACACCTTTATTCTCTCTGAACCAACTTGGAGAGTTAACGGTATTGCTAGGTGAACTGCTGAGAAATGTTTAATATATAATCCTTATTAAAGAAGTAAATTTTATGTCATAAGGATGGCTGTGTTTCCGAAGATCAAGAATTAAGGTTTTGAAAGTTGCTTTTTTTTTTTTTAAGGTAAGTAGACCCTTAAAAATACAGCTCAAGAAACTAATCACAGGTATTCATACTTGATGTTATTCAAATTGTAATCTAGTTTTCTTCAGCTTCTGATTGGAGAAAAATAAGCCAGAAGACATCAGCAGAGAGGGAAAAGTATATATATATATAATATTTTAAGCTGGTACCAGTCTAGATATATTTTCATTAGAACAGCAGCTCTCAAAGTATAGTCTGAAAACCCTGGGTGGTTGTCAAGATTCTTTCATGGTTATATATATATATATATATATATATATATATATATATATATATATATATATATATATATATCTGAAACACTTTACTGTACACCCGAATCACTGTAAATCAACTATATTTCAATAAAAAAGAAAAAAATCTGATAAGCAGAAAAAATAAAACCAAGACACTGAAATATTTATAAACTGTTTACTATGTGCTACTCCTATTATTATTCAGATATAACATCATTTTTTTTTGTTTTGTTTTAATTTAATTTTATTATTATTTTTATACAGCAGGTTCTTATTAGTTATCTATTTTATACACATTCGTGTATATATGTCAATCCCAATCTCCCAATTCATTCCCCCCCCCGAATTTCCCCACTTGGTGTCCACGTGTTTGCTCTCTACATCTGTGTCTCTATTTCTGCCTTGCAAACCAGTTCATCATGTACCGTTTTTCTAGATTCCACATATATGCGTTAATATGCAATATTTGTTTTTCTTTTTTTATTAAATTTTGAATTTTATTTTATTCGTTTTCTCATACAGCAGGTTCTTATTAGTTATCTATTTTACACATATTAGTGTATACATGTCAATCCCAATCTCCCAATTCATCACACCACCACTCCCCCCATCACCACTTTCCCCCTTAGTGTCCATACGTTTGTTCTCTACATCTGTGTCTCTATTTCTGCTTTGCAAACTGGTTTGTCTGTACCATTTTTCTAGATTCCACATATATGAGTTAATATAAGATTTTTTTTCTCTTTCTGACTTACTTCACTCTGTATGACAATCTCTAGGTCTATCCATGTCTCTACAAATAACCCAATTTCATTCCTTTTTATGGCTGAGTAATATTCCACTGTATGTATGTACCACATCTTCTTTATCCATTTGTCTGTCGATGAGCATTTAGGTTGCTTCCATGACCTGGCTATTGTAAATAGTGCTGCAGTGAACACTGGGGTGCTTGTGTCTTTTTGAATTATGGTTTTCTCTGGGCATATGCCAGTAGTGGGATTGCTGTGTCATATGGTAATTCTATTTTTAGTTTTTTAAGGAACCTCCATACTGTTCTCCATAGTGGCTGTATCAATTTACATTCCCACCAACAGTGCAAGAGTGTTCCCTTTTCTCCACACCCTCTCCAGCATTTGTTGTTTGTATATTTTCTGATGATGCCCATTCTAAGCGGTGTGAGGTGAAACCTCATTGTAGTTTTGATTTGCATTTCTCTAATAATTAGTGATGTTGAGCAGCTTTTCATGTGCCTCTTGCCCATCTGTATGTCTTCTTTGGAGAAATGTCTGTTTAGGTCTTCTGCCCATTTTTCTATTGGGTTGTTTATGTTTTTAATATTGAGCTGCATGAGCTGTTTGTATATTTTGGAGATTAATCCTTTGTCCATTGATTCGTTTGCAAATATTTTCTCCCATTCTGAGGGTTGTCTTTTCGTCTTGTTTATGTTTTCCTTTGCTGTGCAAAAGATTTTAAGTTTCATTAGGTCCCATTTGTTTATTTTTGTTTTTATTTCCATTTCTCTAGGAGGTGGGTCAAAAAAGATCTTGCTGTGATTTATGTCATAGAGTGTTCTGCCTATGTTTTCTTCTAAGAGTTTTATAGTGTCTGTCCTTACATTTAGGTCTTTAATCCATTTTGAGTTTATTTTTCTGTATGGTGTTAGGGAGTGTTCTAATTTCATTCTTCTGCATGTAGCTGTCCAGTTTTGCCAGCATGACTTATTGAAGAGACTGTCTTTTCTCCATTGTATATCCTTGCTTCCTTTGTCATAGATTAGTTGACCATAGGTGTGTGAGTTTATCTCTGGGCTTTCTATCCTGTTCCATTGATCCATATTTCTGTTTTTGTGCCAGTACCATATTGTCTTGATTACTGTAGCTTTGTACTATAGTCTGAAGTCAGGGAGCCTGATTCCTCCAGCTCTGTTCTTTTCCCTCAAGATTGCTTTGGCTATTTGGGGTCTTTTGTGTCTCCACACAAATTTTAAGATTTTTTGTTCTAGTTCTGTAAAAAATGCCATTGGTAATTTGGTAGGGATTGCATTGAATCTGTAGATTGCTTTGGGTAGTATAGTCATTTTCACAATGTTGATTCTTCCTATCCAAGAACATGGTATATCTCCCCATCTGTCTGTGTCAGCTTTGATTTCTTTCATCAGTGTCTTATAGTTTTCTGAGTACAGGTCTTTTGTCTCCTTAGGTAGGTTTATTCCTAGGTATTTTATTCTTTTTGTTGCAGTGGTGAATGGGATTGTTTCCTTAATTTCTCTCTTTGATCTTTCATTGTTAGTGTGTAAGAATGCAAGAGATTTCTGTGCATTAATTTTGTATCCTGCAACTTTACCATATTCATTGATTAGCTCTAGTAGTGTTCTGGTGGCATCTCTAGGATTCCCTATGTATAGTATCATGTCATCTGCAAACAGTGACAGTTTTACTTCTTTTCCAATTTGTATTCTGTTTATTTCTTTTTCTTCTTTGATTGCCGTGGCTAGAACTTCCAAAACTATGTTGAATAATAGTGGCGAGAGTGGACATCCTTGTCTTGTTCCTGATCTTAGAGGAAATGCTTTCAGTTATTCACCATTGAGAATGATGTTTGCTGTGGGTTTGTCATTTATGACCTTTATTATGTTGAGGTAGGTTCCCTCTGTGCCCACTTTCTGGAGAGTTTTTATCATAAATGGGTGTTGAATTTTGTCAAAAGCTTTTTCTGCATCTATGGAGATGATTATGTGTTTTTTATTCTTCAGTTTGTTAATATGGTGTATCACATTGATTGATTGATTTGCGTTTACTGAGGAATCCTTGCATCCCTGGGATAAATCCCATTTTATCATGATGTATGATCCTTCTAATGTGTTGTTGGATTCTCTTTGCTAGTATTTTATTGAGGATTTTTGTGTCTATCTTCATCAGTGATATTGGTCTGTAATTTTCTTTTTTTGTAGTATCTTTGTCTGATTTTGGTATCAGAGTGATGGTGGCCTTGTAGAATGAGTTTGGGAGTGTTTCTTCCTCTGCAATTTTTTGGAAGAGTTTGAGAAGCTCTTCTCTAAATGTTTGATAGAATTTGCCTGTGAAGCCCTCTGGTCCTGGACTTTTGTTTGTTGGAAGATTTTTAATCACAGTTTCAGTATCATTACTTGTGATTGGTCTGTTCATATTTTCTATTTCTCCCTGGTTCAGTCTTGGAAGGTTATAGCTTTCTAAGAATTTGTCCATTTCTTCCAGGTTGTCCATTTTATTGGCATAGAGTTGCTTGTAGTAGTCTCTTAGGATGCTTTGTAGTTCTGCGGTGTCCATTGTCACTTCTCCTCTTTCATTTCTAATTTTATTGATTTGAGCCCTCTCCCTCTTTTTCTTGATGAGTCTGGCTAAAGTTTTATCAATTCTGTTTATCTTCTCAAAGAACCAGCTTTTAGTTTCATTGATCTTTTCTGTTGTTTTCTTTGTTTCTATTTCATTTTTTTCTGCTCTGATCGTCATGATTTCCTTCCTTCTACTAACTTTGGGTTTTGTTTGCTCTTCTTTCTCTAGTTCCTTTAGGTGTAAGGTTCAATTGTTTATTTGAGATTTTTCTTGTTTCTTGAGGTAGGATTGTATTGTTATAAACTTCCCTATTAGAACTGCTTTTGCTGTAACCCATAGGTTTTGGATCATCGTGTTTTTGTTGTCATTTGTCTCTAGGTAATTTTTGATTTCCTCTTTGATTTCTTCAGTGATCTCTTGGTTATTTAGTAATGTATTGTTTAGCCTCCACGTGTTTGTGTTTTTCACATTTTTTTTCCTGTAATTGATTTCTAATCTCATAGCATTGTGGTGGGAAAAGACGGTTGATACGATTTCAGTTTTCTTAAATTTACTGAGGCTTGTCTTGTGACCCAAAATGTGATCCATCCTGGAGAATGTCCTGTGTGCACTTGAGAAGAAAGTGTAATCTGCTGATTTTGGATCAAATGTCCTATAAATATCAATTAAATCTATCTGGTCTATTATGTCATTCAAAGCTTGTGTTTCCTTATTAAGTTTCTGTCTGGATGATCTGTCCATTGGTGTAAGTGAGGTGTTAAAGTCCCCCACTATTATTGTGTTACTGTCGATTTCCTCTTTTATAGCTGTTAGCAGTTGCCTTATGTATTGAGGTGCTCCTATGTTGGGTGCATATATATTTGTAATTGTTATATCTTCTTCTTGGATTGATCCCTTGATCTTTATGTAGTGTCCTTCCTTGTCTCTTGGAACATTCTTTATTTTAACGTCTGTTTTATCTGATATGAGTATTGCTACCCCAGCTTTCTTTTGATTTCCATTTGCATGGAATATATTTTTCCATCCCCTCACTTTCAGTCTGTATGTGTCCCTAGGTCTGAAGTGGGTCTCTTGTAGACAGCATATATGTGGGTCTTGTTTTTGTATCCATTCAGTGAGCCTGTGTCTTTTGGTTGAAGCATTTAATCCATTCACATTTAAGGTAATTATTGATACATATGTTCCTATTACCATTTTCTTAATTGTTTTGGGTTCGTTTTTGTAGGCCCTTTTCTCCTCTTGTGTTTCCTGCCTAGAGAAGTTCCTTTAGCATTTGTTGTAGAGCTGGTTTGGTGGTGCTGAATTCTCTTAGCTTTTACTTTTCTGTAAAGCTTTTGATTTCTCCATCAAATCTGAATGAGATCTTTGCCAGGTAGAGTAATGTTGGTTGTAAGTTCTTCCTTTTCATCACTTTAATTATATCATGCTACTCTCTTCTGTCTTGTAGAGTTTCTGCTGAGAAATCAGCTGTTTATCTTATGGGAGTTCCTTTGTATGTTATTTGTCATTTTTCCCTTGTTGCTTTTAATAATTTTTCTTTGTCTTTTGTCAACTTGATAACTATGTGTCTCGGTGTGTGCCTCCTTGGGTTTATCCTGCTTGGGACTCTCTGCGCTTCCTGGACTTGAGTGGCTTTTTCCTTTCCCATGTTAGGGAAGTTTTTGACTATAATCTCTTCAGATATTTTCTCGGGTCCTTTCTCTCTCTCTTCTCCTTCTGTGACCCCTATCATGTGAATGTTGGTGCATTTAATGTTGTCCCAGAGGTCTCTTAGGCTGTCTTCATGTCTTTTCATTCTTTTCTCTTTATTCTGTTCTGCAGCAGTGAATTCCACCATTCTGTGTTCCAGGTCACTTATCCTTACTCTGCCTCAGTTATTCTGCTGTTGATTCCTTCTGGTGTAGTTTTGAGTTCAGTTATTGCATTGTTCATCTCTTTTTGTTTGTTTTTAATTTTTCTAGCTGTTTGTTCTTTAATTCTTCTAGGTCTTCATTAATCATTTTCTTGCATCTTCTCGATCTTTGCCTCCATTCTTTTTCTGAGGTCCTGGATCATCTTCACTATCATTATTCTGAATTCTTTTTCTGGAAGGTTGCCTATCCCCACTTCATTTAGTTGTTTTTCTGGGGTTTTATCTTGTTCCTTCATCTGGTACATAGTCCTCTGCCTTTTCATTTTGTCTGTCTTTCTCTGAATGTGTTTTTCATTCCACAGGCTGAAGACTGTAGCTCTTCTTGCTTCTGCTGTCTGCCCTCAAATAATATCATATTATCTATAATATTCTCAGCAGCCCTGTACAGGAGGTGCTATTGTTATCTCCATTCTGCCTTCATGCTTTGGAAGTAAAGTTCCTTGGCCCAAGTCGCATAGCCAGTCAGTGGCAGTGAAGGGACTGACCACGGGTGTGCTAACCTCATTTCTTGCTCTCTGCCTGAACAACTCTTCTATGTTGCTCCTTGCTCTGGCCAGGTGAGTATGTAGAGGGTGTGGCAGGTATCACTCATCTAAGGAATTCAGTCTAGACAGGCCAACTCATCAGGAAGAAGACAACAAGGTGTTCTAGGTGTAGGTGTCAGGCAGGATCTAGTTTCAGTGTCAGGTCGGAAAAAGGCACTAGACAGAGGTGGATTGATAAACTGAGTCCATGAGAAAGGCAGGCGGCTTCCTGACTTCTTTTATGCTCTTTGCTTGTGAGGCAGGACACCAGAGTAGTTAAGAAGGGAGGACTCGAGCTGGGCTGCTCAGACTTGAGTCCTGGTTCTTCCCCTGGGGCTGCATAATCTTTGGCAAGTTGCTTAAGCTTCTTGTACCTTACTTTTCTATATAGAGTGAATATGATAGTAATATTCCCACCTACCTCATAGGATTGTTTGAAATTAAATGAGTTTATAAAATAAGCCCTTCAGACTGTCCCCAGCCCTTAGTACATTCTATATACATCTATGTAAGTGTGAGCAACGTTTTTATTTTTATTTGTGATTGTCTGGGACTCATAAATGTTGATTAAGAACAAAAGAGATGAATCCAGCTTCCAACAGAACGAGAGGCAGAGCAGTTGGGGCAATGGTGCTGAGTGGTTAGCACGCAAGCCCTGGAACCAAACTTTTGCTACTTATTGGCTGTCTAAGCCTGGATCATTAGCTAACCTTTTTGTGCTTTAGCTTCTTCCTCTGTAAAATGGAGAAGATAAGAATGCTCACCTAAATCAATTACGGATAATAGTGGGCTAATGAACATTAGCTGCTTTGAGGACTGGGACCATCATAAGTATTTGACTGAGGTCATACTGTAAAAGCAAACTGTGCCTTCAGCGACTGGAGAACAGAAATTCTGTCTAGTTTCAAAAACCATTCGAAGAAGTGGCGAAAAGCATAGCTCTTTGGCAATAGGATTTTGTCAAACAAAAGACAATAGGGTCTGTCAGCATAGTAAAAACAATGAGAAAGTAGGGCTCCCATAATTTGCACACCAATGGATAGAAAAGGTATACAGAAGGCAGAACTCTGTGTGCAGTTTCCTGAGTTAAAGGGCCAGTCTTCTCTGTCAGCTGATGGTCCCAGTGTGTCCCAGGAAGAGGACAGGGCTGGGCCCGAGTGTGGTGAGGAGGTCAGGCCTTCAGTAGGTAGGAAGGTCCCATGGTGTCTCTTTTCCTTTCTTCGTTGCTTTTTTTCTTCCTCCATCCCCCACCCTATTGAAAAGCATAAAACATAACATCCACAGGCCTGGTAGTCTGAAGACCTGGGTTTTGCGTCTTGATCTCCCATCATCCAACAGTGGGACCCCAGAGAAGACACTCGATCTCTTGGACCTCAGTACCCTCGTGTGGAAACAAGAGGCCAAATTAAATTATTTTAAAAGACCTTTCCTAGGCTGATCCTTGGAATTCAGTTAAGCTACCCAGAAATCTAGGGACGTTTGGGAATGAAATTAGGAATCCAGATGGTCTAGCACAAATGTTAAGGCCCACCGCTTCAGCCAGGCACTAGATATCCCAAATGAAACATCTGGAGCGCCCCAGGAGCAAAGGTCCCCCTGACCCTCTGTCTTGGCAGCCATGGGAGGACAGCCTGAGGTGAGTCTGCGTAAGCAACGCGTGCTTAACCAGAAGTTGTTTATCTGGACACCGTCATCATTCGCTGTGAAAAATGCCCTGGAGAGCTTCGTGCATCCTCTTCACCTCCTCGTCAGGACCACTCCAGTCGTACTGTGCTAGTGTTCCTGTTGTTTGTCATGTTTTAAAATTAGCTTCTTAATCCCTTTAATGTTTTCAGCGTCTCTGTCTTGAGGTATGCACCCAGCCGGCACTTAGCGTCAAGCAACCTTTTTACAGCATATAAATAACAAAAGTAGATTACTCCCATATCCCTGGCTTCTTCACTAAATTAAGTGCATTTACTCATTGCTCTTATTTTTGTACTTGGTGAAATAAACCTGAATTTTTGGCAATAAGTTTGGCTTTGAAATTCCATGGTTCATCCTTTAGCTTCATCGACTGAGAAGGCAATAGCATTTTACGCCTTTGCCTGGAATATGTCCTCTTTTGTTAGTGACGGCATCCTTTTACCAGGAGGCTTTGACTCATTTTCTTTTCCTTTCATTTACTTTTCTTTCTTCTTGACTCCCTATACATGTCCTATCCTGAGCGCTCACCTCTTCTTTCTAAATAGTCTTCCTTGGAAATTGTATCCACTAACAACTTCATATCCCCTTTAAGCGAATGACTTTCAAATCTTATGTTTTGATATTTAGACAGCTTTTTCATCAGATACTTACTTCTATCATTCACTAGACATTTACTGAACACCTTGAATGGTATCCTGTGCTGGTGCTACGGGTGTAAAGATGGGTGACTTTCTCTACTTCCAGCATTCTCATGGAGTCTACCTGAAGTGACAGACACACAGTCTGACAAAACCGACCCAATATGACAAGTGCCAAGATAGAATATTTAAAAAAATGCTTTTAGAACATAGAGAAGTGAGTTAACTAAACCTCTTAGGGCTATCAAAGAAAGGCTTCACAGACAGGAGGACATGGGAGGTGGGTCTTGAAGTTTGAGTAGGAGTTTGTGAGCGGCGACCTCTCTAGACTTCCCTCTGTTGGTTTGCTCTGATGTTCTGCTGTCACCTCAAACTTCACATGTCAAAAGTCAAATTCTCTGCCTTACTCCCTAAATTATGTCACACACTTGACTTTCCTATTTCATTATTCCCACAATCATCCAGGGAATATATTTTAGGGATTTTTGTCTCTTTTCTCTCTATTACTCTACTGTGAGGTCAATCTGCCTGAGGTTATTTTCCCCATTTCATCTGTCTTTTGAATCATTGCCATATCAATTTTTTATGACCATCATTTTGATTTTGGTCACTCACCTATTCAAAAATAATGGCAAACTGACATTTGTTCAGGGCTTACTTTGTGAAGTGTTTTCTTTAAGTTATCTTATTCTCAAAACAATCTGGTGAAATAAATGCTATACTTTTCTGAATCTCTCTGAAATGTATAATCCAGTACTCAGTGAGCTCCTGGAAAGCAGAGATGACATTCTGTTCATCTCAGCACCCTCAGTACCTCTTACACTGCTGGTTCATAAATGAGGTCCAATAAATACTGTATTATGTATCTGTTCCTCCCTTGTGTCTGCACATCTTTATGTGACCAGTAAATATTATTCGATCAAAAAAAAATTCGATCAGAAGACATTGAAATTGGGTCATAAAAAAGACAGTTTGCCCCTTACTGTAGGGCTGGTGCTGTATCTCCGTACACTGCTCAGCAATCAGAGAACCACCTCCCGATGCCGTGATGGCCACTGTTGCAGAATTCTTGAACTTCAAGCTCCCTAATGGATTTGTAACATTCAGTGCTATGTAGATGCAGAACCACTCCCTGTAAACCGCTTTCCTTAATTATGCCACCAAAGACACCATGTACACAATAGTTTGTTTAAATCATTGTTAATACCAGGCTCAGTTTAATTGCGCATGGCTTTCAGTGATGCTCTATGATATTACAGACCTAGAGAGTCTATTTAAGCACTCTGGTCTTTCATGTTTCTTTAACAATGGGGGGCAGGTGTCTGTGGCTTATAATCTGTACTCTTTATTTGCATATCTTGTCTCCTGAATTTACAAGAAAACTGGTTGTAGAAGCCATAATATAAAAAACATTTAAAAATATTAATGAAGTAAAATAATTCAGATCTGAATCTGTAAGAATTTGAAATGTTTCAACCTGGCGACATAGAGTAGCCAAATACTCTCCCTCTGGTCTGACATGGACTAATGAGCGTAAAAAGAGTCAATGACTTTTTGGGGGTTGTTAATGTTCTCATGAAACCATAGAACATAGTCGATCTTGCCTTTTAAAAGGCAGTTTGCTGACATGAAGAATATGATGAATCAAAAAACTGTTTAGAAATGTGCTTGACTTTGCAATAACATTTGTTCTTTCTCAGCCAAAATGCTTTGAACACATTAGGCGCTCTTTCCAAGAGCCCCTGCTGCCATCTGCTGGTGTTTATGATTCAGCAGCAAACTGCTAAATGGAGAATGGATGACGGGGTTCAGTTATAACCTATAAGGGAAGAGAATCTGAAGAATATATATATTTTTATTCAATATATATGTATATTCATGTATATATGTATATTCATATTCAATATATATGTATAGGTATAACTGAATGCTATGGTGTGCACCTGAAACTAACATGATATTGTAAATCAACTATACTTCAATAAAAAAGAAGCTATGTACAAAAAAAGGAAAGAAAGAAAAGAAAAAAAAACAGCAAAAAAAAGATGTTATTTTCAGGAAAAAAGATCATTTTGTGATTTCATCATGTTTTAAAGAATAGAAGTGAATACTAAAATGAGATTAGGTTACAACTACTTAGAAAAAAATGCCTTTTTATAGAATCTGGGACATAAATATAAAATAAAATGGGGATTTACCCTGGGTCCCAGGAAAAGCCCTTATCTTCCCTGTAAAAAACAGACTTCCGTCAGTGAAATCAGGTTGTATGAAGCTGGGATAGATGTGAAGTGAAGCAGACTCCAAAATCAGGCACTCTGTGTGGGTGAGGGGGAAGTTAGACTGGTTACTGGTGGGGGAGGGAAGCAGGTGTTGGGAGATGGGCTGGAAAGGCCTTCTAACAGTGGTTCTCAAACTCCAGGGGATCAGAATCCCCTGGAAGCCTTGTTCAAATGAAGATTACTGGGGCTTCCTCCAGAGATGTACTGGGAAATGCTTAAGAACTGGTTCATGAGAAAAAAGGCCCTGCTTTGTAGCAGTTGCTGATTTCCACGGTGAATGCTCCCACCGTGGCTGATTTCAAGCCACCAACATGGTATCACTAAATGCGGGGTCAGGAAGGATGCCCTGTAGCATCTCTTATGTAGCATTTCCACCACACACCTATACTCGTTCACCTGCACCTACAAATAACATCAAGAGCATGGATGACAGTAAAATGTAGTTATTTTATTAAGAAGCATTGAATTTCAAACGTATTATTTCCATTTTAAATATAATTTATTTACTTGAAAGTTTATGTAATTTAAGGTTTAGTCATGGATGTGTTTAACAATCAGCTTATGAAATTCTGGGAAATTTAACAATCTGTTCTCCAGTGTGGGTAGGAACTGGCTCCAGCACACAGCTGACCCCACCCCCAGAGTGGCTGCGAGGATTTCATTGGTATGGAGTGGGGTCCGAGAATTTGCATCTCTGACATCCCCAGGTGATGCTGATACAGCTGTTCCATGGCCCACACTGAGAACTGCTGGGTAAGAATACGGCACTGGAAAGTGACTGGGTGCTTCCTTTAATTCAGATGAGTGAGGGAGGTTCTGTGAAAGGCTAAAATTGGAGCTGAGCCCTGAACCATTAGAAAACTCCAGACTTGGAAAAACTGAGACCAAGAGCACCAGGTAGGACTTGCCTTGGCAGGAGCAGGGTTACCTCCTCCAGTGTGGCAGCTGGAAAGGTCACGGTGGGATCCCGATGCAGGCAGTTACTACGGGAGTGTGAAGGTGAGGCCGTCCCCGCATGACTGAAGCTAGATTCTCCATGTGCAATGAGCCTATGAGATGGGGAAGGGCGTTGTGTATTTGAGACACCTATTTGTGAAATAGTCATCTTGCAGTGGGAGAAAAATAAATATTCTAAGGAAACATATTTCGAATTGCTGGCGATGTTAGCTGGCTGTTTGAGATTCTTTTGGTTATGAATGCAAAGTGAGAGCAGTTGGCATGGTTATGTCATTTTCTCTAGTAACACTGAGTTGCCAGGGTGCTGGTGCAGAGGAGTGGGTGACTGGGAAGCCTAAGGCTGGTCCGATTACAATGATGGAGAAAGATCTCTGCAGTTCTTGTGGGTATTGGAAAGGCACCGATGACAGGCGTGAGATATAGAATCCAAGGTTTGCAAGGAATTGAGGACGTGAGGTTGCTTTGATTCTGGATAGTGGAAAAGTCAGAGCCTTAATGACTGGAGGGTTGAATGAAATGGAAGAATTGTTGGAAAGGCCAGAGAGAGGGATGCTTGAAGTGTTTGCTTTAAAAACTCAGGCAATTTTTTTTCTGATCTAGCCATAATAATAGACTTTTGTCAGCTACAGTATTTAAGATATTTTGTCGATATTGTTAAATTGCAAATTATCATAACTTTCTTGAAGTCGAAACAAGGATAATAAAGATAATGATAATAAATTGTCTCACAGATTATTAATGTCAAGTGACATCCAAAAGAATGGGGTTTGGGGAGAGATCACTGGCCTTAGCCCCAGACTAAGCTTCGCATCCGGGCAGCTGGATGTGAGTTTCAGATCATTCACTTAACAGCTGCATGACTTGGGGTATAGTAAAACCACTCTGAACCTTAGTTTTCTCATCAATGAAAAGGGCCTGATAGTTTCTTCCATGTAGTGTTGTAAGGGTTAATCATGTATGTAAATCACCTGGCCTGGTGCCTGGTTCTTAGGACATGACAGCTTTATTTTTATTCCTTCAATACAAATAGGAAAGTGTTATAGCTTGTTTCTCTGAAATACGCCACCCCAAGTAACATAGAATATGTTGGATTATGACGATGAGTTATACATAAGGAATCAGAGAAATGGTTGCACCCGCATTTTCCATCAGCTCCCATGGTTGTCTGGGGAACAAATGAGACTCCAGAAAAATGGCCAGAAGGATTAATGGCCACTGGATGGGAGTACTTCCCTGCAGTACTTGTAAATGAACAGCTTCTTTCTCTCCGTCCAAATTGATATGTCCCTTCGATGGTTTTATAGAACTAAATTGTAATCTGAGTTCATTTTCATAATCTTTCTTCCTCAATTTGTTTCTCTCTATTGCCTTTTTAATCAGGAGGCTTCCAAACAAATCACAGATCTTAAAGGAGAAATCTCATTTGCGGGCTCCTTGAGCGAAGATATGCAAATGAAACCAAAAGCACGATATGGCTTTTATCGCTCAAATGGGTCAAGTGAGTGAAAAGAAAATGATGATACTCAATAGGGGGGAATGTACAGTGAATCCTTGCTTGAAGACCGTAAATTGGTACAATCTTTCTGAAAAAAACATTTGATAATACATCAGGAGTCATAAAAAAAGCCCATGTTTTTTGACATAGCCATTCCCCCAGGCATGTATTCTAAAGAAATAGTAAAACAGTGTTGTGCAAAGATTTAGGAATAAATATATTCATTATGGTGAAAATAAAAATAAATAAAGGTGAGATAAACTAAATTTCAGCAGTAGGAGAATGGTTTTAAAATGATGGCATGTCCATACAATGGTAAACGCTATAAGATTGAATTTTAAAAATGACAAGGTATAAAACTGAAGGTTTTGCCTGATGCCAGTTCTATAAATAGTAAGCACAGAAAATTTTATGGAAATAAATCTATCACAACATTACCATTGTTATTTCAGTACAGTAGAAAGTCAGTTGATTTTCATTTTGTCCTTTTTTTTAAAGCCTCTCTACATTTTCCAGGTACTTTACAATAACAATATATTATTTTATATGAAAAACAAAACATTAAAAGGTGTTGAACTTATTGAGAAAAGGGTACAATGCTAGATCCTTCCACTTTTCCACACTTTCTGTGCTTTCAGCAGTCAGATTTCTGCCATCCCTTCTCTACTGGAATTGTTCATTTAGAGGTTTTGGTGCCTGAAATTGTCAACTCCACAGGCATCTTCTCAGCCCTGAGTTTACTTAATTTCTCAGCATAGCTTACACAATTGATTTATCCTTTATTCATTTTTTAATACTAGCTTTATTTAGATGTAATCTACACATAGTAAAATTCACCATTTTAAAATGCACAATCACTTCTTTGTTCTTGAAACACCCTTCTTAAACTGCTGTGTCTGGACACTACCCTGATTTATTCATTCATATTGGGGGTCATTGGGCGCCATCTCTGTGCCAGGCGCTAGTTCCCCTAACTTTACTCTGCCATTCCTTTTTGGTCCCCTTTGCTAGGTCCTCTTCCTCTGCCCAGCTCTCAAAAATCAACATCCGTAAAGCTCTGTTCTCTCTCTCAGCACTGTCCCTACTAGCCGGTGTATCTCCTGAATCTCTCCACCCACGTGTACCATTAATGCCCGAAAGCTCACGGGTCCACAGCTGAATTCATCTCTCCGTGTCCCTTGCCACACAGCTCCATTCCTGCACCCGCTTCTGTATTTCTATCCTGATTAATGGTGTCCCGGTCCTGCAAGTCAATCACGATAGAAGACCTAGAGACACATTTGATTCCGACTATTTTCTTTTATGACCGCCTTGTCTATTTTAAGGATCTTGATTCTGTACCATTCAAGCCATTTCTGTAACCAGTGCCCTGGTTTCACCCTCGTTGGCTTGGCACCTCTCAAGTGGACAGTGCAGTCGCCTTTGGGGATCCCGTGTCTATCTTCCACGCTGTCGCCAGGGTCATCTTCCTAATGATAGCCCTGGTTAAGTCCCTCTTCTGTTCCAAAACCTTTCTACAGTATAAAGGTCAAGCTGCTTGGCTCAGTAATCAAAGACATACGTGACCTGGCCCCGAACTACTCTTCCAGGCCTACATACCACTGTTGCGCCCTGTGACTCTCCTACAATCCAGCCAGATTTGAGAATTCATGACCCCTGGACACACCCCCTTCACTTAACCCATTATGGTGCACTTACATCCATCATTCCCTTTTTCCTCCATTTCTGCTAATTAATACATGGGCCGCTTCCCAAGACCAGTTCAAATGATCCAGCTTCTAGGAAGTCCTCTGTCATTTCTTTAACCTTTCCCACCTTTCCACTCCCATCGCCATTTGTCTGGAAACTTCGAGCACTTACCACGCTCTACAAGGCTGTTGCAATTTGCCCATTTGTATTTATTTCCCATTTATACTAATAGCAGCCACTGGACCTCCTTTATCTTTGTGTAATTCATGATTCTAGCATAGGACTCTATGCAAAATGGGCACTTAATAAATATATTTAGATGGAAAAGGAATTCAACATCCTGGTATTTTAATCTCTAATTTTGTTTCTAATACACAATGTTCAAGGCCTCCACCAATAGGCAGATTACCCCCACCTCCCTGCCAGCCTTTAATATCTCTGGATGTTTTTAAATCTAAGCAAGTACATCATTACTTAATTACTGAGGGCTGAGTGGCCGGCCTCATGGTCTTATGATCAGAATCAAACTGATGCAGAAGAAAAACTCTAGGACTTATCACCATGCTTTGTCTCAGTCCCTTCCTGATTCCAATCTACCAGTGAATCTGGTAGCGCTTCTGTCATTAAACAGAGCATCACTTTCACTCTGCCAGGGGTTGATCCGCCCAGTTTGGTGAGCAGACGTAGTTCAGAGTTGTGGGCTTTGCTCTGTAACCATAAAGAGACTTCATCTCCCAGGATCTTCATGTGGTAACATCCTCAGCAGGTGGCAAAGAAAAAGAGAGGGGGCATTGGGTGCTCACCACTGGAGTCAACTCTGACCCAAAAGACCCATCAACCCATAGTAAATCTTATATTTTTAAGATCATATGCTTTAAAAAAATTTTTATAACCCCCAAGTTAAAAAAAAAAAACCCTCATGTATTTGAAATTGCACTCATACTGTTGATGCATTCCAACAATTTCCTTCAATGATATCTTCCAATTTAGCTCATCCGCCAGTCGCAAGAGGACTTTTAACTGCCCTACAAACCTGGAGGGAATTTCCCATGTAAAAGTCTTAGCAGGAAATCTATCTTTCTAGAGAACTGCTCACATTTCCTAGTTTAATTAGCCTAATTAATATATTTAAGTACTGACTAATTATTACCATGTTTTCAGGATGTAATCTGTTCTTAAAAAGACACACACACTTCTGCTCTTCTTTTCATTCAGTTTGTCACTGAGAATCTTCGATTCAATGCTGCCTCTCTCCTCTTGGGGAGAATTTTTTTTTAATATAATGAAGTTTTTGTTTCTCTTTTTTATACTTCTCTATTCTGCCAGTGTCAGTGCTTTTCTTCAGTAGAAGTTAAATCTTTAATGCCGCTCAGTTTATTCATTGCATCTCAGTAGAGCCACCATTTTGGTTAAAGAGAAAGAATCATTTCTCTTATGAAAAAAAAGGATTAAGAGTAAGCATAAGAACATAAAATTAAGAGAGAGCTTAATAACTTATCCTTGGCTTAGTTGGCTAAGTTAATTCTAAATTTGAAAAGAAATGTGCAGAATTAAGATTGTATAACTTTATCGATCCTTTTGATAACTGTGTAGGCTAAATTTAAATCAAGGGGATGAATTATATTATCAGCTAGGAATGGAGAAGGGTCGATAGTGGACTGGAAGAAGATTAGTTTCTTTCCCATTCTATGAGCTCTTAAAATGTCATTGATAATATAAGAATAACCATGGGGACACTCAACAGAGAGCCTAAATGGGAGGCTTTCTTGGCCAGCATGGAATACCTCCGTTTCATTCATCCTTGCATTTCAGTGTTCCTTTTTGTTTACTTTAATATTACATGAAATCAAATATACTCAACAAGGTATAAGCACTTGCTTTCTTTTGCCACAAAGCTGTATAAGATCCTGCTTCAGGTGGCAGGATAGTGAGAAACAAAAGTAACTCTTCCCAAGTCCCAAACTCAAGTATCTGATGCAACACAGGAGGACCAGGAAGTCATTAAAATGGACTTCTGAAGAGGGGAAGAAGCATCCCAAAGTCAGTGTGGAAAAAGCATGGCTCCCCTAAGGGTCCCATCTCCTACTGCTTGCGCTTGTGGGTGCTGGAGGTCTGGTTTCCAGGTCCTCGGTGTTATTCTATATGCAGTAACCGTAGAAGCGGCAGCTACGAGTCTGACAAGAAAAGATGAAAAGGCGGAAAATAATCAGGAACATGAATTACGGGAGAATGGTAATCTGTGGTCCCATAATGTAAGGACAGCCACCAGTCTGTGTATTACCGTGGACATGATTATAAGTAGCAACCACGGGCTTCCCTGGTGGCGCAGTGGTTGAGAGTCCGCCTGCCGATGCAGGGGACCCGGGTTCACGCCCCGGTCCGGGAAGATCCCGCATGCCGCGGAGCGGCTGGGCCCGTGAGCCATGGCCGCTGAGCCTGCGCATCCGGAGCCTGTGCTCCGCAACGGGAGAGGCCACAACAGTGAGAGGCCCGCGTAACCGCAAAAAAAAAAAAAAAAAAAAAATAAGTAGCAACCACGAATGAGCACCCGCCGTGTATGAAAGTGATTTCCCTATGGTATCCCTGACCTTCAAAAGAATAGGGAATGATGACTATTTTATAGATAAGAACTCAGAGATGTCATATGACTGGCTCAAAGGCATATAGAAAATAAGCAGAGAAGCCAAGTTCAATCTCATAGGGTTTAGAACTGGGGCTACATTAGGAAGTGGTGATAAACAAGTCATTCCTTGAGAGCATGTCCTGAGTTTAAAAGTTTGATTCCAAGCATCCTGCTTTTTATTATCCTTTATGTACTCCCATAGTTCCACTCTAGCAACTTTTGAGTGACTCCATTAAACCCTTTAGGATAGACCTCCAATCCATCCCTTTCACGACCTTACTACCCTCCTTACCAGCTTAAGTGTTATGGCCCACCATTATAACAGCCTCCTTCAGAATGCCCTTAGTAGTCTTGCTGTCTTTATTATATCCCCTTGCAAGAGGCTTCACCCTAGCTTAACACAATTCATGAGTCCGCCCCTGAGCAGTTGCTGGAGAAAAGTACACAACTGGCTGACTGTTCTCACTTTACGACTGGCATTTCTCCTGTAGGTGTTCCCTTTTCCACTCTCTGAAAGCGTTGTTTCACACTTTTTCATCTTTTTTCCAGTTCCCATCTCAAATGATAATATTGCCTCACACGTCATTGAGATTCCAGAAACAAGCAGAGATTCCCCACCTCATCTTACCACGGCCAAGTCTACCCACCTGATTTCCTGTTAGCCTGTGCTCTCTGCCTTCCCTCCTTTTTCCAAAGGCTGAAGCATCTCTGATCCTAGCAATGACCCAACCCTCCACTGTGCCCAGGGTCCCAACCCTTCTTGCCTCCAAAACCTTTGGTACCTACCTTCTTTCCTAAATGATGAATTTCTTTCTCTCTACTAGGTTATCCTTATCTGCATGTGAAGATATCTCCTGTCCTTAAAACAGAAAAGTCCCATCTCTGCCCTACGTCTTCTTCCAACTATTTCTCTTACCCACGTCACAGAAAAACTTTTTGGAATAGTTTTCTATAATCATTTTCTCCCCACCTCAGATTGATTCCTCAGACCTTCTCCCAGTTAGGCTTCTTTCCCTGTAACTCCACTAAATGAGACAGCTCTCATTAAAGTGATAGTGACCTTCATGTTGCCAAACCCAATAGTCATCTTTTTCCATAGTGTTCTTGACCTCTCAAGGGCATATGTCAAAGTTGACCATTCCTTCCTTCTTGAAACTCTTTTGGCGCTCATGACACGGTAACCTCTATTTCTCTTTCCTCGTTGCCTACTTCTTTTCCAAGTCCTGTTCTCCTCTTTTTCCTCTGCTAAACTTGATGAACCCCATAGGTACGTTATTGGCCACTTTCTATTTTCTGTTTATACATTCTCCATAGGTGATCTCATCCAGCCCCATAGCTTTTAATGCCATCTCAATGCCAACAACTCCTTCAGACTCTACTTCTAGCCTTGACCATACCCCAGAACTCCAGACTCAAAGATTTAATTGTCTACTGGACATTCCCACGGAAGTTGGAACTTCTCCTTTTCAGACTTAACATTGGCAAAGCAGAGCTTTTGGTCCCCCCACCAGAAGGCTTTGGGCTACCCCACCACATCTCAGTAAACACCACTCACTCAGTTACTCAAGTCAAACATCTAGGAGGCATCCTTCTTCCTAGCACTCTCCTTAACATATAATCCATATCAAGTCCTATAAGATCTACATCTGAAAAACACTAGGACTTCCCTGGTGGCGCAGTGGTTGAGAGTCCGCCTGCCAATGCAGGGGACACGGGTTCGTGCCCCGGTCCAGGAAGATCCCACATGCCGCGGAGCGGCTGGGCCCGTGAGCCATGGCCGCTGAGCCTGCGCGTCCGGAGCCTGTGCTCCGCAGCGGGAGAGGCCACAACAGTGAGAGGCCCGCATACCGCAAAAAAAAAGAAAAATACTAGATCAGACTTCTTCACTCTGTCTCTGCAACTATCATTTTAGATCAAGAGCCGCCATTTTCCTTTGCCTGCGGTGATCTCCCAGTGGATATTCCTGCTTCTACTATCGGGCTGTCTACAACCCACGCTCTTCACAGCAGCCAGAGAGATTGTTACAAAGCACTAATATGATGATCATGTCAATTCTTTATTTAAAGCCCTCCAATCACTTCCCATCATACTTAGAATACAATTCAAACTCCTGACTCTGATTATGCCCTGCCAACATTTCAAATCTTACCTTATAACCATTCACCTTTTCACCCATCATGTTTCTGCCAAACTCTCTCTCTCTTGTTTTGTTTTGATCCTGAACCAGCTGTTCTTTCTTCCTGGGATGCTCTTCTTTTAAATTATTATAGGATTGGGTACAACTTTTCATTCAGATCTCAACTTCAATGTCTTATCCTTAGAGGTAGGACTTACTCTCACATCCCTCTTTTTTTCATTCTCTACTTGAAAATAATCTGACTTTAAAAATGGCTTATTTTGTTGATTTGCTAGTTGATTTGCTAGTTGATTGGTTAGTTCATTTCTATCTCTCCCAACAAGCTCCATGAGAGAAGAGCCTTGTCTGAGCTGTTTCCCGGCTCTATTCCCAATCCCTGTATCCCTTTTGTGGATGAATGAATGAATAGGCTAGTGAATCAGATGAGATTGTGCTCACAAGTCTTGTTTCAGGGATAGCAAAGCACAGCAAAAAGAATGGTTTGGTACCAGAAACAATGAAACTAAGCCAGTGCGTTACATGTTAGTTTGAAGAGCTTGAAATGCATAAAATAACAAAAACAATCAGGCATTCTGAATTGCTGAGTAAGGTTGGGGAGGGGCTTGATATGATGAGAACCACCTTGAAATAGCTGCTGTATTCTGGCAATTCAGATGTAATTTAAGTGGGTTTCCCTATCGTGGTGGGAGGGTGAAAGAGAAAAATGAAATGGCCCAAAGCAGAAGAAAGCAACCCTGACTCGAGTAGACCGCAAATGAGATGATCAGTCCTTACGTAATTGAGGATTTATGATAATTTCTAAAATCTTCACCTCTAACTTTGCTGTCTGTGGCACCTGGAGCATCAGCTGAGTGGATTGGGCAGATGCAGGTACCTGTGCCATTTCCCAGTATGTCAAGGGGGATGCTCCTGTCCTATAGGAGGAATGGGGGCCCTTATGATGCTCTTCTGCCCCCTGTGCCCTTATTATCTCTCTAAGGGCAGACCTGCCATTGTTCCCAGGTTGATCGACTCATTGACATGTTCATTGAACACTCAGCATGTGCCAGGCAGTGTACCAGGCCTGGGGCTACTGTGCTGCCTCCCTTCCTACCCGGTTGCTTCATCTCCTTCGGGTCCCCCAAACAGTGCCGCTTTTCAGACCACTTTGTCCCTGAGCAAGGGCTTCAGTGCATAACAGCTTTCCAACATAACAATACGTCCAAGCGGAGACCGTAACTCTAGCCATTGACTGGTTTATGGAGGTGGCAGCTCATGGCCCATATTGATCAGTATTTTCTTGCAGCAACCTTTTCATTTAGCTGTGTGGAGCCCATTGACAGATCGATTGATGCCAACATTTCCTTCGCGGCAGGCACTGAGCTGGATGCACCCTTGCAGAGGGGAAAGGACTCTGCCTTTGCTTTCTGAAATTAACTCCAGTGAGGACCGCCATGATTCCTCATGGCTCCGAACTGCAGATCTTTTGAACACCTAAGGATGCTTTGACTCTTACAGTAAAAAACAAGGGCAGACCCAGTAGATAATAGTAGATAAGCACAGGCTTTGGGGGCAGACCTGGCTTGAAAACCCAGCTCTGCCACTTCGTGACTGTCTAGCCTTACAAAATTCCTTAATACCTCTGACCCTGGGTCCTTTGCGTGTCAAATGTCAAGAGCGTTAGAATGTAGGAAGAGTACACAGGATAAGTGTTCAGTAAATAGTAGCTAAAATTAAAAGAAGAAATAACTGTTCTTTGATACTCTTATTTAAATATTGAAAGGTCACGAAGAATTCTTTAATACATGGATGAACAGAATTATAGCAAACTCTACTCTGTGTTTCTTGTTGTTCGTTGGGTTGGTTTGGGAGAGGGGGGCAGCAATGATGCCTCTAGTTGAGGCCTTCTGAGGTTTTCACTTATTCTATATAGAATCTTAGAATCCTACGGTGAAATTTTGGGGCATCTTCCTGTGAGTGAGGACTTTACTGAATATCCTATTCAACCCCTATTGATGCTTTACTGAAAGGATATTTGGGCCACCTTGAGTAAATGCTGCAGATACACTCCACCCTGTTTTCTACCACCTTCCAGCCCCTCCATCCCCAGCCTTTGCAGAGAGCAACGCGCAGATCCGTGACTTTCCTGACAACCCACCAGGCTACTCAAGATTTACTCAGGGACTTGGGCTCTTCCTAAAACCTAGTCCAGTTTATTACTATTTTGAAATCTTTTAATCCTAATTCTATGATTAAGTGAAAATTGTAGGACTCTAGTATAATATGGGGTGAGCCACGTCTTACACTAAACCGATGACTTTGCCGGAAAACGTGAGTTTACACATGGCGGAGAGAGATGTCGGCCAGTAGATAATAGAACTATATCGTGTTTCATTATATGGGTCAGGGCCTTGGTCCTGGAGATGGTCTATTACATTAAAGTCTATCTTACCTAAAGCAAAGCTATAACAAGCAATGGAAGCCATATTCTTTTCAAATTGACTGGAAAGTTTAAAACTTGCCTTTAGTTGGCATGACCTGTGTTTCCTTGGACATCCCATCTGATATCAGGGTGCAAGCTGTTAGATTGTTACTAAATGTTAAAATCTCTCGTAGAAATACACACCTCAGTTAGCCCAGTGGAAAGGTCCTGGAGGCAGCTTTGCCCTAGCGGGTAGCCTTAGGCTCATCATTTGAAATCCCACGCTTAGTCTCATCATTTGTTGAATGATCAATGGCGGGGACATAGCAGAGAATGAGAGCTGTGACAGCTTCTAGGAGCTCCCGATCACCTGACACTTACCATGGACGAGGTGTCTATGAACTTTCTGTTATTGTGGTAAAATACGCATAACATAAAATTTACCATTTCCACCAGTTTAAAATGTACTAAGTGCCTTCATATTGTTCAACCATCATCACTGTCTATCTCCAGAAATTTTTCATCTTCCAAACTGAAACTTCATATACCCAATGAAAGAACTCCCCATTCCCCCTTCCCCCCACCCCCCAGCCTCTAGCAATCTCTATTGTACTTTCGGTCTCTATGAGTTTGACTCCTCTAGATACCTCATATATATATGGAATCCTACAGTATTTGTCCCTTTCTGTCTGGCTTATTTCACTTTGCATAACATTCTCAAGGTCCATCCATGTTGTAGTGTATGTCACAATTTCCTTCTTTTTAAGGCTGAATAACATTCCACTGTATGTATGTACAACATTTTGTGTATCCCTTCATCCATCCTTGATGGAAAATATTCTGTGTGTTCTTCCGAAGAACCATAGACTGTTCTCACTGCTTGATACTTGAAGTCTGTGTCTTCAGAAGGTTGGGGTATTTTTTCAAGGTTACACGCTAAGAAATGGAGTTGCTGATGAGCAAACTTAGCCCTGTGAGTTCCCTCCTGCTGTCGGCCTCCTGCATGCACCAGCCACCTTTCAGTTATTGTAAGGATGCCCAACATCCTGGTTATAAGAGAACTTTGAAACCCCAAATTGACAAATATCTTAAGATCATATCACCCTTGTTAACATTTCGTATTTTCCAAATATTAATTACTGTGCTTTTGAATTGTTCAAAGATTTGCTCTATAAGTAGGATTTTTCACAAAACAAGAATAATCATAATTCCTACACGCTACTCTTATGAATCTGCTTCTTATCTGGAACCTCACCTCTGCTGGGCATTCAGGAAATATTTGCATGCTGTAGTGACAGGCAAGAGATGCCCATTGTAAGAGCTGGTCTGTTCTATTGATATTTCTTGGGCATGCCTTTTTGCCTGGTGGCCAGCAGGTGGCGACATACCATGCGCTGTTTCCTACTCTGGAAAAATCTCACCAAATCCTCTTCAGCTTTTTCAGCGTGTCCTCATCCACTTCAAATATGCCTTTGAGAATGGGGTCTAGTATTGATATATTTCACATCAACTGGTAGCTCTAAACTTTGGTCAAAAAATATGAACTTGTACATGGAGAAAAAATTTTTAAAGGTACGAGAGAGTAAAATGTTGGCATGGTTAATTAATAAACCTTTGAAAGGTGTAAGAACAGGGCTTCCCTGGTGGCGCAGTGGTTGAGAGTGCGCTTGCTGATGTAGGGGACACGGGTTCGTGCCCCGGTCCAGGAAGATTCCCCCATGCCGCGGAGCGGCTGGGCCCGTGAGCCATGGACGCTGAGCCTGTGAGTCTGGAGCCTGTGCTCCTCAACAGGAGAGGCCACAACTGTGAGAGGCCCGCATACTGCAAGGTGTAAGAACAAACTCAGTTTAAATTTCTTATTTCCTCCTATAACCCTTCTGTACCTACAAAATGTGATTTTTTTAAGTTATTGCATTCATATTTGCTTGTAGAATTGTATACAAAGGAGAGTTAATCTGTAGGACTCTGGGGTTGATGAGAACCTTGAGAAATCATTTTAGACTATTCCTTTTCTTTACACAGAATTCCTAATATTTATGCCCAATGCTCCTAAAAACTCCAAGACAATTTTTTCATTCACATAAATTGGCATATAAGAAATCTATTTGGTAGCATAATTAAAAAGACATCTGAGCGGCAAATGATTTTTGTTTGGATTTCACGGTTTGGTATATCCCGATGAAATTCATGGAACCTGGAATGTCTCCCAGAACCCAGGATTTTATGTGATGGTTGGCCCTTTCTCGTCCTCTTGACTTCCTGCATGTAAGTAGGAGCAAACATGATACAGGCATTCTTAAGAGGATGGCATTTCTCTTGGTCACACTATCTCCAGTTGGAAAAAAAAAACACTAAGGCAAGTTAGAAATGTCATTTCCTTGCCCAGCCCCTAACCAATCTTTTTCATATTCCTTATTATCTGGTTATTCAAAGTAGCTGAATCACTCAGTCGGGTAGAGCACCAAGACAGAGGAACCAAGGAGCCGAGTTCCTTCTCTGCATGGGCTGGCAGCTCTGCTCTGTTCGCCTGGCAGGACCTGTATCCTAATCTTGGTCGCTGCCCTAGGAGACCTAGTAGTAGCATTCAGCATCAATCTGTCACCATTACTGGAAATAGGAAATCTTCAGATTATACCCGCTTCCCTCCCAGCGGAATCTCCTATACGTGAAGGGCAGCACATCCAGCTCCTTTTCTTTTTTTTTTTTTAACAGTAGAGGGAGGCCAGCTAAACTGCTTAGCTAATTAGTCGCCATCTTCCGGGCAGGACAAAGAGAACCCGGGTTGCAGCCTGAGCCAGCTGGTCCCATCTGCGGCAGGTTGCTAGAAGAGCCTGCAGGCATCACAGCTGTTTGGCCCCATATCGGATGGCTCTCAACGTGTGAACAGGTACCTGGGCAAAATAATGTAGAGCAGAGAGGTGAGAGCTGCCCGCAGGGAAGTAACAGGAACATTGTCAAACCACTTTGGAAAGCTACCTCTTCGAGGGAGCTGACAGAGGCCACGGAGGAAACAGAAAATAGTCGTGGTTCCAGAAGGACTCTGACCAGAAAATCCTCAGAAGTTGCTCCCCTCCTGAGAGAATAATCACAGATCTCTGAAAATATCAATCTCAACATACTGATGACTTTCAAAACTCAGAGCTGCTCCTTTCCAGATGGGCAATTTCAGGGTGGGCTTGTATGAGTCCATTTTAACCTACTATTTCTTATTCTGTTTATACTCTTTTGGGCAAGGTTTCAGTTTTTCTGTAGTCCTCCATCAATCTTTTTCTCTTTTCTCCTCTCTCTTAGGAGGCATGCTTCTAAAGGTCTGCCCCTCTGTAAAATTTTGTAACCTCACCTTTATTTTTATCTAGTACTGGTAAGGTACCCATTCATCAAAAATTCTCAGGAATCAGCTAAAGAAGAGTCTGGGGAACCTTGGTATCTCTACAGGCCGGTGGCTTTAAGCCTCGGCTGCATCCCACTCACCTGGCAGCTTATTAAAACACGGATTGCTGGTCCCCTCCCCCAGGGATTCTGCCTTAATAGGTTTGCCAAGGGGCCTGATCATTTGCCTAACAGGTTCCCAAGTGATGCTGATTCTGATACTGCTGGTCCATGGACCACACTTTGAGAACCAGAGCTGTAGGTCAAGGTATGGGCTTCCAAACTTCGTTGAACATAAAATCACCTAAATAAGTTGCAACAAATACAAGTTTCTCGATATTGTCACAAAATAGGATATTGCCATATAAAAAGTAAAAATGACAAGAAATTATCAGTCTTGAAATGGATTCCCTTCCCCTAATCCCACATATATATATATGTGTATATATATATATATATATATATTTTTTTTTTTTTTTGCGGTACGCGGACCTCTCACTGTTGTGGCCTCTCCCGTTGCGGAGCACAGGCTCCGGACGCGCAGGCTCAGCGGCCATGGCTCACGGGCCCAGCCGCTCCGAGGCACGTGGGATCTTCCCGGACCGGGGCACAAACCCGTGTCCCCTGCATCGGCAGGCGGACTGTCAACCACTGCGCCACCAGGGAAGCCCTCTGTTTTTTTTTTTCCACCTATATTTTAAAAAATCCTCATCCTTCTAGCCCTCCCTCCATGAAGCAGTTTCCCACAGCCAAAGGGGCTCTTTCACGTTTCTGAACATTCAGAGTATTGTAGTTTCCCTGTCTTACTATTATTTGAATGTGGACTTTTTCAAGATAGGGGCTTTGCCTGAGTCTTCTTCAGATTCTCTTTGGGGACTTAGAGAAAACATTTTAAAATGTTTAAATCTTTACTTTCTTGCTTTCTCATGAGAAATTAAGATTTTATTTCCACTAAGATCTTTATATTTGGGTGGTTGCTGCCTGTATAGGAAAGAGGTAGTTTTTATTTCTTAATTTAAAAATATTTTTATCTTTTTATTTCTTGGCCATGCCATGCGGGATCTTAATTCCCCGAACAGGGATAGAACCCGCGCCCTCTGCAGTGGAAGTGCGGTGTCCTAACCACTGGACCACCGGGGACGTCCCACAGATGCATTCGTTTTGTTTTTTTTAATTGGAATATAGTTGCTTTACAATGTTGTGTTAGTTTCTATTGTACAATGAAGTGAATCAGCCACATATATACATATAGCCCCTCCCTCTTGGACCTCCCTCCCCCCTTCCCCCCCATCTAGGTCGTCACACAGCACAGAGCTGATCTCCCTGTGCTATACAGCAGGTCCCCACTAGCTCTCTGTTTTACACATGGTAGTGTGTATATGTCATTCCTAATCTCCCAATTCGTCCCACCCGCCCCTTCCCCCCACCCCCCGTGTCCACATGTCCATTCTCTATGTAGTTTTTTAAAATAGCAGCATACACTGCTATTGACTCTTGACGGCATTAGTCTTGGACCTAGTTTTGTGTCAATTTCGTTATCCTGAGGGTGCTGAAAGGGCGCTCTGGCTGTGTTGCATTTCTGGGTGTGTCTGTATCTCCTTTGGTGCCTCCCCAGCACAGATCCCCAGGCCCGTCTATGGCTACCTTACCAGACAGCATCGGCTGTGGAGGTAAGGAGCTGCTGAGTGCCTTCTGGCGCTGGGATAAAATGAGTTCTAGTTCCAGGCTCTAGGAGCTCAGACTTTGGGGTTTTAGGGTCACTTTTGCAGGACTCTCTCACCTTTAGTAGGCAGTGAAGGTTTGGGGACACAGTTTAGGAGTATTTGTTGCTGAATCCCCCGGGCACCTAATTGTATACCTAGTTTCCAACCGCAATACTGTAATTGTTATTTTAGAGAAACCGTCAGCTAATTGTGTGGTTTTTTGAAATACAAAGTTATGGGAATAAAGCCTAAAGCATCAGGGATTAAAGTGCTGTTATCGACACTGAAAGTTCCCCAATCATTTGTAGCCAAACCATTCAGGGCAGTAGCCTTTATAAGTAGAAAATGTGACTTCCAAAGTGCTCATGGTCGACGTTATGTTAAAGCAAACGGTTTACTAAAAGCTGGGAGCTGAAACCTGTTTCTCTCTGAGAATCATTCATTTGTAAGAGTTAAAAGAAAGAGCTGACAGAAACATTTGCTTTAAATTGCCCTAAAACTCAAACGGCTGTCCTTGGTCTCCCGTCAAAATCATGAATGCCGAGAAGGCTGAGTGATAAGTCAGGACTGAACTAAAGGTTTATTGCTTTGATAAATACATCTGAAGCCTAAGAAAGAAATGAAAACAGACCAAGAAATATCTACCAGAATATAATGAGATTTGGAGGAATGGCTTTATTTGAGAAAATCAGATAATATATCTATTTTTCACATGGAGTCTGCATGGAGACCCTTTCATCCAAATTCCCCAAGCCAGTTAGAAGACGGTAGCATGAATCTTTGCAGATGATGATTTATCGATATGCCATCTTTTATTGCAAAAAGTCGTGCATTCAGCTATTGTTTAATCTTTGCAATATACTCGTAAGAACATAATTCTTCAGAAGAAAGAATTGCGCAAAATTTGGGAAAGTGCTTTAATCTTGGTGTGCAGAAAAGGAAGTAAGAACTGTGGTACAGTATTATATGGGTTATAAGCTTTTTCGACAGATTTCCATGGGGAAGCTGATAGAACAGTGTGGCGAGCAATCTGCTGGTGTCATATAATTCAGATTTCTCGGACCCCGCCCTCCATTTATCTACCAGGTTAGGCTTTGTCTACTTTAGCAACATTTAGCATCCAACACTGTGTGTGTGTGACATTTAGAAAGGAATTGGCAGATACAAAATCAGTATATCTGCTCATACCAAAGAATTGCGTGTCTAAAGTGTATTGAAGGTTCACTTATTTTGTGGGTTCTATTATATTTCTAGAATAATCTTTGGTTTAACCCATATCTAAGAATTGTGTATAAAGCTAGTAAGGTACTCTTGACCTGGCTGGAGGGTAAATGACTAAACTTTAGCCAAGAGTGTCAACACTCACACTAAATTAATCAGTGTTTCTTTTTAAAGTGCATGTCTTCATTTTATGGTATTTAATTTGTAGATCTGTTTTAGTCTTAGATGAAAGCAGTAAGTATAGGGAGTTTGTGCCTATTTCATTTTTGTGTTGTACTCATTTAAGTAGCTTATTGTTGAAAATACTAAGTCTTTGCTAGAGTTTAGTCACTGGTCACAGGGTGGATGGGATGCTGACTGCTGAGGGCAAGTTCTTCTGAGTTTGACATGCCTGGTGTTCTCCAGAACCTTCTCTATTAGAAATGCTGCAAACTGGAATTTGTGCAGTGGGCTGTGGTTTTTACTAGCTATAGATGTATCATCTGTTACATTGGACTCTGTTTCTTTTCTCATAAGTCTGGAAGATTTAGAGTAGTAGGGCTTGTCAACCTTGCAGACATAAAAAGTAATGCAGGTATGGGCATTGCCATCTCTGGTACACCGTGATCATCCAGTTAACCCAGGATATGTCCATAGTATTATGTTAAGGTTCTCATCTTGATGAAAATACCACATTAAACATTCTCATAGCAGTAGTCGTGGACCACTATGAATAAGTCTTTAAAACTTCATTCATTCACCACAGTTTGGAAACACTGGTCTCTAAAGAACTGGTTTAATATATGCATTGTTTTTTCATTTTACATTTATTGCAAATGTAATAAGTATTTCCTGTAGATATTTTAGAAAATTGAGACAATTTAAAAGAAGAATATAAACATTATTTGTAATGCCATCATACAGAGAAAACCACATTTAATTATCTGTTCTTTCCCTATGCAAATACATACATATATATGTTGTTGTATGCCCCATTAAAATTTTTTTTCCACTTAGCAAAACATTGAGGGCAGCTTTCCAAATTACTAAGAACTCTTCAACAATAACATTTTGATTGTCTTCAATTTGTCAATTCTGGGTGTCTGCCGAAATGTACTTAAAAAGTTACCTGTTCTTAATATTTAGATTCTTTCCAGTTTTCTGCCATCATAAACTATGCTGTGATAAACGTACTTATTCCCGAATTTTGGTGCACATAAAGGAACCTATACACTCGTAGGATTTTTTCCTAGTATTAGAACTTCTGTCTCAAAGAGGATGCAAAATATTAAAGATTTTTGCATATGCTAATTTTCTGAATCAAACATGTTAAAATAGATAAAGATAACTCATAGCTGGCTGAGGACGCACAGCTTAAGTAATCATCAAACCCTGCTTGTTCATTATTGGCTACTTCGGGATAGGGAGAGTCATTTATTTTGACTTAAAATGAAAAGGTTTTAACATTACCGGACATTCTTTACGTGTAAATGGTCTATTATTATGTTAAATGAATTAGTACATGATTTTTTTCTTTAAAAATCATCTGAATAATTATAGACTTACAAGAAGTTGTAAAAATAGTACAGAGAGGTCCTGTGTACCCTTCCACCAGCTTTCCCCAAAGGTAACATCTTATTCAACCATAGCACATTATCAAAACCAGGAAATTGGCATTGGGATTATACTGCTAACTAGATTACAGAGTTTACTCAGATTTTACCAATTTTTATATACACTCACTCTGTGTGTGTGTGTGTGTGTGTGTGTGTGTGTGTAGGTCCGTGAAATCCTATCACATGTGGAGATTTGTGTATCCGCATGAGATACACAAATCACACAGCCACCCTGGAGAACTGTTGCATCACTGCAAGGAAACTCCCTGGGAGGATCCATTATAGTCTCTCCTTCCCATCCCCCAGTGCCTGGCAACCACCGATCTGTTTCCCATCTCTAAAGTTTTGTCGGTTTTAGAACGTTACATAAATGGAGTCATTCTAGGGCATTTGTTGTTAAGCCTAGAAACTCTATCCTAGGTTACTGTTTACAATTTGGCTATCGAGGTTGTTGTAACGGGGATCGGAAGGGAGCGATAGCTCCTTGAAATCATTAAAACAAACAAAAATCCCCGAAAGATGGAAATGTATTCTATTCACTTTAGTGTCTCTAGTATCATGGATGACATTCATTATCTGTAACAGCCTGCATGGAACAATGACTGACCAATCAGAACAGACACCAGCTGTAAATTATCAGCACCTGCCACGTGGACGCAGCTGTATCTCAGCCCTGCCTAGTATGTGGGACAGTGCCAGGCACATGGTAAGTGTGTCTTAGCTCAGGACGCTATAACAAAAATACCATGTGCTGGGCGGCTTAAGTAACAAACGTTTATTTCTCAGTTACGGAGGCTGGGAAGTCCAAGATCAAGGTGCTGGCGGACCCAGGGTCTGGTGAGGCCCCACTTCCTGGTTTGCAGACCGGCTGTTTTCTTGCCGTGTCCTCACATGGTGGAGATCAGAGAGCGAAAGCAAGCTCTGTGTCTCTCCTTATAAGGATACTAATCCCATTCGTGAGGGCTCCACCTTCATGACTTAATTACCTCACAAAGAGCCTGCCTCCTAATACCATCCCGTTGGGGGCTAGGGTTTCAAAGTGTGAATTTGGGGGAGACACAAACATTGAGCTCATTTCAAGGTGCCAAATAAATGTCTTTTGAATGAATGAGGCGTATGCACCCTCCTTTATGGGTCCTCTAGCCCTCATTCCTGAGACTGCAGTTCTTCTGGGTGGTATTCTCTCAGCTAAGCAAGAGTAGGCTGTAGATCTTTCACAGTCTGAAGATCATTCTAACAAGCCCTGGGGCAGTAACCCTCAGTGTTATGCCCCAGAATAAAGAAATCCAATCTTTATTGGATCCTTTATGCTTCCATGGACCTTAAATTCAATTTGCTGTGGTCCATAAAAATGATTCTAGAATTATGGCCAAGATCAAGACAAGAAAACGAGGAAAAGAATGTGGAATTCAATCAGGGAACAAAGACCTTTGTTGAATCCAATTGAGGGATAAAAGAAGTTTGTTGCAACTTGGCTAAAGGTGCAGAATTTCCTCTACCTAAATTAGATGAAACATTGACATGAGCTTATGATAAAAGTTGGGTGAAGGTGTAACTTGAAATACATTCTAGAAAATGTGTGGTATGCAGAGCTGTGAAACTAAACTACAGCTGGAAGGATTGGGTCATAGGGCCCCTGCTGACACAGCACACAGATCTCAAAGGAATTATAAAGGAATCAGCTTGTTCACCTGGAATTTGGGGAGAGTCAGCTTTCAATGACACCGTGCCCAGATCCTGTGTCTTGGTACTGAATTTGACAGATAAATAAGTGTGTCTTGAATCTTTGGCCTGAGGAACATGGCACCCCTGATAGAGTAAATGTTTCCTCCTGAATTGGAAAAATGACTTTACAAACCATGGAAGATGTTAAAGGAAGCAGAAGGATGATGAAATCAGCCAACCTTCATAGCCTGAATGCGTTTGTGTAAGTTTAGGAATACATCTTGTCACCGTTAATTTTTTTTGTGGTCATTTGTTATTAAAGGTGTGTGAAACAGTCTGACGTATTAGAGTATCTGACAAATTCGCCTTGAGAGTTTTTATCTGGCATGTGTAATGAATGTTAGATGTGTTATTTTTATTTCGAGAAGAGTAAAATAATTTGGTTATATTTGTAAATTGTTTTTGAATATTTAAGAGACCAGCGTTTGACAAAGCTGATCTTTCCTACTTTGTCAAAACATTTTCTTCACCTAATTCTTGGGATTCTACCTCACTTATGGCCTCCTCTTGCTCCTTTGCTGATTCCTCTTTCTTTCCCCAAGCTCAAGTTGAAGTGCCCAGGACTCAGCCTTGGACCTATCTTGCCTCTCTCCCTGACCCCATGGTTTTAAACACCATCAATGCACTGATGGCCCCAGAATGCACGTATCTGGCCTGGATCTCTGCCCTGAACTCCCAACTCGAATCTTCATCCTCTCCTGGACGTCCCTACCTGACATGAAAGCCTCTCAAACTTCAGGTATCTAAAGCCAGACTCATGATTTATCGCCACCACCCCATCTCCACCCTGGCGACTTATTTCTCTGAAGGCTTCCCCATCTCAGGAACTAGCAACTCTTCCTTCTAGTGGCTCAGGCCAGTGGTCTTGTCTTTATCCAGGATTCTTCCCTTTTTCTTGCACGGCACATCCAATCTATCAATAAATTCATTTATTGCTGCTTCCAAATAAATAATGCCTACCACCCTCACCATCTCCACTGTCTTCCACCCTGGTCAGACCAAGCCACCATCACCTCTCACCTGGATCACTGCAACTGCCCAGTAACTGGTCTTCCTTCTTTGTCCGGATCCCCACACGGCCATGAGAACCCTCCAGTGGCTCCCAACTCACTAAGGATAAAAGCAAAAGCCTTACAGTAGCCTGCAAGGCGTCAGGGGACCTTTTGATAAGAGAAAATTTAAAAGAAAAAAATGGAGGGCATGAATAAAAGTATAACAATATCTCAATCAGGGAAGAACTTCCATTTATCTATTCAGACCCTGAAGAATCGCTTAGACGGAACCCATGTGTATAATTAGGAATCTCCAACGTGAGTCCGAATGTCCTGACTTCTGGACAGAATTTTATCCTCTGGGTCCTGTTCCATAATTATACGACTCTGTGCTTTTATTCCTCTAGCGTGCCTGGCCACATTTTAAATAAATAAGTCATAGGCGTGGAACTGGCCCAGGCGGTAATGAAAAGTAACTCAGGACTTAGTCAGCACATTTGAGTTTACGCAAGTGCCAAATCATAGGAGCTCCACGGACATCCCTCTGTCAAGACCTGTTTATAAAGACCTTATTTCAGCATCTTTTTGTCTAGATTTACTGCTGCTGAAGAACAGAGCTCTTGAATTCTAGGGTTCTCAGCATCTGGCAAGGGCTTAAATCTGATCGCTGTTCATGACATCCCAGTATCGCTTCTTTACCAAGCAAGAGAAGCATTAGCTACTGTTAGAACAACACGTTCTTTTGAACAGACACTGCTGGGCATTGTCACAAAGCATGAGCCCTGGAAGGTTGATGGGTAGTTCAGCTTTCAAACATCAGTCATCTTCATGTCACTTGAGCCTTCAGACTTGAAGTCACAGGCCCAAGGACATACGTTTCCATGGCATCTGGACACGTCCTATTGCCTGCTAAAGAAATGGAGCACGATTTCTTGGTATTGATGTCAAAGGTTCTCATTTACTCTAAAAGTTTGCTAAGAGTGTCGACCCCACTGGAGGTGACAGGCAGGGTCGAGAGGAGGTACCATCGGTAGACACAGAAAGCAAGCAGATGGGAGAGAAAATGGAAGAGCCTCCAAGAGGCAGGAGAAGAAGTAGTAAGTGGTCTGGCATCCCATGGAGAAGCCTGTAAGTGCCAGAGAAGGTGGGCCGTGGAAGTCAGAAGTCGGGAGTTTAGGAAAATGAAAACTACAGGAGGGGAAGAGAAAAACCATCCTTTGAGTAACAAGCTGTGACACTTGTTTATTCCCCTGGTAGTGGGGGCCAGGGTTCAAGGATTTATGCTAAATAAGGAAATCGATTCCTTTGTGGGAAATTTAGAGTGTTTAGAAAATAGTGTGTGCTGACACCATCATCCTTAAGAAAGGCCCCTCACCTCACCATTTCTTTGGGGCCAGGAGAGCTGTCAAAGTGGGACCAAGCTATCATTTTTATTGAACACATACTACATGCCACTGTCTGCACTGAGCACTTCATTTGCATTATCTCAGTGAATTCTTTCAGCGCCAGGAGTGGGGAATATTGTCCCCAAATCACAGGAGTGAAAACGGAGGTTCAGGGAAGTTAACTTTCCTGTTGCTAGTTTGAGGTCTTGACTTTATATTCATAAATGTCAACCCCAAAACCCCACACTTAAACAATATACTAAACTTTGACAATATGTGAACAGATTGGGAAGAACGTAAAGGTCATCTAGTTCTGTTTTCAGATTCCAGTCTCTGGATTATTTTAGGCTGACAAGGAAATTTTTGATGATCTGTTGCAAAACTGGAAAAGTAAGGCCAATTTTATGAAATTTTAATATAACCAAATTTGCTTAACTTTGAGAACCTTTTTATTCTGATGTTCTATCATTCTTTCCTTGTAGGTCCCTAAACATTGACCTGTCTTTAATGAAAAGATTTTAATAATAGTAGGGTTTTTGTTAATGTACTTAGAAACATAAAAACCTGGCAACCCTATGTTGCCACCTACCATGTGTTTTCAATTGTATTGGTCTGAGAAATCCAAAGTTCATGGGACCGGTGATTTAGCTTTATCCCCTACTCAGCAGTTCTCCACAACAGCCCTAAAAGATAGCCAAATAAGTTTTGTTTTTAAGATTTCCAATGATGGACTCCCTGGTGGTGCAGTGGTTAAGAATCCGCCTGCCAATGCAGGGGACACGGGTTAGATCCCTGGTCCGGGAAGATCCCACATGCCGCAGAGCAACTAAGCCCATGCGCCACAACTACTGAGCCTGTGCTCTGGAGCCCACGAGCCACAGCTACTGGGCCCGCGTGCCACAACTACTGAAGTGCGCGCGCCTAGAGCCCGTGCTCCGCAACAAGAGAAGCCACCGCAATGAGAAGCCCGTGCACCGCCACGAAGAGTAGTCCCTGCTCACAGCAACTAGAGAAAGCCTGCATGCAGCAACGAAGACCCAACGCAGCCAAAAATAAGTAAATAAAAATAAATAAATTTATTTTTAAAAAATGGTTCCTTTAAAAAAAAAAAAGATTTCCAGTGATGGTTGACCACTTTTTTACGGAGTCCTTGCTCTGTTGGGAGAAAGTTCTTCCTTTTATTGAATTACAATCTATCTTTATCTAATTAATGCAACAATAAAGAATAAGAATATCCCACTAGATCTGAAGGCCATGTGTGAGGGCAGACACCACATACAGTTCCGTCCTTCCTCTATCAGAAAATTATTCTGGGGACTTCCCTGGGGGTCCAGTGCTTAGGACACTGTGCTTCCACTGCAGGGGGCGAGTGTCCTATCCCTGCTCAAGGAACTAAGATGCACACAGTGCGGCCAAAAAAAAAAATTATTCTGTTTGCTTGTCTTCCTCACCCTTTATTAAGTGTCAGCTTTGTGAGGGCAGAGACCTTTCCCCAGCATCTAGGACAGTGCCTGGCCCAGAATAAGTGGCCAATCAATGTTTGTAAAGTGAGTCCTTTGTCCATACAGACATTCAGTAAATATATGCTCAGTTTAGAAAGGCCAATTCATCTTTTACTTGATATTACTTCAAATATTTGAATGTTTGAAGTCAGCTCTCATGTTCCCAATAAATCTTCTTCCTTTTCCCACATTAAGAATGATCAGTCCCTTGAGTTGCTTTCCCTGCGATAGGGTTTTCAGGCTCTTGCTGGTGATCTGTCTGTGCAGCCACTCCAGAGCATAAATGAAGTTCCCGAAGCATTGCCTTAAAACTGAAGACAAGACACCATGGGACGTGGCTGAGGCTGGCTCCAGGGGGTCAGTTTCCTCTCTGAATCTCATAATGTGGCTTAAGTCTACATTTTTAAAGTCACATCGTATGGTTACCTATTAAGCTTGTAATCGATGACACCTGCTACATCTTGGGAAAGTGACTTTCTCTCTCCGTTTCCCTAAGTCTTTGTCGCATCTATTCTTGTTAGGCAAAATCTTCACCATTTGGTAAAACGTAACATTTATGCCCTATACAATTCATCTTGAGTTTTGACCTACGCTTTAGCCTATTGAGAGCTTTACATCTTGATTTTTCTCTCATTCATTCATTCAACCAATAATTACTAAGAATCTATTAAATGTCAGGCCCCATCTTCAAAGCCTGACTCCCCTCTGCCTTTGTGTTGCCAGTGATCACAATAAACGCACTTTCTGGTTTGTCATCACCCTGACCTGCCACAGTTCTCTGAGCTGACGTCTTCTAGTAATCCATACTCTTGTGACTGGTAGTTCAATCAGCTATAAATCCCCCAACTTCCACTGTCATATGGCCCTCCCTGGACCTTAAGGTAGAATAAGAGATGGTTTTGTTAGCTCTTGCTCTGAAGATTTCAACTGTGGCCTTGGGAACAGAGCAAATTGTCCACAAAAAGAGGAGGCAGATGACAGCATACTCTACTGCCCATGTCAGCTTCCTAAGCAAAGAAGCTCGCCTTATACATACATGCTTAAAGCAGAGTCAGGGACAGAAAACAAACTTATGCTTCCCAAAGGGGAAGGGGGGGAGGGATAAATTAGGAGGTTGGGATTGATATATACACATTACTATATATAGAGTAGGTAGACAGCAAGGACCTACTGAATAGCACAGGGAACTCTGCTCGATATTTGTATTAACCTATATGGGAAAAGAATCTGAAAAAGAATATATCTATATCTATATAAATATAATGGAATGTTAGCCATAAAAAAGGAATGAAATAATGCCATTTGCAGCAACATGGATGGACCTAGAGATTATCATACTAAGTGAAGTAAGTCAGACAGAGAAAGACAAATATCATGATAATCCCTTTTATGTGGAATCCAAAAAATGATACAAATGAACTTATTTACAAAACAGAGACAGACTTAGAAAACAAACAGATGGATACCAAAGGGGAAAGGTGGGGGGTAGGGAGGGATAAATTAGCAGGTTGGGATTCACATATACATGTTACCATATAAATAATAGATAACGAAGAAGGACCTACTGTATAGCACAGGGAACTCTACTAGGTGCTCTGTAATAAGCTATATGGGAAAAGAATCTGAAAAAGAATGGATATATGTACATGTATCACTGAATCACTTTGCTGTACACCTGAAACTAACACAACATTGTAAATCAACTAGACTTCAATTAAGAAAATTGAAAAACAAAAAAAGCAGAGTCTGGCACCGTCACCCTTCCCAGACACTCTGTGCCGAGGGCATTACTGGTCTTGCCTAGGGCCTAGCCCTGCCTTTCCTGCCTCTCGGCTGCAGTGCAGCGGCCGTACTTTTGGAGAACTTGTTCTGTGCCAGGCACGTTCAGGACCTCAGTCCATCCTCACAGCAGCTCCATGAAGTATAGGTACTGTTATTATCACCATTTCACAATTGAAGAAGCAGAGGCTCGGAGCAGCTGTGTCACTCGCCCTAAGACGATCGTGGGAGAGATGGAGCTGGATAGACACCAGGCTGCCAGACTCCACAGAACATACCTTCCCCTCTGACACGGGAGCTGCGGGGTCGAGTCCTGGCTGGCCTTTGCCTCAACTTCCTTCACCCAGGGCTGCCCTGAAACACTCTTATCCCTCCCGCCATGCTTCTGGCTGTCAGGACACCCAAATGCTCTACTGGCTCCTTTACATACATTTCCCCGCTCAACCTCCTACAAGGGAGCTCTTGTTATCACTGTTTTACGTATCAGAAAACGGAGAGGTTAAGTCATTTTCCCAAGATCAGTATGCCTTCACTCTCATTGCTCCAGGAACCAGTTTTACTCTTTTCATCTTTCTATGCCTTAGTTCTCTATTCCAAATAATTCCCAACACTCTGTTTATGGCATTCTCTGTTCTAGTAATCCTAACAGAAATGGAGTGAACGTGACTCAGCTGGACTTTTGTAAAGCAGTGGAAGTTTGTGGTATTATACTGGTTGGTTGGTTTGGCTTTTTTTTTTAATGATATTTTATTTATTTACTTTTGGCTGCGTTGGGTCTCCGTTGCTGTGTACGGGCTTTCTCTAGTTGCGGCGAGCGAGGGCTACTCTTCATTGCGGTGTGTGGGCTTCTTATTGTGGTGGCCTGTCTTGCGGACCACAGGCTCTAGGTGCACGGGCTTCAGTAGTTGCGGCACTTGGGCTCAGTAGTTGTGGCACACGGGCTCTAGAGTGCAGACTCAGTAGTTGTGGCTCACGGGCTTAGTTGGTCTGCGGCATGTGGGATCTTCCTGGACCAGTGCCTGAACCCGTGTCCCCTGCATTGGCAGGCGGATTCTTAACCACTGAGCCACCAGGGAAGCCGTGTTTGACTTTTAATTATAGCAGGTCAGTAACTGACGGAAATGGATTATGAAAAAAAGTTACAAAGAAGATAGGAAAGTTCCAAATGTCACATCCCACAGAGAGCCGACCTGTAGTTGTGTTTTAGACAAAGCAAAGTAAAAAGACTTGGTTTTCTATTTGGGGAGGCTCAGCCCTGGGTTTTTACTTTATTTTATTTTATTGAAGTATAGTTGATTTACAATGTTGTGTTAACTTCTGCTGTACAGCAAAGTCATTCAGTTATACATATATATATTCTTTTTCATATTCTTTTCCATTATGGCTTATCGCAGTATATTGACTATAGTTCCCTGTGCTGTGCAGTAGGACCTTGTTATCCATCCTGTATATAATAGTTTGCATCTGCTAATCCCAAACTCCCAATGCATCCCTCCCCCACAACCACCCCCCTTGGCAACCACAGGTGTGTTCCCTATGTCTGTGAGTCTGTTTCTGTTTCATAGATATGATCGTTTGTGTCCTATTCTGGATTCCACATATGAGTGATATCACATGGTATTTGTCTTTGTCTTTCTCTTTCTGACTTACTTCACTTAGTATGATAATCTCTAGATCCATCCATGTTGCCACAAATGGCATTATTTCATTCTTTTTATGGCTGAGTAATATTCTATTGTGTATCTATACCACATCTTCTTTATCCATTCATCTGTCAATGGACATTTAGGTTGTTTCCATGTCTTGGCTACTGTAAATGGTTCAGCCCTGGGTTTTGAACCCGTATCCTGAAAGGACCACGAGTACAGTGGGAACATCATCCTTATTCACTGTGTCTCATGCTCCATTTGTCAATGATTTACTGACTGTTGACAATTTTGAATAAAGTTGTCAAGTGGGACTTAGAACAATTTCACAACGTTACAGAATCTGTGGCACAGAGTTTACCTTTACTCTCCACCCTGGGTTCACATCTAGACTTTTCCACTTCGAGAAGATCATTCTCTCAGAGGCACGAGAGGGCATGAGCCTTGGTCCCAGTGGAGACACGAGGTGGGGGAGTCCTGAGCAGGCTCAGGAAGACTGTAAAACCACCACCGCTTTATTTTCCTTGTATTCACGAGCCACATAGAATCACTAGCTCCGGAGCAGCTGTATAGCAGGGCAACCAATACTGACTGTGCACCTGCAGAGTCCTGGGCTAGGTACTGAAGTACAGAGATGAAGAGCATGCGATTCAGCCCTGGAGGAGCTGATGGCGGACCAGCAGGGAGGCTGGTACCTAAGCAGATAATTTCAGCGTCATCAGTGTACCATGGGAGGCAAATGGGCCAGGTGCTGTGGGAGTGTCAAGGAGGGGCCCGAGGTTCTGGGGTTACTTCCTGAAGGAGGTAATTCCTGAGTTAAGTCTGAAAGAATAAGTAGGAGGAGAAGGACAATCTAGTGCAAGGGAACAGCATGAAGAAAACTGTAGAGGCCTGAAACATCCTGTTGAGCGCAGGTAGCTACAAAACTTCCTTATCATCTGCATGCAGAGGAGGAGCCAGGCGAGAGGGAGGTGAAGCCGGGGCGGTTCAGAGAGAGCATTGCTTGCCTTCCTCCCGTGGAATCCAGACTCTACCTTGTAGTCACAGGGAGCTTTTCAGACTCTTTTTTCTTTTAAATAATTAGGACAATATTTGCCTGACCGTCTTCTGGCTCTTCTTTCCCCCGCCCCCCCACTTCCTCCAAAGTTGATCAAAGGATTTCCTGCCTCTAGAATTTTGATTCATTTGCATGTCTTCATAGGTTTTGCAGTTCTACTTCCCTGTCCCAACTGAGCTCTGCTCTTTCCTGCCTGGATATTTCTTTTATAGTGGCAGAAAAGATGCAGATCAGGAGGAGGGTGATGGTGCCTCTTTTATCCGATGCAGTTCCCTGGAATCGTGTAGGATGCTGCCTTTTCTCAGATTGACTGCCCAGTTCTCCTTTTGGGGATTTGGGCCTCTCTTTTGTATTTTCCTTGGGTTGGAATTGTCCTCCTGTGTTTGAATATATATTAAAAATTTTCGAAGCCAAGTGGTAGAAAAAAACACTAGAGGGATTTTGTTTATGATTTTTTAAAATGTTTTACCATGGAAAATTTCATACATGTACAAAGTAAACCAAATAGGTATGATGAACCTCTTGTAGCCTTCACCCAGCTTCAGCAGTCAGCAGTATCCTGCCATCCTTAGTCCATCCATGACTCCGCCCCCTCCTCATGCTCTACTAGATGATTTTTTCAGTGCTCTACTTGCAGAGTAAAATTACACACATTGTAGTGTGTATTTATTGAAAAAATCCACTTACAAATGGATCCTCACAGTTCAAACCCATGTTGTTCAAGGGTCAACTGTAATAGATTCTTTGTACTGTTTGAACACTGTGCTGGTCAGGGACTGGTCAGTTTCTGCCCCTGTAATGATGGATGGGTGAGCAAATTACCCTGTAAACCCAAGCCCGCCATCTAGTGGCCATAGCAAGTAACTTCATGCTGGGCCTCAAGGAGAAAGGGTTTTTTTTTCTCGTGCTGTTTTTTGTGACATTTTTCCAGGAGGCAATTGTAATGAAGTATCTGCTTTCCATTTCCATTTCCACATACAGAGTATTCTGTTCATGTACAACTACAATTTATTTTGGTAAAATATTCTAGACTACTTTCTATGTGGTCTCACTTTACTTAAAAAACCCAGGAATCTTATAAAAACACAGGGTGACTATAGCAGTATTTTAAACTAAATCATGCCCCAAAGCACTTTTATTAATAGAACCACTGTAGATAGGCGATGCAATTTTTCTAAACTCACCTGGAGTTCGTTTTGCTGGCTTGGCACTGTTTGCACACGTGTTGTTGCATTGGGTTGAGTTCAGTGGAGCATAAATGGAATTGTTTTTGTTCTTCTGGGAATTGTGTTCTTCTGCTGAAGGGAGAATATTTCTGTCCCACCATGGCTTCCTAAGGGTTCCAGGGCTTAGGAGACTGTGGTGTCCGTTACTTACACTAGAGAGGAGTTGGAGAATGGGGATCCTATTTTGATTGGGATCTCTTGCTCCTTGGGAGGTACTATTCTAGGTAGTGGTCTAGGTGTTTAACAAAGAATATCATTTGGGGATTAACAGATGCACACTACTAAATATAAAACAGATAACCAACAAGGGCCTACTGTATAGCACAGGAAACTATACTCAGTAGTTTGTAATAACCTATAGTGGAAGAGAATCTGAAAAAGAATATATATATATATATATATGAATATATATATTCCTATAAACAAAGAATATGTATAAGAATCTATATATATATGTATAAGAATCTATGTATATTCCATATACATATATGCATATATATATAACTGAATCACTTTGCTGTACACCTGAAACTAACACAACATTGTAAATCAACTCTACTTCTATTAAAAAAAGAATATCGGGCTTCCCTGGTGGTGCAGTGGTTGAGAGTCCGCCTGCCGATGCAGGGGACATGGGTTCGTGCCCCGGTCCGGGAAGATCCCACATGCCGTGGAGCGGCTGGGCCCGTGAGCCATGGACACTGAGCCTGCGCGTCCGGAGCCTGTGCTCCGCAGTGGGAGAGGCCACAGCAGTGAGAGGCCTGTGTACTGCAAAAAAAAAAAAAAAAAAAAATTAATATCATTTAATATACCCAGTCACTTTTTGAGAAAGGAATGATTAGTATTCCCAGTTTACAGGTGTGTCAGTCAGAGCATGGAGAAGTTAAATGAATTATCCAAGATATGAATAGCTATTGGAAGGTGATCTGATGCCCAGCAGTCCCTGTCCTCAATCACCTCACTCCACTGCCTCTTACATGAGTGCATGCAAATTGGAAACCATGTGTTGGAAAATATAAGCCTATGCCTCTGGAGGACTGTTTACCTCTCTGGGTAGTTGCTCCAGCCAAGTAGTCCTCGAAGAATGGCCTTGACAGGTAAGATAAAAGGTGCCAAAAAGAGCTTGGATAGGACAGCAGAATGCTGTCACCTCTGATCCAAGGTGAGCAGGTAGGAACAGGGTGCCGTGACCTTGGTTGAGTTTAATCACTGGAATGTGGCCACAGCAAAGAAGGGAATTTCTGTATGGACTTTAGTGAGACTTTTTGTTTAATGGTCATAATAGCCATTATAGGAAACCCACTGCAAATAAAACTCTTTGCCTGTAAGGCAGAACTGGAATATCCCATAGGGTTACTATATAAAGCCTTGATATGCCGCAACCCAATTCGGCTTGTATTTTTATTCCTGACCTGTGTTCATAGACGGGGAGGCAAGTTCATTTCATGTTCTTTCTCACTGGATTCGTGTGTAATAAGCCTTACCCTCAGTTTATAGAATCTAATTCCAGGGACTGGAAAAAAAAAAAAAGCCGCAGATAAGAGAACTGAACTAAAAGAGCAGTCCTAAGAGCTGGAAATGGATGCCCAGAGAGGTCAGGGGACTTGCTCAAGGTCATGCAGTCCATTAATGGCAGAGCTGGGGTGCGAATTCAGGTTTCCTGATTCTCCATTCAAGAGAACTGTATTATCGCGTATTATTTGCCTTTCTGGATTGTTCTCTTTGCTGTTCATAGCACAGAAATCCCAACGGCAGAACACGTCATCTGTCTTTGAACATTATCTGAAATCCATTCCGGAATGGGATGGAGCAGGACATAAGAAAATGCATTCATTCATATATATATATATATATATATATATATATACTTCATTGAGTATTTCAGTCTTTTAAATATTGCCATGTTTTATTTATTTATTTATTTATGGCTGTGTTGGGTCTTCGTTTCCGTGCAAGGGCTTTTTCTAGTTGCGGCAAGTGGGGGCCGCTCTTCATCGCGGTGCGCGGGCCTCTCACTATCGCGGCCTCTCTTGTTGCAGAGCACAGGCTCCAGACGTGCAGGCTCAGTACTTGTGGCTCACGGGCCTAGGTGCTCCGCGGCATGTGGTATCTTCCCAGACCAGGGCTCGAACCCATGTCCCCTGCATTGGCAGGCAGATTCTCAAACACTGCGCCACCAGGGAAGCCCCCAATATTGGCATGTTTTAATGTGAACTAATTGAGATCATGACTCCAGGTCTCCCAGAGACAGGAAACCTGAGGGTAGATAACACTGAGTATATTTTTCTTATGTCGCTTTTCCAGGCATGGAAGTACCTTTGACATATTTAATTTATTTACTTTCTCTTATTATATATCATTGATCTGCTAATTAACTTGTGTTCCACTTAATAATGTTATTTTATTCTTATTTAAAGCAACTATTTTAGTACCTGATAGTTTACAAAGCCTTTCTCCATGCATCATCTCTTTACATCTTCATAACAATCCTACTAAACAAAAAGGACAGGAAGACTCCATCTCCATTTTGCAAATCGAAAATCAAATCACAAAGGGATTATGTGTCGCAGCTGATTAACAAGACTCGGTTCACTTTACTCCTAGACCAGTGTTTAGGCTCAGCCTCTCCAGCTCTGGTTCTCTCTCCTGCAGTGAGTTTCAGAATCCTCTGGAAGGCTTGTTAAGCACCAATGGCTGGGTTCCACCTTCAGAGCTGGTGATTCAGTAAGTCTGGGGTGGGGTCCGAGAATCCGCATTTCTGACAGGTGCCCAGGGCATGCTGATGCTGCTGGTCTGGGGACCACGCAGTTGAGAACCGCAGCTCCAGAGCTCTGTCATAACATCTTGGAGCATTTGGCAGATCATCCGTCCCTCCTCTGCAATACCGAAAGCCAAAAGGCTCCAAACGCTAAACGCTTTTCCCTGAAGGTTGGCGCCATCTCATTGGGCAGCAAAGCCCTACCTGAACTGAGGTGAGGCTATTTATAGTCTCTCTTTATCCCCTGGTGGGACAGTTCATACAGTTTGCTGCAGACACATTAATACGTTGGATTACAGGGGGTGCCCCAGACCCTTCTGGGGGGTGTTCCATGGCAGACACATGGTAATTCCTTTTAGAATCTGAAATACCCTGAAATCCAAAACACATCTAGTGCCTAAGACTTCCGATAAGGGACTGTACAGTTGTATTCACCTGACAAAACGGATTGTACTCTTTGCTTTTGATGTTGCAAAAATGACATTTTTAGATAGCCACAAAAGTCCTCGCACTTGAACTCAATGGTACCCTTGGAGACATCTTTTCGGAAAGATTTTTCAAAAGCTTCTGTCCTTCAGCTGCAGAAAACTGCAGCCTGCTGATCTGTAAGAAAAAGGGTTGGGTAGTCCTTCCCCCAGTTACCTGGGCAAATCCCAAGGTCACGGTGATCTGAAATGGCTATTTCCTAAAGCTTAATTACATTTAAATACGCCATCAGTAAGAACATTCATGCTTTGAATCAGACTCCCTCTGAAGCTTTTATTCTCTGCCTGGGAATGAGATGCCCTTAAGGCTGCAGATTTGGGTGACGAGGAAGGAGAGGAGAGAGCTCAGTCATTTTATTTAATAATGAGTCAGGCTGAGGTCATGAGACAATTATTCAAATCCCCCAAACCTCATTTCATTTAAATAAGAATGCTTCTTAGAGCTATTATAAAGTCATAAAAAGCATATTCATCAGGAAACGCTAACACGGATTGTAACTGGATTACATGAAATTGCCTGAGCTAAAATGAGTTAGAGAGCAAAAAATATTTTAAACCCTCACAATTCGTTTACCTGGAGCTTGGAATTCTGTGTTCTGTTCCCAGAATCGTTGAGGTTTGCTGCCACTGAACTGAGGTAGGTGTGGTTCCCTAGCTGTGCTTTCCAGAAGTCCCTCTCTCCTGGACGGTGCTCGACAGACTCAGAAGAGTTCATCATTTTCAGCGATTGATGTTGTCAATCAGAAATCTTCCAGAGAGCGCTGTGCTTGGAAGCAGTCAGCTTCTGCCTCCCAGGGGCAAAGAGGCTCTTTGCTGCCTCTGGCCCAGCAGGGTCCATGTCCCCATATGATCAGCAAACTTCCTCTGCCCTCTTGGACACTTATTTCTCCCAGGGTTATAATTCTCATTCACCTGCCTCCTATTTTCTAGATCCATGTATACTCCTCTCCTAGGGCCAGAACTAATTTGATAGATTAAACCTATCAAACTTATAAAGCATATTTTGTCCCCATTTAGCAACTGTACTCTGGGAGGTCTGTTTTGTACGTTAGGCCACCTAGTCAAACGATTTGATTCTCTGAGCACTTTCGTTGCAGAACCTTCTAGATAGACCCAAAGTGTAATCTCTCCAATTTTCCAAAAACAATAACACTCCACTGTATCAACACTACAAAGCAATTAGTTGGCTGAATTTCTCCCAAAATATATATATCAGTTTTGTTCTTAAGAAACTTCTATTCTGGGTTCAGTGTCTTCAGCAAGGCATAAGGTTTCAGATACCTGAGTTGAGCGCTGTTTAGCAGGACTGCTGCAGCCTTGATTTGGACACTCCAGAACCCCAGGGTATCCTGGACCATGTGAGTGACTGGGGCCCTGAGGCTTGTGCAGTGTACAACCTGCACAACCAAATGTGGCAGCTCTTTTTCGTGTTTCACACTTTACGAATAAAGAGTCCAAGGAGACAGGACTCACTGGAGCCTCATCGGGTCCATACGTCCCAAGATGTATGGGATTTACCTAAATCCCAGGTTATGAATACTCTTGTAAAGCCTGCATTTCTGTCTGGACAGGATCGTTACCAGAAGACCAGATTTCAGGCTCCGGCAGTAGACGATGATAATAATAACACCTGCCATTGTTGTTTTGAACGGCTTAGGCCCTGGGCCAGGTATTCATCAGCTATGCTGCAGCTGTCAGAGCTAAGTGATGTTTGTTAAGTTGTCTTTCATCCCGTTCCATTCCCTCTCTGTGTTTACTCCCTCCAAAGAAGCCATTTATAAACGACCAGTCTTGACTGCTCATAAACAAGTCAGGAAACCCAGGGCATCTGGGGGGCACACCTCAGCCTCTCTGAACTGGCACCGTGGATACTAACAAACGAATGGCGGTCAGCTTAATTGCAAGGAATCAGTCAGCGTGTGTTTAGTTAGTGCCTACTGTGTGTGGGATGCTGTGACGGATGCTGTGGGGATGCAGATAATCAGAGGGGCAGCTGACGTTTTCTGAGTTCTCATGCATTACCCTTGTGGGGGTTCTTTTAATCTTATAAGTTTATGAGGTCACTCTTAATATCTCTGTTTTGTAGACGAGGAAAGTGAGGCATAGAGCAGATAGCGTAACCCAAGGTCATATAATTAATAAGTGGCCCCATGGGGGTTTGAACCCAAGGCTTTCTGACTGCAAATTTTGTGGTCTGAACCAGTATCCTCTACTGTTTTTCCCTCCCTGACCTCCCAGGCTGGTCAGGATATAGCCCCATCTTTATAACTCATACCATAACAGACTAATATGATTTTAGATAAAGTGACCGCAAATACTTTATAACAAGCAGGAAGGAAGATCCTTATTTAGGCCAGCTACCTAGTATTGATGGTGCAAATTGGGGATGACCTCAAGAGGCACTCTGCCCCATTAGCTAACTTCTGCCAGAAAAAGACAGCTGGGCCCTGGGCTTTAATGGTCTTCTTCAGTTAGTTCATAATAAATAACTCTGTACACTAAGTCCCTCGTTCTTTGACTTGGGGCTACACTTCACAGCTGACTCACCCTGCTGGTTCCACTGGGAAGCATGCTTCTCTGTTTGGTCATGTAAGAAAGCATTATGAGTTTTCCTACCGCCAGGATAGGGCACCGCTCACATCTGAATGTTTTCCAAGCTAAAGTCATTTCCACTAGGTTCTTTGGAAGAGATCTCCAGGGTCTTAATTAAGCCCTTGAACCAGTGCTTGGGGAGTAGCCAGTCTTGCATTTGAGCAGGCTGGTGACTTCGTGGGCACGTTCCCCTGAGCATCCAACAGGGGGAGAGTGTGTTTCAGCCCCTCCGTCCTTCAGGAGAGAATGTGGTTCTGCCTTCTTCTCACTTAGATGCCAGCCCTTGCCAGACACTTTATCTGGGGCCTCCAGCCTATGAAACATGGCGCTATGACGTTGAAGAAAAAGCATTAGGGAAGATAGGCTGGAGGGCACGCCCCAGCTAATTTACACCCCCCCCCCTCCCCTGCCTTGGTTATATTCTAAGTTCGGTCTTTGTTTCAAGCTAGAGCTCCAGAAAGCAGTATCCTGGGACCATTTCTCCTCATGGAATTGCCTTTGCATTTCCCAAGTTGTTCTGAGACGCAGCCATACGAAAATCACGTCTTTGTCTTGCAGTATTAATTGCAGTGGAAGACAGTACCCAGCCTGCCACCAAATGCCCTACACAGATTTCCACACAAGCAGCTACTTTCGTGACTTAATGCCAAGGAGAAGAAACAAAGAAACAAAACTTTGCTTCTGTTGATGTGGTCTGCTTCCTCCTTTCTGATAGGACCTTGTAAACTATCATCTTTGCCTTTTAGCACAGAGGCCCAGAGCCCATTCTCAGGGATGGCATCGGACCTGATGATCTGCTCCCTTCAACTTTTATGGTCTCAGTGCTCTAGTTTGATTTCATTATCAATACTCTACGTAGGTTTTGGAAAGAGGCGAGGAATAGATTTTTATAATTAAATATTTGCTGAGTGTCAGCTGTGCACGAAGCATTGTGTAGTAGGGGGATGAGGGTGTGATCTTCAAGGGGGGTTGAATTCGACAAAGGATCGCAGAGAATCCTTATCTCATGAGCTCAAAAATAATGGCAGCCAACGCCAACTGCATCAAGTTCTTCTTTGGGGATGTAACCAGAAGGTTCCAGGGAGCAGGAAGGAAGAAGCATGAAATCACCTCTAAGTGGAATTGACACATATTCCGGGGAGCATGGTATTTGAGCTGGACACTGAGAATGAAAAGGAATTTATAGATGAGAAGAAAGAAAGACATGGCAGATGGAACATGTAGGAGGTCCTAGAACAGAGGTGGGCAAACCGCAGCCCATCAACCAAATCTGCCCTACGACCTGTTTATGTAGGGTCCTGGTGCTAATTTACGTTTTTAAGTGATTGAAAAAAATAAAAAGAAGAAGTGTATTTTCATGACGTGAAAATTGTGTGAAACTTAAATTTCCATTTCCATCAGTGAAGTTTTAGCAGCACAGGCACACCCATTCTTTTACATATTGTCTGCTGACTTTTGCACTAGTACAGCTGCAGGGGTGAGTGGTTTTGACAGTGACTGAACGGCCTGCAGAGCCTAAAATATTTACTTTGGTCTTTGATGGAGAAAGTTTGTGATCCCTGATGAAGGAGCATAAATAGGGGATGTTGTTTTCTTAGAATGGCAAATTGGCTGATGAAGTTGGTGCCTGGGGCAGAGACTCTCCAGAAAGGTAAACAGAGGCCAAGGTGAAGGTTTTGAAAGGCGTGTCTTCAGAACTTTAGTTCATAAGTCATGGGTCTCTATTGAAGGATTCCGAACTGGGGAAAGATACGAACCTGGGGAACGATATAATATCTGAGTTTGGGAAGAAAACCCTACAGGCCGAGAGTGGGCAGGATTGAAGGAGGTGGTCAAGTTTAAGTGATACGTGTGGGAAGAGTATTAGGGCCATTTGTATTTTCCAAATAACCATGTGGTGATTTTCATGGAATCTCACGAGTTGAACTTTAAACTGTGCGTAACGGAAGTAGAATTATTTTTTCCTTGCTAGCAAAGGGGTTTTCTTTCATCTTTCTGTGACTGAGCCACTTGAAAAACATGCCTTGTGTTTCTGTGGCTTCCGAATTGCACTCTTACAAATATGGTTTGGTAAGGAAAAGTGCTGGGCTGTGTCAGGCAAACGGAGGCACGATGAATTGTGCATTGCATTTAGGAAGAGTGAAATTTTCTCACTGTTTTATTTAGTTTCGTTGTCAAAATGTAGGCTTTCTTAAAAGCGTTCAACCTGTGGAATCTAGAAATCACTTAAAAATATCTAATTCTAGATTCATAGGACTGAAAATGGTGGGGAGTGTTAGAGCCTATCAGCCTCGTATTTTATCCATTCATTTGTACAGGTATCAAGCATCACTATATATATGTTTGTTTATTTATAGTAGGCTCTTTGGAATACTAAAAAATATTTAAAAAAATTCTGTTTAAGAGTTGAGTGATACCTACAAAATGTTAAAATAATTGTATAAGATAAAATGTGATCAGGCACCATCGGAATTAAGAGGAGGGGGCAACTGGGGAGGGCTGAGATCGATTCCAGGACGATGTTTAGCATGAAAAGCCAGGGGAAGATGCTGTGGTAGAGGGCAGAGCAGATGAAAAATAAAAGGGGTTTTGATGTAACGGGCACTGGAGGAGCTGTGGCAGGTTTTAGGGTGGTCACATAGCCAGTAAGTTAGTAACTGTGTTCTATGTGCTAAGCACTTCGTTACACCATGGAGAAATCAGGATGAATGAGACATCATCCCTGCCTTCGAGCAGCTCACAGTCCCCTGGGGGGAAAAACAATGAAATGACTACAACATATCTTGAGTTCTGTGATGCAGGCAGCGTCAGTGGGCTGGGTTGGCGTGGTAGAAATAGAGTTTTAGGGATGTTGCTGTGACAGCATCTGTTGGCTGGAACATCAGGGGATAGACTTCACCTGAAGTATCCAGGACAGGTGTGGGGTTGGTTCTAAGGGGAGGAGAGAGAGGAGATAGGGTAAGAGGAGGGGTTGGGGTGGGGTGGGGAGGGAGGGAAACAGACAGAGACTGACATCTTCTATCTTCTCATACATCAAGTCTAGGTCAACAGCTTCTACCTTGAGACTCTGTTACGTTTGCTGCTGTATTTAGGTACCCCTGTCTCCATTGTTTGTGTTTTACTAGAAATGTAAAGTACGGTATTACCGTCTTTGATTAGTCATTAAGATAAGGAAAAATATGGGGACAAATGCAGTGATACATTTTCCCTTGCTTAAGGACTAGTTCTCACTGTAGGAAAAACAAAATACCAACCGAATAAAATCAGGAGATCTTCAGGTGTTATGTTCCTTGACCCTATAGCTTCAGTTTAGTTACCTGCCAACAACCCAACTGCCTGTCACACAACAGAACTAAATTCGCAGTGATTTCTTAGGAACTCAAAGAAAGGAGTCTTCATGAAATAACACTGAATTGTCTGCTGGCCTCCCTGTAGCCCACCGCTAGGGTGTGTCCGTGACTGATGACGTCCAGAGCGAACAGTGGCCCAACAGTGGGAGACCTGGATGCTGACCCCAGCTCCTCGATTCTCCAGGAACATGATGGGAGACAATGAACCCTCTCTCTGGGACTCATTTTTTTAATGACCTTAGTAACTCTAACATGTCTTCCAGATCTGAAATACCACTTTGTTTTTATTTTTCTTGTAAGCTCAGGACACTTATCTTGCAGTATCCTTGGGGCAAATGTTATTTTCCTTATTTTACAAATGGAACACCTAGACTTCCGATAGTTACAGGACCCAGTAGGACATTAAAGCTCCAAGTAGCTCTTCTGACAGCTGGTGGTTGGCCTGCCTTTTGAGGAGTTGTTTTCATGGCTGGCCAACAACCAAGGAGAGTCTTGGGTAGGCTTTGCTCCCAAACTGGAAGGGCTCCACCTGTAAGTGTGACCAGACCAAATCCTTTTCCTCATTTTCCAAATGCCAATATCCAAGAACAATTGACAAGGGTGCTTTCTGAATTGATCGTACCTCAAATGATTCCGAGCACTTTGCCACTTATAGAATGATGACGCCTAGAAAGCTTGCCTAGGAAAAGGAATCCTTTAGGATTTCTGACTTTACAGGACAATTGGCAGGAAAATAAGAAGAGTCTGATGTGGTCTTGGTTTATATCCACTTTAGTGTGAGGGCTGCAGAGTGACGTGCTTGTTTAACATTGGGCAATGTGCTTCATCTCCAGGCTTCGATGTCCTAGTCTGCAAATTGGTGAAATACTACCTCACTCAGAATTGTTGCAATGTTGAAATTATATAATGAAATGTATTTGAATGTACAGCACAGAGCCTGGTACAAATGATGTGCTCAATAAATGCTAGTTGCTGCTGTTGTGGTGATGACCCTTTGGTTCCATCCCATCTGTTTTGCATCTTCAGTCCTAGTTGACTGCTAAGAAATATGATTATAGTAATCATGTACTACTCTTGGGCACTATCTTTTGCATGAATAATAAGAAACACCCTTGGGCATGCTGCCTGGGAGAGAATTCTGCCTTTGGTTATATTCCATATAGTTCCTGTAAGTTAATTTTCAACTAGAGTTGGAAGAGGTCTCTGTGGCTACCTAGTCCACCTGGTTCCGGGCCACGCATATGATGGTTCAGTACATTTGGTTTCTATTCAACACATGTTCATTGAACTTCTATGCTCTGTTCCCTATTTATGAAATTCAAAACTAGATCTCAATGATAGACGAAAGTGTTACTTACACAGGGACATGCAGTCCTAAAAGGTGGAGCTTTGCACGTGACAACTCTGTTGGGTGTTAGTTATCCACCATCCACTCTCCTTTTCCTCCTAAGAGAAACCCATTTTCTCAGGCATAGCCGCTGTTCCCACAGTCAGCCTAGGTGGCTAAGGAGAAGCTGACCCCATCTTGATCTCCATCCAAAGTCTGATGAGTTTAAGAGCAAGCCTATCCCAGTTGGCAGTGATTGGCTCACTAACAGACATCCGGGGCTCAAGATATGTCGACAAAACAATCTACATGTTGTTTAAACCAATTTGAGTTGGATTTTCTGTGGTTTGGAGTCAAAAGTATTCCGACCCATCCACTTAGTATGAATCAATTCTGTTTGGAGATATTAGAGTTTCCGACTTAGCTTTTTTATTGTTATTTTTATTTTATTTATTTATTTGGCTGTGCTGCGTGGCATGCGGGATCTTAGCTCCCCGACCAGGGATCGAACCCGTGCCCTCTGCAGTGGAAGCATGGAGTCCTAACCACTGGACTGCCAGGAAATTCCCTGACTTAGCTTTTTTATTCCTTTCGCAAGTTGCCCTCAATACTGGGTGGTGATTTGCTGACCTGTAGAACTGGCCCAGAGATGGCATGGGATAGACTGACTAAAGCCCATTACAAAGTCACAGGCAAGGCCAAGAGACTGGTGCTTATATTTCAGAAGTGTCACATGATCGTTATTAAGTGATACAACATAAAATCTTATATAATTTAAGATAAGGAGTAGAAAAAAATGGTATAATTTGTTGATAGGGAATTCTTCTGCTCCTCCATATACCTTTCTCCTTAATTACCCCTGAGGAGGTAGAATGACATATCTAATTGGTAGATCTGGGGGGGGGGGATGGGAAATGCTTAGCTTAGCTCGTCTTTTCTTCTCCCTTTTGGGATTGGGCGTGCCCAAAGGAAGCAGGAATTCTCTTCTACCCTCCGTGTTGTGAGCCTTACCTGGACACACACACTCATTGTGGAAAAGTCTGCCCTGGTACAGCTTTGCTTGTGATTGATGAGGAAGTCTGGCCAGCCCCATGTCACTCTTACTAAGTTACTTAGCTTACACTCAGCCAGCCTCGGTGATTAATAAGAGTGGTATTTTGGCCACCACCTTTACTTGCTTATTTTGTTCCCCAAATTGTTTAGAACCAAGGTTATTTTTTTTGGACACGCAACAGAGTTGATTCTCATGATGAATAGAGACTGGTCAGAAATCACTGCCTAGGGTAAAAACACTGGAAGAATCATGCCTCATTAATTAAAATGGTAGAGCTGGACCCAGCTTTGCTTATTTTCTTTTTCACCTTTAGTTAAAATGAGTTCTTAGCCATTTGTGAAGCTGATGCTTAAAGTTACAGACCCTCTCCCCAGAAAAAGGCACAAATACAATTTTTATACAATGTCGGGGTATGCATGTATCCCCGCCAAATCTACCCTGGGACCCTTGTGTGTCCATGCATCTCAGGTTAAGACTCCTGAGTTAAGTCCTCAGAAGATAGCTCACTGAGCGGTGGGTTTAAATTGGAAAAGAAAGAAGCCTGGGGGAAAAAAAATGAGTGTGACACTGCAGGTGACTTGTAGTGGTACCTGGGAAAGCACATCCAATGTGGAGAGTGAACTATGTGTTGGAGCTGGATACTGACGGAGTGACAGAGTCACCTAGAAGGTTTAAGCAAAGAGACTTTAATGAAGAGACTCCCCATGAAGAGTATTAGGATAACTAACCGGGGGGGTTGAGGTACTCAGAGGTTGGCAGTGGTGGGGAGGTGTTGCCACCTTCTGCGTCATAGGAACAAGGAGAAGAAATATTATTACTAGGCCTAGCAAGAGCTCAAATAGTTTGCCAGGGGGAAGTGGTGTCACCCAAGAATGCAGAGTGGCCCCCAACTCTTTCTCTCGCTGACCCCTGATCTCCTGCTGGGGCCTCTCCCATTGGCCAACCTCAACTGGAAGCCAGGAGATAAGGGAGCTGGGGGGATGCATTCCATGGGGGCAGCTTCCTGGGCACAGAGCAAGGCCAAGAAGAGTAGAGAAGGAAAACAGGAGGCAAAGAGAGGATAACCAAGATAGAGCATCAGCCAAAACTAAAGAGACCGGCAAGGTTAGGAGTCTGAGTAATGCCCATGGGTGCTGGCGAGGCACTGACCGGGCCTTGGTCAACTTTATGTAGACTGGGATTGCGCTGAGGACCATGTCCAGGAGGAAGGTCATCTGAGTGTAGAAGAACAAACCCCCAAGAGGCCCTTTACAGAAAACAATTTACCCACCTCTTCTCTAGACTGAAGATAAACAACTCAAATTATCAATCTGGATACTATATGCAGTTCAGAGCGAGAATAGAGGAAAGTTTCCTGGAGCTAGTTGAGTCTGAAGAGAAATTGAGGAGCATACAAAAGCCAAGATACATTTATTTTTAATTATCATTTGCCTCATACGTTCATTTCAAAATGCTAGGATTAATTGGCAGCTACGTAAGCAGACATTAGAAATGAGAACAAACACAGAAAACAGTAGAAGAAAAACGTTATCAGCCTACATGTAGTTTATTTTCATCATCTTATAATCTGAGATTATGCGTATTTCAAGAGTAAGAAAAATTAAATCAGCAAGAGAAATCCCCATACTTAGTTTAAAAGATACGTCGACTAGATCATCTCTTACTGTTGATAAGAGATTCATCAGTGTGAAAAAAAAAAATGAAAGAATGACTCTCCCTCTTGACTGAAAAGAATGGGTCAGAATAATGAAATGATTTAACATGATCTTGAACTGACATTTCAAATTCATCATAACCCGCCAAGCCTTTGAAGTTCCACAGTGACATCATTTTAATACTGGGGCTTTCAAGAGCGTTCTAAATAGGTCAGCATCTCATGTAATCTTCAGGCTGTCACTAGATATTTAGGATATTTGTTGGGAAGAGCAGGTGTTCTTTTGAACTTTCTCCTTTAAGAAAACAACCACAATAATTCCATCCAATGGTGTGCCTTGACAAGTCTAGAGTTATCAATGCCTTGTGAAGAGAAATAACCAAATAAAATGCACACATGATAGTATATCAGTAAGACTTTTCCATTCTTAAGCCATTCCTTAAACTGTATCAGTAATAATTTACATGTTGAGATGGTGACTTCTTTCCAGCTGAGCCTCCCTTGTGTTATAAACACAAGTCCCCTTGCATGTTGCATTTAAATTTGCATGTAATTCTCTAAAGGTTGGACAATCAGCCAGGATAGATATGTCCAAGGTAATTAAAAATAAAAGAAAAAAGAGAAACTCTTGTAGGAGGTGAGGAGGTGGGCTACAAAGAAGGAATTGAATAGAAAAGGGGGAGGTAGAGGATGGCCAATGGTCTTTGGGATTTTTGCATGGAGGGACCTGAAAGAAATGACCTCTTCCCAGCCTGTCAGGAAGAGATCTGGATACTTTGGGATCCTGGGTTTTAGGATTTTTGCCTGGGCAACCGCTTGCAAAGGTTTTGACCTTCTCAGAGTTTAGAAGATGTGAACGTGAGACTTATTTCAAGCAGAATGAAAGTCGAGGTAGCAGGAAAGGAAACCAGGCTACGTGAGGCAGCAGCCAAAGCAGCTGAGCAGGAACCACACTGTTGATTCTGTGGCCCTGGGAAATAGTCATTACAGTCGTAGGCTCTAGAGTCTAAGGACCCCTGTCCAAATCCTAGCCTGATCATTCCAGCTGTATAATCTTGAGTAAATTCCCTAAGCTTTTCTGTACCTCATTTCCTCATCCTTAAACTGGGGACAATAAAGTACCCAGCTAAAAGGGTTGTTCTGAAAGTTAAGTAAGAATGCAAGAAGAACACCTAACGTAATGCCTGACTCCGAGAAAGTCACCAATGGTGGGAGCTAGTATTATTTAAAACATGCCTCTAATAACCTACACTCTCGAATTCCTTTGACTGTTGTCAACTGGTTATTTTCTCATCCAGCAACTGGCTAAGTGAGCTTTATCTGATGATTCATGATTACGGAAGGGAAAGGAAGAACAAAGAAATACATGGAGCTGAAAGTAGAGAATTTAAACCTGTAAAATAGCTTAAATTCTTAGAGAAGGAAGTAGAAGGGAGACCATTAGATGAAATTGACAGTTTCCTATTGAGGGTCCCAGTATTTTTTCATATGCCTTATAGTAAAAATGAAAGAAATGCCCAAGAATCTTATTCATATTGAGATAAACCATTAAGACTGGTCTGGTGGATTGGCTGGTAGGGCAGGCAACCTCTAGGCAAACATTTGCATGAGTCCATCTGGATGGGAGGAAGGTGCCTTCTGGGAAAAGGTAGGAAGGGCGGCCTCCCTGCTATGGTGACTGTCGCCAGCTCAGCACTGGCCACTCAGCTACAGACACTGAAGAAGCTGTTTTTATGAAGAGTGTTCCAGTAAACACACACACACACAGAGGCAGTGCTTAGGGAGAGGGACCTTCTCATTTTATTCAGCACTCAACCAGTGCTAACTGGGCATCTATTATGTGCTTAGGTGGGCATGTAGTAGCCCTGAACAAAACAAAAACTCCTGCCTTCATGTAGATTATTTGCTAATGGAGGAAGTCACTGTAGGGGAGGAAAAAACATATTCCTCTACTTTTCTGAGTGCTTGTCTGAGACCCCTGTAATAGAAGACAGATTAACAAGAGAAAATCACTTTTAAATTGAGAAAGACAAACAGAAGTTCATTAACATGTATACCTCATGTATACGGGAGAAATGATAAACTCCCTGAGACCGCCCAAACCACCGCCTTAAACAGCATCTTAGGCCGAAGACAGAGGTAGGACTGGGCTGACTGATTATGGGAGGTTACCAGGAAGAGCACAGTAAACAGGGCTGAGGTTGTGATGCAGATTTAAGTCAGTGCCTTCTCCATTGATTAGATTTTCTTGTCATTTAGAGTCATCCTGGTCCAGAGAGGGAGACACTTATAAACGGAGATTTCCTTTATTAATGTAAATTTCCCTTACAAAAGGATAACCTCTACTCTGTTTGCAGAGGTTCTCCCATGTCTGCTATTTCTCAAAACACAGTCAGCTCAAAAGTAATCCTTATGGCAGAGAGGCATATTTTGGGGTGGTATATTCTGCTCCCCTTCATCAGACAAGAAATAAAATAATTAAAACATGGACTGTGTTAGACTGATAAATGGAAAAAAAAAAAAAGCAGGACGGAGTGATAGGAAGTGACAATTTGGGATAAGGGTTGCAATTTTAGGAAGGATGGCCAGGGAAAGCTTCACTGAGAAGGTGACACTTGAGTAAAACCTGAAGGAGTTGGGGGAACAGTGCATGTCAGTACCTGGAGAAAGAGCGGTCCACGCAGAGGGAACAGGCTGGCATGTGCCCACCAGGTTCAAAGAACAGAAGGAGGCTGGTGTGGCTGTAGCAGAGTAAGCAAGATGAAGAATGATATGAGATGAGGCCATTTCTTCCTAGAACCTAGGACCACCAAGGACTCCAGAGGACATCGGGCCTCCCTGGCCCCTGAAGATTAGTCGTTTGGGGGGCTGTTGGTGATAGCACCCCTGGCAGGAGCATCAGAACCCCAAGTTGTATATCAGCAACAGGGGCTGCAGTGAGAAGGTCTCAAAGCACATATCAGACAGCAGGTGCCCTCCAGCTGAGCCAGAGGAAAATAGAAAGCATGCAGCATGGTGCAGAGCCTAAGGGGCAGTTTGGGGAGACAGCCCTTAAGGTTTCAAGCCAGATTGGGTGTTATGGAACCAAACTTGGGGTCTGCTTGCCTGCCCCCTGTGCAGCAAAGCCAATCTACTGATGCCAGGTTGTGAAGTACAGCGTTTATTTGCAGGGCCCCAAGCAAGGAGAATGGGCAGCTTGTGCTCAAAAGACCTGAATTCTCTTCTCTGATGGCTTTCAGGGAAGAGTTTTTAAAGGCAACATTTGGGGTGAGGGCTGCAGAGTATATGACTTTCTTCTGATTGGTTGGTGGTGAGCTAACAGGGTGACTTTCTGGAAATCTTAATCATCAACCTTCTGGTTCCGACCAGTTTGGGGTCTACGTGCTTGTGCTAATCATGTAGTCGCCATTATCCACCTGGCTGGGTAGGAGTGGGGGGGTCTTAGTTTCTGCAGAGCAACTCAAATAGTTTCTGCAGAGCAACTCAAAGATATGTGTCAGTTGTTATGTGTATCCCTTGAGGAGGAAGTAGGGCTCTGTTTTATCTCTGAACTATTGTCATTACTGTACTTTTCTTGCTTGACTGCTTTTCCTTTGTTTCTGCATTCTGTCACTTCCGTAATTAGTAACTACGTGTATCTGCTCTTTGGAACTCAGGGAAGGCCTAGGAGACTAAAACCTTTTCCCTGCAAACAAGGAAACGGGGAAATGCAGGGGCTTTTGTACTTGGGGAGGGCCCCACGGGGTCCTGCTCAGTTTCAGGTGAGGCCAAGCAGGCAGCTCAAGTCCCACGTAAGCCATGGAAAGAAGAGTTGGTGGCATTTCTGTTACTTGGTTACCTGGTTACTTACCAGTTACCGAAAGGCTGGTGAGTGTTGGAGAACCCCTGGAGTTATATCGGATTCTGCAATTTACTGCTAACCCTCCATATTCACTTAAAGATCAGTTCACACTTCCAGGCTTTTTCTCTTTCTTTATCTGTGCACTCTTGGAAGTGATGTTGAAGGGCCAGGCCAGTTGTGGGTTTGTATCTAACTGCACAATAAAATCCAGGAGGAAGTTTACATTGTGGAAATGTGATCTGCTTTTTCATGTCACACCCTTGTTCTCCCCTCCCCCTTTCTTTTTTATTTGTCTATGAATTTCAGCTTAGTTTCTTCTTTCCTGTTTATGTCTTTAGAATTTTCTTTTTACTTCTCACTGTTTTTTACTTACTATCCTAGTTTCTTATTGAGTATAATTTAGCTTTCTTTGGTTTTAAAGACAAATGTGTTTCTAAACTGAAATTCATTTAATTGGGAAATTGTAAGGTTAGAATTGATGTGTTTCTCTTCAAAGTCCTAAAGTACCATACGTGATACTGCAGCCTGTGCTCAGCTAAGTTATATGATGCGCACGTGGCAGAACCTTGAAATACACTTATGATACACACAGGGAAAGAAAACCAAATGAAACAGTACATTCAGACACTGGTAGTATTCTTCATCATAAAAGTAAGTGATTAATTCTCCACTTCTGCTTAAGAAGAGGTGATGGTGTTCATAGTAATTTGAGTTTCCTCCTAATTCCCACTTTATGCTACTGGATTTCTTTTTCTTAGAGAATTAATTATTATGTTCTTTCAAAAAGCATAATTATCATTGCATCCCATTGAATAGGAGGCCAGCTCCTTAAAGAGTGTCTGTTTTTAAAATTAGCTTAATAATTTCGGCATCACACAATACAAGAACCAGATACAATAAATGATTGTTCAAAATCTGCATCATCAGGGCCTCCTGCCCTGATGGAGGAACGATGGGCTAAAGCAAGCTCCACTGGTTTATCCACGGGTCTGCAGGAGAGCAGGGTGCTGTGGGTACATTTTGGCATAAAGGACTGTATTTCTTTCATTAACAATGAAAATGCATACAAAGGAAAGAATTCCTGCAAAGTAACTCGTCTTCTCTCTGTGATCATTAAGGAAATATCAGCTGGGTCTATGTGTCTCATCATCATGCCTTTCCTTAGGTTATTTGGACTTTCCCTCTGGAATCCAAGTTACAGTTAGAGAGGGAACAAATACAAAGTGAAAATACAGGGGCTTCCCTGGTGGCGCAGTGGTTGAGAGTTCGCCTGCCGATGCAGGGGACACGGGTTCGTGCCCCGGTCCGGGAAGATCCCACATGCCGCGGAGCGGCTGGGCCCGTGAGCCATGGCCGCTGAGCCTGCTTGTCCGGAGCCTGTGCTCCGCAACGGGAGAGGCCACAGCAGTGAGAGACCCGCGTACCGCAAAAAAAAAAAAAAAAAAAAGAAGATACAGAATTGTGACATAATCAAACTGCTAGTGTAATACAGGCTCTAATAAAGGAAACAGCCACCTGCGGATGAGTTTGTGGTGATGTAAGGTTACCACCTCTTTAAGGATTTATGTGGTTCATCATCCCATTGATTAACATTTCCTTATGGTGAATGTTCAATTTACCTTATAAGGAAGGGGAGCTCCTACAGCATTAAGGATCTGCAGAAAATATTAGTTGATACATTTTCTCTAAAATAAATCTGCGTTGCTGGGAGTCACTCCTTTTGAGCAGGAAAAAAAATTATTAATAACTTTTTCCCATTTAAGTATAAAACCTTTCATCACTTAGGTTCCTAAAATGAGGTGATACATTCATGGCCTCTGTATTGTCATTACCCTAAGTTGGATTTATGGCAAACATCACTTCTCAATCATGGTGCTGTTTGATATCAGACCTCAGAATCTTTCTCAACACACCAGTCCATATGAATTCATCAGAGTCTGTTTGTGAGATCAAACATTTTTCAAATTCTAAGACTTGAATAAATATGTAAATTTCACATCCCTTTTTTAATTGATATTTTTCTCTGTCTCTTAAAACTTTATCTCTGCTGAAATTCCCAAACCATAATGATAGGTGTTGGAAAAGTTCAGATAAAAATATATATAAGTTCTCACTATCTAATCCAGCTGAAGAAAAATGACCATGGGATTACCATAAACCCCTCTTTGGGCACCAACAATATCACCAGTCTTTCTAATCTCTGAAATAAAACCTTTAGCAGCAGGGAGTCCATAACGGCAAACAATCTCCTGACATCATGTCTGCCAAGAAAATTCAAACTAATCCAAATGTCAACCAATCTAGGTGTCAGTTCACCCCAGGGAAAATCAGCACCTTGTTCTTGAAGAAAGCATGCTATAAAAAGTCTTAATTTACCAAACTTAAAAAAAGATCCTCCTCTTTCTTTAGGCAGACATGTCATTTTGTTTAACTATAATCTTGACTTATCTTCAGTCTCCTTGGTAAATTCAAAAGCCCAAGGCAACATCAATGTAACTTCTAAATGGCTTGTCCAATCATTATTTCAGATCATAACAATACTCAAACTCAAACAGTAATCAAACTAGTTTTTCCTTAAAAAAATAAGTTTGATTCAATTATTTTTTACCTTTCATCTGGACTTGTGACATAATAGAAACTCAAATGTGCATTTCAAGTCAGGTTAGCCCAGATGAAAGCTGGTTAGCTCTCTATTTCTTAATTAAAAATCCAGCTTGTCAAATAGCTCCCTATTCCTTTATATTCCTACAGACTCTGCCCATGTCTGGCTACACCCTTGGCTTCTTGCCCGCAGAGATTTCAGCTTATTTCGCTTTGATTTCCAGTCTCATTCCAAGCAGCTCTATTTTCTCTTGCCCTTCCCCCAGGATAGCTCTCTGTGTCAATTCTTATGTGCTGGACCTGCTGTGCACCAAATAGATTTCCACTTTACCATGTCAGGGCTGCAGTCCATATGGAAATTCTGGAAAATAGCGGCATTGGTTTGCAGCAAGATCAAGCCTAAAACCACTTTGTGATGTAAGGAACATCCAGAGGCTTTGACATCAAACCCGACTGCTGTATACAGATCGATCATTTTTCTGAAAATCCAAGTCAAGTTTTACACATACATGGGGGCAGGGGCAAGACCTGTTATTGTCTTCACTCTTCAAACACCATTGTACAAAATTAATGACAAATTTAAAACATACATTAGAACCATATATAAGAATGCGCTTCTCCCTCTGTTATCAATGGGTAAGCCCCTTTTCTGGATCCTTCCCCAGTGTAGCAAAGTGAGAGTTCTTTAGATTGAACCAATACAGATTTTCATGCATCTGCCTATTTGGTACCAAACAGATGGTTGATTGATGATTTAAAAGCAAAATATTAGGGCTTCCCTGGTGGCGCAGTGGTTGGGAGTCCGCCTGCCGATGCAGGGGACGCGGGTTCGTGCCCCGGTCCGGGAGGATCCCACGTGCCGCCGAGCGGCTGCGCCCGTGAGCCATGGCCGCTGAGCCTGCGTGTCCGGAGCCTGTTGCTCCGCGGCGGGAGAGGCCGCAGCGGTGAGAGGCCTGCGTACCGCAAAAAAAAAAAAAAAAAAAAAAAGCAAAATGTTAACCAATCGTCTTTGTATCTTGTAAGCCCAGCCTATGCTTTTGTTTATCCTCCATTTCTTAGACCAATGATATCTTCCTCAAAGTAGTTCTTTGGGAAGATTTTTGTCCCCCTCTTTTGTTACGTAAAGCTCTTTTTTTTTTTAACATCTTTATTGGGGTATAATTGCTTTACAATGGTGTGTTAGTTTCTGCTTTATAACAAAGTGAATCAGTTATACATATACATATGTTCGCATATGTCTTCCCTCTTGCGTTTCCTCCCTCCCACCCTCCCTATCCCACCCCTCCAGGCTGTCACAAAGCACCGAGCCAATATCCCTGTGCCATGCGGCTGCTTCCCACTAGCTATCTACCTTACTACGTTTGTTAGTGTGTATATGTCCATGACTCTCTCTCGCCCTGTCACAGCTCACCCTTCCCCCTCCCCATAACCTCAAGTCCGTTCTCTAGTAGGTCTGCGTCTTTATTCCTGCCTTACCCCTAGGTTCTTCATGACATTTTTTTCCCTTAAATTCCATATATATGTGTTAGCATATGGTATTTGTCTTTTTCTTTCTGACTTACTTCACTCTGTATGACAGACTCTAGGTCTATCCACCTCATTACAAATAGCTCAATTTCGTTTCTTTTTATGGCTGAGTAATATTCCACTGTATATATGTACCACATCTTCTTTATCCATTCATCCGATGATGGGCACTTAGGTTGTTTCCATCTCCGGGCTATTGTAAATAGAGCTGCAATGAACATTTTGGTACATGACTCTTTTTGAATTTTGGTTTTCTCAGGGTATATGCCCAGTAGTGGGATTGCTGGGTCATATGGTAGTTCTATTTGTAGTTTTTTAAGGAACCTCCATACTGTTCTCCATAGTGGCTGAACCAATTCACATTCCCACCAGCAGTGCAAGAGTGTTCCCTTTTCTCCACACCCTCTCCAGCATTTATTGTTTCTAGATTTTTTGATGATGGCCATTCTGACTGGTGTGAGATGATATCTCATTGTAGTTTTGATTTGCATTTCTCTAATGATTAATGATGTTGAGCATTCTTTCATGTGTTTGTTGGCAGTCTGTATATCTTCTTTGGAGAAATGTCTATTTAGGTCTTCTGCCCATTTTTGGATTGGGTTGTTTGATAATAAACAAATGGGACCTAATGAAACTTCAAAGCTTTTGCACAGCAAAGGAAACCATAAACAAGACCAAAAGACAACCCTCAGAATGGGAGAAAATATTTGCAAATGAAGCAACCGACAAAGGATTAATCTCCAAAATTTACAAGCAGCTCATGTAAAGCTCTCTTTAAACCCACGTCTCCTAAGACCTTGATATGAAAAGCGTGGTTCATGGACCAGCAGCGCTGCATCACCTGGAGGCTGGTTTGAAAATGCAGAATCATAGACCCCACCCTAGAATCTGCATTTTTACCAAGATTCCACAACCCCCCCCCGGGATTCTTATCACATTGAGGTTTGAAAAGCACTAGATGAGAACTGGCCAGCAATTTTCCAGAGCCTCTGGTGGGTGAAACAAAGAGATAGGATATATGTGGAGTGAAGGCCGAGAGATACAGCGGAAAGTGCTTGGGCTCTTGAGTCAGACATGCCCAGACTCAAGTCTTGGCTCGTGTTCATTTGTACCCTCTTTTGTTAGATTCTGCGTATAAGTGATATCATATGGTATTTGTCTTTTTGTGTCTAACTTAGTTCGCTCAGTATGACAACCTCTAGGTCCATCCATGTTGGACCATCCCTGTTCCAGGTGGCACAGAGAACTCCACTGAATACTCTGTAATGGCCTATATGGGAAAAGAATCTTCAAAAAAAAAAAAAAAAGTATACGTATAACTGATTCACTTTGCTGTACCTCTGAATCTAACACAACACTGTAAATCAACTAGACGCCGATAAAAATTAAAAAAAAAAATCTTGGGAGATCTGGGAACTCAGACAAATGATTTGTGATCTCTGAGCCTTGGCTCTAGCATCTGTATTTTGTAACTTCTATTATCAAACTATTTTTTGATGAGAATGAAATAAGATGCATTCACACAAACAGGATACACTCACCCTCAGCTCATGCTGAATATATGTTGGTCTCATCCTCCATCCCCTGTCATGTGCCTTTTCCCCATTCTTGACAGTTTTATCTTTTGAGCATCTCCAATTATTCAGAGCAATGATTATGCACTTTTTATGTGTTGGGCCCAGCTTGAATATATCTCAATATATGTATCCAGAAAAATAAGATCATAAATAACCCAATTCATCAAATATGAATAGTTGGAAGATTGTAAGCAAATACACTGGAGAGTTCTGACAGAATGAAATTATTGATGAGATCGGCACATGCTCCTACGTTCTACCCTCCTGTGTTTAGACTGACAAATATCTCTAGGCTCTGGGCCAAATGTTGGTGAAGATGAAGTATGTCTTTGCTACCTTCTCGCTTCTCAGCCCAACATCTTCTTTGCATTTTAGTGCCCAGTCAGTGTCTCTGTATCACGTCAACCTTAACCGTCCAGAAGCTGCCTGTACGGCTGATCCTCGCAGCCCTGTGCAATTTTTTCTCCAACAAAAGTTACTTGTCCTGGGTTCTTTTCTCTGTGCTGTTGAAGCTGGGTGTCCATTCTGTTTTGGAGGAGTGGTTTCCAAAATGTGATCCCTGGACCAGCAGGTAGCATCACTTGAGAACTTGTTAGAAATGCAAATTCTTGCGTCCTATCCTAGAACTAATGAATCGGAACCTCTGGGGGTGGAACCCAGAAGTCTGTGTTTTTCCAGGTTCTCCATGTGATTCTAACGTGCTCAGTTTGGGGAACCAGCTGCATTAGAAAGAGCTATAGAATTCTAGAAGGGGAAGGAACTGTAGAACTGTAAACAGAGCAGGATTTCCCAGCTATAATGGTCCGCTAGTCGGCACCTAGCTGAGTGATTCTCCGCTCTGGCTGCGTGTTGGAATCACCTAGCAGCTTTAAACAATACTAATTGCTTGGATTCGCCCCGATGATCCTGATTTAATTGGCCTGGAGCGTAGCCGGGACACTGGGATTCTGTTTAATCTCCTAGGTGATTCTCCTGTACAGCCTGGGCTGGGAACCACTGGTGGAGACGGCTGCTGACAGTGGGTTCAGATCACCTGGGGTGGGGGTGGGGGGTGTCTAACACAACCTGGGCCCTACCCTAGAGCAATTGAAACCAAATCTCGTGGGGCCTGGACATTTGTTGGTTGTAAAAGAGCCTCTTCCCTGATACACAGAGGAGGTTGAGAATCACTCATCTAGTTTAATGCATTGATTTATAGATGAGGAAATGTGAAAAACTCCTCCCCCAAATTCCATGCTCAGGGGTCAATGCCTTCTAATGTGCCGCTGCTCTGGGTACTCCCATTCTAGCCGGGGAGCTCTCAGTTGAGGCTAGAGAGGAAGGCCAGCGATGGCACAATCCCAGGTCTTTTGAGCTGCCCTTAGAGATCCCTGGGGACCTGGGGCTTCCCCCCATCTAGTGGGGGGTATCTTGCTTTCCTCCCCCATCATCCTTGCTTCAAACAAGCTGCCACAGAGAGCCCTTCTGAAGTGTGCTCATGGCAGCGAGTAGGCTGCAGCCCAAAACACACAGTATGATCATTATGGAAGCCTATTTTTCTTTGACTTGATAAATTCTGTTTTACCCTATAGGATTTACAAAAGTAGGAGAAGGGATTTCTGCAGCAGGGTCTAATATGGCTTTCAAATGCCACAGCCATCATTCCTAGGACCATAAGAGTGCTTTTGCCTAGATAAATGTCATCCTAGACCTAGGGCATCACCAGGATTACAACGTTATTGAATTTTCCGTCTGTACCTCTGATTTGCATGTTGTAAAAATAAACTAAAGATTTTATCCAAAAATTAGTTCTGGGGTGACAGGATAGGTTTTTCCAGTTCATATTAAGCTGATGCCTTCTCTGGTGAGGGAAAGGAAAGACAGTATGTTGGCCGGGAGTCGGAAGTGACTCCAAGACCTCCCCTGAGTCTCTTCCTGCCCTCGACAAGGTGAAAACTAAACTACTTTAAACACTTGTCCTGTCCTAGCCTCTTCTTTAGGTTGCCTGTGTTTCCCGAGCGATCTGCAATTCCTGTTGCTAACACCTGCCTGAAGTTTGGTACCCTAGTTAAGAAGTCCTTGTGAACAACTAAAAACATCTTAGCCTCAACACGTACTTAGCTGTGTGACCTTGAACGTGTCAACCTCTCTGGGCTTCTGCAACCATATCTCTACACCAGGGAGAATATGAGCACCACCGTCATAGGGTTCCTGAGAGGATTAAATAGTTAATATGGGTTTTAAAGCATTCAGTGCCTGGCATGCAATAAGCAATATTCATGAATGTTTTATGTTTTAGTCCCATTATATATTTACAATCACTAACAGAAATATCACTCACCAGTAAGTAACTCCTTAACTAAGGCCTAGTTTCCATTCTGTAAATTTTATCTTGGTGACTCTTTTATGAACCATCTCCAAATTTCCACATGAATTTTAAAGGCATAACCAGAGAGAGTCTGATTAATGTGTCTTCTGGTGGGAAGCCTCAGACCTAGCCTTCTGAACTCCGTTTAGTTGCCAGCAGTTTGTCTTTAGCTAGGATGACCAATCATCTTGGTTTTCCCCAAGACGGAGGGGGTTCCAGAATGAGGGGCTTTCGGTGTTAATACTAAGGACAGACCCAAGTGCACCAGGGTGAGTTTTCACTCTCTTCAGCCTGTGGCCAACTGGGCATGCGTGGCCTGGCAGTGTCGGCTGGGTGTGATGGCCCCCTCTGCTCATTCCTTACTGTGAGGTACCCAAATCTCTGGCAAAACCAGCCTGTATAGTGAGAGAAGATCAAGTGCATCACAGCAGAATTACGAGGAGAACTGAATGGGTAAAGACTGGCCTCGGAAAGTAGGGAGACTAGAATGTTCTATTTATCTAGCTGTTGAGCTTGGGTAGGTCCCTTAACCCCTCTGAGTTTCAGTTTTCTTATTTGGTAAAATGGCTGTAATATAATGTGTGTCTTGCAGGGCAGTTGAAAAGACTGTCCTGCACAGTGTGTGGGGAGGTGGGGGATCTATTCCTGGGTAAGTGTTCACTGCAGGGGGGGGCAGGTGGTGGGTATTAAAACCAAGCCCTGGGTTAGAATCCCATTTCTTCCATTTGCTCTCTCGTTGACCGTTGGCAAGGTCCCTTCCCACTCGGAGCCTCGCTTTTCTCATCAATGACGTTGGGAATCCCAGCATCTCCCTCGCAAAGCCTCGCCAGCCAGTGGAGGCCCAGACCTGCACAGGGGCTCACATCCACTGTGCGTCTTCCCTGACCAGGTGGAGTGCGTCTGTATCCGAGAGGAGATTTCTGGGGGGCCGGAAAAGAGGGTCCTAACATGGACGCACATCGGAATCATTTGAGGAAACAAACAAAAACACCACCATCCAGGCTTTGTACTCCAGCCTAGTGAAATCAAAATCTCGGGGGATCAGGGGGGCCGTAGCCCTGGGATCACTTTAAGTTTTTAGTGGGCTAGAGGGAGGACCCAAAGAGCAGGAAACAAGAGAGGACAGCTATTTCATGGGTTCCACAAGGAAATCAGAGAAGAAATATGAACCAAACCTGGCCTTCTCTATTTGTCAATTCAGTTTACTGAGCTGGGCAGGTATGTGAATAGGAGGATAATTCTGATCCTTCTTGCCATGCATCCTGCTTGTTCCCTTAGTCTCTGACTCACTGCGTCAGCTTCCAAGGATGCGTCATGAAGTAGGGTCACCACGTAAGGCTTTCCTGGCCCTCAGGATGGCTCATTTCTGTGTCATTATGACAGATGTTGTAAAACTACTCTGCACCCTCCCCTTTCGAAGGAAGCTCTTTGGAGGTGGCAGGATGGGGTGATTGGGCCAGCTGAGTCAGTAAGGAAGGGCTCTACCAGCCCAAATGGAGCAGCACGCTGGCCTCTTGGCCACTCAGGCCAAGCCTGGAAATATGGCTGTTACTTCCTCACTTCGATTCTGGAGCAATTTAACAGAGGGCTTTCTTAGATTCCTTGGATCTGCGTCTGGAGATCACGCCAAGCTTTACTGAGCTGTGAGTCGTTGCTCAACATCTTTTTATTTCTCTGCCTCCTTGGCCCTCTTGAAAGTGCCTGATTACTCTCTCAGGTTACCCAGTGAACAATGGAAATGGTAATATCAAGGGTTTCCCAAAGCTGAGTTAATGCTTGGCCGCCCTGTGACACTGAGCTTTGCATGATGTATTAACTAGTTGGGGAGAATCATTGGTTTTTTAAAGCATTTTAAGCTGAAGCATCTGAACTGAATGAGCTTGGATTTAGTCGTGACTTCCTAGAGGGAAAAGGGCCATGGACATTGTTACATCTTAACTTATAGAAGAGGATGTCAAGGTTCTGGCGTAGGGAAGCCATCAGCTTGGGTTTCAGGCTTGGTTGACTCGGGAGCCAGAGCCTCATTCCCAGAGTCCAGAATCCTGCAGCCTCTACTCCAAGGCTTCTGGAACTTACTGAGGATCAGTGAACCACTCGTTTCTGCATCTTCCTATGGGAGGAGAGACTCTCTAGCTTTCCTCATATTCTCAAAGCGGTCTTTGTTCCAAAACATAAATTACCAGTGGTCTAGCCCTTTGCAATATAAGAAGTTTAAAATTTCATTCATAGCAGTTAGTAGACATATTTGTGGCATGTTAAAGAGATAAGAATTACATTATAGGCCAATTCTACAAGTCATAAAACATTCCTTATTTTTGTTTGGGGGCCAGGAGTGGGCTATCTCATCCCAAAGTACTAGAACACCTAAGAAATCAAAGCACAGAATTCAATGAAAATGTCAAGAAGATTTTAAAAACCCACCATTTCAGATTTTTTACTTTTTAAAAGGAGACCATTCATTTGTTCATAAGAGGAAACAAAACATATTTAAAGTTATTTAAAGACAAAAAGACACTGGGGTATAGCTTTATCATTTTCCCTTCCACCATGCTTCCTGTTTCTGGTGATAGAACTCTACTGATGTGAGTGTTACAAGACACACTCCCTGTGAGGGTGCTTGTGATGAGGTCTTTAGGGCAGCTGCAGCCTTCGCCTGGTCACTGTAGTAGCGCAACGGCGCCACTCAGCCAGGTGGTTGGCCAGATTTGTGGGGTGGGGGTGCCACAGTGTGTGGTCCTGGAGCAGCAGTAGTGGCGTCTCCTGGGAGTTTATTAGAAATGTGGAATTTCAGGTCTACTCCAGAGCTCCTGAATCAGAATCTCAGGTGAATCTTGGCACAATGAAACCTGAGAAGCACATCGGTATATATGGTGGAGGACCTGAGTTAAAAAATAGGGACCGATCATTAAGAAGTCTACAGGGGCTTCCCTGATGGCGCAGTGGTTGGGAGTGCGCCTGCCGATGCGGGGAACACGGGTTCGTGCCCTGGTCTGGGAAGATCCCACATGCCGCAGAGCAGCTGGGCCCGTGAGCCATGGCCGCTGAGCCTGCGCGTCCGGAGCCTGTGCTCCGCAACGGGAGAGGCCACAACAGTGAGAGGCCCGCGTACCACAAAAAAAAAAAAAAAAAAAAAAAGAAGTCTACAAATAACAGCTGCGGAAAGAGTGTAGAGAAGAGGGAACCCTCCTACACTGTTGGTGGGAATGGAAATTGGTGCAGCCACTATGGAGAACAGTATGGAGATTCCTCAAAAAATGAAAAATAAAGTTGCCATGTGATTCAGCAATCCCACTCCTGGGCATATATCTGTACAGAACTATAATTCGAAAAGATACATGTACCCCTATGTTCATAGCAGCACTATTCACAATAACCAAGACATGGAAGCAACCTAAATGTCCATCGACAGATGAATGGATAAAGAAGATGTGGTACATATATACAATGGAATACTACTTAGCCAAAAAAAAAAAAAAAAAGAAATAATGCCGTTTGCAGCAACGTGATGGACCTAGAGATAATCACACTAAGTGATACAAGTGAGACAGAGAAAGACAAATACCATATGCTATCACTTATATGTGGAATCTAAAATAGGCCATAAGTGAACTTATCCACAAAACAGAAATAGATTCACAAACATAGAGAATAGACTTGCGGTTGCCAAGGGGGAAGGCATGGGGGAGGGATGGATTGTGAGTTGGGGATTAGAGATTCAAACTATTATATACAGGATGGATAAACAACAAGGTCTTACTGTACAGCACAGGGAACTATATTCAATATCCTGTGATAAACCATAATGGAAAAGAATATGAAAAAGAACATATATATATATATATATCTGAATCACTTTGCTGTACAGCAGAAACTAACATAACATTGCAAATCAACTATACTTTAATAAAATAAATTAGAAAAAAATAGCGGGGCTGCTCCCATGGTGGTCTAATGGCCAGTCACTGCCCTCAGGCTTGTTTGATGACCAGTGTCAATGTAGGCTGTAGGTTATGATAAAGCGTAAGTTAGTAGATACCAAGGTTTCTTTCTTTTACGTTGTGCACCTGTCAAATCATATATGTGGACACACAGGTGGCAGTTGCTGTGGAAAAAGAATTTGTTTCTTTTTCCTTTTTCCATTTTCACTTTATTCCTCTGAGCAGTCTTCCTTCCTATAGAGTTGTATATTCTCATGTGTATATTTTAAGATTTTTCTCTTTCTGTCAATATTTCTTTTCAGTCTGCACACATATGGATTATGGAGGGGATTTTCTATTTTTAATATTTTAATAACTAACATCACATAGGGCTGATACACAGCATTCAAGACCAGAGCCATTGAATTTTAGATTAAGAAATTTATTACAATTCGTCTTCATTTCAGGCTGGTATCTAAGTAAGGTCTTTTGCCTTTATTATGAGGGTGTCTGGGGAGACAACTCTGGTTATGCATTGCAAAAGTTTTGAAGTTCATACCCGTTAAACAACAAAAGGGCACTCTTTATTTAATTGTGGAAGAAGTATTGGTACTTTTATTTACAAAGGTAATTAAGTCTTTATGCCATAGTAACATGTTATATTCCTGTCACTATGAACAATTGCTAGGAAATTCATAGGGTTAGCCAATGTTCATTCAAAACACTTTAGGAATTATTTACAAAGTTAACATTCTACCTGCAACATATATTTAATCTTTCCCCTGAGAAATCTCTGTGGGTTTCCTAGAATATTAGCAAACTCATAATAAATATTTTGTTCAGTAATTGAAATGTGCTTTATTACTGTTAAAATAATAAGCAATGTGTTAGGAGAGTCTAAAACATTTAAACATCGAGTAAACAGTTGGAAAAGATCAGTGACTATCTGCATGGACCTTACTTTGCCATCACCTGGGGAGCTTTCAAGAAGACTGATTCCAGGATCCCACCCCCAGAGCTTCTGGATTAATTGTGCTAGTGTATGGCCTGTGCATCAGCATTTTTTAACTTCTTATTTTGAAATAATTATAGGCTCACAGGAAGTTGCAAAGATAATGTAGAGAGGTCCCTTGCACCCTTCACCCAGATTTCCCCAGTGGCAGCATCTCACATAACAGTGGTCCAACATCAATGCCGAGAAATTGACATTGGAATCATAACGTTAATAGTAGACCAGGAGCCTTATTTAAATTTCACCAGTTTGAAGATCAGGACTTTTAGAAGCTTCCCAGGTGATTCTCCTAAATAGCTAGCGCTGCACACCTCTGCCCTGAGTGCCATTTAAGATCAATTCCAACCATAAGTCTGTGATTCACACACACACACACACACACAATATACGTATTTGCACTGTGTAAATGTAGACCACACTCACCATACACATTCTAAATATTTAAAACTTTTAATAACAAATTGCAGAGTAACAGGGACTGACATTTAGAAGCAAACTTAACTGCCGGAAAACTGCACTTCACAATCGTACAAAATATATCCTGGTTTAGATCCTACGTCAAACAGAAGTGTCTACCATACCTGAGAAAGTAAACTAGGGTTTATGACTCTCAGAATTAAAGTCCACCTGAGGAATGAGAAGAAAATCCCATGGGTTTGGAAAATGTTATTTATAGACACAATTTAAGTTTTAAAGTCTGGTAACATGGTAAGAGACTTCTGATGTACATAATTATGTATAAAAATTCCCATTTATCATGTTGTCAATGCATGGAAAAAACTGTTGTTCTCTGTAAATAAATGAGTGTTTCTTCCTGTGCCGCCCGGGAACTTAAATACTGTCCTGGACAAGTTTCCATCCTTTTTCTCTTTAACAAGAGTTGAAATAGGTTTTCATCAGTTAAACAGTGGGAGGAATGAATAAACCTCACATCTCATCCTACTGTCTACTCTCAGGTATGAACTGTGAGGTTAAATAGGGACGTTTATAACCATAACAAGCTCTAAGCCAGAGCTTAGGGTCAGAGGATAAAACTCACGCTCACCTTATACAAAAAGGAGGTTTCCCTTTATTTGGGATGCAGCTTCTTCAGGTTAATGAAGAACCTTGCCATGGGGTCTGGGATGTATTTGCTGAGGCTTGTCTGTGCATGACCGGTCAGATTCCACCTGCCCCCGCCTCCAGCTGCACTGTCTGTATTTTCTGGTGTCTTGGGGTCTTTCAGAATGTCCCCCTCCGAGAAGCAGAATATGGTCAAATGTTCCAGATGTGGAATGGCTGACCCTTGTCTTCAGAAGCCTCCCTAGACGAACTATCTGCATGTCTTCCTCTTTCTCAGGGCCCCCCCCCCATTCCCTCTGTGTCCCCAGGTTACCCTAACGACTTCCTGTTCCTGGCCCTGAGCCTGGCTCTCCCAGAGGAATTTTACTTGGATGAGTTCCATGAAGTTACAGAGCACCACGCATATTTGAGTCAGAGTTCTGAGAATATTCTCTCTACCTAATATTTCGGGAGAGAGGTTTAGTTTGGAGTGGCATTTACAGGAGCTCCGGGAAGCCTGCAGAAGACCTCGGAAAAACCGTGCTGAAGCCTTGTCTGTTTCAGCCAAGGGGAGAGCCTGATGGGGGCTGTAGATCTGGATTCTGTAATTCTCCTGCCCTGGGCCCAGGTTCCCGAGCTCAGTCCTGGGAGGAAAAGCAGGATGGGACGGATGGAGGGAAAGGGGCCACTGTCAAAGATTTTGATACACGTAATCCTTCCCTCCTCTTTATTCTATCTATTGATCCATCAGTTTTTACTTAAAGCTGTGAACTTGTAGCAACCGGGTAAAGTGTTTGGAACATACTGGTTATCGTAGGTCAGCTGAATCAAGACATCAGGATTTTAGATGTGCACCACTTCAAGCCCTTCCTATGAGCAGAGAGAGTGATTAGCCCGTTACTGTGGTTTCAGAGATCCCAGCAGGGGCGTACTCCAGAATTCCCTTCCCCCACTGGGAAATGCCTTAATGGTACACCCCAATGTTCACCTTGACATCCATGGCTTATTCTTGGAGGGACCCTGTAATCTGAGATGGGTTGCACTATTTTAAAGCTAAGAACTGTGAATTCACAGTGTAACAGGAAGCATCTGACCCTTTCTAGAAGGCAGCATTAGGCGGGGGGGAGGAGATAAAGAACAAAAAACACTCCAAGTACACTGAGTTCCTGAGGACACAGGAAGGGGAGTCTGGAGGGCTGGTTGCCACAGAAACATGTCACCTGTCTCAACTTCCTGGCTTCCCACCTGCTCCGCCCTAATTATCAAAATAAACAAAACCAATCTGCACCATCAGTTCCCCGGACCATCTAGGACTGCATGCAGATGCGTTTTGTGTTGTTATCCATCATCGCCAAGGTATTTATTGCCTGGGGCCCGCTGAATCACTGATTTTCCTGTCCCTGAGCTGGCCTATTTCACCAGCTTGGCCGTGTGTGCTGTTTACTTAGAGGAGCTATTAAATTTCTCACCTGTGTGTCTTGTGAGAGCTGCAGCCAGGAGATAAAGCCTCTTGGCGTGTGGAGCATTGGTACACGAGAGATTTTCGGGAGCGTGGCTTCCTTCAAATCCCTGCTCAGGAATCTCAGATTAGAATCAAAATCAAAGGCTACCCTAGCCTCCCTGATGGGTTTCAGCGCTCCACCATAACAAGACATGCTCCAGGCTTGAGACGTTTTGACTAGAAAGCTAGATCATTAGCAGACTGTACACGCAGAATTAAAACTCAGATATCATCAAGAGAATGCCTGAAAGGGAAAGCATTGACTGAGAATTGTCACGTTCCAGAAGGATTCTAGCACTGGAAACAAGAACTTTGGGGCCAAACATCGCTGGGTTAAAATCCTGACCCCACTGACCAACTAGGTGACTTTGGGAAAGTTCTTGAACATCTGTATTTGATCCAGCAATTTCACCGCTAAGAACCGATGGTACAGATACAATGATACTAGGTAGGATGTTTGTGTGTTAACTCATTGGAGCCCCATGACAACTCTAAGAGACAATACTGTTGCTGTCCGCAGGGCACTGAGGCACAGGAAGGATGACCTGCCCAAGGGTGAGTTAGCACTCTCATGAGAGGCAGCCTGGCCCATGGTTACGTGGATGGACTCCAGGGCCAAACTTCTTCGGTTTGACTCCCAGCTCTGCTGTTAACCAGCTATGCAAAGGGCCAGAATATTGCCTGCTACAGGAAAACTCCCATGTAGTATTTTACCCCGAGGGAAGCGAAATCTTCCCTGTTGTCAGTGACACCTACAGTGTCTGCTGATTTCAGTAATTTCTAATTCCAGAAACGAGAGCTGTTCAGCCCAATTCCTAAAGCAGTAGTGACCCCTGTATATCCTTTTTCAGTGGTTTTGTTCAGCCTTTAGCTAGCCTCAGCAAGTGAAGAATTAGATGAGTTTTACCATTCCTGTTCTTGGGAGATAGACCCAAATGCCCAGAAATAATATTATTTATACCAAACGGCCGTCCTCAAACACTGTATCTCTGGGATCACTTGTTCTCCTCCTACTCTGGAGCTGTTGGGTTTGTGTGCCCCACACCCAGGAGGACCTGCCCTCATCATGAAACAACCTCCTGCATCTCAACTGCTCTCCAAACACCTCTGTCCAGCCTGCTTACTTGCTCACAGACCAAGAAAAATCTTTTAACATCAATCAGTGCTCTGAAACAGAATCTAGAAGTGGGGACACACATTATAGTCAGTACTCCTTGGTGTTGTTCAATATCAGGTTTTTCTCCAGTTGCTATTGCTAACTTTATCCTGCTTTCATCATTCATTCAACAAATATTTATTGAGGAGCTGCTATGTGCCTGCCACACCCTATTGTGATGCTGAGGATACAGCAGTGAATGTGACCATTGGTGCTCCTGCCCTCACAGATCTTGCATTCTGATGGAGAAACCAATAAAAAAGTAAAAAAATAAATATATGACGTAGTCGGTGGTAATAAGGGCTATTGAGAAAAATAAAACAGGGGAATGTATTAAGGAATGGGAGGTGCTATTTTAGATAAGATGGTAGGGAAAGGCCACCCTGACATTTGAAGAGAGGCCTGAGTAAAGTGGGAGGAAGTCATGTGAGGTTCTAGGGGAAGAGCGTCCCAAGCAAAGGAAACAACGGCCCTGGGGCAGTATTATGTTTGATGTGTTAAAGCGACAACAAGAACAGCTTAAGGGCTCAAATGCAATAAAGATGGAGGAGAGCAAAGAAAAAAAAGATGAAGGAGAGCAATGGAAAACCAGGTCACGTGGAGCCAGGACCAGATGCGGTAGGTTCTTATAACCTGTGATGAAAATTTTGGATCTCATTCTCAGTGTGATAGAGCGTTGTTGGGAGTTGAGAGCAGGGAATGGCGTGAACGAATTGGCTTTTCAAAAGGTGGATCATTCTGGCTTCTGGGTGGGACTAGATCGTCTCGGGACCAGAGGGGAAGCCAGGAGATGAGTCAGGAGGCTCTGGCCTTTGTCCAGATGAGAGAAGATAGTGGTTAGAATCAGGGTGATACAAGCGGAAGAGGCAAGAAGGGACAGACTTGAGAGAGACTCCAAAGGCTCAGTTAGCAGGATCTGCAAGTGGGTTGGATGTGGATGAGAGAGAAGGAGGGGGGTCGAGGAGGACTCACTCCGGAGTGAACAGTGCTGTCCTCTGAGATGGACATTTGTTTATTTACTTGTGTTATCTGTGAATATCATTCTTGCCCACTAGATTTAAAATTCCTTGCGACCAGGAATCCTTATTCTGTCTTTCCTTTTGGGAGTGACTCTCCTTGTACTTTGCACATAGTACATGCACAATAAAAGCTATGAAATGGGTAACTATAATGCCTAAGATGTTTACTGTTGAGTCCATGGCCCTCATTTTTACTGTTTGTTCTGGATTTGCTGTACTGTTTGGGGGAAAGGGCTCACTTTCTGACTGAATTTTCCTATTGTGAAGTAGGATTCATCATATTTGCCTTTGTCGTGCAAATGCAGTGTCCGTATACCTAATAGTGTGTAAACAGTATGGGATAGAGAGTCCTCAGTTCTCTGTAGTAAGGGAGAGAGAACAGTGAAAATAATGTGGGGAGAATGTCTTACTGAGGCCTCATTTCATATTTGCATTTCAGACTCGGAGGGTCGATTGTCACCACACCCCACTATGTTACTGGCAAACAGTGTTAATTAATTAAGTGTTCTTTCCTGGAATATCTGGAAAAAGCCTCAAAACGTTTCTTAATGTAGCCCTTCAAGTTGCCATTTCTGCCTGATCTAATCTAATCTGCTCATCTAAAAGTTGAGGAAATTAAAGCCCAGACATAGTAAATGACTTGCCCTAGGCCACCCTCACAGGTGGGGACAAAACCAGAGCCTGAACCTGAACTCTGATTCCCAGTCCAGTGTGCTTTCCAGCAGATAGTGACAGAATGATAGGAGGGTTTATGTGGGGAAGGTCAGGTAGGACAGGAGGAAGCTTATGGGCGTGTGAAGGGCAGGGTGTGGGGCTCCAAAGTGGACTGGGAGGCAGGGAAGCCCCTCAAAACAGGCTTGGAGTAGAAGGGGGTCCCAGAGCCCATTGCCCTGACAGAGGCAAAGCTTGCTGTCATCTAGGGTTCTTGTTTCAACATCTGTCTACTTAAAGACAAAGGATGGATCCATTAGCCTCTTTTATCCAATCAAATCATGGAGGATGTGATCCGGCATACTAATCCTGGCATTGAACATGGATTTTCTCTTGCTCCTTTTATTAAATATTTGCAGAATTAAAAAGCATTCTCTCATTGCCTGCTGAATCTGTGTTCAGTCACCTTAGATCGACCACAAAGTGGCTGTTTAATTTCCTCAACACATAAAGTGACACAAACATTCTTTCAGTTGTTTTTCTAGATGTGCTGTCACTGGAAATCTAGCCATTATGGTTGAAAGTGAGGGATGCTTTGATTTAAATCACAATAGAGTATTCTGCTCAGGTCTTCCTTGTAGCCAAGCTGTCTTCTCCAGATTTGGAACAATAAAATGTCTTGCTTATTTATTCTCACACAGGCTTATTAACATGCCACGAAAGAAATAGGCCTGTTGTTCTTTGGAAACGTTTCTATTAAACAGATATTTCTTAATGAGACAACCCAAATTTTGGACGTGAGAATGATCTTTAAGCTGAACCTTCCACTGAGTGAAACCTGACTGGTTTTCATTTTTGGGGGGCCAGAGTTCTTTAATAGACTATTAAGCCTTTTAATGCAGTTGATAATTCTAATGTTAATGATTGTCTTAATTTGAGATTTCAGTGAATTCGTATATTTTTGACAATATGGAAAATATTATTAAAATTTAGATAACCAAAAAACCCCATCTCCTTATAAAATATGCAGACGTTACTTAGCCCTTCCATTTTTGTTGAGATTGTTAATAGCGTGCTTTTAAGCATAAGTTTAGATTCTTCACATTTGAACTTAAGGTGTAAATCAGATTCATTTCTTGGGGTCACAGTCTGGAGAACAGTGATTAAATCTGAAGAATTTTCGTACAGCTAATAACAATGTCATTTTGCTCACGTTGTGACCCAAAGTGAAAGGTGTGGTATTGGGAGGAGGGAGATGAAGATTCTAGATTTGATTCTATCACTAACTTGATCCATGACCTGATGTACAGTGTATGTATCCACCCAGGAAGGGAACTCAAATTTCCCCATCTGTAAAATGCAGGCATAGGATTGATTCATTTCAAAGGTTCTTCAGAGAATTATCATTCTGTGACTTACAGTGCTGTGTTATCCAAATTTTTCTTTGTACAACAGGTTAGATTTTTTCTATTATTAAATTATTATTCTATTAAGTATTCTTTTATCGTATTATCATTTTATTCTATTATTAAAGTGACACGTTTACATTGCAGATGATTTGGAAAATATAGCAAACGAAAAAAAGAAAACAAAAATTATTGGCAGTCCCTCCAATCCAGAGTTAGGCACTGCTAATATTTCGGTGCATTTTTTTTTCAGGCTTTTTACATGTATGCATGTTACATGTAATAATGGGATCAGACTACATTTTTTTTACTAATGTCTTTCCCATGGCATTAATTCCTTTGAGAACATACTTTTAATAGTTACCTAATATCTCATCCTATAGATTTATCATAATTCATTTAACTAGTCCCTAATGGTTGGACATATTTTTTCACTGTTATAACTCTTGCACATAAATATTTATCCATACCTCTGATGATTTCTTTGAAGAGATTTCTAGACATATTACCAGTAAAAATTATGCATATTTGTGAATATCGTTAACAGATTTTGGCGTTAGGACCTTGTTGCCCTTATAAAGCGACTTGACAATTATTTCTTCCTTCTCTATTTTCTGAAAGATTTTGTTTAAAATTGGTGCTTATTTTATTAATCTTACTCATCTTTTTGACTTTGGCATTTAACCCTTTATATTTCCCTCTCTTCACTGCTTTATCTATATCCCACAAATGTTGATACATTGTTTCATTATCATTTGGCTTAAATATTGAAAAAATTTTCCTTTGCGTTACTGTTTGACCAAAGGATTATTCAGAAGAGTGTTGTTTTATTTCTAAATACTTGGGAGTTTCTAGGTGTCTTATTTTTATTGATCTCTAATTTAATTTCATTGCAGTCAAAGAACATCCTTTATCAGTGGTTATCAAAATTTTTGATCTCACCACCTTTACACTGTTAGTTTATTGAAGACCCAAAGAGCTTTTGTTTATGTGGGTTACATCCACTTATATTTACCATATTAGAAATTAAAACTGAGAAGTTTCTTTTAATTTCTTAAATCATTTAAAAATAATATTTTTAAACATTTATTTTATTGAAGTATAGTTGATTTACATTGTATTAATTTCTGCTGTACAGCAAGGTGATTCAGTTATAAATATATATACATTCTTAAAAATAGTATTTTAGTGTAAATAACATTTTTTAATGAAAAACAACTGTATTTTCCAAAGCAAACAAAAGTAGTGAACAGACTGAGATTGGTTTATACTTTTGCAAACCTATTTAATGTCTGAAAACAACTGGATTTTCACATTTGCTTCCTCATTCAGTCTGTTGTGATATCAGAAATCATTCAGCCTATGGAAAATTCCACTGTACACTCATGAGAGAATGAGAGTGAAAAAGGCAAATAAAGTCCCAATATTTTGAAAATAGCTTTGACTTTATGGACCTCCTAAAAGGGTCTCAGGGACCCCATGGACCTGGAGGTTTTGAGAGCCTCAGATCTACATGAATTTGATCCTTTTGAATTTATTGAGATTTGTTTTACAGTCTAGTACATGGTCTTGTCATGGCGAATGTTCTATGTTCATCTGAAAAGAATGTATTCTGCAGCTGCTGGGTACAGTGTTCTATAAATGTCAGTTAGGTCAAACTGGTTTGTAGAGTTGTTCCAATGTTCTTTATTGTTACTGATTTTTTTAGTTTCCCTATCAGTTTCTGAGAGGGAGATGTTAAAAATATCCAGCTGTGATTGTAGACCTGTATCTTTCCCTTTAGTTCTGTCAAATTCTGCTTCATTCATTTTGAATTTTGGTATTAAATGCATTCACATCTAAGGTTGTTGTATTGATTTTAAAATTATATGTGTATAATCTTATCTCTGGTAGTTCTCTATGTCTTAAAGTCTACTCTGTGTGATATTAATGTAGATGCACCACGTTTCTTATGCTTACTCTTCGCATGGTTTATATTTTTCTAATCTTTTACTTTTAAGAAGTCTGCCTCTTCGGATTTCAAATGTGATATATAAGAAAGAGGAAGAGTATTGCTTTCTTGCTTTTTATCTAGTCTGATAATTTCTGCCTTTTAATTAAAGTGTTTACAGTCCATTTACACTTGAAGTAATCATCAATATGGTTGGGCTTAAGGCTACCATCTTGGCATTTGTTTTCTATTTGTTCCATATGGATTATGTTCCTCAGTTACTCTTTCTCTGCTTTCTCTTGGGTAAATCCATTATTTTCTTAGTATTCCATTTGATTCCCTTCTGTGGACTTTTTAGCTGGTCCTCTTTGTGTTATTTTTAATGGTTGCTTTAGGCTAGAGACTACAATATGCATCTTTAACATACGATGGTCTACCTTCAACCAATGCTCTATTACTTCACAAAGTAAGAACACCACGACAATCTGATTCCTTTCTCATCTACCCTATCTTTGTGCTCTTATTGTCACCTACTTAACTTCTACCTATGCTGTAAACCCTACAATCTGTTATTGTTATTTTACTTTAAATAATTAATACTCTTTCAAAGAATTTTTAAATAAATATAATAAGAATGTCTTGTATATCTCCCTATGAATTTATCCTTTCTGGTGTTCTTGGTTCATTTCTGCCATTCTGAGTTTCCACTGGGGGTTATTTCCCTTCAGTAGAAAGAATATTTTTTTTAGCATTTCCAGTAGTTCAGATATGCAGTAAATGGATTCTCATGTACTTTTTCTGTTGAATATGGTTTTTATTTTGTCTTTGCATTGTTTAACAACCTTACTGAGGCATAAATTACATACCATAAAGTTCATCCATTTTCAGCGTACAATTCGATGATTATTAGTAAACTTACGGAGTTGTACAACCATCCCCACCATCCAGTTTAACATATTTCCATCCCCCAGAAAAGTCCTTCATGTCCATTTTCAGGCAACCCTCTTTTTCACCCACACCTGCAGGCAAAAGTCAATCTACTTTTTTGGTTGTTTCATATAAATGGAATCATACATTATATGATCTTTTTGCTTCTTTTCATTTAGCGTAATGCTCATGAGGTCTATCCATGTTACAATATGTCAGTAGTTCATTCCTTTTTATTGATAAATAGTAAGTGTTTTAATGTATGACTATACATTTCAATTATCCACTCACCAGTTAATGGACATTTGTATTGTTTTCAATTGGGGGCTATTATAATAAATCTACTATGAACATTTTTATACAAGTCTTTGTGTCAACATAGGTCTTCATTTTTCCTGGGTAGATACCAAGTAGTGGAATTTCTGGGTCGTATTTTAATTGTATGTTTAACTTCTTAAGAAACTATCCAATTGTTTTCCAAAGTGCCTGCACTATTTTACTTTCTCACGAGCAACAGATAAGGATTTGCCTTCATATTTGAAAGCCATTTTTGCTGGATATAGAAATCTAGGTTGACAATTCATTGTTTTTCCTTCTTCACTTTAGATATGTTGTCCCATTGTATTATGGCCACTACTGTTTCACAAAAGTCTTAACTCCTATTGTTGTAATACGTCTTTTTCCTCTTCCTGCTTTTAATACCTTCTCTTTAATTTTGAGTTTTAGGAGTTTACCTATGATATGTCTAGCTCTGGTCATCTTGGGGTTTAATGAACTTGTTGAATTTATGTATTGATATTTTAATCAATTTGGAGAAAACGTTGGCCATTATCTATTTCCATGTTTATTCTGCATCATCCTCTCTTCTACTTTTGGAACTCCAATTATGCATCTGTTAAAATATATTATCCCACAGATCTCTTTTTCTTTATTTTAGTTTTGGTCTGGATAAAGCAGTGCCTTTACAGCCTGGCTCTTTGTCTGGGGCTCTTCGGGATTCTAATCCATTATTCCAGCCCACATAAAACCATAAAAGTTTGTTCGGAATTCATCTGGTTGCTCTTTACACCTGTCCGTAGTGAATTCTTCTTTCTCTCGCTATTACACAGAAGAGGAAAGCAGACATGTGTCTCTTCTCTCATGAGGAGGGCTTATCGCTATATGGAATTTAGTTCCCTTAGGATTCTTTTCCATCAGCTCTCTTAGGGGGTTTTAAAAATCTGTGATTGTGTAGTTCATGTGGCTTATCCTTTTTGAGAGAGTAGCGTGATGGTTTCCTGCAACTTTTACATTTAACTGGAAGTGGAAATTTCTGTGTGCTCCATTTATTTTTTTAAAGGCGTCTTCATTCCAGAAAGATTGTTTCCAGTTATGCTTTCACCAACAGAGTATTGAAAACTCCATTTATACCAAAAATAAAAACACCAAAATTTCAAATGTGTATCCCAGAGCCATGCTTAATGAAAACTTCCTCTTTGATAAGTCTATTTATGATTCCACTATTGGAAGCCTACATTTTTCTCCATCATGCCTTCCATACCAGGTGTCCCAGAGACACAGCGCAAAGAAAACTCCACCCCAAAGCAGTTTTTATTCTTTTGTAGAGCATTTGTCCTGAAACTCTTCCTCCTTACCTATTTTGACGAAGTAGTCAGACTTGCCTGAGAAGTGACCTGAAAATCTCTTCCCCCTTCTTGCCTTGAGCCTAGAGACAGTCCCCCATAGCCAGCGTCTTATTTTCTCTACTCCTGACTCTCCAGCTCTGTGAAAACACTCAAATGAACATATCTCCATCAAAGAAAGAGTTTGATTTCTCAACGCTTTGGAAATTTCCAAAGGTATGGCCTTGCCCAACAGACACACACAGCCCAAACCCCAGTCTAGGTGGTATGAATGTGTATAATCAGCCTGCCATGTTATACCAGAAACTGACATTTTGTGCATTTCCACCTAGCTTCTTAACCTCTCTCTCTTTATCTTCCTCCATCCTAGCTTTTTGATTTACCAAAACCCCTCCTTGAAAAGGGAGAGGAGATAAAAGAAGATAGGGGTTATGAAGGAGGATTTACTTTTTTAGATGCCTTCCTTCTCAGGCTGGCCCTAGAATTGTTAGAAATACAGAGCAAGGCATTTGGTGTCCTTACCTGCCGTTTTTAGGCAGATGGAATCTTCTTCAAGTACAGGGCATTAGTAGTCTGCAGCTTGACAATATCCATTGACGTGATCATAATGTACTTCTAATTATTTCTAATTTATGTTTCTCTTTTTATTTAAACATCTGTTTCTTTTTTTTAAAATTTATTTATTTATTCATTTTAGTTTTGGCTGCGTTGGGTCTTCGTTGCTGCTCACGGGCTTCTCATTGCGGTGAGCGGGGGCTACTCTTTGTTCAGTGCGTGGGCTTCTCATTGAGGTGGCTCCTCTTGTTGTGGAGCACAGGCTCTAGGGCAAGCGGGCTTCAGTAGCTGTGGCACGTGGGCTCAGTAGTTGTGGCTCGCAGGCTCTAGAGCACAGGCTTAGTAGTTGTGGCACACGGGCTTAGTTGCTCTGTGGCATGTGGGATCTTCCTGGACCAGGGCTCGAACCTGTGTCCCCTGCATTGGCAGGCAGATTCTTAACCACTGCACCACCAGGGAAGCCCTCTAATTTATATTTCTTACATTTAATCCTGATGACTTATTTATTTATTTGAAATCTCACCAATCATAACCAGCATGTATTACTAATTCAGCTATTTTTAAAAATTATGAATTTTACTAGAAAATCTTTTCTGATCTTATTCATTTGATCTTTTTTGCTTTTCAGCTCTTTTCTCAAGCTCCATTTACTCCCTGGTCTCTGTCTTGACACAGACTAACCCTGATATGTCAAATAACAATATGATTACCTGCTCATTTGCTAATTTAAGACATTCAAATTCAATTTAAAATGAAAGATTTTCCACATTTAAGAATTAAATCCTCTTACTTCTGGTTCTGTCCCCATTTGTTTTTTGATTCTGTATAAAATTGGATTTTGCATTCACAGCATACGTACTTCAACACAGACATGTGCACGCATGCTGTATTACTTAAGGTAAAGATGTCTTCTGTACCCGATATGCCCTAAAATCTCAGGGGCTTACCGGAAGAGAAGTTTGTTTCCCACTCATGTAAAACCCCATCGGCAGTGTGACGGGGAAGAGGAGGAAGGAGATAAGAGTGTGGTTCATGCAGTCATTCAGAGACCTAGGCTGATAAAGGCTCTGTCATCTTCAATACTTAGCTCCAAAGATCAGGTTGAAGAAACGAGGTCTTCTGGAGGTTCTTATGGGCCAGGTCTGAACGTGGCATTTGTTCTGTCGCCACTCCAATGGACAGAACTCAGACTGGGTACTGTAGCCCTGATTGGGGAACCACTTTCCAGAAACAGCTCTGCACCATGGAAGGAGCACAAGCTTCGGTAGACTTTCAGCCATCTCTCCTTATACAGATTAGTATATCGGAGGCTGCATGGCTACGCTTCTTATTAATTCTTCAGTATACATCTCTAGGACTCTCAAAGCTTGAGGAATAGGGCAGTGGGGTAGGAGAATTCATGCTGAGCACCAAAGACTAAAGCAGATGGAACTGCTACTGGGATAGATGGCTCAGAAATAGCCCATTCATGGAAAGAAGCGAGGGTGACCTCAGCTTGTCTTGTCTTTTACTCATGCATTCTTTCAGTCACTGATCAGACATTATCTTGATTACTTGATTTATGCCGGACAATGTGCTAAGTGCTGAGGACACAATAAAACATTTATCCCTACAGTGGGATAAATAAGGATTCATGTGCATTACGTATGTGGAAGTAATATGCATTATTTTAGTGGAGGAGACTTGCCTTCCACTAAGATAGCACGAGAAGTTCCCAGCACAAGGTCTCAGAGGTCTATTTGCGCATTAGGTTTCTAATGTTTCCTTACTAAAATCCCTTGCATATTTGCAGCCCCTGGTTCCAACTTTGCACTCCACTCTCATGTGTAGTAATATGATTTATTTGTTCTTAGTAGAAAGATCTCTCTGGCCACAGATCGTCTGAAGGATGGATTCAGTAGCAGTGAAATTAGAGGCAAGAAGAGCCAGGAAGCTACTGTTAGAGCCTTCACTGGGTCATTCTTCCCATGGAATAAAATTTAAATTTCTACCCATAACTCACAAAGCTCTTCATGGTCAGGCCCCTGCCTAACAGTCTAGCTGCATTTTCCACGCCTCCCAATCTATCATCCCTAACTCCATCTGGGAATTTCTGCAATATTGGGCCACTCATAGTTTCTCTCGCCTTACCACATCATCCCATGTTCCCGCCTGTACTTAAAATGTCATCTTACTACTTGTCTGCCCATGTAGATAACTGGAAAACTACTTATTTTTCAATGTTTAGCAAAATGTTCCTTGTTTAGGGAAAGCTTCTCTAACACCTATTCTATATGGCAAACTTGGATACTCATTCTCCTGTGCTCATACCACACTTTGTATCAACATCATTTATAGCAAATATAATTCATATTGTCACATCCTCATATCATATCATATCAATCATATTGTGATTCTTTACTCCCTTTCACAATGACCTCCTTGAGGAACAGGATAGTGACTTGCCATCTTTCTATGGCCAGCGCCTTGCGAGTACTGGGCACACAGTCTATGCACTAAATAGACATTGAATGGATGAATGGATGGATGAATTCTAATTGTAGGAGACCACCCATGTGAAGCAGAGTTCTTAATAATATGGCATGTATTGAGCAGTTCAGTTTGTTTCAACAGTAGGATGTGTGCAGAGGAGTAGTTGGAAAAGAAATGGCTGGAGAAGTAGGTTGCTGTCACCATATTAAAAACCAACAACAAAAAACCATTTGATTCTACCATCAATGGGAAGGCAATGAAGGTAGCTGGGCCAGGGGAGTGATGTGGTCAGAACCAGTTCTCACCAGTATGAATCTGGTGGTACCAAATAAGAAGATGGGGCAGGCAGGGAGGCAGAGTGGGTAGGAGGCTGATAGTGGACCTTTGTTGTTTTTGAGCTTCCAGCATCCTCACACCCCTCTGTGTTGGGGAAGTCTCCCCTCCATCACCCATGGTGAGGATATCACCTGCCACTAAGAGGCCATGGGAACCAAAATTTTCCTACCCAGATCTCCTAGCTGTTGGGTTTAGGGTGATTCAGGATGTGACCAGTTGGACACCACACTCAAAACTTTGACTCCACAGAATACTGCACAAAATCACAGGGACAGTTAGGGATCACTCATGGCAGTAGAGGAGGAGGGACATGTCCAGGAGTTGTAGGTTCCGGTGGTAGTGTCCTATCCACATTCGTTCCTGTAGCATCACCTCGGAGGTTGTCTTCTGCAGTTTAGACGCTCTTGGTTCCCACCTAATTTCTGAAGCTCTTTCTCAAAATTCTTGTTAATTCTGTGATACCTGATAACTTCCTTGTATGTTCCTTTTCTGATAGTTAGCCAAGAGCGGTTTCTATCACTTGCAGCCAAGTGCCCTGACAGGTACAGAGTTGAAAGAGTGGTGGGCATTGATGGATGCCCACCCAACATCCATTCCCTTCCTAACCCAGATCTTTGCTTGCATATCCATCCATTCTCATGCAAGCCACATACTTTAGCTTTTTAACACCATTCCTTGCTGGAGGAGTAGGTTCAAGTTGACCTAAGCCCATCAGCACATTCCTTACCCCAACTGCAGCGTGTTCAGAAGTGAACAGGTGACCTAAATGGTCTAGCTGTAGAATGAAATACAGGCTGTGATTGCTAATGGCAGCCAATTTGGAAATCAGCTTTAGAATGACACTGAGCTTCAGAAGACAGAGTCAGAGAAACAAGGCCCTTTGACAACCTCACTGAACCTCGGGATCAACCAGCCCTGAACCTTAGTGAAGCTGTGCACTAGTCAAGCCAATGGAAGGGATCAAAGATGACTGAGCTTATGATGTAAGTTATTGGGTGGAGGGCGGTGTCACAGTTGAAACAGGGAGCACAGGAAGAGGAGCGGGCTTAGTGGGAAGATTAGAAGAAGCTCAGGTCCAAATATGCTACATTTGCTTTTTTAGACTTTTTTGGGGGGTGGGGGGCGGGGTATGCGGGCCTCTCACTGTTGTGGCCTCTTCCATTGCGGAGCACAAGCTCCGGATACGCAGGCTCAGCGGCCATGGCTCATGGGCCCAGCCGCTCCGTGGCATGTGGGATCTTCCCGGACCGGGACATGAACCCGTGTCCCCTGAATCGGCAGGTGGACTCTCAACCACTGCGCCACCAGGGAAGCCCTGTTTTTTTTCTTTTCTTCATAATTCTTTAATTTCAAGTAAAGAGTAAGATTCATCGAATACTTTCATGTATTTACACCTCAACTAAAGTCTAGGCCTTTTTGAAAGAGAGTAGACATAGTTGCATAGAAAGACCACTACTCATAGATTTGGTTCCATGCTATGGTCTTAGCATGAGAGGGAGAGTGGGGCTAGGCTGAAAGGGAATCTGTTTCTAGAGTTTTGATTAGTCAGAACCATAACAGTTTTGCAATAGTATCCATTCCTAATCAATACCAATAAAGACTAGTATCTACTGCTGTAAGTTGTAATCTCAGTTTTTACCGTTACCCTTTTCTGCTAATGTAAAGATTAATGTTACTAGCTAACTATTGAAATGAACAAATGTGGATGTGTATCTCACTGTCATGGGTGTATAAATCTGATCACAATGTACTCTTGTCACCTGCATCGTGAAGTTATTTCAGATAAACTTACCACTGTCTACACAGGCTTGGAATTTTAGAATCTCCTTCCCTCCCTGCCTCCCCTTCTCCTTTTTCTGGTACCTCCAACCTCGATGCCTTCACTCTCCAGCCCCAGACCATTACCTTGACAGCCAAATAGTTGTTAAATCTTGAACATTCTATCTCCATGGTGTTTCTCATATCCATTTCTTTCCTTATATTACTATTACCTCTCCAAGATCCAGCCCCTCATCACTTTCTGGCTAAAGTTTGGAAACAAAAATTTCCAATCCCTCTTCACTCCGATTCAACCTAGATCTTTTCATAAACTTTTGATAGATCCCATATCTTTCTGAGTGAAATATACTCACTCTTCACCCTGGCACTCAAATTCCTCACCTTTGTGGCTACAAACGTCTCTTCCCATCTTACAACGCACCATGGCCCTGCTCGGACTTGCCATTCAAACTAAATGAGCCATTTGCTGGTCTTTAAACAAACCCCAACCTTGCTCACAAGACCTTGATCTCTATTAGTTCTACTAAGCGTCCATATCATATGCCCTCCTCTTTCATTGAAAGCTTTCTTGATTTTGCTGGTAGATGGGATCTTTCATCTTTTTAAGAGACCCACCCTTGTCACTGGCACCATCTTCTCCTTACAGATAAGACTTTGAAACCTTAACTGTGCAACATCTCCATTGCTTTTCCTGACCACCACCCCCCGACTAACTCCCCCACCGCCTACCCTCCTTTTAGTCACCGAGTTCTTTCTTATATTTCTACAATGTCTCATTGACGAATTTGGTCCCTCATTGCCACTGGCTTAGATAATCCAGTCAAATACAGCCAAGTATCTACTCTCTTAAATTTCCTTTGAGATGTCAATTTTCTCCCCTTCTGCCTTTGTTACATTCCAATCCAGTCTTCACATCAGCGCCAGACTCCTTTCAAAAGTGCAGATGTGTTCATGTTCTCACTTCTAGAACGTTGAAGTGAAGAGTTCACACTTTGGAGATAAGCCCTTCAAGATTCAACCTGGCTCTACCACTTTCTAGCTATTTGACCTTGGGCAAATGACTTCCTCATTTCGAAATGGGGCCTATTGTGAAGTTTAAATAACACAATACTTGTGAATTTTTGCAGAGGGACTTCACAACTGTTGCCCTAAGTCAATGATAGTGTGATGGGATGATAAATTCCAAGTTTCAACTGAGTCGTGATAACATAGTAAATACGACATTTTGAACAGACCAATAGGTCTGTTCTGCATATAGGTATCAGACCAATATGCAGATTTTCAAAGCAGGTGGCCCAAAACTAGTTAGATTGCTCTGAAACCTGAAGGAGGGAGAAGCAAGTGGAAATGAAAGATGATTCTGTGAGCAGGTTTTCTTTGCAGAAATCCATCCTGGGACTCCTGCTGTTACCTCAGGCGGGAGGGTTAGGTGGTGGCAGCTCCCTCACCTCAGGTCTGATTGGAGGCAGGAGGCATTTCCATGGGATAGTTTGGAGACCTGAATCTGTGGTCCCTGATGAATGACTCCCACTTTAGTGTCCCCTGTTACTCTAGGGCTGTGTGTGTGGACTTTTTTGGTTGTTAGGGACAGAAACAATATCTGAATTAGCTTGGGGAAAAAACGGAGGCCTTGGTTGGGATAATACTAGAATATGGAAGAGTTGACTGAGGAGACCCATGCAAGGACAAGGTGCCCCCAGGCCTCAGGAGCAACCGGAAACGAGGACTCCAATGCTTCTAGGACTTCCTTCCTCCACTTTTTCTTTCAGTTTCTGTCTGAAGGTGGCTTTGTGGTGAAAAAAACATGGCCAGCCACAGTCCCAGGGTTCCGGCACCACAGGGCACTGGCACTCCTGACCCACTTTGGGTCTGGGAAATCCTCTCGGGAACTCTGACTGGCTTGGACTGGTCAGGGCCTCCCTCAGATGAACCCAGGGCGGGGAGGAAGAACAGCTCCCAGAGAGACAGGGGTGCTAAGCAAACACGCTATTAATTTTCTGCCCTGTAACTTTTCAAGTGTGTCAACTTAGACATAGCACGGCCCGGTGTAATCCCCCCACAAGCCGGTTCAGATGGGGAGGACGGGAAGGGGGATAGGTCTTCCTAAAGGTGGATCGAAGCAGGGATGAAACCCTGAGAGCTGGGGAAGAGGGTAAGGCAAAAAAGAAGTGAGGGCTTCCCTGGTGGTGCGGTGGTTGAGAGTCCGCCTGCCGATGCAGGGGACACGGGTTCGTAACCCGGTCCGGGAGGATCCCACATGCCACAGAGCGGCTGGGCCCGTGAGCCATGGCCACTGAGCCTGCGCGTCCGGAGCCTGTGCTCCGGAACGGGAGAGGCCACAACAGTGAGAGACCCGCGTACCGCAAAAAAAAAAAAAAAAAAAAAAAAAAGAAGTGAGACGGCTTCTTCAGAGTGCTACTCGAGGATGAGCTGTAGGATATTCGTGGGGCCTCTGGAGGTGCCCACCGGGCAGTGGAGGGATGAGGACGGTCCCCGAGTCTGACCGAGGGCATTGCAATTGCCACTTAGCCGGGACTTGTGTAGGATGGGGAGCTGGCCTTTTCTGTCGCTCCTTCTCTCCTGTAAGTGTCCCTCTCACTTCTTATGGACCCCCCGGCTCCCACTGCACCATTCCCATCACCCTGTGACCCGAGGCCCCTTCATTTGCCTCACTCTCCCTTGCCAGGTTCACGTTCCTTTAAAGAGACCCGCGGCAGCCCCTCTTCTCAGCTGGCTTCCACAGCTGAAGGATGCCACTCATTCCATTATCCAGTCACCGACACATTTCCCTGAGCTGTCACTGTGTGGCAGCCCCCATTGTAGGCACTGGGGGAAAACACAGTGAGCAAGGTAGAGGGGCCCTGCCCTCATGGAGCTTTCATTCCAATGGAGAGATCAACAGAAACTACACAAATAAATATGTGATATCAGTTAGTGGTAAGTGCTTTGAAGAAAAATAAAACAAGGCGGGGAGATAGTGAGAAGGGTCCTACTTAGATAGGCTAATCAGGGTGGGCTTCTCTGAGGCGGGGGCCTTTGAGCTGAGGCCTGAATGCTGTTGGAGGAGTGAGCCCTGCTGAGATGGGGGAAATGGACTTCCAGGCGAGGGAAGCCAAGGGGCTGGAGGTGAGAATGTGTTTGACTTGTGATGACCAGACCTAAGTGAGGTATCAGAGAAGAAGAAATGCAAATAGCTCTTGACCAGATGAACAAATGCCCCACCAGGCTCATCATAAGAAGAATGCAAACCAAAAACCCATTGAGAACTGTGGTTATTTAGACTTTTTGCTTGCTCAGGTCAGAAACAGAATCTGAATTAGTTGGAGGAAAGCCAGGGAGGTATTGACTGGGACAATGCTATACTAGTTCACATATAGAAAGATCCTTAGATGTCCCCACAGTAGGAGAAATGCACCGAGATAACCACATCTCACTCACCAGATAGGCAAACGTCCAAGGCATTCTACAACACGTGCGGTGGGGAAACCCCCTTTCTCATAAATTGCTGGTGGGGAAGCAAAATGGTACAACCCCAATGGAGGAGAATTTGTCTAAATCTAGCAAAATTATCCATACATTTGCCTTTTAACCCAGCAATTTCACTTCTAGAATCTGTCCCAAAGTTACAGTAGAAAAATGTGAGTAGATATAAGCCAAGCCTATCCATTGCTGCACTATTTAATAGCAAAAGACTGGAAACAACCCAGATACTCATCAGTAGGGGCTTAGTTGCACCAACGTGGTAGATCCACATAGTACACCTGGTGGAATACTATACAGCTGTGAAAAGGAATTGGACTCCTTTTACATATGACTATGTAATGATCTCTAGGATCATGCTTTCTAGTGATAAAAGCAAGACAGAGAAAAATGTGCAAAGTATGCTATCATTTGTCAAAGAAAGGGAGGGAAAATAATACACATATATATTTATATATTTTTAAATGAGAGAACAGATAAACAATAAAGATGAAATAACAGTAACCTGTATGGGAGGGAAGGAGGGAATTTGCTGGAGGAGACAGGGAGAGAAGCTAGATTTCTTTGTAGAGTTGTAGTTTGAGTTTTGAACCATGTAATATGCTTTATACTTATAAAACAAACCTAAATTTACTGAGAAAGCAATCCCTAGGAATCAAATTTGAAGGAAACAAATGAACCTAACTTGGTTTCCAGTTGGTGGAGGAGAGGAACTATTCCAAATGACTGAAACACAGGAATCTCTACCATCCTTATGGGATATACCCTTAGGACAAAAAGAACCGGGGGATAAAATCTTAAATTGTTCCTACTGAATATTGTGATTCTGAAGCTGCTGTGTATTGTAGTATTGAATAACGCAAATGAGTAATTACGTTACTGGTAAGAACCAAGATATTTGGTGTGGAAGAAGGAGGATACAGATGTATGACTGAAAAATTCTGGATTTGATTTGGAATTATCAGTCAGAACTCAAGATGCACGTTATCTTTAAAACCCATTTATTCAACTATACTTCAATTACAAAATAAATTTAAAAATATATAAGTAAGGCCTTATTATTTAAAAAAAGTTTAAAAAACACATTTATATATTTTCTAGTTCAGTCCACTAAAAAGTCTTATAAACAATAGCTGACTCAGTGCCAAGAACACCTCTAAGTCTATAGATTATGATCTTGAAATATGTTGAAATACTAAATGAAACTGAGAAAGAAATGACTGATTCCTTATCTGGGGCAGGAAATGGACAGGATGAGTCTGGAACATTTTGGCCTGCCAGAAGGTGAGGTAGCCCTCAAAGACTACTGAGATTGTGTCAAAAGGACGCAGGAGCCAACCTGCTGAGATTCTCACCAGCAATTTAAGCATCAATAAGATAAAGCGATGGTGATGAATTGGGAGATTGGGATCGACATATATACACTAATATGTATAAAATGGATAACTAATAAGAACCTGCTGTATAAAAAAATAAATAAAATTCAAAAATTCCCCCCCAAAAGATAAAACAACAGTGGATTTAAACCCATCAAATATGTTTAGTCCACGAGTTCATAAAGATGCTTAATAAAGTAAAAAACCTCAGTGATCTTCTTTGAAGGATAATGTGAAGCAAGTCATTTTAAAAAAAAAAAGCTAGTTAATAAAGGAAAAGAATCAAGTGTGTATTTTGCCTGTCTTACAAAAATGTAGCTCAGGGTAACTCCATAGTAGATGAGAGGTAGTTCCTTGTAATGGAAGTACTCTATGAATAAATAAAGAGGGAATACCATCATTTTGCAACTTATAAAGAAAGAGTAAATCTACTCATTGAGCATGAAGGGCTGCTAATACCACAAAAAAGAGATGGCCAGGCATTACATACCCGCAATGGAAGTATACAGCACCATTCGTGAAGGAGTCTTGCCAAACCCAAAACCTATCAAGCGTCTGGATCTAATGAACAGGACCTACAGGTAAGAGAGAAACCAATTAAATGAAACTATGTGGAATTCATCAAGAAAATCCAGACTGGGGAGAATTCTAAAGGACAAATAACATGGTTTTATCATCACCAACAACAAACTGCAAGGAAGAAAAAAGAAGACATGGAGGAGGACTCTATAGACTAAAAGAGACATGAGAGACATAGTAGTTTAGATCCCAGCGTGAGTAAACAAAATGTTAAATAAAGGAAGGATGGAAGGATGGGACCAGGGAGGGGATGGAGAGGGAGCGGGGAGGGAAGAGAATATTGGTAGTGCAGCTGGAGGAATGTGAACACTGGCAGGACATTTGATGATACTGAGGAACTGTTCTTGCTTTTGTGTGTGTGTGATGATAGGTATTATGATTTCAAAAGACAAGCCCTTGTCTTTTCAAGATAGACACTGAGATATTTACGGATGAAACGATATGATGTCAGACATCGGCTTCAGAATAACCGGGAGTGAGTGCGAGTGGTTGGGTACATGGAACGCTGGTGCTCAGACTTGAACTTGCGTCAGAATCACTGGGGGGCCTTGTTAAAATACAAAGACTGGTCCTACCTACCCAGTTTGGGGTGTGGCGCAAGAATTTGCCTTTCTAACAAATTCCGGTGGTGTTGATACTGTTGGTCTGGGGACCACACTCTGAGACCCACTAGCAGAGAGGAAGGAAGGTTGATCCCAAGCTATTGTACTTGGGTGGTGGGTACATGAAAGCTCATTGGAGTATTCTTTCGACTTCTGAATACGGCTGAGATTTTCAACGGTAAACATTAAAAAAAAGTGATCCAGAAGGACACATAGAGGGAGGAAAGTCTTTGATGCCCCATAGTTGTAATGGGAACATCTACACTCATTAGCAAACCCGACTTGGCTGCTGCCTCTGGGATTAGAAGGTCCCCATCTCCTCCTGCCCACTTGGGGGTTAGTGCCTCAGCTCAGCTGTCAATCCTCTTGGAGAACTACCTGGCCTGAGGGGTAGGGAAGTGGTCTTTGTCTCAGGGTCTGCATCGTGCTGCATCCATTTCCTTAATGTGGTCCATCATTGGAAGAACCATGGTTTGAATGGTTTTTCTGGCCACTTCACCTGGAAAGGGTGCTTCTGAGCAGAGCTGTGCCAGGGTTCAGCTGTCAGTGGTGGGGGTGATTACTGAACTCAGATGCCCATGTATCCTGCAAGGACCTTTCTCAAACTCCAGATCAGGAGGCACCTCTATGGGTTGGAGTCCTTCTGCTTGCTTTTTTAGATTCATTTATTTATTTATCCATTCATACTTCAGATATTCCTTAGAGTGCCTCCTAAGTGACAGGTACTTTTCTAGCCCCTGAGAAGACAGCAGGGAACAGCATAGGCAAAAACCTCTGTTTTGTGGAGATTACATTCTAGTTGGGGACACAACAAAGAACAAGTCAGGAAATAAGTGAACAGTTTCAGATAGTGCTATGAATAAAATTAGAGAGAAGATGCCGGATGGTGATTGAGTCCGTGTGTGTGTGTGCGTGTGCACACACGGGTACACGTATTTTATTTAGGTGATCAGGGAAGACTTCTCCAAGGAGATGACACGTGAGCTGAGAGCTGGATGGTAAGAAGGAGTCGGCCATGCAGAAATCTGGATATCTTTTGACAAAGGCAGTAGCAAATGGGAAGGCCTTGAGATGAGAAGGAGCTTGGCATTTATTTTTTATTTTTTTGGAATCCCAAGAAGACCAGTGAATCTGGGATGTAGAGAGGAAAGGGAGAAATGGTGAGCTCAGGTGGGAGGGAGAACAGACAAGAGCTAGGGTTCATAGGACCTTGTAGGCATATCCCGGGTGCTTATATACAGACCCCAGGTACCTCCCAGGCTGCCAGTCATCCCCCAGCTATCAAAAGGTACATTCTATCTGGAGAAATAGGGCACAATTTTAACGGGGAAGGCCCCTAGGGACTCTAATCTATAGGAAAGTGTTTTGTATAAGCAACTGAATAGTATAATATAGCCAATTTGTTGAACCAACCTATTAAAAATCCAATAATTTTATTTCAAAATCACTACATGCTCTCGATGCCTCTAATGTCACCCTAAGTGCACTATTCACTCAATTTAAGATTTGCTCCCCTATAGTATTACCCATCATACAGATGCCTCTATGCCAGGTAGTACTATAAGTTATCAGTCATTTCATGCTAATAGAAGTGAATTGAAAGCTGTGTCCTTGAAAAGATATTTTTAAACAGGAAAGCATAAAGTTAGTGGACTCAAGAGTACGAGAAGGGATCTCCAGGGAAGAAACAAATCAACAGGGAGACACTGAAGATGCATCAGGAAACAACTACCTATTTTACAGTTTGGAGTGAGGCTCCACTTCCTGGATAGACTAATGTCCTCCTGCCAAGACGTGTCAGAGCAAAGCTCTTTCTCTTGAAATAACGCATGTATACCCTCTATAGCTATTTCGTAAACAGAAAGTGTGCAGTAATTCACAGAACGCTTTAAGTGAACAGAGCAATGGTTAACCTTAAACTCTGTGAACCGTAGGAGCTGTCATTAATACAGTGTAGCCTTTTCATGACGATGAGACCGTTCTGTCCCCAAGGCAGCTCACGTGGCTGGGGTGAGCAGGTCAGTCACTCCCAGCTCTGCATTCGGGGACTTTATATTGGTTGCTTCAAGTCAGCCGTGATGAGGATATTTACATCAAAGGAATCAGCAAATGCTACACATCAGGCTTTTCCTTTCAGAGCTGATTGTTAAATATTTACCAGCACACTGCTGCCGTGGCCCTTAAAAAAATAAATTTGGGGATATACCACGGCATATGAAAAAAATAGCCTTGTTTTGGTTTTGCCTTTTGAACCGATGTTAGCGATATTTAAATTTGTATTCATCTTCTTGTATACTTTACATTTCAGCTATATTTATGTATAGATAGACCCGTTCACTTTCTCAAAAACCTTTGCCGGGCATTCCATGGTTGACCAGATAGATGCAAAGGGCCCCTCGAGGCTTTGCGTCACCTGGCTCTTTCTGCCTTGTTTATCCCTGGCTCTGGACAAATTTAACCTTAAATGTGCCTCATCCCCCCCCAAAAAAACCCCTATTCTTTCTTTGCTCTGGATATTTCTAGTCTGCAGCCCCTGCCTTGGGGGCTCTCTTCACCCCTTCTCTGTCTGACAAAGTCTTACCCGTGTTTCAAGGTCAGAGCAGAAGTCATGTCCTGCTCCTGGAGGCTCATCTGCCCCAGCTCCCTTCAGCATCCATTGCTCTTTCTCCAGTGCTCCCACCAAGTGCCATCCATCCCTCCTTTGCCACCATCACCATTGCCTTGTTTTATAGGTGTTTGTCTCCATGTCTGATCTCCTCCCCTGGATTTTAAGCTCCTTGAGGATAGTGAATTTTACTTATTCATCATTTTATCCTTTGGAGCAGCTGGTATAGAGCTTTGTACATAGTCATCACGCAGTAAGTGTTAGTTGAATTCTCTGCAGACATGATTTCATATTCCCCACAGTGCCCTGGACAACACAGTAAGTGCTGTACACACGCACACGCACACGCGCACACACACACACACACCACCACCACCACCACCACACACAGTTTCATCAGTCTAAATATTTCTATTTGTGGACTGATTTCTTTTAACCTGGGAATGCCTTGTTGAAGGGGAACATTAGACTCACATGAAGCCCCAAATGAGGATCAACCACAACACTTCTACCTTCAGTCTAAAATGTCCCCTTTCTCATCTGCACGCAAAATTGGACCACCTTGTCCAGTCATGGCTTAGAAAGGTGCCGATCTGTGTTACGAATCATGACCTCTGATAGCCACTGAAGATGCACCTGCATTCCTACTGGGCATAGATCCTGCCAGAATGTAAGTTCTGCTGGTATTTTTGTAACCAATGATAAAATGAAAACGATTCGGATTTTTTTCCTTTGCTCACTTCCACTGTAAAAGAAGGCTGCCCCTGTTTGGTTTGTTCATTCATTAAACAATTATTGCCTTCTCATGCCAGACACTCGGCTAAAGTCTCAAGAGATAAAGATGAATTATCCACGGCCCTGCCCTTCTGGGGTTCACATTTAGGAAAAGAGACCGAAAAAGCCATCAGACGTGTTCAGAGTCTCAGGCGAAATCAAGCCCCGAGGCTCTGACGATGACCCACATCAGTGCGTTTGCCCGCTAGATTCTGCCATCTGTCCCCGCATGAGATGTTTGCTGTAACTCCTTGCCACTGCCCGCTTTGGGTTTGAATGACCTTGGAGACAGCCTGAAATCCCGAGCTTTTAGAGTTTCTGGTCTGCACATATGTGCTTCAAACAGAAATCCACAAACCTCTAATTATCTCCTCTTAGCAGGCTGCCTACATGACTGACGACCAGCTCTTTAGTCACTCCAAGAATGGATTTCTGTGTAGCCTGTGCCCTCCCGGGATGCATGAGGATGCCCAGAACATGTGTGGCCGCTCTGAGCGGCACAGGGCAGTTAACAGAAGCCACGCAATTTGCAAAATGCCTCAACTTCCTGCTCATTTCTGAGACAGAAAATGGTCACACCTTAACCTCCGGAGGCTCATCAGCGGAATAATTCCCACCCCCACCCCAAAGAGAGCCTCTGGTGTCAGATTCCACCCCCTCCCCACCCTTGCTTTTTGCAAACATAAGCACTCGGGCCGAAACAACAGCTATGACTCAGTTCCTAGCGAACGCTGCCTGAATTGATTTAGTCTGAGTTCAGATTTAGCACATAATCATGTTCAATTTGCTCCACTGCACTGCCTAGAGATAAAAGGCTGGGGGGAAAAAAATAGCTCCAGCTTGTGTCAGTCTTTGCGGTGATGTCATTGACATCAGAGAGCCAGCCGCTCTTACTCTGCCCTGCTGCCTGAGCCGCGGCGGGCTGTGTGCGTGCAGCGGAGTGGGCTCAGGTGCCCAGCTCGGCCATCCCCAGGGCAGGGCAGCGCCCGGCCGGCCCGGAAACATCCACCTGGAAGGCTCTTTCCAGCCCGCACGACTCGGAGGCTGCCTAGCTGTTTATTGTCAATTCCGGAGGGGGAATGCCAGCCCCTAGCATGGACTGTGATGTTTCCACTCTGGTTGCCTGCGTGGTGGATGTGGAGGTCTTTACCAATCAGGAGGTTAAGGTACGCACCTGCAATCTTCTGTTTCATTGTTGCTGTTGCTGAAGCTGCTTGGAGGCTTGTTAGCTTAAGGGAACAATACTTTGGTTCATAGTTTTCAGCTCACGATCTGCGCTAGAAATGCATGTGGTGAGTGCCTGACTCTATTAATTAGAATAAGTTAGACGAGGGACTGGCACATTCATTTTCAATGGAATAAGGTTGGAAAAACCACTGTCTGTTTGTTCTTGCCTTTTCTATTAGGTGAATCCCAGTTGTCCTTTTCACAGTAGACATGTTTTCATAGTCTCCGTGTCAATAAGAATTAGCCAGTCCTTAATGCTGAGAGGGGTTTTAAATCGATGATTAAATGAAGAAAGCACATATAATAAACATCGTACCCAGGACACCCTGATCGTGGGACATTAACCCCTTGATGGGACGTCACTTACATAGGCCGTGATGTGGTCTGCAAATTGAACAAAAGCTGTTCTACAGATGGCAGTTTCAATCCCCAGCTCTCTGGAAGTCAGAGTTGGAGAGCAGCTGTCTAAATTTCCTTTGTCAGGCAAAAGAAGCAAGTCATCTTCCCTGAACAGTTGTCCATAAAGAAAGTTCAGGCATAAATAAATTTTGCGTAGTATTCTAGGGCGCTGGTCCTCACTGACTGTCTGCAACAATTGTTTGATTATCATGGGTAATTGTCTCCTGATGACATACATTCTCTTTGCTTTTCCCCTTTGGTTTTATGTTCTGAAAAAGATGCCATGCTTGTGAAATGGGCATTTTGATTTCTTCTCTCATATTGAAAATAAGAACTAGCAGAAGCTTCTTATTTAAACAGTTCACACACACGACAAAAAGGATAGTTGCTCATTGTGTGATGGGAGGAAGGAAAGGGGAATTGCACTGCATAATCATTTGTCACCTTCCCCTTAGTCTTTACTTAAAAGGAAGACCCAGAATTCTTTATTTTGGGGTGTGCAGATGACACCCTGGTGCTTCCCAGGTGGGAATTTATGTGTCCACTAGCATAACACATGGCTCTGTCATTCAAGACTGCAGTTTTGAACACCCTTTTGAAATGAATTCAAGAATCTGTTTTGTTGCTTCTGCATGTTTTAAACATGTGACTTGCATTTACCAGTTCTTAGGCCAGTGCTGTGAAGTGTCTGACCACCTGTCATGCTGAGGTTCCGAAAATTAGAAGGTAATGGTTTGGTGCTGCCCGTGGTCGTGTCCACGAATGGAAACATGCGTGTAGCGACTCACAGCCCCGCTGGCCGTACACGCTGTGTACACTCCAGAAGGGAGCAGCCCTCAAAGCCCCTCCAGTTCAAAACCAATTTAAATTCCGACGTGGGTAACTGAGTAGAGAGCCATCTCCCAGCACCTGCTGGAACAGAATTATGCGTACATAAAGTAACACTTTACGATTCCCTTCTCTTCTGAACCGTTCCCTTTTAATTACGTGCTGGGCCTGTGAACGTCATAAAATAAATAATCTAGACTTTTTTGGTCCAAGAAATGATGGTGAGAAAATATTGATTAGGCATCTGGAGTCTGCCGGGCATTGTGCTCTTACAGGAAGGAGTTTAAAATATGCTTAGATGACGTAGGTATTTGTCATATAGACATACAAAGAACCACTTACCCAATATTTCTCTTTTTAAAATCATTGCTCTTTTTTTACTTATTTTTTATTGAAGTATAGTTGATTTACAATGTTTCAGGTGTACAGCAAAGTGATTCAGTTATATGTGTGTATATATATATATATATTCTTTTTTCAGATTCTTTTTCATTATAGTTTATTACAAGATACTGTATATAATTCACTGTGCTATACAGCAGTTCCTTGCTATTTATATTTTATATATAGGAGGGCATATCTGTTAATCCCAAATCCCTAACTTATCCCTCCCTCCCCCTTTCCCCGTTGGTAACCATGTTTGTTTTCTATGTCTGTGAGTCTATTTCTGCTTTGTAAATAAGTTCATTTGTATCATTTTTTAAGATTCTACATATATGTGATATCATATGATTTTGTCTTTCTCTGTCTGACTTACTTCACTTAGTATGGTAATCTTTAGGCCCATCCATGTTGTTGCAAACATGCCCAATATTTCTTAAAGACAGACTATTTTGTGGAATTCAGGGGACACAAAATTCTTACAGCTGGTTGTACTTGAGTGGTTGGGATGGTGTCATGGAGCAGGTGGTACTTGAACTTGACGATGGGTAGATTTTGATACAGGAAGAGGGAGGGCACGGGGGCAGGAAGGCATTCCATCTTGCAGTCAGGTGAGTCAGTGCATTCGACTGCAGTAGGATCTCTGTGAGAGACTGGAGGGGGGACAGAGGGGGGTCAGGGCCAGATTATAAAGCCTGTCACCCTGTTCGTCAGAAATGTGTGGGGTTTTCTGGGAAGACTCCCACCAGAAGGATGCATTACATGTCCTTCCTGCTAAATAGCTTCGAATTACAGTTGATTTGTTTCTCTGAAACAAGTTACTTAATCATTCTGTGCCTTAGTTTTCTCATCTGTAACGTGGGGATAATAGTAGTTCCTACCTTGTTGGCTTGGTAGGAGGATTAAAGAAAATTATACATGTAAAACAATTAATACAGTGCCTGACATATTTCGTGTTCAATAAATGTTAGCTGTCACCATTATCGTCCATGGTCATCTTTTTAGACGTTCTCTAAAGGTAATAGGTTACTTTCCCCAGTTTACTGGAATGTCCTATCTCCAGATGACTTTACAATGGCAGTCCAGGACATAGAAAGTGTTTCCACTGCCATCCCCCCCACCCCACACACACACAGCCCAGCAACTTAGAAAACACTGCCCTTCCTTTCAGACATTTAATCATTTAACGTAAATCAGTGACGTTATTAACAAGCAAAATTAAGGCAGGCCCAAGAGGTCTGTTGAGAAAACCTGTATGTTCCTCGTTCAGAAGTGAGCAGGGCTTAGTGTCATGAAGGCACATTCAGATGTCAAATTCTGGCACCAAAGTTTCCCCAAAGGTAAACATCATTAATTACCAATTTCAGATCCATAGTGGAGCCAGGAGTTCCTTTCTTCCAAGTCCAATATTTCCTGTCAGAGAAAAGGAAGGCACCGGTTGGGGGTCCGTTTCACCTGCCTGCATCCAGCTTGTTTGATCTCAGGCTCTTTTTTGCTTTTTACAGACTCTCCCTTTCTACCTGGAGCCCCATTGGGAAGCAACCACACCAGGGTTATGCAACCAGCAGACTTTCTTAGCAAATACATTGGTTAAATTGAAGGAGGTGGAGAAAATGCAAATCTAGTGACTTATAGCAATTTAGAAAACCTTATCCTCCATGGGGGATCTCAGCTGGTTGCCTTGGGGGCCCTTCAGACTCCAAGTTCCTAAATTTTGCCAAAGCTGCTAGAGCAGTAATACCAAATAGAAGAGGAAATCAGTCTAAATGCATCCCCATGTTTGTCTTTCTCCGGAAACTCCGTTGGTAGTGTGTGAGCTTAGCTGTCTGTTTGATGGCAAAGGATGCTTAGAAAGATAAAGAAATTTGAAGCCCTCAATAGAAGGAAAATGACATGGTGAACTGGAGAGTTTGTGGGCGCGCGCACGTGTGCGTGTGTGTATGTGAATGCGGGCAGGATTGATTTTCTCCAGTGTTCTTCTCATATTCTGAAAATAGTCTCCCCCGCCCCTCAACAAGAGCCAGATGCTTGAGGAAATGAAAGGGATCCAAAGATGGGTAATAAAATTTGTATTTTACTTTAGTCCAGTTGTCCTTAAACCTGATAACACATTGGTATCCCCTGGAGAGCTTTTAAAATATTGACGTAAACAAATAAACGTATACTGTAATTTCAGGCAGTGATAAGGGTTTTGAAGAAAGATGAAGCAGAGTGAGGGGGGGAATTGCTGGAGGAGAGGTTGCATTGGGGGCCCTTTAGGCTCCTATCTCCTAAATGTTGCCAAGACTGCGAGATCGATAGTCCCCAAAAGAGGAGGAAGTCAGACAAATGGCGTTCCTCTGTATTTGTCTCTCTCCAGAAATGCCGTTGGCCACTTTTGAATGGATGGCCAGTAGAAGCATTTCTGGCGAGGCGACAGGTTTTGAAACGTCACTGTTCCTGTGTCATTCAGGGATCTGAAGTGAGTGAAAGGACCGTGTATGGATCTGAGGGAAAAGCATTCCAGTAGAGGGAACAGTAGAGGCAAAGAGAGGCCATCTTATCTGATGTGTTCTCTCTCAGCCCCCCCATTTAACCCAGTGGTCCCCAACCTTTTTGGCACCAGGGGCAGGTTTCATGGAAGACAATTTTTCCACGGACGGGGGCTGGGGGATGGTCTCGGATGATTCAAGTGCATTACATCTATCGTGCACTTTATTTCTATTATTATTACATTGTCACATATAATGAAATAATTATACAGCTCACCATAATGCAGAATCAGTGGGAGCCCTGAGCTTGTTTTCACTTGCCACTCACTGATAGGGTTCTGATGAGTCTGCAAGCGATTGATTTATTGTGGTCTCTGTGCAGTCAAACCTCTCTGCTAACGATGATCTGTATTTGCAGCCGCTCCCCAGCACTAGCATCAGCTCCACGTCAGATCATCAGATTCTCATAAGGAGTGCGCAACCTAGATCCCTCGCATGCGCGGTTCGCAGTAGGGTTCGCGCTCCTGTGAGAATCTAATGCCACTGCTGATCTGACAGGAGGCGGAGCTCAGGCCGTAACATGAGCGACGGGGGAGCGGCTGTAAATACAGATGAAGCTTCGCTCGCTCGCCCGCCGCTCACCTCCCGCTGTGCAGCCTGGTTCCCAAAAAGCCACGGACCGGTGCTGGTCCATGACCCGGGGGTTGGGGACCCCTGATTTAACCTATTTCCATCATTCGTTCATTCAGAGACCTACTGAGGCTGTCAAGATCTTATGCCATAATTTTAATTTTTTTAACGCTGCTCCTTTTTAGAAATTGTGCTTAAGCTAATTCCCTCATGTTATGTTTTAAGCCTGGTGGTTCTCTTGGAGGAAGGGGAAATATAAGCAGAGATTTGTTCTCAGCATGATAATTTTTCATACGCTTGAGATCTTAGGATCACTGTAGGACTTTTCTTTTCCTTCGAAAAGTCTAGGGCCTTTGCAAGGTGACTCATAAGTCCTACTTTCTCTCCTCTGCTTTTGAGAATTTCCCAGTATCCTCCTAATCCATGCAATCTTGGACAAGTCTCTTAACCTTTCTGGATGCGTGGTGATTATGCTGAGAAAAATGCCAATGCTTTGTGTATTTTGTTTTCCTTTTTCACACAAAAGTGTGATGCGACTGACTCAGAGTCTGTGTCATGCTGTTGCGTGAGTTCTGAAAAAAAAAAACAAACCCAGCACATCTTGGCCATTTAGTACAAAAAAATCTCTTTGGCATTTGAACCACTGGAAATTTCACGACTTGTTTTGTTCGGCTGGATTCATAGGAGGAGAAGGATGGAGCAGAGTTGGTGTGAAATGCTTTGCCCTCTGCTTTGGGGAGAGACAATGACACAGATGAAGATGTGGGTGTTGGGAATCGGGATTGATTGGGAAGAGAAACTTGCGGGTATTTGTTAGGAGAGCTTGTCAAGCTTCATGCCTATTTCTTATGCTTTTTGCAAATGCAGTGCTGGGCAGAGGATCTGGCTGCAATCATGACTTTTTGGTTCTGTAGAACTCGAAAGATTCTTTCAGAATCTTCAGAAACCATTGTGTTCACTCAGTCACTTATAAGAATTTAAGTTGTGTATGATTTCATTCTCAAACACTGAAACCCTCTGGAGATATTCATGGCAGCTTTTAGGAACCAAAATGTTAAGTTAACAGAAACTCTTATTCTCTGTTCAATGACTGGAATTTTAAATAATATTTGTTACATGTCTCCAGACCACTTTTAGTTTCTGAAAACCAAAAGGGAGTGTGTGGGGAGGATGGGGGAGGGGGAATGGGGTGGCCTGCCCATAACAGATTCTAATCCCCCAGCACAACAAAAGCGTGTTCTTCCTCTGCTAATGAAATGGACTAGAATTGAGGCCATTCTGGAAACAAATGAATTAATACAAAACGGAATGTTAGACATTAACCCTAAAAAAATACTTTAAGAAACTTAACATTCTTAAAGTGCACTGTTGAATATTATCTTGCCTCTGAAGAAAGTAGCAAACACCTTTCACAGATTGGGAAGAAGGGATTTTATGCAAGTGACAGATGCTCCCTGAGAAGGTTAACAGGCAGATTTCTCAGCCACCTGTCACATTAGGGAAAGACAAGGTACAGTATTCAACTAATGACATTGTAAAGCAGGAAAGCCAACTGAAAAGTTGCTTCTCTGTTTAGAGTCTTTTAACTGTTGGAAAGTAATTCAAACATTGACAGTTGCTACCTCTAACCTGAATGTCAGATTTATTCAAAACAGTAACAGCAAACAGTATCTTCATTAACATCGTTCTCCTAAAGAAACCGATTTTAATGTAAAACTCAGAGAGTACCATTTGCATCCTTAGTGATTCTGAGTACAACTATCAATAATTTATAATAGCCTGTTTTAGTACTTTCTGATGAAGCTTAAAATTGACAAATAGAAAATGATACCTGAAACGTTTATCATCACTGGGTATGTTTAGGTTGTAAGCTTAAATGGCATCACAGCTTTGTGGTGAAGAACCCAGCTTTCCAGGGAGGTCATCAACCCTCCAGCCCATTCCTGGCCTAGAATTTCTGAAAGTAAGGGGACAGTATCTTTACAGAAAGGGAATGTATCTCTTCCAAGCTCTAAATCTAAGCTGATTCCAAAAGATTAGTCAAAAGAACATTGAGAGGGCTTCCCTGGTGGCGCAGTAGTTGAGAGTCCACCTGCCGATGCAGGGGACACGGGTTCGTGCCCCGGTCTGGGAAGATTCCACATGCCGCGGAGCGGCTAGGCCCATAAGCCATGGCCGCTGAGCCTGCGCGTCCGGAGCCTGTGCTCCGCAACGAGAGAGGCCACGACAGTGAGAGGCCCACATAACGCCAAAAAAAAAAAAAAAAAAAAGAACATTGAGATAGTATTTAATGAGGTCTTCAAGCAGGTAAAAAGAAGTTGTGAACTCTTCATTCTATCTAGAATGTATCATTTATCTTAAAACTGTTTGAGAATATAATACCCACCAACTTAGACCTTCCCTAGAAAATACTCACTGGATGTGCCTTTGTATTCCTCTTTGGGATAAATGTGTCCAGGGGGAACAATATACACAGGCACACACGTGAAAATGTATTGTATGTGTATACTATATATAAATATATTTTTTCTTCCGTAACCCTGGAAGGTTTCTTCCTGCTCTGCTCCGCCCCTATCTAACCAGCTATTGGAAACTGTGGGCTCTTAACCATGTCAAGAGATGAAAAGCCCAGAGAAGGCTCCTGGCAAAAAGTTGAACAGAAGTCTAAACAGTTGCTGAACAGTTTCTCCAGGGTGGGGTGGAGGTGGCAGGGGGGACACGAAGAAATTCATGGCCTGTTCTTTTTATTGTTACATGCCAAGGAAATGTTTACATCCTTACAGTCCAGTAGCACAGTTACTCTCCAGAATCTAATATACCAGCTCTGAACTATGCATTTTTTTTAAAGGTTTTCAAAATGATCTTGACCCTTCAGCTTCCAGAAAGATAACTTTAACAAATGTATCCTTCTTTGTTATATCGGACTTCAGACCAGCTTTCATTCCCCGCCCCACCTTCACCCAAATAACATCTTCACTAATATTCTACTTGTCCCAACAATCAGATTGTTTGCTACTTAGTTGTAAAATTTATTTCCTGCATCTCTGATGGGGCTAAAGGAATATGCAAGCAGTGTTTATGCTGTGCCCCAAAGATTTGATTGGGGGGGTTGGGCATTTACTAAGTTGAGCATTAAACCATCTCACATGATGGCAAATGTAACCCCCCAGAGATAGTCATTTTCATGGATCGATATTTTATGTTATCAAGACGGACAATTTAAAAAATTCTAGCAACCCTTCTTCACTAAATACTTCTGAGTACATGACACACACCAGGGTACTCCTTGTCATCCCCATAGTAGCCCGGGGCATCTATTTTTCTGCCCTGTTTTAAACAGGTTCCTGATCAGAGAAGTTAAATTTTTGCACACGATCACACAGCTATTAATTGGCAGAACTGGGACTCGAACTGTGGTCTGCTTCACTCTTTCCCCTACCGAAATATTCCTAAGGATTAACAAGCCATTAATCGATTACTGGGGGGAAAGAAAAGATATATATCTCAGAGGATAAGCCATTGAACTCATCTGTAGTATTTCCTCTAGTGTTCAAAGCACTGTTTTTGTCTTCTATTACTTATCAGATTAGGGAGTACTACTTCTACATAAATTAGGGAGTACTACTTCTACATAAATCTCCACAGTAGTGGAGATCATTTTACTTTTCTCATCTAACATGATGGCAGCTCTAGGCATGGCATCTGTTTTGGATTTCATCTGAAAATGTGTTTCAAAACCTAATAATGCCATCTAGTCGGGGAGAAAAAAAAAGTGCTGGAAAACCCAGGAGCTCAGCAAGAGGCGGATGATAACTGGTATGGCAGGTCCGCCACCTCTTTCTGCACGTCGGAGAACATTTTCCAGGACTGGGTGAAGGGTGATCTCTGAAGAATTGTAGAACAGCAGTGTTGAAAGTTTTAATGGCAATAATAAAATTTTACTTTTGGACAGGGCTTTCCAAATTATACAAAACTCAGCTTTCTCTCTGGAGCTCTCCAAGGTTAAACAAGACCACACAGTTCCTCAGGGGAAGCGTGGACTGGGATTTGTTCACGACGCTGCACAAGATCTCTTGGTTTATTATCATAGCCTGTATCAATAGCACATCTAAGGGAATTGATTTCATCTTCTGTGACTTCACTGTACCTTTAGGGATGGACTAAGAAAACCTCTCAGGCCACCTTTCCTGCAACAGGATACATAAGCAATGAGCAAACTTAATAATAACAACAGTGTATTGAGCACTTACTATTCGTCAGGCACTGGACAAAGTGCTTTTATTCATTCGCTCATTCATTCATTCATCAAATATATATTGAGTGCCTTCCATACTCAAGGCCACACACTAGGTTCCAGAGATACAGAGGGTGACAGTCCTGTTGGACGCAAAACTCTGTGCTCTCTCATTATGCAGTGTTGGCCTTTATTCTACTCAGTTCCATTTTTCCCAAAAAAGACAATGCTGTTTCGACCTCCAAAGAGGCCTCCTTTGCTGACTTAGGGCACGTGAGAAGGAAGCAAGTCCAGCCTCCAAGTCAGACATCCTGGTTAGAAGTCTCTGTTTGGCCACTTGGCCACTTACTGTGTGACCTTGAGCAAGGAGCCTTACCTCTCTGTGCCTCCGTTTCCTCAATTACAAAAGGAAGAAAATAATAGTGCTTGCCTGATCACTTGGCAGGCAGAACACACACCGGTAATGTTAACCTTTATCCTCATCCATCGTCATCGTCATTATCATCAGTATCAGTAAACTTCTCATATAGAGTTTTGAGTTTTCTTCTCAAGGCACTTCACCTATAATAGGGGCACTGCCCCTGTTTTATCAGACACTTGCCTGTGGTTTTCAACTCATCTTCACACAGAGGAAGCAGTGCCCTACCTCAGCGACACTCTGAGGTCACAGAACCAGAGACGGAACCAACTAATTCAGCAGGGGGGTGAGCAACCACAGACCCAGACAGTTGGTCGTGACTTCCAGACCCAAGGCCAGTTTTAATAAGCATTCAGAGAACAGAGTATATGGCAGAATACAGAGGCTTTAAGGCAGGATGCCCGTTAAGGAAAAGAGAAGTTGAACTCAGAACCCATTTCTTCAAGACATATTTAAACACCTGTCTCTGAGCAGGAATTTTAAATGGAGTTGGTGACAAGTTTCACCACAGTTATGCTAAACCATAATTGCAATACTTTCAATATTGACCTTCACTTCCCATATCTACTTTAAAACGGTGGTGATAGGTGGAAATTAGATTAATTATCCAGGCTAAGCTCAATTTCTCTTTTGCTTAATAGGCCTTTGGCCCTAGAAACTCTGTTTTCTGCCATGCACACCTACCTATGACTACTTATTAACTTGTATCATAACTAGCAAATCATTCTGTGATACTTAAAACAAAATAAAAACTAAGCTAAAGCCCTACTCTTCATGGCCTGGATGAATAAGCAGTAGACCTGAATTATTAATGAGAGGGAGGGTAGATGATCTATTTTGTATGCTTTCTCTGTAGGGAATTGTTCCATACATCGTAGTGCCCAGCAAAATAATATTCTATATTTAAATAACGCTTAGCATATGATTAACCACAATTGATGTTTATGAAGGCCTCAGAAGACTTGAACCCTCTTTCAATGAGTGCGTCCTCATGCCACGCCTCTGTTATAGGTGGGAAGTATTATTCTCTCAATGAGAAATTCAGGTTAGAAGTGTTCTCCAAACCCAATCAATAGAGAGATTCAAGTTTGCTCCTTGTCACTTCACATTCTTTTTTTTAAATTTATTTTATTGCATTGTAGCTGATTTATGTGTTAATTTCTGCTGTATAGCAAAGTGATTCAGTTATACATATAGATACATTCTTTTTCATATTCTTTTCCATTATGGCTTATCACAGGACATTGAATATAGTTGCTATACAGTAGGACCTTGTTATCCCTTCTATATATAATATATATAATAGTTTGCATCTACTAATGCCAAACTCCCAATCGTAACCTCCTCCAAACCCCCTCCTCCTTGGCAAACAAAGGCCTATTCTGTATGTCTATGAGTCTGTTTCTGTTCCGTAGAAATGTTCATTTGTGTCCTATTTTAGATTCCGCATATAGTTACTTCACATTCTTATTCCATAATTCTTGGAGGCGAAACCAAGAAACAACTTGGGACAACTTGGGACAATGGTATAGTGGCTTGTTCTTTGGAGGCAGAAAGACCTGAATTCATGCTATGTCTTATTTATGAGTTTCCTCATATGTTAAAAAAAAGATACAGGTTTAGGTTAAGGGCTATTGAGATGTAAATGATCAATAAAGTATTTCTGATGCCTGCATTTAGCGTGAGTGGGGCATCTCATCGATTCATTCTACATTTAACAAACATGGCAGAGAACTTGGTAGGTAGTAGGCGCTGCTTCAGTACTTGGGATGGAAGCATGCCTCCTGCCCTCAAGGAGTTCAGAGCTGTTGGAGGAGTGAAGGTAATAAATAAATACATAGAGTTTAGAAAAGGCCATGGTTTGAATAAGCCCAGTACACTGTGGAAACCTCTGGGAGGGAGGTCTGGAATGAAGAGGAGAGGTTTCCCCAAGGAAGCAACTCTTGAGTTAACTGCTTTCAAGGTTAAGTAGGTGTTCGACAGGTGAACGAAAGATGGAAATCAGAGAGGGGCTCCCTGGGAGAGAGAGGAACCTGCACCACAACAGAAATGCCAGGAGAATGGTGACTCCTGGGAAGTAGAGCCCTGGGTGGGTGCTGGATTGTACAGAGGCTGGGCCCACTTTGTGAGGGAATTTGGATGTTATGCTCAAGTCCAATCAGATGGGCCATGGGAAACATCTTAAACAGGGGAGTGACTGTCCACCTGGTGTGACACAGGGTCCTCTCTGGTGGTAGTATGACTGTGGCTGCACCGGGGCTGATGCTGCGGAGAGGCTAGCGTGGGGGAGGAGCTGCCACCAGCCAGCCAGGCGGAATGGGAACCTGCAGAGTCCGAGCGTCCCTGAATTACGCTCATAATCTTCTGTGATTCCCTGTCTTGTGTTTTTAAAGAGGAAAGAGGTCAAAACAGGAAAGCAACTGCTTGTGGAAGTCATTAGGTTGCCATTCGACGAGTTTGAAGGGGAAGGGCATATATGTTAGTGCTACACCCAGGATACTCAGGGATGCATTCAGTTCAGCAGGCGTATATTGATTGTCTTCTAGGGCCAGGAGTCGGAAATCCAGGAATCCAAACCCTGGTCCCCACCCTGGGGAATCACTTGTTCTGTGGGCAAGGGGGGCTGACTTAGAATAACAGGTAAATGTCTTTTATCCAATAAGTCTGCCCTATCGCTTCTTCAAATTTCTAATAACTGGGAAATAGAAATTCAGTGATGTTGAATGCTGGACCTAGAATATTCTGGGTTCCTCCTGAGAGCAAGTACACATACAGGGGAAAAAAAAGAAACAAACCTGCAATATTTTGCTAAAATATGTTCCTAGGGGCTAAGATTCCCCCAGTGTAGCATACACAAATCAAACAGCAAGAAAAGTTTAGGAAGTCCCTAGCGGTCCAGTGGTCAGGACTCAGTGCTTTCACTGCCGAGGGCCCGGGTTCCATCCCTGGTCAGGGAACTAAGATCCCACAAGCCTCGTGGCCCAGCCAAAAATAAAAAGAGAGAGAGAGGGAAAGAAAAGTTTGATGCCATCCCTTGTTAGTTAACTGTTGCCATCATGCCAGTGGTCTTGTCCCAGTACAGTAGTCTATATATAATAGATGCTGAATAAAAGTTAGATGAGGAGGGCTTCCCTGGTGGCGCAGTGGTTGAGAGTCTGCCTGCCGATGCAGGGGACGCGGATTCATGCCCCAGTCCGGGAAGAACCCACATGCCGCGGAGCAGCTGAGCCCGTGAGCCATGGCCGCTGAGCCTGCGCGTCCGGAGCCTGTGCTCCGCAGCGGGAGAGGCCACAGCAGTGAGAGGCCCGCGTACCGGAAAAAAAAAAAAAAAGTTAGATGAGGGGATGCATTACTGGGGCCTGCGTTTGTTGCTGGTCTTGTTTTAGGCGACAGGATGGAGGAAGGAAGAGGAACGGGGAGCCTTCTCTGCCTGTCAGGACAGACTCCAAAAGCTGCACCTATCACTTCCTCTCAGATTCAGCCGGACCAAACCTGGGTGCACGGGCACATCTGGATGCAAGAGAGGCTGAGGATAGCACCTTGTTCCTGGTGGCCCCGTGCCCAGGTAAAATCAGGATTCTATTATAAAAAGAAGGGGAGAAAGGTGGCTATGGAGGGACCCACAATTTCTAGTGCTAGTGACAAATGGACCCTTTAAAGAAATGACTTGAGAACTCAAGTTGCAGAATTCACCTATGTTAAATGACAGCCCAGAAGGAGTTCATGAATCCTCAAAACACACAGTCTAGAAGAAGTTTGTCGAATTTCATGAGACGGGTAATCTTTGATCTGGGGTTTGAAAGGCGTGGCAGGTACTAGTAGGCGCTCTCTCTGCAACCTGGCTGCTCCCTTCCAGGTCAGCTGGTGAGATGAGAGCCCCAGCAGGCTGCCTCTCCCGTCCCGTCTCCATGACTTGAGCATCCCACACACTTCCCTGCTTTATGCACGGCTGCTGTCCTCTTGGGTAGTTCTGTCTGTTTGAAGATAGGTCTGTATTGACAGATGGCAAGGCCATCTCTAAAGAGGTTCAGAGTATCACTCAGATCCTTTGCAGTCAGTGGCTGGGGCTGGTATTATGCTGAATAAGCTAGCAAGCTTCTACCCCGGTGGGTACCAAGATGTCTTCAGCCTTCCTCTGCCCTTCATAGGTGCAACAGAGCCCATGATGCAGCCATGGCTTCGGGGAGACTGAAGGAGGGCTGAACCAAGAGTCAGAAGCCCAAGGTGCAGGTCTTCAGGCCACTCAAGAAATTTAACTTCTCTCATAGACCATTGGAATGAAAAATGAAAAATGCCTAGATGAGCAGTGGGCGCCATGCAGAGGGAATGGGTTTTGGATTCAAACCAGTCTGGGCTGGAGCCCTAACCCTGACAGTTACTGGTTTTGCAGCTGTGGGAAGTTTTCTTTATCTCTGAGTCATGGTTTTCTGATCTGTAAAGTGGGTATAAAAATGCTGCTCTACAGAGTAGGGTAAGAATGTAACGAATGAAAGCACTCAATAAGCAGCTATTATTTTTCTTGCCTCTTTCATCTCTAAACATTGATGATGAAAATACCTTAAATTCAACTGAGTCCAATAGTGAGATTTAGCTCTGTTAAAAGCACAGTGGTTCTGCGATATTGAAGATAACATTATTGGCTCCATCCACAGAATTATATGTCACTTTCCTGAAATCCACACAATTTTCTGAGTAACATTGCTGCATAGGGCATCATCCATTGTAGTGAAAAAATAAAATAAAAATCCATCAAGTCTTTCAAGGCTGCAAAAAATATGTAATAACTCGGGTCAAATTCTCCCATGTCACTAATATTAATGATATCAGTTGCTTCCTTTGGTTCAACACTGTGGCAAAAATCAAAAAAATGTTCAGAACAGCTATTTATTTGCCAGTACTGAGGAGAGAGAAGCAGGCAGAGATCATGTGTTAGGTCAACTAAGAGATTTCTTTGGAGGAACCATGAATCAGTCTTTATTCTTTTTTACAAGTATTGGAAAACAAAGTGTGTTGGACCAGGACAGTATGTACCCCCATTCAACCCTCCTTCTCATTTGTGTTATAGAATAGAAGCTCTGAGCACAAAAATTTTATAATGACTTCCTGATGACGTTCCGGCTCCAGACTCTTTCTTGTGCATGAATGGGAAATAAACTCAAAAAGTACTTTAAGCTCTTGAATTCTGAATGAGCACAATATAATCAACCCTGAATGCCTCAACTTTCCCTTGAAACTTCTGCTTGATCCACCTACACAGTTATTCCAGGCAATTATCATCATTACCGGGGCTTGGAATCTGGAACAGTCTTTACTCATCAGCCCCTATTATTGACTTTCCACATAAGCAGAAGCAAATCTTTCCAAGTCTTTCTATTCAATCTAAGTTCAAGGCTATTTCAAGTACCTAATCTGAATGGAGCACCGTGTAATCTCCAAAGAGTAGAAAACTCAAAGTCCTACAGTCTAGCAGGACTGACTAGTATAAGTGCCAGGAGAAAGGTGCAAATTTAGTAACATGGGGCTTCCAGGAAGAACGATTCCCTTCACACTGGGCACCTCAGGACTAGCTTCATCTAAAAGTAACTTTTTTAGATCAGAAGTTGCAAAATGACCACCTGTGAGCCAGATCCACAGATGGATTTTATCTGGCCTGTACAGCACTGTTTTGTTAAATTGAATTCTTTGCTAGCCTTTAAAATTTGGGGAGGTTTTATATTTAAAATCTATATCCCTGCTTCTCTTAAAAGATTGGCAGAGCTGGCATTACTGAGTCACCCTTCCCACCAGCTACAAGTGGCTCAAGAGGTTGCCCTTTTCAACAGAACAAGCATTCTCCAATCCCCACCACTCTCTATTGCCCTACACTTGGCTACTTCATGTCTAGGCAGGGAGTAGTGGAGGACAATGCTGTAAAGTGAGGAGTGAGAATAGTCCTGCTGTGGATGCCCTTGAGCACCAACCAAAGCATTGCACTTAATTCCGTGAACCATAGGGATCATTAGAGTGTTAAGAGCCATCATTTAGGAAGATCACAGTGCCTCAGGCATCCAGCCTAGAGAGGAGAAAGGCGAAAACGAGGGAAGGGAGAGGACAGGGAAATCAGTAAGGAGGTTGTTATCATTCTTTAAAACCCACGTCTCCATTTATTATCCCTCTTTCTTAACCCTACATGGAAATTCTGTAGACTGAACTAGAAAGAATGCTGGACTGTAAGTCAGAAAACTGGGCTTCAGTTACAGGTCTGCCCTTGCTAGCTAGCACAGTGCGTGGGCAAGATTTGGGCTTTCTAGTCCTCCCTTTGCTCGTGATGAAGGGAGCCATGAGGGTAGCGTTGACCTCCCAGGATTATGGTGGGGATTAAGCAACACAGCATTTTGGACGGTCTTCATGGACTCTGTTACCAGCCCCTCCTGACTTCATTTCTGCAAACTTCTCCGTATCAGCAGGCTTACCCCCATCTCTTTCCTATTGATCAACTTTGACTTTATTCCAATGATTTCCCAGCTTGGATTCCTCCTGAGCTGCTGCTTATTTTTTGCCTTCTTAGTTGAGGCTTAAAGGCAGGGTTTCAGGGTGGAAAGGCCTCGAGGGACAACTAAGGGCCCCCTCCTTGCTGTAGCCATCTCCCCTCCAGTATCCCAGCCTCTCCTTGAACCCCTCCAGGAACGGAGCCCTTACTCCTCACTGTGACTGTTTTCATTTTTTTTTTTACTGAAACCCTGTAATTTCAACCCATTTGTCCTAGTAGTCGTGTGCTCTGTGAGCAAACAGAGCAAGTCTGCTGTTTCTTTGCCAGCAAAATGCTCTTGTTCTTTGAAGACAGTTACCAGCTCGCGCTCCCCACTGCCGGATATTCCTCTTCAGATTAAATTTGCAGTTTCTCCGGCTTATCCTTTATATGACACGGTCACAAGTCCCCCCTCCCATCCTGAAGTTCTGCCCAACTTACACCGTCTTTCCATCACCGGCTGCTCTTCACTTCCCTCCCCTCCCCCTCCTTATCTAGCCATTCTGCACGTAGACCCTTGGTCTCATCCCACCCTGGACTATGCCAAGAAAGCACCCTTAGCCCACCCCCGCCCCCCACATTTGCCTCACCTCTCCCTTCATTCAAACTTCTCACATTCCGCGCTTTAAATTGGGCCATTTGTCTAAGATAAGGGTTCATGATCTCCAGAGTCATTAATGGAGCCGTATTTGGCGTACTCATAATGTTGAACATTATTGAGCGTTTACCCCTGTACTTAAGCGTACGTCCCATGTCATCTCATTGAGTCTTCACACTCCCACGTAAGTCAGTACTGTTAGCACCATCCCTCTTTCAGAGTTGGAGGGAGGGAGCCTTTGCAGATGAAGGAACCGTTCAAGTGGCAGCGCTGGGATCAAACCCAGGTTGCCTAGCTCAGAGCCTGTGCTTCTCATCACTGCCCTGGGCCTCCTCTCAGCATCTTTGTCTGAGGGCTATACCTGAGTATCCTTTCATTTGTTTATTTGTTGCATAATTTCTTTAGGGCTTTCACAAGATTTAATAGAAAGTGTAATTACTGTAATCATTACTGTCATGCATGAAGGCTTCTTTCCTTCCTCCTGTTTGTTTCAATAAAAGCCCCTAAAGCCATAGCCTGGCCCCCACCATCTTCAGGAAGATTTCTAAGAGGATGTTACGGGATGCTCCAAAGGCAGGTGGATATATTCAAACGCTAAGCATTGCAATGCATTTCCCCACCTCTCCTCATTCCCCTTTTTTGCTCTGTTTTTGTCCATAGCACTTATTTTATAATGTATGATATAATTCACTTATTTATTTTTGTTTAGTATCTGTCTCCTCTCACTAGAATGTAAGCTCCATGAGGGCAAAAATATTGTCTTTTGTGTATTGCTGCATCCTCAGCTTGGCACAGAATAAGAGCACAATAAATATATCCTGAATGAACGATACAGCAAGAAAGCATTCCACCTCCTTTTGAACATGGACCTTTGACCTTAGACCTTCGTTGTTCTCGACAATCACCTTGACCCCCTTGCCTCCATCACCCTTATCCTCACACACACTCTTTAGCTGATGTCCACTCAGCCTGAAGCCTCAGCTCACCTGGGCTTGGATTTCTACCAGAGCCTTAGCTGTTCCCTGAGGCCCACATGCCCCTCCTCTGTGCTTCCTCGTCACCCTGTGTTTGTCTCTGTCACTGTCCTTCCTGCTTTGTATTCCTGTAGCCTGCACTTGCAGACAGACATCTCCTCGCTAACCCTAAGCTCTCTGAAGGCAGGGGTCTTCTTATTCATGTTTGTCTCCCAGCACCCAGCCCAGCGCCTGGCATAGAGTTGGTGCTCAATAAATAGTTAATTCGTGAATTAAAAATACTGTTTTTCATAATGGAGCTTTGGAGCCACAAGGAGAGGCACAAACTAGCTTTGAGTGTGGTTAAGAACCAGAACTTGCCACTGGGGGATAGAAGTTCTTCATTCAGTTCGTATTTACTGAGTGTCCGTTATATGCCAGGTGCTGGTCTAGACAGAAGGAGACGTCAGGGAACGAAACAGTCAGAAATGCCCACCATGGAACATTCTAGTGGGAGGCGAGAGAAGATAAGGAATATGATAAATAAATGAGTTGCAGAGTATGTTAGGAGTGATACGTGCTAGAGAGGAAAAGAAGCAGCAGGCCAGGACGAGGGGGATTATGAGTGGGGGAAGGAGGTGGAATATTCAATAGGGTGGACAGGAAAATGTCAATTTTCAATAGTTTTCTTACCGAAAAGACCACAGAAGCCTTCCAGAAACACTTGCTGCATTCCTACAATGAGCAAGGCGCTCTGTGGAAGCCTGAGAATTCCAAAATGGAGCTCAGACACTGGTGAGAAGACTGTCATATCAATCAGAGTACGATAAACACGAGCGTCCAGAGATAAAATGGGATGCCAGCAGGCTCTGTGAATAAACCAAACTGGCTTTCCAAATGCTGTGTAAATATCACCCTGGCCATCCTCATCCTCATCTCTCCTTAGCTGTCCCCTGCCCTTTTCTACACTGCTTCACAGCCTTTAAAATTGCTTACGGTGCTAGGACGGTAACTCTGAAACATGTCCGTTCGTTCGGAAGAGTTATAAAGTGTAGTTCTCCGGGGTGGTAGGATCCTTGAGGGTGTCGCGGATAACCGTTGATCTAGAAGCATCGGTGTGGCTGCTCCACTCACAGTAACACACACTGCCGCTGCTGAGCTGCCATTCCTGGAGGAGAGAGGCCCCGAGCGGGCCAGGGAGAAGGTGATTTCAGTTGAACCGTCTGTTGACACCTCTCATCCTTTGGCTCTTTGCACATGGAAACAAGCCAACCTTGGAGCCTGTGTGGCCCCCTCAGACGTCAGGCTGCTATTGGCACGCGTCTCACCACACTCCCTTCCATCGGGTGGCCTTTTGCACGCAATGGCCCCACTCTGGAGCATGCTGGCTTGATCCACAGCACTTCCTGACTGCCTCTGGCGGTGCCTGTAAAGCCTGCCTCCTGACCACCTTAGCAGCATGTCCTGAGCACCTCGGCCGCCAGGAGCGGTACCAGGCATTCCTGACCGAAAAGGCCTCCAGCTGAGAACAGGATTACGTCCTTGGTGTGGGAGCCGACGTCCAGTTCACGTTTGCAGAGCGGTCAGCTTTTTCCTACGTTTCTCGTCTATGGAAGTGTTTCCACTGAGTTCGATGCCTTGATTAGCTCATGAACCAGCATAAATTTGGATCCTGGTCTTGGCCCCTGTCCAACAGATGTCTATGGAGAAGTATTTTCGGCTCTGCGGCTAACAGAGAATCCTGTTGATTCTTGAATAAATTACCCATGGAGCTGAAGTGTGCTGCCGATTGGAGGAGTTTAATTCATGATAGCAGTTTCCCTGTGAAAGGTCTGAGTCTTCCTTGGGAGTTATAGAAGTGTAACATCGACCCACGTTTGAAATCTAATGCACTATCAATCAAGTAGAAGTCTTATGCAGTGCCCTCTTAGCCTGGGTTCCCCAGAAAGCAGGGACTGAGATGAAGCTTAAGTGCAGATGCTTCACTGGTGAATGCGAACCAAGGAGCAGGGGTGGGGGCCAGGTGGAGAGAAGCAGGGAAGCAGAGGGAGCCAGTGCAAAGATGGGTAATGGGAACCCAGCCCCCGCAATGGTGACTGGTTGCTGGATTCCGTGGAAAGCCCGAGCAGCTGTATAAATATGGTACAGAACTTTCTGTCCAGGCAAAGAAAAGGGGAAGCCTTTATCCGTTCGCTTCCAGCCACCACTGGCCAAAATTTCTCCCCATAGATTGTTACCCCCCTGACCTTCAGGGCTATGTATATATGAGTACCGAGCAGGCTCTTGGGTTGCCTGCTGCCTCTGTGTCAGCAGAGAAGCTCGGGATGGAAAGAGACAGGTACTGAGGTGAAGCAAGGCCCTTGGGTTGCAAACTGCATGAAGCCGATTAGAACCCACGCAAAACTGGTCACTGCTGCAGGAGTGGGAGTATGAGACAGGTGTCTTATTAAAGACACCAGCAAACAACAGATCTTTATCATAATTGACAACTGAGTCATCCTTTATACAAAAACTCCTTTCTTAGAGACAAAACCATCCAGAGTACCTGTGCTATTGAAACCCAGCAGGACCCCGTGGGACCCTCCTGGGTACAAATCCTTTCTGTGTCCATCACCAGCCCCCCGTTTCTTGTTTATAAGAAATAGGCTTCATTCAGCCTCCTTGATCTTCCCTGAATTCCAAAGGGCAGATTCAAACAGTTGCTAATCTGTGAAGGGAGGGAATGCAGACATGTAGGAGGAGAAGTCAAGAAACAATAGTGTAGCAAGGGGGCAGGGTCCTGGTTCCTCCTTAAGGAATAGACATAACAATACCTTTGAGTTCTTCTGCAGGAACTAAGGCCCCCTCCCAGGTGGACGGTGGTACCTTCAGGCTGAGCCCAAGATTCCCGGAGCACCGCCCTGTTACATCACCACCAACTAATCAGAAGTGAGGCGCTAGAAGTATCCAGTAATAGCACTGGATGCTTTGCACTATTTAACTCTGTATTTATAGTCCGCCCCGTCCCAGGAAAGGCACAAGGTTGTTTGCATACCTTCCACTTGTGCAGCACTCTGCTGGGACCCCTATTCTAAACCTGGTCAGGTGACTACTGCTCTTAGCAAAAGCATGGGGATGGTACCAATAAGAGGCTTGATTTAGATCAGATTTGTCTGATGGTTGCTACTGTCATTTTCTCAAAAGAAAAATTCTCCTCACTCCTCAACTCCAATTATAAGTCCTTGATTACTGCCTCCCCCCCACGCACTGCCAAGGGAATCCCGTAAGTTTCTACCCACTTCGGTACCACAGTGCTTCTTCCCTTTTTACCTCTTGAAACCTTTCCTTCCCTGTGCCTGAAAAAAAGCTTAATGGTTCCCATTTTCCCAAACCTATCAAATACACAACTTTTAATGGCTTCTGAGCTTCCTGAGTTTAAAGAGGCAAGATTTGAAGTAGGAAAAGATTGCTTAAACAAGGCACAAAAAGGACTAACCGTAATGAAAAGATGGATACATTGAACTTTACTAAAAATTAAGAACTCGTATTCATCAAAAGACACCACTCAGAGAATAAAAAGGCAAGACACAGATTGGGAGAAGATATTCGCCATACATACGTCTGACAAAGGGCCCAATTCCAACATATATCAAGAAATCCTAAACACCAATAAGAGAAAGACAAACAAACCCAATTAAAAATATGCAAAATAGGGCTTTCCTGGTGGCGCAGTGGCTAAGAATCTGCCGGCCAACACGGGGGACACGGGTTTAAGCCCTGGTCCGGGAAGATCCCACATGTCGCGGAGCGACTAAGCCCATGCGCCACAACTACTGAGCCTGCTCTCTAGAGCCCACGAGCCACGACTGCTGAGCCCGCGTGCCACAACCACTGAAGCCCACGCACCTAGAGCCTGTGCTCCACAACAGGAGAAGCCACCGCAATGAGAAGCCCATGCACTGCGATGAAGAGTAGCCCCTGCTTGCCGCAACTAGGGAAAGCCCACGTGCAGCAGTGAAGACCCAGCACAGCTGAAAATTAAATAAATAAATAAATAAAAGTAAAAATCTGCAAAATATTTGAATAGACATTTTGAAAAAGAAGATGTCCAAAACCATGATTCATCAGGGAAGTGCAAATTAAAACCACGAGATAACCATTAAACAGCCAACAGGGTGGCTAAAAGCAAAATCACAGTCAATGCCAAGGGTTGGCAAGCATGTGGATCAGCTGGAACTCTCATACCTTGCTGGTGGGAGGATAGATTATTACAGTGCTCTGGGAAACTTCAGTGTCTCCTGGAAATAAATATATGTCTGCCTGATGATCTAATAATTCTAAAGAGAAATGAGTGCCTCTGTTCACCAGGAAACACACACAAGAATGTTTCTGTCAACCTTATTCATAAAGGTTCCAAAGGGGAAGATCCCCAAATATCCCTCCAGGAGAATGGCCGAGTACGTTTAGATATAGTCACACAACAGAATGCGACAAAACGACATAACAAAGTCAGTCACTATATGCCACATGGAGATTCTCACAATTATAATACAGAGCAAAGAGACAGATTTTAAAGCACGTATTTATAATTGTGAGATTCATCCCTGTTGCCTATGGTAACTTACTTTTTTATATTGCTATGTAGCAATAGAACGCTATACAGCATGTTATTACGTATGGATGAATTTCACAATTGTAGAGTAAAAGAAGGCAGATCTTTAAAGTACATATTTATTATTACATTTGCATAAACTTCAGGAAGAGGCAAAACTAATCTATAGTGATAGATGTTAGCGTAGTGGCTATCCCCAGGGAGTCGCGAAGGTTGTTATTGTCCGGAAAGATGCAGAATGGAGCCTTCTAAGGTGTTGGAAACATTTTATATCTGGAGCTGGATGGTAGTTATACTGATGGTGATTAAGTTGTAAAAATTCACTGAACTGGACACTAAAGGTTGTGCATTTTATATATGTGTATTACACCTCAATAAAATAAATTAAGAAGGGGCAGGGTTGAGAACAGAAAGTTGATGATGCAACCCACCAGGAAGGGCTCCAAGATCTCATTGTCCAGTGGGAGAGGCGATAGCACCATAATGCGTTAGAAATTATTCTATCAGGTATGGACTCAAGAAACCTGATCTTCAAATTTTACCTCTTTACGAATTAGCCATGTGATCCTCAAAAGTAACCTCTTTAGGCCACAATTTCCCAATCTGTAAAACGGCTGACTTACGAGGGTATCTTGTGCCCTCCCAAGTTACAAGGTCCCAGTGACTGCCTTCTCACCCAAGGCCAGTATGAAGATATATGTCTTGTGTGGGTTCTGCTCTGCTGAATGACACTGAGGACCACAGGTCCCCCAGCTGAAGAAGCGGACAGATTGTGTAGTGACCAGCCCTGCAGGGAACCCAGCAAGTAGGTTGCTACAGTTCCTGTACCACTCTCATAAGATCATGAATTTTCTCTCCGGCCCTCACTGAATCATCTCCAGTCATGGCAGTAAACATCTCCTTCCAACAGTGCAGAGCAGTGGTCACTGAGACACTTTGGCGGTCAACCTCACCTGGGTTTGAACCCAGCTCTAACACTTACTGTCTCTGTGACCTTAGACAGGTCACATAAGCCCCCAAGCCTCAATTTTCTCATCTGTAAAACAGGGTAGTCGCTACCAGTTCAGAGTTGTTGTTGTCATTATAAGGATTCAATGAGATAAAGTATGTCAGAACTCCTAGTACAATGCTTCTCTTATAGCCAGTGTTCAGTAACACGCAGCCACTGTTCTCAGTGTAGCCAGTGCCTGCTGGGCCCACAATCAATGCCTGAGTTTCAGTTGACACCACGTTTCATTATAAAATAGCTTCTTAATTTCATAAAGTAGTGAAACGTAAAAGAACCTTAGAAATGATCTTGTACACCAAGGATTGGCTAAGGTCCTTTTGGGTCGCAAACAATAGATGCTGAAAAGATAGCTTAAGCAAAAGGGCAACTGATTGAAAGGATGCCGGAGCATCTTATGCAATCACAGGAAAAGCTGAACGACAAGACTGCAGAATGGCAGGGATCGGGACCACCCTGTGGACAGCAGGGTCTGCAGAGCCTCTCCTGGACACCGTCCACTGTTAGTGTCCCTCAGCTCTGATGTCACCCAACACCAGGACGCAACACATCATTCACTATCTGATAGAGCATTCATACTTCAGTGGGCCAGAACAGGACTCTAGGCTTTTGCCCACCCCCCACCCCCCCAAACCTGCCCCTCTCACAATCTTCCCATTTCAGGAAATTGTACTAGCAGCCATCCAATCACTTTGGCCACAAGCATAGCAGTCTTCCTTGACTCTCTTCTCTCCCATACTCTCCATCTCAGCAAATCCTAGTGGTTGTACCTCCAACTCCACTTCCTACCCCCACTGCTATAACCTTAGTCCCATCACCTTCCTCTGGACAATGGAGTCATTTCCTAACAGGTCTCTTGCTTCCACACTTCCTCTCCTGTAATCCAGTCTCTACGCCCATCTCTATATCCCTCAGCCTGAGTGATCTTTCCAAATCACAAACTGGGTCATGTGACTCTATGCACAGTCCCTTCCAGTGGCTCCCTGTTGCACTTGGAATAAAATCTAAATGCATTACCAGCGGCTGCAAGGCCCTGCATGATTTGATCTGTTTGCTACACTTATGTCTACTTGCTCACCTCCTTACTCATGCTTCAGGTCACACTGCTCTCCTTTCTGTTTCTGCCAAGAATGATCTTCCCTAGATTTTCTAGGTAATTGACTCCTTTTTATCACCTCCCCAGAGAGGCTTTTCTCACCACCCAACATGCAGTAGCTGCTTCTTTACTCAGTCACTCCCTGTCACTGCACCATTGTTATATTTTTTGCCATTGCATAGGATCTGATATTTCCTTATTTGTCTGTGCCTCCCAATAGAATCTAAGCTCTAAGACAATAATATCTTTGTAAGTCTTGTTCAACAGAGACTAAAACAGTGCCCTTAGTAGGCACTCAGTAGATACTTGTTGAATGAATGAATGAATGAGTGAATGAATGAATGAATGCATTAAATGGGTTGTGAAGTGTCAAATGCTAGAGAGAATCTAATTGTCCCAGCTTGGGGGATACAGTGTTTATCACTGGACCACTCATGTCTGGCCGAGGTCCCAGATCACAGGTGTGGCCACCTGGAGGCCCATCCCTGTGTATCTTTGCAGTCCTACAGCCATTCTAACAGGGCTTAGGCCTCATTTTACAGATGCAGACAGTGAGGCCCAGAGTGAATAAGAGACTTTCTCAGTTATCGAATCCTGCCATTTTCTATGTTAGCAGAATGTGCTTAATCTGTTCTAGTTGAGACATCTCTGTATCTCTTTTAAAACCAATGGTGTTAACTACATGTTGATAAATATTTTCCTTCATCTACACCTACTCTATTTTAACACCAGTGTTGGAATTCTCGTTTCCTCCCACAAGAAAGAAACATGGCCCAGATTTTCATTGTGGGACTAGATGTTTCAGCTTTCCCATGCCAGGTTTTTTGTTTTGTTTTTTCTTTATTTGGCACTTCTAATGTGTTTTTAATGACAATGGAGTCTTGCTGTCCCTTTAGGTGCTAAAATCTCAGTTGACATAGCTATAGCTATTTTGTCTTGTTTTGTTTTAATTAAGGCCTAGCACTAGCTGGTAGATTCTGAAAATAGGATCCCATTTTAGTTTCTTCTTCTAGCTAAATGAAATCTTTAGAATGTGGTCATTTAATAGTGAAATGTGTGCCTAATCAGTGACAAGAATCCAATTTTTTTTTCCAGCTAGTTAGGATTCATCTACAGCTTTCAGTCTAACATTCCTATTCACTGATTATTCTATTTGAGCTCCATCCAAAGAAATAAGTGCCATAACATATGCTTTCAAAGAGTAAAATAAAAAGGCATTAATAACTTTGATATAGTATCTATAGAGCATATCAAGCAAAGTATTAAGTAAGATTAATTCTGTTTTATTTCTTAGTCTTTTTTTCACAGAACTTATCTGTGAGTTCTTTAATAGGGTGATAAAGAATTAGAGACAGAGATAGGAAATCTAGATATGATTACAGTTATTATATATTTAAAATTTTTATGTATTCATTACTATGATAATAAAACTTTAATATAGCCACTCCAGTTTTTTTTCTGTTTTTTGGATTAGTGTTTATATGTTATATCTTTTTCCATTCTTTGACTTTAAGCCTATATACGATTTTGTGTGTAAAGTGGACTTTTTGTCAATGGCATGTACTTGGGTGTTGCTTTTTTAATCAATCTAATAATCTTTGTCTTTTAATTTATTTGTTTAGATCATTTACATTTAATGCAATTATAGGTATGGTTGGATTAAAGTCTACTACATTTCTAATTATTTTCTGTTTGTTCCCTCTCTTTTTATTCCCATATTCCTCTTTTCCTGCCTGCTTTTGAATTAGTTTAGCATTTTTAATTATTTCACTTCATCTCAACTATTGGCTGCTTTTAATACTTTTTAAAATTTTTAGTGGTTGCCCTAGAGCTTATACTATACGTACAATATAAATTTTTAAGTAGTTTATCTTCCCGTATATGATAAAAATTTCATTAGATTCTTGACCATTAGTATGATCACTTTATACCCAACTGAATATCGAAGCTGTCAGTTCCCATGTTTACATTTTTCTTAATTATATTTATAATAATAATCCTAAATAACAATTATTGAGCATTTACTGTGTACAAGACACTACTGTGAGCACTTTTGTATTTATGACTTAGTTGATCCTCATAGTTACCCAATGTGGATAGGTCCTCTTTATCACCATTTTACAGATGTGAAAAAAGAGGCAGAGAGAGGACAGATAACTCACCCCAGGTTACAAGGCAGTAAGTGGCAATACTACTTTCATTTTAGGAGAAAAGAGTAGCATAGTATTTAATCCATAAGAGGGGGGAGGGGAATGAAGGCTTCTCAGTTGCTCAAGTTTTCGTGCAAGAAAGGAGGAAAAGCTGTATTCTCAGGACAGAATGGCAGTGATGTGCCACACTGGCACAATCCTGTAGAGAGGCCAGCCCCCCATTAGGGCTGTGAGCCGCTGCTAATTTGAACTATACTGCTTTTGTATTTTGTGTGCAATTTGAACATTTGTGGTTTTTTTAAAATAGTTTTAGAAGAGCTTTAAGAATAAGGTGTTTAGGGGCTTCCCTGGTGGCACAGTGCTTGAGAGTCCGCCTGCCGATGCAGGGGACATGGGTTCATGCCCCGGTCTGGGAAGATCCCACATGCCGCCGAGTGGTTGGGCCTGTGAGCCATGGCCGCTGAGCCTGCGCGTCCAGAGCCTGTGCAAAAGAATAAGGTGTTTATACCCCGTTCTACATTCATGTATATTTAAATAACATTAAAATAAAAATGATTGAAGTCAACATTAGAGAGCCTTGAGACTTCCTTGTGTACACGTCTATGGACCCTCTGGTTCAAAGATGCACTGGCCTCATGAATGTGAGAGCATTGTATGCGCTCTGTGCCTCTGTCAGCAGGAAATCCTAGCGCTTCTTAGCATCTGTCCTCTACATGATTTTGGTTTTGGTTGATTCTTCCTGTCTGGACTGTTCAGTAAGAATTCAGACTTTGGGTTGGTTAGTGCGCCTACGTTCTATGGGAGGTAAATGAGAGGAGCTGGTTCTCTACCCCCCTTTCCCCATTCCAAGGCGAGGGAGGTGTGCTCTGATTATTCCCTTTCTGAGAGTAGCCTCATTCTCTGTCAAGTGACGGGAGGCTGCATCTTCTCATCTCCAAGGCCTGGCAGAGCCCGTGCTGAGCCAATCAGTGTCTGCAGAAACTTTGCACCGAAATCCTTTGGCAAAATTGGATGCCCCACTGGGATGCCTGCTGCAGTAAGAGGGTGCCAGCTCTGCAGGGTCATGCAAGTTCAGGATCAGGCCCTTAAAACATAATAAAGGGACAAGTGGTATCGAGGCTTTATCACAAAGTTCTCTTGAAGAGTCAAAAATGAGAAAGAAAAAAAAAAACTTAGGAGAGTTCTCACTGTAGGGAAAGAAAATGAAGAAGAAATTTAGAGTATTTTTTGGTGAATACATCAGAGTATAAAGGAAATAGACAGGATTTGACCTCTTCAGGTCCTGGCTTTGCATCTTCTCTGTGTGGCTGGTTACCTATGTGACCACTCCATTAAAAGCAGAAACTGGTAGTGGGGAAGATTTACAGGAGATGCATTTTTTAAACATTGCATAAGAAGATGGTTCAGTGTTGGAATGAATCTTGTCATAGGTGGTTGGTAATTTTTCTTATGCCATAATATTATAATTTATATAATTAGATATATAATAATTATATACTATTATATATTATTTTTATACTACAATGTGTATTATATAATTTATATCACATAATTTATATAATTACAATTATAATAAAATATGAACTTTAATTAGATACAAAGAATTATGTATTGAGTAAATGCAATCTTAAGGAAGGAAAAAGAAACATAAGCATCTATTTGTTTATTAGGTATCTTCAAAGTCAGATGGGATCCACAAAGGATTAATCAAATCCTCTACCTAGTGTAATTATTTTTCGGTGAGAAGGGAACGTGTGATCCCAAAATATGCTAACAGAGAAAGCAACAAGAGGTGTGCCCAGGTTACATTTTGTTGCTGAAGTCTTTGTTACATTCCAACAAATGGCCCTCCAATTTTTTTGACTCAGAAAGTTGGTATTGGCAATATACCAAGAGTGGCTCAATCTCTTTGGACCACATACGTATTAAGCAAACTCATAGGAGATGGATGTGTAAATCAGAAGGCCATTTCCCTAACATGCAGTAAGAAATAGAACCACCAGAGCAACTGGTATCCAGATACTCTGACAGCCCTCCTTGCTGGGAGGTCAATATGGCAGGCTAAAGATAATCCCACGATTCCCTGGTGATCATAAACCACAGCAATGGCTCTGTGTTTAATGACTTAGCATTATACCTACTGTATCAGTTTGCTAGAGCTGCCATAACAAGGTACCATAAACTGGGTGGCCTATAAAACAGAAATGTATTGGCTCACAGTTCTAGAGGCTAGAAGTCTGAGATCAAGGTGTTGGCAGGGCTGCTTTCTTTCAAGGCCTCCGAGAATCTGTCCCATACCTCTCATCTAGCATCTGGTGGCTTGCTGGCAATCTCTGGCATTCCTGTGCTTGAAGAAATAGCATCTGAATCTCTGCCCTCATCTTCAAATGGTGTGAAGTGTGTCTGTCTTCAAATTTCCCCTTTTTTTGTAAGGACACCAGTCATACTGAATTAGGGTCTACCCTAAGGACCTCATTTTGACTTGATTACCTCTTTAAAAATCCTATCTTCCAAATAAGGTCACACCCTGAGGTACTGGGGAGTAGGACTCCAACATACATTCTGCGGGGAGACACAATTCAACCCATAACTGCTGTGTATCCACTTTCGTATCTGAGATGAACCTGCAGGAGACCCAGCTCTAACCAGTGCTGAGAGGGCTAGCAAACCCTTGCCTCTCACTAACATACAGTTCCTGTAGCATATGGTGTCCAACCTCATTTTGAAAGGAGCAGCTTCAGATATGTTCAAGGTTAGGCTTAGGGCTCCACCTTGGGGGCAGTTTTCAGTTACCTGCTTAATTGCTTGGCTAATAGTGACTTTCCACAATTTCATCCTCGAAAGCTCTCCTCATTTTTAACTTTTGATCAGGTTTTTGCTATTATCCTTACATAATTTATTTAAACATATGTCTATTTATGTAAATGTCTATTTATGATTCTATTCAGTGTCTCACTATTATAAGCCATATTTCAATAATAATGGCCAACACTTACGGAGTATTTACTCTGTTCCAGGTACTGTTCTTAAGTATTCTACATGTAGTAACTCCTTTGTAGTCCTCATGACAAGATAAGACGCCAGTTCAATATCATACTCATTTTTGACAGAGGAGGAAACAGATCCAGAGAGGCTCAGTGAGATAGAATCATCATTTGCACCCAAGTTGTTTAGCTTGAGCACTTAGTAATATCTCCCTGCTTCTTAGCTGTACCATCTTGGCAAGTCCTTCACTTATGCCAGTATGTAAAAGTGGAGATAAATAACAGGACCTGCCTCGTGAGATTGTTCTCATCTTAGAACGCTACTATATAGTAAGTGCTCAATAAGTGTTAGCAAACAGTTTTTAAAAACTGACAATACCAAGTGTTGACAAGGATGTGGAGGAAGCAGAACTCTCATATAGTGCTGGTGGGAATGTAAAATGGTACAACCGCTGTGCAAAATAACTTGGGATTTCTTACAAAATCAAATGTACATGTACCATGGGACCCAGCAATTCCACTTCTAGGTATTTACTCAAGAGAAATAAAAACATATATCCAAAAAAGAAAGTGTTAGCAAAAACAACCCCCTCCTCCTCTGATACCTCACCCCACCCCAAATGGAGAAACTGGAATACAACCCAGGCAGATCTTTCTTAACCCTTGTGCAAGAGGTTGCCTTATCGTCAATGACTATCGCTGTTGATAAAAGTTTGCCCCATTTCTTTTCCTTATCCGACTTCCTTCCCTCCTTCCCTCCTGTTCCATTGGAAGAAGTATTTCTTCTAACACTAACACTTAACGCTAACACTTAAGACGGGATCCTATCCCCTGCTGCCTTCCTGGATCCATCACCGTCCTCTTACCTCTGAATCTTCAAACCCTCCCTCTCTCCTGACTTCTTCCTCTCAACCTGCAAACAGGTTTTTCCTGTCCTGACAGTGGATGCAGTCTTGATGCCAGGCTCACCACAGCAGCTTCCCATTCTTTTTTTTTCTCTGCATTATTAAGAGTCTTTACAAAGTAGATTGTTTTCCTCTGCTATCTCTTCTCTCTTCAATTCACTGCAGTCCCGCCTTTATCCTCTCACTATGGAAACTGCCTTTGCTTCCTGACAACTGCAATGGACACTTCTCAGCCTTGACCTTGACCCCTTCCTCAGCCTTTCACACAGGCAACCCCTCTCCAGTCCTTGAAATGCATTTCTTCATGGGCTCCTGTCAGGCTCTTGTTTTCTGGTTTTCTTCTTTCCTCCAGCTCCTCTTCATCTTCATCCTAATCTTCTCTCCTTTCCTTCTTCCCTTCAATGTCAATCTTCCCAGGTTCTGCCTTGAGCCAGCAGCTCATCTCTGTCTTCCTCATCCCAATTCTGACTCCAGGTGTTACATAGATCCTGATAACTTCTGTATCTGTTTCTCAGGCCCAGCTCTCCAAGAACTGTCTATTGCACATCTCCACGAGGATATTCCAAAGGCACCAAAGACAAAACACGTCCCAAGTGGAGGGCTTCATATCATTATTCCTGCAACTCAGCTGCTCTCCCTGATTTACTGAGAACCTGGAGCCTCCCAACTCCTCTGTCCTCCTGTGCCTCTATTCCAAGCAATATGGGTTTGGCTGAAACTCTCTCCTCCTTAACATCCTTGGAAGCCTTCTTTTCTTCTCTGTGCTCTGCCTGCTGCTAACTTGGCCGAGGCCCACACCTTTTTCTCTGCATCACTACAGCCACCCCTGAATGTGCTCTTCCTCTTATCTTTTCCTCTCACCTTCCAGTTCAGCCTCCACGTTGCAGATAAATGAATATTTCCCTTTAAAAAATAACTTTAGAACCTAAAAGTGATACATGCTCATACCATATTTTGTTAAATCTTGGAAATTGCCTTGGAGACACAGTGAAGAAAGTAAAAGTTTTTCATTATCTTAAAACTCAGATATAACCATTTTAAACATATGGGTGCATTTCCTTGCAGTTTAAAAAAAGATGCATGTACAGTTTTTTTTTTTTTTAATCATCATTGGGATCAGGCTCCCTGTATCACTTTATTGCTTGATTTCTTCACACAATGCACAGTATGTTACCCCGTATCATTAAAAATTATTTTAAAAGATTATTTTGATGACCAACTTGTAGACTAGAAAATAAAACAAATGAACCATAATTTAACTATTCCTCTATGGTGGAGTATTTGGATTGTGTCCTTTTTTTAAAAAAAAAAGCTTTTTAATTAAGACTAAGTAAACAACTTTGGGTTTTAATCTGTAACTCTTACTTCTCATTATTTCCTTTGGATCAATTGCCAGAAGTGCAATTATTGGGCTAAAGAATATGAATATTCTTGAAGTTTTTGATGTATTTTACCCAGTTGCTTCCCAGAAAAGAGGTAACAAATGATTCCTTCTGTAATGCTGCAGACGACATGCCTCACTCCCACTTGAATGTTCGCATTTAAGTAGTATAGTTTCTGATTCAGTAATTGAAAGATGAAAACTTGGTATTTTCCAGATGACGTTGAACATGTTTCCATATGTTTATTAGCTATAGCTAGTTGTTATTCTGTGAAGTGCCTCTTCATGTTTTCAGTTTTTATATTAAGGTTTTAGTTATTCGATTATTCTCATTAATATCATTCTTTGTGTGAGTGAGCAGTCATTCTGAAATTCAAGCCCTGTGTAAAAATCCTTTGTTGTTCCCTCTGACTCTCAGGGTGAAGTTGCAATCCCCGAGCTTGGCACACAATGCCCCCATTATCCTAACCTTGACTGTCTGCCCTTCTGCACCAAGATGCACACAGATACACCATAGGCTATTCTGAACTATTTCCAGTTTCTCAAAATAATGTGTTTGTTCTTTATGCCTCATGTCCGTGCAACATACTCTTTTTTCTGTCCCAATCACTAGTCTCTACCTGCCCCCTGTTTTGCTGAGTGAACTGCCACTCATCCTCAAACTCACTCAGGAGTTCTTTCTCTTGGGTGGAAACTGCTCTTGACCACTTGGTCTGAATTATGTCTCTCTTCTGTGCTCTTATAGCATCTGGGAAGGCCTTTTTCTTAGCCCTCACCACACTATATTACCTTTCCTATTCTCAAAGAGGGCACGTCTTTTGTTTCTGCTTCTCTAGGGCCTAACAATGCCTAGAAGATTGTAGATACACAAGAAAGATGGAAGAAATAGAGGGGAGAATGAATGAAGCTATTATTCTCCATCTTAAAAAGGGCTGTATTTGCCATGGGAAGTTTATCTCATTTTAAATTTCTTTTTTTTTAATTTTTATTTTATATTGGAGTATAGTCGATTAACAATGTATGTTAGTTTCAGGTATACAGCAAAGTGATTCTGTTACATATATAACATGTATACATGTATACATGTGTATCTTTTCTTTTTCAAATTCTTTTCCCATTTAGATTATTACAGAGTATTGAGCAGAGCTCCTTGTGCTATACAGTAGGTCCTTGTTGTTTATCTATTTTAAATATAGCAGTAGGTGTATGTCAATCCGAAACTCAACTTGAATTTCTTATTTGAGTAATATAATAATATATTCTGGCCCTTCATTTGTTCAAGCAGATAGAGTTCTAGTATCTTGCTAATTTATTAAAGTTCCTATATATGGTAGGTATGGTTACCACACATCTAGTGTCTATACTTTCTCATGAAGTTGTATGAAAAGAATTCTTTGGCACAGATTTGATTATCTCCAAAATTCATTTACTATTAAACACAAAGAATTAGAAATTATAACTTCATGAGGTCAGTTATCATAGCATTTGATGTCACAGCTCAGTTCTAAGGAGAACATAGTGAGATGCTAAGAACATAGAGAATGGCAGGAGGATGGATGGATGGATGGATGGATGGATAGATGGATGGATGGACGGATGGAAAATAGATCTAATATTTTACGTGTTGAGTAGAAAACATATTCATTTATAAAGATACAGTATCTATTTCCTTAGTCCATTCAGGCTGATATAACAAAATAACATAAAATGTGTGGCTTATAAATGACAAATATTTATTTCTCACAGTTTTAGAAGCTGGAAAGTCCAGGACGGTGGTGTTGGCAGATTGGGTATCTGGAGAGAACCTCCTTCTTCATAGACTAGAGAGTTCCGTGGGGGTCTCCTTTATGAGGACGCTAATTTCATTCAGAAGGGCTCCACCCTCATGACCTAATCACCTCCCAAAGGCTCCACCTCCTAATACCATCACATTGGGCATTAGGTTTAAACATATGAATTTGGGAGTTGCCGGGGCAGGGGTGGGCAGGGGGAGGCACAAATATTCAGACCACAGCTTTCTGTTATCTACAAATCCTTTTGTATCATTTCAGACTATTTGAGGTTCAGTTAATTTACATGCTAAAATAAAAAATGATAACTAAAGGTCTAAAAGGGAAACTGACAAAATTTTGCTGTGCAATTAGGACAAAACCAAAAAAGAAAACAGTCTTTCCCAAGAAACTGTCAAAAAGATAGCATAATGAGAACATCCCTAAATCAATTAATTATATTGGGAAGCCAAGATTCACTTTTTAAATGCATTTGTCTTGGAGAAAATTGAAATAATAATTGCATGCCTATAATTTACTTGATCAGTTTGCTTAATGATTTGGAGACCAACCAATCTTTCAAGTATAGAGTCGGCCAAGTTTGTCAATGTCTATAGCCTCACTTCTTCATAGCTTTCAAGCACTACCCTTTTATCTTCTTCTCCCAACAGAACAGGAAAGAACTGAGGTCGGCATTATACCAGTTACCTGACAGACTAATCACAATTTAGTGTAATAACGTTGCTGACGGGGGCAGTTCCAGGAGGCCTTTTAATTCCAGTTTTGGAGTGTAAGAAATTTTAGGCATCAGTAAGCATCGGAAATATCTGAGCTATTTGTGTTGAATACTTTTCTGCTCATTCATGCCTCTGAGCTTTTGGAAGTACTGGCCTGTCTGCCTAAAACAACCCTTCATCACTTTAAATTCACTCCCTATGCACTAGTGATTCCTAGTGGATAAAACAAGTGTATATGCCACCCTATAAGACGGCTTCCTTCTTAGGCATGCATAGAGCACAGCAAAGCCCAGGGACAGGAGTGTCCTTGGAAGACATTGAGGACAGGAGTTCTAGCAAAGTAAGGCTGCCGAATCGCAGAACATTTGTGGTTGTGGAATGGAATGTTTCATTCTAAGTAGAGGTGACCTTGCCTATGGGGGAAACAGAATTTAAGGTGCATATTTGTGTGAATTTTTTCTAGTGATCAAGGAAAAGACACAAGCTATTATTTAGTTTCCCTCCTGAAGCACCCACAACTCTGAGCTTTTAAATCAAAGCTCTGTGGTACCTGGAGGGGAAGATCCCTGAAGCTAGTGGCACCAGGTTCCACTGGCTCTGTCCTTCCATCCTTGGCCCTGTGTCACTCCATACCCCACATCAGTTTGTAACTCAGCATAATGAAGACACACTCATTTCTTCGCCTCATTTTCTCTCATCCCCTTCCCTTCCTCCCACCCTTCTTGCTTTCCTTTAAAAAGCAAAAATTACACCAGTGAAAAACTGGTTAATTATAGTCAGTGTCTTTGAGTTCAGCTGGATTCAGCACTCTTCATTCTATTGTTGAGTTTTTAAGATACAAATAAAAGCCTTCTTAGAAACACACTGATTAAACTCTTCACCTTACTACATCATCAAAGCCCCATTTTGTTCTCTTCTCCCCTTTTCTGGACCCCAGCGAGACGTCTTTCATACCTCTGAACCTTTGACTCTTCCAACTCATGAAATTTCATCTTGTCCATTGAGTACAGGGTATCATTGGGCCACAGTTACTGGACATTGCTTTGTGGGCCAGTCCTGGTCATGCTGAAACTTCTGTTTTTGGGGCAGAGATTATGAGGAAGTAGTAGAATACACTTTTACTATCCCCTATGAGTTTTCATCAGGATTCCAAATTCCACCCAGAAATTTCATCATTCCCTCGAAGTAATTTTACTTAAATCCTATTGTCATGATCTTGCTACCATACTTCCTCATACTTATGTGGACTGGTTGAGATATCATTCTTTCCTTCAGGTTTCCATTTTCATGTTTTAAGTCCTATATCTTTGACTAGTGCCTACTAACTTAACAGCACCATATTAATACTGCTCTAATGATTTATTTCCTTCTATGCTTTTCCTGGATTTGCAAGATAGACATTTTTTTCCTTAAAAAAAATATTTTAGGCACAACGATTTACTGATATTTAAAATTGTTCTGGAACCATCAGCCGTAGAAAATGTAAGGGTGACATGACTATTATGAGATGGGGAGAAAGAGTTCAAATATAGTTCAAATACTGCAGAGTTGCATTTGTCACTGAACGGAACAATCAACCAAGAATAGACAAAGTGGCCTTCTGGAAGCTTCGTCCAAATTAGGCTTTCAGTATTTTTCTCTTTCTCATCATTTACCGTCTCAGCACTGACTTATCATGTTTCCTGCGCAAGATGTCATGATGGTTAATTCTGTTTACAGTGTTGGAATTTCTTTCCTAATTTGCATTACTTCACGATTTGTTATGTTGTTCCTGCATATCCCAAGCGTACTGAATTAATAAAATCTTGTATTAGGGTACAGGCTAAGGTACTGTAGAAAGAGAACTAAAGATATATGCCTTACATAAGATGGAAGGGTATTTTTTTGCATAACAGCTTGGAGGTAGCCGATAGTCCGTGGTGGGTCAGTAGCTTTGCTCCACAGTGTCATGCAGGGGTCCTGGCAGCAAGCCCTGCTATATCCCATACTTGGCTCCACCTTGAAGTCCAAGGTGGCTGATAGCTCCAGTTTTCTCCATTTTCCAGGCTAGCGGAGGGAAAAATGTTAAGCAGAGGACAAGCGGGTTTCTTTCTTTATCCTAAAAATGAGACGGAGACCTTGTATGCATCACTTCCTCTTGCATTCTATCAGCCTAAACGTAGTCTCATGACCGTACTTAGCTGCAAAGGAGGCTGGGATATGTAGTCTCTAGATGAGTAACCACATTCCCAGATCCTCAGCATTAGACTCCAGATCATCCAGTGTTAGAATCCTCCAATCAACCTCTAATTATCTAAGGTTACAGAGGTATAGAAGGTGGGTGAACACAATTACACACAGAACAAGGGGTTCAGTAGGGTCTCGGTTGTGTATGTATGTGCAGGTGAAGGTAAAGAAATTAAGACCTGGTCTCCATTAGAGAACAGATAAATATTTGACAAAGGAAGGCGAATGCATATTGATCAACAAATACACACTATAAGACAGTGTACCAAATACTGTGTGGTATAGAATCTGATTCTAATAGAAGCAGATAACTGAAAAATTAATGAGGGTTGGAAGAATATATGTTGCTTTTATGGAGGCTGGGTGTCTCAAGATGCATCTTGAAGGGTGGTATTTAATACTTTCTCAGATCCCCTAATTCATGAAGATTGCAACAGCATACTGCTTTCCCCAAATAAACTGCAGTGAAGAATCTTTCTGTCAGCTCTTCCAAGTTAGAGTTCCAAGAATACAGTAAACCAGGAGTGACCAACACTGAAATGATGTGGGTTGTGGATGCCACGTGGCCACCAGCTCCCTACCTGGATGACTCATTCAGCCTCATCCGTGCACCAGCCTTGCAGTCACTCATGACTCAAGGCTCCTCCCTCAGCAAAATTTCAGTTGCTCCATGTCCTAGAGCTTCAGGTCATTCAGCAATAGTCAAAACTCAAATGTCAGCTTCTCCTTGACCAAGTGTCTGATGCCGCCTTACCTATGGACTCTGGTCTATTGGATGTTATTAAAATTAGTTCTTTTCCTTCCCTTTACCAATTTTGAAGTCCCTGTTTGCAAATTACTCCGTCTAGACAGTTGTGACATTCTCTCTCCCTTCTGGGCTGGAAGGAACAATCGGAGTGTCCTCACTGGGCTGGATTGTTCACCTCTATGGCCCTTGTTCTCCTCTCCCCCCAGTCCTTGGCATCTTGGTAGTGATGCCCACACTGCCAGGACTCAATAGGCTTACCCTGGCCTAACGCCCACTTTTGGGTTCTTAAGCCTTTCAACTAAATATTCTGACATTTGTTATAAATAAATAACACACATTTCTTTCACACTTGACAGTTTATAAAGTGGCAACTGTGGTTAATCCAACCCTCCTTCTTCCTACCACCAAGCTTTGATCAAACACCTGTTTTAACTCTCACTAGAGAATTCCATCTTGGAGTCAAAAATCCTCTGGGGGATGGGGGTAACTTTTGCATGAGGCCACTTATGATCAAAAGGCTTATAATCAGCTCCTTCCAAATGCAGCTGTGGTTACTTCAGATTCCAGATCTTTCCTGCATAGACCTCAGCTAACTCTCCTCACTCCCACCCCATCCCCTCCCCCATCCCCACACTAATATCTTAATGGTAGTCTCCTGGATTCTCCTTTTTGTTTCCAATTATTTGGCAGAAACTCAGGAGGAGATTAAAAGGTGCTCCCTTCTTTTCGGTATTTAGAGTTCTTAACCCTTCACCACCATGTTTGCAGTGAGAAGGGACAAATTCACAGCTCCTGTTCATGTTAATTCTATCCCTTTATCCTTTAAAGTTACATATGTTCAAGCTACTCCTCAATCGTTTAAAAAAAAATAAAGTATACTCTGAAGGCGCTTGAAATTATAACTAAGTTTACCAGAACTTTAAAGTTAGCTAGTAAATTTAAAGGTTATTGTTTGATTATTAAATAATTAATAATTAAATATTGTTATTATTTAATTAAATAATTTAAAAAACACATACAAGTCTCATTTCCCCTTTTTTCTAAATCACCTGGCACCTGCAATGTGACCAGCCATCCCCTGGATTCAGTGTCTAGGTCTCTAGAAAGGTTTGTAGAGAGTGAAAGAAACCAGGCACACAGTAGGTTTGGGGTCCGTACTTATCATTTTGTTACTTATGCAATTAGGAAGGTCCGCTTTTTTCCTGTTCACTAGAAATTCCATGATGATTTTGTAATAGTCATAATTATATTGAATTACAATAGTAAAGAATTCTTTTAAAACATCATAATCAACTGGAAAAAGGATTAAAATCTCTCAGGAAGCAAAGTGCTCAGACTATAGCCCAAGTGTCATGTTGATGGCAACCCACCATGGAGGTAGGCCAATATTGAGGACAAAGAGACAAAGTGGTCTTAATTAAGACCACACATGCATCTCCCTATGGGAGTCAGAAAACCAGAGTTCATGACCCTGCCTCTGACTTCCTGTGGTTAAGTCACATTTCCTGTGAGCTGCAGCTGGTATTAGTCAGTACACACTGATATATCTGTACTTCTTTTTTTTTTTTAAATTGAAGTATAGTTGATTTACAATGTTGTGTTAGTTTCAGGTGTACAGCAAAGTGATTCAGTTATACATGTACATATATCCATTCTTTTTCATATTCTTTTCCCATATAGGTTATTGGTTTTTTCCCATATTGAGTAGAGTTCCCTGTGCTATACAGTAGGTCCTTGTTTACCTATTTTATATATGGTGGTGTGTATCTGTTAAGCCCAAACTCCTAATTCGTCCCTCCCCTTCTTTCCCCTTTGGTAACCATAAATTGGTTTTCTATGTCTGTGAGTCTGTTTCTGTTTTATAAATAAGTTCATTTGTATCACGTTTTTAGATTCCACATATAAGTGGTATCATATGGTATTTGTCTTTCTCTGTCTGACTTAGCTCACTTAGTATGATAATCTCTAGGTCCGGCCATGTTCCTGCAAATGGCATTATTTCATTCTTTTGTATGGCTGAGTAATAATCCACTCTTTATCCATTCATCTCTCGATGGACATTTAGGTTACTTCCATGCCTTGGCTATTATAAAGAGTGCTGCTATGAACATGGGGGTGCATGTATCCTTTCAAATTAGAGTTTTTGTCTTTTCTGGGTGTATGCCCAGGAGTGGAATTGCAAGATCATATGGTAACTCTATTTTTAGCTTTTAAAGAAACCTCCATACTGTTCTCCGTAGTGGCTGCACCAATTTTCATTCCCACCAACAGTGTAAGAGAGTTCCCTTTTCTCCACCCCCTCTCCCTGTATCTCTTGTTTAAATTATTTAAATACTTTTATATCAGTTGGTGGACGGCCTTTGCCCAAGCCCACTGCAAGGCCTCCTTGACTGCTTTCCTGGAACTCCCTGGATTTCCCTGTGATCCAGTCACTAAAGGCTTATTTCCGGCCCTCCTGTGTGAGCAGTGCCCGTACAGAAAAGTTTCTGGGTATTTTGAGCATCACCCCTGCTCCAGGCTTAACATTTCTTATCTTTGATATGAAGATTTAGATTAAACAACCCGTAAGTTGCCTTCTGAAATCCTGATGTTTTATTTTACATGATTAATGTTGAGAGGAAAAGATATGCTTCACTTGGAGCCAGAACTCTGCCTTTGCCTCTGAAATTGGCTTTTGGGAAAGGGTGTGATGCTCTATTTGCATTGAAGGCTATGAAGAACCTCAAAGCAGTTTGCAGCCAAATGGAGCTGTAGGCTTTGACCCATCAATAACTCCCAGTGTAAGATTACTTACGTCGTCATCAGTGCGTCTGAATATAGATGGCTCCTCCTGGGCTCTAGCTCAGTGGCCCACAAAGCAGACTTTGGTTTCGTGGTGTAATTTAGAAAGTGAACCTAAACATTTTCAATAGATGAAGACAGAGAACTTCTCTGCAGAGGAACCTAAGGGTTAAGACTGAGTCATTTTCTCTTAATACATCATGTGATCTGAGTTATCAGTAACCACAAGAATGGAGCAGAAATCTAAGTTGCATGTTGGCTATTTGAGTGGTTTCTTTTTGATAAGCATTTTCAAATCATTAGGGAAATGTGATTATTTTTCCAAAATACACGCATCTTGAAATTTTCTCCTTTATGCAATTAAAACGTTTTGATTGGGCAGCTCAGGATTCTGCCAGACCCTGGAGAAAAGGAAGTAAACAAGACTGAAACGGCCCCTGGCCTCAGAGTGCTTCCAGTCTATTTGTAACTCAGTGAAAGGAAGATGTTATTAAAGATGATAATGGGGGGCAGATTAGTATAGTGCCTAATATTGCAGGCTCAGGGGAAAGACTGCTGCTTATTAACTCTGTAACCTTGGTCAGATTAGTTACTTAACCTCTCTAAGCCTTAGTCTCCTCATCTGTAAAGTGGGGGCAAGAATATTTACTTTGCAAGTCTGTTAATCAAAGAAAAAAATACAGTGCCTTATAATGTCTTTGGAATAATGCCTGACATAGAGTAAGTGCTAATACATGATATCTCTGTTATTTTTTATTGAAGTGTAGTTGATTTACAATGATTCAGGTGTACAGCAAAGTGATTCTGTTATACATATATATCTATTCTTTTTCAGATTCTTTTCCATTATAGGTTATTCCAAGATATTGAATGTGGTTCCCTGTGCTATACAGTAGGTCCTAGTTGTTTATCTATTTTATACAGAGTACTGCATATCTATTAATTCCAAATTCCCAATGTATCCCTCCTCCCCTTTCCCCTTTGGTAACCATAAATTTGTTCTCTATTTCGTGAGTCTATTTCTGTTTTGTAAATAAGTTCATTTGTATCATTGTTTTAGATTCCACATATAAGTGATATATGATATTTATCTTTCTCTGCCTGACTTAACTTCACTTAGTATGATAATCTCTAGGTCCATCCATGTTGCTGCAAATGGTATTATTTCATTCTTTTTTTCTGGTTGTTAATAAAGTAGAAGCACTGATAAGAATAAACAGGAAAATAATAAACCAAGAGAAAAAAAAAAAAAAGGTTTACCTTAGTTCTCTCCCTCAAGCTCCTTTTCAGGCACGTGCCGGTTGAACCTGAAAGCTGTTACATCACACCCGGGCCTTCCCTCTGTCTGATTAAGTAACTGAGATCTCCCTTTTCACTTGTTTTAGGGTCATGACATTTTTCTGAACCACCAGCATTTTCTTATCCTTTGAATAGATTTTCTGAGGAATAGATAAAACCGATAGCTGCTCAGGCATCACTTGGGAAGCTTGTTTATGAAAACACACACTCCCGGACAGCAATTCCAGGAGTCTTTGTTCATGGCAAATAAACCAAGGGATTCTTATGCATAAGCCAACTATGGACACGCGCCTTGCAAACCTCTGCCTGTTAAGTAAGGGCAGGTGCTGTAAGCTGGACATGCATCCAGGGCTGGTATTAGCCAGCACACACCCGTTAAAATATCAAGCTAATTCCCTACTGCCATTCCTAACTAGCTTCTGCCCGGAGTCCTTGAGTGCCCTTCAGCTCCCCCTCACTCCCTCCCCGCCCGAGCCCCAGCTGCCTGACCTTCCCCCAGGAACCTTCCAACCCACCAGCAACTCAAGAGCCTAGCACAGCATGGGCCTCTGCTCTAGGGAGCTAGCTGATGTCTGCTCTAGAACGGGACTGATGAATGAATGGTTTGAACACTGCCCTTGAAAATGACCGATTGTAGGGAAGAGATGGCAGCTCTATTTCTGGATGAAACACACACATACACACATATACCCACCACACACATGTACACTCATGTGCCCACACACCTCCCGGAGGCATTTATCACTTGCTCACCCCTTTACTAAGAGTCCTTCAGTGTAATAAATACCCAGCTTCTTTACTGAAGGGGCGAAAGAACGGGGTGACAAAGGCTGCCAACCCGCCGGTTATGATGAATGCACTTTTCTGGCTATTCTTTCATAAGGAGCTACAGCCTCTTGGCAGGAGAAATAACTCTCCAAGGCTGCCTTGGAACCAACGGAATTAGAATCCCTGTTAAAATACAGCTCTGGAGGGAGAGGAAACCCCTTCGTTCTTTATAACATGTTCGGTAGGTGCCTGGGGATGCCTGCTCTTTTTTGTAGTCTTCCGCCCTGGAGTAATCATCTTCACTATGTTCATCTGTCTCTGTCCTCACAGACAAGGGTCCTTTTAATAATTAAGGGTTGCAAAAAATAAAAATAAATAAAAAAAAATAATTAAGGGTTGCAAACCAGTGAATATAACAAAAAGGAAGCAGACTCACAGATATAGAGAACAGATTAGTAGTTACCAGTGGGGAGAGGGAGGGGGGAAAGGGCAATGTAGGGGTAGGGGATTAGGAGATGCAAACTATTATGTATAAAGTAAGGTACAAGGCTATATTGTAACAGCACAGGGAATATAGCCAATATTTTATAATAACTATAAATGGAGTATAACCTTTAAAAATTGTGAATCACTATATTGTACACATGTAACTTATATTGTATATCAACTATACTTCAATTAAAAAAATTTTTTTTTTTTTTGCTGTACTCGGGCCTCTCACTTTTGTGGCCTCTCCCGTTGCGGAGCACAGGCTCCGGACGCGCAGGCTCAGCGGCCATGGCTCCCGGGCCCAGCCGCTCCGCGGCAGGTGGGATCTTCCCGGACCGGGGCACGAACCCGTGTCCCCTGCATCGGCAGGCGGACTCTCAACCACTGCGCCACCAGGGAAGCCCACAATTAAAAATTAAAAGGAAACAATTGAGGGCCGATATCTTATGCAGGTTCCATGTTCTGGTATGGCAGTTCTTTGCTTGAAGAGATGAAAAGTATTTCTAGTATTTTCTGTTCCCTTTTAAAAAAAAGGGACGATATGCCTTTAAATGCTCCATTGAACAGCCTTAGTTCTGACTTACCCAATTTAGAATGATTAATCACCTCACCTATACTGCCAAGTCCTGCTTATTACAGCACGGCGCAGAGCTGCCCGGCCAAGAGTTTCATCTTCCCTGGAATTGTCCTTGATCTTTCAAGGCTCTGTGTGGGGTAAAGAGCATTTCACTGGAAAACCTAAAGCATGGGCTCTGCTTCTAGCTCTACCACTGACCAGCTTTGTGACCTTGACCAAGACTTAATCACTCTGTGCCGGAATTTCTTCATCAGTGAGGAGGGTGAAAGCAACCATGAGTATCTGCTGAGTTCTTATCATGTGCCAGGCACTATGCTCACCACTTTACATGAACTATTTCACTCAACAGTCCTTTTTTTTTAGCAGTTGCTATTCATCAGATGCATTTTATACACTATCGCACTCAATTCTCACAACAGCTCTGTGAAGAACCTATTCTTAGGATTCCCATTTTGCAGAAGAGAAGACTGAGAGTTACAAAGGCCATGTTCCTTGAGCAAGGCTCTCCTACAGTAAGTGGCAGAGCAAAAATTTGAACCCAGTCCAGTCTGATGACCAAGCCAATGTTCATAACCACATATATACCATACAGCCCCTGATCTGGCTGGTCTTAGAGGACACCTTGGGTTTAGATAAGAGGAGATGGGTGTGAATATTAGTTTGACCAAAGATCTGAGGGCAGGAAGATCTAGAGCAGTGGTTCTCTACCAGGGGCAATCCCCCCCTCCCCAGGGGACATTCAGCAATGTCTGGAGACATGTTTTATTGTCATGATTAGGGAAGGCTACTTGCATTTAGTAGAAGAGGCCAGGGGTGGCACTGAACATCCTACAATGCACAGGACAGCCCGACACAACAAAGAGTTATCTGGATGCAAATGTCCATAGGTTGAGAAACTGCTAGCTCTAAAGCAGGACTGTTCTGCTTTGGCATCTCCAAAGAAGACAACTGGGCACGCTGTGGGTGTTGCCTGGTTGCTAAAGTACCCACATTTCTCCATTAGGTCATGTAGAATTCAAACTACCAGGATGTGGCATACAGTGAGAATCAACGGATCTTGCCAGCAAGCAAGACTCTGGCTTTTATTAATCAAGGGTAATGCGAGATGGGTTGAACGGAAAGGTCTTCCAACCATGTGAGTCCTAAGGTGCTAAGAAAATTTAGCACCTATGCAAAGGGAAAACAAACAAAAAATCTCTGGCTGTATGTTAGAATAATCCAGGAAGCTTTTTAAAATACCAGTACTCAGGTCTCAACCCAAGAAATTCTGATGAATATGGTCTGGCGTGGCCTAGATGGTCCCATGCACAGCCTGGGTTTGAGTCACTGGCTATATTGTTATCAAGGTGGGCGGTTGATGAGTAGAACTTGGATAAAACAGCAACTATAGAGATGAATTGACCATTAAAAAATAAGCATCCAGTACAAGGGAACTTTAAAACACTCAGCGTTCCAGAGATGTATAACCTGAATCAAATCAGGAGGACACAATGGACAAACCCAAATAGACTGACATGCTATAAAACATCAGGCATGTACACTTTAAAACTGTCAATGTCAAGGCTTCCCTGGTGGCGCAGTGGTTGAGAGTCCGCCTGCCGATGCAGGGGACACGGGTTCGTGCCCCGGTCCGGGAAGATCCCACATGCCGCGGAGCGGCTGGGCCCGTGAGCCATGGCCGCTGAGCCTGCGCGTCTGGAGCCTGTGCTCCGCAACCGGAGAGGCCACAACAGTGAGAGGCCCGCGTACCACAAGAAAAAATGTCAATGTCAAAAACTGAGGCTTGTTCTAGACTAAAGGAGACTAAAGAGAAATGATAACTGAATCCAAAACGTGATGTGGGATTTTCTTTTGCTGTGGAGGACACTAGTAGAACAATGGGTGAAAACTGAAAATGGTTTGTAGACCAGCGTATTGTATCAATGTTAATTTCCTAAGTTTGATAACCATACAGTGGTTATGTAAAAGAATGACCTTGTTTTCAGTAATATACCTAAAACTTTTAACAGTAAATGAAATGATTCAGAAAAGAAGTGTGTGTGTGTGCGCGCGCGCACGTGTGTGTGTGCGTGTGTGTGTGTGTAGGATGGGAGGGATAAGAATAAAGCAAATGTGAAAAAATGTTAACATCTGGGGAACCTGGATGAAGGCTTTACGGGTATTCTTTGCACTATTCTATTCTTGCAGCTGTTTTGTAAATCTAGAAATTATGCCAAATACAAAGTTAAAATACTCCAAAAGGTGTTAGAAGGATTCCTGTCTCTGGAACCCTTTGCGATTAAGATGCATGCCTGTATTTCATGATGTCTTAGGTGACATCTTTTGTGCAAAGAAGAGGGAATAAGTGGAAATGTACATGAGGTGGTCTGAAAGTCTTGAGGTGATTTTTTTACAACCAGGGAAAGTCCCTTGTGACTTCTAAGCTAGGAGAGCCCCCTAAGCGGGTCTCCTGATTACGCCAAGTCATCTCCTCAGGGAGCCTCTTTCTTTGAGCATCTAATGTTGAGTCAACTTCATCTAAGTCAATGCTGTGGTGGCCTAGCCACCCAAGTGCTGCACTGCCTTTAGCACTTTGTCCTAGAGAATGCAGTCCTCCTCTTTTTAAACCCCTTATTCATGAGGTGGGGTGGGGAGATGGGAGGAGGGGCTGCTCAGGAAGAAAGAAGTAGATTAAATAGTCAATTAAATGTAATCCTCCACGACACTTCTCTCCCTCACACCCATCACACCCCGCCCGTCTTAGTTCCTTTGGACTGCAAAAATATCACAGGCTGAGTGACTTAAAAAACATTTATTTCTCACAGTTTGGAGGCTGGGAAGTCCAAGGTCAAGGCGCAAACAGATTTGGTGTCTGGTGGGAGCTTCCAGGTTCATAGATAGCCATCTTTTTGCTGTGTCCTCACATGGTAGAAGGGGTGGGAGAGCTCGCTGGGGTCTTCTTTATAAGGGCAGTAATCTCATTCAAGAGCGCTCTACTCTCATGACCTAAGCACCTTCCAAAGGCCCCACCTCCTAACACCATCACACTGGCGATTAGGATTTCAACCTGTGAATTTTGGAGGGACACATCCAGTCCATCACAGTGCCCTGCCTATGCCTCCCTCTGGCATAAATTAAAAGTTAGGTGGAGAAAAAGGAGGGGGGGGGGCTGTTCTTTCTTTATAGACAATAAAATATGAAATACAATTAAAAGCTACTTTCTAGAAAGAAAGTGAAGTGGGTGAGCATTTCCGGGCACAAAGTCATTGTCTATTTTGGAGAAAGTGATTTTTTTTTTTTTAATAAATTTATTTATTTTTGGCTACATTGGGTCTTCATTGCTGCACGCGGGCTTTCTCTAGTTGTAGCGAGCGGGGGCTACTCTTTGTTGAGGTGCACAGGCTTCTCTTGTTGCAGAGCACAGGTTCTAGGCACGCAAGCTTCAGGAGTTGTGGCATGCAGGCTCAGCAGTTGCGGCTCATGGGCTCTAGAGCGCAGGCTCAGTAGTTGTGGCACTCGGGCTTAGTTGCTCCGCGACATGTGGGATCTTGCCGGATCAGGACTTGAACCCGTGTCCCCTGCATTGGCAGGCGGATTCTTAACCACTGCGCTACCAGGGAAGCCCTGGAGAAAGTGATTTTTTTAAACTGTTCTTTGTGATCCCTAGGTAGGTGACCACACATCTCAGTTTGCCCAGTCCTTTTAGCATAATTATCAGCACTTCCTATCATACTGAACAATGTCCCAGTTTAGATATTAAATTCTGTAGCCATCTACGTGTAGAAAAAACCATTTCCCCTCCTATGGAAGAATAATTTACACCGCGAGTGGTATTCGACTCAGATCACTGGACTTCACCGTAGAAAATGTCACCAGATCTGGGTAAATTACCATGTGGAAATCTGAGCCCATATGAGACAGAACAGAGATGGACATACAAATAGAAAATACATTCTACAAAGGAAACAGTAAAAGACCTGAGAACAGAAAGTCAGCTGAACCAGAGAGTTTTGCTGACCTTTCTTTTTTCTTCACCCACCATTCTAAATTTCTTTTTTTATTTTTTGATAAAACAAAGCTGTGTCACCTCCTTGCGCCTCCCCCAGGCAGAGCCTTTCAATCTCAGCACATTTCATTTATGTTCCGTTTTCACAGAAGGGCCTGCTAGTACTGATGGTATCAGCTGAAGAACTTCCTGAAACTCACATCTGGTTTCAGGGGAAGTCAGCCCGGGTACCTGTGGGAGGCTGCCATTCGCCACGTCTTTAGCTTTCGACCCACTTCTGTCCCTGTCCAGCTCACGAAATGACGTTCCCACTGGCTGCTCTAGTCAGTTCATCCGGGAAGCAAAGGCTCCATCAAGATGAAATGAAGTGTAGCTGACGCACACGCGAAGGGGTGATTTAATGCAGCCCAGAGAGTTTGCAGTGCAATTTCAGCTCCCATGCTTCGGCTCTGGAAAAGTGTGACTGCCGTTTAAATTATTTATGAGTGTGTGGGATGGCTTCTTTCAAACACAAACGGGCTTTCATGTTTCAAGTGGTCCCCAAAGCAGCATTTTGTAGAAAGACTGTGTATAGCTCATGAGATCCAAGAGAGGAACAGTTTGATTGTGACTTGAGTTTAACGACCTTCTACCTTTGGCTGAAGTCGAAGGACAGGTATCATGGATGCCTCTTTTGATGGAGGAACATTGAAATTCTGGGTCCACAGAGCCCATAGCTGTGGCCACACCTCATATGCTCGTGGACACAGTGGCCACTCCAGCTGGCTTGTCTCTCCTCAAAGATTGTATTGTGGCAAAATGTGTCCTATGATGGACACTGCTGGACATCCATAACTGAGGGCAGATGTTACCAGCTCTGGTCTGACCTTTTAGGGAATTTTTTATGGTATATTAAGGTATCCAGTAGAATTCTACACATCAAACCTTGACCCCATGTTTTTTTCACTTGAAAACTTTTTATCTGGGAAGAGAAACCAGCTCACAGAAATGGTGATGAACTCGTAGTGAATGTTCCTCCACTGTTGTTACATTTGTGGAACATCTTTTATATTTTAAGACACTCTAATCTGATTTTACCGTTTTTTATGTGTCACTTGCACGGACAGAGCATGAGAAAGGAACCAGGCTATCAGAGAAAATGGGGGGAACAGCCTGTGTCTCCATAGCTGTGTAGCAAAGTGAAGGTCTTCGTCCTGTGGTCACTCCATAAGCCTGTGTCATCCCTGGTCTCTGACAACCAGATAGCTTTTCTTAAGAATTACGAAGTAGGTGATGCTTACACTAAGCTAACAAAAAAGAACTCATGACTTTTAGTGACCAGCTGTTAAAAGAACAACAGCGATTCTCTGTGCCATCTGATGGCTCAGAGGAGGTCTGTGTTTGGGGGAAGATGGCGGAGCCAAGTCCAGTTTTGGCAAACTCACCAACTGTTTTTCATTGTGATTACATTCTCATCATGAGCTCCAGAGGGGCAGAGAAGGTCTAGACTTCATGGACCATAGACTCAAAGATACAAGCAACAATGCCCTTTATTTTTGGTAGCCAAAATGATACCTACTGTAAAACCTTAGTGTGCTGATCGTCAAAACATAATCTGGGAATTCCCAACGGTCCAGTCGTTAGGACTCTGTGCTTTCACTGTTGAGGGTCCGGGTTCGATCCCTGGTCGGGGAACCAAGATCCCACAAGCCGTGCATGTGGCCTTTAACAGAAAAGTGATCTGAGGAAGGTGGAGATTTAAAAAACTAATAATAATAATCTTAGCCATTTCTGGCTTTTCTTGTAGTCAACTGCAAGGTTTTCTCAGTCAGTTTAGATCACCTGTAAACTGGTGTTGAATTAAAAAGCCTACGCATTGTCAGAGTGTTGAAACATGGCTGTTGGGAGTGAGGGTGGCGTCGTTTAAATTTAGCCAAGCGACTGCTGTACCCTCAGGCTGCTGATCCGCAGTCATCTGCATCCATCTGTCCTGGAATGAAGTACCCAGATTTCCATCTGCTGCCCTGGGAAAGTCTATGAGGTTACCCTCTATTCTTCTTGTCCCAGCCACAGACTGGGTCCTTGGGTCTCCTGCCCTCCCTGCCTACATCTGCACTCTTCTTGGAGAAACCCAGAAAGTATTGGAAGCTCCTGCATGACTCTAGAGGAATGGGAAATCCACTGGGGCTGTCTTGGGCCCTCTCTGCCTGGACAGCCACTCTATTGCTTCTGTACAAAATAGGGTGAGTGGGGGGATTCTAGGGCCTTGCTGCTTTCCTAGACACCCCTCCCCGCAGGAAATGAGGGCCATATGCTGTCTATTCCAGATCTCTAAACACACTTGGGGATCCCAGAATTCTACCCACCCTGTTGGAGCTTTTGACCCAGATTAGAGTAGGATATCTGGCCCCCACTCGGAGACCCACACCAGCCTGGAGCTCATTGTTCTCCTCTCCAAAGGAGAGGAGGATTTTTATCTCCTTTGACAGAAACAACTGACTCTGCAAATATTCTTCTACATATTTCCCATGAGCATCTGGACCTTAGCTTTTGAACTCAGAAGCTGAGAATCTGACCTCTTTGTTTTCTGCTTCCACAGTTGAGGGAGTAGACGACCCCCGTTTGGCTACCTGATTAGAGTAATGAGAGTCAAAGAAAGAAGCCATCAGTTAATCCATCCCTCAGTAAATACAACTCACGTTCCAAACACTTCGTTTGTGTAATCAAAGGTCTGCAGGTCGAACAGCTTCTTGTCTGAACTAAACTCTGTGTTAATCTTGGAATCCCAAACAGGAAGGCGGCTACAACGCTGCTGGGAAGTAAGTGATAAAATAATCACGGCCCACATTCTGCTTGCTGCAGGACCCACAGGAAGCCGCCACGCTGTGTCCCATTCAGCCAAAACTCTCGTCATCATCTTTGTCACCACTTTATGCATCCAGCCTTTCACAGAGCTGACGACAGGCCAACTTTGCCCGAAGAACCAAATGCGGTGGTTAGGCTTGGTCACAAAAGAAACACCCAACTCATGATTTTTTTCTTTTGCCACTTTCTTTCCGCTGTCTAAAGAGGAGATGACCATGATTAGCACAGTAGCCACAGTACCATTTAGAACTAATGCTCATGTCCTTGATGGACCCAGCCATTCAGCTGTCTGTGTTGATTAATGTCATCTCTGCACTGTATAAGGAGAAAACACCTTAATGTTTACAAGACATTTATGATCCCATTTACATCTGTTGATATATATAATCTGTGCGTACATACAGATACACACGCACACATACACACACGTCCAGTTGGTTCTGTTTCTCTGAAGAATCCTGACAGATATAGTAACAAATTACCCCAAAACTTATCTCATCACGTGTCAGAGTCAGGAATCTAGGCAAGGCTTAGCTGAGTCCTCCACTTGAGGGACTCTCTCGGGGCTGCAGTCACAGTGTTGGCTGGGGCTACAGTCTCCTCTGAAGGTTTGACCGGGGAAGGAAGCTCTTCTAAGCCCACTTAGTAGTTGTGGCCAGGACCCAGTTCTTCACAGGCTATTGGACTGAGAGCCTCAGTCCTCTCTGGAGGCTGGAGGGCACCCTCAGCTCCTTGCTATGTGGGGCTCTCCAGAGAGCAGCTCCTAACGTGGCAGCTTGCGTCATCAGAGCAAGCCAGTGAAGAGAGCCAGAGAGAGAGAGAGAGAGAGAATATGACGGAAATCACAGCTTTTTGTAAAGTCATCTCAGAAGTGATGTCCCGTCGCTTTTGCCATTTCTATTCCTAAAGCGAATGGCTACATCCAGCCTGGACTCAGGGGAGGGGACCACACAGGGCATGAACACCAGGATGGGAGGATCACGGGAGCCACCAGAGAGGGCAGCCCTCCAGACATAGCTGGTCAGTACACATGACAGGTGAGACAAAGCTCAGTTTGAGTCCAGAGCCCGCCCTCGGAGAGCCTGGGGGAATTCCTCGGCAGGAATGGGCAACCCGAGGATTGCTTGGTGACCAGAGCAAAGGGAATCCTCCAGTTCATGGTGAGGCCCATTGCCCCTCAGCAAAGTCCCGGCCAGCATCCTCACAGCTCTCAGAGTTGGTGTCCCCCTTCTCCGAAACACCCTGGTAAACACGGCGGAAACCTGCCCTGTCAACCTTAACTCCATCTTGTATTTTCTGGAAACACGTTCCTTCTTGATATAGAGGGATGTAATCAATGTATTTGGATTCACCCGCTTGGCTCAAAATGTGACCACATTCCTTCAGATTCAAGACTCTGGACCTTTGTGCTTCCTACCGTGAGAATAGCTTACTTTCTTCTCGGAATCCTTCTCCTGCAGTGCATCTCAATTGTCCGTGGGATCCTTTCTAGTGAGTCTCACCTCACGGGAAGGGAAGGGTGGAAAAGGCGGCTGGCGCTGGAATTCTATTCCTGGCAGCACCGCTGTTGGAAGTAAGAGGGCATTGTTTTGCATGGACAGAACACACGCTACACTCGCCGGTGGGCAGTGGCTCTTCAGGAGGCAGGAGGGAATGAGGCTGGTGTTTGCTCACTGTAATCGGGTGCCGCCACACACCTGGGAGCACAGCGAGACAGCTTTCCCAGCTTCCTGTATCTCTCTCTTGAACCCCACGCTCACACAAAACCCATTTCCCCCGGGGTGTGCCCAGAACCCCTGTGAGCCTGAGCCATTCCCAGTGCTGAGATACCCTCCACGGACACCAGCATTGGCCCCGTCAACCAGTCAGAATGCCTTCATTCCAGCAGTGTTGTAGAATGAAATGACCAGGGAGAAAATGTCTAGCACAGCATCTGACGTTGCATTGGAACTGCATTATAAATTCCTTGGCATTGAAGAAGGAAGGAATAAAACAAAAAAGATACCTTTTTAAAAAGTGGATGGTTCATGTTATTTCGTTTAAGGGAGTGATGGAGATATTCCTTGGTCTACCTGCTTTAGTCCATGCCTCGTGGACTATTGGATTGAACCACAAGAAAGTACCAATATTCGATGGTTGTTAACCTCCGTAAGACACAATTCCATGTGCTTCAACCTAATATAACCTCAACAAGAAGTCCCAGGTGCATTTTGGGCTCAAAATAGCAGACAGAAAACGTTTAAGTCCTCTGTCTGCCAAAATGTGTCTGAAATGGCAGGAGAAAAATATAATGAGAAGCAGCAGTCCGTGGTACTGGAGATAGTGGAAAGTGTCAGGAGCAGATCAGAAATCCTTCTGGGAGACAGCAGGCAGACGGGATCTTACGGGCAGGCAAGGTGGATGCAGGGTTGGCTGTGGTGGTCTTGGACCCCCAGCGAGCAAGCACCCGGCTCTTTGAGCATCATACTAGCTGACCAGGTGGAGCAGTGCGGGCTCCACAGGGCAGCCACCTGGGTTGGGATGGGGTCCCTCCTGACAGCCTCAGCCTCAGCATTTGCTCCCAGGCGAAACCTGTGAGAAAATAATCGTTCAGTGAAGTGTAGAATCAGCCGTATGTGGCTTCTTGAGGGTCATTGGGCCTGCAGGGAAAAGCAGAGCTGAGCCTGAGGGAACTTGAGTGAGGTCACCCCAGTGGCTCATCCCAGGGTCCTGCACTCACTTGACTCCTCCTAGCTTCTGAAGCCGGTTAAGACATCCCACCCAGGAGCCCTCAGAGTCCTCCCAGCATGCCTGAGACATGCTTTCCCAGTCTCTGGGGTCATGGCAGCTGAAGGAGCTCAGCTGAGTCCCCTTGTGCGAATAGCCTTCAGCCAAGGAGAACGGGGGTCACCTTGCCAGGGCCATGCCCCTTCACTAGGGGTGGCTCTCATTCAATGACTGCTCCAAACGATGCAAAGGCCTGAACTGGGGACACGTCTGAAGGGCCACCTCTCCCCCATTGCTGCTATGGGATCTGCTGAAGCCTTTTTTGGGGCTATCAGCCTAGTATGATTGCAAAATATACACATATTTGACAATGCAATGGCTCAGAATGTTTACTGTCTGCCATCTTGGTGGAGGAAGGGGGTCTACTCAGAGATGTTTTCCCATAGAACAGAAAATAGTACTCCAAGAAAGAGGAAGATCCATAAACAGCAGAAGTAGCCCACGATTGAAATGAGAAGAAATTCTGTTATGACCACTGTGCAACAGGCCTAAAACTTAGTCGATTGAAAGTGGGCCAGCAATTCAGAGGGTTCTATGATGAATGACTTAAAGAAGACATTTTATATGATAACACAGATTATATAATTAGGAACCTGGAAGTACAATTTTGTGGTGTTGCTAATGAAATAAAGGCTTCTGTCTTTTCAATAAGAATAGGAAGGCATTTATAAATTCTAGGAAGGAAAAAACTGAGACAGACATGATTCTATAATGAAACAAGCAAAAATCTGTGCCATTGATGAAGTGAAAGAAATAGTGATTTCTAAAACAGCAAATCCAAACCCTCACCAGTCAAGAAATTGAACAGTAAGGAGAATTAAGAGTGTCATGGGGCTTCCCTGGTGGCGCAGTGGTTGAGAGTCCGCCTGCCGATGCAGGGGACATGGGTTCGTGCCCTGGTCCGGGAGGATCCCACATGCCGCGGAGCGGCTGGGCCCATGAGCCATGGCCGCTGAGCCTGCGCGTCCGGAGCCTGTGCTCCGCAACAGGCGAGGCCACAACAGTGAGAGGCCCGCGTACTGAAAAAAAAAAAAAAAAAAAGAGTGTCATGAATAGTTCTAGTCAATTTATTTTATGCCTATTGTACATACTGGTTGCAGTTACTTCCCTATGCTGCTATATTTTTCCCCACCCAGGCTTACTTTTGTTACCTTTACATGATATTTTACAAATTTGCTGTTTTCTCGTTTTTTCCCTTAAGTAGGCTTGGGTTCTTTTTTAAATTAAACACTAAAGGTTTAAATTTTTTGTTTAGATACCAGCATTATCTTCTGATTTTCATAAGACAGATCACTTAGATTTTATACCTGGAAACATAAACTTACTTTTCTTAAGACTTTTTCTTTAAAACTTTAGAAGACTCCTTTAGGAGATTAATAGTTCTTGTTTTGGAGAAAACCTTTTTCTGAAAGTCAACCATTTTTAAGTTTTCTTTAAATCTTTTATTCTGATAAATTTAAGTAAAATTGATAAATGTAATGCTTTTATTTAATAAAAAAGTTAACAGTGACTATCTTTGATGCATGGGGTCATTTTGTCCCTTAAATTTGTGTATCTTTTTCCAACTGGTCTACCATGACCGTGGTATTTTCTAAAGAGAATAACAGTAATCCTTTCCAGTTACAACACGGATCAGAGATAGAACTTGGCAAACGGTTGTGAATTAGAGGCCGCTTATCAACATCACTTGCTCATAAACTTTAACAAATCACTTAACTTCTTTTGGCCTTGGTTTTCTGAAATGGAAGATTGAGATGAAATTTATATTTGAGGCTTTCTAAAAAATAATTATCATTGCAGACCTGTTTTTCCTAGGGAATATCTCATTTCCAGCACTACACCTCTGAATATCTTCGGGTTATTCAAAGCTGGCATCATTCACAAGGTCAAAATATATCAGAGGAGATTCTTGATTCTAAATGTTGCTGTAATTCCCTTGTTCATGGGACCCTCCAACACAGTGCCCCATCTACCCGATGGGTCTCCTCTTTGTAGTGAGAAAAGAACCTGGTGAAAAGAAAGAACAAGATAATAACCAGAGCAAACACAATGCGGTGTTCATAAGAACAAAGCCATCAATAGGACTAATGGCTAAGTGTAATTCTATAAATGTATTAATTAATGCAAAGAATCGAAAACCGCTAATATCCGAGGGCAGCGCTGGTAATTCCCAGTAGTGCAATTATATACATCAGTTTATGCACTGAGTCAGGAAGCTCTTAAATCTCAAATGGTCCAACCCATATCTTCTAACCTGGTACTTATCAAACTTAAAAGGGATACTGATTATCTGGGGATCTGGTTGAAATGCAGGTTATGAATCAGTAGGTCACTTGACAGTCAGCCCCCAAGGCTGCTGCTGCCGCTGGCCTGTGGTCCACGGGTTAGGCTATCAGGATGACATACAGCACTTAGAATAGTGTCTGCACTTAGGGAGTCCTGCTAAGTGATAGTGATTATTATTACTGCTGGGAGGTTTGAGAATTCCAACTCTTCCTGTGTTCAAGTGCAGTAGTATTAAGAGTTGTACAGCAACCAGGTTTTTTGCTGAATACAGTCATCCCTTGGTATCCTTGGGGATTTGGTTCCATGACCCCCACGGATATCAAATTCCGTGGATGCTCAAGTCCCTTGTGTAAAACGGCATAGTGTTTGCACGTAACCTGCACACATCTCCCTGCATACTTTAAATCATCTCTAGATTACTTATAATACCTAATACAATGTAAATGCTATGTAACTAGTTGTAAATATGACGTAAATACCTATATAAATAGTTACCAGAGCACAGCAAATTCAAGTTTTGCTTTTGGGAACTTTCTGGAATTTGGGTTTTTTTACGATTATTTCTGATCTGTAGTTGGTTGAATCTGTACATGCAGAACCATGGATACTGAGGGCCAACTGTACTAACTAGAATCCTTTTATAAATTCATTTATGGATTTTAGTAACCCTTAAAAATTTATTGTGGAACTCTCTCCGAGATTACAAATAAGTAGCCCGTAGTGAAAAGAAAGTCTATGGAATATGCATGAGTTATTGCTAAAAACTGCAGAGGAGGCTTACACATTTGGACAGGATCCGTCCATCAGAAGAACGACTGTCATTTCCTTCTAGTGGGCTGAGGACCACAGTTTTGGAATCAGTGATTCGGGGGACCATCCAGTTGGTGGCCAAATATCCAGGGTGCCCAGGACAGTCCTCAGGTCACAGCATAACCTGTAACGCTGCCCCCTTCAAATTGTACCGGCTTCAAAAACACGTTGTGTAGCGATCCTAATTATAGTAGACAATGATGACACGTTACGGGCTTCATCCAGCTTGCCTATTTCTCCCCAAACTTTCTACCACATGGAGAGAAGGGAATTCTCAGTCGAATCATCCTTCTTGGCTAGCCACAGCTTTGGCCGTAAATCAGGCTTATGTTCAATAATCCTGCACTTCTGTATGTAGCACATATACACAAATGTGTCTCTTGTGGAAGAGACATGGTAGTTTCATCATTTATCACTATGATACAATTTACAGATGCTACTAGTCTGAACTGCCCATGTGAAGCTCTCATCTTTTTTTTTTTTTTTTTTGTGGTATGCGGGCCTCTCACTGTTGTGGCCTCTCCTGTTGAGGAGCACAGGCTCTGGACGCGCAGGCTCAGCGGCCATGGCTCACGGGCCCAGCCACTCCGCGGCATATGGGATCTTCCTGGCCCGGGGCACGAACCTGTGTCCCCTGCATCGGCAGGCAGACTCTCAACCACTGCGCCACCAGGGAAGCCCTGAAGCTCTCATCTTTTTGACGGGAGGAGCTGCTTCTCAGGTTCCATTTTACCTAGGATTATACAGTAATTCTTCACAGTGCTGCTGGCCTGTGAGATACACAGGAACAAAACTGACTGAAGACAAAAGATGGGTCCATCTCCTTGGGTGAAATGCAAGAAAGGGATGAAGCCGTATCAACCCAGCTTCTCTCTCCCGTAGGTGGGGCAGCCTGGAGGTTAAGCCTGTGGCTCCAGGTACCAGGATGAAATCTGCATTCTGTCACTGACCGACCAGCTGGCCACATTAGGCACATGGTTGAATCTCTTTCAGCCCATTTCTTCATCTGTCTCCTAAGTTTATTGTGAGGTTGAAATGTGTTATCATATGGAAGGGGCTTAGGGAGGGCTTGGCCCACCAAAAGAATTCAGACTTTACCCATCCTTAGCCATACCCGCAGTACTTATCTGCTGTCTCCTAAATGTCCAAGGGAAGATTTAGCCACTGTGCAAAACTGCGATTCAAAACTGAGCTCCGTGTTAGCTGCGGCCTTGACTGCCATGTTTTAGTTCCAAAAGGCTTTCTTTTAGGTGTCTTGTGTCCCAAATTTGTGACAGGCTGAAACAATCATTTTAGTTTGAAATCTCAAGGAATCTGAACATGAGAGATTTCCTTTTATATAAGGTTTCTATTATAACGTATATTCTTCTTACGTCTTTATCTAAAGCGCAGAGAGAATAAAACCCAAATAAGATAGAAAAGGTGTAACTGAGAGGAGGAAAAGGAAGAGGGAGGAAGACGATTGGGAACATAACAAACTGTGTGTTTTCTTTCTAGATTTAAAGATTGAGTCATTAGAATTTGCTCATGTCTGCATCTCAAAAGAATGCAAATGCCATCTCAATGTCAGGGGAAGAAGTAGTTAAGGGTACCACGCTGGCTTTGAAAAGTTTGCTTTGATCGTCTGCCAAATGGCAAAATGAATGGATTTAATTTGAAATTGCCTATCTTCAGAAGGATGTGATATGGGACATATTTAGGATTTAGCCCTTTCATTTAAGATTAAACATACTAAAAATGTCCTCGTCAATTATTGACAGCCGAATATTAAAACAGAGGCTTCATTTCAATCTTGAGAGAACACTGCTTGTTTCTAGAAATACATTTCCTCCCTCTTTCAACTACAACACTGCATGATGTGCTCAAGAGGGGACATTTCCTAAATTGGTGTGGGAGCTGGCGAGCACTTTGTCCTGTCTGCCTCAGTAGGCCCACGACCTGTAGTGTAGGGTTCAAATGAAATGTATTCAGTGGAGCAGACTGCTAGGAAAATGTCCTAAGAAACATGTAAGAGCTGACCCTTAAAATAATGAAATCTCAAAGCTTATTTGTTTTACGTTTTCTACGAGTAATTAATAACAGTTGTGAACGGGCAGCAAGGCCACGCCCATGGAAATGTGGCCTAGGACTGTTACATTTGTCCTCAGTCCCCCGAAGTCCCTTTTCTTAGAGGTGGCCTCAGATTAATAGGAATATATAAATCCTTTGATAATGCTATCCTTGTCTGGAACAAAAAGCTCTGTCTAAAGTCTCCCGCCACCTCATTTCCACACATCAAAATTCTATCCACCTTTCATTTACCATATTTTACCTGAAGTCTTACTTGACCTCTTCCCCTTCTCCGTGCACACACACGCCCTTTGATGATCCATGATTCTGAAAAGAGATTCAGAGTGTCTTAAATAACCGAAGGAAGTGGAGATTAAACCTAGCTGGAGGAAGGGTATGTCAGGGGAAGGGGTCAAGAAAGGTTTCAGGAAAGAAATGTGTAGAATTTGATTTAGGCTTCCCTGTTACATTATAACGTGGAGGATCTGGGTCCATGTGTTCGGTACGTATTTGCTGATTTTATTGAATGTAGCTTTGAAGAGAAGAAAAAATTCACCAAAAGGTAGCAGGGGGACGTGAGGAGGACAGTTCTATCCTCGTTGTTTTATTCATTTCATTACCAAGTGAGCCCATCCCATAGAGCGGCCATCATGCACGGTACACAGTTGGCACTCAATAATGAATCCATGAGCAAAGGACACAGGACAAAAACATGAGCCGTTCCTACGCTTGAAGTTCTTACAGTCTAGTTAGTAAGGGAGCAGTTACCCTCACTAAGTAGATAACTCTGTTATGGGAGCACCGTGGGAGGCTGTGTAAACCTCAGTAGGGTTCAGGAAGGATTTCTCAGATGAGACCCAAGCTGGGACTTGAGAGACAATTAGAAGTTATCTGATGGGGATGGAATATACAACATGATAACTGTAGTCATCAACACTGTATTGTGTATTTGAAAGTTGCTAAGAGAATAGATTTTAAAAGTTCTCTTCGCAAGAAAAAAAATGTGTAACTATGTGAGGTAATGGATGATAACTAAACATATTGTGGCAATCATTTCCAATATATACGTTTATCAAATCATTATGTTGTATACCTTAAACGTATGCAAAATGTCAATTATATCTCAATAAAACTGGAAAAAAATAAAGGGAAAGAAAAGAAGCTATCCGAAGGAAAAGGGTGTCACAGGCAGAAGAGAGAACAAGTGAGAGACGGCTTGGAGATACAGAATAGGCTGCCTTTCGGAATGTATAAGTGGAAATTTGCTGGAGTACAGATTAGGCAAAGGGTAGAATGTGAGATTTGTGGGTGAGTGATGGCCATTTTATAAAGGGCCTTTCATGCTAAGCCACGCCATGTTCTTAGAAGCTCTGTGAAGCCACCGAAGGATTTTATGGAAGAACTATATCATCAGAATTTTCTTTTTTAGAAAGACCTGTCTTGCAGTAGACTTTCAAGGTTGATTCGAGGGTGGCCAGACTGAAGCTAGGGGGACCTAGCGCGGCCATCGGGAGAGCTGTGGCGAGCCAGGGAGCCGGTGAGGGTGAAGAGGAGATGCTGGAAGATTGGGAGAACACAAGCTGACTGCTGGGATGTGGGGTGAGGGAGAGGGAAAAGACCAGGATGACGTTCAGCTTCCTGGCTTGAGCAGCTGAGTAGATGGGGTCCATTTGCTGAGAAAGAGGAGAAGCAGATTTAGAGGTTGCCCCCCACAAAGAATGTGGCTTTAGAGGCATGAAGTTTAAGGCGCCTATCGAATAACCCAAAGGAAATGTCCAGGCAACAGTGGAATATGGGGACTAGAGTTCTGGAGTCGGGTTTGTCTAAAAGATAGTTGAGGCGCATTCGGACAGGTGAAAGGAGACAGGTGGGAAAGACTTAACAAATCTCCTATTCGTCTGAGCTTCAGATATTTCCAGTAGGGGCTGTCGTCCTTGCGATTTACTCACTGCCTCTCTGAGCCTCAGCCCCTGCTAATGGTGCGGGATTTCCAAAGGCAAAGATTGAAGGCAATGACCCAGTTGATTTCCTCCTTAGAATTATTTAATTTACCACATTGTTTTTTTAAAGGAAACTTTTAAGGCTTAGCAGCCAGGAAAGAAATCTTGGTGGTTAATTGGGGCTTTACGTTTTAAGTAGATAACATCAATAAAATCACCTTGGTATAATTAGACTTAATTTTATATGAGAGATCGCTCTGAGCATTCCTATAATTTCTCTTAATATTTTAAGGATTAGATATAGGTAGAAGTATAGATATAAATATAGATGGATGTAGGCATAGATGTATTTATATACTTGGATTTAGATATAGGGAGATTTGTACAGCTAGAGCCAGCGGACCAAATACAGACATATAAACAAAACATTGTTTATCTTCAAATGTGGGACTCATAATACCAACAGCTCGAATAAACTTATTGTGCTCAGTGATTTAAATATATTAATTTACTTAATGCTCAGAACAGCGCTGTGAGGTAGATTCTGTTATTATCCCATTTTGCAGATGAGAAAACTGAAGTGTTGGTAAGTAAATTGCTTAAGGTTGCACAGATCCTGGGTCTGGGATTTGAACTAGGCAGTGTGGGTCTAGAGTCTGTGCTAGTAACATGGCTTTATATTGCCTCTCTTTATCAATCTCTAATGGGTAAATCAATATTTAAATAAATTTAGAATGCAGTTCCTGTCCTCGGGTAAGCTGTAAAGGGAGCCGTGCAGTTCATCAATGACGCATGCGCAATTAGGGCCTGTGTCTAATCAGGGCTGATGATAGCCGCAGGCATTCTTGCAGATTAACCATCAGAGAAGAGGAGCTGCTGGCCCAGAGAAGGATGTAGCAGCCGTTAGCTCTCAGCAAATGCCTCGAACCCAGGCAGCCATTGATACTATAAACTGAAATGTAGCAGCTATAAAAGGACTGTCGGATGCTCCCTTTGTATCTATAACCATGCAGAGACGTCCAACTTTATGGCACGTAACAGACAACTGTGCTCATAACCGCTTTCTCAGAGGTCTCGTTTTCCTGGCCCATCCCCCTTACAGGTAGGGGTGCTCCTCCCTGCCACTCCCTAGGTGTTCAGAGACCCCTTGGGAGGCTTACAAGTGTCCTGGGGCAGGAAGGAAGCATGCAGGCATCCACAGATGGTATCTTGCTTGGCATAGCCAGGCTCCACAGTCCCCTGGTCTCACTGGTGGGGGCAGTGAGACCCACCAGAACCAGTCCTGCATTCAGGTGCCGGGAGGGCTTTCCTCACCCAAAGCGTGGGCAGTTGCTGTGCAAGGGTCGTAGGCACGCACAGTGCCACCTGTAAGCTCCGCTCTTGGTCCCCCCATCTGGCCCTTACCGCCCCTTACTGAGCAGCTGCAGGACGGGGTCCAAGCAACCCCCTTACTTGTTCCTTCTCCTCAGCCCTCCATCTTGTGTATTTACAAAATGGGTTCATGTGTGGCAGGGACTCAGTCATCTATAATATGAGACTTGGGTGGAAACTTGGCAGATTTTAGTTTCTTGGTTCTCATCCTGGTGATTCAAACGTTTAGGGAAATGAACGTCATCAGCTGAGAGTTACATAAGCATTGTACTTGTTTTAGCTATTCTGAAAACCTAGACTGCTGACTACTTGGTGATGGCCCAGGTGACTCATGACTCTCTTGGTCATACTTCCTGGGAAGTGAATGAAGTTGCAGCTTAAGGGCCCCTCATTTGCGTGGGTCTCTACCAAGGCCCTGGTAGGGCCCTGCGACCTGTTCCCGTGGTCATATATAGTCTGTAAATTTTGCAAAAGTTATTCCTTATGAATTTTTTGGTTCTCATTCAAAAACAAAATTCTACCTTCGTGCCTAATTTTGTATTATTTTGCTTCAGGAGGGCTTCCCAAGTTGTAAAAGATTCAGGCTCCATGATACTTAGATTCACCCCTATTCCAAGGTCATTCCAGTTTCTAGCCCTTGTACGGTTTCTTAGTTTTGGAGGAGTTTGGGAAGTTTTGTTTTTCCAGTTCTAAATGCATACATGGCGGCTTAGTGGAAGTAGAGAACCAGAGATTTCCTTAACTAAAGAGAAGTAAAAAGGGATGCTCGCATGGCAATGTTATCCAGCCTCTGTGAACTTTAGGGTCACTGGGAATGAAATAACAGAACCAAACACAGACCACAGAAAGCATTCTGCCGAGAAAGGCGTGTGATGAATTCATGAGGTTTTAGGACAAAGCAGCTCCTTTTGGAGTTTGGATCTGAGTCTTAGATCTTTGTCTCTCACAAGGACTCCACTGAGAAGGGATAAAGTCTTTTGTGCCTTTACCAGTGAATTATCTTTTTTTTTGAGCCGTTATGCGACATGAGGTCTGTCCTCTTCTTTTATCAGCAAGGAAGAGTTGAGAGCCTCCTTTCACAATGATTTTTTTAATTTAAGTAATATCAGGACCACAAAGGGAACAAAGCATGATTTAACACAAGTCTGCCTGGCCTAAGAAATCCTGACCGGTTAAAATCCAGATAAAAAAAAAACCCTACATGCAGGCCTGGCTATGCCTGTCACGTAAGGAGCCTGCATTATGGAAGATTTACAATAACAGTCCTTTTGACAGGAGGCCCTCCTGAGCAGCCCATAAAATCCAGTATGATCCTTAAACATGGGATTTGCACAGGGCTCACCCGGAGCTTCCACTGAGAAGTGATAAACCGAAATGAATTGTTTCATTCTTCAGCTGTTTCGGGAGGTGTTATCTGACAGACGAGAGCCTTGTGAGTTTGAGGGAAGCTGAATTTCTTATTAAGATAATTTATACCCAAAGGGATCATAACTGAGAAAACTGAAAAATATATGAAGGCGTAAAGCATCGTTTGGAACGCAGTAAAGGCACCATTGGATTTCTCTGGCAGCCACGTTTTCCAGGACAGGACTCTTCTTCTGGATGGACAAGGAAAGCTGTTTTTTCTCATTTTGGTTTTTCAGACTTCTCACTTGTTTGCATGGCATCCATGGTATATCGGTAGTATAAACAACTTGACCTTACTAGTTCTGGTTTTGCTAACTAGTTAGTCGGGTGACCTTGTGGAGGTCATCCACTTCTTTGGCTTTCGTGTGTTACTCAAGGATAATAGTAATTCCATCTCTCCTTCAAAGGGCTTTAGTGAAGATTTAATGAGATAATATATTAGACAATATTTTTTATCTGCAACCCGTCTGGTTTAGAATTAAACTGAAGGTAATATTTCAACGTTCTGATAGTCTATAATATACCTTGGGGTTTTTGTATCAACCAATCAAGTAGAATCCATTGAGTACTTCCTAAGTCCCAAGGATGCTGTTAAAGGCTGTTGACTTAAAAAATAATTGTTGCTTCCATTTTGATCGGAAACTATAATGAATCACCTGCTACTCGGTCTGTGTTTTGTAGCCACTGAGGCCAGCATTCTCCACATCACCGGAGCTTCTTTATGAGGACCCTGGACAGATCCTTCTGCCTGGTTTTAAGACCAGGCTCATCTTTACCCTGTTGGCCCTGAGAATTGCATAACTGATGAGGATCATGTCAGCTTTGAGAAAAATTAGAGGCAAAATGTTGGCCCACCCGTGGCAAATGGTCAAGACTCTATGAGAAGCTTTTCACCTTTTCTGAGGAGTCCTCCTTCTTGGCTTTATCTTTCTACCCTTGTTTTCCTCTTTTTCTCTACCCAGTTTCTGTTTTTATTTTATTTTGTTCTTATATGTCTTTATAAGGCATGTTAGAATCTTTTTTTAATGTGGGGCACAAATAATAAATAAAGGACTAATTATAACAGAGATAAAGTAAGAAGGTTTAAGGAAAACTGCAGTGAACTTCTCCAGGGAAAGCAGTCAATGCTTCCACTGGTAGCAATTCGTCCATACCTGCCTCCACACTGTCCAGACCACTCAAGAAAAGCAGATACATTTAAAGGTAGAAAATGGGCTTCCCTGGTGGCGCAGTGGTTGAGAGTCCGCCTGCCGATGCAGGGGACACGGGTTCGTGCCCTGGTCCGGGAGGATACCACATACCCCGGAGCGGCTGGGCCTGTGAGCCATGGCCGCTGGGCCTGTGCGTCCAGAGCCTGTGCTCCGCAATGGGAGAGGCCACAACAGTGAGAGGCCCGTGTACTGCAAAAAAAAAGAAATAAATAAAATAAAATAAAGGTAGAAAATGTTAAATTCCAAAGTGTTCCTATTTGAAACCATAGAATTATTTGATTTCAAATGTGGCCTGAGTTAGGCCTGGATCTCCATTCTCTGGTAAGCAGCCACTTTCACAATTTTCAGGCATACTACCGGAAATGTCTTTATGTGTACCTTGTAATCCTTGCTATATAAAAGGTGAAGCTGATGAAAATTGATGAGGGTAAAAATATCAACTTCTGCTTTGGACCCCAAGCCCCCCAGACCTGCATGGTCTTACCACCTACCTCATTCTCCTTTTCTGGTTATCTTGTCTACCCTGCTAAGGGTGTCAGTTTCTCAGGATACCCTCCATTGACACAGCATCCTCCCCTGTGTTCACGTCCTCATCCAGCCCCACTCTTCACCCCTGGTCCTTCTTCTCCCACCAACATCCTCTCCTAGCCTCTCTCACTTTCTTCTCTAGAGCCCCTTGTTAATTTTTCTAAGAGTACAATTCGTGTTCTAAAATAATCCCTCCACATCCTCCCCATACCAATCCTAGATTACTCTTTTTTTTTTTTTTTTGCGGTACGCGGGCCTCTCGCTGCTGTGGCCTCTCCCGTTGCAGAGTACAGGCTCCGGACGCGCAGGCTCAGCGGCCATGGTTCACGGGCCCAGCCACTCTGTGGCATGTGGGATCTTCTCAGACCGGGGCACGAACCCATGTCCCCTGCATCGGCAGGGGGACGCTCAACCACTGCGCCACCAGGGAAGCCCCCTAGATTACTCTTGACGACATTTATCCCCTGGGCATCGCTCAAGTGGAGGCAGACCATTCCTTGACCCCCATCATGCTGTACCCTTCAGATTCTCACTAGACCCCTTGTCTTCACCCCATGCCAACTAAATCCTTACTTTTTCTGAAGTCCTATCATGCAGCAGTTCTCAAAGAGTAGTCTACAGACTCCTGGAAGTTCCCATGAGGTCAAAACTATTTCCATAATAATACTAAGACATTATTTGCTTTTTCAACCATGTTGACATTTACACCCATGGTGCAAAAGCAATAGTGGTTAAAACTCCTGGTACTTTGGTATGAATCAGTGCAGTGGCACCTAACTGTACTTACTAGTATTTGTATTCTTCACAGCCACACACTCACAGTTAAAAAAAAAAAAAAAAAAAAGTGCAATAAAGAAAAATACCTATTTAACTTCAGAATGTCCTTGATGAAGCAGTTAAAGTTATTAGTTTTATTAACTATTCTTGAGCACATGCCTTTTTAATAATCTGAACAATGAAATGAGAAGTACACATAAAGCAGTTCTGTGGCATACCAAAATACAATATGTGACTTCAGAAAATGTTCTAAGATGTTCTAAGCTGCACTAGATACTTATTTTTCTCCTGGAACACAGAAAGAACAACTAACAGAAAAACCATAGTTATGCAGACATAGATATTTGGCGGACATTATATCAAAAATGAATGAATGAGTGTGTCACTTGAAGGAAAATAACTGACAGTGTCTGTTGCCAATGATAAAGAACATACTTTCAAGCAAAAATTAGAATTTTGGAAAACTTGTATCCACCAACAAGGATATGACAGCTTTCCAATACGGAAAGACTTTTTGATAAGATAGGTGGTAATATTAGTGAATGTGATTTTTGATATTGTGTAATGAAATGTGTCAACATTTGGAAAAGCTGTATAACTCAAGGAACCAATATTTTCCAAATGACTGATGTACACTATGACAGAATCCTGCATGAGTAAAAAATCCACTAAAGATGCAAAGTAGATAAATGGATTTTAATATAATCAAATAAAAATGTTATTTGATTATGGCTTCAGATTCAACATTGCAATAGACTTTTAGGAACTGACACTAGTTGAGTTTTGATGAAGTATCAAGGAAGAATATTCACAATTATTTGAAAGGTTATTGCAATGCTCTTCCCTTTTCCAACCACATATTTGGGTGAGGCCAGCTTTTCTTCAAACCCTTCAGACAAAACAGCATAATGTAACAGAAGCAGATGTGAGATTCCAGGTCTCTTCTATGAAGTCAGAAATGAAAGAGATTTGCAAAAATCTAAAACCAGGCCAGTCTTCTCATTAAATGTTATCTTTTTGGAGAAAACAGTTATTTTTCATAAAAAGATTATTTTGTCATATGATGGATTTATGATTGTTACTAGGAGATGAATTTATAAATAAATATTTTTCAATTTCTCAGTTTTAATTTCTAGTACAATAAATGTGAATAGATAAAATTCACATTAACAAAGTTCTTTAGGATAGACTTAGAGATTCTCATACTAAGCGAAGTAAGTCAGGCAGAGAAAGACAAATATATGATATCACTTATATGTGGAATCTAAAATATGACACAAATGAACTTATCTCCAAAACAGAAACAGACTCACAGACATAGAGAACAGACTTGTAGTTGCCAAGGGGGAGGGTGGGGGGAGGGGAGGGATGGATTGGGAAGTTGGGGTTAGCAGATGCAAACTCTTATATCTAGAATGGATAAACAACAAGGTCCTACTGTATAGCACAAGGAGCTATATTCAATATCCTGTGATAAACCATAACAGAAAAGAATATGAAAAAGAATGTATATATATTTATAACTCAATCATTTTGCTACACAGCAGAAGTTAACACATTGTAAATCAAGTATATTTCAATAAAATAAATTTTAAAAAAAAGTTCTTTAGGATCTTCCATCATTTTTGTGTGTAGCAAGGTCCAGAGACCAGAGTTTGAGATCATCGTTGTACAGCTTTATCCAAACCAGTGGCTAAAAAGAGAATAACTATTGAGGAAATTAACTTATTGTGTTTGTGGGGTACCAGACTGGAGGAAACTGGCAGCCAAAGGTCAGGAAAATATTACTGTGTGCCTGGTGGGAGCCTGGGCATCAAAACCATAGAAAATTTGCTGTAAAGGCAGGTGGAAGACCCCTGGGGCTGGCTCTGATCCAGTAACTGCTTTGTCTAAGGGTACACCTGGCACGTTCACTGCGCTGTATCTGCCTCTCGCCAGTTTGCTCTGGTATCCCGCTGCCTCAGCAAATGAAATGTTTGTCATGTCACTAGTGGGAGAAAAAATAGAGATAGCCAGCAAATTCCCAGTGCTTGGCCAGCTGTCTCCCCACCACTACAAGTTCTCAAAAGACCTGTGCAGAGAGGACAAGCCAAGTAAAAATTAGTTGTTTATTATTATTATCATTATAGTGATGGGTCCCAGATGGGCCAGTGAAAACCCTGGTCTCTGAGCCCTGGGCTGCACCCCCGGTCTGGTGGAAGACCTCTTTTTGCTTTTGGTCTAAGCCCAAAACAAGTGATATCAAAGAGGCTTCTGTCACCCGCCACCTCCAGCTTGCTGCCCGTATTAGCTGCCTGGGACCCTCTTTTGAAGAGTACAGTAGTGGAGAAAATAATTGCAGTCGTCACTGACGTCTGACATTCATATAACCCCTGCCCTAAGCCTGAAGCCCTGCCTCCTGGATTCCTTTCTCCTAATCCAGGCTCTTGAGGCCAAACAGCTGAGTGGGAAGCATAAAGAAGACATAAAACAAAAAGCAAGCAATTAGACTCCAAGGAAAAGAACACCTCCTCCCCCAAGGCTATGCTGAGGTCCTGGGGAGGGGGCAGGAAGGAAACTCCCACACTAGAAATGGAAAAACATAGAGCCACAAAGAAACCCATGGATTTTGTCCTAAAAGATATGATATGCCACATAGAAATAAGATCTTTTAATTTCTTAATTCCTCCCATTCCTGAAAATTCTCAGATTAATCAAACCACCAGCTTTGATTTTACCAGCGGAGACTATTCCCATTGTGAGGAACCGGAAAGCATTTTATTCACCAGGATTCTTGTTCAGGAAAACACAGGAGTGTTGGGAAAGAATTCCTAAGAAATTCTTAGGAAGCCCCAGGCTGAAGCCCCAGGCCTGGGAGTTGGCTGATCCCAAGGTTTGAGAGTTGAGAATGAAAAATACCCAAGGAACAAACAAGGAAAGACCCCTGTTTTGTTCTTGCTAGGGAAAGAGGAATAAGAACAGAGCCTGAAAAGGAGGAAGAACCCCTCAAATCTCTCCATAAATGTCATGAAACTGAAACAAACAGCTGTTTTGAAAAGGGTTATTATGGGATTATTATGAAATCGTGTGTGTGAATCTTTTGAAAATTATAAAAGTTCTATAGAACGTAAAGAATCTTTCACTCAATTAAAAAAATGTGGAAAAAATACATAAAGAAAAAAAAAGAGGTTCCCTATTAATGACATTCAACTTCTTTAAAAAAAATTGCCATGGTCACCAAGGTTTCAATAAACATCCTTATATGTAAACAAAAATAAAAACAGAAAACAAACAAAACATACACACAGAAAAAAAAAAAGACAAGTGTGTGTAGACATGAGTCAAAAATGGGCCAGTGTGTGGGCCACACACTGGGGAATCTCAGAAATGGGCAGCAGCCTTTGGAAAGATCACAAGCCTTGGACTTGAGGGTCTGAGACAAGTTCACTTGGATGTCCAAGAGGCAGGAAGACCTTCCCGGACATCTGAGTTCCTCTTCCCATGCAGCCTCGGAGGGCAGTGATTCTCTAACCTGACATCACCTTGTTGATTCTATTAGATGTGGTCACACAGGAGCCTTGGGGAAGCTTACTGCTCTCCATCTCTTGCTCTTATTAATGCAACGATCTCTCCCTCTCAGTCTAGCAGGGTAATTATGGATGTAATTGAAAACATCTCTGTATTCTGGTCCTGGCTCTGCCAATAACTGCCCATGTGACCGTGGGCAGGTCCTCGTCTCTTCAGACCTCAGAGCCCTGATTTGTAAAATGATGGAGGTGAGGAGGGAAAGGCTGAGTTAATTATCCCTTATGTCCCTTACAAATGCAAATGCAATGAATCTTGCAGTATTAATCTTTCATGCATCTTCATTCCCACTTGAACTCACTCTGATGACAAAATACCTTTTATTGTAGAAATAAAAGAGTCAGCGTTTTTTTTTGGTTTTATTTTTTTAATAGATGTTATTTCCTTAGTGGCAATTTCTCCTTTAAGAACACAGAGTAACTTAACATGCACTGGTTTTGTTACTCATAATAGGATCTTTTTTTTACTTTTTAAGCTAAGAGGAACTAGATAGGTGGTGTTAATATATATATATGTATTTTTTTTAATTCTCTAGTTTTCCTTTACGTCTTTCCCCATTCTTGCAGGTGTTCTCTTATTTGTGTCTGTGTCTGCCTCTCACCTTAGATTCCTAGATCATTGAGATTCAGAACAAAACGATCCTCATCTCTGTAGCCTTCTAAAACCTAAAGACCATCCTTTGTACAAAGTGAGCATTGAATAGATATTTCTTCAGTTGAATTGAAATTTGTATCAAATCAAAATTTTTTAATTATTGCTTTGTATTGTGATAGGCTTGGTTGTGCTGCAGAAATAAAATAATCCACAAATCTCAGTGGTTTCATGCACTAGAGAGTTCTTTTCCTTTGCCAAGGCAAAGTCAGCTATAGGATGGGGTGGGAGTTGGGAAAAAGATGTTTTCTGTTCCACAGAGTCACTCAGAGACCCAGGCTGAGGAGAATCCTACTTCTGACTACGCTACCATCTGGAGCACATGGCATCTTCAGGGAAAGAGACTGAAAATTTTCTCGAGGGCTTTCTTCCTGCTTTCTGTACCCATTTCATTGACCAGAACTAATCACATGGCACTGCCTGACTAGAAGGATTTTGGGTCGTGTGGGCTCCCATATATGTAGGCAAGAACAGTGCCCCCAAGCTTGATAATCACTAGCAATGTCCACCACGTGCTTTACTCAATAGCTATAATATTTTGGAGATAATGGACTCCTTTGAGAATCTTATGACCATTACGATCCCTGTCCCAGAAACAAACACATATATGTTGAAACACTCAACACTTTGCATAATTGTCAGGTTTTTCATGCATTTCTAACCCCATTCACTGGTCCCCCTACAGATCCCTAGACACAGGTTATGAGTCCTTTGACAGAATCCACAGGCATGTTTAGTAACTGGTAACAGACCAACAGGTGAAAAACAATACATTACAGTGCTCTGTTTTAATTTTATGTTAGGAAGAGCCTGTTTATTTACCTAGTTATTTGTTTTTGTCAGATCATAGTACAAGATATATGGCCAATGGACTTTCCTCTGTGTTTGTTTTTATCAGGAAAAATTTGAGGGTCTGTTCCGGACTTATGATGACTGTGTGACGTTCCAGCTATTTAAGAGTTTCAGACGTGTCCGAATAAACTTCAGCAATCCCAAATCTGCAGCCCGAGCCAGGATAGAGCTTCATGAAACCCAGTTCAGAGGGAAAAAATTAAAACTCTACTTTGCACAGGTAAGATCATTCTTTAACAAAGTGAATCCTTTTGCCCTGAATTATTTTTTTTTTTACCTTTTCAAAATGTAAATGGAGCCCTTTCTACTTTCAGATCGGCTTGTAGTCTATAATTCGTTCACTGAGAAACAAACTTATATCATGATTCCCAGGCAGGGACAGCAGAGTGGTTTAGAAAGCAGGTTCTGAGGGCCAACAGTCTTGGTTCTAATCTAGGCAGGTTACATAACCTCACTAGGCCTCAGTTTCCTCATCTGTAAAATGGGGATGATAACATACTCCCTACACTGTCATGAGGATTAAATGAATTACTGTGTGTTAAAGTGCTTAACATTCAGTAAATGCACAATGAATGCCAGCTAGTACTTGTAATAAGAATGCTCTGATCACAACTTAGCTAGCAGGGTTATAATTAAATTATATGACAGTTTTAATGGACTGTATACCTTTTCAGTGATTCATACCCATGAGAAAAAGTTACAAACATATGGAAATCAATATCGTGTTTTATTTTATCCAAAAATAAATTCTGGCTATTATAAAAAGGCACGGGTAATTCTTGGCAATATTTATGAAGTCCACAGCAGTAGAAAAATCAATGTCCATAATGTTTCATTAGTGTCTTCATTTCATTGTTAGTTATCTCAATCCATCTGTTATTGGTCTGTAAGGATCATTTCCGCCTTTGGACTCTGAAGAGATGACACAATGAAAGGAGCATAGACTTTACTTCTTTTTAAAGCTGAATAGTATTCCATTGTATGTATATATCATATTTTCTTTATCCATTCATGTGTCCATGAACATTTAGGTTGTATCCACGTCTTGACGATTTCAAATAGTGCTACAATGAATATAGGAGAGCTAATATTTGTTCAATGTCCTGATTTCAATTCTTTTGGATAAATACCCAGGAGTAGAATTGCTAGATCGTATGGTAGTTCTATTTTAATTTTTTTTGAGGAATCCCCCCATTTTGTTTTCCAAGGCAGCTGCTCGATTTGCATTCCCACCAACAGTGTGGAAGAGTTCCAGTTTCTCCGCATTCACACCAACACTTGTTGTCTTTTGTTCTTTTGATCATAGCCATTCTGACAGGTGTGAGGTGATATCTCATTATGGTTTTGATTTGCAGTTCCCTGATGATTAGTGATGTTGATCCTTTTTTCTTTTACCTATTGGCCATTTGTATGTCTTCTTTATAGACGTGTCTATTCAAGTCCTCAGCCCACTTTTTAATCAGGTTATTAGGGTTGGTTGAGCCAAAAGGTAGAAACAACCCAAATGTTCAAAAATGGGTGAACAGATATACAAATTGTAGTCTATCCATTCAGTAGAATATTGTCCAACCATAAAAAGGAATGAAGTACTAATACATGCTACATCGTGGATGAATCTTGAAAACATTCTGCTAAGTGAAAGAAGCTGGATGCAAAATATCACGTGTTCTATGAGTTGATTATAAGAAATGTCCAGGATAGGCAAATCCACAGAAACAGAAAGCAAATGGATGGTTGCCACGGTCTGACCAGAGGCAGAAATGGTAGTAACTGTTTAATGGGTACAGGGTTCCTCTGGGGTAATAAAAATACTTTGAATCTCGATAGTAGTGGTGATTGCACAATATTGGGCATATACTAAATGCCACTGAAATTGTTCGGTTTAAAATGGTTTAATTTCAAATTATGTGACTGTCACCTCAATTAAAAGAGAGAGAGAGAGAGAGAGAGAGGAAGGGAGAAAGGAAGGTGGGAAGGAAGGAAGGAAGAAAGGATGGGGAGGGGAGGGGAGGAGCAAGGAGGGGTCTTAGGACCAGCACCATCAGCATCGCCTGGGAACTTGTTAGCAATGCAGATTCTCAGGCCCTGCTCCCGATCTCAGAAACTCCAGGAGCGGGGCTCAGCAGTCCGACTCAGTAAGCTTCCCAGGTCATTCTTAGGCAGCTAAATGTTGAGCTCCACTTATCTGCGGATCAAATAAGGTAACTGAGCACGTGGTGTGTGGTCAGTAGTCACTATTATTGTAGCCTGGCTCATTGGTTCACTTGTCACACCTGGCTGAGAGCCAGGCTCTGCGTCTTAGTGGAACAACGTGGCACATCCGAGGCCACAATGAATCATGTGTCTTCATTTCTGCTGTGTTTGAAAGGTCCAGACTCCAGAGACAGACGGAGACAAACTGCATTTGGCTCCACCACAGCCCGCCAAACAGTTTCTCATCTCACCCCCTGCCTCTCCTCCTGTCGGCTGGCAGCCCATCAGTGATGCCACACCAGTCCTTAACTATGACCTCCTCTATGCCGTGGCCAAACTAGGACCAGGTAAGCTCTGTGGGCCTTCCTGAAAATAAATATTTGTCAGCAACTTAGAAAAGCCAAACAAGATAACAGTCCTGAAATCCTGGGCTCCCAGTAACATCTGCATTTCTAATGGGTTTATCGCTGTATGTGGCCAGTGAGAGGAATGATGAATGAAAATGCAGCGTCAGACTTTATACCTGTTCAAAAACAATTCAGAAACTGGCACGAAAATGTCAGTCCGTGCAAATTCTGGATTGCAATGAAGATATTCTAAGTTTGCAAAACAGGCAAAACGAGCTCTACCAGCTGGCACGACAAGGCTTCTATGCTGTGCAGCCTTGTTTTACTGCTGCCACGGCTGTGCCCAGGAATCTTCTGCTACAAGACAAGCCACCTGCCAAAGTGAAGCCTCTAAGTCCCCAAGAAGCCAGTCACAATAGCCTCTAACTTTAGAAAAATCTATGGTCATTTTGTTCCAGTGTTGGTACCTGTAGCTTGGATGCTCTCATTTTCACTGCAGTGTAGTATTCCACTGGGCGATTCCACCACCATTCTGTATTCATCCACTCTCCTGTTGACGGACGTTTGGATGGTTTCCAGACGCACTTATCCAAAAGCTTATGTTTTATACCTAGAAGTGATGCTGTCCTCAATTTCAGCAGATGGTGCCACGTTGTACGCCATAGTTTTCCTATATTATAGCAGGAGAGGAAGTGGTGGAGAGTGGGTGGTCCGAAACCAGGTGGCAGCTGAGGTTTTAGGCACCAAACATCCAAAGGTAAATAATGGCCATTGTGTCTTCTCTCTCTTCCAGTGGTTCTCCCGCTGTGAGAGGGGGCTGACCGCACCCCGAGAGGTTCTGATTTAATTGACTTGGGTCAACTCAGGCATTGGTATTTTTAAAAATCTCCCCAGGTGATTCTGATGTGCAGATGAGTTCAAGAACCACTGGTAGCCAAATACCGGGGCTGTTAAATTTATAATACGTTCATATCAGTACTTTTTAGTGTGGTCAGGAAAACATTTGGCATCAGAATCTCCCACCCCAGAAATCTGCAGTTTTAATGAGCACATGTGCTGATTCTTGCATATACTGAAATTTAAGAATCCTGGGTATGAGGGTGACCCGCTCTCCTGGTTCACGCAGACTCAGGGGTCCTGGGAACTTGTGATTCTAAAACCGAGAAATTCCCAGGCAATTCAGGGAAAGCTGACCATCCTACTGGGTCTTCAGATTTGATTAATAATTACTCCCTGCAAGAGAATTACTGGCTGTCCCATGTGTAGCATTAAAGTCAGATTACAGCACTTTCCAGGGGAGGGTCTTTGGGTGTTTCTTTGTAATCACCGACCAGTCACTCAGCTTCCCGAAGCCTTTAAAATAACCATTGTTTTCAACTACTGAGAAGCAGTAGGTGTCTAACTCCTAAGATGGGCTGAGGAAAAAAGCAATATAATAATAAGGGAGATGTTTATGGAATGTGATTTCCTTGAAAGTCTAGTCCACATACAGGAATTCTGGACATACGCACTCCCACGTGCATGGTATGTGCAAATGTTGTAGAGTGTGTACGATAAATCAAGTCTGCTCATCAAGGCTATGACCCATTTCTCCCAGTAATTCAGGACACTTCAGAAGCAGGACCAATGAAAGCTGCCATCCTTGGAGCTGCTCCTTTGACTCCCAAGCAGATATTAACAAGAACACAGTTGAACATCTGGTACAGCTGTTTTGAATGTCAGCAAACAGAGCTCTACACAGAATCACTAAGGTCTTGGCTAGAGGGCCTAGGAGTCACTGGCCAACTTACATTTTACAGGAGGGGAAACTGAGGCCCAGAGAGGAGGGCAGAAATGACTTGCCAGTGACAGGACCAGGGCCCTGAGGCAGTACTCTTCCTGCTTCACTCTTTATAAAGGAAGTCCAGGCTAAATCAGACTTTCGGATCCCAGCTGGCCTCTGGTCTACTCACTGTAATCCAGTAAATTAAAATCATTTTTTATCCAGAGCCTAAAAGAAAATTCATTTATAGTCAGTGTTCTCAAAGCTTGATGCAAAGGCGAGATAAGGCCAAGTGTCAGACACCTGCACTGGCTCACTGAGCTGAGTCCCAGGTCTGGAGGGCACTGCCAGGCACCAGTGTGACCTGCGACTGACAGAGGCAGAAGGAGTAGAGGCAATGGGAACCAGGTCTCAGAAGGGAAGCTCACAGAACCTGGTTCGGAGGAGTGAGAAAGTAGGAAGGAAACGGTCTTAAGGAGGCAGAAAAAAAGGGGGTTCTTTTTAGAGTTGTGAATAATTTATCGACAGTGTTAAAAATTCATGCCTTTTGCCTTAATTGTGCCGCTAACCTATGAGCCTCACCTTCCCTCACCAAGTAAATCTACCAGTTCTGAAGTGCCCTGTGGTGCAGTCAACACGGAAGTAGGCACTATTAATATTCCCATTTCCCATATCTGACCACCGAGCTGTAGAGAGGTGAACACACTTGCTTGGGGTGACACAGCTAGTTGGGGGCGGAGACAAATGTCAACCCTGGCTCTTCTGACCATCACTGGGCCAGATCCAATGATCTCTATTAAGGATCCTAGCTGCCTGGGTGGACTTTAGGCCAACTCTGCTCTGACATGGGCAGAACATTTATCTCAACCCTCCCTTGACAGTCACCTCTAACACCATCATAACTTCCAGAAAGTCTAATCCAGGGTCTCATAGGTGTGCAAATGAAGATCTGTGCGCTATGTGGGCAACGGCGAATGTGGAGACTCTCCTGCTCTTTATAGATGACTGATATCCGCGTCCCACAGAACAGCTGCAGTTTGGGTGTCTTCTCTTCATTTATCCTTCTCTCCATTCCTTGCCAGCTGTTTGAGGCTGTTTCTTTTTATTTAGTTATCCACGTGTCCTGTTCCAGCGTCCTTGAAGCTTCTGCACCCCACACAGATGAATGATTTATACCCAACAATGGAGGCGAAAATATCACAGAGGTTCTAGTAGAGGCCTGGGCCTCTGGCGGCTGTTTCGGCTGCACTGATGAGAGGGCAGGGCCACAGCCTGCATCCCCCCACCCGCACCTCTGCCCCCTCCGCAACCAGGTGCCAAGGCAAGGAATTACTCCTTCAGTCTCCTCCTGGAACTTTCCACAAATGCTCACTTCCCCTTGTGGTAATTTTCTGTTGTTCATCTTTCTGTCTTTTCTGCTTTTTGAGGGGAGAATGCAGGTTTCATTCATTTTGGTATTCCCAGGGCCTGATAGCAGTTTGCACATAGTAGATACTCAATAAATATCGAATGAATGAATGAATGAGCCCCCCTAGAGTTAATTCTTCATTGGCAAATGGCTGCTGCTTTATGGCTTTAGCCAGACTGAGTCAGGCAGCACTGAATTAATGTTTTCTCCACCAAGAGGACTTCTAGCATTTCCATTTGAAAAAATAATTTAGTAAAATTCTTTTTTTTTTTTTTTTTTTTTTTTTTGCTGTACGCGGATCTCTCACCGTTGTGGCCTCTCCCACTGCGGAGCACAGGCTCCAGACGCGCAGGCTCAGCGGCCATGGCTCACGGGCCCAGCCGCTCCGCGGCATGTGGGATCTTCCCGGACGGGGGCACGAACCCGTGTCCCCTGCATCGGCAGGCGGACTCTCAACCACTGTGCCACCAGGGAAGCCCTAAAATTCATTTTTTATTCCCTAGGCAGAATCATTTCAGTAACAAATTATAAGTCATTCCATGTTAAGGATGACTACCTCAATTCCAGCAGTAGAGAAATAAATTAGAATGAGAGCAGAGAAAAGCAACTCAAATGATCAAAGGAATGGTATTCTTCTTCCTTCGGAGGAGTGGCGAATAGTGCTCAGCTGGTTCAGCTGAGTGACTGAGAAGGGATGCAGAAATCTAAGGATACTGAAGAAAAGTAACTCTAACGAAAGAGCATCTCTGAGCAGGGATCCGGAGTGAGACGGTCCTCGGGCCCGGGATCACGTTGGCAAACCAGCTGATTTGTGGGAGCTTTGGCACGTCTAGCTGCCCATGGAAGGCAGTCGTGTGCTCTATTTAGACCCTTTCATGGAGGATAAATGGGAGAGTGAGAACACAGGCCTTAGCTCAGACAGGAAGGGGCAAAACAGCACCTCGTTCTTTAAGCAAGGCACACTGGTGACCCTCTTCCAGAGAGGGGCAACTTGTGCTCCCCGGAACTTCTAAAGAAGCTCTTGAAACGAGCATGGAGGGAACAGTGCAATTACAAAGGGACCATGATCAAACCCAAGCTTGTGGGTTTCCTCTGAGATCCTTTGAAATCCTTAATGGGATGTTACGACATGAGACCAGGGCCACCCAACACTGGACAAGCATCTCTCTGTACTATTTATTATAGTGAGAACAAATTCATAGTGCGGAAAATATATGAGAGGCACAATTTCAAACATTTTTAACCACTGTCTCCATGACTATATGTTCTGTTTTTCATCCAGAGAGTAAGTAAAATAGATAAATAAGGGGAAAGCTGTAAATAGAAACAATGGTTAAAACTTACATATGGGGCTTACTGTGTGTCAGGCATTGTTCTAAACACCTTACTATATAGATTATCTCATTTAACGTTCACTGTGACTCTACGAGAAGGTGGTGTTATTCTCCTCATTTATACAGCTGGGGAATGTGAGGCACAGAGTGGTTAAGTAATTTGCCCAAGGCTACACAGCTGGTAAGTTAAAATACGTCCCTCTGCCCCTGGTGAGAAACAGAAAGGATTAATGAAGCCGGCACCCTTACCTTGAAGAGTGCAAAGTTTGCAAAACCAGGGAGTTCTCTTGAAGAGTAAAATTAATTTCTCCAAAAGAAATTCCAGACTGTTGCAAGAGGACATTTTAAAAATACAAAAGAACTTAGACATTTGTTCCTCCAAATTTCATTTCTCTGTTTATTGGCACCTCCTAAAATGTATCCACAGCATCGGTTCTTTAAGGCAAGTTTGATGCTTTCCTCTAATGTCAAGCAGGACATGTGAATCAGAATTCACTATCCTCTGCTCTTTTTAAAGGACAGGTCTATATAAAACAGAAGCTTTCTATGCAAATCAGAACTACAATGAGGTATCACCTCACTCCGGTCAGAATGGCCATCATCAAAAAGTCTACAAATAATAAATGCTGAAGAGGGTGTGGAGAAAAAGGAACCCTCCTACACTGTTGGTAGGAATGTAAATTGGTATAGCCACTATGGAGAACAGTATGGAGGTTCCCTCAAAAACTAAAAATAGAGTCACCATGTGATGCAGCAATCCCACTCCTGGGCATATATCTGGAAAAGACGAAAACTAATTCAAAAAGATAAATGCACCCCAATGTTCATAGCAGCACTATTTACAACAGCCAAGACATGGACGCAACCTAAGTGTCCATCGATAGATGAATGGATAAAGAAGATGAGGTATAGATATGCAATAAAATATTACTCAGCCATAAAAAAGAATGAAATAATGCCATTTGCAGCAACATGGATGGACCTAGAGGTTATCATGCTAAGCGTAGTAAGTCAGACAGAGAAAGACAAATATCATATGATGTCGCTTATATGTGGGATCTAAAGAAAATGATACAAATGAACTTATTTATAAGAGAGAAACAGACTCACAGACATGGAAAACAAACTTATGGTTAGCAAAAGGGAAAGGTGGGGGGAGGGATAAATTAGGAGTTTGGGATTAATAGGTACACACTACTATATATAAAATAAACAACAAGGACCTACTTATTCACAGGGAACTATATTCAATATCATGTAATAAACTATAATGGGAAAGAACCTGAAAAACATTTTATATATATATATATATATATATATATGCTAGAAACTAACACAATGTTGTAAATCAACTATACTTCAATTAAAAAAATCAAAAAAACAGAAGCTTTCTACATTTATATTAATTCCCCTAGTGAATTTACAGACACCCATCATTTAACAATGACCTGGACAAAATAAGATGAGCTTTTTCCTGGTGGAGAATGAATCGGATATTTTCTTTTGTTTATTTTATAATGCCTATTATTTCTGACTCCAGAAAGAGTATAATCCTGTGTTCTTTTTGGATGTAAAACAAAATAGGAAACACAAAACCCAGCCCAGCAAAACAGCTTATCTGTACACATTAGCAAAATGGCAAAATAGAGGGATGTCCGTGGCACTAGATGGGTGGTCAGTCAGAGGTGGGCTGTGAAATGTCAGCTTATTCTGCTCTCTAGGATGGCTCTGGAAGGTCAAGTTCATTGTCACTGGAAATGCCTGCAAGGAGAAATATGGAAAGTCATTGTCTGGGCCTTTTTTTCCTCCTGCTATTTTTAGCTCTTGTTAGAGAGATCAATTTTAGTTAACTGCAGAGGAGGGCTTAAAATGGTGCTCGAGTTTCGAGTTGCGTACATCGGCTATATTTAGATTTTTTTCCAAATTCTTCTCCATCAAAACATGTCATAGTAATTGCTGGTTTGATTCTCAGTATACATTGTTTCTCCCCAAACAGAAAATAGATTTCATTAATACGTGTCACGTATAAGGAAGAAACATTTTCTATTCCAGGCTCATTGATTCCAAGGTAGGGAAAATTCCATTTTTTAAATATAGATGAACACCTATATTTGGGGTACCTGTAGCATGACCGCTATCTAAGCCCCAGTTCTTGTTCGACAACTGCTATACTCTGATCACAGACACAAAAAGCAAATAAAACAGCCAGTCCCAGGGTTCCATGTAGCGCAGTCTCTGCACGTCACCCCCGACCCGAGGGACACGCAGATTTGTGAGCCCAGGACATGAGCTCCTTATTTTACACCTACTTTCGAAGAATTTTCCCGGGGGGGGGGGGGTGATGTTAAAGGGGCTTTTCTTCTTAGCATATATTCCACAATTATCCTCAATCACTACTGAGTAGCAAGATGAAATATTTCCTCTTCTTATTTCACAGGTAAAATATACACGTTGTAGGAAAACGGGAAAGACACAGGAGCAAAACGTGGGAGCGTGGGCGTGTGTGCGCATGCGCCATGCGCATACCCGTAGTCCCAATGCCAGGTTGCTATTTTTGGGAAAGGAGGAACAGGGTGATCATTCCCAGATTGGAGAACCTCCTGATTCTATGGCCAAATACAAAGTGAGAGTGCGTCCACTTCCCTTCCTCACGTCTGCATTTTCCTCTCATCCCAGGAACACAAGCCCCTCCTCGCAGGCTCCGGGGACCCTGTCTCCCTGGTTTCTCTTTTTCTTTCCACCTTCTCCCTCTCTGGTTCCCTTGGTCCTTTACCTCCACCTAGGGTTCCACTCCTTTGTCTCAACCACTAATGCAGGGGCCTCAATCCGTTGTCCCCATGAATTCCCTTCAGGTCCTAAATGACTCAGGAGGGAATGAAGATAGATGGCCACCTAATCCAGTCTTAGGGGAAAAGCCCCAGAAGATAAGCAAACTTTATTTTTTTTTTACTGAAGGGTAGTTGATTTACAATATTATGTTAGTTTCAGGAGTACAGCATAATGATTCAATTTTTTTGCAGATTATACTCCATTAAAAGTTATTACAAAATAATGACTATAACTCCCTGTGCTCTTCAACATACCCTTGTTACTCATCTATTTTATACATGGTAGTTTGTATCTCTTAATCCTCTACCTGCTCTTGCCCCTCTGCCTTCCCTCTCCTCACTGAAAACCACTAGTTTGTTCTCTGTATCCGAGTTGGTTTCTGTTTTGCTATATGTATTTATTTTATCTTTTAGATTCCACATATAAGTGATATCAAATAGTATTTGTCTTTCTCTGCCTAATTTCACTAAGCATAATATTCCCTAGGTCCATCACACTGCTGCAAGTGGCAGAATCATTCTTTTTTATGGTGGAGTAATATTCATTGCGTGTGCGCATGCATGTGTGTGTGTGTGTGTGTGTGTGTGTGTATCACATCTTCTTTATCCATTCATCTGTTGATGGGCACTTGGGTTGCTTCCATATCTTGGCTACTGTAAATAACACTGCTATGAACATTGGGGTGCATGTATCTTTTCAAATTAGTGTTTTTATTTTTTCCAGATAAATACCCAAGAGTGGAATTGCTGGAACATATGGTAGTCCTATTTTTAATTTTTTGAGGAACCACTCGCTATACTGTTTTCCATAGCGGCTGCACCAATTTACATTCCCACCAATAGTGTACAAAGGTTCCCTTTTCTACACATCTTCACCAATATTTGTTATTTGTAAGACTTTTTGATGATAGCCATTCTGACAAGTGTGGGGCAAACTTTCTTTTATTGAAATAGAGCACCTCTTAAAACAAAACTATGGAAGTATTCTGCCTCTCCCCACCTCCCTCTTCCTCTCCCTCCCCTTAGCCCTCCTCCATCTTACCAAAGACCACTTCTGTTTTCCTACGTTGTTGAGGGTCGGGGCTGAGGAGAGGGGTGGGTGAGGAAGACCCCCAATCACTCACATGGATAATCTTTTCCTAACATGCACATATTCCAGACCTACTGAGGCAGGGAGGTCCACGTGTAGCCCTGATGTCTTTTCTGTGCCCTCCCAACCTCATTCCTGAACATCACAGGCAATATGGCGGTCATGCTTTCGCACTCGGTAGACCTCCATTGGAGTCCTGTCTCCACCACTTGTTTGTGGTGACCTGGAGCAATTCACTTCCCCCGCTGCACCTCTTTTTATTTAATGGTGATTATTTGACAACTTGCAAGCTCATTATGAAGATACAATAAATAATATACATAAAGCACTTAGCCCAGTGCCTGGTACATAAGAACTATCAAATCCATAGTGGGTTCTGTGATCGTTCTGCTCTGAGCAGTATTGTTTAGCAAGGCACCCTCAGAGAGGTTTCTTGTTTCCTCTGCCAGTACATGAATTACAGAGTCTACCAGGCAGTAAGAACAAGGTGCGCGTCCTTTGAGGTGTTGGTTGTTATTTACATGGGCTTGTTCTCGGAACTGCCAGTGAAATATTTGGGTTGGTCTAGGCTTTGCTTTATACCTTCTGCCACCGAAGCCTAGAGGGCGTTTTTTGACAGAAACAGCTGCTGTGCAAAAAGGAAAGGGACAGAGTTGCTCTTCAGTGACTCATCCTGCCCTCACGTCTACCTACTGCATTTTTCTCCGAGGGTTCCCAAAATTAAATATGAGCTTGTGGAATCACTACGGAATCAGAGAGAAAACATTTGCAGAAGACTTCCCTCTCTGCAAATACTTCTTCCTCCCTGGATTTTTTTAAAAAAATCCTAAATCCCTCTTTCTACTTCTGCTTAGAAAATCAGTTCTTTCTCCACTCTCAGACTGATCTGATGAATAGATGGCTAACAAATAGCTGGGATTTTATTTATTTATTTACTTATTTATTTATTTATATTTTTGGCCACACTGCACAGCTGCGGGATCTCAGTTCCCCGACCCGGGATTGAACCGAGACCACGGCAGTGAAAGCACCCAATCCTCACCACTAGACCAACAGGAAACTACCAGCTGTGATATTTAAAGTTTCAGTAAGTCCCTCTGCCCTGGGTCATCTCCTTTTTTAATTTGTAGCTGTCAATCAAGCTCCAACTTGAAGAGAGGTATTTCTCTTGCTTTAGGATGATGATTAAAACTCAGGATGTGAGTTTGAATCCAGCCTCCACTTTTTATTAGCTGTGTGACTTTGAGCAACTTTCTTAACCTCTCTGTGTCTCAGCATCCTCAACCGTAAAATCGGATCGTTGCAAACATCAAATGAGATAATAGTAAATGCTTAGTGTGTGTTACCTACTTATTGTCACCTGATTTTCAAACCGTATCTTAGTCTCCTGCTGAAATGTAAGTGCTCATGTTAAGCTCTTAGCTCAGTGTTTCTCAATGTGACATTTTGGAACTGACAATGCAGTACATTTAGCATCTTTGGGCCTCACCTACTAAATGCCAGTATCCACACCCTACCTAGTCCCTATGACAACCAAAAAAAAAAATCCACATCACATTTCCAGACACCATTGGGAATGTAGCACCTCTGATTGAGAAGCACACTAATTACACTGTGGTGGTATTTATCGGGTGGTTCTCAAATATGGCAAAGAGTCATCAGAGACACAGAGGCCAGGAGTGCCTAGTAAGGTGTCAGGTACCAGTGTGGGAGCAGAAACAAGTGGGGCAAGAGGGGGCACAGTACAGAGACATGCTCCCCGCCCCCTTCCCAGACACAGACACACATTTTCTTTCCTTCCCTTTGGAAAAATAGGGGAAGACAAGATTGCCAGTAAATAACTTAAAAATATCGTGAAATAACATATCTGTGGGAGGGAGGGTGCAGCTTTGAGCAACTTTATGATGTTTTTCACTATAACTCAGTCCTCCTACTGAGGAACCCGTTGGGCACCAAACCAAAGCAGCATCTGCCCTGCCAGGATGGAGAGAGGGTTAAAAGACAGTGAGCTCAAATACTGGCTGGTGCCTGGGGTGGAGGAACGGAGGTACCAGTCACCCCTCACCCCTTCCCGGCTCCCCACCTCTCCCCTATCTGAGAGCCAGACCAGGGCCAGGTGTCTCCGTCTACACAGTTGACCAGAGAATGGTAATCCAGGGCTTGTGGGCCCTCCCCTCCCTGCCCAATGCTATCAAGTCCTAACCCTAACACTTGATAAAAAAGGCCATCCAAATGTGAACCCTTTCAAACACTTTTCAAATCATTCTGAACCCTTCCCTCAGTCTCTGTGTTCAACCTCCCAACAGGCAGCATGTTCAGTAAAAATAACCCACATGGAAATTCCATTTTGCTTATTCCATAAATCAGGACTGATGCCCGCTACTTCCTCTTGAAAATAAATCACATTTACAATCTTAAAAATTGGGGGTAGGGGTTTGCAGTGTCAACTCAGCATGACCAAGCCTGAAATGATTTTATACTGGCATTTTCAGTTTTCTTCTTAATCAAATGTTAAAGGGCTGTTAATCCACACTGAAGTGTAGCACTCAGCACACAACACAGCATGGCCCTGCGTTCAAGGGTCGAGGTAGAGATGCTCTTGGCGCTTTTCTTGATAAGCCATCATCCATTCTTAAAATTCAGTATAGATTAATAACTGACACCTGCTTTTTCCTGTTTGGTTCAGAACTTGCTGAGGGTTAGATAAGAAATAAGGTAAATAAGATTAATAACGCCAGCTTTGTTTCTGATGAAAGACTAACGCTGAGAAGGCGGCCAAGATGAGTGACAGCCAGGGCTCCCTAGTAGTCAAGTTCAGGGAACTCCCTGGCTGTCCAGGGGTTAGGACTCTGTGCTTTCATTGCTATGGGCCCAGGTTCAATCCCTGGTCAGAGAACTAAGACCCCACAAGCCTCGCGGTGCATACAAAAAAACAAAACACAACCAAAAAAACTAGCCAAAAAAAAAAAAAAAAAAAAAAACTAGCCAAAGGAATCCTATTAAAAAAAAAATAGTGAAACCCAGAGCCATGCAGTTTTACCCAGCCTGTCCCAGAGATGGAAACAGTCAGACTGCCCCACAGTGCAGGGTTTTTTCTGCTGGGCTTAGCACGTGGCCGAGAGCACGGCAGAGCACAAGCCCTTTGCAGGCAGGGCTGGATCAAGAGAGAGGCGGCACAGGGTGAGCTGGCATTGCCAGTTCCTTTCCCCAAAGGTACCCGTTAGATGTCACTCCTCTTCCACTGCGGAGGAGTAAAAGAGGGGCCAGAGAGAGGGGTCCCAGTGATGGGCTAATGGAACTCCCTCCCCTTGGAAGGAATCACTGGAACTGGTGAAGTATCCATTCTAACATAGCATGTGAGCAGGGAAGCAAAGAGGAAAAATCACCAAAGGCAATGAATTTCAACGCAGTTGTAGGGGGTCAGCTTGCTTTTGAACAAAGAACTTACATGACCTGTGCCCCACGTATCAATTGCTACATAACAAACTACGCCAAAATGTAGGGCTTGAGCAACAGCAATCATTTATTTTGCTCACGAGTTTGCTCTTGGAGCAGGGTCCGGGGCGGGGCGCTCATCTCTGCTTCGTGCAGCGTGGCTGGGGCCACTCACCTGGGGATGGGCGAATCAGCTTTCAAGATGGTTCACTCACTTGGCTGGCAAGTTGGCATGGCTGTTGGCTGGCAGCCCAGATAGGCTGTGGTTTCTCTCCGTGGGAGCCTCTTCGGGCGCTGCTTGGGCTTCCTTATAATATGGAGGCGGGGTTCCAAGCATGAGCACCCTGGCGGAGCCAGGCGGTAGCGCCCGGCATTTTTGTGACCTAACTCAGAAGTCGCACTGGTTGCTTCTGCCATACTGTATTAGTCAAGGCATCCTAGAGGCCCGAACAGATTTTAGGGGAAGGAGCAAAGAGGAAGCAGTCCTCAGTGCAGGAGTGGCAAGGTTCTAGAAGAGTAATGTCGGGCAGGAAATATTATGACCATCTTTGCAAAACACAGTCGATCCACTACAACACGTAACTTTCCTGTTGAGAATTCACCTTGAATAGGAGAGGGAGTAGAGGTAAAGCAACAAGAAATCATGGAGGATCTATTTCCAGAGAGTCCAAAGTTACCATAAGAGATGCAAATTATCTCCGTCTATAATTTGTAGTCCCTGTATTTTTTATAATTTACTAAGTGTTGTCTTCTAAAAAGGTTCATTGTCAAGGAGATCTTACCTAGAATAACTAGCAATGGGCCAAACCAAAAAGGGCAAGATGCAGAAGGAATAAATGCCCAACTTTAGCTACAGACTGTTCACGAAAACATGAGTTGCCATGAGAGAATATTAAAAGTTAAAACCAGGACTTTCAGCAGACTTTCAACAGACTCTCTTGTAGAATCTGAAAGCAGTAGAGTCGTGAGAGGCGGGGCTGGAGAGGAATTATGAGCTCATTCTTTGAGGTCAGGTGGACCTGACTTTGAATCGTGGCTCTGCCGTTCATTACCTGTGTGATCTCAATGTCCTCCTGTATCATCGAGACATTATGAAACCCACATTACAGAGCTGTTGCCGTAATTTAAATATCCAATTTATGTGAAGTACTTAGAGCTGTGTCTGGCATTTACTAAGGGCTCAGTAAATAGCTGCTGGTGTGTTTCAGAGAGATGGCAAGTGTCTGTGACATCTCCTATGTCCTGGCCCTGAGAGCTCACAGACAATAGGACAGATACCTGCCCTTCAGTGGTTTTTAGCTTAGTGGGAAAGCTAAAACTTACACACGTCTTTTGAACTGTGCCCAAGCCCATGACAGTTCCAAAGGCCTGGATGAGAATTTAACGTGTGACCACGCACCAGAAGAGTCTACACTTGCTTGGCTGGGAATTTGTTTCATGGAAGGAGGTAGAAAACCCTAACCAATGCCTCTTCTGAGGGCTTCTGGTCCTGGCCTCTTTTCTGAGGCCTGGGGAAAGGACAGTTTGCATACGAACTCGAGGAGTTGGGAGTGTGAAGGGTGAGCCTTGGCTTGGCCTTGAAAAGACACACTGGTCTGCTTGGCCACCCCTCCTCGTCGCCTCCTGAGCCCAGTGGGGCCCCAGGGGGTGACGGCACTGACGTCAGCCTTCATGGTAGAGGAATTAGCTGAAGCCCAAAGGGAAGGTGAGGCCAAAAACAGAAAAGTTCAATAAAGCAAGACCAAAGCTATGTCTTTTGATTCTGTGGGCTCTCAGCAGCTGTTGGGTTTTGCTGGATTTTGATAGTAAGAAAGTTTCCAAAAACATAACAGTGAAATGTCAGCATTAATGGGGTCACAGCAGTAAAACAGCTCTACTACCAAGTAGTCTGACTTTGTTAACTCAATGTGAAAGTTGCCCTGCACAGGGTGGCCCGCATCCCAAGTGTGTCCCCAGCACACCTAGTCTAAGAGGAAAGCATCTCTTTTCAAATAGATAAACACACTGCAACTAGAGGTGTCTTTAAGAGAATATTCTTTATCCAAGCCAGGGCAGAGAAAGGGTTTCATCAAACAGCTAGCTTCATTATGCACATTTTACTACTATTTTTTTTTTTAAAAAGCTAGCTTCTTTCCAACAGATGAAGAAAGGGCAACATCTGATCAGTCCCCTGGCTGGGGTCCCTGCTGTCACCACCTCACCCCCAGGTCCCTTGGTCTCCATCTGCCATGGCAGATTCTTTTCTGTCATCCCCCCATCAGAAGATGAGAGGCTGTTGCTCGCCTCATCCCTGCATCACACCCAACAGGGCAACGGAGGGGACCACGGCAGCCACTAGTGTCTCTGCAAAAGGCACTGCTTCTCCAAACAGGAGGACATCGAAGGAATCCTGTGCAGAAAAACAAGAACTACCTCATCTGATGACTCAGAAATTATTTCTTTCTCTGTTTCTTGTCTGAAGGTGTCTGTCATTCAGACTTGCAAAGCGTTCCGGGAGGAAAGAGAAAATTCTAGAAACCCTGGGTACGATGAACTCCATCATTGTCCACAGGATTTGCTGTTCTCCCAGAAACAAAGATGAGAAGGCCAAAGACGAAGAGTGCTGGTGGCCGGGAGGGGCCGCAGAGCTGATCTGGGATGCCTTGCTTCTCCCGTTTGCATCCTCAGCATCCCTCCCTCTGCTACCCTCTCCCCGCACTATTATCATTTTCCAACGAAAAATTATGGTGCGGACTGGAGGAAGGGAGGGGGCAAGTTATTTGCACACCAGCTTCCTCACAGGACCACTGCCCCCGGCCTGTCACACCAAACCATGTAAGAGTGTCCACCCAGACACTGAAACACGGAGAAGCACCTAGGGGTGCTGGGTACCAAAGTAGATGCCAGTACATCTGAAGTTGCAGAGTTGCATCCTCGTGCTGCTAAACTCTCTTTGCAACACGCGCCCCCAGTAAGCTGTCAGGTGTTTGAAAACAGCTGCTCAAAGAAGCCACCACCCAAAGTCTGCCCACCTGTTGCCCGGAGCCTCTCATGGAACGCTGAGGTGAAGCCGGCTGCACACCGCTTCCTCTCTTTAGCAGCGTCTGCAGTGGCTCTCCTCCCTTGGGCTTTTGATAAAAATGACAAATCGCTTTAAAGGAGAACGGAACAAACACACTTCACTGAGCTGTGAGTAGCGCCAATGTGTACGTCCCAACCACAAGGGCACGTAGGGTAATAAGTTCAGTGTGGATTCCAGGGAAGTTAGGTTCGGACAGACTCCGTCCCTGCTAGCCGGCAGGGAAGCAAAGCGTAGCACGAGTTCTGCTCCGTGTTCCCTGTTTTTGTCACTCTCCTCTCCTGAATCCACGCTGGCCCCGTCAGCTCTCTGTATCAAAAAAGTCAACCTCCCTGGTGGTGCAGTGGTTGAGAGTCTGCCTGCCGATGCAGGGGACACGGGTTCGAGCCCTGGTCTGGGAGGGTCCCACATGCCGCGGAGCGACTGGGCCCGTGAGGCACACCTACTGAGCCTGCGCGTCTGGAGCCTGTGCTCCGCAACAAGAGAGGCCGCGATAGTGAGAGGCCCGCGCACCGTGATGAAGAGTGGCCCCCACTCGCTGCAACTGGGGAAAGCCCTCGCACAGACACGGAGACCCAACACAGCCAAAAATTAATTAATTAATGATTAATTAAAAAAAGAAAAGCTACAGTAGTCAAGAGAGTGTAGTATTGGCATCAAGGTAGACAAATAAATGAATGGAATAGAATAGAAAGTCCAGAGATAAAAAAAAAAAAGGTCAACCTTATTCACATAACTCTCTCTACCTACAATTTCACCCAATCTCGACTTTAAGTTATAGAGTCTTCATGGCCGTATTTCTGTGGCTCTAGCTAGTTCTCGCCCTCTTTGTTGCTGCCAAGGTCCAGGGAAGTGCTGGAGGTGTGATGCTCCATTTTTGTGAACTATCCGGGGCCCTCATCCAGGATGTTGGTTCGGGGCGGGGTGTGGAGGTCCAGTAAAGACTCCTCCGACTCTTGACAGAGAGAGACCTCTCTTAGCAAGATATGGCTGTATCCGTTTGCTAGGGCTGCCTCAACAGAGGACCACAAACAGTGGCTTACACAACAGCAGCGTATTGCTTCACGTTCTGCAGGTTAAAAGTCCAAGATCAAGGTGTTGGATCAACACAGAGCCATGCTCCTTCTGAAGGTGCTGGGGGAGGATCTGGCCCAGGCTTCTCTTGTAGCTTCTGGTCGTTCCTTGGATTGTGGCAACATAAGTTCAGTCTTCACATGCAGTTCTCCCTGGATGAGTGCCCATGTCCTAATTTCCCCTTTTTATAAGGAAACCAGTCATTTTGAAATAGGGCCCACCCCGATGGCCTCATTTTAACTTAGTCATCTGTGAAGAGCCTGTTTCCAAATAGGGTCATGGTCATAGGTACTGGGAGTCAGGACTTCACCGTCTTTGGTGGGGACAGGGGCGGGGGTGGGGAACACAATTCAACCCATAGCAACACATGACTCTGAACATTCACATCCCCCTCAGCATCACTTAGAAGAGATGCGATGCTTATTGCATTGTCAGTGCTTCTCAGTCCCTAACGTCAGCACTAAATTTAAAACTGTGCCTTGCAAGCGTTTGCTGTTTTCACCGTGGACATTTCCCAAGGTGCACACAGGAGCACATAAACGCGACCCCAGCTCTGGCGCTGACAGTCCTGGCCCCGGCCCTCCGGAAGGGCACTGTCCACTGCAGACTGAGGAGGACAGGCAAGATGCCTGGACTGAGTGGTGTCTGGCTCTGATCCTGGAGGGAGGGCAAGACTTCGGGGACTAGGTGAGACTACAGCAAATAAAAGTATCTGGTTTGGTGAGTATACAAATGTGGCTGTCATGATTGGTGAGAGACTGTGCAGCGTCTTTTGTCCTAGTCTAAGAAATGAGGACTTGATCTAGTGAGACCTGGAGAGCCACTGACCAGGAGGTTGTCTGGGAGACATTGCTTTTAGGTGTTTCCCATCCACGAAGGATGGGAAAGGAAAGATAGGACGTCGGAAGAAGATTAAGTGTGTCAGCAGTTAACCTGAGAAGTTACAAGCATGCAGATTGAGAATGCCCCTTGCACCCTGCCACCTCCTGGACGCCTTCTACTTGTCTCTTAGACCCAGGTCAGCCGTCGCCTCCACTGGGAAGCCTTTCAGAGTTACTTGCTCCTTGCAATGTGGTACCACTGTCCTTGACATATATTGCCACCCCAGCACTTACCATAGTATTTTGTGGTACTTTCTGTTTTCCTGTGCCATCACTGGGCTGTGCTCTTGTGGAAGACACAAATATTTTTGAATGTGCCTTGTATCCTTTATGATTAGCAATGGGCCAGAGCATAGGAGATGCTCAGTAGATACACCCTGAAGTGAAACAGAGACAGACAGGAAGCCTGCTGGCTAATAGTGAATTGACTACAAGAAGAACCAGTCAAGAATAGACTACTAGGGCTTCCCTGGTGGCGCAGTGGTTGAGAGTCCGCCTGCCGATGCAGGGCACACGGGTTCGTGCCCCGGTCTGGGAAGATCCCACATGCCGCGGAGCGGCTGGGCCCGTGAGCCATGACCACTGAGCCTGCGCGTCCGGAGCCTGTGCTCCGCAATGGGAGGGGCCACAACATAGACTCTTGGAACTGGAGGGAACTTGACCGTCATCAAAACCTGTTACCGGGGTCTTCCGTGGTGGCGCAGTGGTTGAGAGTCCGCCTGCAGATGCAGGGGACGCGGGTTCGTGCCCCGGCCCGAGAGGATCCCACATGCCGCGGAGCGGCTGGGCCCGTGAGCCATGGCCGCTGAGCCTGTGCGTCTGGAGCCTGTGCTACGCAACGGGAGAGGCCACAACAGTGAGAGGCCCGCATACCGCAAAAAAAAAAAAAAAAAAAACTTGTTACCATGTAACCACTGGAAATCCCAGATGAGCGGCGATTCCAGCTTATTCCGTCCTGGGGCAGCTCTTGCCATAAGAAATGTACAGCAAGAGGAGAACTTGGAGAACTTCTCCAAAAGATGAAGGAGTGAGGTGATGGGCTCAGGATTACTCAGCCGTTAACAGCAATGCTGGGAAATAGAAGAGAAACTGGTAACTTACTGCCAGGCCCATCACCCCAATCCCTTGGACTGTAGTTATTACCATTTTGAAGTTTACAGCTGCGGATACTGAGGCTAAGAGAGGTGAAGGGGCCTGTTCAGGGCTGTACAGGTGACGGGGGGCAGAGCTGAGATGCAAAGACGGATCAATCTCATTTCACTTTCCAACACCAGCCCTGGAGAAGACTCAGCATCTCCTGAGACACGTAAAATGCGCCCTCACTTCCTAAACAAACTTCACCAAATCGTTTGTGTAGAAATCCCTCCCGCATTCTTACCCCCCATTTCTCTTGCTTTTCAGGAGAGAAGTATGAGCTCCATGCAGGGACCGAGTCCACCCCAAGTGTCGTCGTGCACGTGTGTGACAGTGACATCGAGGAAGAAGAGGATCCAAAGACGTCCCCAAAGCCAAAAATCATCCAGACCCGGCGTCCCGGCCCGCCGCCCTCCGTGTCCAACTGAGCTCACTGCTCCACCTCGAAGAGAATACCCGTCTCCTCTTTATCATGCTTTTCCCCCCCCTGTTGTTTGTTTGTCAAAAAAAAAAAAATTGCCTTTAAATCCCTGGGTGTTTGGTTGTTTGAGATTCCTTCCTTGTAATCAAGCCTCTCGGACAAAAGGGCTAGGAAAAGGTGATATGTTTCCTGATCATATCATACCCATCGAGTGTAAGACATTATTTAGAAGATTCTAGAAAAAAAAGTAGTATTTTCTTATTAAACAATCAGCACAGCCTAACCTTCGTGCTCTCCTGTTGATCCAAGCCGGAGACGTCAGTGGCAAATAGCACCTGTGTTGCTTGTGAGCCGTTCCAGTCCCAGTCCCGACGTGTGTGCGTTGTTCTTTCCTGGCCACTTAAGTAGGACCATAAGTAAACTTGACTTTGACTGCATGAGATATTCCCATCTGGTCTCCTCAGTCCTCTGCATCCCGACATTCCCAGGACATGCATGATCACCAGCATTTATTTTCACGATTTGACGATATACTCTAAGTCACAGATGGTCAGCGTCCAGTCATGTCCTATCTAGATTAGCAAAATTATCAGCGTCCTCCAGCTTATTAAACAAGTCTGGGTGTAGTCACTCTTTCGAGTCAAAGACTTCATAGCTCTGTTAAAATTCCTGGAGGAAAAACTGAGCTTGGCCCCAAAGACATCCCTCCATAGATTTTGAACCACGATTTCATTGTAGAAGTTTCCCTGCCTCGTTGGGGAGGCTTGTCCAGGATGATAGAGACCGATTTCAGACAAATCTGTTTATCACAGAAGTTTCATGGTGTCTGAATGATTGTTTTTTTTCTCTTTGTATATTTGTACAAATGTTTCAGCTGTGCTTTTAAATATCTGGATGTCTTTTATTTAGGGATTGTTGAGCCATTAGCTGCTTTAAAGCATATGTGCATTGCTTATGAATGCATTCATATACTAATACAGGTAATCTGATAATATTACACTCTATTATGGATAATGCTGAATTTTGAAAGGGCACAAAACTTCTCATGCCAATATATAAATGACTAGCCAACATCTTTGCTATCAAGAGCAGTTGCTTTTAAATAAAGCGAAGAAGCAAGTGTCGGTTGCAGACAGTTGAAATGCAGCTAAATCAATGTAGCAGCCACTGAGCATATTCAAAGGGAAAGACTGATAGATAAATGTATGCGGTTCCTACTCGTGCAATGCCGTATTGCTCAAAAACGTATTTGTTTTTGTTACATGTGATTTTTCTATTTCTCTAGCCCAAAGTGCATTATAGAAGATACACCTATAGAACCATTACCTTCTGCTCTATGTGCCAGGCCTCATCTGCTCCTGTACATTCATGAATTACTTTAGATGCAAATGCCAATTACGATGGAGTGGGGAAATACTTTCATTACCCAAGCCTCAGAAAAACACAAAGAACAATAACACAGCCACCTGATGGAAGGATTGTTGTGGTTTTTGATTAAGGTGTAAGTTTCATCAGAAACTTAAAACATTAGACTGATTACTCAGAAACAAAAGTCCGTTCTACTGTGAATATAGCAATATAGTACTGGATACAGTACAGGTGAAACTGAGGACAGACAGCATTGCTTGTAAAATCCTGAGTTTCCATAGAAAAATGAAGGCTCCTTTGAAAAATAAAATCTGAGGAGTATATAACAAGCAAATGCTTTGACTTTCCTTTTCTGTGAAGGTTTTTGGTTTTTCATGGACAAATGAAAAGATTAGATTTAATAGTGGAGAATTCTTCGCTCTAGTGGAAGAAGTTGAGAACTACAGTCCATTTTGTGCTGATTCTCTTCTTAAGCATCAGAATTTTTAGAAGGCAGGCTCTGGAGAAATCTGGGTGAGAGAAACTATTTGGAAATGACTTCTCAATGTTTCAAAACAGATCCATCAGACATTTCCAACAAGATTTAGTAAAAGTTGAAATGACCATTGTGTGTCATCAAAAAAACCCTCAGTGGAATGTATGACCCAAGTGGTTAGTCTTGGTGACATTTATTGCAAAGTGTCAATGTTAATCTGTCTCAGATCAAGCAGTTCTCTCATGAGGTTGGGTTTGGGGAGGTGGGGAGAAACACGTGTCCCAGGAGAGGGAGAAGAAACGGGGGACTCCTTGAAGGGTTTCGGTGGCCCCTCCGAGCACCATGCAAGTCACAGTTGCCTCAGCATCTCCGTGAGCCACAGGATGCAAACCTCTTCAGCACTATTTTAAGTTTGAAAAGTTTAAATATGGAGGAGGAGGGGGAGATTGCCACCAACTGAATCATTTGTGCACGTGTATAGCTCAAAGAGCTTAGATTTCAAATATACCTGGTGAATGACTCTGTCCACGTAGTGTAATTTCTGTGTTTTCTGCCTGAGTTGGATATTTCTGAGTGGTGATTGTGGAGGAGGGCGATTCGGCCTATAGTCTTTCTAAGATGTTACCAAGAGATGAAATTAACTCATCTGAGCTCTTCCTGAAATGGGGTGGGGGGAGCTGGTTGGCAGCATCTCATGAAGGAAGAGGAATTCAAGGCTTGGAGGGGTGGGAGGGGCTCTGATAAGGGGTCTGGGAGAGCCCCTGTTTATTGTCACACTTCAGCCAGCTTGGTCCTAAAAGCCATTCCAAGTGTACACGGACACTTTTAATATAACCCCCACTCTATTCTTTAGTTTAAAACACTGTAATAGACCTGAAGTAGGCAAAATTTTACTACATGGAACACAGAAAGCACTATCATAAAATAAAAGATGGGTACATTGTCCTTCATTAAAATTAAGAGTATCTGTTCATCAAATTACACCATTAGGAGAGTGAAAAGGAAAGCCTCAGAGTGGGAGAAGATAAATGTCTTAATTACACAGAGTTGTTAAATAACTCACACCCAAAATGTAAAAAGAACTTCTGCAAATTAATACAGAAAAGACAGACAATTCGTTTTGTAAGAACGGTCAAAATCCTTAAGCAGGTACTTCAAATATACAGGCAATTCACACTTACACATGCACACTTGAAATACCCCTATGGCCCATAAATGTTAAAATGTGTTCAACATCAGTTCTCATCAGAGAAAGGCAAATCAAAGCCTCAAATAGGTACACTATACACAATTCAAAATGGCCAAAATTAAGTATGGGGAAATGCAAAGTGTTAATGGTATCAGTCAAGGCAGAGTATAAACTGGTACTACCACGTTGGAATACTGTTTGGTAATATCTACCAAGGCTAAACATAGACTGATGTGGGAGGGATTCCACTCCAGGACAGACACCCAGCAGATCTGAGTTCTCACATCCACCAGAGTACTTGTACAATAGTGTTCCCAGTAGCAGGGCTTATAATAGCCGTTAACTGGATACACCCAAATGACCTTCAATTGTTGAGTGGATAAATAAACTGTGGTATATTACAAAGTGATTAAAAAACACAAATTACAGAGATATACCACAACATGGTTGGGTCTCAAAATCACACTTTCGAGCAAAAAAAATACATGAAAGTGTCCATCATGTAAGACTCCATTTATGATGTTAAGAAACAGTCAGAATTGACCTATATGGATAGAAATTATAATAGTGTCTACCTTTTGGAGGACATTGACTGAGAAGGGGCACACAGGAGCCTTCTGGGGGCTATAAACATTCTACATCTCTCTACATCTCCATCTAGACCTCTGCGCACGTGTGCATATGCAAAATTCACTCAAAATGCATGCAGTATATATGTAAATTACACCTCAGCTGAAACAAAACCACCATGGAAACGGGAAGGAACCATTAGTTGTAAAAAAGGATTGGAATGTTCTCACCCTAAGAGCACATCTCATGGATCTTAGGTTGGTGAGATATTTCCATATGCACAAAGCCTTCCTTTACAATCTATAAATAAGTATTTTATAAACTAGAAAGCATAGGACTTAAGCCCTGGGCGAGGCACTGTTCATTCAGGTGGCAAATATGTACAAAAGACCTACTATGTGCCTGACCCTGGGTTCCAGTGGTGGAAAAGGTGGATATTGTCCCTGCCGGTTCACGGAATAGAGTCTAGTGTGGAAAAGGGACAATAAACAAAGAAGTAAGCAGACCAATAATTAGAAATTCTGGTAGATGGGCACAGTGAGGAAAAGCCAGAACACAGTAGGAGTGTTAGCGGAAGTCCGTGTTCCCGACGCACAGTGAGGCCAAACAAACTGAGCGTTGGAGTTAGGAGCAGGGAAAGGTTTCTTGTGGGGCCCTGCAAGGAGACGGGTGGCTCGTGCCCTTAAAAGCCCGAGATCCTCAAAGATCGGCAAAGCAGTTTTAAAAGCCAGGTGAGGGCTTCCCTGGTGGTGCAGTGGTTGAGAGTCCGCCTGCCGATGCAGGGCACACGGGTTCGTGCCCCGGTCTGGGAGGATCCCACATGCCGCGGAGCGGCTGGGCCCGTGAGCCATGGCCGCTGAGCCTGCGCGTCCGGAGCCTGTGCTCCACAACGGGAGAGACCACAACAGTGAGAAGCCCGCGTACCACAAAAAAAATGCCAGGTGTTGGCGGGGGGGGGGGGGGGGTCCCAGGGTATATGATCAGCTCATGCACAATTCTCTGATTGGCTGATGGTGAGGTAACAGTGTGGTGTCACAGGGGTCAACATTACCAGTCCTTAGGCTCCAGGAGGCCTCGGGGCTGTGTGCTCATGGTCATCAAGTAGTTAACATCTTCCATGTGGTGGGGCTTTTCACATCTGTAAAACGACTCAGGAAATGTGCATCGATACTGTTATCTAGGTACTTCAGAGAGGAGCTAAAGCAGAGGATACGAGGGAAGGCCTGTCCTGGGAAGGCCCCATAGGGTCCTGCTCAGTTACATGAGGACAGAGAATAAAAGTAGAGGATCAGGATCAGGGAAGGCTTCTCTGAAAAGGAAACATTGACACTGAACAGAGAAGAAACTAGCCATCGATCGAGGTGCTGGAAGAGAGTTCCAGGCAGCAGGGGGAAGGCGGGGGACGTGGAGATGCCTCTTCATTTTGGAGGGAACTTGAGAGTGTCATCAGTATGGCAGAGGTACAGAGGATGAGGGCAAGTGTGGTCCCAGATGAGTTTGGGAAAGGGGGCAGGGCTTAGGCTCCATAGAGCTTGGCAGGCCAACCTAGGGGGCTTGGAATTCATTTTAAGCACAATGAGAAGGGTTTTCAGCAGAGGAAATGTATGACCCACTTCATCTTGTGACAGATGCTGCTTTAATAGACACTTCCTAACACAAAGCCACAGCCCTAAGTGTCCAGATACTCCAGTGTGAGGGACCTGACCCTCTACCGCCCACTTCATCCTTGAAAAAGATAGCTTTGAATAGCTGTATTCATCACCGCAGTCTTATCTACCGAGCTCAGCACCAACATCAGTACGCAATGTCTTTTCATGATTCTAGAAAAGTTTGTTTTTGTTCTTATTCCTTCTCAAGTCGTTGACAAGGCCCTGGTGCAGGAAAGGGGAGACAGAGCAGGTGATGAAGAATAAGTCGGTGATGCAGGGAAACCTTCATTTATCAGCTGGTACAGAGTGTCCCTGCTAGAAGACACCATGCAGAGAGTCACGGAACACTTAGCAGGCTCGCCCCTTAAATCTGCAATCTGAGAAACCGAAAATCTCAAGCAAAAAGTTTTCTGTCAAACTCATTCATCTGCTCCTTTCCAAGAGAGTCTGGGGAAGTGTTATTGGAGTTGATTCAGGGGCTTTTTATGTCTCTAAAAGGAAACTGTATCCAAGGTTAATTGTGTGTGTGTGTGTGTGTGTGTGTGTGTGTGTGTGAACCCAAGCGCGTTTGGTATAAGTTGGAAATAGGAAGCCCAGAATAAGCTGAAATGATTGAAATACTTTGCACAAAAAAGTATCCCTCCTTGACTCTCTTGCCTTATTTTCCATTCTCACCCAATAATTGGGTTTGAAAACCTTAGGGCTGGGCAGGACTGTGGAGCATCTTTGACTAGTTGTAATCATTAGTGAAATTATTGTTCCCCAAACGGACTTTGGATTTGCCTGTGGGGTCATTTTATTCTTAAAGCAAGATTTATAGCTGTTTCTCTAATGTGGCCAACCTCAGCCCCTGATAGCCTGTTTCCCAAGCCCCAACCCCCTTTTGGGTGGAGACACTCCCGTCCCCAGATGCCATGGTGTTGGTGGCCCTCCACTGAGTGGCCAGGCACTGCACTCAGCTGGAAGGATTCCCCCACCCAAGATCACACCCGCACCCCAGGGACAGCCTGCATGCAGTGACTAGCTATGCTGTAGAGGGAAAACCCCATCCTGCAGCTCTGAAAGGCCACCGCAGTTCCAGAGCTCCCTGTGGGGTCGGCTAAGGTCTCTGCATCTCAGGTCAACTCTTTTACTTTGCCTAATTGTATCGCCTTCACTCCCCCATACATGTGGACCTTAAAGGCTCCCTGGTAAACTTCCTCTAGGCACATCTCCCTCTGAGTCTGTGTCCCAGAGAAACTAACCTCACACATCCTGGACCACCTGTTCTCCATCCTTGGAGTTCTGGGAACTGTACAAGTCTTCTCCATATGTCCCGCTGCCTTTGCATTCCTGGTGTGGATCAGTTATACCAGGGGTTAGTAGCTTCTCTAAAAGCAGCCCAGCGAAGTTCCATTCCGTGCTTTCTTTGAGCCGTCCGGCTGAGTTCAGGGCTGGGGGAGTAGATGTGCTGGAAACTCAGCCCAAACTCCCATGTTGGAGAAATCAGCCAATCAGCCCTGCGGGGGCAGAAGCACAATGAACATCTGTTTTTGTCTGTTGTGTCGACTTAAAAAAAATGCACAACGTGAGAGTTGCGAGTTAAGTTTTATTTGGGGCAAAATGAGGAGTGCATCTCGGGAGACAGCATTTCAGATAGCTCTGAGAAACTGCTCCAAAGATGTGGCGGGGCGGGGGGGGGAACGTCAATATATATGTGATCTTGGTGAAGTGGGAGTACACACAATCAAGCACATATTTTCGCAGAGGTTCTCACGAGGGTTACTTCTAGTCACGAGGAGCAGACATCACCATGAAGGAATTTGGTGCTTTTCTAGATACGAGGAGATGCAAGAACTGGGCTCATAAAATCAGCTCCTGGGGCTTCCCTGGTGGCGCAGTGGTTGAGAGTCCGCCTGCCGATGCAGGGGACACGGGTTCGTGCCCCGGTCCGGGAGGATCCCACATGCCGCGGAGCGGCTGGGCCCGTGAGCCATGGCCGCTGAGCCTGCGCGTCCGGAGCCTGTGCTCCGCAACGGGAGAGGCCACAACAGTGAGAGGCCCGCGTACCGCAAAAAAAAAAAAAAAAAAAAAAATCAGCTCCTGAAAGCATCTAACTAGCTGAAGACCTGTTCTGCCCGTTTTTCTCAGAGCACCGAGGGCCTCATTCCTGATCTCCACCCTGAATTCCTTTCAGGGGTGTTGAAGGTCAGCAGCTGCAGCGGCACCTGATTTAATCCTTGTAGAGTAGATGGCAAGTACCAGTTTGTAGTTGACAGTTGTCAGGGGTCCTTATGAAAAACACAGATGGGCCTGTGGTAAAGAGGGCTGGACCCACCCTAATTCTGGCCTGTGTGCCACCCTTGTATCTGAGAAAGCGATAGAGATCATGTCTATGACTTTAGACAAGTTACTCGAGTCGTTGAAACTCAGTTTTCTCTCCTGTAAAATGGGTATAAAAACCTACTTTGTCATGAGGACTTAATAAGCTAATGCTAATAACGGTAGCAATTATTACTGGTGACTGAATTCACACATTTTGGTGCCAAGTGACCTGGGTTTAAACAACCCCTACCCCCTGCTCTGCTGCGTAGCACACTTGTACTCTTCGCACAGTTTCTTAACCTAAGTCCTGGCTTGCACATCCGCCAAGAGGACAGGACGTTAGCACCCATCTCCTGGAGTGAGGAGGGACTCAAAGGGAAAGTAACTCAAGAGCTGGGCACATAGGACGTCCACGGCCAGTGCTTTCTATGCATCGGGCCCCACGGGGAGCACTTGATTGACATTTATACTCTCATTTCATCTTCACGGCGGAGCTTCCTTTTCTCTCGTTTCTCATAAATAATAGGCGTCTTGTGTTGAATGCTCGCTGTATGGCAGCTGGTCTCCTAAGTTCTTTACATTTTCATTGAATTCTCTCAATGATCCTATGAGGAAGGTACTGATGTCCCCATTTTACATGTGAGGCAACCAAAGCCCAGAAGTGTTACATCCATGATACGCAAAGGGTGTTCCGCACACTGCCCACGTCAGCAGCAGCATCCTTCCAGGAGCTGGGCGGAGATGTAGAGTCTCAGTCCCTCCCCTGAACGACTGAGTCAGATCTGTCTTTCAACAAGATCCTCGTGCCCAGGATTCCTATGCCGTTTACAGTGTAAAAACCACTCAAGGTCAAGGGCCAAATCAGAGCCCTAGCAGAGCTGTAACTGCAGAGCAGATACTTTTAACTGCCTCTAGGGATATAATGCCCACCAAGGAACGTGCTCACAGGATATAATTTCCCTTCCCCCAGTAATGATCAGTTAGACCAAGTGCCTTCTCTGTTCCCACCCACAGTTCATCCTTTCCGTTCTGTTGCCCTTGCTGTTCTGATTGAAATCCCAGCTCTGGCTGCCATGCTCCCCGCAAATCAGGCTCTGCCAGGGGCCATTCCAATGATCCCCAGTAAAAGTGCTCCTGCATAAGCTACAGTGGGATTCCCAGAAAGGCACTCGCCCCAGGAACACAGCGGAGTTCTGAGAACCAGGCAAGCCCGTACTCCTGGGAATAAGGACTCAGGCAGGCCTGCCAGAGTACACTGGGCTAAGCACACAAATAATGTCATCTCCACTTGGGGCAGAAGCAAACCACCAGGAAAACCACTGCCTTCATTCTTTTTTTTTTTTTTTAATATTTATTTATTTATTTGATTGTGCCGGGTCTTAGCTGTGGCAGGCAGGCTCCTTAGTTGCAGCATGTGGGCTCCTTAGTTGCGGCATGCAGACTCTTAGTTGCGGCATGCATGTGGGATCTAGTTTCCTGACCAGGGATGGAACCCGGGCCCCCTGCATTGGGAGTGCAGAGTCTTATCCACTGCGCCACCAGGGAAGTCCCCCACTGCCTTCATTCTTATTCTCAGACATCATGCTAGAGATGTGGGAAGCCATGTTAGGGATACTGTTCCTATGCCGATGAGCCTGGCTGTAGGGTGTTGGTTTGCAACCTTCAGGTTCCCGGGATAAAATCTGAAATTGGTCCCTGTACACAGAGGACAAGAAGAGACAGAGGAAGGAAGCAGAGCACCCAGAGTGGCAGGTGGCAGCTCTAATAAGCCAGAGAGCTCAGGTAGGAGGCTGGTTCCTGGGCAACTGTAAGAGGATTGAACTCCACATCCCTCTGCCAGAATCACAAAAGTCTATGTGGAGGCCTTACCTGGGTTCCGTCGTGTTTCAGTCCAGACGGTCTCAACACTTTGCTCTCTCAAGGCTGCATCCTTGAAAATGGCTCCCACCGTGGGAAAGGTGGGCAGAACGTACATTCCATCCAAGGACGGGGAGGGGGTGAGGCGCCTCAGATTGCCTGGGTCCCTGGCCCGCCCTCTCCATGACCTTTTCCAACACAGGGAAACGTAATGCTTCCAAAACCCAGAACCTAATTGAACCCTTGATGACTGTCCTTTGGGCGGTGGCAGCAGAAGCCCACTTCCAGAAGGTTCAGAAGGCTCGAAACAAAGGGCAGATGATGTACGACACATAATAACCAATTCTTCCCTTTACCTTCAACAAATGGATCTTATTTCAATATGCGTCACCCCATTTCAATGACTTGTTGCCATAACTCAGCAGAGAGGTGGTCCCTATTATTAGGATTAACTAAACCTCGCATTCGCTTTACAAAATTGAAGAGGAGAACGTTCAAATGAGGATACCACACAAATAAATGTTAATCTTACCACTGTTTATAAGTTAGAAGAGTGTCTTGGCTTCAACATACAATTGTGCTCGTTCAAGCACGGGCCCTGGCCACCCCCAGCTCACCCCACCTGGGGGACAAGCCACCTGTCAGAGCCAACAACCGCATCACCTACGCTGCCAGTGTATGAGAGAGCAGAGATGCTGGACATTTTCTGAAATGAGAACTTGATGCTGAACTTTCTCGGGGATGAATAATCTCCTTTGCTTCTGGATAAAGCATTTCTACTTCTGGGCAAACCAAACCCTCTCTCATCCTGGTTTCTCCCATGCTAGGAAGGCCGAGCTCTCTTTTCAAGATGATCCTGAACCCCTATGCTCTTTTGGGCAAATCTCCTGTATCTATAGGAGATAGACCTTATATAGACCTTAAATCTGGCTTTGTCAAACTACGCTACAAGAGCCTGGCAGGTTATTCGAACTTTCTGAACTTCAGCTTCCTTATCTGTACGTTGGGAGTAAGGTTGTGTTTATGTAAAGTGTTAACACGTATCATGCCTGGTATACCATTTGCACCCACTTTGTGTCTTCCCTACTTAGGTTGCTTCTGAACCCATTTCCTCCTCTGGTTAGTGGCATCTGGACTTCCTGTGGGGAGCCACACCCCCTCCTGCTCTAAGTCCTGGCAGTTCAGTTGACATCATATAGCACCAGGTTTCAGTACATTCAGGTCTGGCCAGTACTCCAGCCATAATGAATGGTTCTGGAATGGTCACATGATCCAAGCTAGGTAAATCAGAACCAATACCGGGATTTTTGCTGGTACTGATGGAAAGGTGAATATTTTCTACTTAGGTTACTAAACTGGGCAATGTAAACTTGAAGGGCCAAAAGCTACCACACGGATAGTTCTTCCCTGAGAATGAAGACAAGCCAAAGGAAAGGAGAGCCGGAAGACTGCAAGAAAAGTGTGGGGGGGATTGGGAAGAGATTTTAATGTCATTATTTGAGCAGCTGGATCGAACTATACCTGATGCTAAAATCCTCCACACTTTTCAGATAGAAACAACTTCCCTTTTATTTAATCCAGTATAAGTGAGATTTCTTCACTTTCAACTGACCAGCTAAATACCAAAGAAAATGTAATAGGTATAAATATAAAGTTCTATATTTAATTGTGTAAAAAAATACACAAGTATAGGGAGAAAAAGATCAACATTAAGAAGGAAAGTATAATAAACATTTGAGGGCCTTAGCTGAGCAGAGGCTCAATATGTGTCAATGTGGGAGGAGGGGCAAAATCTTCTATGTATGAGTCCTTTTGTTTAAAATGGTAGATGGAACACGTATGTTTACTGCCCAACTGATCCTCTGAAATTGCTTGGAAATTACAGCAAAAGTTAGCAAAAGAAAATATACTTAATAGCTCTGAAACCCAATAAAGGGTGTCATCAGCTCTCCAGAAGATGAGTCACTTGTGGAATGCAGAAAGCGGATCCACAGAGAAACCAGACCTGATGAAGCCACAATAGAAAACCTACAGGTGAAGGCGACCGTTGGGGTGGGAGCCATTCTTTCCAGTTGAGCCTAAGAGAAATCCAGAGTTCAGAGCCAGCAAATAGAGAGGAGTGGGCGGGGAGAGGAAGGAGGATGTTGGGAACAGCTGAGGCCAGTGGAGCCTCTCTGCACCACCAGCACTGGCCACAGCTGCAGAATGGCCTCACGGCCAAGTCCCCGAGACTTGTTCCCTGACCAAGTGAAAGAGATTCCTGGTGGGTCCATCAGAGCCTCGAAACCACGTTTGACCTCCAGTGAACTCACGGATGAGGAGAAAGGTGTCTAGTTTTGACATAGGATATTTTTCTGTAGCTTCCCTAACAAAGGAAGCATGAAAAGTACATTGTACAAGACCTCACAGGTCTGAAAATGGCGTTATTATGATAGTTTGATGATAGTTTGGTTTGTTGGAATTTCTTCTGAATGGTGAAGACATCACTGCATTGCTTTTCTAGCTCCTAGAAGCCCCATGTCATTCTAATTTCTGAATCTTTTATGTACCCTGTATTTCCTCCCTGGATGCTTTCAGGACTGCTTTGTCCCAACTGTTCAGAAAATTCAGATGCTGGTTTCCTCATGGGTCCTTTCAATATAGAAACTCATATTCTTCAATTGTGGACATTTTCCTTGAACTAATTACTTGAAACTTCCCTCCTCTGTATCTTTTATGTGCTCTCTTTTGGAAGAGCCATTACTTGGATCTTATATCATCTGAAATTATCCTCTAATTTTTTTCTTTTCTCTCTACAATTTTCTGTCTCTTTGCCTTTTTTATTCTATTTTCTAGGGAATTTCTTCAACTTTCTCTTTAACCTTCTATTTAATTTTTTCTTTCTGTTAACATGTATTCTATTTATATTTCATTGTCAGAATTTTTCTTTCATATTGCCTCCTGTTCTTGTTTTATGAATACATTATCTTCTCACTCTGGAGATATTTTTTTGCTTATTTTTACTATTTCCTGCACATTCTCTTTTCTTCCTATTTCCTTTTTAACTATTTATTTATTTATTTGGATAATTCTCTCTCCCTCTCTCTCTCTCTCTCTCTCTCTCTCTCTCATACTTGAGCAGAAGTTCTCTACAGAGAAATATTTTGTTCACAGGGAACACTTTTGTTGTCACAGCTGGGGACTTGTGCTACTAATAGCTGATAGGTAGAGACCAGGGACGCTGCTGAGGGTTTTACAATGCACAGTAAGCCCCCACGAGAAGAAATTATCTGGCCCCAAATATCAAGAGTGCTGAGGTTGAGAAACTCTGTGTTAGGAGTTCTCTCCAAGGTCCTGTGATCCTTGGTGCTTTGTTCATGTTTTGGGTGAAACAATGAACATGTGATTGGATTCCTTGTGTGGTTATAAGTGGATCTCATTAACTATGAACTTCACTGCAGGTTAACCTGGATGTCAGTTTCACTGTAGGGCTTCGAACTCTCTGTATCCCTCCCTTCTTTTTATAGACAATATAACCCTATTTTTTAATTTTTACTTTACATGGGACTATAGTTGGTTTACGATGTTGTGTTAGTTTCAGGTGTATAGCAAAGTGATTCAGTTATACATATACATGTATCTATTCTTTTTCAAATTCTTTTCCCATTTAGGTTATTACAGAATATTGAGCAGAATTCCCTGTGCTATACAGTAGGTCCTTGTCGGTTACCTATTTTAAATACAGTAGTGTGTATATGTGTATAGCCCCCTTTTTGGAGTTTAGGAATAATTTAATTACACAATTATGGAGTTCGATACAACACTTAATCGCCATTTTTCCTATTAGACTTTATTTTTAAGAACAGTTTAGATTCACAGAAAAGCTGTGCAATGAGTACGGATGGTTTCTATAAACACTGTTCCCAGCTTCCCCTACCACGAATCATTTACATTAGTTAAGGTGCATTTATTACAATTAATGAACCAATACTAACGCATTATCATTAACTGAAATTCACAACGAAGAGCCGATCTCCTGCCTAGAGGGTTGAAGTCTGGCTGCCTGCAGTCTAGGGGCCCACAGAAAAGACAGCCATTCAGTCTGCAAGCTGCCTTCGTGCAGAGGCTCACTCCCACCGCCATGTGCCCCAGTGGTACCCAGTACCCCCGATGCCTGAGGCTTTCTAGTTCCGACTCTCCAGGGAGGAGGCCTAGATGAACAAAAGTTAAATGAATAGCCCAAAGTGCTGAGCTTCGAGCTCGGGCTGTCTGTGTCTAGAGACTACAGGACGCTGCACCCCACCCCTGTTGGGGTAGTAGTAGTAATGATGGACAGTGGTGGCAGCTAGAGCTGACCCATACCTCACCGCTGGACCTGAGGGTTGATAAAGTGCTGGCACACATGCTACATTATTTGACCTCATTTAGTGCCCACGGGACACTAGCTGATGCCACAGGTGAAATACCCAACACCGAATAGACGGCAGGGACACTAACACAAAGTGTGAAACTCTCCAGGGTGGCAGGACTCCTTCTGCATTACTATTCATTCCTGTCCTAGGGCTTTCTCAGCCCCACTCTGGGTCTGTCACCAGCTCAGTGATTTCCTGCAAAGTGCACAGTCTTGGTTTGTATCTAACGTTGTTTCTGGTCCCAGAAGGGTACGCAGACCTTTCCAGGAGTGATGGGCTCAGGTAGTGACAGTTCCGATCTTTGGTCTCTTGTCGTTCTTTCTTTCTGGAATTGGACAGTGGAAGTTGGCCCTGAGTCCCTGGATTCATCGATCCCTGAGCAGAGAGAAGCATGAGCAAGACAGGTTCAGTTTCCTACACTCAGACAGGTCCGTAGCTGATCTATGCAAGGCCCCACAGGGAACTAAACAATTCAAAAATACTGGGGAAAATCATAACAAAATAAGTGGGATCCAAACATGCAAACGTGTAAAACATGGATCGAGTTATCTGGGGATTAAGGAGTGACAGGGCAAGCCCAAGCTGCTGGCCAGCTTCAGATTCAGCAGGACTGGCTGTAATTTGATGCCACCTTGCGGCGGTTATCCTTTTCAGCTTAAATACCGCTGCGGACAACTCTGGGTCTTGTGGCTGCCTGGGATTCCCAGGAAAGGCAGCAAAGATTTGAAGAATTTCCTCATAGATGTTGGCACAGTCTGGGAAGATCAGTCAGGAGGGTCCTAAAAACACAGGGACCCGTCCGCCCCTTGCCTGCTTCCAGAGCCGGGCTGCCTGCCATGCACTGCAGTCCTTCCCTCCCTTCCTCAGCCTCCTTTCTCCCCTCCCTGCACCTTTGAAGATAAATACTGGCGCGTGCTCCTATTTGTGTATGGGAGCGTGGCAGAAGGTGAGAGGCAATCACAAAACACTCATTTCTTATTCTCTCAGGTGCCTTGTAATGGAGTTTTACGCGAATAAGTTTTAAAGTGCTTCCAAATCTTACCTGAACTACTTCTACCAGTTCTTACGCAGCCCTGCCATCAAGAAAGCTCCACCTTCTAGCAGGTATCCTTTCTGTTTTACTTAGGATTAGATTCTCTTACTAATCGTCAGGGAAGCAAAGTGGGCTCTTTCAATGGTTCTTTTTTGTATATTATAGTTCTGAGGTTACAAAACTGCTCCCCGAGGTCTCCACATCCCTCAATACGCACGTGGCAAATGTTTTAGGAGTAAGGAAGGTGTCTTACCCTCCTTAGCTTGACCCACAGCACTCTGATCCTGTGCTGAGCATCTATTAGGTGCTCAATAAATCCTAGATGAATGAAATGGGTGAATAAATCTGATGATTCGATATCCTAATGATATACACAAATCATATAATAAAACTGAAAAGGACTTAATACAAGACAATGTGAAAAGGTGGACAATGTGTCCACCTTTAATGAAAAAATATATACCTGGCTACTTGGCTTATTCTCACAGACTCCTCGATTGTGATCTTAATCAGATGGGAAAGAAAGACTCCATCATTCATTCACTCAACAAACATTTTTTGAGAACCTACTAGGCTCCAGGCACTGTAATAGGCCTTGGAAAAATGAGACATCTTGGTGAGAAAGACAATCCAAGTTCCTTCCCTAACTGAGCTTACTTTTTATAGGTATTTAGGGGTTGGAAAGTGTTACAGACTGAGTTGTGTCCCCCCACTCAAAATCCATATGTTGAAGCCCTAACACCCAATGTGACTGTATTTAGCAGCAGAGGCTTTACAGAGATGATTAGTATTCAATAAGGTCAAGAGAATGGGGCCCTAATCTGATAGGACTAGTGTCCTTATAAGAAGAGGAAGAGGGGCTTCCCTGGTGGTGCAGTGGATAAGACTCCGCACTCCCAATGCAGGGAGCCTGGGATTCAATCCCTGGTCAGGGAACTAGATCCCACATGCATGCCGCAACTAAGGAGCCAGCGAGCGGCAACTAGGGAGCCCACCTTCCGCAACTAAGACCCGGGACAACCAAATAAATAAATATATATTTTAAAAAAAAAAGAAGAAGAGGAAGACACACCAGAGATCTCCGTCTCTCCCCACACACGGGGGAAAGGCCATGTGAGGACACGGCAAGAAGGTGGCCATTTATAAGGCAGAAGGAGAACCCCCACCAGAACTGAACCCTGCTGGTACCTTGACCTTGGACTTCCAGCCTCCATAACTATGACAAAATAAATTTCTGTTGTTTAAGCCACCCAGCTTAGGGAGTTTCATTATGGCAGCCCAGGCTGACTAATACACAAAGCATCAGTGGTTACTGTGAAAGATGGGAGAGGAGAAAGGAAAGAAAGAAAATTGCTCACAGGACAGGAGTACTGAGTGATTTTGATCATCAATTCGAATTCTTGTTATTTATCTAACAAGTTAAGATCACTCCTATTCTTTCAGGGATTCCAGTAAAGGAATATCTACTTCTCTTGAGACTCCTCTTGATGATTACCTGGCATTCTCAGCCCTGTCGAAAGCCTTTCACTGCAAGGTTATGTTCATTGTTTATCTACCTCCTGAGACTCAGAGTCTCCTCCCATGTGGCAAGTCTCAGCCTCATCCATATGCCAGCTGCTGTTGCTCAGAGTCTGGCCTAAATATAGCTGCATCCCTCTCAGGGTTTTCTCATTTCTCCTGTGAACAAAATGCTTTGATTCCCAGTTCTGGTTTTAATTGGACACCTGGGTAATTTATTTCCATAGATGAGCAATCTCTCTGCAGTCTTTTTGAATCACCAAGACAGTCTGCCCTCCCTCGCGTCTTGGAATTAGGTAAGCATATACCCCAGTCAGCTGCTACGTGGGCCTGGTCCCTGTTCACATGGCTAAACTTGGGGTGTTTGCATTTGTTATCTATTGCCATTTAACAAATTACCACAGAGTTAGCTGTTTAAGCAACACAGATATATTATCTTCATTTCTGTGGACCAGGAATCCAAGCTTAGCTGGCTTTTCTACTTCAGGGCCTCTCACATGGTTGCATCAGTTTGTCTCATCTGAAAGCTTGACTGGGGAAGGATAAACGTTCAGGCCCACTCGGGTTATTGTCAGAACGCTGTTCCTTAAGGCCTGCTGGACTGAGGGCCTCTGTGCCCTGCTGGTCGTTGACCAGAGGTCACCCTTGGTTCCTTGCCACGTGGGCCTCTCCAACATGTGCATTTACTTCGGCCAACCATGAAAGCCAAGTGGGCAAACAGAGAGAGTCTGCTCGCAAGACAGAGGCGACAATCTCTTGTAACCTAATCATTGGGATGACATCCCATCGTCTTTGCCATTGTTCTGTTGATCAGGAACAAGTCACCAGGCCCAGACTACTCAAGGGTGGTGTGAGCTGATTACAAGAGGATGTGGCTATGTGGAGGTGGCCATCTTAGAAGTTACCTACCGCAGTGCTGGTGAGCAGAAAAGGAGCCACTCTGAGCCAATGGTCGTCTCTACGTTTCTTCCACACCCTTGGAAGAACTACTTACTTCCTTATTCCTTAAGGGAAGGAAATCTAGGAAGGTGATACTGATTTGATTGTGATCTACGTTATAGAAGCCATGTCAACTCTGTCTATGAAATATCTCCAGATTCCTCATACCTATTGCCCTCAGCCACTTGAACGACTGACAGTTACCACCTGGTAAATGCATCCAAGATGGAACTTACGTTATGTCTGCCAAACACCACTCTTCCTGTCTCGGGAAATGGGCCATCGCATCCCACGTTCTCAAGCCAGAAACTAAGAAGTGACCCCTGACTACTTCCCCTCTTTACTCTGCCTTCACTGAATAAAATATTAATAAGTAGTTCAATAAGTTATGGTAAGTTATGTAGAAGGGGACCTACATGTCTATAGGGGTAATTATTTGGTGATGATGAAGGCAGGGCAACAAAAAAAATTCCCATGTGGGGCTTCCCTGGTGGCGCAGTGGTTGAGAGTCTGCCTGCTGATGCAGGGGACACGGGTTCGTAACCCGGTCCGGGAAGATCCCACATGCCGCTGAGCCCGCGCATCCGGAGCCTGTGCTCCGCAACGGGAGAGGCCACAGCAATGAGAGGCCCGCGTACCACAAAAAAAAAAAAAAAAAAAAAAAAATTCCCATGTGATTTGGGTAAATTAATTTACCTCCCTTAGATCTAGTTTTCTTTACTAAAAAACGATGGGGTAATACTGGGAGACATATGTCAAAGAGTTGCTATGAGGATCAAATTAAATGATATCTGTAAAATGCTTAGATTATTATTTTACGTCTTGGGAGCCCTCCATATGTCAGCTACCATACCAGCTATGAGAGAACCACATGGTGACTGCCATCGTTTGTTCACTAAATCAGCAGTCTCCTCTCTCTTCCACTTTAGAGGCTAAAAAGCTAAATACACATTTTCCCAACCTCTCTTGTAGCTGGGGATGCCCAGGGGACATAGTTCTTGGAAAGAAAAAGTCTTCTGATAAGAACCTCTTCCTTCCTTGAATAAGGATTCAGTGTCTTCCATTTGCATCCATGAGGTAGCAACATGCGGTTGAATTCCAACACACTAATGATGGTGGAAAGAGTGTGCTCCTAACGACATTGTCAAACAGCAGAACCAATGCCAGCACCCAGCTACCTTCAGGCTTCTTGTCATCTAAAAGAAAGAAACCGACCTCTACGTGTATTCTGTTATTTGCAGTTGAAAGCATGCCTAACAGATACCTGTTTCAATAACCTGGAACTCAAATATCAGAAAATCTAGGACAGAAATATTTTCACCAAGGTCACAGCTTCTATATCAATCCAAGATTTGAAATTCTGTCTTTTTCCACATTGAATAACATCTTATAGCTCTTATAAATGCAGCAAAATTGTGTGGACTTCACAATATGTTCCGTTTGTTCTTCTTCTTAATTTGGTATATTTACTTTAAAATTATATTCCTGACAGTGAAAAGAGCTCCACACACTTAAGGCTTTAATATGATGTCAAAGAAGCAGTAAAGGAAAAAAGGGAAGGTGGGAGCAGAAAAAAGGCAGAGCCTCTGAAAAAGACAATAAACAGAAAAGGAGATAAGTATATTGATACAACTGTATGTAATGTCAGCCTTGAATTGCTGAAGTTTTTACAATGTTGACCTTAGACTTTGCCTACAGGAGTAAATTTATTATGAGACATGTTTTCCCTCATCCTGTCTCTTCCTAAGAATTCCCAAAAGTGGTATTTTAGGATCATAAGAGACATATATGTAGACATCAGAGGCACAATATGCAAGGTAAGTTAAGGGCCCAGGAAGAACTTACTGATACAAAATCTTTGGTCTACACTCCTGCCTAGAAATGCCAAGACCTGGCTGAATGTACTATCATGAGATTTACTAAAGTACAGATAATACAGCCACGAGACTGACTGTAGAGGTGCAATGGCCACTCACCACCCATGACTATAGAGCACTTGACATGTGGCCAGTGCCATATGTTGATATGGAAATATTTTGTATATATTGGGATAAAAGAAAATATATCCTAAAATTAATTACACTTTTTCTTTTCATTTATAACATGGTCACTAGAATTTTTAAAATTATACATGTGGGGCTTCCCTGGTGGCGCAGTGGTTGAGAATCCGCCTGGCAATGCAGGGGACACAGGTTTGAGCCCTGGTCAGGGAAGATCCCACATGCCACGGAGCAACTAAGCCCGTGAGCCACAACTACCGAGTCTGAGCTCTAGAGCCCGCGAGCCACAACTACTGAGCCCCTGCGCCACAACGACTGAAGCCCACGTGCCTAGAGCTCATGCTCCGCGACAAGAGAAGCCACCACAATGAGAAGCCCGTGCACCACAACGAAGAGTAGCCCCTGCTCACTGCAACTAGAGAGAGCCCGCGCACAGCAACAAAGACCCAACACAGTCAAAAATAAATAAATTAAAAATATATATATATATATATATACACGTGGTTCTCACTATATTTTTATCAGAGAGTATCCCTCTAGAACATGATGGCTCTCGTTAGCCATGAGTGTGACCCAACTTCACTTACCGGATTGAAAGAAATGAGTCTAAACAGACTAATGACAGGATGTGGACATTTCCACGTGGAGGACAGAAAGTTTGAAAAGGATGGGTCTAAGCAGAAAGTGGGCGTGATTCTAACAAATAAAGAGCATGCTTATGGAGGTTCATGAGAGGCTGGGGGATGGAAGAAAAGGGAAAATCCTTAAGAAAGACCGTGGCTCCAAAATCGTGTTTAGGCCATGGTGCAATCTCACCTGGGGCCCATTCCATCTGCCTCTGCTTCTTGTACTGTTTGTCCACCACAGTCACCTTCTCAGGGACACTTGGTCTCCACGAGCTATTTTTCTTAGAGCCCCTTCCAGGTCTCCTAGTGTGATGAAGGATTTTAATGCCCTGGGGCCACTACTATAGAATTCTAGTTGCAAGGTGGCTTTTTTTTTTTTTTTTTTTTGCGGTACGCGGGTCTCTCACTGTTGTGGCCTCTCCCATTGCGGAACACAGGCTCCGGATGCGCGGGCTCAGCGGCCATGGCTCACGGGCCCAGCCGCTCCGCGGCATGTGGGATCCTCCCGGACCGGGACACGAACCCGTGTCCCCTGCATCGGCAGGCGGACTCCCAACCACTGCGCCACCAGGGAAGCCTGCAAGGTGGGTTAATGGAACCGAAATGACAAATGTTTTTCTGCACGGCAGAGCCTTAATCAGTTAGCTCAAACATGGAACTCCTGAGCTAGCCTTGAAATGAGCTGCTAAGAGACTCTCATCCGTCTTCTGTTTGAAGCCTTCCAGGTCTCCATCGCCTGTGATATATTGTCAGTTTCCACTAAAAGCCTGGAGTCCCATAGCACTTACTCTCTGAAGGACCTTGGCTGTTCTGGAGAACACTATTAAATGAACAAGTCAGCAGAGCTTCAATAAACAATCAGATTAACAGCCCAGTGGGAGAGTGAAAATCCCACAAGTAATAGATTTAAAACCCCACTAAGTCCCAAGTTGTGGGTCAGCAGAGGAATTTGCCTCCAAATGTTTTTTGGGCAAAGAGCCATTACATTACCTGGTGGTCTCTGTGTGGGTTCCTTTTACATTTAGTCCTATTTGAGAGTATCAAAAAAGGCATTTTCCAGATGACAGGACTTTGTGTTTTATAATGCTCTGTGAGCCAAACCCAAAACATTCCACATTTTTAAAATTAATGTAGCAAAAAGAAAAATATATGTACTTGGGGTTGGAGCTACTAGTCAGATTTGAAGGATGCTTAACTCCAGTGGATGCCTTAAGTATAGAGGTCTCCTGGCAAGGGCTTCTCCCTTTCTTTGGAGGAGAAGCCAAGCTATTCCGAGGCCTTCAAGTCTTCAGCCAGCTCAGCTAGCATGAAGGGGAGGCAAATAGTCACACAAACACTAAACCCTGAATGCAAGAAGAAAGATTCCTTCCACCTCAATGAAAAGTCAGTTGGTGAACCTTCCACCAGGAAGGTCACGTAGATAACTCCTGTATATGAATTAGAAATCTGGAATTGCAGGGAAGCCATCCATAGAGGTGCGGAAAGCTAAGAGCACACCTCCTTTGCCTGTGGACAGCCTCCAGGAAGATAGAACCAAGAGTCAGAGCACGGAATGCTGTGGCTGAGTGTTGCTAAGGAAACTCACCTACCTCAAGAAGGATTTCCCTGGCTGGGAGCTACTTGGGAAGGTCGGCCAAGCCATGGCAGGGTAAGAACTCACCCTGGGAAAAGTGGCCAGACACTGCCAAGGAAGAATGTGGGGATCCATTGACTCCCTTGGTAAGAAAGACAGTCAGACCCCGATGCTGGTAAAGCCACTCATTTGAAGAGTGCAGTCAACTCTTGAATTCAGATACCAGTGCTGGGCTCTGGGATTTGGCCAGTACGGTTGCATCTGCCTCCTGCTGCCTGTGACGTGGTCACTGCATCATGTGGCAGGCGCTATTGCTTGCTCTTCCCCAAACTGTTACACAGTAGTTTTTCCTCGCTGGCAGAGGTTTATAAGGGCCAACAATGCCAGATGCTTCTTTTCCAGAATCCTTGAAGCCAGAATTTATTTCACAGGACTTAGGGGGAGTGTAGAGTGTGTTTTCAGAGGAAGGTTTCTTCTCCCTGTGAAAGAAGAAATGCCCCTTTCATTCCCTGTATTAGTTTCCAATGGCTGCGATAACAAATGACCACAAACTTGGGGGCTTAAAACAAGAGAAATTTATTCTCTCATAACTTTGGGGGATAGAAGTTCAAACTCACATCACTGGGTCGAAAGCAAGGTGTTGACATAGCCACCTCCCTCCAGAGTTGCTAGGGGACCATCTGTTTCTTGCCTCTTTCAGCTTTGGAGGCTGTTGGCATTCCTTGGTTTGTGGCCACATTACTCCAATTTCTGCCTCTGTGTTCACTTTCCTTATTCTCCCTTGGAAATTTTCAAAACTTACAAATTCCAAGAAAATTCAACAACCTAATCCCAATTCCAAGCATTCTTTTCCTTTCACATGTTCCCCCAGCCGGTTTTTAAACACAGTAGCGGTACCTGATAGTATATCATTGGCTCTAATTCCTTCCCAAAACACTAGACAGGATGGAAATTAACTGTTAAAAATTCATAAATTATTTATGTCTAGAAATCCTGTTTCAGCAGCTTCTCAATAACCAAGATAAGTAAACCCTTTCATTCATGAGTCAGTGTGACTTAACTATTTATTCCAGAAAATTACTTCCCAGGAAAATGAGACTCTTTAATAATAATTGGACTGCGTAAGAAAATTCCTGCAAATACATCTGTCCAGTTTGCTGAAATGGAGAAGCAGTTCCCCTATCGAGACCATAGAGGGCGCACCTGGGCAACGCCTTCACTGATCGCACAGCAGTTCACTTTCTAGATTCACTTCAAGACGCATGCTTGTTGCACCTACCAACCCAAAGTATATGATGTCATAAATTTTGTCCAGTTCACAATCAGTCCTCTGCCTTGAAAGACCTGCCTTAAACCCCTTGGTACCCGCCCCTCCCAGCAACAAAATCCTGGAAGTGACCTCTGGGGGCCTCCCCTCTGGGACATAAGACTCTGCCAAAGTGGAGTTCCCCTTCGCTGTAGTGGGTCCAATAAACTTGGCTTTGTTTGATCAGTAGGTTTTTCCAGTGGTCGTTTGGGGAGTTGATGGCAAACCTCTACCAGTTCGCAAGTTAAATTTGTTTCCTTAAATAGTATTAAGTTCCCAATTCTGGTCTGGACCACGAGGAGGACAACTGTAGGTGAGGGTTCGTGAATGGCTGCTCTTACATGGCATTTTCCCTTTCCGTTTCCTGGAAGCCACTCTGGGGGTTCCCGCTCCCACTATGCAGAAAGCAGTTATTCGGAAGGTAGAGAATTGGGACCCTTGTTTATTTTGTACTCCTGGTGCCTGGCATCGTGTTTATTTTCCATTTGTCTCCCCAAATGCATCTAAAGCCCCAATTCTGAGAATACCTCTTGAGAATGTAGCAGCCCTACATTCTAAAGCAAGGTACTAGGCACATTACTTACGGAGTTACAAAATAGCAAAACTAGACTTGTAACCTCTACCCCGGCCCCCACCCCCAGCCTATAAAAGGGAAGACTGCATGGCTGAGTGGGCTTGGGGAGCCCCGCTGGGTAGAGGGTTGCTGACCTTGTAATGACAGCTATTACATTTTCTGCCCTGTTCCACCTGATTTTTAAAATCTGTTTATATTAGGACCCACAGTTGAAAATACTTTTTACATTGAGTCTCAGTACACGAATACGTGTGTGTGTGTGTGTGTGTGTGTGTGTGTGTGTGTGTATAAACTGAAAGTTTTCATAAAATAATGGCTACCCTTGTTACATGTAGTGTACTCTGATACTCTGATATTCCTATTCCAATTCATTGTATTCTTTTTTTTTTTTGGCTGTCTGGCATGCGGGATCTTAGTTCCCTGACCAGGGATCTACCCCGTGCCCCCTGCAGTGGAAGTGCAAAGTCTTAACCACTGGACCACCAGGGAAGTCCCCTTCATTATTTTTAAAATGTAGTTACCAACCCCTAAATGAATTTGACAACCAATGGACCACAAACCCCAGGTTAGGAAACTCTCTCAGAGATACACCTATAGAAATCGGAGAATCTAATGCAACAGCAGCGAGCTTCTTAATGCAGGCTAGGTGATGGGGATCTCAGCTTTAACTCCGCAATTTCAGTCCAGAGGAGTCATGGGGCCAAAGTGAGTCAGGCTGAACTGATTTCAGGGCTCGCTAATGAGTCACAAGCCACAGAATGAGAGGCAATAACCAACCCAGCTTCATTCCTAGACTTCACTGGGGTTGCCGATTGCCAGATAGGGCCGGGAGAAATGAGAGCCAGGAAACCTTTCCCTGACGTGGCCACTTAATCCTTGTGACACAGTTTTTCACAATGTTCCCCTCTTTCCTTTCTCCCGTAGATGGTGATTCTAAAATCCAGGGTGTACAAATAAAAAGAAAACGTGTTCCAGTGCTCCTGGTAAGTGGAGGAGAAACGGTTCTCTGGATTCCCAGTTGAGGAGAGTAATAGTGAATGTTTTACTGGGAAGAGTCTTTTTTTTTTTAAATTGAAGTATAGTTGATTTACAATGTTGTGTTCATTTCTGGTGTACAGCAAAGTGATTCAGTTATATAACTAATATATATATATATATATATATATATATAACATATATACACACATATATATATATTTTTTCAGATTGTTTTCCCTTATAGGTTATTACAAGATATTGAATATAGTTCCCTGTGCTAAATAGTAGGTCCTTGCTGTTTATTTTATATATAGTAGTGTGGATCTGTTAATCCCAAACTCCTAATTTACCCCTCCCCCCTTACCCTTTGGTAACCATAAATTTGCTTTCTATGTCTGTGGGTCTATTTCTGTTTTGTAAATAAATTATTTGTAGCATTTTTTTTATTCCCCATATAAGTGATATCATATTTGTCTTTGTCTGACTTACTTCACTTAGTATGATAATCTCTAAGTTCATCCATGTTGCTGCAAATGGCATTATTTCATTCTCTTTTATGACTGAGTAATATTCCACCATATCTATGTACCACAACTTCTTTATCCATTGAAAGGGTCTCTGCTTGGGGAGAAGTGTCTCCGTCCCACAGCATGGCTAGATACTGTGTGACAGGCTTTGCCTGGGATATGCCTGTGTGTCGATGCAAACACTTTTTACCATTATCTTCCAGAGAAGAAAGACCTTTCTCTTTATTTCCCATATTTCCTGAGAAACCACAATGTAGAAAGTTTTTTCACAATCCTAAAAGTCCTAACCACGAGAGAGGAGCAATATTGTAAATATTTCCTTCACCTTCCATCGAGAAAAACAGCAATATATGTAAAACCAGGAAAAATAATTTTCATAATGCCAGCTGTATACAAAGCTCTTTTCCTATCTCTTCAGAAACAAAGACCCCACTGGCCCATTTCCTAACCTGCTCTAACTTCTCCCATTCAAATAGAATGTCACATTTAGAGTCAGACATTCACAGGAGTTGTTGAATCTCATTTTTAAAAAATCAAATAGATTCTGAGTCCAGGATGAATGGCGTAAGCCAGAAAGAAGGGACAGGATAAGAGAAATGTTCCTACGTATAGCAAAAATGACTTTGCCCAAGCAAGAACATTTAGTTCTGAAATCAAGTTAATGATGAAGTTACCCAGACATCATGGGCTGAAAAGAAAACAAAAAACAAACAAAAAAAAACCCTGAAGGCACATGTGCACACAGTTGGTTCAGAAATCACCTTGTGGTCCAAACCTTCCAGGCAAGGCCACTGGACCACTCATCCCCACTTCCCCACTGACCCTTTGTCACACACTTCAGGGTTGTTTCCTTTATTTCCTCAAGGCCACCAACCACATTTCCCTTAGCTTGGGGACTGCTGAGTGCTGGGGACAGGAGAGAACCCAGTGTGATTTTCCCTGGATGAACACCCCCAAGAGTGGTTCTGTGTCTTCCCCAGCAGTGCTGATAGCGTCTGGGAGGGGGAGCGATGAATGCAAAGATAGAACGGTCCAAAAAAGGGACACAGAACCTCACAAAAGCCCTCAGACAGCTGCCTGAAAAACACTACTCAGTAGTCGCTTCAAGAACCCCAACAGAGTGAAACTCTCCTGAGTCAGGGAAATCATTTTTGAAAACATAACTAATAGGTTCCTTTATTACCTAATCTTACGACAGCACTAGGAGAAAAAGATCATGGAATGTTTCTCATCATACAGATAAAAAAACTAATCAGAAAAGTGGAGATTTACTTAATGTTCCTCATCTAGTAAGTGGCAGGACCAAGGCTCAAGCCAGTTATAACTCCAAGGTTAATGTTCTTTCCTTAAGCTTGTCAGGGGCAGAAGGGGCATGTAGAGCCTTGGAGAAGAGCAATGACATAAAGTGTGAAACTGATAGGCCCGCCTTCAAGTCCTAGTTACAATCGCAGCATCCCATCCAGGGCTGAGATGCTGATATGAGAGAAAATATTTCACTTCTGGGAGAGGGGAAATTATATTAACCCTCTGTTGCATTTTATTAAACAACATTTACCTATAAAACTTCATTTGGAATGAAGTCATGTATTCAACAATTTGGGGATGAAGTGATTTAATCCTAAAGGCCTGTCATGTTTATTTTGAGAAAGAATTTGCCATCTATTTGGGTCCTCTCTCTCAGGTCATTTGACTTAATTTTAAGGAGATGCCTTAAAACAGAGAAACGGGCTTCCCTGGCGGCACAGTGATTGAGAGTCCGCCTGCCGATGCAGGGGACACGGGTTCGTGCCCCGGTCTGGGAAGATCCCACATGCCGCGGAGCGGCTGGGCCCGTGAGCCATGGCCGCTGAGCCTGCGCGTCCGGAGCCTGTGCTATGCAACGGGAGAGGCCACAACAGTGAGAGGCCCGCGTACCGCAAAAAAAAAAAAAAGAAACATTCAGATGTACAACCTGTATCATTTCTGAAGTTTTTCTAATGAAGAATGTTCTGAGTTCTGAGTCCAGTGAGGTCCTGGATACTCTGCTTTGTACAGTTGGCCTGGCAGCCTCTCTTGGGTAGGGAACTTGTGTGTGGTTTACACAATGTCCCCCTTTGGAGCTGGGAAGATTTTAATCTACTGTTTCTTCTTTACTCACTTTAGAAACATTGAGCTGAGCGCTGTGTGGTGCCTGGGTGTTGGGGACACACTGGTCTCTGCTCTCAAACAATCAGACAAGTGGAGGAGGACCAAGCTATAAACAGGGTCTGACGATGTAAGGCAGTGGGAGGGTCAGAGCACATGTGCTGGAAAGCGACAGACCCTGGGTGGATCCCAGCTTCAGGGCTCCTATGACTCTGCGCAGGGTCTTAACTGGGCTGAGTTCATTTTCTCATTTATAGAAGCAAGTAATAATAAGACCAACCACACAGTTTCCTTGTGAGGAAGAAACAAGCAAGTACATGTGAAAAGCTAGGCATCACCTAGCACATAGTAATATCTCAATAAATATCAGCCTTGACAGAGGAGAATCAGGAAAGGCTTCCCAGTTCCCTGATGGTCTAATGTTAGGATTCCGGGCTTTCACTGTCATGGCCCGGGTTCAATCCATGGTCCGGTTATTGGGGAATTGAGATCCTGCAAGCCATGCAGCGCAGCAAAAAAACAAGGAAAGGCTTCCCAGAAAATGCGACACCAGAGCAGGGAGAGGCAGAATAATGAGTAGAGCTTCTCAACCGGGGGCACATTTAGCAATGTCTGGAGACATCTTTGGTTGTCACAACCGGGGCAGTGGCGGGGTGGGGGGAGCCGTGAATGCTACTGGCCTCTAGTGGGAAGAGGCCAGGGATGCTATTAACCTACAATGCACAGGATGGCCCCCAGCAAAGAACTGTCCAGTCCAAATGCCAATTGTGCTGGGGTTGAGAAACCCTGATTTAGAGCGTGGATTCTATAGCCAACATGCCTGGGTTTTGTAGGGGAGGGAAGTCTTGTTTCTCTTCTCTCTTAGTTTTAATAACAGGAGGCTGCCAATTAAGCTGAAAAAAGGTCAACAGGAGGAAAGGGGTGATTCGTATTGCACACAGGGGTCTAGAAAAGAAGTAGCTGCTGCGTTACATGGCTACAGTTAAAGGCTTATATGTACACCTAACTTAGCAGAGAAAAGGGAGGGGGAGAAAGGCTTCTAGGGAAAGAACAAATAGGCATCTTTAGGAAGACAAATGGGTTTTTAGAAAAATAGGAGATAAAGTTTGTGATAATGTTTGTCTGCACAGGTATCAGTGGTCTTTTGTCTTCTTCAGGACCACAGATCTACCCCAAAGAGGGATCTATGGTAGGTTTACTTTGGGGAGTAGAAGTTGCCCCTTAGAGGGAATTTATGGCAGCCCTAATTTCTCAGAAGTCTCTGCTTTTGGTCAGATAAAGGAAGCTCTGAGAAGACTTGTTTCTGCATCTTTTGAATTTCAAATATCTTCAGCTTAAAATAGTCTTTATCCCAACTCTGAGGTTCCAGGTGGGACATGACAGTTTAAATTCTGGCTCTGTCACTTACTAGCTGTGTGACTTAGGGCAAGTTACTGAACCTTTCTGTGCTTCACTTAACTCATTTGTAAATGGAGAAATTAAGAAAACTTATTGGGTTATTTTTTTTTCAATTTATTTATTTTTTGGCTGTGCTGGGTCTTCATTGCTGCGCGCTGGCTTTCTCTAGTTGTGGTGAGCAGGGGCTACTCTTCGTTGTGGTGCGCGGGCTTCTCATTGCAGTGGCTTCTCTTGTTGCGGAGCACGGGCTCTAGGTGCACAGGCTTCAGTAGTTGCGGCATGTGGGCTCAGTAGTTGTGGCTCGCGGGCTCTAGAGCGCAGGCTCAGTAGTTGTGGCGCACGGGCTTAGTTGCTCCACAGCATGTGGGACCTTCCTGGACCAGGGCTCAAACCCGTGTCCCCTGCATTGGCAGGCAGACTCTTAACCACTGCACCACCAGGGAAGTCCACTTACTGAGTTATGGGTAAATAGCTGGAACATACCAAGTACGACATTTATACTTACATAAATTCCAATGTCCAAATCCTAACGGATATTTTCCCCAAAATCAGGAGTAACGACCTCTTTCTATGCCTTATATAGCTTCCAGACAGATCACCCTCAGTCCCGTGGAGTTCTAGTCAGTCTTTCCTTTGGCCTCTATATCTTTAGCCAAGTCTCAGCCTGGTTTACTTGGCTCTGTTAGTCGAGCATGATTTAAAACTCACATATAAGATGTGCAGTGTACAAACATGGAGCATCCTGGGATGCCGCTGGAGAAAGGGCAAAGGGGGCAGGGAGGATGCAGAGCTGGGGGACCATTACTAGCATCTCTTTTGCAACTTCTGCTTTTATTATTTTATATTTACTCTCCATTTTCCCTTTCTGTTCAGGACTCATATCCCCAACACCTCTAAAACATTCCTCTGCGATTTTTCTTAAGAACTATCGTGATAAGGCTTTATAGCTTCTTACTGTTCAAGGGCATATTAGAATAATAGTCTGTGCTTGGCTAGTTGAAGGATAGATGAGCAGTCGGATTCTTGGATTTCTTTATGATTTCTCTCTTAGCAGAGCAAAAGGCCAGCTGGACCAATGGTGTATTTATACAAGCACCTGCACGTGAGCCATTCGTAGAAGAAAAGGATTAGAATCAACAGCACCTACAGCAAGCGAGTTCAGAGTGGAGCATATTTGAAACAGGATGATTCTTATTTTTCTCTGAATATTTCTCCCCCACTTTTTTCTTCCATATTCCTTGTGACTATCAAAAGTCTGTCCTTCAGGCTGTATGCTTTCAGAGTCTTCTAAAAACTTTCTGAACCTAGGTAAGCATCCAGTGGTGGCCGTGAAATTTGAATTCACTCAGGGGCACTGTCACCCCTCTTCCTCAAAGACGGTTTTCAGCCTCCTTCTGGATCATTTCACTGTATCATTTCTTGTTTGTTTCAGTCCTTAGACCAAAGAAACATTTTTCAAAGCATCAACACCACCTGAAAGGTCAACCAAATTCAGAAATTGTATTTAGGGTACTCACAATAGGATGAGGAGAAGAGACCAGCTCCACAATACATTTGAAATGCAGCACATCAAGTTGTTTGTTTACTTTCCTTAGGCAGCCAATCCAAGACGGGCCATCAAGATCATTAGCAAAAATACTTGCTCTCTCGCCTATAGCATCTTCCAAAAATTTGACATCGATGAACCCAGTTCCTTATAAAAAAGGCTCTGACAGGAACTAGGTTGCTTTTTCTATCTACTCTTCTTATGAAATAAGTTGTGGAATTGGAATTGGTTATTGGGGGAGATTTATAGACTTTTGTGATTCACCTTCAATCAGAGCTGATTTTACAAAATAGAGTTTTAAATGTCTCATCATAAAACAGCTTCCTGTGCAAATATGTTCCATGATTCTAAAAATGGGACAGCTCTGGCAGGATGAGAAGAACAAGGATATATGTTGCCAGGGCAAAATTCAACCTGAGAGAATAATTCCTTGTTTTCTTTTATAAATAAACACTCAGGGGCTCTTAGTAAGTAGTCCTGGACTCATTTGTTTTTTGTTTCTGCTGCTGCTTTTTCTTTTTCCTGCCTTCTCCGTCTCCTTCTCCCCCTTCTTTACAAAGACCTTAAAAAGACTGACCTTTCTCTTGCTTCCTTGTTTCCTATTTGAGATTCTGTCCCCGAGGTTATTGGGTTTTCATAAGGTTACTAGTGTTGGGTCTCAGTAAAACTACATGGTTAATATCAAAATTTGAATTTTCTGTGACCCGTTAAAATAAAAGAACACGGATAATTATGTTTAAAAAAAGGAAGGGGGCTTCCCTGGTGGCGCAGTGGTTGAGAGTCCGCCTGCCGATGCAGGGGACACGGGTTCATGCCCCCGTCAGTGAGGAGCCCGCGTACCGCAAAAAAAAAAAAAAAAAAAAAAAAAAAAAGGGAGGTCAGGAATAATTTTATTTAGTGGCCCAAATCCCTAGAACAGAGGTTCACAATCAAATCCAGCACGCAGCCTGTTTTTCTACAGTCTTAGAATATTTTTACATTTTGAAAAAATTGCAAAAAAACAAAACAAAAAACTCCCGAAAAGCTCAAACAGAAAAAAATGCAGCAGACATCTTACATGGCTCTCAAAGCTTTACTATTTGCTCTTTGGTTTTTTACAGAAAATGCTTGCTGAGTCCTGCTCCACTGCGTCCTTTTTCTCCTGGCCTGAAAGATCACTAATCTAGTCATCTTCAGATTGTTCAGCTGAGCTTACATTTTCTATTTGGTCTATCTTTTTGGTCTAAAAACACTTGTAATATTATTCCTTGGATTTATTTTTTGCGGTGACTAATTTTCTGTTGTCAGTCATGCATTCATATTTATTGAGTTACTAAAACATTCCAGCCACTGAGATACTACTTGGGGTAAACTAATCTGTGATTACCAATAAAAGCCAAAGTCCAGTGGCTTAAAGATATATTTCAAACAAATATTAGACTCATTTAAGCTTCCTTTTAAAAATCGCTCTGATAGTAAATATGCATCTTTGTTATTTCATAACTTAAAAGTCTTCTATGGTTTCCCTTTCCCTACAGGACAGAGTGCAAACTACTTAGCCTGGATGGCTTTAGGGCTTCCCACAACTGTCTTTCTAATCTCCCCTCCCACTAGTTCCCCACAGGGACCCTACACAGGATCAGCTGGACTATTCATTATCAACTAAACATAAGTTGTTCTTTGCTCTATTCATTCTGTTGAACACGCTAATCTCGTAGCTTAGAAAAACACTCCAGATATTTCCACTAAAAATAAAATGAGTTGATAGAAAAGCTGTTATGAATACATGGTGGCTAAAAGTGGCAAACCATTCTTATACAAGTCTTGTTTAACATGATGAACAGTTTCATCCTCAAATATTAAAGGACAGTGAATTCAGAGCATTGAACAAGACTGATGTGTCCGGCCTGGTGCTGGGGCTGAAGCACGGTCCTTGTTCTCAGAAGACATCAACGTTTAGAACCCAAACTTACCTCTGGATCTCTCAACACTCCTTTCCTCCTCATTCACTCATCCATTCATTCAGTAAACTTTTATCGCAGTGACCAGGAACACACAAGTCATCAGGCCCCATCTCAGCCACCTGGAACATTAACCAACAACTACAAAGGCAATGGCTGAGGAACGCAGGGCCCTCTGGGGTACATGGGGGCACATAACCAGGCAGGGCTGCAAGAGGGTGGGTGTCCTGGAGGAAGGTACTTATGACCTTGGTCTTTAAAAATTTAGGGGAGGTAGCCAGGCAAAGAGTAGACAGAGAAGTGTCCAGACTAGATTTCTCACCTCAGCTGTTTCATCTGTAGCTGTGAATATTATTGCTTTTTGAAAGTACCATGCTTGTCCAAGAATGGGGGGAAATGTTGTAGAAGGGGTTGGTTCTTTTTTCTCGATTTTCCTTTTACTAGATTGCATGGCTTGACAACAGAAAATGTATCTTGCTCTTTGGTATATTTAATCTTTTGCCATAAGTGATAAGTCCAAGTTAAATATGTACCAGTGGGACTATGAGATTCCTACATTCATCCCTGTGGTGTTGCTAAGTTGAGAACTGATCATTTCAAGAAAGAAAAAGAAAATTAACTATAAATAGACATAAAGGAAATGCCAAAGTAGTGACTTAAAAAGGCAAGCCAGTGAACTACTTTGCAAATTATCTTTGTGCAAAAAATTAATTATCATTGTCCTATTAGGATCTTAGGATATATCGGAGACACTATAGAATTAAGAGTGTATACTTTACAGCCAAACTTCTTAGGGTCAAATCTCAGCTCTGACAGCACCTAGCTATGTGAACTAGGTAAATTGTTTAATCTCTCTGGACCAGGGTCCTCATATATAAAATGAGGAATAATAATAGTACCCACCTCACCGGGCCATTGTGAGAACTAAAGAAATTAATGGAGGGAAACGGCTTAAATAAGTGCTTGATACCGACTTTCTATCATGCCTAATCAATGAACAGGTTTCTGCAGCAGGATTTTATCAAATTCCACGGCAAATTACGTTTCCAGGTCCTAAAACCCTACCCGTGTGGAGGAATGGGGATGGAATGCAGTGAGCGAAGCACAATCAGGTCGCTCTGGGGGGTTATCCAGGGCCCCTTGGTGAGTTTATGCTGCAGTTGTAGTTTTTTTTAGACCATGCATGCTCACGAGCTGTCCAAGATATAGCAGGGGAGGTATAGTAGCAGTCCACTTTCCCCACATCACGTTCAAGTACCCACAGTCATCGTTGCCAGTCTCTTTATTCACTCCTGCCCGATGATACCCATGGGGTTTCCTATACTTTATTGAGCCAGCGAGTGCACTGGCTAACTCAGCCCTTTTTTTGTGTAAGCATTACTTACCTCCTGACTTCACGCCTATCTTTCTCCAGGGACAGATCCCTTCCCTTTCTAACTCCGATGCAATGAAGATCAGATAATAAGTCTAACGTATGGCCCCTCCGATTCCTCCGTTAAATTACAAACAGATGGATAGAAGATGTGAGACTCCTGACATAAAGTTGGTCCTGCTTATTTTTTCTGCCCATTCTTATATCGAGGAAGATAATTCATGATCTGAGTATAAACAGCGCTCCCGATATAGTCACGCATCCATGATCTAGAAGGCCAGAGGGCTCGTAACATCATTTAGGAAAAAAATAGGAATTCCTCTGGCCAGCTGTGGGATGCAAAACACATCACTGGCTATTCTACCCAAAAATGCTAAGATCCCACAGAGGAAATTAAATGTCATGCGATGCTCTTAATCATGAGAGTTGGCAAAATTGTTCTTCAAAGAGTACAGGGCACCTTAAAGAGCATCACGGGACAGTCAGGGGACAGAGAGAGAAGGGCACACAAAAGGCATGGTGCTGTGTGGAGGGGAGCTTATCCCCTCTACGTTTCTTGAGCTGTGCGGCCAGACTGATAATAAAATTGACAGGAGACAAATTAACAGGAGAAAAAGATACTAATTTTAATTCATGCACACAAGGGTGACCAGTCTATTTACTCGCCTTTCAAAAGAAAATGCCCATCCTACTGACCCATTCCTATAAGGGTCTTTCTGTCCTACAAACTATGCCCCTCTGAGTGAGTCAGACTTAGTCACACACGTGTGCAAGCCAATGGCTAACAGAGGTAGATCGGCATCACGCCTGCAAGAAAAGCCTTAACACAAAGAGATGACTTTCCAATTATAAAATTGTAGCCATTGGGGAATGGGGCAGGGAGAACCGTCCCATGGTTTTCCCTACTCTTCCAGGCCAATAAAGCATGAAGCCGTAAAAGCAATTGCTACCTGCTTTGTCTATTCATAAACTGTAATACTGACAAAAGAACCCAGGGCACACTCAAACTACATGATATATAGTTGCAAAGGATGTTTATATGTACATTTTAAATATAAATACCTAGAGTGTCTTTTTGGTCTGAAAGGGGGACCATATGTTTAGGTCCTCCCACACTGAGTAAATCTGCAGAATTACAATTCCCATGATAAGCCAATGCTTTTCAAAATAAATGGTGAGGTTAAACCAGGTACTACTTAGAGGCTTCTGAGGGTTGTATTCTCCACGAAGAGCTGAGAATGTGGTTCTGACTAAATGTTTTCATCCCGTACACCACAAACACGCGTGCAGTTTTGTATTTGGCTTCTTCTGAGAACTTCTTGTTTCAAGATAGACCTCAAACCAGGTACCAGAAGACAACGGTCCCTCCTGCCTGCATCAGCACATCCTAAACTGATGTGGTGATTCAACCAATGACATTCAGTTCTAGCCTAGAAAAGAATCCTTTCTTTCCCGTATGGTTTCCAGACTTGGTTTCATAAAGTGAAAGAACATGAAAAGCAGCAGAGCAGGGGCCCCAAGGAGTCCCTAGACTTGCAAGTTCAAGTTCTTATATGCTGCAGACTGAGCTGATCGGCTCACTGCTACGCACAGAAACGTGACCACTAAAAGTCAATCTCCCCTAGGCCTAATTCATGAACTTTGTGGGGGAAGACCACAAAGCAGGGCTTATTTTTTGTTGCTCTTGTTTATTGAGGTATACTTTACATAGAGTAAAATTCAATATTTTCAGGTATATGGTTCTCTGGATTTCGACAAACTTAGACAGTCATGTAACCACCATCACAATCAAAAGTCCCTCACATCAGAAAGTTCCCTTGTGGCCCTTCGTAGCCAATCCCCTCCCTTCACGATCGGCCCTTGGAAAACACCAATCTAATTTCTGTTCCTATTGTTTTGCCTTCTCTAGAAGGTCATGTAAGTGGAGTCATACAGTACATAGCCATCTGTATCTGCATTCTTTCATTTAGCAAAATGCTTTTGAGACTCATCCAGGTTGTTGCATGTATCAGTACTTCATTCCTTCTTATTGATGAATAGTCTTCCATTTATGGATATACCAGAATTTTGTGTATCTATGCACTGTTGAGGACCTTTGGGTTGTTTCTAGCTTTTAATAATGAATAAAGCTATTAAACTTTGCTTATAACTTTTTGAGTGGATATCTTCATTTCTCTTGGAGTAGGATTCCTCGGTTATATAAGTGCACATTTAACTTTATATGAAACTTTTCCAGAATGGCTGTACCGTTCCCACCAGCAATATATCATAGTTGCAGTTGCTCTGCAATAGATGTTGTCAGTTTCCTTGATTTGAGCTATTTTAATCATAATTCATGGACTTTGGATCTAGGATGAGCCGTAAAATTAAACATTCTGCTAGCTACATATACTGGGTTGAATAACGTTCAACCCTCCAAATTCACATTCTCCTGGAACCTCAGAATATGACCTTATTTGCAAATAGGATCTTTGCAGCTGTAACGAGTTAAATTTAGATGAAGTCTTACTAGATTAAAGAGGGCCTTATTCCAATGGCTTGCGTCCTCATACAAGGCCATGTGGAGACACAGAGACATACAGAGGAGAACACCATGTGACAGTGGGGGCAGTGATTGGAGATGCAACAGGCCCAGGAACGCCAGAACCAATGGAAGCTGGAAGAGACAAGGCCGCATTCTTCCTTAGAGCCTCTGGAGGGAGGGTGGACCTGCCAACATCTTGATTTCAGACTTCAAGCCTCCAAAGCTGTAAGAGAATAAATTTCTGTTGACCTAAGCCACCCAGTTTGTGTGCTTTGTTCCAGTAGCCCGAGGAAAATAATATACTATGAATACAATTTGCAAAATCCAGTAATGCAAAGAAGTTTACACAGTTATATTTGACTGACATAAAGCTTTCTGAGAATAAAACATACTAATTGTTTGTGTGAAAATATAGTTCTAATTAGTACAAATATATCATTAGTGGCCTAAATTACTAATAGGCATAAAATTACTTGGACTAAATCTTTGAATAATCTGTAATTTAACTTTTCACTCATTGGGTTGAACTTCTGCTAATGAGTCCAAATTAGTGGAGACCTACTATTTATCAAGAATTAAGGTCAGTCCTGGGGGGGGAGGGGAAGGGATAAATTAGGAATTTGGGATTAACAGATACACATTATTACATATAAAATAGATAAACAACAAGGACCTACTGTATAGCACAAGGAACTACATTCAATATCTTGTAATAACCTATAATGGACAAGAATCTGAAAAGGAATATTTATATATACATATATATATATATATGACTGAATCACTTTGCTGTACACCTGAAACATTGTCAGTCAACTATACATCAATCAAAAAAAAAAAAAGAATTAAGGTCTGTCCAGAACGAGAATCCTGATGGTTCCTAATCTATGGATGTTCAATATGTGAGACCCATATTTTGCAGAATGTTCTATAAAGGATTAAGAGATAGACTTTGTTTATTTTAGTTGTTGTGGTGGAGTATATTACAACCTTAAAGATTTTTAAAACTGTGAAATAATTTGCTCATTTTCCCTACCACATGGTACAGACTAGTTTTGAAAACAAAACATCTGTGGCAGAGCCAGTCTTGGCTATTTCATTAAAAAAAAAAAGATCCTATTCCAGTTTTACCACAAACCTCTTCCAGCTCCTGAGGAAGAAAATAATTCAGCTCTCCAACCCCTATTAGGCAGGCAGAGGGACCCCCAACTCCAGCCCAAAACCCATGAAAGAAGTTGATTCTTCTGTTACACCATTATTCAGAAAAATATTACTAGCTCAATGATTACATATATTAATTCAATAATATAAAACAAAGGAATAGCTACAGTTAACAGGTTGTGGCTTAGGCGACCATAACTGGCTGAGTAGTGATTGCATTTGGACAGAAATCAAGGTAACAGGGAGGACAGAGGGCTGGTACAGATGTGGAAGCAGGAATTCCATGTTTTTACAATCATTCCTGTAGCTGTACTATGTAAGCCAGATTGTTTTTACCATTAGAGACATAAGTTATATAACAAGCCTGCCAGCTGACACTAGATGTCATTATATGGGGATCTGGGCAGTGTCTCTGGCACTCGCTGGCCCCCTCATGCCTCGTTTTCCGTGCTGTGCACTGTGGTTAACAGCTGCACCATGCCTGTTTCACAGGGGTGGGTCGTGAATACAATCGTGTCTTCCACAAAAAGTTTGCAGAGTCAGGCAGTGTCATCTGAACAGAGTCCAACAATGCCCAGCGAGACAGGCCTGTTTTCACTGCTCTGCTCTCTAATCAGCATATGCTGTTCTCTGACTGTTTTGGGAGAACACAGGGGGGCCTATTCTAGGGGGACAAAGACATAATCCTGGGCCACCCCATTCCGAGTTGAGGCAATTTCCAAGGACAGGGCTCTGGGGACTTGGACCAACCTGTACAACTTCATTGTCACTGGGTCTGGGTAAACAGAGACACCAGCTTCCCTCTTAATCCCCATCCCACACGTGGAAAACCATAAACTCAGGTCACTACAAATAAAAGGCCATGGAAGAGTGCCCAGACACCCCTGGGGATAGTATGATGCATTTGGAAGGAAGCCATTGGGGCAGGGACTGTCCCTCCATGAGAAGTTGAGAGAAAGAGAAAAAACAAGGACCGAAATGTTTGCCTCATTTAATTAAATATCAGCAGGGCTGTCATTCATCTTACGGTCCCCGTATACCAGACAGGGGATGGGAGCCCTGGAGCGGACCCAGAGCTACTGGCTTTGCTCTCTATTTTAACGACTTAAGTTGTTGAAGCTTGAGTTGTGACAACCAAGCAGATATTATTGCCCATTGCATGGTGGTCAGAATTAGGCCTGGGAATTCTGTAGATGGACAAATTCAGAGGAGCTCAAAGTCACTGCTACAATTTATGATAAATATAGTTGGGACCAAACTGGCAAACTGTGCACATGCCTGCACTCCCTCTGACCTAAAAATACCACTGATTACAAAAACACCTGAAAAATTAATCCACTGTGGTAAGGGAGCAGAAGAAACAAGGCCAAAGAAGACTTCCTGAAAGAGGCATCAGACCTTACGTTCTTAGCTTTATTGCATATTTGGAAACAAAGCTGGGAGCAGAGTGTGGCCCTGGAGGCACCCATGTTGTTCAGTCTCTCACCCTGTGTAAATTAGCCCGATTGGGAACCCGGCTTGGTGTAATATGTGCATTCTTAGGTGCCACACTATTGCAGATCCCTCAGAGACCTGACATTGCCAAAACCTGGACAATAAACATTGGGGCTGCAGAGCTCACTAAATTAAATCCTTTTAAATTAGATTTTGCATCGTCCTATCGATATCCTGGGATGCTCAGGTGTTCCTCGGAGTAAAGTCCAGGGTATGGTGCCACCCATTTGTGGTAAGAAAACAAAACAAAAAAATGGGATAGCGCACTATGATCTCTCTGCATCACTGACTACAGGCACAACTGCCCGTCTAGAACAGGCACAGCGCATAAAGGTTTCGTGACCCGGCAGAGAGGGCCTTTGCGAGCGCCCAGCGCCTTCGCCTCCCCGCCCTCGGGCCTCCCGGCCGGGTCCACGCCTCCCCGAGCTCCTCCGGCTCCCGCCCTATCCACCCTCCGAACCCCACAGCGCCCGCCCCGCTCGCGCTGATTGACAGGCGGGACAGCGATCCCAGGAGCCCGGCTTTTGCTCCGCAACCCCAGCAGGAACCGTCCCACTGTAGCCAATGGGAGCCAAGAGGCGGGGCCTGCGTCGGGCCTGCGGTGCTGGTCAGGTGCTCTGAGCTGAGGTGGCTTAAAGGTGAGGGACTGCAGGTTCGGGGGGGGGGGTGCCCCTTGCTGCCGCCGCCTCCCCGCTATTGCCCCCGGTGTGCGGGAGGGAGCCCCCTCCAGGCCCTCCCTCCCATTGCCCCAAGCAGATGTGGACTGAGCGGATCGCCGCGAGGGTAAGAGTCCGGGAGTGTGGGAGGCTGGCCTGCCGGGGACCCACCCGCCTCCTGCGGGCTCCCCAAACTACCCTCCCACCCATTTCCACTGCACACATACCCAGAGCACGTTAGGGCATCTGCCAGCCTTGGTGGGCGGGAGGTTTGCGAATTGGAAACGTACCCTACCTCGAGATCCTTCCAGGAGCTAGGATGGAATCCCGGTGAAGAAGATGGGGCGATGCATCACCCTCCTCTTGATGTATATTCGCTCTACACACACCTGCTCCTCCTTCAGTGTCCTTCCTCTCGTTTCTTGACGCCCCGTCCCTCCAGATTTCCAAGGCTGGCTGTGGGGGAAGGGTTGGAGGGGAGGAGGAACTGGAATGCAGCTCAGTGAAATCTGGGCCCAGAACTAGGGATTCCACAGCGCAGTGCAGCATTTTGTGCGTGGAGAAGAAATCAGATCTCCTTTCATCCCTACCCCCACTTCCCAGTTTGTTGCTTTATGTCATCGATGTGATGATGTTGTCTTACCAAACATTCCTAAGCTTGAGGCAACACTTAGCCTTTGTTTATTTTCATTTGTCCCAGGAAAGCAGTTCTTTCCTGCTTACCACAGTTGCTGAATTAATTTATTAAAATAGAGGAAAATCAGATGTTTCATATAGTTGATTCTTTTTTAGCCTTAAATTGCATTTGGTTCATAGTATCCTTCCTTGTGTTAGGAAGGTGAAGGAGAGAGAGAGGAAAGGATCACCAGTCTTAGCCAGAAATGTTAATCAGTATACTTGCAGTTCCTTATGGGAACTGATTATTCACATTCCTTCCAGGTTTCGAAAGTTTATTGCTGTTTGAGAAATAGTTTTTAAATTTAATTTTTGAACCATTGTCTGGAGACCAATACCTAAAACAATTTCAGTTTAAGCAACAATTTCAGTTGTAGGTATGCTGAAATCAATTAAAAAACAAAACAGAATTCTTGCCCCTGACAGCAAAGCAAGCACGCCAAGCAGTTTTTATTTACCTGCACTTACAGCAAAGGCAAGACAGGGTCTAATTTTGAGGTTTAAGTATGTCTTCAGCATATTCAAATTAGGAAGATGTCAAAAGCTGAATTCGATTGCTTTTTTTAATATCAATTTATTTATTTCTATCTATTTATTTATTTATTTTGGGGGCCGCGTTGAGTCTTCGTTGCTGTGCGTGGGCTTTCTGGAGTTGCGGCGAGTGGGGGCTACTCTTTGTTGCTGTGCACAGGCTTCTCATTGCAGTGGCTTCTCTTGTTGCGGAGCATGGGCTGTAGGCATGCGGGCTTCAGTAGTTGTGGCTCACGGGCTCTAGAGGCTCAGTAGTTGTGGCGCACGGGCTTAGCTGCTCTGTGGCATGTGGGATCTTCCCGGACCAGGGATCGAACCTGTGTCCCCTGCATTGGCAGGCGGATTCTTAACCACTGCGCCACCAGGGAAGTCTCTCAAGAGATTTCTTGACACAAAATACGGTTAGATCCAGGTTTCGGTGGGCTTATAAATACCTTCATGCAAGAATGGACAGCAGAGGGAGAGAACAAAAGATCCTTACTGGATTTGCAAACCCAATGGGAACTGACCAAATTTACCTATGTATTGTTTTTTCATATTATCTCTTATTAGCTTTCTTGAATAGAATAAAAGCTTTTTAGAAATACAGGCGGATTACCAATGACAAATAACAACAACCTTGATCCCAAGAGATAATTTAATCCTGGGAAGTGCCTTTTCTACACACATCACTGATAAGACTAAATGTTGATGAATTTTAAGATTAGGAAGGTCAACATCAAGTTTTAGAATTATGTTTCAGTTTATACTTAGTTCATAATCTAATTGTTTTGTTTAAAGAAGGCTATGCTTTGATTGACAATACATGAATGCAAATTACATTTCACAAATATATTTGAATGTCACAAATTTTGTCACTTCAGGATACCAAGTTAATCTATTTTCTCCTTTCTCTCGTGACATCTCTCACATCTCTTACCATGATGGACCAGACACAAGGCCTTGCCTTTGAAAAAGAGAGGTGTACACATGTACTTTTAAAAAGTATTATTTTTAAATTTGCTAGTGCAAAGTTGCTTGTTGCTAGGTCCCTATAGCCCATCTAACCATAATGATAAATATGTCCACAGGTATTTGACTATATAAATGTTTCTGACCAGGAGTCAGAAGTCTGAGTCAACCTGAAAATGTTTCTGAAAAGTTGTATGTAAATTATATCATCTTTTAAAATGATATTTGAGGAGCTTATTTACATAATTTCTTTGAGGAGTGTTTCAATAAATTCTTGGAAACTAAAACAGTTTCTAAAATGCAAATATAATTTTTAGCTGTATTTACACAGGGAGCCCCAGGTCTCTTGTTTTAAGATGAAGTTCTGCAGCATAATCCTTCCAGGCTGTGATTTACGATGTAACAGGGATTACTCAGCACCGTCCCTCTCCATTTTGGGTGAAGTATACAAAAGAAAATGATTGCCATTAACTTCTATATGTTTCTTAAACAGATTGTCTTACACTGAACTGATCAAGTACTTTGAAAATGACTTCAAACCTTCTCTGGGTGTCCTTCCTACTTGCTGCATTGACACTTTCAATTACATTTTCTCTCCAACCAGACCAGCCAAAGGTTCTACTAGTTTCATTTGATGGATTCCGTTGGGATTACTTATACAGAGTTCCAACACCCCATTTTCATCATGTTAAAGAATATGGTGTCCACGTGAAGCAAGTTACTAATATTTTTATTACAAAGACCTACCCTAACCATTATACTTTGGTAACTGGCCTCTTTGCCGAGAATCATGGCATTGTGGCCAATGACATGTTTGATCCTGTTCTGAACAAATCTTTCTCCTTGGATAATATGAACATTTATGATTCTGAGTTTTGGGAAGAAGCGATGCCGATATGGATCACAAATCAGAGGGCGGGACACACGAGTGGTGCAGCCATGTGGCCCGGAACAGATGTCAAAATACATAAGAGCTTTCCTACTTACTATATGCCTTACAATGAGTCCGTTTCATTTGAAGAGAGAGTCGCCAAAATTATTGAATGGTTTACATCGAAAGAGCCCATCAATCTTGGTCTTCTCTATTGGGAAGAACCTGATGACATGGGCCACCTTTTGGGACCAGACAGCCCACTCATGGGGCCTGTCATTTCAGATATTGACCAGAGGTTAGGCTATCTCATACGAATGCTGAAAAAGGCAAAGTTGTGGAACGTTCTGAACCTAATCATCACAAGTGATCACGGAATGACGCAGTGTTCTGAGGAAAGGATCATAGAGCTTGACCAGTATCTGGATAAAGACCACTATACCCTGATTGACAAGTCGCCAGTGGCAGCCATCTTGCCCAAAGAAGGTAAGTCTGAACTGACTGGGGGTCTGGGGCCTGGTCTGCGTGTGCCCAGTGCGATTGAGTGGGGGATTTTTGTTTCTGTGTCTTTCAAGTGTGCTTGCCTTTGTCATGGTAATATTCTGGGATTTAATCCTTAGTCTCTGAAAAGACAAACTCTCTTTTCTCAGAGTCTGATTTTTCACTTTTTCCTAGAATATGAAAACTGATACTCTCTACGTATTTATGGTAGTTGCGTTTAACCATTTTGGAGTCATTGGATATGGTGAAAGCTACAGCCTCCATTCTCAGAGAAATTGAGATGGGAAGATAAATACAAAATGTGCCTGCAGTTAACAGTGATTTTATGGAAGCCCTAAAGCCTTCAGTGGATCCTTAGTCAGGACCTGCTTAATAGGGAAGCAGTGGGGTATAGGAAGGAGAGAGTTTCGATCGTCCTGCGATTTAGTTCTCTTATCTGTAAACAGGGGAAGTAGTAACAGTACCTCAAACTTTTTACAAACCTCTCCTGGAAGCCTCATACCAGCTCTGTCTCTCGTTATTTCTGTTTTAAAGATAGGTGAACAAGCTCAAAAGGTTTAACATCCCCAGGTCAAAAGGTAACTGCAGAGCAAGACTCAGACTTGCAACTCCTGACGTTTGTTTTATCACCTCCTGGGGTTAGTCTAGGTATCCAATGAGAAAACAGATCTTGAAAAGCGGAAGAGCTCACAAATGAGAGTTAGATCCCTCGCAGGGGAATTAAGAGGATCACAGGAAACAGTGAATGTTAAAATAGGCACGTGCAGGGGCACACAAACATTTCTACCAATTCAATACAAAATAGCAGTCTTCTGTGGTTAAGAAAATTGCATTAACCCTTCAGTTCCCCTGATCAAGTTGGTATGGTGTTCCCTTGTTGGCAGGGAGGAAGCCCCAACAAATGGATTTGAAAAACAAGAAAAGGATGAAAGATATTGCCCAGGTGTACTGCGTTTGAAGTTACAGGGAGTACTTCTGCAACGCCTCCAGGGTTTCAAAGAACGTTTGACCAACCCTCACCCTCCACTTACCGAATTTTCTTGTCTTGAGATTCTCTATTTCTGTACTCAGAACTACCAGAACTTAGCTCTTTGGTTTTGTTTAGATGTTGCAGTGCCCTTGACGTTTTACTTTGTGCCACCACTTAGTACCTGTGTGTGTGTGTGTGTGTGTGTGTGTGTGTGTATTTAATCTTTAGGGATTAGAGATTTCTGGTTCTATAAAATGTCTTCTCTTAAGGTGAATTTACTTTAAGAGAAGATTATTTCTCAGTTTCCCCCACAAGATGATTTCCTCAAAGGGGATGGGAGTTCTAAAGTGTCTGGTGAGCCTTCATTACCTTGAACTTGCTGGCTGTCTATGTCAGTAGGATGTCTGCGTTGATTGACCTGTGTTGGCATGGTTGTTTCTTTGGCTGTAGCAGTGAGTGTCTTGTTCTGACTGCCTCTCCTCATCCTTCTCTTTTAGGCAGATTTGATGAAGTCTATGAAGCACTAGCTCATGCTCATCCTAATCTGACTGTTTACAAAAAAGAAGAGATTCCAGACAGATGGCATTACAAACACAACAGTCGAATTCAGCCAATTCTCGCAGTGGCTGACGAAGGGTGGTATATTTTACGGAATAAGTCAGATGACTTTCTGTGTGAGTATGTTATAGTATTTCTCCCCATTCTGCATCGTTGTCTGCTAAAGTGGAGGCTAAGTGGGAGTTGTTTCTGCCGTATTCAACAGTCTGTTTATCGATTGAATAACTAGCTAGTGTCACACATTAATAGCTAAATAAAGATCCAATAAAGATCCCAATAAAGATTTATTGGGGCTTTAAAATGAGGTAACCTCCTAAAAGTGGAACATTTACTTCTCTTGAAGCCTTCAGACCAAAGAAAAGCACAGTACCCTGTACTGCTTATTATAACCATTATGTTCCGGAGGAAGACCTAACTGAATTTTATAAATTGAATCATTTTCTGCATCTGTTTTATACTCTGATTTCAAAAGAGTTTAATCTCTGTTTTTCTTTTCAGTTGCTAGCTTTCTAGTTTCTTTTGCGCTTCTGGCTCTACCAAATATAGGCCAGCTTTGCTTTACACCTTGGAAACATTTCTAAAAATAAGTGCATATTGGCATGGATAAAAATATATCAAGATATATTTTCCTAATGAATATCTAGTGGTATAATTTTGGAGATATTTCCATTGAATAAATTTAGAATATAATGTAAATCCTATTTAAAATTAAAGCATGCAAAATAAAGAGCTTCCTGCTATCCTTTTTTTAAAAATTTATTTTTGGCCACACCATGCAGCTTGTGGGATCTTAGCTCCCCACCCAGGGATCGAACCCACGCCCCCTGCACTGGAAGCGCAGAGTCTTAACCACTGGACCACCATGGAGGTCCCCCTGCTATCCTTTTTTTTTTTTTTTTTTTGCGGTACGCGGGCCTCTCACTGTTGTTGCCTCTCCCGCTGTGGAGCACAGGCTCCAGACGCGCGGGCTCAGCGGCCATGGCTCACGGGCCCAGCCGCTCCGCGGCATGTGGGATCTTCCCGGACCTGGGCATGAACCCGTGTCCCCTGCATCGGCAAGCGGACTCTCAACCACTGCGCCACCAGGGAAGCCCCCCCTGCTATCCTTAAGTGTAGTTTCCCCTTCTCATGTAGCTTTTAACAAGTTAGTCAAATGGAAAAGTCATCCACAGGATTTTTATTTTGCCTGTTATTTGCATATTTGCTCTCAAACGCCCCGCCCTTACCCTGCTCTGCTTTCTATCAGCAGTGACAGATCCCTACAGACTAAATTTCCCAGGCTCCTTTGCTAACTGGTTTCTGGTTCAGTTTGGTCAATAGAGGACCTTTGCAGGAGTGTGGAAGGCTGGAGTTTGGGAGAAAGCCAGGGTATTTTTCCCCCACTCTCTCTGCCCCAGGCTGTGTCTCTAACAGTGACTTCATGTCCTCTGTGATCCCAGCTCTGGACGACTTCCTGCTCTATGGCCTCAGTGCCTACTGGGTAGTCCTGGCTTTGGGGTTCTGGGGACACTACCTCTTCCTTCTGTCCCTCCAGCATGGGGGCCATGGGAGGTTCCCACTGTTCTACTCACTGGATAACCTTGCCATCCCACGTTTGCTTCTGAGCTTCAGCACTTTCGTAACTAGCCCCCATCTGAAATTCTCTCTCTTGGATGCGTTCCACTTTCTCAGCTGATGGAGATATTAACACACACTACCAATCAATTCACTGGGAGTTGTTTCCATTCTGTTACTTGAATGTTGAAGCAAGCACATGGTGTCAACACTATCTAGAAATGTTCTTTTAGGCACTGGTCCTTGATACATATAAAAGATGAACAAAATGTCCCTTTAGCTAGAATTGGGTCCCATCATGTTTATTGATAAAGAGAAAAGCAGTTGCCTGGCCATGGCATTTGTAGGGCATATGTAAGGCATATTGGCAGATGTATACAGGTACATGGGTTCTGGTCCTGAAAACAGGTTTCACATAGAGATAATAATCTGTAAAACAATATTTGATCAGGCCAGGAGAGCTGTTTTAAGAAGGCTTTTACAAGTAGTTTCCTTGGCCAAGAGAATAGTTGCCACCTTTATATGTTCAGGTTTTCATGTATTGTGCAGGTAGCTCTTATGTTGGAGGGGTTGCTCAAAAAAGAACTGCTATCTCTGAGGAGATTGAATGACAATTTACAATTAACATAAATGTAAGTGGCTCTCTTGAAATTTTGGTTTGGTGAACTACACATACTAGATGAGTCACACCTATTTTGAGCAGAAAATCTTAATAGTGCTCCTATTTCTGTTACATCATGTTCAGCATAATTGTCTATTCAACAAATAATTAAGTACTGGCTACTACAGTCCTCAGCCTGAGTTCTATAAGAGAATTCAGCCCTAATGTCCAAAAGCAGTGGTTCTCAAAGTGTGTTCCCTGGACCAGCAGCACCCAAATCACCTGGGAACTTGTTAGAAATGCAGATTCTTGGGCCCAACCAGATCTACTGAACTAGAAACTGTGAGGGTAGAGCCCAGCAATCTGTGTTTTTACCTGCACCCATCCCCCTACCCCGGGGTCTCAAGTTTGAGATTCAAGTTTGAGAACCTCTGCCCTTAGGCATCCATTATTAATAATAGACAGTATCTAAATACTGTCTACTGGATCAAGCATTTATTGTAGGGGCTACCATTATGAAACAAAGTCCCTCTTCATGGGAAAAGTTTTCTAAGTCATAATGAGTTCACTTCAAATCTGATTTTCTAGCAAGAAGTGTGATATGATTTATCTTTGCCTCCATGATTAGAGTCTAGAGTCTAGTCCAACTTTTCATAGACACGAGCACAGCAGTCATCCAATCAATTACAAATTATACAATGGCACATTTCCCAAGGTTACTATCGATTAATTAACTAGAATAGCACAGTCCCGTCAGATGATTCCTAGTGATTCATAAATCCAGCGTTATTTTCACTTGAATAATAAACTCAAAAGAATCATGGCGGGCTTCCCTGGTGGCGCAGTGGTTGAGAGTCCGCCTGCCGATGCAGGGGACACGGGTTCGTGCCCCGGTCCGGGAAGATCCCACATGCCGCTGGCGGCTGGGCCCGTGAGCCACGGCCCCTGAGCCTCCGCGTCCAGAGCCTGTGCTCCGCAACGGGAGAGGCCACAACAGTGAGAGAGAGGCCCGTGTACCACAAAAAATTAAAAAAAAAAAAAAATTAAAGAAGAATCATGGCACTAAGAATGACTTCTTTAGATGGGTTTTGCCAGGCAGATTTGGAATTACTTTGAGGAGATGATTCTCGGAGGAATTAATTTAGGATTTTCGTTTTTGCAATGCTGTGTTTTCATTGCATATTTCCCGGTAGCAAACACAAGCAGTACAGGCTAATTTTTTTTTTTTTTTTTTGCGGTACGCGGGCCTCTCACTGTTGTGGCCTCTCCCATTGCGGAGCACAGGCTCCGGACGCGCAGGCTCAGCGGCCATGGCTCACGGGCCCAGCCGCTCCGCAGCATGTGGGATCTTCCCGGACCGGGGCACGAACCCGTGTCCCCTGCATCGGCAGGCAGACTCGCAACCACTGCGCCACCAGGGAAGCCCAGTAGGGGCTAATTTGCTAGTCCTTCTCACCACCTTTAAAAATAAAGCCTTTCAGTTTTCTTTGGTTGCCGTCTCATCAGCAGTAGCACCCTGATATTATGCTAGACGTACATGCCCTTAAAAGGCAGCTTTTGGCAAAAATAGAGACACAGATGTAGAGAACAAACGTATGGACACCAAGGGGGGAAAAGTGGTGGGCGGGGGGATGAATTGGGAGATTGCGATTGACATATATACACTAATATGTATAAAATGGATACCTAATAACCCACTGTATAAAAAATAAATAAAATTCAAAAAAATAATAAAAATAAAAGGCAGCTTTTATTATGCAGGAGTTTTCATCCTTTAATTTTGTATCATCTTCTGACTTGGTAGGTCAGGAGACTCCTCAAGTTTTTACTTTGTAGCCACACGAAAGCACACAGTGCTAAGTTGGATCCTGATCTGAACCACCAAAGTCAAGATTTTACCCACAAGTCCTGACTTTTTTGATAGCAGATTGTAACTGTAGCTAGAAGTTTCATTTTTGTGGTGTCTTTTGTTTTCCTTTCTTATTTTCCTCCTTTTATTGGTAATTATGAATTTATTGGCTTCATGACTAAGAGCACCTTTATCCCTTTATCTTTAGAACAAGCTGGAACATAGTAGGTACCTCACAACTATGTGTTGAATATTAGTTTACCTGCCACGAAAAAAATATCACTTTCATGTTCCCCTGACTTGCCTCAGCTTTGCTCTTTCCCCTTCTTCCTGTGCTGCTGAAGGTAGTGTTGCCTGGAGAGAAAGAGTTGTGATCATTTGATTTTTCGTTCCCTGAAGTGAATTGTGGTGTTGACAACAGCAGAGATGATTTGTAAAAGATCCTTTTATTTAAAAGTCAAATTAGAAGGGCTTCCCTGGTTGCGCAGTGGTTGAGAGTCCGCCTGCCGATGCAGGGGACACGGGTTCGTACCCCGGTCCAGGAGGATCCCGCATGCCGCGGAGTGGCTGGGCCCGTGAGCCATGGCCGCTGGGCCTGCGCGTCCGGAGCCTGTGCTCCAAAATGGGAGAGGCCACAACGGTGAGAGGCCCGCGTACCGCAAAGGAAAAAAAAAAAGTCAAATTAGATAAAATTTAAGTTCACAATTTGATGATACAATTATTTCCATTTTAATACCATATGGTTGGCTAACTTGTTCATGCATTTTATCTTCACAGTAGGCAACCACGGTTATGATAATGCATTAGCAGAAATGCATCCCATGTTTTTGGCCCACGGTCCTGCCTTCCGAAAGAATTTCACAAAAGAGGCCATGAACTCAACAGATCTGTACCCCCTGCTCTGCCACCTCCTCAATATCACTGCGGTGCCACACAACGGATCACTCAGGAACGTCCAGGATCTGCTCGGTTCACCAACTCCAAGAGCAAGTCCTTATACACAGAGCCCTCCTCTCCTCCATGGTAGTGTCAAACCAAGAGAAAATGAACAAGAGGAACCATATGCTTATTTCATAGGGGTCTCTCTCGGTAGCATTATAGTTATTGTGTTTTTAATAATTTTCATTAAACATTTAATTCGCAGTCAAATACCTGCCTTACCAGATTTTCAGGCTGAAATATCTCAACCATTATTACAAGCCTAATGCTCCTTTGATGTGGAGATTGCATAGTTATGTCAGTGTTTAAAGGTTTCAAATTCTAGGAAACCAGCTTCAAACATTTGCACAGACCATTAAGCAGTTACATACATATGCAGAGGCAGTCCTACACACACACACACACACACACTCATGCACATGGACCAAAATACACATACCTGCAAAGGATGAAAGATGGGGAAGTATGTTTCCATTGTCCTCTCTGGCTTCTGGTAGGTAAGATCCTGCTTTATTTGGACTTGGCACATACAATGTATATATTTAACAACTTTGCACTATTTGAAGTACCTTACATATTGCACTTTAAATTAGTCTCCTAATGGGTACATTTATGTGAAATGCACTTTATTGACAATTACGTCTGATAACTCGGTTGAAAAAGACAACTTTTGCACCCATGTCCCAGAATACCTGTTATTCCTTGTTCAAACGGACGGAATTTCTAATAATTCCTGAATACTGTAGAAATCTATCTATCTTCTTAAATTGGGAGAGCATGAAGAAAGTGAAAACTGTTGAAAATGAAATGTGATGACCTTTGAACACTGAATTTTGAAGAGATGCATTCCCAACAGCAGGGTGCATCTGTGGGCACTCTTTGTCATATTTCTTTGCAATGGACATGGGTTTTCATTTACTTTTTCCCCCCAAAAAGAGATCCAAATACTGACGGATTCATTCCAGGTATGTTGTTTCCATCATGAAATTCATTATTGCTGTTTCCTGATTAGTCATTTTACTCTGATTTTAATAGTAAGACACCATGAGACCTCTACTCTGTAGGCTTGAAAAAAAAATAATAAGACACCATGAATATACATTTCTTTCCTCTCGAGTCTAGCACTGGTCTGACTAGAAGGCATCAGGCACCATCTCAGCAATATTTTCCCTTGCTCTGTAATTATTTGCTTCCTTGAAAACGAAATCACTATTAATCGCATTACAAAATCAGATGAGATAAAACAGTGTTTTCTTTCTGGTAATCTGTAGTGACAGAGCACAAGCATCTTTTAGATTTCAGCATGTGAAGGTCTGGAATTGCAAGAGAGCACAAACTACATTAGGGAAAATGTAGGCCACACAATCCTTGAAAAGAACTGTGTGGAGCTTGGGGGAAAAAAAATTAGACAGAAACTTGGGGAAAAAAATTAGGCAGGGCCATTGTTTGCAGTGTACCCAGGACAATGCTAAAGGGTGCCTGGTGGCAAAAAATAGTGAAGCTCCTAGAGGTAACAGGTAATTGAAACAAGAGGAGCTGAGGTTATAGCCTTGTTTCCTGAAATATCTGAATATCCACTCACCAAATGCTCAGTGGACTCAAAGATGAATCCAGGTTCACAAATAGACTTTACCTCCTGGGTAGGTTTTTTCACCTGCCTGTTCATCTCAGCTTCCCATTCCCTTCCATGGAAAGATGTGCCTTAGATCTCTTAAGTAGGCTGGTTAGGGAGAGGGTAGTGTTACCTATGGTTTCTTAGAGGAAAGAGAAGGCCCTGGAAAGAATAGCTTTCCTTGAAGAAAATAGAAACCAGTTTATAGACACGTGGCCCACAGAAAATACTGTGATTTTGTGTATATTTATGCACCAACTCGCTAAAAGTAGGTAAAGTGGTAAATGTATTCCAGAAAGGATAAACTAGATGTAAAGAACAAAAGTGGCATAGTGAAAAATATAATTGAAGTGCTTCCTAAAATCAGGTGAATGAATTATTTTTTTTTTATTTTATTTTTTTTGTGGTACGTGGGCCTCTCACCGTTGTGGCCTCTCCCGCTGCGGAGCACAGGCTCCGGACGCGCAGGCTCAAGCGGCCATGGCTCACGGGCCCAGCCGCTCCGCGGCGTGTGGGATCTTCCCGGACCGGGGCACGAACCCGCGTCCGCTGCATCGGCAAGCGGACTCTCAACCACTAGCGCCACCAGGGAAGCCCAAATGAATTATTTTTAAATGATGATACCAGTAAACAGTGTTAGCACTTAATTCTCATGTCACCAATACAACCTCTAAATGGGATAGAATGGAATCGCTGGAAATGTACTATAGATGAAAAAGCTGAGAAGTGGGATGGTAGATAGCAGACTCCTCAAGAAGTCTGAACTCCGGATTAGACATTTTACAACATGTGACCACGCGTATTGGCTTGCTTTGTAGCGATGAACTTATCTGCGTTATTGAGATGCCAATCTAATGACTGAAAGATGAAACTGGTCTATTTAAAAGCATTATTATTCAAGTGCTCTCTGTGTATTTAAACTAATTGTTGCATTAAATTCATTTTAGAGGGTGCTATTACCTTAGTAGTAAGAAGAGAGTAGATTCTGTTACACTGATGAAATCATGAAAATTCTGATATGAAGATTTGATTATTGAATGGTTTCCTTTATCTGCAGATACGTATTTTCCTGTAAATATCAGCAGGAGAGTTTACCTGAAGGAAAATAAAATTTTAAACTTTGCTGGGGAAATATCTAGTCACTCATCATTTTTCGATAGTTTCATTGTTGTTTTGGTTTTATCTGCATGTCTCTGTGGTCAAACTTTGTATGCAGTCAACACAAATGAGCATATAGAAATAACATGTAGACCAGCTAATCTTCCTAACTGTAAGTAAGAACTTTTAAAAGGTCCCAGGAATGGAATCCCCCCCTCACAACACTGACATGTTTGCTCTAAATCCTCTGTCGTCTATTTTGAAGTTGATTAGTTGATAACGATTTTTCTTGTTCAGCATGTATTTTGCAATGTCTTCTCCCTTTGCCACCTGCCATTTAAGTTGAAAATTGCTTTTCAAAATGCTTTCTGTCCTCTTAAGTAAAATTAGGATCGATTCTATTATTAGTTTCAGTTTCTTACAAGAGCCTATTTCTAGAAAATCTATAGTTTTCTTTTTTTGATGCTATTTTTATCAGGTTTGATATCAATGTTATATGCCCCTCAAAAACTCATGCTTTTTTTTCTACAACACTAGTTTTATGAAGCAAATATAACAGGGATAATCAAACCCAACCAAGGGGCACTAAAAGAGATCACTGTTTTGGGGGCCTGAAACTTTTTTGTAGAATAGTTTATACTTTCTCAATCTTTAATTAAGAAATTGGTTTTAATTTTCTTTCTCTATTGGAATCAATTTTATTCAGTAAATCTGGCATCCAAACTTCAGGAAGCGCAGGGCCTGGGAAATGGTTCTGGATCCAAGGATCTTAGCCCAGGAGTTAAACCACGAGGAGACAAAAGTAATTTGTTAGTATAAAGTTTTACCACTTTTGAAATGCTACAGAACTCTCTTCCAAAGTAAAGTGCCTTTTTTTTTGTTTTCCCACAGTTCCTAGAAGTATTCAATGAATGTCAAAAGAGGAAATTAATCACTGCTCTATTAGAGGAAACTTTGTTGAATCTATATTAGAAAAGACATTAAATACTCTGGCTATGTACAAAACTAAGTTTAAATACTGTAATCCCGCCCTCACCCTGAGTGTTCTGTAATCACCTTTTTTCAAACTTCTTCCTGTCTACTGTAAGTCAATAAATTATAGCTCTAGAAACTCTGCAAAATTTATCTTGGCTTTCTTTCCAGTGATGTCCTTATGTTGGATTGCATATTTATACACTGCTTTAAAAATCTGGTTAAATGTTGCAAACTGAATCCTGGTTTTAAAAAAATTGTAATGAATGCCTAGGTGGATTTTGCAGTATTACTAAGTCATGTCGACATCTATCACAGTATGTATATTTTGCGAGAAGGTGACAAATTAAAAAATCATCAATGACATCACATTGTATATTGAATGTGGTTAAAATGTTTTGGTAGATTTTATTCACATAAAATTTTTAAAATCATAACGAAGTCATAACTATGAATTCAAACAATATGGTCAAAATATATTTAACTTAAGGCACTACACACAAATTTCTTTAAAGCACACTCATGTCATTTATTTACATAGTATTTTAGGAATTTACAATACATACAGATTTCCCATCTCATCTTTGTCCTTCATTTGTAGCTTTATATACTCACAATGAAGTAAAAACCTCCAAATAAAAGGTATTAAATGCAATTATCCTTAAAGCTTACCAGATATGGGCAAGAGAAGGAAATACCCAAGAACAAGGCAGTTTTTTTTAATCCTTTAATGTTCCAAGTATCTTTCAATTCTTATACCAAGCTTACTGGAACAGTAACACAAAACCAGTGGTACAGAGCATTGAAATAATTCTTATTCTATTGCTGTTTACCAGAAAAACTTGCACATTAAGAATAGTAAATGTACTTATTCTAAATTCACTCACTGAATTAACAAACTTACTAAAAAGTTTTCCTATTACCTTTGAGTATTGTTGTCATAAACAGTTAAATCTTTCCTGGAGCCAAATACTTTCTACCACCCAGAAAACACAGAAGCATATTAGTCAATTATTTAACAAAATACACACCAAGTGAAAAAGGCTGGCTTTACTGAAATATTTTCTCAGTGTACTAGAGGAGTCATTGGCTTTAAGTGATCATTTTTAAATATACAACTGAATTAACATAAAGTTCAATATAATAATATATAAACGTCTCTTTGATTAAATACTCTTCTTGTCCCATCAACATATACAAAAAACATTTACAACTTTAATTCAAGTTAGTATTTTGAGAATGGAATAAAGAACAAGACAAATAATAGGTCTTTTGTTCAAAGGGCTGAGACACTGCTGGGGCATCCCTTCCTATTCCATCCTCCATAAAATCCACTCACAGGTTGCATGCTATGGACAGACTTCTGAAACTCGTAACTGCCAATCAAGCCAGTACAACCACTAAAGCTCACACCACTGCAAAGACCAAGCTCTCCTCAATTAGTATTTTAGACATTTCAAAAAAATGCTCACTGCTTTAAATATGACTGTTCTCCTGTCTTTTTTTTTTTTTAATGGAAATGGAAGTAGAAAGAAATTTTTCTATTATTTTGTTCAGATCAACGATTAACCTTTAGGATAACTTTTATGTGAGGCAAAAACATCAGAAATAAAATCTGTCAAAAAGCAAAATGAGTCCTGGTGGTTTTATTTATTTATCATGCTGTTCTTAATACAGTCACCTATGACTGCATGCATGGACTATTCATGCAGGGTGTAGAAATGCTTCTCAAGAACCCCAAGTACAATGGGTACCAAATACCGGGATCAGGAGATCAGCAGTGACCACAGGATGAATTACGTTTGACGACTGGCACCACTGTTCTTGACCACCACGGATAATCAGCATTTAAGTGGGCTGCATATTTACTGTAGATTATCTTTGTATCTGTAAAACAGTTCCCTAGTTTATTTGTCAAAACTTTAAAGATCGCACTAGTAATATTAACTGCTTGCCTCAGCTGCTGATGAATGGTTCTTGAACTCAATTTTTCCTCTAATAGATGGAATCTCGTCTGCCACAATTCAGTTTCTTCCTACTAATCATGATTGTTAGAAGGTACCACTTAGCAAAGCTAGGATAACAGTTATTCACAACAAATCCTTCGCTCTGAACAAGTATGTTTTAAAAGATATGAGCGGAGTGGTTATTTCTATGAACCAAATATGGGAGAAAAACGCAGAGGCAGCGTTCAGGCTACTGAAGGTTAACAGAGTCCTGAGAGTTTCTTCAGCCACTTAACGCATGATTCATGTAAAAGATCAGAAGATACTAAATTCCATTTTAAATTTAGCTGCGCTATAGCCTAAAAAGTAAGGCATAAAATTCCCAAAGGTAAACAGAAAAATCTCTTTTCCTCATTCTGACCCAATCAAAACCAGATTCGTATCAGGTCATACATTTCTCGGCAGCACCTGGAGACCTCTGGTTACAAAAAACAACATGAGAAAGTTAAAAATGGTAACAAAAATTAATGAATTTTTAAAAATTATGATTTTACCTTGTGAGTTAGAAGAAAGTACACGAAAGTGAAGTGCAATTATAACCTTTCCTGAGAGCTGGGTTCTATGGGGATGTGGGAGGCTGCTCCCAGGCCACTCACCTCCCACCACCTGCTGTAAGTCACACAAAGTGTACACACATACATGCAACACACTGGTACGTACATACACACAACTAAATAACTTACACAAAGGCATTGAGTACAAAGTGAGGAAAGCACGTGTCCCTATTTTCTTAGCCTCTTCTTAGCAATACTCTTCAAAAGGTTTAACTTTTGAGGCCTCAGTAGCTTAAGGGTCTTAACAAAGACACACTGGTGAAGAAGACTTAGGCTTTGTATCACGGGGTCTTTGCTTGTTTTTTATAATAGTTTTTCTTAAAATAATTTCTTCATATGCTAGATCTTTTCTGCCTGCTTGATCCATTTTAATTAACCATCACAGAGAATTTCCTACCTCAAGGGTTTACTTGGGATACAAACTCTATTAAAGGCACATATAAAAATATAGGAAAGTTTTCCTTCCTGATACACAAAATCCACACATTTTATAAAGATTTCTGTTGTATAATTTACAAATGTAAAAATTTATTCAAAAAGCATACCCACTAAATTTTTGCATATTTTCATCTATAGATGTGTCTAATCTTCGTTGCAAAAAAAAAAAAAAAGGGCAAAGGCAGTATTTTTCTTAAAAAAAACCTTTCTAGTTAGGGAAACAGTTGGTGTTAACTAATGATTTACTAGCAATGTTTTCTACGGTCAGAGTTTTTTGTATTAGCTAATGCCGCAAAACAAAACACAAGGAAAAACAAAATAATTGTAGCATGCTTGGTCTAAGATCTTTGTCTTTCAAAGTATACTTTTTCATAGTTGTAACACCATTCCTTGGGTGTGTCCTAATCACAGCCACTTTGTATAAACCCCAGCACATGTCACCCAATTAGAGGATCATCGTCATCATCTTGTAGCTGAAGTCGGGAAAATGGCCGGGGTCCAGAGAGTCTATTCTGCATGATTATGATGAGGCAGGTCAGAGTGGTTAAGACCAAGAGCGCACCGATAACAATTCCTATGGCTTCTGGGAGATTAATGCACCACTGGTCCACTAGCAAACACTTAGTGTGGCCGAAGGTTCCATTATTGGGATGTGGCTTTAATCCCAGGATGTGGCACATCATTGGGTAGATATCCACAATGTTAATGGTGCTGTGCTGGTAGCCTTTGTGAAATGCAGGACCGTGGGCAGCTAGAAATGGATTCATACTAGGCAAAGAATTATCGTAACCATGGTCACCTACTGGAAAAGAACAAGATGATGTCAGTAAATAAGAGCAGCTTTTCTACCACAAAATAACTTGCTTCTAGTGTAAATTCACTGCATTCTCGCCAGTGTCATTCCCATTAAAATTCTGATTAGTTGGGCCAAACAGGTGCCAGCAGCACAATTTTCTGTTTTCTTCAAGTCACAGCCACGTCCTCTATTCACACACACACCACCCCCACCTCTTCTCGATCCGTCATGACCTCAGGCTTTAAAACTCTCTCTCAGTCCCAGCCAGTGTCCAGCACTGTTTGCGCAAGCCCACTGCAAACAGCACCAGTGGTAAAAAGAGTGGGCGGCCTGAGGGTCCTGAGTAACTGGGGAGAGCAGAAGTGAGTAAAACCAGTGAGTGGCAAGGAAGTTAGCCTGAAGCCTGACCTACGTCAGCTGCTCCTGGACAAGACATAGGATGTGGAATACACCACTGGTCTACTGACAGCTGATGGACACCTCAGCATCTGGAGGGCCAGGGGACGGAGCACGTTACGGAAGGGATTCTTGCCTTGAATGTGACGTCTAACCTGGTGACTCCAACTTGTAACTCTAGTAAAAGTCTAACTCAAAGAAAAACCTGATGGTCCCTGATATCATTCCAATACCAGATTCTCAAGCTTTTGCTTTATTTTTTAAAATATTGCCTTTTAATGCAGACCAGTTACATTTAATAAGCTCCTACTTCCATAGGAAGTGCAGGTGACTAAGTGATGAGTGGATCAGTGTTACATATTCTTTAATTGTATGTTTGAAATATTTCATAAGAAAAACAACCCACGTGACCAATACAATAAAAAGCACAATATAACATTATATATAGGTATTATGATTTCAGTAATATAAATGTATATGATTATAATGTGAATAATATAAACCATATGATTTAATAATAAAAATATGCATTTGTATGTCACAGAGAAAAAGATGAGAAGGAGGAAAACACCCACAATTAACATCTGGCTGTGCTTCTGTATCGAAGGATCATGGACAGTTTTTGTTCTCTTTTCTGAACTTTTCTGTATTTTCCAAGTTTTCAATAATTAGGATACAACGTAAGTATCAATAATGTATCAACTCTAATGGCCCTCAGTCTCGTCCTTGCCTGATGCGTCTGAACTGCTATGGATCAGGGATCTGCAGACTACAGCACCTGGCCAAATTTAGCCCTCCGCCTGTTTCTGTAAAGGAAGCTTCATTGGAACAGCCCATGTCAGTTTGTTTATGTATTGCCTGTGGCTGCCTTCCCACTATAAAGGTAGGATTGAGTAGTTGAGACAGAGACCAGCTGTCCCACAAAGCCTAAAATATTTACTATTTGGCTTTTTACAGAAAAATTTTCTGACCCCTGCTATGGTTTACAAAATCAGATTTTTGAAAAATGTACTTGAATTGAATTTTCCTTATGGGTAAAAAGCTGTAATTCTCCCCTATACATTTCTTCAGTTTGAGGAGAGATTTTGATCCATCTGTTTTGTTTACTTGGTCGATTTTTGTTTGCATACTTTCTGGTTCTTGCCCAGTGTTCTAACTAGCTGTAGCACTCAGGTAAACAATTTCATCACTGGGGAAAGACTTAAGGTTACTTGGACAAATTTTTTTAACACAAAAAAAGAAAAAAGGATTTGAACTAGCTAATCTCTCCCCCTTCACTTTGTTTCTTGACTTCTCTTTTATTTTCTTTGTTTCTTTACTACTCTCTTATTTTTACAAATCAAGAGAACCAGCCTTGAAAGTTACTGACAGTAACTGAAGTTTTTGTAAAAAAGTAAAACTACTCCTTCACCCTTAAGATCACCCAACCTTCTAATCTAAGGATGAAACTGTGGTTTCTAAAAATGGCTCTCAGATGAAAACCTGAGAATCACCTAGTTGAAAATCAAACTAATTATACTGTGTGAACATCTCTAAATCAATGTATCCTGTTAATGGAACAATGTCCCGATGTGTGATTTATCCCTAGGATTCAAAAGAAAAATTCTAAATAAATACTTACATTTTAGTGATGATTTATTTAGCACAATTGTCCAGCCTTCATCAGCAATCAAAATAATAGGTTGAATTCGATCATTATGTTGGTAATGAAACCTGGCAGGAATGTCTTCTTTGAGATAAACATTCATGTGAGGGTCACAGACTTTCAATTTGTTATAAACCTTTGTTCTGTCTGGAAGAAAAGGAAACAGCAAAGGAAAAAGTCATGTTGACTGATAAGGAAAAAATATTTCTAACTAGAATAACTGGAAATAAGTCCTGAACAATGTTATCTATTAAAGCCCTTTAATCATTAAAAAAACAGAATAATAATGCTGTAACAGTGTTGGGGACACACACACACACACACACACACACACACACACACACACCTTTCCAAGCATTCACGTATCTCTCTTCATTTTGTGATTATCCCTGGTGGACTTTTATACAAAGAGGACAAATTTCACATCTAGCTTCCTAAGTAAATATAAACTAATTACATATTACTGCTAACTACTAATTCTAAGATTGGTAGACGAAAGGTATATCTCACACAAAAGTCCAAGATGTTTTTTAAGGATAAAAATTTCCTTTTTCCATTAGTGTGAATAAGTAAGAAATATATCAACAAAGACCTACTGTATAGCACAGGGAACTATATTCAATATCTTATAATAACCTATAATGGAAAAGAATCTGAAAAAGAATATATATATATATATGTGTGTGTGTGTGTGTGTGTGTAAAACTGCATTTCGTTGCTGTACACCAGAAACCTTATAAATCAACTATACTTCAATAAAAAAATAAAAATTAAAAAAAAGAAATACATCAAAAAGCAAGGAGGGACTTCCCTGGTGGCACAGTGGTTGGGAATCTGCCTGCCAATGCGGGGGACACGGATTTGGAGCCCTGGTCTGGGAAGATCTCACATGCCGCGGAGCAACTGAGCCTGTGCGCCACAACTACTGAGCCTGCGCTCTAGAGCCCGCAAGCCACAACTACTGAGCCCGCGTGCCACAACTACTGAGTCCATGTGCCTAGAGCCCGTGCTCTGCAACAAGAGAAGCCACCGCAATGAGAAGCCTGCATGCTGCAATGAAGAGTAGCCCCTGCTCGCTGCAACTAGAGAAAGCCTGCATGCAGCAACGAAGACCCAACGCAGCCAAAAATAAATTAATTAACTTAAAGAAAAAAAAGCAAAGAAATAATCCCTTTGAACCTAAACCTTAAGCTAATTGCCTAAAAACTTATACATCAGGGGGAAAACATAATCCCGCTCTGAGTGAGTATAGGAGTGTATGGCTGTGAACTACAAAACGTCTGAGCTTCGTTCTTTTACAAAACCCTTCCTCCTCAATCAACCGCCCCATTCAAATATTCCTTGGCTAAAAGTTTACTTACTTATTTTGGGAAGTATTGCAGCAACGGGGGTCAAGTCTACAAGAGTGTAGTCTGAGGGGTCGATGCAGCGATCCAAGTTTATCAGCTTGTCCTCAGAACACTGGGTCATCCCATGATCACTTGTAATGATCACATTAAGATCTTCCCACAGTCCTAACACCTTGAGTTTGTGAACTAGCTCACCGATATGGTCATCTATTTCTTTCAACACTCGGCGCATGTTTTCTTTATCTTCAGGGCCATATTTGTGGCCACTTGCGTCTGGCTCTTCCCAATAGAGTGTTGCAAAGGTGACAGGTGGGTTCGAATTGCTCAGCCACGTGGAGACGTTACTGAGTCTCTCCTCAAATGACACTGAGGGGCTGTAATTCATGAAATAGGAAGGTGTGGTATTGTGAATGGGCACGTCGGTACCAGGCCACATAGCAGCAGCACTTGATCTGTTTTCCTGAAGCTGGTTGGTCACCCAAATAGGGACTGCCTCATTCCACCAAAAAGGATCCTTGTCATTACTGTCAGAAAAATGTTTCTTTGTGATGACATCATACATGGAATTAGCCACAATGCCATGGCTTTCTTCATACAGGCCTGTCACGATGCTGTAGTGGTTTGGAAATGTTTTTGTGATAAAGGCATTTTTAACCTGCTCTACCAAGACACCTTCTTTGATAAAATTCTGGAGATGAGGAAATTCATAGTTGTGTAGATAGTCAGCTCTGAAGCCATCAAAGGATACCAGTAGTAACTTGGGTGGCAAAGTACAGGAAGAGTTCCCTCTACAACCAGTTATAAGTCCAGAAAACAAACATATCAGCAATAACTTCATAGTGAACATGCTGAAGGAGGGCAGTCAGGGTTCCTAAAATATAAAAACACAATTCATAAGTAATGCTATTTGAGTTGGATTAGGTTTCAGAAGTTTAGTCATCGGGAGAAGAAAACCAACATTTATAAACTTTTTATACACCAGCTTTACCTACATCAACTTGAAAATTAAATAATGTCACTTACTGAAAGATAACTGAATAAAGATAAAGTGGGAAAAAATAAAAATTGCCTTTACTTGTCCAGTTGTATGTCCTGCCCCCTTTTTCATGCTCTGAAGGGGATATGGGTCGTTCTTGTGCCCCATACCAATGGGCTGCCTTGTTTGTTTGCAGCAGCAGAAGTTATTCTAAAGGTTTAATAAGAACAAACGAAGAAACAAAAACAACCCTTTTGCACAAAACAGAAATAACGCCAAGCTTTCAGAGGCTCCAGGGAGGGCGATTATTTTTCTAGTTTCATGACTAGTACCCTATAGTTCCTTTCAATCCACAGAAATAGGGGGTGGAAACTCTACCATACTGGCTCATCATCAGTTCCTGTTGAAAAATACTGGCATGAAAAAGGGGAGTAAGTAATAAATACTACGTGAGGAAAAGGTCCCACCTCAATCTGAACCTGCCCGATATTCACAGGAGGCTGACAGACAAAGCCTACAGGAACTTGGATGTCACGGTAGTTTCTGAGGAAATGCAACAGCTGTTGAAATGCATTTCATCACCACATCCCTTTTAAACTTCCTTTTTACTGTCAAAGACGTACAGTTGGCCCTCCATATCCACGGGTTTTACATCCGTGGATTCAACCAACCGCGGATGGAAAATCCAGAAGGCTGACTGTATTCGTGTACTATTGCCACTTTATATAAGAGACTTGAGCACCTGCAGCTTTTGGTATCTGCTGGGGCTCCTGGAACCGATCTCCCTGCGGATAATGAGGGGCCACTGTAACTATCCTGCCTACCACCCTAGGCTCAGAGCGCTCCCTGATTTTTTGGTTCTTTTTTTAACAATCTACTGATTACAAAAAAACAGATTTCCCCAAACAAATCTCCCTACCTTCAGACTCTATCTTCTTTGGTTCCTAAGCAAATAGGAGATGTCATTTAGGTAGAGTGAGTCTCCGCTGCTGCCGTACTTCTTTTTTCATTATTTTTTAATTTTTTTGCCACGCCAAGAGGCCTATGGGATCTTAGTCCCGTGACCAGGGATTGAACCTGTGCCCTCTGCATTGGAAGTGCAGAGTCTTAACCACTGGACCGCCAGGTAAGTCCCCTGCCACACTTCTTCAAGTCCCCAGGGCCTCCTGTCCAGAGCCCTTCCATCTCTTAACTGACCTTCCTACCTTGATCACCGTCCCCTTATTCACCCAACATCCGCTCCCAACTTAACCTTCCCAGGAATAGCCCTGTCCATGACATTTCCTTGATAAAATCAGTATTCAAAGTCCCCCAGCCTATACAGAAACACCTCTGCCTGGCATTCAAGTCCCTCCATTATCCAGGCACAACTCACGTGCAAATTACTATGAAACAGTTACAGAAATCATGGTCAACCTTAATTCCCTTTTACCACACATTGCTGTCACAGTCTGTCTGAGATGTATTACAGAGACAATAATCGTTTATCTAGGTGACCTATAGGTGACCTATAACAGCTCTTCAGTAATAATTTGTGTTTCCAAACCTCTTAAAGTTACTTTCTACACATGAAATCTTTGCCCAAATACTCTCTTAGGTCAATAAAAAAAAAAATCATTCAATAAATAATATAACTGAAGTCTATAACACCAAAATTTATGTATGTGCCATTTATCAGAGGACAAGGGCTTTATACTTGTCAAACATAAAATACTCAAAATAGGGGCATAAATAATCAAAACAACGAATGTGGCTGTCATCTTGGAAGAACAAAGACGAGCTTGAATGAACTCTGTTCTACAACACCACAATTTCTTGTAATGCTGCGCTTGAGACCCATACATCATAAAGCATTGTTTTTAAAACTAAGCCCTTTGAGGAATCATGTCACAGTATGTCTAAAACTTTTCCAACGGAGTTCCTCTAAGAGCAGAGGGGTGCCGAGACAACTGTATATCCACGTGCAAAAGAATGAATTTGGACCCCTCAGCTCATACCATGTACAAAAATAAACTCAAAATGACCAAGATTAAGAGCTAAAACTATAAAACTCTTAGCAGAAAATATAGGAATAAGTCTTCATGACCTTGAGTTAGGCAAAGCCTTCTAAGATACAGCATCAAAAGCACAAGTGACGAAAATCATAAATAAATAAATTGGACTTCACCAAAATTGAAAGCTTTTCCATTTCAAAGGATATAATAGAGAGAACAGAAAACCCACAGAACGGGAGACAATATTTGCAAATCATATATCTGGTAAAGGATTTATATCTAGAATATATAAAGAACTGTAACAACTCTAAAAGTTAAATAATCCAATTAAAAAATGAGCAAAGGATCTGAAAAGATATTTCTCCAGATATAGAGATGGCAAATAAGCACATGAAATTATGTTCAACATCATTAGTCATCAGGGAAATGCAAATCAAAACCACAATGAGATACCCCTTCACACCCACTAGGATGGATATAATAAAAAAGATAATAACAAGTGTTGGCAAGGATGTAGAGAAACTAGAACTTTTATACACTGCTGGTGAGAATGAAAATGGTACAGGCACTTGGAAAACATTCTGGTAGTTCTTCAAAAGTTTAAACAGAGTTACCGTACGACCCAGAAAATCTACTAGTAGGCATATGCCTCAGAGAAATTAAAACACAAGTCAATGATAAAACTTGTACACAAATGATCACAGCAGCATTATCTGTAAGAGCCATGAAGTGGAAACATCTCAAATGTCCGTAAGTGATAAATGGATAAGATGTGGTATATCCATACAATGGAATATTGTTTGGCAATAAAAAGGAACGAAGTGCAATATATGTTATTGCTTGGATAAACCTTTGAAACATTGTGCTAAGTAAAAAAAAAGGCAGTCACAAAAGATCACTTATTGTATGATTCTATTTAGATGAAATGCCTAGATAGGCAAATCTATAGAGATGGAAAGTATATTAGATTTGTCTGGAGCAAGGGGTTGAGGAGAAATGAGGAGTAAATGCTCATGGGTACCAGGTTTCTTTTTGGGGTGATGAAAATGTTCTCAAATTGACTGTGGTAATGGTTGCACAATTCGTAAAAATGTACACTTTAAATGAGTAAACTAGACAGTATGTGGATTTTACCTCAATAAAACCATTATATTAAAAAAAAAGAGTAGAGAGAAATGAAATTGTAATCTTAAAAGCATCTGGATTGTCCTGCCACAAAACAGGAAACATCTCTGATGTTTCATCTTACCTCAAAAATTATGTGAAATGTGTACTCGACACCACAGACCTGAGTTTTTTAACGTGAATGTGTTTCACCTCATTTCCCATGTGCAAAACAATAAAACAAAAACCTGTGTCCGCCCCTCTCTCACACAAAATACATACAAATCAAAATCTTTCTTCCCCAAATCTTGAGTGAATAGGAGGGTCAAGGCACATGTGCTGTTTACCCTGTGGTTCACTAACCCCTAGCACACTGCTGGATTCTTGCCTCCAGACTTAGAAGCACAGACAAAGTGGAAAGATTAGAGGCTCTGAAATCAGAAGGATCCCAGAACTCGAGCCCACATTTAGTAGACGGGCAACTGTGGGCAGATCTACCAGCTTCAGTTTCTGTGTTTGTAAAATGCGGATACATAAAGTGTTAAACAATATAGGCCCTCAAATTTAGTCTCTTTTTTATCCACAGTTACAAAGCTGTTATGTTAGGAAAAAAGTCTGTACCGTGACAGGCGGAATGATACCACTGTGAAACTATAAAGTAGATAGAAATAATTTAGGCTAACCTCTTCTTTTTACACAGGATGAAGATGAAGTCCCTGGATTGGCCAAACTCAGGAAGCAATTCGTAGCCTTACTGTCTGTACTCTTACGAATTTCAGGTCCTTAACAAGTTTATAAATCTAGTAACAGCGAGTTGACAAGTCTGGTTTTAATCTCCAAACTATGAACGGGACTTTTCCTGCTTTCATTAATGGTGCCTGTATCTATGTCTACTGCATTCTGTTTCATCCCAACAGGAGTGTTAAGCTATAAACAAAACACCAGTGAGAAGTTCTCAAGTATTTCCAAGGAATAAAAAAATCACTAATTGCTATATTACAAAGCACCGGGAGAAATTCTGTAATTTTTCAAACCAAAAAGATATCGAAGGGAAGGAAAAAAAGCAGAGTCACCGGAACTACACCCAGATAATCCCAACCGAAGTTGTGTGTAGTTTTCTTCAATTCAGGGGCCAAAACACACTCTCCCTCATCTGGGATGACTTTCTTACTTGGATGAAATGTATCTCGGGCAATTCTCACTGGCATTCTTAGCTGAAATTGGGGGAGTGTGATAGTCAAAGGATATGATGAAAGCTATTTGCCGCCATTAGCATGCCATCTGCTCTGTAATACAAAAGCCTTATTCTAAACACTTCACAAATACTATTTATAATGAAACTCTTACACAGCTTTAAAATAAAATAAAAATAAAATAGCATTGTCTATTCACATAGATAACATTGGTGGTTTTCCCTAGATTATTATTAATTTTCTTGATATTCTAAAGAAAAACTAAAACTACTCTCTGAAAGACTCTTAACAACTCTAGGATTCTAAAGTATTCTTCAATTTTCCAGCACATACAAACTTTTCCGGCATCTTCAAAACAGCTATACTTAATCTTACTTTCTACATATATTATTTCTTTCTACAAAATAACTCCTTGTGTACTTCTTCTGTGTTCATCAAATTTCTCCCAAATTATATTTTGTAGCTGATTTAAAAGCAAGGAGGAGATATTTATATTTTATATATTTTAGTTATAAAATATCTCCTCCCTGCTTTTAAATTCTTTTAATTTCCTTAAAATAGCTTGGAACAACCTCTGGAAAAAAGGAAGAAAGAAAAGAAAACCGGAATATTAAAAGGAGCAGTTGACTTTCTATAGTACTGGCAAGGTTTCCAGCTTGGGTCCACCAGATGGCCTGGTGGTTAAAGAAGAAACCCTAGTGGAGTCAAGGCTGGAATAAACCTGAATCTGTTCGTGGTCACTAGCTGTGCTTCACGTCTCTGAGCAGGACTTTCCCCATCTGTATAATGGGACGCTGTGATCTCACAGGGTTGCAGTGCCCAGAAAAGGAAGCGTTATTTGTAAAATGCTTAACACAGTGCCCGGCCGATAAAAAGCACTTCAGTGTTACCTTTCTTGTTAGGTTTTCTAGGAAATTCGTTTTTAAATTTGGCTGTGTCACTCCCATCAACTCTAATCGAATACTCAGGCGGAGGTAGGTCGATCGATACCTTGGACCGCGTTCCTGTAAAATCAAACGCCCGCCCCCTCGGCTTCCACCTCTGTCCCGCCACCGCTCCCCGCCTCCACCCCATACCCCACCGTCCGCCCAGGCCGCGCCTACCTGCTCAGTTTCCTTTCCTCTTCCCACCCCGCCCTCGGCCGCCCCCAGCCAGGTACCTCCCGGCCGCTCCGGGGTCCCTCGCGGCTGTCCGCTAGGGGGATGTGTGTGTGTGTGTATCAAGGGTAGGGGATCTCACCACCTCTATTTTCAAAGCCCCTAGTGGACGGGGGAGGGGGTGGCATTTCCCTCCGGAACGCCGGGCGCGCTAGGCTCACACTCACCCGCTGCCGCCGCTTCTCTGCAGCACGCGGACCCGGCGCGCGCGGAACCCGGCGCTCCTGGGTCTTGGGAGCGACGGAGACCTGAAGGCGCAGGAGCCAGACCGAGCTCTTCCTGAGGCGCCTGCGCACTAACGGGCGCCCCTGTTAACAGCCCCTTCCTCCCTGAGATTCGCGCTACCCGAGGCGCTCCGAGGGTGCTCGGCTGCCCCGCGCGCGACTGCGGAACAGTTTTACAGCTCGTGGGGACTCAGCGGGCGACGGAGTGTGACACATGTCCTCGGATTGGACACCTCAGCCGCCGTCGATGTAACTCCCTTTCCGATTGGTTGGATTCAGGTACAACCTGGAGACAGAGGCCTTGGGGGGGTCGAGTTGGATCTAGTAGGAGAGGTTAGTTCCACTCTCCTGCCACGCCCCATCTTCTAGCGTCCCAGGGCTGGTTGCCCTTCAGGGGACCTGAAACACAGCGAGTCCCTGAAAGGGCACCTGGATATTGTCAGCCTCAGGCTTACTGCCATTCTCCGTTCGCCCCTAGTTAACATGCACCTGGCGGTAAGGTGTCTGCCGGAAAAACGACTTTGGCAGCCCCAGGGCCCAGCACGAGCAGCTTTAGCCAGTTCCAGTTAGTTGGGAAAAATACAGTGTGGCTCTACCAAAGCAGTATGTGTCCGTGTTGCTGGAGAAGTGATCACCGTATTACATGCGAATTGAGTACTAGGCAGTTTATGAGTAAGGTTGCAAGAAATACAGAAACACGGTCCTTGCAGTAGGGAACTAGGAATGGCTACCAGCTGAGAAATGGGCGTTTCTTTTTAACACGCGTGTGGGTGTGGAGCTTTAGTGTAGAGCCATTACCAAGACCCCAGAGTCTGGAAGCAGCTGCAGAGACAATCTGGGGCTGGATATTTTCTGTCGATTATTAGTTTGTACCTTCAGAAGTTAATTCCAGTTTCAAAGCTCAAGGCTGGCCTATGCACTGGTGAATTGGGGCATCTCAGATCCGTCCGTGGGCTGCCAGAGCTGGAAGGAGTGGCAGAGGCCACGCTGTCCAGTCCCTGCGATCTGCCAGACCTGAGTTTGAATCCTCACTCAGCAGCTGAGCAATCCTGGGCCAGTATCTCTGCCTGTTTGAGCCTCCATGCCCTCATCTGCAAAACAGGCCCCCTTACAGTACTAGCCTCTTCGGGTTATTATCAAAAAATGAGATAAAACAGTAAAGTACTCAGCACACGTGCTAAGTGTCAGTGATTGTTATTGCTATGCCCAGAAAAATGTTCCTCGACGTGAACAATGGTCAGGGGAAAGCTGAGCTCTGGGGGAAATTACATGACATAAAACTGAGTTAAATTTAAACGTCCTGGCATTTGGGGCGTAAGATTATGCATGTCCCGTTTGTTCATTCACTGGGTACAAGACTGCTTAAAGAGTAGACAGAAACTGGCTGCCGTATACGTCAGGGGGTGATGGAGACAGCTGCTGTATGGGCATCAGGAGAGAAGGGCTCCCTTCAGTCACTGTCCCTGCCCCTGCCCATGTGACTGGGTCAGATCAGGGAGTCCTATGCAGCCTGGTCTCCTCTGTAAGATAACGTGGTCAAGAACAGAGGGACAGAATGATTCATAAGGATCTTTTTGTCCCAAGCATCTGTTATCCTACAAATATTTACTATGTCAACCACAAATGAAAATCTATTTCAGATGCTTAAATAATAAGGATATTTCTCATCTCACAAAACAGGAAGTCCAGAGGTAGGGCAGGCTTCAGAACTGGTTGAATTAGCAGCTCAACAATGTCACCGTGTCCTGAGTTCTTTCTAACTCCTCATGGAGCTATTAACAGAACTGGCTTCTGGTTCCTCTAGTGGTAAAGATAACAGTAGCAGCAGGGATCATATGATTCATTTTTCACTTCCTCTGGGCAATGGACGTGACTTCTTAGTTTTTTTGTTTTTTGTGTTTGGCTCCAGCAACTATCTCCTTCAGTCACTCTACAATTGTGTCATATGCCCAAACCTAAGCCAGCATATGAAATTCAGCAGACCAATTCAGTCTGCACTTCGAGCTGAGTTCTCTTTACCAAACTGCACTTCTTCTGTCAATGGAAGTGAGGTGTAGTGGGTGCTGGGAAGGCCACCAGAGAGTCCACTATAGGGTCATTGGAAGCATTTAATGATAATAAAAGAAAACATAACAGTAACAAATTCTCCATTTCCAGTGTGATTTTTCTGATATGTTCCTTTATATAGAGAGACAAAATAATAATGTTCATTTATAATTTTCTTTCAGCTCAGCTTTTGAAAAAGGAATTTCATATAAATCTTAGAAATAGGGATGAAATTTAAGCCCATTTTTGTGTTGGAGATTGAAATGAACTAGGAGCTATAGTCTAAATACGTCATGTACAAATGAATGTGGTGCCCCAGAGAGAACCGACTTGGCTAGATTCACACAAACTAATTACAACTAGAGTCTTTGCCTCCATGGCCAATGTCAAGTTTGGAAGCAGCATGTTAGAGGGAGTATCTTTTCCCCCCCATTAAGTAGACTCAAGACTTAGCATGTATTCATTAGTGTAAAGTATTTAAAATGTTTTATCCTGTTTTCAAAGTCAACGGCATAGCTCTTCATGCAGTTATTTTTCTTTTAAACTCCTAATTGGGACGCATCACTCATTGTTGGCAGGAATGGGTCAGAAGCTAGAAATTACAGGAAAAAAGTTTCACAAGAAAAGTCACACCCTGCCCCAAGAAAAACAATTCCTGTCCACTGCTCAGTCTGGTTTAATGACAAAACTGAAACCAGTGAATCAAATTTCAAGTTGCAAGGAATGTATTTTAAGTTTCACTTTTTAATATATATTAGATGTTACTGTGAAGAAAACATAATAGAGGTTTTCTTTTAAATATGATGGGGAAAGGACCTTAGGAATCATAGTACTTTAATAATTTTGAAAGTTTAACACAAACTCTGCATCCACCCCATTTTCAGCAAGATTGCATTTCAATAATCTCAATCAAATAAGACCATAAACTATTTTAAATGCTCATGTTAAAAGTGATCCTGTATTATCCATCATGAACTACTTAGTGTTAGACATTCTTCCCTCTACAGGAATTTTTTAAAGTATTTAATAAAGTTGTGCAAGAAATAGGAGAAATTCTTTTGAGGCCCTCCTATGTGGAAGGCAGTGTGCTAAATTTTAGGAAAGATGCAAAAATAAGTAAGATTCAATCACTGTCCTCAAGGTACCTCTAATCCAGAAAGGCACATGGAGAAGATATTACTTTGTTTCTTGGCCTTCCCAGAATCCATTTCCCCTTCTGGGTGTTCCTCCAGAAAACCATCCCACCTTCACTCCTAGTTGTGAGAGTCTTTCGGGGCTGACAACACTCCCCTCTTCTCCGGCATGGACATCTTTAGGGCAAATTTTGACCTAAATTGAGGGGTTTCCTGGGGCATGGGACTTCTAGTGCCGAAACCAGAAAAGTCCCAGACAAATTGCGATGAGCTGGTTACACTTAACTCAGACCCAAGCCTGGCCTGTTCGAGCTAATTCTGCTTCCTTGACCAGAGGAATTAGTTCTGTGATGGGTGGTGGGGACACGCCCCAGGCCAGACTAAAGAGATTCAATCCTGAAACATTTGTTGAAACAATAGAGAGTCAGTCTTTCAGCAGGAGCAGCTAAATAAGTAGAATACAGGCATCCCTCATTTTACTGCCCTTCACAGATACTGCGTTTTTTAACACATTGAAGGTTTGTGGCAACCCTGCATCGAGCACCTCTATCAGCACCATTTTCCCAACAGCATTTGCTCACTTTGTGTCTCTGTGTCACATTTTGGCAATTCTTACAGTATTTCAAACTTTTACATCATGATGATACTTGTTATGGTGATCTGTGATCAGTGACCTTTGATGTTACTCTTGTAATTGTTTTGGGGCACCACAAACTGCTCCCATGTAGGACAGCACATTCAATCAACAAAAGCTGTGTGTGTTCTGACTGCTCTACCAACCAGCTGTTCCCCCATCTCTCTTCCTCTCCTCACGCCTCCATATTCCCCGAGACACAACAATATTGAAATTAGGCTAATTAATAACCCTACAGTGACCTCTGAGTGTTCCTATGAAAGGAGGATTCCCATGTCCCTCACTTTAAATCAGAAGCTAGAGATGATTAGTCTCAGTGAGGAAGGCACGCTGAAAACCAAGGTCGGCTGAAAGGGAGCCGAGGTGTGAAAGCAAAGGAAAAGTTCTTAAAAGGAAGTTAAAAGTGCTGCTCCGGTGAACACGTGAATGATAAGAAAGTGAAACAGCCTTAACGCTGATACGGAAAAAGTGTTAGCGGTCTGGATGGAAGATTAAACCAGCCACAGCATTCCCTTAAACCAAAGCCTGATCCAGAGCAAGGCCCTAACTCTGTTCAATTCTATGAAAGCTAAGAGAGATAAGGAAGCTGCAGAACGAATGTTTGAAGCTAGCAGGGCTGGTTCATGAGGTTTAAGGAAAGAATCTTTTTCCATAACATAAAAGTGCAAGGTGAAGCAGCAGGTAGTGATGTAGAAGCTGCAGCAAGTTATCCAAAAGATCCAGCTGAGATCATTAACGAAGGCGGGTGCATTAAACAACAGATTTTCAATGTAAATGCAACAGCCTTCTATTGAAAGAAGCTGGCATCTAGGACTTCCATAGCTAGAGAGGAGAAGTCAATGCCTGACTTCAAAACTTCAAAGGACAGGCTGACTTTCTTGCTAGGGGCTAACGCCGCTGGTGACTTTAAGTTGAAGCCAGAGCTCATTTACCATTCCAAAAATCCTAGGGCCCTTCAGAATTATGCAAAATCTACTCTTCCTGTGCTCTATAAATTGAACAGCAAAACCTGGATGATAGCACATCTGTTAAAAATATGGTTTACTGAGTATCTTAAGCCTACTGTTGAGAGCAACTGCTCAGGAAAAAATACTTCTTTCAAAATGTTCCTACTTATTGATAATGAAGTGAATGAAGGGAGCCCTTCTCTCCTGATGCCCATACAGCAGCTGTCTCCATCACCCCCTGACGTATACGGCAGCCAGTTTCTGTCTACTCTTTAAGCAGTCATGTACCCAGTGAATGAACAAACGGGACATGCATAATCTTACGCCCCAAATGCCAGGACGTTTAAATTAACTCAGTTGTATGTCATGTAATTTCCCCCAGAGCTCAGCTTTCCCCTGACCATTGTTCACGTCGAGGAACATTTTTCTGGGCATAGCAATAACAATCACTGACACTTAGCACGTGTGCTGAGTACTTTACTGTTTTATCTCATTTTTTGATAATAACCCGAAGAGGCTAGTACTGTAAGGGGGCCTGTTTTGCAGATGAGGGCATGGAGGCTCAAACAGGCGGAGATACTGGCCCAGGATTGCTCAGCTGCTGAGTGAGGATTCAAACTCAGGTCTGGCAGATCGCAGGGACTGGACAGCGTGGCCTCTGCCACTCCTTCCAGCTCTGGCAGCCCACGGACGGATCTGAGATGCCCCAATTCACCAGTGCACAGGCCAGCCTTGAGCTTTGAAACTGGAATTAACTTCTGAAGGTACAAACTAATAATCAACAGAAAATATCCAGCCGCAGATTGTCTCTGCAGCTGCTTCCAGACTCTGGGGTCTTGGTAATGGCTCTACACTAAAGCTCAGACTACTAGGGTCAGGGCCCAGCTCTCTTAAATGCTGAGGCACACACTCTAACAAAAATAATTCAGGGGGCTTCCCTGCTGGCGCAGTGGTTGAGAGTCCGCCTGCCGATGCAGGGGACACGGGTTCATGCCCCGGTCCGGGAGGATCCCACGTGGCGCGGAGCAGCTGGGCCCGTGAGCCATTGCCGCTGAGCCTGCGCGTCCGGAGTCTGTGCTCCGCAGCGGGAGAGACCGCAACAGTAAGAGGCCCGCGTACCGCAAAAAAATTCAGGTATATTACAGAGGAGGATGGAAAAACTAGCAAGAGTCTTTATAATTATATCCAAGATTTCCAGATAATTTCATATTTCTTTGAACTGCTTTGGAATGTTTCAGGCTAGTTTTCTTTCCTGAAGATACCTATCCTTTCTTCTTTGCCATGAGAAAAACTGGCTGTACCCTTTCCTGTTTCTGACCGGTCATGAATGTAATCTGCCTTACTTAACCTAAGGCATCTAGATCTGTTATGTAATTGGTTCTGTTAGGTGAATTATATTTGTTCCAGGTACGGTACCGGAGCCCTGGATATTCTGATGCTTTCTGACACCCCTTATAATAAAAGATGTACTTGTTCCGTTGGCATAATTTGTCGGAAATAAACAGAAGGCTGCTTCTGTTTCCTAGAAGTCACTTTTCTAGAAGGAGTACAAAATTGGTTAGCAAAACTTAATTGGGTTATTGCTTCCTGAAAGTCAAATCATACCAACAAACAAAATGGAATCTTTTAAGAAATGTCACTCTTTATACTAAAACTCAAAATTAAAGAAAAAAAGAAAAAAGACCTTTATAAAATCATAGGACTGGATGAGCGCACAGAGCAGCTCATCTGTGCTACCCTCCCGGGCCTAGTCTGGGTCTGAACAGATTCTGCAGACACAGAAACAGGTGAGGGAGCAAGAAATGTGGTAAAGCTAAACAGCTGGTAAGAAGAGAAAGTCAGATCATGCACTCAGCTCCAACGTACCACCTCAGAGAAGAATTAGGTGGATTTCTGGCCCCTTTTCCAGAAGCCAGTGGAGTCCTGACTCCTCACTGCTGCTGCTTTAGGTCCTAGTGGTATCGTTACTGACTCCCCGCAGGGCGTCCAGGCCCAACTCCCCCCAGGACACCCAGCATCATGGTTTTTCAACTGTCCACACAAGCTTCTCAACCACAGGCCCCGATGTCCTCAAGGATCGCCTGCTATGGTCCAGCCTCTAGGGATTCAGTGGAGTCACCGTGCTGCTCACCGAAATCCCGTATCTTCTCATTTTCCCCTCCGTGTAACGCATCTGCAACACTCAGATACTCTTGTTGCCAGTGAGCTGTTTTGCTCTCATCTTGGATGTTTGCCAGCTCACCCACTGATTGGCCGAATCCCCCCTGTAGCGCCTGAACTTCAGATGATCCCTGCATGTCTTCCATGTGCTCAGCAGCCTCTCTCAGCTACTTGGATGTGGGACTCAGACCATGCAGGACCTCCCAGAGATTCAGGGAAGTTATCCGCCTGTATTAGTTTTCTGGGGCTGCCATTACAAAGTACCACAGACTGGGTGGCTTAAACAACAGAAATTTATTTTCTCATGATTCTACGTTCCGTGAGAAACTTCTAGTTAAGTCGAAGTTTCTTGGACTTCTAGCCTTCAGAAGGTGTCAGCAGGGTTGGTTTCTTCCAAGGGCCTCTCTCTTTGACTCGTAGATGACCATCTTCTCTCTCTTTGTCTTCACATGGGCTTCCCCTGTGCATGTCTGCGTCCTAATCTCTTCTTGTGAGGACACCAGTCGTATTTGGATTTGGCTCACCCTTAGGACCTCATTTGACCTTAATCACTTCTTTAAAGGCCCTGTCCGAAGTGCTGGGGGTCAGGACTTCAACCTCTGAGTTTGCAAGGGACACAATTCATAACCTACTCAAAGAGGTGGCTGGTCCACCTGCCAGAGCAATTTACCTGATTGCAAGTGTGCCCTACCTGCTGGTCAGTGTCCCATACTTGCTGGCCAGGGTCACGTGGCTGCTTGCTGACATCACCCACCTGCTTGTGACACAACCCGCCCCCGGGCCGGGGTGACCAACCTTTGCCCTAAAGAAAACCCCGGCTTCCTGACATAACAGCCCGACCCCTGACCTCACCTACTTGCAAGGATACCCCCAGTTTGCCTCTTACCTCGTCCTGCAGTACCTCAGCCACCTTCTCTTCTTCCCTGGACTCAGCTACGCCCCCTCCTGGGCTGTTTGCTTCCCTTCCTTCCCCTTGCTGTCTAGTCCTCACTCAGCATTCTGCTGGAGCTTTTGTTAGAAAATACCTTCCTATGGCTCAGACCCCACCAGTGGGCTCTCATCACACCCAGAACTCATCCAGCCTCCTACAGCTGCTGCTCTGTATCACCTGAGTATTCCTTGGACCTCGGTTCCCTCCAGCTCACTGCCTCACACATCATTCCTGACACACTGGCCTCTCCTTCCCAAAGACACAAATCTCATTCCCACCCTGAAACTTTTGCCCCATTCCCACTGCCCGTATCACCCTCCACATGAGCTTTACACACCTCTCTCCCCATACTCGTTAAATCTCTGCTTATATAGAAATTCACTTGGTTAATAGAGCTTATACAGTTGTTCATAATTTCAGATGTTTTGAAGACTGCAGTGTTGTAAAAACTTAAAATTACAGAGATAAAATGTATACTAATTAATGGTCTTTTCAAGAAGAATGACATTTAAGGCGCCCTAGGTAGATGGTTATTTATCTCCTTTCTCAGAGTCCTACACAAAGGGAGACTGTATACAATTTTTCAGGAGCCCATTCTTTTCTTTAATGATCCTAATTATGTGTTCCACCAAAACTAGTTATGTGACTACAGGCAAATTAGTTAATCTGTCCAAGTCCTTTGTAAATGGAAACATTTCTGTTTGCCATCCTCAAGAAGCTGTGTGATACACACATGGGGCAAACTCAAATGAGAGAATACTTGGAGTGGGTATTGAGCAAGTTAAAGAAGAGAGAAAAATTTTAACTCATCTGGATATTTCATGCTATATTTGAACGTGTGCCCATCCATAAGGGAGAGATGGAGACTATTATCACTGGCCCTTTGTATGGCATTCTCTGTTGGAGTTTGTCCCAAACTTGTTTTTCTTTTCTCTGATATTTACTTTTAGTTTATATGATGCCACCTTAAGTCCTTTCTGGAATAAGTTGAAGTTACATATAAATACATTGTTAAAACAGCACTCATCCTTTGTATACTGGAATCATGCTTTTAAAAAATTAATTAAAAAATTCAAACTACACTTTGAGCTCTGTGACATATTAGCCCTTTCTTTTCAACCTATAGTTTGAAGATGGCTAGAGTCATTTTGCAAATAAGGAAGCAGAAAACATTAAAATAACCTAGGATGTGAGTTCATCCTTCTGTTATCTCATTCTTCACCCCCACGCACACACATTTTTTTTTTCTTTTTGATTTCTCAATGTATCTAGAACGCACCTGGAATGAACCTAAAAATATTTCTTCCCTGAGCATGGTATGTAATGTATGAAATGATTATTTCCAAGGTGTTTAAGTTTATGAATGACTACAGAAAGTTAAAGCCAAAAAGGACCTCAGAGATTATTGAAATCAAGCGTGTGTTTTACATGTAGGAAGCTTTAATTACCTACTTAGTTCTGAATAGCAAATTTGAAACACTCATGTCTTCCCTCAGGGCATTATAAAGCTGTCAGATTATATTGTACTACTTTGAACAGCCTTCTGAGGCATGTTTGTACCTGCTTCTTGGGTACTTTAGGAACTTCCTAAGCACTGAAGCAGTCTTGTAACCCGACTATCTTCCATCTGGGCAGATTCGTGTGTCTGGATCTGTTCACTGAACAGATTGGCATGGGGTGCACATCGACCCTGGGTCAGTTTTTTGAGCACAGAGAATTTTCTCCTCTACAAGATGCATTTCAAGCCCTCAAAGCCTCCACGGGACATTCTTTGTTTTATGGTGGATTAGGTGAGAAGAGTAGAATGTCTCAGTCCAACTCTTTTCATTCAATGCATTATTGAGGGCCTACTGTGTGCATAATTCTGTGTTAACCCAGGTAAGAATAGTCAAGAGTTTGCTTCTTCCAGGACCTTGTAGTCTAGTTACCCATCAATCCAGCTAGGAGACTGTCACCAAGCAAATGCCTAGATGGTGGTCAGGTGCACCATCTTGGTTAAACATGTCAATAAGCCATTTCCTGGTCTTAATAATGTGGCGCAGTGGCTTGGGTGAGAAAGAAACGTAAGTGGCTTCTCCTGTTTCAGTAATGGAGGCAAACATAGACTCATCAAATGTGAAAGTTGGAAGGGACCTTAAGGTATGTGAGTCCATCCTATTTGCTGTCCAGGTAGGGAGGCTGAGGCCCAGGGGGGCAGGTTCGAGATCACAGCCCATTACTGTCTGACCCGGAACCTCCAGCTGGGTTCCCACTGCAAGTCCTGAGCCCTCTTCCCCTCTCTCCATGTCCTCAGGACTAACTGTGCCTTTAAGCAGTAGCTCAGTGCCCTGGGGCAATTGTATTGACACAGCTAACGTTGAGGGCAGAGATGTAGGGGATTCTCACCAACATTCAGGCATCCTGAGAAAGCATATGGCAGATCTCCTTGTTTGATTCACGATCTGGGTTGTATTCTTCATCTTAAAAGATAGAGTTTAGGATGGAAGCACTATGAAGTTGCTCCCGAGCTGATAGCTCACACCGGTCTTAGCACACCACGCCCCGCTTGTCCCACAGTACTGTGCGTGGACCACAGGATTCAGGTGACAGAGAAGAAAAATACCACCAGTGACATCAGTGGTCAGCTGGCCCCACCTCTGTGCTCGTGCCAACGGCTGAAGGGTGTGTGCACAGAAATAGCTGAGAGTGGCCAGTGACCTAAGCTCCATCCCCAGCTTGAGAACAAGTGTTCTGGACAGTTCTTCCCTGCCACCCCTGCCTGTGATGTCAATGGAAGCATGTATCTTTGCTACCCGTCATTTTCCTGCTTTTGTGACCTGCCGTATCTTAGGATATACCTCATTAACTGGACCCATTTACGAAGGGGGTGGGGGGTTGCTAAAGAGATGAGCCAGGTGTAGATGCCAGGAGGAAGTTCATTCTGGCACACAGAGCCCTGTGTTGGGGCCACTGCAGGCTCTCAGGCTCTGCTCTTGGGCTGGGATTCAAGGGCGGGGGACATTTGAGGGCAAGGACAGCCCACCAGATTAAGAGGATCTGGCTTGCTGAGCATGTTAGCAGTACAGCGATGTATCATGGACCCACTGATCAGGTCTAGGGTACACCGTCAGGGTTGGACCCTGGTTAGACCCAGACAAAAAGCAGAGTTGATGCTGAGGTTTAGAGGGCTGGGAGAGAGCTCATTAAAAGCCTCCTTCTTGGGCTTCCCTGGTGGCGCAGTGGTTGAGAGTCCGCCTGCCGATGCAGGGGACATGGGTTTGTGCCCCAGTCCAGGAAGATCCCACATGCCACGGAGCGGCTGGGCCCGTGAACCATGGCCGCTGAGCCTGCACGTCCGGAGTCTATGCTCCGCAACGGGAGAGGCCATGGCAGTGAGAGGCCTGCGTACCGCAAAAAAACCCCAAAAAAACCCAACCTCCTTCTTAAGCCAGCTTTGGTTCTAGAGAATGAGAAAGGAGATGTTCCAGGGCTGGTCTGTGGTAAAAGAAGAGGCGAGAGGAAGGAGATGAGGCAGCCCACGAGGTGATCCCAGACATATGGCGCCAGAATAAACTCTGTTCACACCTGTACCCTCTGCGCTGTTTCCACGGCCCCCGCTCTTGTTCAGACCTGCATTGCTACTCCCCTACCTTGACTTGTCCTCCTTACGAGCTATCCCAGCCCAGGCCTCATGTTTCGGGAACATGAAACTGGAAAGAACTAGAGCAGGAGGCATATAGCGATCACCATAGCAAGCATTTTGACAGTTGTTTTGCTGGACAGTGTGCACCAATGACCTTGTGGTCGCCTCCGGAGACAGAGTGAATCTTCGAGTCTGTCTCTTGAGGCGGAGGTAGATGAACACAGGGAGATGATTAAGAAGGCTTTTCACTTTTTATTTTATATTCTTTGATAGCCTTTGAATTTCTTACGTTGTGCCTGCTTTCATGTATTTCTTATATAATTTAAAATTAAAATATATAAAATGACTTGTAAAAATTAGAATGACAGCATCAGTCTGCTTGGGCCCCGATAAGTCGCTGCCATTGTGGTCTTAACGGTGTGGAACTGGCACACGAGGAGGGGCAGGGCAGGGCAGGGCAGAGGGTGGGTCCAAATTTGTAGCCGGTGCCAAGGCAGATGGCATCACGGGCCAGACTCTGGCACCACCATGGGGCAGGCAACACGAGAGCAGAGTTGGGGAGCTCTTAACTCAGGGCACCCCCAGAACCTTTCCATGCCTCAGTTTCCTCATCTTTAAAATGGGAGTAGGGGCGATGACATTAGTCCCAGCCAACTCACAGGATTTGGGTTTTGTTTTTTTCTTTGGTTTTGTTCTTTCCTGGTGACTTGATGTTCCCATGCATTGTGGGTGTGACATAGTGATTGGATATTGAAGCAAGGTGAAGGGTCAAAGGCAGACAAAATGACTGGAGCCAAGGTGGGACGAGTTAACGACCTGATACATGTTGTAATGACCTACTTCTGCTTGGCATCTCCAGAGAGCTAAAAGCAGGACCTAACCACCATCGTTTCCAAGAAAAGAAAGCTAGTGGCATTTTTGTCAGAGTGGCAGAAGAGAGGGCTCAGCCCTGTTTTTGATGGTCTTACGGATTTTAAATGACCACAGGAAAGCAGTGGAGACTTTTCTTGAGATATAAATCTCTCTCTCTATCCTTTAAGAAAGCTCCACAAACAAAATACTATCAGAATGATCACTGTTCTGCCAGTCATACTAATGAGGAAATGTACACTTAAAAATTTTTCCCTTCCCTCTCCTCATGACGGAAGCCCAGAGAATGCCAGCTCCAAGGCCAAGTTATCCATCCATAACTAAATGCATGGGCAAGAGCATACACCTGCAGTTTTTTTATTGAAATATAGTTGATTTGCAGTGTTGTGTTAGTTCCAGGTGTACAGCATGTGGTTTATATATATTTTTTCAGATTCTTTTCCCTTATATGTTATTACAAGATATTGAATATAGTTCCCTGTGCTGTACAGTAGGTCCTTGTTGTTTATCTATTTTATATATAGGAGTGTGTATCTGTTCATCCCCAGCTCCTAATTTGTCCCTCCCCTCCCCTTTCCCCTTTGGTAACCTTAAGTTTGTTTTCTATGTCTGTGAGTCTGTTTCTGTTTTGTAAATAAGTTCATTTGTATCAATTTTTTAGCTTGCACATATAAATGATATCATATAATTGTCTTTGCCTGACTTACTTCACTTAGTATGATAATCTCTAGGTCCATCCATGTTGCTGCAGATGACATTATTTCATTCTTTTTTATGGCTGAGTAATATTCCATTGTGTATATATTCCACATCTTTTTTATCCATTCACCTGTTGACATACACTTAAGTTGCTTCTGGGTCTTGGCTGCTGTAAATATATCTGCAGTTTTTAAACTAATTTTACTATAGAACTAACTTCATGGTTCTCCTGAGTTTTAGTTGTTCACGGTCTTTGTATAAATAAATAAATACACACACACATGTGTACACACATAAAGTAAGGTGTTCTAGAAATGTAGAAAAAAAGAGTACAATTCTTCCACAGTCCCACCACCCAAAGATAACTGTGACAGTTTTGTGTGTGTGTGTTTTTGAAAAGTGTGTTTTCTTTTGCACACATTTAAATTTTTTTCCTGCATTGATACATCAGAAAGACCAATAGCAAGATGATAGCTGTACAGTTTTTACCCTTTCAATGCATAGTGATAATGGAGCAAAGCCTCTGTTCTGCTTTCCAGAAAGTCCTGCTTCTGAGGGAGGTTACCTCATTCACTCTCTCTCTCTTTTTCTTTTCTTTTTTTTTTTTTTTGGCCACACGGCATGTGGGATCTTAGTTCCCTGACCAGGGATCGAACCGGCATTCCCTGCGTTAGAAGCACGGAGTCTTAACCACTGGACCACCAGGGAAGTCCTATTCACTCTCTCTTATTCACAACGGGGGGCTGCCCTGCAGTTGAAGGGATTATTCCACGTTGTTCGGGAGGGAGAACTTGGAGAACTAGGTCTGGTTGTTTTTCTGGCCCTCCTACTTGCTACAGGTCAGACATCCTGAAGGCCAAGAAGAGTTTTGACATTTGGACAAAACCCTAACTGTGGAGGGGCGTCTGCACATTTAGTCCAGTGGAGTTTAGTGCGTTCTTCCTGGAGTTTAGTGTTCTGGTTTGATTGTTACTGGCCTGACTTTTTAGCCATTTTCTGTCCGTTTCTCTAATAAGAGAAACTCTGAAACCTGTAAATTGCGGGAAGTTTCTAACTGTCTGTGGAACACCTGCTGTGTGCCCTCCCCACTCCTACCCCCAGGCAGCCAGTGCTAGTTCCCCACACCTGATCCCCAGGCTCTGGAAGCTTCTCGGGGCCAGCTCTGCACTGGCTCCAGGCCCTGCTCAGCAAACAAAGGACAATTAGCACGTTGTTCTCAATCGAGTTCATAGTGCAAAACCTGCTGGGCCAGGCGCAAGCTCTCTCCGCTGCCCTCCTCCTCGGGTACTTTGACTTTCTAATTGACTGGTGCTGACTCCTGTCTGGGGACCAAAGGAGAACAGAGGGCGGGAAGCAAGGTGATCCCTCGGTGCAGAAGCCCCTTCCACTCCCTCAGCCAGGCTGCGAGCAGCTTTCATGTCCACAATCCTGGCAACGGCCATGGTTCCTCCCAGCCTCCCATAGATAGAATAACTGTAATCAATGCTAATATAATTATATTTTTTTTCTTTTTTACCATAATGACTCCTCCCATACAACTTTGGAAATAGCAAATATAAATTTTTTTCCAAGTATATATTTTGGCATCTGCCCTAAACACGTGCTGAGCCCACCTTTAAGGTAATCCAGCTATGCTGATCAGATATACACACATCAGAATTTGGGACACTGGTAGCGTTCTCCTAGATGTCAGTTTCCATAGGATTAAACTAATTTCTACCAATGAGATCGTATTAATTCTGGGAATCTAAAGCTGAAGTTTGTCCTGTTTTAATGAGCACTCATCAACCTATATCGCACTTTGACATGTATCTCTAAGAGTTGGAAGAAATAGATGCCCGCAAAACTTAAAAACCTTTACCCAAAGCAGCATTTTTTAAGTAAAATTTTATCTTCTTCGCAGTCCCTTTGAAAACTTTTTAACTTTGAAAATTTAAGGTCTAGTTATGTGACACATATTAAACTCACCAGGAGAGCATTTAAAAAGTACAGGGGAGGGAACTCCCTGGCGGTCCAGTGGTTAAGACTCCAAGCTTCCACTGCAGGGGGTGCAGGTTTGATCCCTGGTCAGGGAACTAAGATCCTGCAAGCTGCATGGCGTGGCCAAAAAAAATATAAACAAATAAAAATAAAAACTACGGATGCCCAGGCCTCTCTCCTACCCGCCTTCCCATGTAGATTCAACTGTCCTAGGGGGATCAGCATCACCCTGGCTTTAAAAGCTCCCCAGGTGATTCTAGTAGTAAGCCAGCTTTGGGGATCAGTGTTCCACTCAGTAAGAAGAGGCGCCTACACCCCATTGGATGGTCCAGCAATGAATGACATTGCTGATATCCAACTGAAATCAATTAACAAAGGAGGTTACCATTTCAAATTAACCCAGCAGAAAGACTATGCATTAAATGGACAAAAAGTACTAAAGAGTTAGATTTACACATAGAATTGCAGACATTTCTAGGTTAACTATGTCAACATATGTTAGATTTTAACCACCAAGACATTTCATTAGGGTATTTGTGAATCATGTATGGCCTGGAATGATGAACAGGTCTCAGATTTTCTCTCTCCTATTCTCCCAGCCACTCTGGTTGCCACTGGCAGCCTCAGTCCATGTTGGTCTGTGTTCTTCAGGAGGCTTAGGTCCTCTGTAAGTAACTGAAGGTCCCACATCGACCAGTATTTCTAGACCTTTGCCATGTTGCTCTCCATCTGTCCGAGTGCACGCCTGATTTTTTTCTCTCTGCACAGGTGGTGAGCTGCACAGTGCTGTCAGGGCCTCTCCAAATGGATGTTAGAGGCATCAGCCCTGAGCTGGGATCAGGGGTACAAATATAAGCAGAAGTGTCTCCTCACTGTTGTAGGTTGTCTTCTTTTAAACATTTTATTATGAGAATTTCCAAGCATTCAGAAAACTTAAAAAACACCCATGTGCCCACCATCTAGATTCTGCAGTATAGTTGTCCCTTCAACAATGTGGCTTTGAACTACGTGGCTCCACTTATACACAGGCTTTTTTCAAGAAATAGTACTACAGTACTACACGATCTGCAGTTGATGGAACCCGTGAATATGGAACCATGGATACAGTTATAAAGGAAGTTATAATCGGAGTTTTGACTGCACGGAAGGTTGGCACTCCTAACCCTGACATTGTTCAAGAATCAGCTGTAAACATATTCTGTACTTGCTTTACCCATGTATCTAGCCATCTGTTCATCCGTCAGTTCATCTTATTGTTTGATGCATTTCAATGTCAGTTGTCATTGTTGTCAGTACACTTCACTTAGAAACATTTCAGCAGCAGCATATCAATAATGGTAGGACAGAATTTGTTTAGAGCTATTCTTCTTTTTAAATAAAATTTACAAAGACGAAAATGTACAAATCTAAAGCATACTGTTCTGAGTTTTGACAAATACATACACCTGTGTAATTCAAAGTCCTGTCAAAACACACGACGTTTCATTCCCCTGGGCAAGTACCTTTCTAACCCTTCCTGTCTACCCCTTTCCCCAGGTAACCGCTGTTAGACTTTTTTAAAAGTTACAGATTTGTTTTACCCTCTGTAACATCATATAAAAGGAATAAAATCATATAATAAGTACTCTTTTGTGTCTGGTTGTTTCACTAACATGATGCATTTGAAATTTACCCATGTTGTTGTGTGTATCAGTACTTCATACCTTTTTATTAGGAGTCTTTGGCCCAACATTGACCAAGAAAGCCTCAAGACAGGCCTGGCAGCAGGTTGGAGCCAGGCAAGACCACAGCAGTCCTCTCTCATGGATCACTCAGTGACAGAAGTCAGTGGCCTTTCATTAGGACACACATGCAGCTCCATGGAGAGCAGCGTGTGGGAAGGAACTGAGGCCCCCTGCCAACAGCCAGATGAGTGAGCCATCTTGGAAGCAAGTTCTGCAGCCCCAGGCAAGCCTTCCGATGACTGCAGCTCTACCTTACATAATTGCAACCTCATGGGAGAACTCAAGCCAGTATTCCACGGTGTTGAAATAGTAGCCAGCGTTGCACAGTACAGATATACCACAATTTATTTATCCATTTACCAGTTAATGGACACAGGAGTATTTTCAGTTTTTGGCTGTTGTGAATAAAGCTGTTTTGAACATTCTTGTACAGGTCTTTTTTGTGGACGTGTGTTTTCATTTCTCTTTGGTAAATATCTAAGAGAGGAACTACTAGATATAGGGTAAGTATATGATAATTTTGTAAAAAAAAGAAAAGGACAGCCAGATCTTAAAGTAGGTACACTATTTTAAATCCCCATTTTATGAGAATCCAGGCACTCAGACATCCGTACCAACAATTGATGTTGCCATAGTGGTGGTTGTGTAGTGCTATCTCATTTTCTTTGCATTTGCTTTCTAACTTTTAATTTTCTAGTACATGTGAGTTAACACCTGCCATGTGCACAACATTATGCAAGGGCCTTGCTGCTCAAAGCGTGGCCCATGAACCTGTAGTATTAATATTCTCTGGGAAATGCAGAGTCGCAGGCCCCACCCCAGGCCTACTGAATCAGAATCAGTATTTCAACAAGATCCCCATAGAGTTCTTATGCACGTTCAAGCTTAAGCATGGCATTAGGGGATGTAAAGATAAATAATATTGTCCTCAAGAAGTGATGCAGGATAAAAAAGGTGTCGGGGAGGGAAAAAAGGCGAGGCTATTTTAATAGGTAGAATATGATGCTTGTACCATCAGACATGAAAACAAAGTCTGGAGAGATGGGAGAGGCCTTCGTGGGAAGGCATCACCTATCTGGGTCATGAGCAATAGATAGGAAAGAGGGAGGAAGACACGTAACCTTAGCTGCATTGTAGGTTACTTACCCTGGTAAAAAGCAAGAGTTAGATTGAGAGGTGGTGGTAGGAGAGAGAGAAAGCAACCTTTGGACTAGAGTGACAGTCCAAATAAGAGAGAAAGATGGAAAATACAGTGACCTCATGTTCCCCAATCCTGTGTGCTGTACACATAAAAGATTGTGTAGATAGGTAGAGAGATAATGTTCATTCATTCAAGGAGACTCCTTAGCTTTTAGTTTGAGACCTCAGGATGTAGAACTAATAAGACCGACGCTATGTGCCGTAATTATTAGTACTGAAGAAAATCACACAGATTTTCTTCAGTGACAGTAAAGAAACTGCACACATGAAGACCCAGGACACCAAAAGTGCCGCAAAGTATTGGTATGGAAATTGGGTACAAATGTAATTTTATATGTATATAGACAAATGTGTATACACGTACACAAAGTGAAACCATTCGAATTTTGGTGTGGACAATCCAGAATTTAGACAGTTATCACTACTTTTTCTCTATTCGATTTGAACATTATCAGTGTTAGGAGCTAAGACTTGGGGTAAAATGTTATGAATACTTAGTTGCTTAGATAATAAAATGAACCAGAGCAGGAGTAAAACACATTCAAAGGGAGTTTGTAGATTGACTCTAGGAGAATTTCTCTGAAATTGTTTCCTCGGGTGTAAAATAGAAAAACGAATTGCCCTATAGGGTTGTTGTGAAGATCAAATGGTCCTCATGAGCTCCTTTCTTCTTTTTTAAAAAATTTAATACATGTTAAATGAACTGTAAGGAATTTTTTAAAGGGAGGGAATTGAGCTCTAATAGAACGTATATAGATAAAATATTTTAAACATATGTTTTGAATTTGAGGCACCTTATCCTCAAAGCAAAATAATTGGGAAATGGGAAAAAAGCCCTTAGACTAGGGAATCTGTAAACTTGCAATAGTTACCTAACTTTTTAGACTGGAAGAAGGAAACAGCTCATGAGGTGATGATGCCAGGTCTACACTGAGACCGGGTAACAGTGCTCCCTAGTGGACTAGAAATGAAAGAAAACACTCAGTTTTCCAAATCCTGAGGGTTTCTCAGCTTGATCTTTCTTGCATATTGTGTTTGCCTTTGGTAAAAACGTGTTCATTTTTTATTGCATAATTTATCATTCTGGTTCAGTTATAGACATCTGATATTTTCCCTTACTTTACAGAGATACTTTACAGAGCATACATTTTAAACCTTTAATGATCACAGCATCCTTGAGCTATGGACGAAGTTCAGTGGCAGCTGTTAGGGGACCTGGGCCCTAATCTTAGTGTTACAAACATGCACCGGAAAAGCAGCCTGAGCCATGGCTTTCATATCTATAAAACGGATTTGGTAATACTTGCCTTACTGCGTTCTTGGCCAAATCATGCAAAATACTGTCTGTAAATGTCTTTTAAGTTTGCAGTTACTACAAAATGCAAAATATAATTATGATTTAGAGGAGATATCAGGGTTATGGAAAGAAAATAACTCCAAAAATACATAATAATAAATATAATTCAGAGTAGAACTAAGTTCTATTAACATACTAACGTGTCATTGTGTTACTTATACATATTTTTTTTCCCCTCCAGAATCTCTTCATTCTGAGCTCTGAAACCAATGCAGCTTAGCTGTGGGAGAAGGATTGGAAACTAACACTGAACACGCCTGTCTAATCTATCAGGCTCTGAGGCTTCACACGTATCTTTTTCATTTAAACTTCCCAACAACACTTTGAGGAAGGTGTTATTTACATTTTTGCAAATAAGGAAACCAAGCCTCAGAAAAGGTAAGTGGCAGTCTACATTTGCACCCAGGTCTGTTTGGCACCAAAGTTTCCCTTACCCCATGTGGCTAAAACATTCCCCCTTCATCTTCATAATTTTTATAAACAAGAAACACTTCCATTAACCTCCAGTTGTTTTTTTTCACCCCACAATTCCATAATTTCCCATCTCTGCTCCCCAGGTCTGCCCACTCTGCACCCAAATGTAAACTAAAACCAAAAGAGAATTTAAACGTGTGTAGATAAATTGAGTATGTTATCTGCAGATAGCGATATTTAAAGGAAAATCATAGGCAGTCTTGAAACCGCTTGCAAAGCATTCAGTGAGCCCTGCCCTGCTGTGAGTATCACCCAGTGTTACTGTCGAGTCACCATGTCACAGCCTGGGAAGCGCACGGAAGCAAGAAGAATGAAAGTTTCCTATGTTATTGTCCCGTTAGTTGGGCCAACCCCTTACTTAAACAAAATCCCTTGCCTTTTAAAAAGTCTTTTGGCTAGACAGTAAAGAAAAGTATCTTTGAATCTTCTACACTGACAAATTACATCAGCTAATATTTGAGTTGACTGTCTGAAAAATACTGGTCTTATATAAATATGCTTAAATGCCATGTATATACACTGTATAATGTCAATTTTTTAAAAAGCAGAATACAAAGACAACTATGATTCCAAATGAAAATATAAACATACAGGTAGAAAAGGAGTAAGAGAAAATTAACGTAAGTACCTTCGGGTAGTGGAATTACAGATGATTCTTATCATCTTTTTTTTATAAGCATGAATGACATTTATAATGGAAAGAAGTCTCCTTAATATAAAGAACACAGACATCTTTGATGCCACAACAAGAACCTAAGAAGCTGAAAATTGTAGCTGTGTACTTATTTCTCAGTAAGTGTGTTTCTTGTGGAGTAACTTAAGGACAGTGTCCTTCAGCAATAATGTTTAGAAAATGTAAAATCAAAGTATGAAAGGACAGCTTACTCAGGCATTTGTACCCAAGCCGGTGGAATTATTCCTCAGGTTTCATTTTCAAAGCCCACAGCTCTTTCTCCATCTTTTCTGGATGGCTCAGAGTAACAATTTACATTATATTTGTTATACAGTCTGCTCTGTATCTGTTATACAGATACAGAATCCAAGGATGCAGAGGGTGACTATACTCCATTTTACATAGGGGACTTGAGCAACCGTGGATTTTGGTAACCCCTGGGGGTCCTGGAACCAATCCCCTCAGATACCGAGGGATGACTATCTAGAGAAGTACACAAAATACATTACTGAGATAGATTGCCTTTGGTTTTATAATACAGAATCAAACTTCCTGGATGTCTTTGGAGAAAAAAAAAATCCCCAAACGGTAAAACCTTAAAACCCCTCAAACCACAAAGTAAAATCTCCAAAGATGGGGAAATGTACTGGAGGAAGGTGGAGTGAGAGAGCTCAGTGGAGTCAAGTTGTCTATGGCGGAAAGAAGGCACATTCCCTTTAGGCAGAATGATGGAGATAAAAAAAATAACCCAGTAATACTCCATTAAGTTACTAAGTAAACTTGATATTTCCTCAAGTTCCTTCAGCACTGATGCAGCACGCCTTTATCCTTGTCTGCAAAAGCCCAGCTAAAGGGATGCCCAGCTCTCCTTTCCTCTCTTCTCAATGGACTATCCGGACATTTCGTTCTTTGGACATCTGCAAATTCATCTGCTTCAAGTTGCTTTTTTCCTGTACTAAAGGTGCTAGAGAAGTGATAGAAGGTTCTAGAGAAGTGATAGACAGCTACTAAGGGGTCAGACTTTGGTCATGTTGGAGACAGCAGAGGAAGGAAGTGGAGTGAGAAAACTAGACCCAGTCTGAATAAAGAGGAAGGGCAAGGGGACAGCTGGGAGACATCCCTGAGGATGGGGCCCTGTGGTTGAGTGTGTAGTCCCAGCCTGGGTAAGTCGACAATGCCAGGGGCAGGGAGAGGATGAAGCAAGGGTTTCCCTGCCTGAGGGCTTAAGGGTATATAGTTCATCCAATTTTAAAAATAATGTCATTTTTCCATGTTCAATTTTTTTAATCAAATTTATTTAAATAACCTTGTTGTCCCTTCCATTTATGTTAAATTGTTTGAGTGAAGAGCATCCCATCTGTCTCATCCTCCCAATGTTTAATATTACCCTTTTCCTATTTTCTGTATTCGTTTCCTCTAAGTAATAAAACATCATAAATGACTTCTACTCAGGCTTCTAGGACCTTTAGGACTTTTCCCAGATTGTATAAAGTAGACAGCACCGAGGTGGACCAACTATTGTAATGACGAGTCAAGATATGGACGACTGTTCACAATTTGAAAAGTAAGAAAGTGCAGTAAAATTTTAAGAGATACCCATGGTGGGTATAATGGCAGAGTCAGAATTGTGAGGAATGAAATTCAAAATGTTGGAACAACTAGATGAAGGTTACAAAAATAAAGCTATGCGGTGACCAGCTGGGAATGGTGTTTGAGGGAGCTCCAAGGAGGAGAGAGAGTGCCAGGAGGTAAATGGGAGCGGGGCGCATTCACAGTGACTGAAATAAATCAGCAGAACCATCTGAAGTTCTCAGGTACCTTCTACACAGTCCCCTCCCTGTGCCCATATTGAAATGTGGTTGCCACATTGTGATGTGACAGTAGACCAAGTTGCTCCAGTAAGCAACACCAGCTACTGGAAATGGTTTTCTCTGAGCACCTGCCTCTGTCTTGAAGCCAGCTGGAATGTAAATGATTGTGGGATTGAACGACTTTCTGTGTTATGTGTCTGCCCATCCTTGATATCATCCTATGAACATAAAACTCAGATTTCTGATCTTGGCATTCAAGGCTATCCACAATCTAGCCCAGTACTGCCATCTTCTCTATTTTTTCTGGAATCCACATACTCCATCCAATCTGGTTTTTCTCCATCATTGTGAATTATCGATTCTGCATTATATTTCATACGTTAATCCCCCTTCTCCACTTCTCCACACACAAAAATTGAAAGTAAAATCTTGGGAAAATATATACATAAACACTAACCAAAAGAAAACTGATATCAGAAGAAGGCAAAAAATAATGCTAGAGATAAAGAGTGACATTTTCTACTGAAAAAACAGTCCATCTACCAAGATTATATAACAGTTCTGAATCTGTATGCATCCAATAATATAGCCTTAAAAATATATAAAGCAAGGGCTTCCCTGGTGACGCAGTAGTTAAGAATCCGCCTGTCAATGTAGGGGACACGGGTTCGAGCCCTGGCCCGGGCAGATCCCACATGCTATGGAGCAACTAAGCCTGTGCACCACAACTACGGAAGCTCGCACACCATGCTCTGCAATAAGAGAAGCCACCGCAATGAGAAGCCCGCGCACCGCAACGAAGACCCAACGCAGCCAAAAATAAAAAATAAATAAAATAAATTTATTAAAAAATATATATAAAGCAAAAAATGAGATAACTGAAGTAAGAATTAGACAAATCCATGATCATAGGGAAGATTTTAACTTTCCTTTTTCAATACCTAATAGAAGAAGCAGATGAAAGTCAATAGGAATATGAAATAATTGAGTAACAAAAATAAACAGATACTAATTTATTATCATCTACAGAATACTATACCTAACAATGGAAGAACACATGTTATTTTCAAATGCACATGGAATATTTCCAAAGTTGGCCATATGCTGGGCCATAAAGCAAATCTCAAAACAAATTTCAGTAGATTAAAATCATAACAACTGTATTGTCTGACCACAGTGAAATTAAGCTAAAAATCAACAAAAAATATAACTAGAAAATCTTCAACTGTTGTAAAACTGATCAATACATTTATAAATAACTCATGGATAAAGGAAAAAAGTCTAAACAGAAATGGGAAGTATTTTGAACTGGATGATAAGGAAAATAAATCATATCAAAACTTGTGAGATGCAGATAAAGCTGTACTTAGAGGAAAATTAATAATCTTAAATGCATATATTAGAAAAGAAGAAAAGTCGAACACCAGTGATTTAAGTGTCCACAATTATCTTGGGATAAAAAGCAAACAGCAACAAACAAGTAAAAACAAAAAGAGAAGAAAGGAAATAATAAAGATAAGAGCAGAAATTAATGAAATTGCAAAGAAATGCACACTAGAGACTATTAATAAAGTCAAATATTCTCAAAAGAAAAAGAAAGAAAATTTTAAAATCCCTAATAAGACTGATTAAGATAAGAAGAAAAGGCGCAAATCACTGATACTGGGTTTTAAAAATACCCTATTTTTAATAGGGGTATTGCCTCAGATCCTACAAACATCACATAAAAGTAATTTGAGGGTATTGCCTTAACTGATTCCCTATGTAGAATTTGCTACCGTGAAGAGATAATGCTTATTATCTCAAGCAAATATTCAAGTCAATTGTGGCAGTTATGTTTTGGCGGGTAAAGTTATAAAGTGGCCTTTATGTTGCTAAACTGAATTTTTTTTTTTTTTTTTTTTTTTTTTTTTTTTTTTTTTTTAGTTTAGTTAGAGTGACTCAGTTCTACAATGTTTGAAAAACCCTGTGTAAACTGACCAAACTGAGTCTTTGTACATGCAAAACAGAAGACTAGACTTTGGCCCCACAGTTATCCAAGACAATGGGCAGGGCTGCTGTAGTCCCAGTTGGATCCTTTCTGTGGAATAGCTAATTTGTAAATTTCCTCCATTGTACATGCAGGTAAGATCACGTTTTATGTATATTTATAGCCTGTATCTAGTAGAATGAGTAGCATTTTGCTCAGTGGAGGTAACATATGTGCAAAAGCATAGGGGCAGGAAATGGCACAGTATATTCGGGGAAGAGCAATGTTTCTGCTGCGGAGTAGGGTATTTGAAGGAGTGCTGAGGGAGAAGCTGGCTGGACAGATAGGCTTGGTTTCATTTGTGAAAGGTCTTGGAACACACATCTTCCTGTATCTGCTTTATCAAAAATTTCCAGACATGGGTGTGATATAGGCAAACTTGTATTTCAGAAGGCACACAAGTTCATTCTTAGAACTTCTCAATCAAGTGAATATGTCTTGTTTCCTTTCTTAGGTTATATGTAACAGCCATATGGAGCCCTCAAAATACTTTCAATCGATTAACTGGTTGATAGACTCTTTCTTTTATCAGTAAACAAGCCAACTTGTTTTATACAAAGTGCTGTGGAAGACCCAGGTATTAGTTTTCTTCCTGCAGGAGTTTACAATATAGTAATGAAATAACACTTATGCACATAACACAGGAAGAAAATGGACCAGGAGTACAAGGACTTGAATTCTGGATACATCTCCTCCATTTTAGTTGTTTATAAAAACAAATATTTAATAAGCACCTATTATGTGTCAGATATCTGTTAGACTTTAGGTATGCACTGATGAGCAAAATAGTCATGGGCTTTGTGTGTCCAATGGAGGATAATGACATCAGACAATCACAAAAATTTATTCAACAAATAATGTATTGAGAATCTAATATGTGCCAGGCACTGTTCTAGGTGCCTGAAGCAATAATGAAAAAGCAGACAGATCTGTGCCCATACAGAAGTTACATTCTAGTGGGAGAAGACAGAAAACAAACTCTAGATGTACAATAAATAAGTAATGTATATATCTTATTAGAAGGGGATATGTCTTATGGTAAAAGAAATAGAAAGTCAGGTAAGGGTTTTTAGTAATGAGGAGGGGTACAGATAGGAGTTGGGATGGGTTGTCATTTTATCCAGGACAGTTAGAGTGGTCTCATTGAGAAGGGATGCATAAGCAAAAACTTAGAATTTTGGAGAGTTGACTCTGCATATATCCAAAGGAAATGTATTCCCGGCAGAGGGAACAGCCAATGTAAAGATCCTAATATGGCAGCATTTTGGAGGGTTCCAGGCACAGCAACGAGGCATATCCTCTGAAGCTGGGTAAGCAAGGGGGAGAAAAGCAGATGTAGGAGAGTTTGTGTAGATTTTTAGGGCCTTGAGGGTCACTGTATGGACTTTGGCTTTTCCTGAAAGAAATGGAGAGCCATTATAGGAGTCTGAGTAGGGAGAGAGATGATCTGATTTATGCTTTAATGGGATGACCGGTTCCATGTTACAACCTGTAACTAAATCATGATAGGTGTGTCCTGAAATGGAATAAGTGGGGGACCAAATTTATAAAATACCTGTGTATTGGGCCCTAAGCTTAGCTAGCCCCCTCAGACTCACTGGGTCATCTTGGTGCGGACCTGGTAGCATGCGGTATATATAAGCTCACATAGAATACTGTTCCTTGGAAGTGATGCAGAATGACACATAATCTTGTTGCAGAATGGCACATAATCTAGAAGTGTTCTAGCAGTGAAAGCACATATTCTCAAAAGGAGCGATGTCACCCCCAAAGGGGTGAAAATTGGTTCTTAAGGGACAAAAACTTCCTCTTTTTGATGTATAAAGCACAGATGTACATACAGTATGTAACAGATATGTAATATATTGGCAGTATTTTAATTTCATGGAAAAGATACCTAAAAAGGATCCTTTAGGGATGGGGTGGGAGTGGAAGGTTGTATGATCATAAAAAAGGTTGGAAAACAGTGACTTAAGAAGGGAGTGAGTGGCAGGAAGATCACTGAACTGGGGGTTAGGAAATCACAGCCAAAATCAGCTCCATCATTAACTCTGTGAACTTGGACCGCTTACTTCCCCTTTCGAGGTTCCAGCCTGCCTTCAAATGTAAAATCAGGTAAATTGTATGACCTTTTAGCTTTTCTCCAGTGCTAAAATTATGAGAAGGACTTGAGCTGGCTCTCCGCTGAGTTATAAACACCAGATTATGGGAACTATGGGAATCTATCAGGTATTTGGACCCATCAAACCTCACCTTTCAGTAAAAGAAAGGGATAGCATCAATAGACTTTAAAGTCTGTCTCTGGTCTCTTTCCCTTTATCTATTCTTTAAGCTATCCCCAAAGCTTGAATTCTAGAAATACTGCTTTAGTTCGCTCCAGAAGATTCCTGGATGCAACATTGGAGGCAAGGGTACAATGAAGTTTTGTCTATAAGATGCTCATCAGGGCTTCCCTGGTGGTGCAGTGGTTGAGAGTCCGCCTGCTGAAGCGGGGGACATGGGTTCGTGCCCCGGTCCCGGAAGATCCCACATGCCGCAGAGCAGCTGGGCCCGTGAGCCATGGCCGCTGAGCCTGTGCGTCCGGAGCCTGTGCTCCGCAACTGGAGAGGCCACAACAGTGAGAGGCCCGTGTACCGCAAAAAAAAAAAAAAAAAAAAAAAAAAAAGATGCTCATCAAATGCTTTGGAACCTGTCAACCAGAGTTGCATTGCTTCTCAATTTTCGCACGATTTGTAGACACAAAAGTCCCTTTACAATCCGTCTGGGTTGTCACTTCAAAGAGAACGATGTACGTGGTGGGTGAAGGGATGCAGGAATTAGCAGGATAGAGTACCAGAGCCTGTGTATTCAAGGCATCTGTAGATGACATCAACTAGACAAGTTTGTGCATACAGTTCTTTGCTTTGGAAGTCCTTTGAGGACAGAGAATATGTCTGCTAACTCAAATGTTTAGTGCTCAACTCAGTATCCTGTACATAAGAGGATCTTTGTGAAGGTGTCTTGACTATGATGATCACACAGGTCGAAGAGAAAAAAATAAAACTCAAAGCCATAAATCTTTGAGTCCCTTAGTTTGGGTGATCTGTACTGATGTGACCATAGACAAGGGCATTTATCTTCTTTTCCTTCTGTTATTTAATCACCTAGTGGTGTTTCCAGATAAGAAACGTGAGTGGCACTCATTACCTAACTGGAACATGTGCAGCACAGTTATCATAGGGTATCAATACTCAAACAGCTGTTTTGTGTAATGAATTCAGCTATTCATAGATGAGTTACTATTGTGAAGAATTGTGCTCCACTGAACTGCAGGGACTTCTTGAATGTTGTCAACATTTGGAGGCAATTGGAAGAGGGAACACTATTTAGTGACAAATGGCTAAATATTCAGAATTTCAATGTATACTGGGAAGATAATTCAAGTCAACCTCTAGTTGATCCGAAGAATTTTGGAGTTACTGGCAATGAGGAAAACTATAGAGTCTGCTTGAAAATATCCTTAGGAGTGAAGGAGTTAACTGAGTGTTTAAGCTTTATCTCATGTCCAATGGTCTTGTGGTTTGCCGATTAAAGTCTCCAGTCAATAATTGTTAGGGAGCTGTCATTGATAGCTGTTGCTAGTTGCTGTGTTTCAAAAGCCCGTTGATTCCTCTGCAAGGTGATCATCCTCTATCCCTTTCCTCATTTCAGACCTACTCAGGTCTGCCTGCAAAAGGATCCACCAAATCAACAAGCATGAATGATGAAGACGGCAGCACCATCTACGACAGAATCCAAAGACAGCGGGCATATGAGGACTCAGACCAGCCAGTGGAAGACAAAGGTCCCCTTTACAATGATGTCCATGAAGACTTGAAGGCAGAAGCCAATTTATATGCCACTGAGTTGGAAACCCATGGGTACGGCTCTGCGGCCATTTATGCTGTTGTTGGTCGGGAGAGCACCTCAGCCTCTTTTCAACGAGAAACAGGAGAATACCTCCTGCCTGAAAAAGTATACCCTGAGGCTCAGCATCCTCAACCTGGGGAGCCCCAGGAGAATGGAAGTGAGATGGAAGCAGATCCGACTTCTCCTTCCAGCTTCACCATCCAGCACAGCAGAGCCTTCTCCACCAGCGAGGACTCCCCTACCAGCTATTCTGCTGATGACGTTTCAGAAGAAAACGAATCAGCTTCCACTAACCCTGAGGTTAACCTCTTCGTGAAGGTAAGGGCTGCCTCTGACAGACACACCCGCACACGCAGATGGTGTTTTATTTTGCTCTGAGTGACCAGGGAAAGTTGCATGGTGTCATGGTCCTTGGAGGTCAATATATATTAAAGAGTAGGGCTGATGGAATGAATGGGTTGTTCCATAGTTCACCCAGGACCGCTCAAAATTACAAGAATTGGTAAGTGCATTTAAAAGTGTGTGTCTAATCATTGACTTCTCTATACTACAGGCAAAGCATTTTTTAAGAGTTCACTTATGAGGGAGCAGAAATTGTTGCTCAGATCCTTTCCTTTGTGACAGACATTAAGTGCATTTTCCTGTCTGGTTAAATTTCTTTCATCGTCATCATTTTGAAAAACGAAACTAAGGCTTGTTGAAGTCAAATCGATGGTCCTTCTTAACGTTTCTAAGGTCACAGATAGTACTTCGTACGTATGGTCGATAAATGTTACGTCTGTCACCGAGCTTGCCCTTTTGGCGCTAATATAACTAAAATATCTGATGAGATAAAATGCTTTCTCTAGTAGTAATACACTTAGTGTCAGTGTTAATGTTTAGCCCTTAGTATACTCAAACAAAGAGCTTTGGTGATCTTTGTATTAGACTGATATTCTAATAAAGATTATAGTTATGAATATTATCAAAACACAAAAATCATTTCAGGGCTAAACAAATCATCTTTATAGATCAAGGTGATGTTTTCCCCCACATTCCCCACCCAAATTCATATTTACACAAATTTTTATGTGAAGACAACAAAAATGATTACTCTATGAACCTATAAAAACCCCAGTCAACACTCATTTCTCCCCTTTCCGGTTTCGAATGAACTCCTTTAATGAAATGCACTTTCTTTTCTAATTTAATACATCATTATTTTCTATTTTTCTCTACCTGTTTGGTGTATAAATCGTCTCCTTTATTCTACCACAAGGTCCATTTCAAAAGCACCGAGAGCGTTTGGTTCGTATTTAGGTACCTGGCAAACCTTGCCTGGGATTTTGTTGAGCATTTGGGAGGAAGAAGTGTGTGTAGACAGAGCCCTTGCTCTCAAGAAATAACAATGTGGTACAGGAGACAGACTTGCAAGCTGTGAATATTGGTGAAATGGAGGAGTGAGAGAGCGTTGCGCCGTGGGTATTCTGGGAATGCCCAAGGGTGGACGAAGGAGTAAGGAAAGGCTCCACAGAGGAGGGGACATTCAAACAGGTGCATTCAAGCAGCATTCCAGCCATTATATTCACACGACCGTTGTGTTAGTTTCAAAAAAAGTCACCTTTTTAAAAGTGAGGACTAGGTGTATTTTCCTCAAGACAGAGGCATCCCTGCAACTTCCTGCAAGAGACGAGATGAATCAATCATCATCGTCATGATCATCATCGTCATTATGGGCACATCAAACCATTACTTGCATGTTTGGCAAAGTGTTGATTTCATCAGAAATTAGGCTGAACCAAACAGAAGTAGGAGGAAATAGAAGTGTTGGCATCTCTAGCTGGTACCAGCAACAGGAAAAACTACTTGATAGTGTCATGTGGTTCCTAAGTTACTTAAGATCCGTGGTTCCCTAAAGTAAATATTGGATCTAATTAACTCTTTACATTTACATTCTTTTTAGTATAATTTTGTTAACTAAGTGGACGTAGAATGTACCATCAACCTCAGCTCCTATGTGTGAACTCCTTTTTAGAGATTCTCAGCATCACTCAGTGAGAAGAAGGGCAGTCATAATCCTGGCTTCTCCACCCCCCAGCCCACCTCCACTGCGGTCCTTTATTCAATGAGGAGGGAAATGAGTAATATGAAAACAGGTGATACAGGGCTGCAGGGCTTGCGTGGGAGTAGAGGGCGTGTGTGTGACCAGCCCAGGCTCCTCCCTCCTCCCAGCTCTGCAGAGGGGCTGCTGGAACCCCTGCATTGGATGGGGATCACCATCTTCCTAGCGGGCTTGTTGCTGGTGTTCTGGGGTTGTTCTCCTCCTCCTGGGCTGTTTTGGTGTAGACCACTTGGGCTGCAGGTACACCTGTACTCATTTGTGTATGTTTCCACCTGTCTGGACAAGTCAGAGAAATTGTCACGCAGGTTAATAACCGTGTTCAACCAACTTTTCATTGAGGCTCGGCCATTTCAGGGTGTTGACCTGTTACTTACTTAGTTAAAATATGTCATTTATTTATTCATTCAACAGAGAGTTATTGCGCCAGGTTCTGGGTGTACAACAATGAAGAAAACAAAGGCCTGGCTCCCCAGCACTTTGCATCGTAGTGGGAGAGACAACAGATGGACAAATAGAGACGTAAATATAAAATGTGCCGAGTGGTGATAGTACCATAAAGAAACATAAAACAAAACAACGGGTGTGTTAATTTCCTACTGCTGCCCTAACAAATTACTACAAACGTAGTGGCTCCAAACCACATAAATTTATTCTCCTGCCTTCCGGAGATCAATCGGAAATGAGTCTTAAAGGGCTAAAACAAGGAGTCAGCAGAGCTGTGCTCCTTCCGGAGGCTCCAGGCGAGAATTTGTTTCCTCCATTCTTCTAGCGATGGTCCTCATTCTTGACTCCTGGCCCATGTCACATCTCCCTTTCTCTCTGGCTTCCAGCTTCACCTTTTTTTTGGCCACACCATGCAGCATGCAGGCTCTTAGTTCCCCGACCAGAGATGGAACTCGTGCCCCCTTTAGTGGAAGCGCAGAGTCTTAACCACTGGGCCTCCAGGGAAGCCCCCAGCTTCCCCTTGCCTTCCAATCTGACTCCTTCTGCATCCCTCTTATAAGGAAACCTGTGATTAGTTTGGGCCCGCAGGATAATCCAGGTTAATCTCCTCATTTCAAGATCCTTAATTTAATCACTTCTGCAAAGTCCCTTTGGCTTCAAAGTCTCTGGGAATTAAAGCATGGGCCTATTTGGGAGCCATTGTTCAGCTTCCCACAGTGGGACGAGAATGATGCTGAGTAGGGGTGGGAGGAGTAGGGGTAGCCGGGGCGTGGGGGCGGGGGAGATAAGAGAGGTGGAGGTGGGTACAGGTCACGCCTAGGCCTGATGAGCCGTTGACAGAGCTTCCACTTTTTTTTTTTTTTTGTGCGGTACGCGGGCCTCTCACTGTCGTGGCCTCTCCCGTAGCGGAGCACAGGCTCCGGACGCGCAGGCTCAGCGGTCATGGCTCACGGGCCCAGCCGCTCCGCGGCATGTTGTATCCTCCCGGACTGGGGCACGAACCCGCGTCCCCTGCATCGGCAGGCGGACTCTCAACCACTGCGCCACCAGGGAAGCCCAGAGCTTCCACTTTTACTCTGAGCGATAAGGGGAGTCATCAGAGGGTTTTGGAAGGGAAATTCTGGCTGCCTTTTTGATGATAGACTACAGCAGAGAAAGGGTAGAGGCAGGGAGGACAGGTTGGAGGCCCTTGAAAAACTAGGCAGGGGAGGACGGTGGATTGGACGATGGTGACAACAGTGGAGCTGGTGCCAAGTAGATTGGGATTGTTGGGAAGAGAGAGCCCAGAGGTTTTGCTGGTGGGTCTGATGTGTAGTATAAGGAAGGGAAGGAGCTAAGTTTGACTCTAGGGGTTTAGACAAGAGCTATTGAGTGAATGGAGATGTTATTCTCACTTCACCTGTGGACCTCTTCTCCAGGAACATATGATCCAGAAAATGGTTCACAGTCATTCATATATCCACTCCTCCCTCCCTCCCTTCCTTCCTTCCTTCCTTCCTTCTTTCCTTCCTTCTTTCCAACATTTACAAGATACTTACTACGTGCCACATACTGGATGTAAGAGATGAATGCAGCACAACCCAAGTGCACTGTCCTGTGGGCAAAGACAGAGAAACACAATTCTTGAAAATAATAAGAGGAAAGAAATAACTGCTTCTTGGTCATTGGCTGAGATCCAGTGAAGGAAAAGTCTCTAGTGAGAGCTGCAATTCATGTCGTAAGGCAACCAAGAGGAGTTGTCAGTTCAGAATTTGCTGATAGGATTACAAGAATTTCTTGCTGCTTTCTGCTAAAGTTGAAGGACCTGTAGACATTTTCCTAATTGTGTGTGTGTGTGTGTGTGTGTGTGTGTGTGTGTGTGTGTATGGAAGAGAAAGAAAGAGAGGGACGAGAGGGACAGAGACTGAGGGAGGAGAGGAGATAGAGATATAGAGGGAGATAAGAGAGATAAGAGATAGAGAGGGAGATGGAGAGGGAGAGAGAGAGAGAAAAAATATTCTGGTATTTAACACAAAGGAAAAAAAGTAATCTGACGATGACAGTTGCAAAGAAAAATGGTACAGATGAACACCATTTGTCCTGCACATAATTGATGTCATTGATTATGGAAGGCAGTATATATATGTATGCTGTAGAGCACGTTTTCAAGTCAGGTTGCATGGTTTGAATCCTGGCTTTGCACATTAATTTCTGTTAAATTGTTTACTACTTTTCTCATTGGTAAAATGGATGTCATAATGATACGTTCCTCATAGGGTGGTTATGAAGATTGAATAAAAGAATCCTTGTAAATTGCTTAGTATAGCATCTGACGTATAGTAAATGCTCAATATTTAGGAGGCTAAATTATTATTGTTTATTGTGATGAATTTGAATCATCCATAAAATAACAATTTTTATTTTAGGCACTGTGCCTTATAGTTAGTAGACATTATAAATGTTCTGTTAGCTGATATTAATGTGACGGTGTAATATTGTGGAAAGAGCACTGGTCAGGAAATTCTAACACGACTTTGTCAATGATTCACTATGAAACATTCTTGGACCCAAGTTTCCTCATCTCTGAAGTGCAGTCCATTCCAGCTCTTACAGTCTTTGACCAGGGTATGTGGCTCCAGCTCTGTATCAGTGTCACGTGCCTGGCACCATCTATTGTCCACTTGAGCAGACCGCTTGATAGTGATTAGGGTCTCTAGATTTGGGTGTGGTAGGGAGGGCCAGCAGGAAATCAACACGCCTTTCCACCCTCAGCTCACGTGAAGCCTGTCCCTTGGAAGGCATCCTCAGGGGCTGTCTCTGATTAGGCACTCACAGAGTCCCCATGTAGAGTTGCACAGGTTGTGCACTGAGCAAAGTTAGGGGGCCCCATTCACAGAAAATATAAACGGCGTCCTTCTAAAGTCAGGCAACATATGAGCCCTGATAAATGTTTCTTAGACTCATAGCCTGGAGTATTTTTGTCTAAAAGAGTGACTCCCTATAATTTGGTTCAGCATAATGGAAAGAGTCACAGAATTGTCAGTAGAACTTGTTATTATTGCTGTAACACAGGAGCCTGATGCTGTTTCAGGGGTCATGGTATCCGAATAGAGTATTCAACCTAGTCCACGGGCTGTTAGAATACTGTAATTAGGATAAAAAATATTAAGCCATATTTCTATTTAACCTAGTCCTCTTAAATGTTATTTTATATATTTCATCACATGTACAGTGTATTCTTGCAGTAGTACGTTAATATAATTTGTAAATGAATAAATATACATATATTGTGGGGAAATGTGTAAGTTCTGTGTTGGGAGGCATGCTCAGTTTTTACACTCTTATTGACTCATAGGCTTTTCTTCCTTTTCTGCCACCACCTGGGGTCTGAGACTCTTTCCTCAGCCAAGCACAAGTGAGAATAGGTCCCCTCACCTCCCGGGTCCTTCCCGGGAGTTTTCATAAGCAACACACTGAGTCCATTTTCTTTGGAGGCAAACAAACATTCACCGTCTCAGTCGAGGAGCTAAGAAATCGCATGGAGGAAATGAGGGACATGCAGCTAGATTTGCATGTGGAGATCTGATTCAGGTGAGGAGCAGTGGGGATGTGCCGGGTGGTGGTCTCAGCAGACGCAAAGGCACAGCACATATGCACGTATATGTGAGGAGATATATTTGGCTGGAATGGAGGGAAGGTCCACATTGGTACAGAGCAGAGGCTGAGGTCGAAGAACCAGGAGTACAGTCTTTTTTTTTTTAATCATATCTTTTATTCTCCTATTATCTTTGGGTTTTTTGCTGTTGGTTTGTTTATTGAAGTAGGATTGATTTACAATGTTGTGTTAGTTTCAGGTATACCGCAAAGTGATTCAGTTATACATACATATATAATTTTTTTCAGATTCTTTTCCCTTATGGGTTATTACAAAATATTAGGTATAGTCTTTCATGGCAAACTGAGCAGCTTGGATTTTATTCTGAAGGCAACTGAGTGTAACAGAATGTTTTGAAAGAGAATATCATTAGCGAAGCAATGTTTAGGGTGATGGATAAGCAAATTAAAAAGTATTTCCACCTGTTGGTGTAGAACAGGACAAAACAGACATCTACCAACTTTCATTTCTAAGATTAGTTCAAGCATTTGAATGTAAATACATTGTGTATAATGACTATCTCCTTTTTTAGTTATTTATTCATTCAGCTGTCTGTCTGAATATGTCCAAGTATTTAGATCCTTGATTTCATACAGACAAATTTCTGGAAAAAGTTACCACACGTGATGCTGATTTATATACTATCTATATGGGTATCTAGGTACTTTATATTTGGTTGGGGGAGAGGGATAATGTGGGTTTGGCACCAAGTTTGTTGTTTTTTTTTTTTTTTTTTTTTTTTTTTTTTTGCGGTACGCGGGCCTCTCACTGTCGTGGCCTCTCCCGTTGCGGAGCACAGGCTCCGGACGCGCAGGCTCAGCGGCCATGGCTCACGGGCCCAGCCGCTCCGCGGCATGTGGGATCTTCCTGGACCGGGGTACGAACCCGTGTCCCCTGCATCTGCAGGCGGACTCTCAACCACTGCGCCACCAGGGAAGCCCTGGCACAAAGTTTTGATTGATGTTGTTTTAGTACAGTTCCCAGTAAAAAAATGTGTTTGTGAGGTCTGTCTTAGCCTGGCTGGACTACTCAAAAGTTTTACATTTAGATGCCTGGAGATAGCTGGAGCCCTGCAAGGGGCTCCCTGTTCACAAGCCCTAGGAACAGCCTGCTTTAATGTCAGTAATAAGCACACATCAAATATGTCTTTGGAAACGTCTGTGAGAAAGTGGAAGTCTGAGCCTGTTGCGTGTGCCCAACTATGCTTTCGTGGAACCCTTGAAACGTATGAGTATGGAACAAGGGGCAGGTTTGAACAAAGATTTCTACTTCTTGTCATAATGTCCTCTTAATTAGGGAACAATCAAGCCCAAATCACTTTCTAGGTGCCCGTATGAACTACTCTGCTCACTGAATCAATGCCATCAATCAAAGAGAGAACAGAATCCTAGTGCTATAACAAGAATATTGAAAACCAGATGAGTCAAGTAACTTGCCCAAGGCTGATGGCAAATTAGTAGCAAAGCCAGGGCTTTGACCAGCCCGCCGCTTCCAGGGCACTTTCCTTCCTATTGGCGTTCCTAGCCTGGGGTGCTGGATGCTCGTGAACGTGCTACAGGAGGTTCAGGAACATTCTAAAACTCCATGCAAATTTTTTGTGGAAGCTGCTTCCCCGAGGGTCCATGAACTCTTGCTGTTGTCTATCTCTGTGATGCATTGCGCTTCCCTACCTGGGTCCTCATGCCTTGTGTCTCCATGTGGGAGGGGGAGAATGACTGAGCAGCCCAACTAACTCCTGTCCTTTCCGTGGAGTCAGCCGCTTGCTCTAAGCCTTTTAGCAACTTGAGAAACCATGGGAAGGAACACTGACAAAAGAGTAATAAAGATGCATTACCTGAATCATCATGGGGGGATTATGTCCACTCTGAAAAAGAAGGTGATGTGATATTCTGAAATACATACCACCAAATTAGAATCCACCTATTTTCCAAGGGAAATTTTGGACATTTTTTCCCCAGAGGGACTGCTAACTTAGTGTCAACTCAACCACACCTCATCCCACCACCTTGGTGGGCAGTGTCACCAATTGTACAAGCTAAAACTTTTTAGTAACTTAGATTTCTGCTTCTTTACTGCCCAACATTCCAGTCAATTTCACCTCCTAAAGTGTTCTCATCTCTCCATCTTGGCCACCATTGGCCATGGTCATCTTGACCACAGTTATTCAACTTGTCGCTCTGCCTCTAGACTTATCTTCCTCCTAAGAAGCCACACATAGTCACCAGAATGGCATCTGAACACACCATTCCCTGTTTCAAGCTATACAGTGGCTCCCCACTGCCCCCAGGAAAAAGGCTGGCATGAGAGAATGTACAGAAGGGTCTTCATGCCTCATCAGGCTTTTAGCCAAGACCTCATCACCTGCTATTCTTCACTCACACTTTGCCTTGAAAAATGTTGACTTGTATTTCCCTGCATACTTCATGTCATTTCATGACACTGGGTCTTTGCTCAAGCTGTTCTCTTTCAGTGCTCTCCCTTCCTGGGACAGCCTACCATCCTTTCAGACCCAGCCGAGAAGTCACCTTTTCCAGAGCTTTTCTTGGCCCCTCCAGGCAGGGCTGGGTTGGGTCTTACCTCAGTGTACCAGTCTGCTAGGCCTGCCGTAACAAAGTACCACAGACTGGGTGGTACAAAGTACACAGAAATTTATTTTCTCTCAGTTTGGAGCTTAGAAGTCTCCAGAGTTCTCCAGGAGGCTAGAAGGCTAGAATCAAGGTGTGGCATGGTTGGTTTCTTCAGAGGCCTCTCTCCTTGGCTTGTAGATGCTGTCTTCTTCCTGTGTCTGCCCGTGGTCCTTCCTCTGTGTGTGTCTGTGTCCTAATTTCCCCTTCTTATAAGGACACAAATCATATTGGATTAGGGGGTCCACTCTAATGATACCATTAGGATCACCCTAATGATCTCATTTTACCTTAATTACCTCATTAAAGACCCTGTCTCCAAATACAGTCACATTCTGAGGCACTAAGGATTAGGATTCAACATATGAACTTTGGGGAGACATAACTCAGCCCATAACACTTAATGTTATAATTCTTTCACTGAAGGAGCATCTGTCTTTTATCCATTTTCATATACACAGTCCATGGCTACTTAAATGATGATTGAATTAGAAAGGAAGGAGGGAATAAGTTACTCCTAGGGAGGCTCAGGGCAATGGGTGGGGGAGGAAGGCTTGTCCCAGGGGCCTGCAGCTGTAATGAGAACGGTGCTCCAAGCCCCTGTGTTAGTCTCATAGAGCTGCTGTAACAAATTACCATAAACTTGGTGGCTTAAAACAAAAGGAACTTATTCTCTCATCGTTCTAGAGGTCAGAACTCTGAAGTCAAGGTGTAGGCAGAGTCACACTCCCTCTGACAGCTTTAAGGGAGAATCCTTCCTGCCTTTTCCAGTTTCTGGTGGCTCCTGGCATTCCTTGGCTTATGGCTGCATCACTCCCATCTCTGCTTCCATCATCACATGGCCTTCTCTCCTGCGTCTCTGTTTTCTCTTCTCTTCTTTTATAAAGACTTGTTAATGGATTTAGGACCCATCCTAACCCAGCATGATCTTACCTCAAGATTCTTCATTTAATTACTCTACAAAGACACTTTTTCCAAATAAGGTCACATTTACAAGTCTGTTTGGGCATAGCTTCGGGGAGGGAGGAACACTTCAACCCACTACATACAGCCCCTGAAGGGAGGACTGGGTTGAGTTGAAGCATGGGAACTCTGGACATGGACAGCCACTCCTGGGATCCACATATCCCACCCAATGCAAGGGGTTCTATGAGAATTCAGTGGACTGTTTGCACCTTCATCGCATTAGTTCTGCAGCATTCATGAGACCTCCTGGCACGTGCCTAGCATCACCCTGAAGTTGGGCAGGAAGCCAACCACTGAGTGCTTAATGTCATTTGCTGGGCTTAGAAGGGATGTTTGAGTCGAAGGACTTGAGGATTCCCACAGCGGTTGGTGTGAAACAGTGTAAGGAATGGCCTGCGGAAACAGTGTGGCCGTAGCTCATTCCACATGTCCTGGTTCCTGGGTCTAGCTTTGTGTTTCTGCATCTATATAATTGACCAAACACTGTTCTGACAAACACAGTGACCAAGAGAAGGAGGGTAGTGTCAACACTGGGAGAAAGAACGTCCACTGACTGGGATGGGGCTGACGATCAGAATATCTGGGGAGAGGGACAGTGACACGGATGATGGATCCTTTTCTGGACTCCCATTTTTTAAAGGGTAACTCACCAGACTGTCAGGGCCTTGACGGAATGGATGATGTCTTTCTTATTTCCACAACGCATTGTCCTGTGGGGTGCTGGGCTTGTCGTAGGGGGCTCCATAAATGTTGGACAAACTGAACTGACCCTTCAGGTAGCCTTCACCCAGTGTTCTCTAGCTACATCTTATTCACCTGTGTTTGTACTCCCACCATTAGTGTGGAGGCTGGCCCATAGTCATAAATATTTTTCAAATTGAATTAAACTGAACTTGTTATGGGAAAAGTAGTTAAGTTCTTTTTTGAAGGGAAAGCTTATTAGTGTATTCTGGGAAATGTGATCAGCATTTTCAAGCAAAGGCCCTATGTCCCTGCATCCATTGATGGGGGATGGGGGATGGGTGAATGGTAAGTCATGGTAAGAAGCCAGCTGATATGGGGGAGAAAAGAGAAGGAGAAATTCATATTACCTGAATGTTTTCTTTGAACTATGTGCTGTAAGTCACCTGCTTTATTGAAATTATCTCTGTAATAGGACTTAGGAGCAAGGTCCGCATCTGGATTCTGACACTGGGTAACCATGCAATGTTGGGGAAGTCGTTTGCACTCTCTGGGCCTTAGATTTCTCAACTGTAAAATAAACAGTTGGAATAAGTTGAGCCCAAGAGCCCCCACTGGTTCTAACCTGCGGAGCGTGGAAGCTTCATTCTCCTCTACAGTAAAATAGTCTCCCTCCCACGCCCCCACCCTAGCTTAAATTTATATTATCATGAGGCTCTCTGAACTATATACTGAACATACTCTTAGACAGCCCTGTGACTTGTTAAATGGGGGAAGAGGGAGATAGCAAGTAACAAAGAAAAAGATGTTCTCACACAGAAACAGGATTTTGACTCAACTCATATTGAATAGTAACAGGTTTTGGAGCCCCATTGACTCTTCTCCCCTTTTGAATCGGTTTACCATTTGCATGGTTCAAAAATTGAAAGGTACAAAAGATAGTCTCTCCCCCACCATACTCCTTCAGACATCCCATTTCCATTTTCTGAGGTGATTTATTCTAAACTTTCATGTATGTGCTTCCTGAGACAGTTTACACACATCCTGGCAAATATATGTATGTTTGTATATTCGAAATTATCTCTTTTCCCTTTTATTTAATACAGATGGTATTATACTATATATCCTATTATGTACCTTCCTTTTTTGAGAGTCAGTTTTGTTGGGACATAATTTACATACACTAAATTCAGCAATTTTAAGTGTACTCTTCAATGAATTTTGAACAAATATATACAGCTGTGTAACAATCATCACAATCATGATATGGAACATTTCCATAATCTCAAAAAGGTCTCTCTTGACCCTTTGCCATGAGTCCCCTCCAAGCCACACCCTGAATCTTGGAAAACACACATCTTTCTATCATTATAGTTTTACCTTTTCAAAAGTATCGTATAAATAGAATTAAACTCTGTAATCGTTCGTATGTGGTTTCTTTCTCTTAGCATAATGCTTTTGAATTCATCCGTGTCAGTACATATATCAGCAGGTGGTTCCTTTTTATTACTGAGTAGTATTCCATTGTGTGAATATACCACAATTCGTTCATTCATTCAGAAGTTGATGGACATGGATTCTTTCCCAGTTTTTGGCTATTATTAATAAAATGGCTATAAACATTCACATATAAGCTTTTGTGTTGATTGTGTTTTCATTTCTCTTGGTCAAATACCTAAGGGTGGAATTATTGGGTCATATGGTCAGTGAATGCTTAACCTTATTAAAAAAAATCTTTCAAATTATTTTCAAAGTGGCTGGAAGAATTTATAAAAGATTTCTTTTTGCTCCTTTTCCAGTACTTGGTATTTTCAATCTTTTAAGTTTTAGGTATACTGATAAATATATAATGATCTTTCATGGCAGCTTTAATTTACATTTTTTCTAATGACTAATAATAACGTTAAGCATCTTTTCATGTACTTACTAGCCATCATTAGATCTTCTTTGATGAAGTATCTGTTCAAATATTTTGCTTATTATTGTTATTTTAGCATTATCATATTATTGAATTTTAAGAGTTCCTTATATGGTCAAGGTACAATTTCTTTATCAGGTAAATATTTTGGAAATAGTTTACAAAGTGACTTGACTTTTCATTTTCATAAGTGTCTTTTTTTTTTTGGTGATACGCGGGCCTCTCACTGTTGTGGCCTCTCCCGTTGCGGAGCACAGGCTCCGGATACGCAGGCTCAGCGGCCATGGCTCATGGGCCCAGCCGCTCCGCGGCATGTGGGATCTTCCCGGACCGGGGCACGAACCCGTGTCCCCTGCATTGGCAGGTGGACTCTCAACCACTGCACCACCAGGGAAGCACCCATAAGTGTCTTTTGAAGACTAAAGATTTTGATTTTGATGAAGTCCATTTATCAATTTTTTTCTTCTATGGTTTGTGCTTTTTGTGTTCTAAGAAATATTTGTCTAGTCCATGGTCACAAAGATATTCTCCTATATTTTCTTCCAGAAGTTTCTCAGCTTTAGGTTTTATATTTAGTTCTATGATCCATTTTGAGCTAATTTTTCATAGGGTGCCAATATGGCTTGCATCTATCTATCTATCTATCTATCTATCTATCTATCTATCTATATCTAACTTTATCACAATCTCTCTCTCTTTCTGCAGCTCCATCCCTTCTGGTATTTAGATCTGCGAATTCTAGCTGCCTTGACCTTCTGAAACACCAAACTCTGTTGTCTCCTCAACTCAGAAAGACCACCAGCCTCTATTTGGGTTCTATGCTGTCTGTCTCTAATGTCTGAAAACCATCACTTTGTGAAGTTTGTCTGCTTTACTCAATATTTAAAGAAATCTTCCAATTGTTAAGTGTAAATCTGGTTCCTTTTAATCCATCCTGGCCAGAAATGGAGGTTGTCAAAATTGACTTAAAATCCCCATTTCACTTGGGTTGCTTCTCCTTTCTTTCCAGATATTGGCCCCTTAAAGTCAAGTTTGAATTGGAGTTTGGAATATAGCCATGAAGTTCAACTAGACTAAAGTCTAATGATAATGACATTAAAGTGATATAGTAGGAGTCAGCTATCGCAAGTATGTTGGCCTTCAGGCAAAGACTGCTTGCTGACCTTCCATCTTTCTATTTCCTTTTAAGACTATGTTGTCTTTTGCAAAGTCTTTATTTTGTACCTTAAGTTCTGAGTAATGACAAGACAGGAAAACAAATGTCCCAGCTAATCATTCACCAACATAAGTCATAATACAATTCCATCTTCTCATCTTTTAACCTCTTACCATTCAAGCCTCTGATGATTCCATGAGTTCCTTGGATGACCCTAGGAAAAGAGGTCTTCACTACTATAAAAAGCGAATCCTAGGGGCTTCCCTGGTGGTGCAGTGGTTGAGAGTCCGCCTGCCGATGCAGGGGACATGGGTTCGTGCCCTGGTCCAGGAAGATCCCACATGCCGCAGAGCGGCTGGGCCTGTGAACCATGGCCGCTGAGCCTGCGCATCTGGAGTCTGTGCTCCGCAACAGGAGAGGCCGCAACAGTGAGAGGCCCGCATGCTGCAAAAAAGAAAAAAAAAAAGAAGGGAACCCTATGTTTAAAAAAAATTTTTTTTTTAATTTATTTTTGGCTGCGTTGGGTCTTCATTGCTGTGTGCAGGCTTTCTCTAGTTGCAGTGAGAGGGAGCTACTCTTCACTGTGGTGCACGGGCTTTTCACTGTGGTGGCTTCTCTTGTTGTGGAGCATGGGCTCTAGGCGTGCGGGCTTCAGTAGTTGCAGCATGCAGGCTCAGTAGTTGCAGCACATGGGACCTAGAGTGCGTAGGCTTCAGTAGTTGTTCCATGCGGGCTCAGTAGTTGTGGCTCGTGGGCTCTAGAGCGCAGGCTCAGTAGTTGTGGTGCATGGACTTAGTTGCTCCACGGCATGTGGGATCTTCCCAGATCAGGGATTAAACCCATGTCCCCTGCATTGGCAGGCGGATTCTTCACCACCGTGCCACAAGGGGAGTCCCAGGAATCCTGTTTTTAAGCTACCTTCCAATACCCAGGCCCAAAGTGTCCAGAATGGATTTGCGTATAAATTGTATTGTGTACATGGGAAAATGCACTGACTGGCAGCTCTGCTCCCAAATGACACTCCCTTAAAAATATGAGATGACTCTCCCTGTGAGTGGAGCATGAAGTTTAGCCCTGAAACCAAATATTTTGTGTAATCTTGTGAGGTCAAAGATTAAGAACCTGGGCTTTAAGCCATGCCCCATTTTTATGATTTATAAGCAGACCCTTCCTTTCATGAGCCTGTGGGTTTGCAAAAGTGCTAGCGTCTCATCATTGCCTGGACTTGGTGCACAACAGTAACATGGCAACAGCTGAAATAAACAAGAGAATGCATTGTTTAGGAAACCACTAAGGTTCTGAGGTTTCAATGATAACAATTTCAGGGTAAGTATGTAAGGTGGTAATGAATAACTGACATGAGTGCCTTTTGTTAATTGCAGTACAACTGCATATTTTCTTCCCCCTACAGAAGTATTTTTGTCCTGTTCTCCTAAGGTAGCAAGAAAGGAAAGAATTTGGTGGAGAGTCTTTTTATATTTACAATAGCAACCCTCTATAAACTGGCTTGATTCTTCTAGAACCGTGCTATTCAAAACACGAGCCATTAGCTCTGTGTGGCTATTTAAATTTAAACTGATTTAAGTGAAAAAATCTTAAAAATGCTTTTCCTTAGTCATGCTAGCCATATGTGGCTACTGGCTACTATATTGGAAAGTGGAGCTAGGGAACATTTCTAGCATTATAGAACGTTCTATAGGACAGTGCTACTGTAGAGCGTCCTGGGTTCAGCTGTGGCATGAAGACCAATCATTTGTGTGGTCACAGGCCCTTCCTTGGGTCTTTATTCCCTTGTCTAAAAATAAGAGATAGGGTGATTGCGTTTAGTGAGACAGAAGAGTGGTCATGCCCACAAAATAAAGAAATCACCAGTGAAATTTATTCTCATCGATAAATAGTATCTGTGCTACAAGTTCATAGGAATCAATTGGTTTAAAATGGCAACTGTTTAGGAAAAGCTCTACAACTCATAACCAGCGCTTGTGAATCTCAGTAAATCTGTCAATAACCATTGGCCATGCCCAAACCCATTGAAGGTGTCTCTGTGGCAATGTTACCCATCAAAGCTGCAGTAACTTTGAGGACTGAAGATGCTGCCTCACCAGCCACTTGGGCCAAACATAGCATTAAGCCTGGAGCCCAGATACAGAGATCAAGGTCCTTCTCCTTAATCAAAACAACTTGCCACAATAAAGCAGGGAGGGTTATCTGGGGTGGGGGAAGGTGGCTGCTTACTGAGAAGATATGAGGGTGAAGGCTGAGCGATTCTCTTGTAAGTGTGATGAGTTCTTATTCCATAATAAACATTGTATTACTGAAAGAATGAGCTCAGGTCTATTGCCTGTTCCTTCCTGTGTATCCCTTTAATCCATCTCCAATAAACAGGTTGATGAGTCTTTATGGAGCCTGCACTGCACTTGGGGTGCAGATGCTGTGAGAGGTAGAAAAGCAGTCTAAGACGGGGGCCTTTTCTGTGAGGCTCTGACCTGCTGGCTAGAAGGAAGAATTAACACACACCATGAAGCATTTAGAAATTAATATGAGAGTTGAGAGAGAATCAGTTGCCAGAATACATGATGTATGGTATCAAATAAGCACTGAAGGTAAGAGTGCTGGACTTATCAGGGAGGGCTTCATGGAAGAGGCAGAACTTAAACTTTGAAGGAAACGTAGGCACACAGGTTGCAGACAGGACGAAGGACAAGATGCCAGGCCTCAGCAATCACATCATCCTTCTCAATCCTATGTCACTGGGAGGCATTTTAGCATAGTGGCTTACAGCAGAAAGCCTTGGAGCTAGACTGTGTGACTCACATCCTGATCCTGTCTCTTATTAGCTATGCAGACTTACCCAATTTATTTAACCTTTCACTGGATTATTATGAGGATGAAATAAGTTCATATATGTAAAAGTCTTAGGTACAAAATAAGCATCATATAACTATTAGTGGCCCCCTCCCACTCCAATCTCTTTTTCTCAGGCCTTACTTGTTTTTACCTGTATTTACATTGAACATCTCTTCTTTTACTAGAAGCCTCAATAATTCATATTGACTTGATATTTCCCTGACTTTATTCAGTTTGGTTTTCCTGATTTCTAATTTTTGCAATAAGTAAATATACCTTATTTAGGTCAAACCAACCCACAGAATTGTCCTGGTGAATGCCTCAGTTTTTTTTTTTTTAATTTATTTTTTTTTGAAGTATAGTTGATTTACAATGTTGTGTTAATTACTGCTGTACAGCAAAGTGACTCAGTTATACAAATATATACATTCTTTTTCATATTCTTTTCCATTATGGTTTATCACAGGATATTGAATATATAGTTCCCTGTGCTATACAATAGAACCTTGTTGTTTATTCTGTATATACTGGTTTGCATCTGCTAATCCCAAACTCCCAGTCCTGCCCTCTCCCACTTCCCTTCCCCTTGGCAACCACCAGGCTATTCTCTATGTCCCTGATTTTCTCTCTGTTTCATAGATAGGTTCATTTGTGTCATATTTTAGGTACATATAAATTATATCATATGGTATTTGTCTTTGTCTTTCAGACTCACTTCACTTTGTATGATAATCTCTAGTTTCTTCCATGTTGCTGCAAATGGCATTATTTCATTCTTTTTTACGGCTGAGTAGTATTCCATTGTATTGTATATATGTACCACATCTTCTTTATCCATTCATTCATCGATGGACATTTAAGTTGTTTCCATGTCTTGGCTATTGTGAATAGTGATGCTATGGACATAAGAGTGTGTGTATCATTTTGAGTTATAGTTTTGTCTGGATATATGCCCAGGAGTGGGATTGCTGGATCATGTGGTAATTCTATTTTTCTGAGGAACCTCCATCTCTTTTCCACAGTGACTGCACTGTTGTTCCCACCAACAGTGTCGGAGGGTTCCTTTTTCTCCACACCCTCTCCAGCATTTGTTATTTGTAGACTTTTTAATGATGGCCATCCTGACCTGCATGAGGTGGTACCTCATTGTAGTTTTGATTTGCATTTCTCTAATAATTAGCAGTGTTGAGCATCTTTTCATGTGCCTACTGGCCATCTCAGTTTTTTGGTGTTTTTTAATCGAAATACTCTTGTCATCGGAGCCCTGGGTCGAATCGAGTTAATCACCAAATTTGAGGCTGGGTCTTAATGTGTTTCCCAGGGTTGTACCTAAATTATACAAGAGGGATTATTTGGTTTAGGAAGACCTCTGTGCTGCATCAGTGTTCTTTCCTATCAGACTCCAAACTCTTTGACGGCAAAGACTGGGCCTTTTCATCCTTGGGTGCCCAGCCAGCATCTTGAATAGCACTTGACATCTCCTAGTTGGTCCATGATGCCTGAATTAAATGGACTTCTTTTTGTAAAATGAGCTAGTGATGCTTACCTCCCCCTAGCGCCCATAATTCAATTCCATTCAATTCAACATATTTAATGAGCGTCCCCTCTGTGCCTGGCTTAGTGTCAGATGCTGGGATCCAGTGGTGAGCAAGTCAGGCATAGTCTCCCCTGTCATGGGGTTAATGAGACCAGTCTATTATTTCTTTGCTTCTCCTAAGGGAAAGATATGCAGCGGAACCTTGTAAAGCATTGCACTGCCCTTACAATCTCAGGACACAATACCTTTAGCCAAAAAAAAAAAACAAAAAAACAAAAGAACAACCATTGAACTCAATCTGGATTATGATTGGCCAGAAGAGTTCCCATTCCCAGATATGGCTGATCTGTGCCCTGTAATGATGCTGAAGAGCGTGTTAACCAGGATGTGACAATGAGGTGACTCTGGTTTGCCCAAGGTCTCAGTGGTTTCACAGCTTGAGATAAGGGAAGAATAGAATTTCTAAGCCTCACCTTCTAATTGGGATCCTGTTCACTTCTTATTGTGACCTCATCATAGCATTTATGAGATTTCCTATGAATTTTAAACCCTCTGTATGTGTTAAATACCTCGTATAGTAGAATTATACAGTAAGTTTTAAATGAGGATAACAATATCTTCCTAGTAAGGTGATTGTGAGGATTCCAACTAGACATGGAAAGCATTCTACACATGCATAGAGCAGGCACTCAGTAATGGACAGCTATCATTTTTAATATATTAAAGATGTTGTTAGATTATTATAGGGGACACAAAGGTAAACAGGACACAGTCCCTTTCTTCAAGGACCTTCAGCTCAGTAGGAAAGATTTCATATTTACAAGTAACTATTACTAAGTCAAAAAGTGAAATTTTTCAAAAGAGAAGTGCTGACAATGTTCTTTTGAAATTTAGAAGAGAAAGGCATTATTATTGGCTAAGAAGATCAGTGATAATTTCACAGAAAAAGAAGCATTTATTTGAAAGATTTGGTCCAATGGAAATAGTGAAAGGGACACTCTGTAAATAGGGACTGCATGTACACGGACATTGTATCAGTAAGCTTGGGCTGTGTAACAAAACACCACACACTAGGAGGCTTAACAACAGACACTTATGTCCTCACAGTTCTGGAGGCTATAAATCTAAGGTCAAGGTACAGGCATGGTAGGTCTGACGATAACCCTCTTCTTGGCTTGCAGATGGCAGTTTTCTCACTGTGTCCTCATAGGAAGGAGAGAAGGCTCTCTGGTGTCTCTTCTTATAAGGACACTAATCCTATCAGATGAGGGCTCCACCATTCTGATCTCATTTAACCTTAATTACTTCCTTAGAGGCCCCAACTCTAAATACATCCACATTGGAACTTAGGGTTTCAACATATGAATTTGGGGAGGACACAGAAATTAAGTCCATCACAGGCTTGGAGGTGGAAAATACCTTTATAAGGAACATTTGATGATATAGTTTGATTGGAGCATAATAGGGGCTGAAAGTGGAGGCATGGAAGAAGCAAAATTAAATCTTGGGATTGTTCTGGATTACAGAAGGCCTGGAATGACAGCTAAGACTTCTAGAGGGTAATTTGTCTGCATCAGGGAGTATCTAGGGTTTTAAACTAGGAAGTTGCAAGTTCAGAACTGTGCTTTGCGAAGATGATTTCGGCAGCTATGGGTTTTACAGCCAGTCTTGCCCTTGTTATCTTGGAGCAGAGAAGGAGGTGGAAACACTAGCAGATTAAGTACCTAGCTCAGAATCTCCCAACCAGACCTTCCAAGTTGCTTTTCTGAACGCCAGTCAGTGTGTTGTTTGACTGGTAAGGAAAGAACATGCAGCTTGGGACACTGACTCTGGGTGCCCTTGTGAAAAATCAATATGGGAGGCATCTGCTCTGGACCTACCCTCAACCAAGACTTTCTGAGCATCAATCCCAAAGCAAGACAGTCCTTTCTATCTCAGCGAAAGATTTTGAATGGGAACTATTGCCCCATTGACCAAAGTAACTTTGGACGGTTTCTTGCTGACTACTGGGTACACAGCAGAGCTACCTGATCTTGCATTTCACGAAGGAGGCAACCAGTTCTCAGAGGTTATAAATCCTCAAATGTCATTAGAGAGCTCTTCAGGCCAAGATTACAGAATGCAATGCCTCTCCCCTGGGTAAAGTTCTCATCAGCCCCTCCTGAGGCAGTAGGTCCCAGCAGTCACGGCAGGCGACTAAAAATAGCCCCAGTATAAAATTCCAGCTCCCAGGACTGCTGGGGAGGTAATTTGCTGAGAGAAGCAGCCCAGACTGTGGTAAAGCGTTGCCTTGGGTCTCCTAACACATCGTCAGATGGGATATTCCCCGAAATCACTAATGCCCGGCTTCAACAATTAGAGTGGATCTTCTGGGTGAGATTGAAGGCTGCTTTCTAATTACCATGGATGGGCCTTGGTGATTATCTAGTGAAACTGCACAGTTATACCTGAGAATAGCGAGGTCTGCCTTCCTCAGCGCTCTAACAGTCTTCCATCCACATTCTTTCATTCTTTCCTTCTTTCAGCAAATATTGATTGAATGAGGCTCAATTCCTTTATTCAGTGTCTCTGCTCAAATATCACCTCCTCACCATCCACAACAGAGCTCTACCAATCTTTTTCCTTATTCCCTGTTTGCTTTATGCCCCTGCCATCGCACTCTGTTATTGTCGGTCTGCCCTACTAGAAGGTTGATTGGCTCCCGGGGCAGGGACTTTGCCTGTTTGGGGTCTGGCTCTTGAATGGCTGTGCTGAGTATATGGTGTGTCAGGCGTGGCCCTGCCCTCTATTCTTCCTGTAACTTGTATTAGTTGGGTGCTGCCCTTCTGGGTTTGGCCTCTACTTCTTGTTACTTCTCTCATGTTATCTGTCTCTTTTTTTTTTTTTTCAGTACGTGGGCCTCTCACCGTTGTGGCCTCTCCCGCTGCGGAGCACAGGCTCCGGACGCACAGGCTCAGCGGCCATGGCTCACGGGCCCATCCGCTCTGCGGCATGTGGGATCTTCCCGGACCGGGGCACGAACCCGTGTCCCCTGCATCGGCAGGCAGACTCTCAACCACTGCGCCACCGGGGAAGCCCCTGTCTCTCTTTTTTTATTCTATGTTTTGTCAACTGAAATAAAATGCACAACCTAAAAGTTGAGAATTATGTTTTATTCCATGGACTTAAGCCAGGAAGACAGCCTCTCAGATGGCTCTGGGGGACTGCTCCCAAGCGGTAGGGGAGGAACAAGGATGTATAGGAGTTTTTGCAACAAAGCCCAGGTAGTCAGAACCTCAAAAGATTGCTGATAATTAAAAACACAAAAACAAAAACAAAACAAAAACCCCCCCAGACATCTCAAGTTAATGATTTTAGTGCTTTTCTCTATATGGGAAGATGCAAGAGTCTGGGCTCATTGAAATGATTCCTTTGATATGCACCTTAACTATCTAGGACCAGTGTCCCGCTTTTCTCCATCCTGCATCTCCTCAGGGCTGCAGTGGCTGATGGCTTGATGGCTACAACATCCTTCATTTACTGATATGGCAGGCAGCATTTGAAAGATTTTCTTTGTTTTCCAACTCTTCTATTACATTTTTCATTTTTGATAGTGACATTCTTAATTCCTCAGAACTCTGGTTTTATTCTCTACTTGTTCCTTTTTCAAAGCTTCCCATGCTACCCTACAAGGGAAGAGAGACAGACGAGGCCACCACTGGGTAAGCAGGAAGGAAGTGGATTTCCAAACGCCAAAAACGTGAAGGATTGGGGGCGCTGCCACACCCACACTGGAAGCATCTTTCCCCAGCTCCTCAGATGGCTTCCTGTGGAGAAGAACCTTCCATTTAGAGCCTGGAGTTAAACTCCACCTCCAGCTGGGACAGCTGTTCTAAGATAGACTTTTAGTGAGTCACTCCACCTAAGCACCGCATCGTACCTCCCACCTGCTGCGGATTTGGCCAAGTTCAAGCCCACAGTTTCTCAGGTGTCGTGGCAGAGAACGTGGCCCCCACCTTCTCTGCAGCCCCCTTGGGATTTATTCTGGGCTATAGTTTTCTCTGTCCTCTATCATCAGTCAATGTGTTGCCTTCTCTCCTCCAGAAGTTTGTCTAAGTCCCTTATCCATTGGTGATCCTGTCTCCCTTCCTTTATTTTTGTGAGATTATTCCTTTTCATAGGTCTATACTGTTATTCCAGCAGGATCTCAGGAGGGTCTGTGGGCAGAAATCTGGCAGTATTTCATGTTCAAGGTTCTAAATATAGTTTGGAACTATTGAATTTACAAGTGTTTAAATAGGGCTCTTTACTGCAGAACTTTTCAGCCCTTTCATTTGCAAACTACTGCAAAGCTCTAAGAAAGGGTGTAGATGGAGTATTTCCCAATTATTTGACTGTAAGATTTTCTTTTTTTCAGGGAAATCTCATCATGCTTCATGAAAAACACTGTGGAAAATACTGGATTAATTTACTGGCATTATACTAGCTCTGGGACTGAAATACACGAGACATTAACAATGTTTGCTGAATGCTTGTGCAAAAAGAGGTTGAGGGGATGGGTCCTAAGTACCACCCTCACTCCACCCAAGTTACAGATTTACTTCCTGGCCATGATGCCTAACTTCAGAGACTGAGTACAGTGGAAAGAACACCCAGGCTGAGTTCAGACTAGCATAACTACTGGGTGCCTTCAGGCAAATTAACTTCTCTGAGTCCCGATTTCCACATCTGGGAATAATATCTACTCTTCCTACTTTGTGAGGCAGTTGTGAGTATCAAAACATAAATTATATGAGCCAGTATTTATAAAATATAAAACAGTAAACAAATACAAGGAATTATAGTCCTTGTGGTGAAATTTAGTCGCTATGTCATGGGAGTTAGAATGTGAAAGGGAACATTTGAACATTCTCTAAACATATCCTAGGGCTGCAGACCTCCTCATCCTACATCTAGAGTCACGGCTCACAGGGAGAAGCACTTAGGAAAAGAGGAGAGAAACCCTACTCATGTCTATGTCTGTACCCAGAGCTAAATCAGGACTTCATCCCCATTTCGCTAGTGAAGACTTTGAGGTAGAGAAACAGACTCTGGGATCTTCAGATCTAGAGAAGATCTCAGATGTCGTTTGATCCGACTTGCTTGTTTTAGATGCATAGAAACTGTGACCCAGAGAGGATAAAGAGTTTGCCTCCAATCATACTGAAATAATGGTAGCGAGTGCTAGCAAGCAGGTGTCCAAGTTCAACATAACTTAACCTGGCAAACATTTACCCAGCCTCTGGTGCCGGCTTGCCGCTGCCCCAGGGGCTGGAGGACACACAAGTGGGACCAAGGTTTCCACCCTGAAGGAGCTCGCAAGTGCTCAGAGGAGAGAGTAACAGCAAACACTAGAGCAGAAGTGGGCTGTTCAGTTAAGTGTTCTAGGAGTTCGGAGAAAGGGTCATTGTTGATAGCTGAGATAGACAGAAATTTTTTTGTAGTTGGTATTTTCCATTTTCAGAAATTCTTCCCCTTACCTCAAAGATTCCTTAATAAGGAGACTATATATCACACACATACACACATACGTATATACACTTTTATTTTATAAACATGTATAAGTATATGTACACTTTTAAATTTCACATACATAATGTGACATATGTGATTTGGAGAGGCTATTATTCTTCCTGTTTCTCCTTTTTGGTTATCTTTAGAATAGTTTGAGATGTATACAGATGCAAGCTGAAGAATCTGTTGTAAATGTCAAGGGAAATTTCTTGACCTTAAAAAATTCCAAGAGAAACGGGGACCTGCTGGTGGAGTCCATTCTGCCTAAAATATATTTTTTTCCACCTGAGACAAAGTGCCTCAGAGTCCATGTTCCTTTTGTGGCAAAGAAGTAGAAGAGAAAACGTCCCTTTCCCTGGTAACAGTGTTTATTTAGTATTGAAATACTATCCCTGTGTTTGGAAAGCCCATGCATCTATTAGTGTTTTAATTTCTAAACAGAGCAGCGAATCGGTTTGGCATCTGTTAGTAACTCTGCCCTAAGATGGGATGATTCAATCTCGGCAATTAGTGGGCACTCTCTCCCATTAGGAGATGTGATGAAGTGATGTGGTTGAACATCTCAGGATGCCAAGTTTATTCTGTGTTTGGACAAATGGCATATTGTCTTGGTTCCCATTTCTTAAAAAATCTTTTTAGAAAGACTCCTCTTTTTAGTTTATGTTGGAAAATTCAGTTTAACCAAAGAACCGGAACCAGAGCTGGACATTCAACAGTGTGAAGTGTGGGTGTACCACCCTGCGGTATTCTGCCCACAAAGCAAGGACAGTTGAGAAGATTCGTTTTGGTGGCTCTGCATAGGGGTGTGGTACAGGGACCCACAGGGACCCAGAGAAACACAGAGGCAGATTAATGGGCAACTAAATAAATACCCTGCTGAGATCCATGTGGCTCAAAAATGGTTTACTGTTGAGGATATGTGTGGGCAATAGTCATAGTGTGATCTCCTAAGACTGGTGATTATGTCTGAAGGTATAGCCCACAGAACACACATCCTTGACATACTCCACCCAAAAATGGATCCTCTGGCTAAAAAAATTTGAGAAACAAGACCTACTACTTCCTCCTCTTGCAAATCCACAGTGCACATTAGCCTATAAAGGAGCAGAAAACTTAGTTAAGAAAACTTGAACCTTGTTTAACCCAGCATTTCCCAATATTTTGGAAACAGTAACTATAACATCCCATATAGTGGAATCAATGCATCTTAATCTTTCTGACTGAAGCTATTTATACAGCACATCGAAAACTAATTAGTGGGCTTCCCTGGTGGTGCAATGGTTGGGAGTTCGCCTCCCAGTGTAGGGGACACGGGTTCGAGCCCTGGTCCGGGAAGATCCCACATGCCGAGGAGCAACTAAACCCGTGCACCACAACTACTAGAGCCCGCAAGCCACAACTACTAGAGCCCGCAAGCCACAATTACTGAGCCCACACACCGCAACTACTGAAGCCCGTGCACCTACAGCCTGTGCTCCGCAACAAGAGAAGCCACTGCAATGAGAAGCCAGCCCACAGCAAGCCCACAGCAACGAAGAGTAGCCCCCGCTCACTGCAACGAGAGAAAGCCCACGCACAGCAACAAAGACCCAACGCGGCCATAAATAAATAAATAAATTTATTAAAAAAAGAAAAAGAATCCACCTGCCAATGCAGGGGACACGGGTTTGAGCCCTGGTCTGGGAAGATCCCACATGCCGCAGAGCAACTAAGCCGGTGCACCACAACTACTGAGCCTGAGCTCTAGAGCCCGTGAGCCACAACTACTGAGCCCACGTGCCACAACTACTAAAGCCCAGGCTCTTAGAGCCTGTGCTCTGCAACAGAGAAGTCACCGAAATGAGAAGCCCATGCACTGCAACGGAGAGTAGCCCTCGCTCGCTGCAACTGGAGAAAGCCTGCATGCAGCAACGAGGACCCAATGCAGCCATAAATAAATAAATAAATAAATTTATATTAAAAAAACTGATTAGTGACAAAGAAAAAAAATTTAGTTTACATGAAATCTATTTGAGATGATGTAGCCAAACCAGTGTTTTTTCACTTGATGAAATTAGTCCTGCCTATTCCTACAGCCAGCTGGATGGCTCCTGCCTGGATCTGAAGGCTCTATTGAAACTGGGTCTCATACCTGGATCTGTTGGTTTCCAAAGCCCATGTTTTTAACTATATGTTATTCTACTTGATACGTGGGTGCATATAAACCCCTTCTCTCTGAAGACCATGTAATAGTTGAACACTGTCATTTCCCCTACATTATCCAACTTCCCTGCTAGAAATGAAAAAAAAGAGAGGAGGAGAGGGAGGAATGAAGGAAGGAAGAAGGAAGGGAGGGAAGAAGGAAGGAAGGAAGGAAGGGAGGGAAGAAGGAAGGAAGGGAGGGAAGAAGGAGGGAAGAAGGAAGGAAGGGAGGGAAGAAGGAAGGAAGGAAGGAAGGGAGGGAAGAAGGAAGGAAGGAAGGAAGAAGGAAGGGAGGGAAGAAGGAAGGAAGGGAGGAAGGGAGGGAAGAAGGAAGGAAGGGAGGGAAGAAGGAAGGAAGGAAGGAAGGGAGGGAAGAAGGAAGGAAGGAAGGAAGAAGGAAGGGAGGGAAGAAGGAAGGAAGGGAGGAAGGGAGGGAAGAAGGAAGGAAGGGAGGGAAGAAGAAAGGAAGGAAGGGAGGGAGGGAGGGAGGGAAGAAGGAAGGAAGGAAGGAAGGAAGGGAGGGAAGAAGGAAGGAAGGAAGGAAGGGAGAGAAGAAGGAAGGAAGGAAGAAGGAAGGAAGGAAGGAAGAAGGAAGGAAGGGGAGAGGGAGGGAGGAAGGAATGGAAGATTAAGTTCTTGTAGAAGCATGGGTAGGACTTTGCCACAGGAATACTTCTGAGCACTTGTACCATTCGTTTCTTTATTACACTTTCTAACAACTATCACAACTCCCTGGGAGATTTTATGCTTGGTCATAGGTTAAAAACATCTTTATTTACAGGATGAAAAACTTCTGTCTTCCTAGGAAGGGGAGAGGATGGCAAAGATGATTGTGAATGAAATGGTCTAGGGTGACTCTTGAAAGATTGTCCCATGGAGCAGCCCCCAAGCCGTTCTTCTCAGTCTTCATTTGCAAAGCAAAATAGTATTAATGTAATCAGCCTCTTATCTTTATCAAATCTACCTACCCTAGGACTTGCGGGGGTTACTAATACAGGAGGCATTTAGGAAAGTGCCTTTGAACAACAAGCTCCTTTGTTTTCCTCCCTTGCCTCTGACCACTGTGGTTTTTAAATTTTCGAATTTGAATTCTCAAATTAAGTTTTGTATAACTTTTAGCATCATTTGCAACCAAGAAGCGTCCATTGTCCTTGCTCCTGCCATCGTCCGGACCATGGATTCTGACATCTAAGCTACCACGGCATGACCTACTGAGATGATGTTTCAGGCTCTCAGCCCTTTCTTCTCCCTGGAGACAAGTGGCCCCTGACCAAGCTGTCAACTTCTCATTGGCTAACTCTCCTGAACTGTCCCCTCTGCCAGCCTGAACTCCTCTCCCACGCAAGGAGGGAGTCCAAGAACCTGACTGGGGCTTGGGTTCCAGGAGCTGGACTGGAACCACAGAGCTGGGGAAGAGCGTGGGGCAGGGGTCCCTGCTGGGTGGTGCAATGCAGGCAGCAAAAGTGAGATTTGGAATAAGGAGGCAAAGAGCCTGGGAGGAGAGGGATGTAAGCTGGACGGGAGGCCAGGGAGCAGGTAGAAAGAGCATTTGAAATTGGGAGGATGGAGAAGAGGCCGAGCTTGAAAATATTCCCACACCAAGGGTTAGGTTAGGAAAAAGGACAGATCCTGGACTCGTGAGCCCTGAATCTTGTCTAATCAGAGAACCGTCCTCAACAAAGGGATCCAATTTTACAGATATAAAACTAGACACAGAAGTGAATATTTATTTATAATGAGAAAAGAAATCAAACAAATGAGAAACTTACAAAAAAGCTGTCAAATACCACAGATACCCAAAAATTCAGAAAAGTAACCATGTTTTATTAAGTCCCTAACACACACCTATGATACTTTTTTCCCTGGGTGTTTTTGACCGCACACATTTTGATTGCTTCCTCGTTTGACAAGGACTTTGTAAATATACTTTTTTTATGGGAGAAATGAAAGAAAATCTAATTCTTCCACTAGAACAATCGATCAATATATGAGTTTTAGTATTGATGGTTGGGATACAAAGATGCAACTAGTTATAGAACTACTACAGGTTTACATGCTATAAATACATAAAGTCTATTTTGGCTACTTCCCCTTAAAAATGTATAGTGAATTTATTATTGTGTATGCTGCATTATTGAGTATATTCCTGATGGGCGAGAACTTCTGTTTGACCAGGCATTGGTGAGAACAAAGTCCTCTGCTTGCAATTTTACGCATCTGATAAATGGGGGAACTTACCAGAGACTACCTTGTGACTCTGTGTATTTCAAACCTTGATTTTCCTCTATCACCCACGTACCTCTGATGCCTGGTGTCTTAGCATACATTTATATCGCAATATGACCTCTGACCTTGCACCTTTGTGTCATGACCTGGGTAAGTCAGCATACGGGACTGCAAGAGTCTTACTAGAAGCCAGTCCTTCATGAGGAGAGCTAACAATAATATTAACAGAAATGACTTAGGACCATACAAATATCTCCCACTAAACCCAAACTAAATATATCCCCAAAATGAAGTGAAGTCCCCAAAATGACCATGGCCACTTCAGTATCACCTGATACTAGACAAAATGTAACAGAGGTGAAGCTGTAATGGAAAAACACTGGTCTCACCCAATTGCAGCTCAAATATCGTATGTTTGCAAATTTTAAAAAACAAGATCACGTGAACACTATGGTAGGTCCTTTCTGAGCCTTGGAAGAGACGAATGCAAGGGGTGGTGGGGGGAGGGTGTCAAGGATTTTGAGTTTTATTAGTGTCACAATAAAAACTGCTTGGGTTAGGTCCCAGGTTGCTAAGCATCCTCCTATACCGACCCAGTATATAGACCCAGATTGTCTCTGTCCTGATCACATACGCGAAGGCTGGGCCATCGCGGACTCCACACTTGCACCAGGCACGCTGTAAAGACAGGTGCCTCCCGCCCGAATCTGTGCTGCCTGTTAGGAATAAGTGCCTCCTGTGTGAGAGATCTCACTGCCAGATGCTTCCATATAGAAAATCACTGTTACTAAAAGAAGGACGTTAAAACTACTTTAAATGGATTCTGCTTCAAAGGGCTTTGCCTGGGGAATACACCCAACGAAACGTAAAAAACACAGTTTTCAGGTGAGCAGTGGGGTCTCTGGTGACCACACTAATGGCCATACGGGCTGATGTAAAATGTCTAATCCCAGGACAGGCAGTCAGTCCCAGGTGGTCAGACAGTAAAGAGGCTTTTGACTTTCCACCCTCTTGGCACTGTTAGACAAGGGTCACAGGTTGTTTTGAGGACACTGTATTAATCCTTCATCATGTTTCTTTTGTTTCCATTAAGGTAGAATTCATGAGCCTGTCTTGCTGATAACTTTACTTTGACTAGGAAGGTCTTTAAGTGAGGCAGACCAGATGGCAGCAGAGACTGTCAGAGGAGAAAGGAGCCTTGGAGATATTCTTCATGGCACAGTGGAGGGAACCAAAGTCCCACAGGCAAAATTACAAGTCAGAGTTAAGGAAATTGGCACACTTATTGGGAAGTGAGGCAAGAGTCCTCTCTGGAAATCAAGTCCACTTTGCTTACCTTCAATGCAAACTGGCATTCACTCAGAGTCTTTGTAGAGAAGATAATTCAGGAAACTAAGTGGGTAATTCAGGCATCATTTTTCTCAGCCCTATCCCCCCACCCCTGCTCCCACCTACCTACCCCAAAGTGTCTGCACCTGTCTGTACACAGTTAAGGTGATTGTGAAATTTGTATTTGAAGGTAATAATGAAATGATAATAATGAAATATTAATAATGAAATATTTATATTCATCGCACAATTATTCAGGGCTTCCAATGTCTAGGGCGCGGTAGAAATTTTATGGATACTATTTAATAGGAAAGAAGAAGATGTGGAAGATAGTGGGATCTTGATACATACCAACTGGTAATACAGTATGATTTCAATTTTGCAGCTGTAAGAAACTAAAAAATCTTGTGTAGAACACAGAGAGAGAGAATTGTTAACAGGGGTTATATTTGCATAGTTAGCCCTTGCCATTTTTTTCCTCTTTGTATCTCTCTATAATTTTTAGATTATTCACAATTTATAGATTACTTACTACATTTTAAAATTAGATATATTTTTTAAAAAATAAAATAAAATTACCTTGAATTTGAATAATAACGAAATTCATTTTATCTGGCTTAGTGCTTCTGATTTTGGTTATCTTGTTTGATATACAAGGAACCATGGACCCAATGGCATTAAGTAAATTTACACGTAAGCTCCCCAAATTTACACATAACACTATCTTGTTGCCCAGAAGGCCAGTGGTTTCTTGGTACCCAGCATCATGGAGAATGGAGCCCCTGAGACCCCGACTCTGTGAGTGCTTTATGAGGTCACACTCTCTCTGAGTCAGTCTAGGGTGAGTCATGCTTCCCATATCTGTGAGCGGAAGGAAGAGAAGGAAGTAAGAAAAATAATAATAACTTTATTGTTATTGTATTAAATAAAGTAAATTTCAGTGTGTCAGGCCAGGTGGTAAAATTATAGAAGCCAATCTTTCTGAAAGTGTAAAATCAACTGTGTTGAGTCATGATTTTTTTTTAATTAAAAAAAGATTGTTGTCAAATTTGTTTATTTTCTGAACACTTGGAACTGCCTATTAAAAAGAGGCAGCTAATTACTCTGGCAAACTTTGTGGAAACTTGACACAGAGTCTTGGGAGTGGCATTAAAAATGTAAGAGGGCGTTTTACTCTCAGAGGAGAGCAGGGTGGAGAAGGGGCAGCTGCCTCCTCTCTGCTCCAGGTCAGCAAACGCAGAATTATTTATTTATGGAAAGTATGCTAGGTGCCAGCGGGGTTCTGGGGAAGCTGAGTGCCCAAGAATGAAGTCTTCAAACACAGCAAATGAATTCCCACAGCCTTGATGATTTAGGAGAGAGTTTTGCATTTGATTTTCATTGTTCGATGATTTTTCCAGATCCATTTCCAATTCAAGCTGAGAATTTCTCACTTTCTTTGGCTTCAATAGGATAAAATGTAGATTGTAGCTTTTATTCATTGTGTTGTAACCCTAGGAATTACTGGAGATGCATTTTTACACCTTCAGTACCTCTATGGCCCCCCAAGGACAAACCCTGTGAAATCTATGACTGTTTAATGAGAGAATCCAGTTCCCCAAAACATCCTCGTTCAGGTCACCCGAAGGAATCTAGATTCCCAGTTCTCCAGGTGGGCGGCAAGTCTCCATTTACATTTTACCTGTGCCCTGAAAGTTCATAACAGTAACGAAAGCAAAAGGATTCAGAATCACAGCATGAAATTTCCAAATTTATGTATATTTCTAGAGAGGTATGTAAAGCACCTAGCCCAGTACCTGGCACACGGAAGGTGCTCAGTAAGTGTTAGCTATCATCATCATCATCATCATCATCACCAATGGTCTCAACATCACCATACCATCCAGCAGCAGCAACCAACTCTGTTGGTGCTAATGAGGCAAAATCATTAGGTGTGATTTATGAGCAGGCTGGGGAGAGTCGCAAGGTAGAAAATCCCGGTGAATTATACACTTTTAAATATATCCCTGCTTGTCAGTCATCGACAGTGCTCCTTGGAAACAAAAACTATAAAGCAAGGGAGAATGTGCACCCAAAGTGTGTGTTCAAGGTTCCCGCCTGATGGATATTGTGTTTTACCCATTGAAATGGGCAAGTGGTGGAGCAGAGAAGGTCTGGGTCTGAGGTCTGGATCCTAGCTTTCTGTCTACTTCTAATGAATAGCAGAGTGACCTTGGCCAAGCACCGCACTTCTCTGGGCTTCTGCATCCTCACCGGGGAAACAGAAACTTAGCGTCCATACTCTCGTTCCCCTTGGGCGTGCACAGCCTCTGTGTTTCGTTTACTTCACTCTTCCTTGCCTTTTCCAATTGAGAAAACAAGGGGGAGGTGAAAACAAGTCGGAAAACAGCGCCCTCTAGGGGTTTTCAGAGGCATGTCTCTATTGAGGACGTGAGAGTATGAAAAACGCCTGGGTGAACACCTGGGGGCGCCGTACTTCCTAGGGCCTACGTTACCTGCCTGCTTCTTAAGCGGTCCTTGCATCCTTTTTTCTATCTTGATGGGAATTGAAATTGAATTTGTTATGAAAAATTTAAAAATTCCAGAAAAAACAAAAACCTTAGTGAAAAATTGAAGATACAGAAACTCAAGTCAAGGAGGAAATTATTGAAAAAAAAATATTAAGTTCAACTTAGAGAAAGCAGCTATTATTTATTTCAATGATAAGTAACATTTGAAGAAGAAATACAGTCTTTTTGGTGCTTCCATTATGAGAGTAAAGAAAATGTTCAGAATATTTAAGCGAGGTAAACTTTAGTATTTTATTAATGCAATATTTAATTTTTTAAAAATAAGAGTTTTGGAGGAAGTCCATTTTAGTTTCTATTTCTTGAGTTTATTATTCTTCTTGACATGAGGCAAAAAGAAAGAAAACTTTATTCTTTCCTAGACAAAGAATGTCACAAATCACCTGAACTAACCCTCCTATTGTATAAATTAGTTGGAAACTCAATGCTTTTGCTTCTGGTCTAGAGCTCTTGGTACTTTCTGGAAGAGTACATATAATAATAGCAATGATTGTATTCAATACAAATAATAATGGACATTAACTTACTCTGTGCCAGGCACTCTGCCACGTTTTACATGGAGCCCCTCACTTAACGCTCGCAACAGCTCAATGAATTTGCTACTATTGTCATTACCATTTTACAGCTGGAGAAATGGAGACACAGAGAAGTCAAGAAAGTACTCCCAATTTCACAACTTAGCAATACCTGTGGGATTTTTATATTCAACCACAAACCTAACTCACATTCAAGTTAATTGATACAGACTTAATTGATACGTACATACATACCTCTAGGTTCTTTTGTGACCTCTTATTTGGGGGTGGGGCTTTGAAACAAAAAAATTGTTAGGTTTTGAAAGCTCTTTCTAACCATTGTGAGGATAAAATGAGAGTTGGGATGGGGGCTAAAAGACAGGTGATAAATGGACTCAGAACCAGTCATTTAGCGACCAGTTGTTTGGAGTGAGGTATAGCCTGAGTTTAATCATGACCTTTCCTAAATTGAGTCTATTGAGCAAGAATTTAAAAAGGGAAAAACTTAATTCGTAAACCTTTATTGAGCTCTAAGCACATGTATTTATATTTTCTTCTGTTCCTTGCTAAAAGCACACTGACTAAGCACATGGTTTTGTGTTGGTCTAATGCCGTTTTTATATGCATATTTCCTCATGTTTCACTTTAAATAATTGCATGATATTATTCCATCATCTTGATGTATCATGATTTGCTTAGTCATTTCCCTGTTGTTGAGGCTTTGGATTGTTCCCAGTTATAAAGAGCACTGTTATCCCATTTCCAGACCATTTTTAATCTGGGAGATATTTTTCTGATGTATATTCCCAAGAGTTTAACTTCTATATCAAAGTGTACAATATATTATATCTTTTTCTATATATTTCTAGATTGCTTTCCAGAAAGACTACAGAATAAATTATGAGGCCAATAGCACTGAATTTTTAACACTTCGTTTTTCTGATTTATCCACCAAGAACGGTAGTTATTTTAACATTTTTTTGACCACACCACCATCACGACCACTGCCCCCAACATCACGACCACTACCATCATCATCACCTTAATCAACACAAGCAAAAACAGAACCATTAATATCATCAGCTACCATCACCATCAATACCACCACCAGCATCCTTATCCACCACCACCATCACCATCACCATCACCTTATCAACGACCACCATGGCACCAATGTCACCATCATCACAATCATCTTCATCAGTAAAACCACCACCACCATCACCATCATTCATTACCATCACCATCATCAAATCCACCAACACCAGCACCACCACCACCATCACCATGATCTGCTACCATCACCACCATCTTTAACATCACTAGTCCTCATCCACCACTACCACCATCACCTTCACCACCAACACCAGCACCATCACCGTGATCTGCTACCATCACCATCAACACCACCACCACCAAAACCAGCACTACCAACCATTAATTTCACCAAGAGCATCAACACCAAGATTGGCATCCACACTACAATTACTATCATCTTCACTACCAACACCATCAACACCTTCACCAGCACCAGCACCAATACCACCATTACTATATTCCATCACTGCTGTTACTATTAATGGAAATATTCAATATGTGCCAAATACTGTAGTCATTGACGTTAATGACTTTGTCCCCACAGTAACTCTTGTAAGTATATAATAGCCTCCTGTTACTGATTAGAAAACTGATGTTGAGAGTTTAGGACCCTTGATCAAAGACACAGCTGAAAAGTGTCAAGGCCAGGATCCATGTCTATATCTGTCTACTCCACAGCCCATCCTCTGAACAGCCAATGCCTCTGCTTCCTTTAATCGATGTACCGTGGTGTTGCAACGTTCTTTTGTTTGCATTTCTTTAGTTTCTATGGAGACTGAACATTTTTCCATGTGGTGATTTATTGTCTGCATTTCCTCGGGTGTAAACTCTCCATTTATTTCCTGTGACCTCATTTTGAATGAAAGCTGAATATTGATCTTAACTAATTAGATGAATTCTCCATTCTCTATGGTAAAGCTTTTCTTTTAACATTTATAACATATAATGTTCTCACTCATATTTTATCTTTTAAGCCCTTTTGTATTCTAACTCTTTTACGTCTAATTATGTATTAGGAATCAAAAGTATTTCTTTCTTAATTGGAAAGAATATGCTTATTTTCCTCTAGCTTTCTTTACGTGTTCATCATTTTACTTTGACCAAAATGTATTACAGTACACAATATGAGGTGTGAATCTAGTATATTCTCCTTACTGTGACTTGATTGCCTCATGTAGTAAATAATAATTATTTCTTGCATTTGTATATTCTTTTGTTCATGTATTAATAAGTTCTTATAATAATTTTATTTACCGTTGAAATATCTATTCTATACCATATTTTTTCTTGCTTTTAACCCAATATCATATAGTTTTGGTAATTGTCACTTGTTTTAAAACCTAAACACTAAATCCTTTATCAATCCTTTTGGGAAAAAACAATTTGGATATTTGTCCTGCTTGTTCTTCTGGAGGAATCTTAAAACCAGTGTTTCAAATTTTATAAAATCTAAAACATAAAATCAAAAAATACTATGGGGCTTCCCTGGTGGCGCAGTGGTTGGGAGTCCGCCTGCCGATGCAGGGGACACGGGTTCGTGCCCTGGTCCGGGAAGATCCCACATGCTGTGGAGCGGCTGGGCCTGTGAGCCATGACCACTGAGCCTGCGCGTCCGGAGCCTGTGCTCTGCAATGGGTGAGGCCGCAACAGTGAGAGGCCTGCATATCGCAAAAAAAAAAATACTATGAAGACTTAAATTGTTATCATATGAATAGAGTTTTGTTATCTTAAGGATACTTGGTTTTCCATCCATGAAAAAGCTTTCATTTCTCATTTATTCATAGTATTCTTTTTCTCTTATAAGATATTTTTCCTTTCAAAATAATTTTCTCATTTGGAGCTAAGTTATTATCTGAGCATTAATGGTATTTTTATTACCACAGTACATAGATTTTATAGCATTATTAAGTTATTCATCACCTAAGTATCCGGAAACAACTAATTTTAGTGAATTTATCTGTTCCCAACTCATCAACTTTTGCTATAACAGCAAAATCTAGGAAGATAAATGGTTCAGTTTTCTGTGTTTCTTGAAAAGCAACACTCAAATTAGTAAAAACAATGACATCTTCTTTAGAGCCAAAATAGTTCAGAAAGGCAAGGCCCCCAGATGAGCCATTCTGGGAGAGAGAGTGCAGTGGGGGGTGGGGGGAGGAGAGATTCCTGGCACATGGATACTCACTAATGTAAATAGCTGAGCCCACTAGGCCTGAGTTTTTACAACACTGTGATGTGAAGTGGGATTCTGATGCTACTAAACTTCCATTTCTCCCAGTTCCCTCCTTTTCCATCATCTGGGGCTCCTATGTTCTGACTTTGGCAGAGAGTAACGGTCAAGACTGGGGTGTAAGCTGGAAAAATGGTTCCAGAGAAGGGCTTCTGAGAAGTCAACCCACTCCACCCTTGTCTACCCCCTTTCTCCCGAAGATGGAGCCCTGCCCCTGGGTCCTAATGAGATCCTGGGGGTATGGGGTCCCCCCTGGGTGGGCAATACTTCTCTGACAGGCAAGGTCTTTAAGTTTGGAGACTAGATTTGCAGTCACAGCAAAAGTAGATGAGTCCAACTTCCTTTCATTTATTCAACAAATATTATTGAGTCTCACATGCCACTAACTATGGACCTGGCTTTGATTTTTTTTTTTTTTCATCGATAAAAGTGAAAGGGGGGAAACGAAGGCATTAGACTGGGTGAGCTCCTGGGTCCCCTTCACTTTAGCGTTAGTATGTCTGATATCACAGAATGGCTGCCCGAGGGGCTGGCCAGTGCGTTCTCCCAAATAGATAGCTAGTCTCGGTAAGTGGGCCCTCTGAGTGCAGTAAGTCCCGGGCTCGGGCGGAGACCCAGCCTCTAATCCGGAGGTTCATGGTCACTGGCTTAATCTTCTCAATACAATTTCAGTATCTTCTACCGACTCAGCAATCTGCCTTTTGGTGAATCCCTGTCTGTAACCCAATACCAATCCTTGCTGTGATTCTCCCGTTATATACTCCCCTATGCTTTCAGCCACCCAGCAATGACCACGTCCCTAGTACACACCCAAGATGGGCAAGCACCGTTCAGCAAACCGGGGGAGCTCTCTGACCATTCTGCAGATGGTCCATCCACTTACTTATTTAGTCCTTGTGCTTTCATTAATTTCTTAGCACAACCCATGTGCCCACACCCTCAGGCCTTTCTGCCCAATATCACAACTGAAGTAATTTGTTCTTTCAAACTGGCCAAGGCATGTCATTCAGTTGATAAACTATGATCAAAAGCTTGTGCTTTTGATTTTTGAACCAGACCGAGGTTTGGGTATTCATTTGCAAAAGAGCTTCTTAGCACTGTTCTGAGTAAGGGGTGGGAGGAATAATTAATAGTCAGTCACCAACCAGAATCACAGGGATGTTCTTCTTATGGGAGGGAGGGTCCCTTGAATTCTCATAAGGGAAGAAAAGGAGATAAAATACAGTACAGGCAAAAATATTAAGACCTTCCTGATATAGACAAATATTGAAATATTATGTTGTACACCTGAAATTAAGATGACATAATGTTGTGTCAGTTATATCTCAATAATTTTTTAAATGTTAAGACCTGAGGTTAAATAAGAATTGTTAAACTAAGAATGGAAAAAAGATTTTGGGGGGTATTTTTTTTCCATGCTTCTTTTTCTTCAGGAATCTAAAATCAGTTTTTCAGCTTTTATAGAATATACTATGGAGACTTTATGTTATTTTATTTTTAATTTTGGAGTAAGATGGTAGACAGAATTTGGAGGGCAGTGATTTCCAAGAAGAAACTTCCCATATTCTTTTCAAAACAAGCTATCATAACTCTTATACCGCAAAACACACAAGGTTTATAAACCTTGAACCCTTGGGAATCCTCTAATAAAATACTTGCTATTCTGCAATGCCACCGAATTCAGTCACCATCCGTTCATTTATTCAACAAGTACTTCCTGAGCACGATTCTAGCACTGTGGGTGCTCTGTGGGGAAACGAAAAGAACCGTAAGACATTATTCTAAGCTCAAAAACACTGCAGTCTCACTGGGGAGACAAGATTTACAGAGCAAAAGGAAAACTAATAATAGAACACAGTTTAGGATTAAACAATAAGGGTAAAAATAAATAAATCGCCAAATGCTAAACAAATGCCAAATGAAACAATAAAAGTGACTCTGAGTTTCAAAAGGCAAAAATCACTGCAGGCTGAAGGGGTAGGAGACCCTTTCTGGAGAGGTGAGACTTGAGCATTTGAACCCAAGGAGGACACAGACCAGGCTGTTTGAGGGGAGAGGGCTTATTAAGAGCCAAGTCTGGTTGTGATGCAGTCACCGGGTCGGCTGGTGTCCCCATCAGACAAGTGGCCCTTAGAGTGACTTGACTAATTGTGCAAACTGACCAGGTACATCAGCCCAAAGGCCCCAAGTGAGAGCCTGGGATAGATGCAGAGAGTGCCCAGGCTTGATGTAAGTCAATGCTGGTTTTTCAAACACAATTCTGAGAGATTCAACGTCCAGAGGCAAACAGACCCAGAGAACTGTAGAGATGGAGGCGTTATGAGGGGAGTTGAGGCCGGGTTATATCATTTAAAAGGAATTAAAGCATCGGGCAATTGCCAGGTAATATTAAGCAGCAGGTTTGTTTAAATAACATACCCTAAACCAAATGACTGTACTTGTCACTTAGTCAAAGTGCCTTTTACTTGAAGGAAAATATTTTCTGTTCCATTAGCTTTTTTTTTGTTTTTTCTTCTTCTAACATTAGTCAATAAGTTGAAAATTCCTACTGTCTTTTGAGGAAAAGATCCCAGCAGAATACAAAATAGGGAAAAGGCACTGACTGGTAGTAGCCAAGAGATCTGAGTTCCTGACCTGGTCCGATACCCTTTGAAATTTGAGATCTGTCACTTAAACGCTCTAGATTTGCTTTAGCCCCACAAGATGATGAAAACATGGACTGCCTTAATTATCTTACAGGGTTATTTGGGTTGGAAGTAAGGTAAAAATTTTTAATGTTTTGAGCACCTCCTTTTAACCAAGTACTTTACATTCTTTATGTCATTTAATGCTGAAGACAAGAGTCCATATTAAATATGATTAGCCCTACTCACAGTTAAGGAGACTACGAAATGGAGAGGTTAACTGATTTGTGAAAAGCCACACAGCCATTGCAACCCCAGTTCTCCAAACCTTAGGAGTCACTCTTCCCTTTATTGTCCAAAGGACACAGTTTGAGCCGGCGCACTGCATGCCTGCTCTCTCCTCCATCAGCTGGGTGCCGCTTTTGCTCCGAGAAGGTCCGAGACAGAACGTTGAAAGAGTGTAGTCCTTGAGGTGGGAGTGTCAAGTTCACACTGAACTACCCGATGAAGCTACCGCAGTAAAAGGGGGTGGGCTCCTGGGATGTGACATGGAGTGCCCCCAGCATGGGCTGCGATGTGTTCACCGGCTCAGCCTGAAGCAGCTGTGTTAGAATTATCCCCTGGCTCAGGGCTACCTGGAGGGGACGTCTTGCCTTCCTTCTGTGGACCTAAAAAGACTCTCTTAAAAGCAGTTGGCTCAACTTGGCTACACTACATCAGCTGGGGAGCTTTAAAAATAATCCCAGTGCCCAGACCACACCCCAGACCAAGGACATTAGAGTCTCTGGTGATGGAAGATGGGAATAAATATTTTGATGGGCCCCGAATGCAGCCAATTTTCAGAACCACTGACCTAGAGAACAAAGGAAGGCTCTCCCCAAGGGCAAATCAGAGCTTCCAGTATTTTACGATCCAGACCCTCCAGAAACAGGGAGAAGCTACTCTGGCACCATCTCCATTGGTAGCTTTGTTTGTTTGTTGTTTGCTTGTTTCTGATATATTAGCAAGTGGAGAGTAGCAGTCCCAGGGCTCTACCCTTAGTCTTCTTACTCTAAGATGCCATTGTTGCCTTAAAAAACTAGGAGCCTCGGCTTCCCTGGTGGCGCAGTGGTTGAGAGTCTGCCTGCCGATGCAGGGGACACGGGTTCGTGCCCCGGTCCGGGGAGATCCCACATGCCGTGGAGCAGCTGGGCCCGTGAGCCATGGCCACTGAGCCTGCGCGTCCGGAGCCTGTGCTCCACAACAGGAGAGGCCACTACAGTGAGAGGCCCGCATACCAAAAAAAAAAAACAAAAAAACAAAAAAAAAATCACTAAGAGCCTCTTGTGTTAACTTAGCATTTGATGGCCATCCACTGGGGTTATTGTCAAAGCTGGCTCTTCAGATGCCATTTAAGGATCAAATGTTGATTGTTTTTAAATTTTATTCCTATTAAATAGATAATTGGTGGTGATCAGCCGTTCTGGCTATCGTGATGGAAGTCAGTGCAGGGAGGACCATGCCGGAAAGATGCTCCCCAGATATAGATAAATCTACAGATAAATGCATCTATGGATAGAAGTTTATTTGTTACAAAGTGATGCTAGTTTCCCACCCTTTGGCATTTCTTCTCTCTTCTCTATACAGGGTCTTTGTGGGACTCTCAAAGTCAAGACTTAAAGCTTCCTGGGCTGATATTATCAGGAAACAGGGTGGGTCTTCCTGTGTGTGCAGAATAAAGGTAGAAGCTGTAGAGGGGCACGGGAAAGTGTCGGACCGCCACACCCTCCCCTCCCCTCCCCTCCCCTCCCCTCCCCTCCTCTCCTCTCCTCTCCTCTCCTCTCCGCCTCTGCTGCGGGGCTACAGAGCTTCAGTGGGCAAGAGAATCACAAGGGGAGATGGGGGGAACTTATAAAATGCAGATTTCCAGACCCCACCCTCCGATTCAGTGTTTGTGGGAGGGGCTCAGAGGAGCCCATTTTTAAGATGCTCCCTGAGTGATTCAGGAACGGACTGTCCTAGGAAACTCTGCTGGCCCCACACCCTTCTTGAAAGGCTGACTTTTGTGCTATTTATGGCCATCAACCTGCATTGTCCTTTGTAAATGCAGATGTGACGGGACTGAGCCATTGGCTAATTTCCTCTTTGCTGCCTGCAGATGTACAAACAAGGGCAGTGGGAGGGTCTCCAGAGGAAAGTAGGATCTTCGAGTGTGAGGATGTCTGTGGGGGACGAGGGTCCTGAATCCAGGGCTACTCTGTAGAAGAGGGAATTGGCTTCCCAAAGACAAACGTGATTGACTTTGCAGCAGTGGGGGACCCACATCGCCCGAGGGAGCTCTGACAGTCTCCTGACATGCCTGAAAAAAAATTTCCAGCAACATACAAAGCAAAAATTGTAAAAAGTGAAAATAAAAAATTTCTCCCTCCCTCATCCCACTGTTCTGAAATAATCACTAGAGTTTTGTGTATAGCCTTCCAAACAATACGTGTAATTGTGTAGAATGACATATATTTTACAAAAACAAAATAAACAAAATAAATGCATGCACTTTTCCACAATTTGTTATCTTTTTTTATTTAACAATATATCCTGGACATCTTTCCATGTCACACAATCTACGTCTTTCCTGTGATAGCCTTCATTATGTGGACGCACCAAAATGTACCCAGTCTCCTTCTGGTGGACATTTAGTTCACTTCCAATTTTTCCTTATTTCAAACAATGATGCAGTGAACATCTTTGAATCTACACTCTTTGCTCACGTAAGAGTTTCCTATCAGTGGACCTGTTGGGTCTTCATTTGACCCAAATTTGTCTTCAAATTTGATGGATAACAGGCCCTCCAAAAAGATGTACCAATTTACACTCCCTACCCATATTGCATATTTACCCACAATTTTTATCATGAATCTTTAAAAAATTTTACGAACTAAATAAGTGAGAAAAATTGTTCATTGGTGCAATTTCAGTTTCTTAGCTAAGTGGTATGCCTTTTCATTAACATGACTAATATTAATTAGTCCCCAACTTCCTGTTTTTGTGAACTAACTGTTCATATCTTTTACCCAGAGTCAAGGCTCACCTTTGTGTTTTCACACATCGTGTTTTCTTATTTTCACTATGGCATCTGTTGGCAAAGAGTGAATAGTCTTGTGTTGGAAAGAGTAAATGCCATGGAGAGGGTGAGGGGCAAGGGAGCCATTTCCCAATTAATCAAGATATCAGAACCACCAACTCAGTATTAAAAAACTGCTTATATTATTTAGTGTGTAAGACCTTTAAGAACTGGAGCAACATCTTATATTCTGCAAAGAACAGGAAGAAAATAGGACCTTAATAAGGATTTGTTGAACAAATGAGTAGATGTGGACAGATAGAGCTAAACATATACCATGTGTTGGGCATGAGGGGAAACAAAGATAAGAAACATCACCCTGCTTTCTCAAAGCTTGAAAATTTGTTGGGGCTGTCGCTGTGTAAAGTGATGAGTACAATACAAAAGGTGGTTAAAGTAAAGGAATGAATAGATGCCTCCTGTACTCGAAGATCTTAGCTCTAGAGGGCAACAGATACATAAATAATTTCAATGTAGTAGAACAAGAAGAGAGATTTGCGTGATGGGTTACGGAAGCATGAGTTTAAGGATGAGAAAGAGTTTGCTGGGTGAGGAAATGTGCAAAAGTATCTCAAGGAAAGGGAGCAAAGACACAGAGATAGGAAACAGCAGGGTGTGTATATAGGAAATCAACCGTCATAGGCTTCCCGGAATCTTTAGGGCCTGAAGCCAGATGAGTCCAGTTGGGCAGGCAGGTCACAACCTGTCACATCATGGTCCACACTGAGCCACTGAAGAGTTTTGAGCAAGGGCTGGTGTGACCCAATGTGCTTTTTTTAAAAATTGTTATTTATATTGGAGTATATTTGATTTACAGTGTTATGTTAGTTTCAGGTGTATAGCAAGGTGGTTTAGTTATACATAGATCTATTCTTTTACAGGTCCTTTTCTCATAGGTTATTACAGAGTACTGAGTAGAGTTCTCTATGCTTTACAGTAAGTCCTTGTTGATTATCTATTGTATATGTAGTTATAAGGGGTTAATGCCAACCTCCTAATTTAACCCTCCCCCACCTTTCCCCTTTGGTAACCTTCAGTTTGTTTTCTGAGTCTGTTTCTACTTTGTAAATAAGTTCATTTGTATCATTTTTTTAGATTCCACATATAAGTGACATCATATGATATTTGTCTTTGTCTGACTTACTTCACTTAGTATGATAATCTCTAGGTCCATCCATGTTGCTGCAAATGGTGTTATTTCATTCTTTTTTATGGCTGAGTAGTATTCCGTTGTATCTGTGTACCACATCTTCTTCATCCATTCCTCTGTCGATGGACATTTAGGTTTGTAGATGGCTTACTCTGGCCACCGGGTGGAGGATGGACTTAAGGGCAAGGTGAGTGGCTGAGGTGGAGGGCGGTTAGGGATGTTCTGTGACCGTTTAGGCAGGAGGCAATGCAGCCGCGGCAGTGCAAATGGAAAGTGGAGCGATTTGAGAGTAGGGACTTGGTGACTAATTGCATTTGGGATGACGGAGGAATCAAACCAAAATATGGGCTTGGTTTCTGGTTTGGGTGACTGGATAGATGATGATGTCACTGGCCAGGAAAGAAAATACAGGATAAGGAGAGGATTATTTGTGTGGTATTTTGGAAATGTTGACTTTGAGGAAACTGGAATACCCACGGGATTTACACAGCACAGTGATATATTAGCATGAGGCTCTCAGGGACGAGATAAAGGCTAACGTCTAAGATCTGGGAATGAATGAAGGAACTCCAGATGGCCTTGGATTTCATGGCATAAGCCTCATTCATAACTCACTCATAACCAGGCATCACTCCCAGAAGTTCATTGTCCCCTGATGGCCCATCACACTGCAGATCTGAAATGAATTTGGGCCTAGATTCTTGAAGCTTTTTGATCTCTAACACGAGCAGAGGAAGCCCAGCAGTGCATTCTTTGCTGTTGAATGAGTATGAGCTGCTCATAGTTCCTTGTTCAAGTTTCCTTCCCCAGAGCTCAATTCCACAGCCCAACAATAGTTTGCTTGTGGTGAAAGGAAAATTGGGGTTCTCTTGTTTTGTGAGAAGATGCGCTCCCCTGAATAACAAGATTGGGATTGGGTGGCCCTCACCTGTCACTATCTCAGCATGAATTAGTTTCTTGTTTACTATTCGCTAGTTTGAATGACCAAGAGCCTGGCTTCAGGGGAGACTCTGTATAGGATAAAGACATCAGAGTACATCAGAGAGTTCCAGAGGCCAGTGGTGGCTCTGCTGCTCTCCAGCACAGGGAATTTGGATGAGTTATTTTACCTCTCTGAATCTGAGTTTTCTGATCTCGTTAAAATGGGGATAAGAAGAAAAATACCTGTTCTCCTACTTTCTATGACTGCTGGTATGATAAAATGAGAAATATTTTTGGAGGGCCCATGCAAATGTTCTTATTGTCCGAAGATGCCCGGCAGAGAGCCTGCACTGACCAGGCCTCCATTCGCAGTCATCAAAGGAACTCCAAGAACTACGCTCATTCGTTTGCTCCTTTATCAACGCATTTACTCAACAGATGCCAGTTGAGTGCCTCCTCTGTGTGAGGCTCTGTGCTCACTGCTAGTGACAAAGAGAACGAACGCCATGAAAAGACATGGGGGAGCCTTAAATGCACAACGCTCAGTGAAAGAAGCCCGTCTGCAAAGGCTACATATTGCACAAATCCACCTATATGACATGCTGGAAAATGCAAAATGATGGAGACAGTGAAAAGGTCAGTGGTTCCCGGAGGCTAGGGGGAGAGAGGGATGAATCGGTGGAGTACGGAGGATGTTTAGGGCAGTGAGACGACTCTGTAAGATACTGCAATGGTGGACGCATGTCATCATACACTGGTCAAAACCAATGGAATATATAACCCCAGGACTGCACCCTAATGTCAGTGTGGGCTTTGGGTGATAATGACGGTCAGTGTGGCGCCTCTGATTGTAAAAAATGCACCGATCTGGTGCGGGACGCTGACAGTGGGGAAGCTGTGCAAGAGTGGGGACAGGGGGTTCATGGAAACTCTGTACTTACTGCTCAGTTTTTTAGTAAACCCAGAGACAGACAGAGAGAGAGAGAGAGAATGGATGCTGTATGCCTTTTAGGCCCCTACAGCTTACTAGAGGAGAGAGGAACATAAACAAATCTTCGGACGTCGATAAACGGGAGTAAGTCCTGCGTGCATACAGTGCAAGCAAGCGCCTTCCCTTTTTGTTGTTCTGGTATTTTGTCTTCATTTGTGACAGGTGCATGCAGAGGGTCAGTACTATTTATCATCAGACAAGACCTGCTTCAGCCTTATTTACTGCAGGGCGAGCAGCTTCAAAATCCCTGTGGCCTTCCGAGACAGGGGTGAGGGGTGCTGAGTGGAGAGCATCCACCAGGCTGGGTGCACAGCAGCCCTGCAACCAGAGGGAAGGAACAGAGGAGTTGGCCTTGACGGATGAACTCAGCCAGACCACTTTGGCGGGGCTGTTTTGCATCCCTCTGCCCTTTAATTTGATGACTTCCCATGGGGAGCCGGGTGTGGAGAGAAAGGCAGAGCTTAGGTCAGCGTTTGTCCCTTTGGGCCTTAAACATTGGGAGGCTCCATTAAGGGCATTAGGTCTGGTGTCTAGCGATGCAATTACCCTGTGCTATGTGGACGAAAGATCGGTGACTGAGTCCATATTCAGTTCTATTCATTTGGGGGCTTAATTTTATGACTGAGGAAAAGTTGACAACGGTTGGGTTTACAAGATTCCTAAAGAGCAAGGTAAAAAAGAATTAGTTCCACTGTAATTGAATGAATTTCAATGCATTTTTTAAACATAAAATCATTTAGATAAAATATCAGCCTTTGGAAGTGAGTTTGCCATTCCCCCCCCCCCCCCCCCCCCCCCGTCAATGTCCTAGCCTGGTCTAGATGCAGCCAATGAGCCAAAGCAAGTGGGAGAGATCTTGGGGTGAAAAACAGATACTGCAAAGGAGTCTTAGACTAATGTCTACCTTTTGTATGGGGGTGCATTGCAAACCTTTCCAAAGTGTATTTAACTGAGGAAATTACGCATCATTACAGAGCAATACAGAAAGTGTATCGGCTGCAAACTCAATATACATTCAGTGGAGCTGTCATTATTTCTTCAGGCTGGAACTTTTTCACTGAATGAAAACCTCCAGGCAGATTTTCTCCAACAATTCCAATAATGTATTGAAATTACAAAGGTTGTATAATGTAACGAAATAAGAAAAGGTGAAAATGTGACCCCGCAAAGTCACATAGGGATATCATGGAGGATTTCAAGCTAGACTTTCAGTTCTTCAACGTAAAATGCTTTGTTCTATCTACCTCAGGGGCCCTCACACATGCTGTTCCTTTCTCTCTTCCCTTCAGTCTTCAAGTGACTGGCCCCCTTTTATCATTCAGATCTGGGCTTAAATGTCACCTCCCCTGAGAGGCCTTCCTCAGGAACACCCTACAAAGGAGGTTCCCTCATTCCTCACTGTGACTCTTTAGCATTGTAACCCAGATTCCCAGATAATATTGAGCAATTTTATAACTATACATCTATTTATTTGTTTACGTGTTTGTTCTATCTCCCACAATGAATGGCAAGACCCAGCAGGCAAGGGATGCACAATGGTTTTTTCCCCCAAGGTACATCCAGTGTTTCTAAGAGTATTTGGTACATAATAGGTACTCAATAGATAAAGGAATGTGAAAGTAACCCCGGCCATGGAAGTCTCAGTGGAAGAGGACTCATTCATGAGGCAGCTGGTATAGATTCAAGTGCTATCTGGTTACAAAAATGTAGGTAATGAGCATCTTTTCTCAATACTATCAGATCTATTTTGATTCTGTGTTCCTAAAAACACATTGTATCTACTGAACTAGCCGGGCTGAGGAATGGGAGCACCCCCGCTACCACACACACACGCGCGCACGCGCACGCGCACGCGCACGCGCACGCAAGCACGCACGCAAGCACGCACGCACACGCATGCGCACGCACGCACGCACGCACGCACGCGCACACACGCACGCACGCACGCACACGCACACACGCACACACACACACACGCACACACACACACACACACACACACACACTTGTTTTAGGTACTGTGAGTTCCGTGGGACAGCGAGCGGCTGGGTTTTATTCATAAATTTATCCCTAGCATTGAGCATAGTGCCTGGCACAGAACAGCCGACCATATTTGCTTAATTTAACCAAAGTGAGATATTTGAAGTGCTTTCTGCCTTCTCCCTGGAAGAAGAAAGCTGAAGCAATTCAAGGTAATATTCTCTGATTTTTCTGTCCAAGCTTTGTGGGAGTAGGGTTAATCTTCCTGGCAGCTTGTAAAAGATTGCACGGTTGGCGAAAATATATGACAAAAATAGAATCAAATCTTCCTCCCTGAATATAGATTAAAGAGAACCACTTATTACTGTGCTGCAGAAATAAATTTCTTCTGTATCGGCCTAGCTATGACCAGGTAATAATGCACAGAAATGTTATGTTCTGTTTCTCTGGGTTCCTAAAGTAGAGAGAGAGAGAGATACAAGGAAATATACGGAAAGGAAGAAAGACTGAAACACAGATACGTTCCTAGAATTCTAGGAGAGGAACAGACTTATACTGCTGCTCCCACTTTTAGGATAGATTATTTTAAAAATAATAATAACAATTCAGTTAGATCAATTCTGCCCATTTCCAAGAAGGAACTTGTAATTTTCTAAATAATATACTATGCCTGTCAGGAAATAATTTCTTATGTAGCTTGAAGAGCTGACACGATGGCAGGCAGACAGTCAGATAAAGATAAAGGATGAAGGCCATCAAGCGTGGTCAGGGTAATTACAGGGTACAAATTCCACTCTTCACCTGGGAGCATTGCTTTTTGAATGTTCCAGTAGCTGATCTTCAGCTTTCACTTCCAAACCGGGTGTTTACTTCTTTTCTCTGTCTCTCTTTCTCTCACTTTTCTATGCATTTAAAAATAATAATAAAATAATATTAAATAGTGCTTATTTATTGAGGTCATTAAAAGTAGACACTAGGGAGTCAAACAGACCCGATTCAAACCCCAGCTCTAGAGCTCTGTGGTTAGTTATGCTTACTGACTAATTTGTGTGTATCAGTTTCCTCATCTGCGAAATAGAGTAATGATAGTAGCTACCTTGTGTGTGGGGTTGAAGTGAGGGATTAAGTGAGAAGCTGCCTGTGAAATGCAATGCTGCCTTATATACATTTGGGGGAAAAGAGCTCTTTTGTCCTTTGTTTATGGGTCAGTCAGTATGTTGGCTGCATTGTGGATATTCATAAATAGAATTATTTAAACTTTACATAAACTTGAGGCAAGGTACAGTTATCCCCATTTTACAGATAAAGAAACTGAGACCTAGAGGGGTTGGATGACCAGGTTACAAGCCTAGAAAATGGCAGGAGCCAAGTCTTCAATTGGGAACTTCAGGATCTAAGCCCGGTGCTCTTTTCACTGTATTGTAAGACATTCAAAAAAAATCAGTTCCTGGAGACATTGTTTTATGATTTTGTCATTTTATTGTGTAGCTATCTATGATCACCTTCAATCTACACATAGGACTTTTCTCGTAGCTTTGTCAATTTCTGAACATATTTTTATTTTCATCTTAGATCTTAGCTTATGAGCCTGAGAAGACTACATAGTGTTTTTATGAGGACTAGACCTTTAAAAATCATACTTTTTATTCATCTTAGGATGTGGCCTCTTTTTTAAAGTGCATCATGCTGTTGCTGAGATCTTATTTCTGTCATATGGACCATCTCTTGCCCATGGCCCTCTTTAGTCTATGCAGGTTCTAACTGCTGTGGATATAAATAGCTAGTTGCAAACATCAGAAAACCCAACTGAAGATGGTCTGAGCCAAAAAGAGATTTTACTGACCATCAGGACAGGAAATTCTAGGCACAAAGAGGTCCAGTCCCTCACAGAACATGGTCCTCCTCTGTCCATCTCTTGGCCCTTGTTTTCTCTCTGTTGGCTTTACTCTCAGTGAGACTCCATCTTAGTAGTGGCAAGATAGTGCAAGCAACTCCAGGGTCATATCCTAGTTTCTCCGTAAGTCCAGCAGAAGGAAAACTTGTCTCTTTTCTGACAGAAGTCCCAGAATTGGATCTCATTGGATCCAAGTTGATCGTGTGTCCATTTTGAACCAATCACTGTGCTCAGAGGGATTCAGAGGCTCCCATTGGCCAACACGAGTCACCTACCCTCCCCTGAAACTCCACTTGAAGCTAACAGGCTGTGAATGGAGGAGGTGTAGAATCTTAAGGAAAATTAGGGGCCCTTTTAACAAAAAGAATGGATTCTAGTTGTCAATCATTATAACAACACCTAACTTTTCCTTTCGGAACTGTAATCTGTTTGGTAATGGACATTTGCCCACTTCCCTCAAAACATTCTATATTCTGCTCCCACTTGTATAGATGCTGACTTTCCATCCCCAATGTGCCTCACCTTGCTTCTTCTCCAACCCTCACTCTCTTTAACAGCACACCCTTTTTTGAGTTATTAAAGGCTGTCTCTGGTCAATTGGCAAAATGAACCTGTTGGCCAAAATAAAATCAGATGTGTGGGTAAGAGTAATATGGGTCAACAGTTGTTTTGGAATTTTGTTATATGTATTTACCTTGGACCAAGGTTTTTTAAGTGCATTTGTGTAATAGTTGTGTTTTTATGTGATCTTGCTGTGACTGAAGTATGAGCTTTGCCATTAAGTGAGGACAGTCACCAGAGTGGTAAACTCTGTCAGAAATGCATGGTGATGCAACAGAACATGACCTGAGATCACTTTCCTCTTGCCTTTTGTCTCCTGTGGTTTTCCTTTCCCTAGGGGCTGGGTATTTTTTTGGGGGGGGCGGTACGCGGGCCTCTCACTGTTGTGCCCTCCCCAGGTGCGGAGCACAGGCTCCGGACGCGCAGGCTCAGCGGCCATGGCTCACGGGCCCAGCCGCTCCGCGGCATGTGGGATCTTCCCGGACCGGGGCACGGACCCATGTCCCCTGCATTGGCAGTCGGACTCTCAACCACTGCGCCACCAGGGAAGCGCGGGGCTGGGTATTTTTTATTTTTGATGTGCTACTTCTTGGTCCCGATTTCTTTTTTCAGCTTATCTCTGGCTGTCTCTTAGGATTCCAGAGTCCCCAAATCCAGTCACTCCTTATCTAAGACCAGCCATTCACTGACCCTACCAATTCAATAAGCAATTTCTAAGTCTCTATCAGCATCTCAACCTCGTCCAGCCACATCCTACTTCACATACACAGTAAATCCTGGTGGTTATGAAAATAGGCTTTAATGATGGAGAGACTTGGGTCAGAATACCAGCTGTGTTGTTTATAATTATCTATGTGACCTTGGGCAAGTTACTTAACCTCTTTAAGTCTTAGCTTCCTCATTTGCAAAATGAGACTAATAGCACCTGCCTTGGGTTATTATGAAGATGAAGCAAGCTAATAAGAGATTCAGAGTTCCCACACATGGTGGCCTCTTAGTAAATGTTAACTATTATTTCTGTTACAGAACCCTTTCCTGTGTTTCAGTTCAAAGCTAGAATACTTATAAAGACTTCACACTGTAATGTCCATTTCACTAATATCAGCCTTTGAGAGATATGAGTACAGAAGTCCAAGAGGAAAAAGAGGCTGTGAATAAAATAGGTGGCAGTTATCTATTCACTGATTCCATCAACCATTATTTAATGAGCATGTACACTGTACTGGGAATATTATCAGTTTGTTTGCAAGTTTATAGCCGGGGGCCATTACATTCTGTGGGGTGTGCAAAAGAGACATAAAACTGGATTCCTCTCCTCAAGGAGCTTTCACTCTTGTGAGAAAGACATGACTCAATCCTTGAAGGAATTCCATGAAGAAATAATGCAGGACCTAAATCTGCTCATTGTCAGGAAGTGATATGCACACTGCATGTTCTCAGAGGTTCTAGAAAGAGCACGGCACCCCCAAAACTCTAGTGGAGTAATGAGTGAATCAGTGGGATGAGTGACAGTTGTTGACAAGGACCCCTGGCTTCAGTCCAGCCTACTCCCTGGCCTCTCCCTTTGCTGAGCACAAGTAGGCAGGTTGCTGCTAGGACAGAGATCACTGGCGATGTTGAGCACGCCCAAGAGCACATTAGTTTATGAAGGAATAGAATTAGCAACCCACCCCGTCCTCCTCAGGGACACAATATGACTGGTGCTTCTGCAGCTGTCATCAAAATCTGCCAGTCTCCTCAGCTTGAACCTGAAGCCCTTGAGCTTGTCCAAGAGATCCTCTGCAGAGAATGTAAGGGTTGAACAACCTGATTCCTATATAAATCGCTACCTTGGGCAGAATGAGCGGATTCAACTAAATACCATTAGGTACATAAAAGTCAGAGCCTATAACTAAGTGATATACTCTGGTACTGTGTAACGTGAACATTTTTGGAAATTTTCTTTATAAGGATCATCTTTGTTTCATGATGATATATTCTTTTTCTCTTGTAAATATAGCAAGAAGTTTATTAATTTTATTGATGTTTTACAAGAACCAGTTTCTGGTTTCATTGATTTCCTCCATTGTTTTATCTTTTTTCAATTTCATTAATTTCTGTGCTTATATTTATTATTTTACTCCTTCTTCTTGCTTTGTGTTTAGCGGCTCTTCTTTTTCTAATTTTTTTAAGGTGGAAGCTTAGGTTATTGATTTGAGACCGTTATTCTTCTCTCAAAGGAACACTTTACACATACATTTCTCCCTAGGGGCTGCATTAGCTGCATCTCGGTGTGTTCTCTGTTCATTTGTATTTAGTTCAAAATATTTTCCAATTATCCTTGAGGCCTCTTTGTTAACAAGTGAATTTCTTAAACTGTATTGCTTAATTGCCAGACATTTAGGGGTTTTCCATATATCTTTATTATTGGTCTAATTGATTCTGTTATAGTCAGAGAACATATGTTGTATGATTTCATTCTTTTAAAAATAATAAGGTTTATTGTGTAACCCAGAATATGGTCTATTTTTGTCTATTTGGGTGAATGTTCTGTGTGTACTTGCAAATAGTGTGTATTCTGTTGTTTGGGTGGGATATTGTATAAATGTTTATTAGATCAAATTGTTTGATAGTATTACTTATGTCTTCTATACTCTTGCTGATGTTTTTGTCTTCTTGTGCTATCAATTTCTAACAAAGGAGTACTGCAGTCTCCAAATGTAATTGCACATTTGTCTTTTTCTTCTTTCAGTTCTATCGCTTTTGCTTCATGTATCTTGTAGCTCTGTTATTAGGTACATACACATTTGGGGTGGTTATAGCTTCTTGATGAGTTGGCTCTTTTAACATTATGTAATACCCGTCTCTTTATTCATGATGATTTCCTTTTTCTGGAGTCTGTTTTGTTTGGTGTTAATATGGTGCCTAACTTTCTTTTGATTAGCGTTTGCATGGCATTTTTCCTCATCTTTTTACTTTATCTATATCATCATGTTTGAAGTGAGATTCTGTAATGTGCCGTTTATTAGTTTTCTGTTTGCTCTCTTTTTCCCCCTTTTAGATTATTTGAATATTTCTTGTCATTACATTTTAATTTACCTATTGGTTTTTTTTAACTATATCTCTTTGTGTAACTTTTATAGCTGTTGTTTAGGAGTGGTTACCATGTACATACCTAACTTTTCTCAATCTGCTTAGAGTTCATAGGTCACCACTTCAAGTAAAGTATAGAAACATGACAGCTATATAAATTCCTTTGCCTTCACCCTTTATGTCATATCATTAAATCTGAATATATTGAAAATCCAATCACATATGTTATAATTTCTTATTTCAACGATCATACAAAAATATGGGTGTTGCACAGATGCGCATGTCATCCTTTCGTTGGGGCCATTCTAATCTTTGCTGTATTGTTCTAATTTTAGTATATGTGCTGCTAAAGTGAGCACTGTATATGTTTTTGAAGTGCTTTCCTAATAAGCATTTATCCAAAACTTGCAACAAGTTTGTGAAACTATGATTATTAGAAGTACCATCTATATGATCAGGGAAGTGTTTTTCTCTGAAGAAAGCTAGAATTGCTTAACCAATTATGCTTTGACATGAAAGGGTACAAAATAAGGTCTTTTTTATCATGAACTAAAACAGAATGTGGAAATAAAAACTAGAAATATGCATAGAAATATTTTATAACTAAAGAAGAAATTTTTTTTTTGCAAAATGAAAGTTTATAAGATCAAAACTATCAGTTATCTACAGAGATGTCCAAATGGGAGGTATTATCTAGAAATTAAAAGGGAACTGTTCCTTTTTTCAGTAAGTGGTAGATCTTTGGAGAAGATGACGTAAAAGCTAACTCTGCTAGGTTTGGGATTAGGGAAAGTAGAGGCCATACCACACATTGTTTAGCTCATAGCCAAGAAAATAATCACATGTGTAAAGCATCTTTCATTCAAAAAAGAAAAAAAACCCCTCAAAGGCACTTTGGCATATAATTTTATTTACCTCTTTCACATTGCTATTGTGAATATTGTCCACTGTCCAGAGCAGGAAAGTGATGAGTCTGTGCGGCATGCAGTGAACGTAGCAGTCTCCCTCTGTAACCTTGTCCTTCCCGGAGTATGAGGTCATTGGTTTGGAATGTACAGCTATGAAGGTGACTGCTTCTCTAAAGGCTTTGGTGATGTAAGCCAGAAACCAAAGAGGAGGAGAGCAATTAAGCCTCACCTTGATGAAGCTATAGTGTACCATGAGGGTTGCAAGTTAGGCTTGGTGACTGCTTTCTTCAGTGAATAGGAGACATTTGCCCTTGGAGTTTATGGGGAAACAGCCTGCCATAAAGGGCGGTCAGGATACCTTGCCATTTTCTCTGCCTATCAGATGCCTGACTATTCAGGAAGGTTCAGCTGTAGTGCCTTCTGCTCTAGGAGGTCTTTCTTTCTGCACTCCAACTGTGGTGAATAATCTCTCTAGGTGCTGACTTATGCAGCCCCTCCACGTGTCATGTGTGGCAGCCCTAGTCTTCCTCTCACGGGACTATTCTCCTGAAATAGATTTTAATCTACATTAAGACCAGGGCAGTGCCTTTGTTTCCCCAAAGTGCCTTACCCAGTGTGCCTGAAGTTTGAGAGAGGCAGTTAATAGAGTCGTTAAAAGCATGGGTTTAGTCTGTCTGAATTCAAATCCTGATTCCACCATTTCCTAGCTGCATGACTAGGGGCAAGTTACTTAAATAACTCTATGCCTCACTTTCCCCACTTGTAAAATTGGGATACTAACACTATCTGTAAAGATTAAATAAGTTAAGACATGGAGAGTGCTTAGCATTTTTTTGCCTGGTACCTAATAAGTACTGTTACTTATTTTTATTAAGTGATTACTTTTTTTTCTTAGAAAGCTGTGGAACAAATATATATTTGTAAGTAAGGCAAGAAAGAGCACAGACAAGAGCAGCTAAAGAGAAGTCAAAGAACACAAATAGAAGTTGACCAGATTCCAGATGCGAAAGACTTAGCACCTTTTTTAAAAAAAATGGAGTTTGGGAATGTAAACTGGTACAGCCACTTTGGAAAACTGTCTGGCAAATTTTTTTTTTTTTCTTTGCGGTACGCGGGCCTCTCACTGTTGTGGCCTCTCCCGTTGCAGAGCACAGGCTCCGGACGCGCAGGCCCAGCGGCCACGGCGCGCAGGCCCAGCGGCCACGGCTCACAGGCGCAGCCGCTCCGCGGCATGTGGGATCTTCCCGGACTAGGGCACGAACCCGCGTCCCCTGTATCGGCAGGCAGACTCTCAACCACTGCGCCACCAGGGAAGCCCCATAGCAATGTTTATTCAAGAACATTCTAATAGTCTAGAACCAAGCAATTCCATTCCTGAGTATATAGGCAACAGAAAAGTGTCCACGTATCGTGAAAGGATTTTTATAGAATGTTCATAGCAGCCCCATGGTAGTCATTAACTGGAAACTATGCAGATGTCCATCAACAGAAGAATCGATAAATAAATTACGGCAATAAAAATGGGTGTTTTCCAACTACACACAGCAGAATGGATGAATCTCACCAACGTGCTGGTGAGCAAAGGAAGCCAGACACGGAGGAGAATATACTACGTTTATTATAAGATTCCAGGCAAAACTACCCTGTGCTGTTACAAGTCTCACCCCAGGTGGGTGAGAGCCTTGGAGAGGGAGGAGAGCTAGACAGGAGAGATCAGAATGAGCTTCTGGGCGGGTAGCTAACATTTTACCTCTTCCTCTGGTGCTGGTTTCATGGATGGGTTCAGCTTGTGAAAACTTATTTAACTGTCCACTTACAATATATGCATTTTTTGCCCCATGCGTGTATTATCCTTCACTAAAACAAACAAACAAAAAAACAAAAAAGAGAGAAAATAAGTAAAATAAGAATAGAAAAGAAAGAAAAAAGAAGGGAATGCAAAAGACAAAATGAAAGGAAGAGGAAGAAAAACAGCCCAGAAGGTTACACATCACCCCCTGCCCATCCCTGCCTCCCCCTGCCTCCAGCCCTACTCTATTGATCCAGCACGAGGATGGCGAATGCATGGTTTTCAGGGTCCTTCCGTTCTCTTCCGCGCTACCCGCAGCCTCTCCCCACTCTGAGCATCCCTAAGGCAAGAAGGGGCTTTCCTCGTGGGTAACGCTGCTAGGAGAGTAACTTGGAGGAACTGATGCTTCGTTAATGAACGTAAAGCTTAAAGCCATCTTCCCTTTCTCTCTCTTCTCTTCTGTTCTGTTCTCTTCTCTTCTCTCATCCTCTCCATCCCCCCACTCCCATCCCCCTTTACCTTTCTCAGGGCATCCTCCTACCCCAGTGGCGGTGCCGCCCGGCCGGTCTGCACGCGCCCCGCAGGGCCTGGGGTGCGGGGCGGGGGCCGCGCTCGCGGGGAGCCCCTCCCGCCCGCCGGGGCTGACCCCGCCCCGCGGCGCCGGCTATTTTGGGCGCGGGCGGCGACCGCGGGATCGCTGCCGGGCGCGGATCCGGTGACACCTCTCAGCGCGCGGCACTTGTTGCTCTCAGGACCTGCCGGCCATCCCTGAGCCCACCTTTCTCCCTCGCCGCCCCCTGTCCCCTGCTGGCTTCTCTCCTTTCCGTGCGATCGCCCGGGACACCGATCTCTCAGGCACCGCTGTCACCGGCTGGAGAAATAGATTAAAGGAAATAAACTCCCTCCGCAGGGGGCCCAGCCGGGCAGCAGCAGCGGCAGGAGCTGGAGCGCTGGCCCGGGCGCCGCAGAGGTGGCGCCTCCCCGACCCGGGACGCTGGCCCCGGGCGCCGACGGCATGACGGACGCGGCGACGGCTAACGGGGACGACAGGGACCCCGAGATCGAACTTTTCGTGAAGGTAGGTCGGCGTCCCGGCGCCGCAGCACCTGCCGCGCCTCCAGCCAGGCTCGCGGCTCACGTGCCCAGGCGCTGAGCGCTCTGGGACGCGGACCTTCCCCAGGGAGCGCAGCCCAGCCCTGACGGTCCCTTGGGTGGCCTTTCTGTTGCTTCGGGGCTCCCGGGAGGGATGGAGTCAGGTGCAGTCTGGCAGGTGGCTGTCTTCTCGGAGAGTCTGCTAGGCAGTTTGTCAAACCCGCCGCAAGACCAGCCGTCACCCTACCCCGGCGCGATTTTGGCCTGCCCTGAAGGGCATCTCCAGGTGCAGGGAGATGGCAGGAACCTGGCTGGACCCCTGAAGCTTTCTTCTAAAGTTGCGGGGCGAGGGGAAGGAAGAGGGAGAAAAGAAAGCATTGCTAATAATATGACCTTTGGCAAAGCAAAAATAACATTTCTTAAAATCCCCCTTTTCTGTTTTACTCAGTGCTATTAAAAGAAAAGCAAAAGGAAACAAAGACGTTTTCTTGCTCTGTGACCGGCAAAGCAGAAACCAAACACTCCACTCGCCCATATTATTGTAATTGTCATAATTATGCTTCCGCGGGGTTGTAGCAGGAAAGGCTAAGGGTAACCTGGGGCAGACTGGGAGGAAGGGGCACAGGGGAAAAACTTAAATTAAGTTGCCTTGCTCCCTGGGCAGAGACGGGCTAACATCCAAACCTGCTGCACTTCCTTTGCAACCTGGAGGGGGAAGGATGGAGGCCGAGGCAGCGTCTCCCGGTCCTCGAGCGTAATAAGAAAGAAACATTTGATAGGTCTTCGTGCAGCAGAAGCGGGGAAACCTGAGGCGCAGGGAAGTTGCCTCCGGGGCGGTGCAGAGTCGCCAGAACTTGGGGGAGGGGGCGTCGGCTGGCTGCCTGAGCGCAGAGACCTTTCACAAAAGGGCAAATCCCTCAGAATGCAGTTTCCCTAGACATATACAGGTAACTGAGAAGGGAAGAGAGCTTGGTGCCTGTCAGGGGCCTCCTGGCTGAATTTAAAAGGCATATATATTCCCCAGGGATGGGGAATATACACGTCTTTTAAATTTGTTTTGGCCAAAGGATCCTTATCTAATACAAACTAATTAAACAAATAGAGTTTCACAGAAAGTATAAGATCTATATGACCTTTTGGTTTTTGGTACCTTTTGTCACCTAAATAATAGTAAAGCAGCTGTGACTTACACTTGGAAATTGCTCTGTCTCAGTCGGTCCAGCCTACCACGAAGCTTTGTTAAATTTTTTCGGCTGCATTTTTTCATTTTGGAGAGTTACTTTTCAAAATTATCCATAGATATTACATTTGTTTTTTAGTGAGACTTACTTTCCTCAGCCTGTTTCTCTCCCCCCAAATGAGGCTTCTGTCTCCCTCATTTGGTTTCTGGGACCCCTCTGGGAGGATTTCTAGGCTCTCTGGCAGACCAGGTAATGAAAGAGGTCATGTCCTCCCAGGCTGGGCAGTGTTGGACCCAGGGCCCCGCAGGTCTGCCCTGACCCCCAGCGTCCAAGCCTGCGGTCTAGGGAGTGAATACGGAGAGCTTTTACAGAGCAAGGAGCCTTGCTGTTCTTCTTGAGGAAGGCTATTCTAGGACTTTCTCAGATTCCTTGGGAGCAGGTAGTTTCACGGTGTCAAGTTCCTGAAAGATATTTGAAACACAAATTGACTCTTTTAGAGCCAAAGGAGCCCTTTGCCCCGCTCCTAGGTGAGAGGACCATTCTACCTGCACCTTCTGAATTTCAGGTTGGCAGCTTGGAGGGTTTCTCCATTTGTATAGAAAGCTCACTTCGCAGCCCCCAGTGCCCGCAAGAATTCTAAAGTACCCGTGTTGTCATTTGCTTTTTTTTCCCTAAAGGAAAGGAACCCATGAGAGCCAGGCAGGCCTTCTTGGTCAGCGCAGAAACCAGATTGATGAGGGAACAAAAAAATCAGATAGGAAAGCTCTTTTGATTCCCCCACCCCCCTTTTGAGCTTCTGGTCAGTGGTTATCATTTACAGGGACAAGTAAAGGCTGAAAAAAATTGTGAAAATAAAGACACTGCCCAGGCTTTGAACGGTTTCGTGTTAGAGAAGCAATGTCCTGATTTATAGAATCAGGCATTTCCATAGTTTGCCGTGTCTCTTAGCTGTATGATTCCCATCAGAAGAAGGTCCTTCTTCTTTTTTTTTTTTAAAGAAGATGTTGGGGGTAGGAGTTTATTAATTAATTTATTTTTGGCTGTGTTGGGTCTTCGTTTCTGTGCGAGGGCTTTCTCTAGTTGCGGCAAGCGGGGGCCACCCTTCGTCGCGGTGCGCGGGCCTCTCACTATGGCGGCCTCTCTTGTTGTGGAGCACGGGCTCCAGACGCGTAGGCTCAGTAGTTGTGGCTCACGGGCCTAGTTGCTCCGCGGCATGTGGGATCCTCCCAGACCAGGGCTCGAACCCGTGTCCCCTGCATTAGCAGGCAGATTCTCAACCACTGCGCCACCAAGGAAGCCCGAGAAAGTCCTTCTTGTTGAAGGGCTCAGGTATCCGAGGTAATCTCTGCAGGCCCAGCGGGTTGGCTTCTAGGAAGCCTCCCAGGCAGGCTTGCCTCACCCAGTTAAGAGTTGTGATGTGGTCATCTTCAACAGAAGGGGACACCCTCCCCCCCGAACCTGGCCTGTCCCCTGGGTGTGTCATTCAAAACCTCCGTAATCCAGAGAGTTTCAAGGACATACGATTCTGTGCCACATCAATGGATAATCATCTGTTACTACTGCCGCTGCTAATAATAATACTAAATGGCAGCGTTTTAGGACTTAAGGAGCGCATTCAAATACCTTATCTCATCAGATTCCCAGCATCCTTGTTCGTGAGCCTTGGTTCACTCAGGAAAAGTGATGTCAACAAGTAAATGTGGCTCCCAGGGACCTCTTGAGACGTGATGCTGTCAGAGCCCTTGGCAAGCGGCCGTTTGCTCTCCCTGTAACAACCTCAGGAACTAAGGACGATGATTTGTCCCGTTTTATGGTTGAAGAACTCAGGTGCTCAGGGAGCATATGAGAAATGCCCAGAAGTAGATGGCAGTAAAGAGCGTTCAGACCCAGTCCTCAGCTAGCAGTTTAGACTCTAAATTTCTTACTCTTTTCCAAACACCCATATGTCAGGTCTTGCACCTTCTTTTGCCAAGTCAGGCTTTCAAGTGTTTCCAAGAGGACACTTCCTGGCAACTTACTAGTCCATTCTAATGTGGTCACAAAACGCTGTCAAAGCTCCTGCCCAGCCCTGCTCTGTACTCCCAAGTCTCTCCCGTCCAGGGAACTTTCTAATGGGGATGTTTAAGAGATCACAGAGGTTTGAGGAGGTCAGCTCTGATTCTCATTTCCCAACTAATGTGGATGGGGAAGAGGAGACAGAGACCTGGGTTCAGATCTTGTCTCTGCCTCTCATTTGTCGAGTGACGCTGAACAAGTTCAGAGTGTATGAACAAGTGTATGAGTCCCAATACACCCCTCTTAAAACAAGAGGGTGGTTACAAATAAGGTGCCCGTATCTTGAACTGTCCAAACCAAGACACTTCTGAGAGAGAAAGGAGGTGCTACCAATGGTTAGGAACAGGTGTCACCGATGTTGTGCAGGACGTGTGGCCACCCTGGTTATGAAAATACCTCCCCCACAGACTGGCTGTGAGGATGCCACAGGAACAAGTAGAGGAAAGCATTTTGTAAATTGGAAATTGCCATGAACACATTGACTTCGATAAGGATATGAGCTCCATGGCAGATAGAACCTTTCTTGATCTGCAGGTCCCTGATTTGCCTTAGAGAACAATGGCCTGGCTGATTCCTCACTCGCAGGGCTATTTTGAGAATAAGTGAGATCATACGCAGCTGGGACTTTGATCACAAAGGGAGGACAACAGGTTAGAGTTGATAGTGGCAGTGAGTGTGGTTTATTGAAAGAAAAAAGAGCACGGAAATAAAAGCAAAACAGAAAGTGATTTGGGAAGACAAATACAGGATGTGCTGCGTAGTTAGATCTCCATCTGTGTCGACTCCCTCACCCCCGGTGCCACCCCTAGACCCCGGAGGTAGAAAGCCACCAAAGCGAAGTGATGATGGTGCACCAGTTGGCAGCAAGTGTCTCTTGGGGCCAAGGGTGTGAGTTTCAACAGAAACCAGTGGTTCTCAACTTTGGCTACATATTCAAATCATTTGGGGGAGATTTTAAAACTCCTGATGCCAGGCTGCTCCCCAGGTCAATTACAGCAGAGTTTCTGTGGGTGGGACCCAGAAGTGGTATTTTTTACCACACCCCCAGGTGACTGCGGCATGCAGCTCTGGTGGAGAGCCACTGAGTCCTCATCAGAGGCGGGTCCCGAGGCAGTCAGCTTTGCCACAGCTGAACTAGGCGGCCTTGTTAGTGCAGATGAACGTCTAGAACTTCTAACAGCCTCTGGGCATCGTGATCATCCCGATCAGGAGCATTGTTGATAGAGAGCTTGCAGCCAACCGGTGCTCCGTGAACAGATGCTGACGGACTGTAAAGCCCTATCTGCAGGACTCCAGAACAATCCGTGCATGGGGTCGGTCTAGTAAATGATCATCAATTCAGCCTGGGGGGAACAGAGCGGAGTCCTGCTGTTTGTCTGATGGAAATGACTAGTCTTTTCATTTACTGAGTGATCCGGAAGGCTCTGACAGTGGTGCAGAGCCCCAGTCAAGACGTGGTGACCCGTGGTGTGGTCATCTGACTTCCAGAACAGACAGGATCAAATCTTGTTGTGCTGCCTCTCAGACCCCCGCTGCCCACTGGCTGCCTGGTCGCCTGCCCAAGCATGGGTTTATCAGGGTTTGAAGCTCCTTTGATCACATTATGCCACTGTGTTTCTTTCCCACTATCTCCTGGTTTTGATCTTCGGTCAATAATCCAATATACCAGTTCATCTGCCCTGCTGTGTCAGCGAGTGCATCCTTACCTGGTAACACACCCATGGGAGTGCTAGTGTCCAAGGGTGACTCATGCACGTCCCAGGTTCCCTGGCAGGGGGTGGGAGTGAGGACTGAGGGTCTCAAGATGCTAAAGCCCACAAGCCAGTGGTGTCAGGTCCTGCCTCCCTGCCGACTTGTACTGTTTCTCTGGGTGTTTGGTGGCTCTCTCCACCTAGGGCAAAGAGCCCATCAATTTAGACGGTCAGGTCAAAAGCTTTCCATTCTTGGTTCCTTTTGAGATTCCAGATGCTGGGCCCGTGTGAGTGGTGACAGGAGGTGTAGTAGAAAGTGCAGTTTTCGGTGTCAGACTGAGGGTCATCTGCTGTGTGAGCTAGGACAGGCTGCTTGACCTCTCTGGGCCACAGTTTTCTTACCAGTGCAGTACTGATAATGGCAATACCTATTTCCTGGGGTGGGTGTGAGCACTGAATGAGCTGTGTATGAATCTGGGGTCTAAGTAAAGCCTCCTCTGCAGGCCCAGTATAGCCTCAAAAGTGAGAAGCCAAGCCTTTGCTTGTCCCTTCCTTGATGTGTCCCAGAACTCAGACACTCAGCCCTATGTTCTGCTGCCTCGTTGCTGGAGCCGGGACAAAGGCCGCTGGGAGCCCGAGCACAGGGCAGCTGTCTCTGGATCTGATCGCCTCCCACAGGGCTGCTGCTTCAGGAGCTGGAGTCCCCCACAGGCCACTGTCTGAAGTAATGTAACCACAGGGAGAGTGCAGATCTCTGACCAATGGGTGGGTTCTTCCAACTCAAGGGATGTTGATTCCTCCTGTAGTTGCTCCCACATAGCTCGAGGGGCTGGACCAGGATGCATCAAACCACTGGGGGTGCCCCTCCCCTTTCAGCTCCATGGGGATGATACTTCCGGGGTTTTATCCCCTTCTTGTCACTGGATGCCAGGTGGGGCCTCCCAGGCTCATCTGTAGGTGCTACAACTTTGACCCTTCAATAAGGAGAAGGCTCTGGAGTCCAGGTCCTTTAGTTCCAAGAGGACCCCTGGTAGATTTTCTCACTTGCTTGCAAACTTCAGGCTCTGCCTAGCTATGGTTACTCTCCTAGAAAACACACACACACATTTACATGTATTATCTATCTGGACTATAGGAAAAACATAATAGACTCTCAATATCTGGTACCTTTAAAAACTGTTACCCGGGAGACATTCTCAGTTGTCTTTTTCATCGAAGCTGGAAGACCAGAAATAGTGAAGAGGCGAAGTGTTTAAAGCATGGGCTTCCTGAAGGTGTGTCTCCACCCCGGGGCATCTTAGATCTGACGCTGCTTGTGAGGGGTCAGCTCCAACTACCAAGGAAGTGTCTCTGCCAGCTCCCTGAGTGAGAATCTACTTTGCACACTCATATATTTATTCAAGGAGTATCTTAGTTCTGAGATGTGAAGTGCTTTAAGGATAAATAAGATAGATAATCTGCTGTCAGAACTAAAGTGAATTCTTTCTGGTAAAAAGAAATGGAGTTTTTAACCTCTAAAACAAAGTCCCCTCTAGCTCTGTTAGCACGGGAAGTTTCTTTGAGTTATGTTTATTGCAGCGCTTATGGTGAACAATGGCTAGGCCACTGGCGCACAACCTTTGGGGAATGAAAAAAGTCACCGCAAAGCTTTTTCATGTGGACTTGCCCAGCCCTGTCCCCAGAGATTCACATTGAGGAGGTGGGGTTGAGTCCCAGGCATCTACCCCTGGGTGATCCTGGGATTCATCAAAGATTGAGAACCACTGGCCTAGATCATGGGTAAATAGGGTTGAACCTACCCAGTGGAGGATCCAAAGGGCAAGAGAAAGTCGACTCCCCACTGGAAGTGTGCATTTCCTGGGATGGAGGAGGCTGAGGCAGATATGCTTATTAGCATGAATCACCCCAGATTGACCCTAAATAAACCAGAAAAGGGAAGAAAGGAATGCTTTTTTTTTTTTTTTTGGCAGTACGTGGGCCTCTCACTGTTGTGGCCTCTCCCCTTGCGGAGCACAGGCTCCGGACGCGCAGGCTCAGCGGCCGTGGCTCACGGGCCCAGCCGCTCTGCGGCACGTGGGATCCTCCTGGACCGGGGCACGAACCCGCGTCCCCTGCATCGACAGGCGGACTCTCAACCACTGTGCCACCAGGGAAGCCCAGGAATGCTTTTGACCTTTCTTTTACACTTGCTTTTCTTCCTTTGTAATTTTTTTACGATATAGGTGTGACAAGTAATTTAAAAAGCTGGGCATGAAGGAAATATTAGTAAGATAAGAAATGTAGGGAGTTAAGAGATTAAAAACAATCCATCGATCAATTAACCAATTAACAAGCATGTTTATGGAGCCACCTACTCTGTGCCAGGCTCAGTGAAAGCTGAAATCAGGGAGGGGAGATCAAAGAAGATGGGGTCTCAGCAGCCCATGAACTTGCAGCTGAGGGGTAAAAATGTCAACATCATGCCCCGTGAGTGGTAGGAAATGAAACGAGGGAAGCCGGTGAAAGGACCCATGTGGCTCAAATGAGGTCTCCAGGTCTAGTCTGCGAGGAGGTGGGGCCTGAGTTGTGCTCTGAAGAGTGACGAGAGTCACTGAGTTACTAGGAGTGGGCAAGCATGTCAGGTCCAGAAACAGTATGGAGATGAGGATGTGCTGGGCCCAGTGGGTATACGAGGTTGGCTGAAGGGAGTGGTATATGGAGGGCCACAGTTGGAAATAAGATAGAAACACAGCAGTGGGAAGGGGTTTTGAATGGCAGGTAAGTGGTTTTTGTCCCCTGGTAAGTAATGGGGAGTTACCAGAGGGTTCTACCCAGGGTAGGAGCTTGATTTGGTCCCTGCTTCGTTAGAATGGTTCCTATGCTATTTTGCACGATGTGGTGGGAAGATTAATGAATTAAAAGTAAGAAAACCTGGATTCCAGGTCTGGCTCTGCTACATATTGGTTGTGTGGCTTTCTTTAAGGCCAAGCTTCCTCTTCTGTAAGATGGGCTCCACAGTCATAAAATCATAGAATTTCTGATTGGGAAAAGCCTCTTAGAAGTCATCTGGTCTGACCCCCTCTCTTTTTTCTTTCTTTCTTTCTTTTTTTTTTTTTTTTTTTTTTTTGCGGTACACGGGCCTCTCACTGTTGTGGCCTCTCCTGTTGTGGAGCACAGGCTCCGGACGCACAGGCTCAGCGGCCATGGCTCACGGCCCCAGCTGCTCCACGGCATGTGGGATCTTCTGGACCAGGGCACGAACCCGCGTCCCCTGCATCGGCAGGCGGACTCTCAACCGCTGCGCCACCAGGGAAGCCCTCCATGGCTTCTTTTTTTCTTTCTTTCTTTCTTTTTTTTCTGGTCTGACCCCCTCTTGTCAGATAAATTCACAGTCTCACATTTCCGGTTACCTGCTATATGGGTTTAAGGAAGAGAAGCGAGATGACACGTGAGCTGCTGCTGTTTTTGCCTTTGCTCTTATGACTGTGTTCACGGTGATTATGAAGAAGGAGAGCCTTGCAGCAGAGGCCGGGGAGGAGGCTCCTCCAGTGTTTGCTGCGGGGAGGCCACCGTGAGCCCAAGCTGGGGCTGAAAGGAGGAGCCTGCTGGGGAGGAGTGATGTGGGTACAGAACGAGCACAGGCCTCGGAAGAAGCCTGTGCAAACACAGGAGGGAGGCCCGAGTTCAGGTTCATGGTCAGTTCACCTCTGGAGAGACTGGTTTCCAGGTCTGGAATGGTGATGCTATTGGTGGGCCTGGCCACTGTTGTCCAGGCTGTTGTGAATGGATGGAGTGCAGATGAACGAATTGAGCTTCAGCTTTCTGGTTCCTTTTAAACCTGGAAACCCTGCGGATCTAGGATAGAAATAGAGCCGCGAGGAAGGGAGTTGTTGGTAATGAGACTAATCTTCTGGTTTTAGAACTGTTCTGTTTGAGGTGATGGCCTGCTAGTGGAGGGCAGATGGCCACTGGGGTGCTGGAAAACCAGAGCTAACAAAGAGGTAAAGGTCAGGCTAGGGGCGTGGATTTGAACTTGTGTTTCCTTCCTACCACCGTTGAAGGCATGGGTTCGGACGAGGGAGCTTGGAGAAGGGGTAAAGAGGTAAGGACTGTGCTTTAGGAAATGTCCATTTGAGAGGGAGGAATGAGGCCCAGCAGGATTTAGCAAAGGTGATGAAGAAGCAGAGCGGTAGGAAATAAACATGATGTCCCAGACGGAGGAAACCATCGTATGGACGATGGCTTGTAGAGGCAAGGAGTGTCAGGAAGCGTCTAGAAGAACTAAGCATTCTACTGCAAAGCGTGTGAAGGGATGTGGGGAAGGCAGACAGATATATAAGTTTGGGTCAGATCGTGAGGCAAACTGAGCGATTTGGGCTTTTATTTAAAATGCAGAAGATCACATGTGTTACCTCCTGCTTGTGGGGCAATTATATTTTAAAAGCGAGGCAAGTGCTTAATAATCTGAACGTGGCGTGCCTGGCCCCTTTGTATCCAAGGAGAGGTATTCTGAAGTGGAGTTCATCACACTGTGTCTCGGATGACCCCCAGGCTGTGGTGTGTAGAAGTTTGGTGCTGGTTACCCTATACCCTATACCAGACTCTACGGAGCCCAAGGTGATGCTTTCCACTTCAGTTTATCATTATTCTAGGCTAAGTGGGGAAGACTCAAGTATCAGACTGGAGATAACACAAAAGGTGAAGGAGGGGAGGGTGTGTAGTGAATGGACGCCAACTGCGAACCCATTACCTAGAGCGCAGAGGAAGTGAAAACCACGTCCCAGTTACTGTTGCTTAAAAACTCAGTTTGGGAGGTTGGCATGACAGCAGATAAAGACTTCTTGACTCAGCCCAAGGCTCTTCTCCCCTCACTGCCCACCTGTGTTTCCCAAAGCTGACAGGGAGCAGAGACCCAGGAAACACAGCAGGTGGGTGGTTGCAGGGAGGGGCAATCTCACCTGCCTTTTATTCATTTTCACATTTGGATTCTGTGGCGTTTTGTAGTCATATCATAAAATCTAGCATCCACTCTGTCTTTGTTTTTTCACCTTGGAAACCAAAGGAGCCATATGTCTGTGGTCCTTTATCCCAAATGCCTCAGATTTTTCCTGTGGAGATAAAGGGTTCTGAGCAGGGCTGGACCACAGGGCTTTCGGGAGAGAAGGATGCCACGTGGGGAAGGTTACGTGACCTCTCCTCCTTGGAGTACTTTAGGAGTACGTCAGAGGTGTTAGCTGTCTGGTGGGATTATTATAAGGGTCAAATAAAATCAGAAACATGAACTTTTGTAAACGAGAGTTTTCACTGTTTAAGTGTAGGGCATGGTATTGCTCCGTATGCACCCATCACCTTGTTCCCACAATAGCTCAGTGGAGGGTTTGGTGAACGATCTTCCTTCTTCTGGCTCCATCTGCCCTGTGGTCCTGCCACTCCCTAAGGCTGCCAACTCCTCTGCTGGACTCTGCATTCGACCAGCACAGGGGGAAGGATGGAGCGTCATGGAGAAGAGGCGGAGGACCACATGGAAAGTGTGCATGGTCCGTGCCTGGAAGCAGCCCAGTCACTTCCAGCCTCTTTCCATAGTCCAGAGCTCAAGTGTCATTGAGCTGTGTTTTCAGGAAAAGCGGAAGCAGGTTTGACAAACAACAAACCAGTCTCTACCGTAGAAATGATTTATTTCCTTGTTTCCTACCACTGTGTCATCTCATCACTCCCTAGGACGGCATCCTGCCGACAGCCTCTCTCTTCTCCTGTCTGCCATGTTTGATACCATGAGCTTAATCTTCCTGGAATACTCTCTTTGTCATAGCCACTCCTCTACCTGCTAGATCGAGTTCCCCTGCTTCTACCTGACATTGGGGACACTCTAACCAGGCCTGCATTCCCTTTCCCAGCCTGATTTCCTATACTCCCTTAAAACGGTTCCTTATGTGTCCGTACAGTTTCGGAAGCGTTTTCGAGTCTCATCTGATTTTATCCTCACACAGTCCCTTGGAGGAAGGAAGAGGTTTAATCCTCATGACAGACAAGATGACTTTCTGGGGCCTGTTCTCTCGTTTCTTCTGCACAAGCTGAGGGAGAAACCTGGAGATCCTGACCCCAGACTTGAGTGACCTCAACCAGCATAGGGTGTCCCAGCCTCGCACGATCACATGATCTACCTGGGATGGTTTACAAATTCCGGCACACACTTAGGAATCAGAGTCTTGTGGGGAGGAGGTCCCGGGCATCTGTAATTAACTAGTGCCCCAGGGATTCTGATGCACAGTGCATTATGGGAACACTGCCCATGACTTAACAAGGGCCCACGTGGATACCCTGAACCCAGAGAAGTGAGCCTGACAGTGGGAATGTGAAGGACCGTGACACGCACTGGAGAGAAATCTGAGGGGCAGCGGGTCTTCCAGCTGCTCCTGGGTCACCTCAATGTAAATTATATTCCAATCATCTTAAATATTGACCCTTGTCTTTAGAACCTGCTCCATGGCCTTTGGAGTTAAAAAACAGTCATGGGCTTGTGTTTTCTGCACAGCTGTTCACCCCTATCCCCGGAATATAATGCGCTTGAAGTGGAAAATGTCGGGAATTGATGGGTGGGGGGATGTCAGGGGAAATAAGGTGAGATAAACAGAGGGGAGCTGACCTGACTTATGAAGTAGAAAAATCAACCCTCATTCCCCAGTCCTCTTTGGTCCCATGAGTGTCTCTGCACTTTCCGAAGTCAGAGAATACGTTTGGAAACTGAATAACCATAGCTATGGCCCTGTGCTGGTCTGAATGCCTTGCTTATTTAGCTCCTTGAATTCTATGCGTGGGTCCTATTATTACTCCCAAGTTACAGATGAGGAAAGTGAAGCTCTGAGAGACCGAGTCCACTGTCCAAGGCCACAGAGCTAGGACACGGTAGGACTAGGCTTTGGCCCCCATCCCCAGGCAATGGGATCTGTGCTCTCTGCTTTCTCATTGCACCCAGACCCTCCCAGCCGCGTGAAGAGGAAGTGCTCGTGCTGAGTGAAGAGACATTTTTTTAAATGGCCAGCTAGAGCGGGGTGCCCAAGGCTTCGCCTTTCCTTAGTTCTCCATAGGTGACCACAAATAGTCCAAGGCCAAGTCAGATCTCTACACTTAGGCAAACCAGGCGATGACCAGACATGGAAGGTAGAGCCGCCTAGAGACCCACCTGTTCTCAAGTCTTCTTCCTATTTCTCTACCACTGTCAGTCAATTCCCACACTTGGATGTCAATCAGTTCCCACCCTTTGCTCAGCCTCTTTGCTTTAAGGCCTGTCCCCCAGAGGTCCTTTTTAAAATGTGAGTATTACCCAGATGGGCTATACCTGGACACTGTAGCCCCTGCTGCCACGTTCGTTGCCTGGGATTGCTTTATCAGGTCAGGATGCAGGCGGAAGAGGATCCGAAGGAGGGGCAGAGAGAGACGAGGAGAACAGCTTGTGTACTGAGCTTGCTATCTTTCAGGCCAGGAGTAGAGGTCATGCTTGCTGTGCGATCTGTGGGTAGCTACCCAAAGCGGACCCCATCCCCTTGCCGAGAGATGGCCATTGGCCAAAGTGCCTCAGGATTCTAGGGTAAGCTTTGAAACTCATCTTTGCAAGGATGGAACCCTTGGCTTGAAGGAAACCTGTGTTTATTCCACTTACTCTGCCCCTACTCCATTACTAAGAACTAGACTCATTTAAAGAGGTACGATAGAGTCCTACAATAAAAATAATTACAGACAACTTGCCAGGGCCCTCTAAGGATGAAAAATAATACATCAAAATAAACTGAACAGTGTTACTTCTGGAATTCAGTGGGTTCCCTTGAGTCCTCACGGGATTCCAGCAGCTTCTGAGGAGCCTGGTGGTGCTTTTGTTAAGAGGACGTGGAGGCCCAGAGAGGGTAGCCTATTATATTGCCACACACAGCAGACTGAAGTCAGCAGGGAGAATAGAGCTATTGGCTGTGGTTCACTTTATGGGGGCCCAGCCTCACAGATGCTAGGCCCTTTCTGAATCATTCTGAGACACATGGCATAGTCAAAGGTAGCAAAGCGGTGGGAGGCTTTTATAATAAATTCAATTTTTTGAGCATCTCCTATGCACTAGACATTGTGCTCGCCACTCCATTTAATTCAGTATCCCTGAGGCAGACATGCCATGGGGTGGGTACCTTGTGACTGATTTACAGATGGGAAATCTGGGGCTTGGAAAAGTTAGAGCTTAACTTGGGGTCCCATGGAAAGTGATAGAGTTAGGATTCAAACCTAGGTCTGACTGACTACAAAACCACATCTTGTAACATATGTTAGTAATGAAAAATAACAAAATTCAAGTCAAACGTGCTTGCAACGCACTCTTCCACGTGGCAGCTGTTGCATGAGGTCGAGCAGGTGCCCAGCCCCTGGTCTGGAAGGGAATAAGGTACACAAGGCAGACACAGTCGGGCCTGGGCAGAACTTGCAGTCTGGGGTGGAGGGGTGGGCAGGGCATCCACTGGGTATGCAGGAGGACTGAGAGCCAAGGGCACATACAAGGCTGGAAGCAAGGGCACCTGGTATTAGGAAGGCACTGAGCTGAGCTTTGTGGCATAGGCAGATAAGGGTTTGGGGTTCAGTTCAGGGGCAGGGTGTGAGGGGATACTCCTGGCTAAGCTGAGGCAAAGAAGGGGGATGAGGACATCCACCTCTCCCCGCAACAGACCTGCTGCCAGGGCAGGTTCTGGAGGACCAGGTGGTGAAGGGCCTTCTGTTCTCCATCAGGACCCCGGGCGCTGCTCTTGACCAGGAGAGCAAGGGCACCACTGGAGAAAGCCCAAGGCCTATCCCTCTGGCCCCGCTCCCACTTTAGGTCATCGTAAAGGGCAATTGGAGCCTATCTAGGCCTGATGCTCTTCAGAAAACATTTTTCCACTTGTGTGCCAAGAACTACATTATCAAGGGTGAGGCACCTTTCATTCCTGAGTGGAGATAAAGGGTCCTTGGAGGGAAGGTCTGGCGGGTTAACGCTTTGGGGTGAAGGAGTACCTCCCGATGTGTGATCAGACATCAGCTAAGGAGGGCAAAGGAGCGGCTATCAGATGCCCCTCGATGACGAAGGACTTGTAATGGGGGGGAGGATGGTCTACGAGGATCTGGGAAAAGAGGCCAGGGATGGAAGGCAACTGTCAGCTCGTGCCATGGTTCTGCCCTCTGGGCTCGTGCTGATTTCCTTTTGTTGGGTTCAAGCAAGGAGGACAGTATCCAACTGACACGGTTACTTTGACGTCACAGATCAAATGGAGCCTTTGCTCATGGCTGGCTGTTTCCTACAAGGGAGCACGTGCACCATCATTTTATTATTGCTTTATACACACACACACACACACACACACACATTATCATATTTATATTATACATAATATATAATATACATCTAAACTTTTTACGTATACACTCTTCTCCCAAGGTTTGAGGTCCAAGACGGAAATACCTATATTCATATGGTGTTTGGCATATACCATATGCTCAACTAATGATATTGCTATATAGATCCATATGTATCTTTGCATTTATTCCTTATTTAATGAGTATTTACTGGGGAACATAGCAATACAGTGGAATTCAGGAAAGTTGCTGTTTGCTACTGCTTCCTGCCACTCTAGGATTGTGGACTGGTTGTTTGAGTTTCTTCATCTCTAAAATAAGAGGATTGGATGAAATGATATCTGAGGTCCCTTTCAGCTCGCAAGTTGATTCTTGGATGGATTCTACTGTGTACTGAGCATTGTGGGAGGCCTGGTGGGAGATTCCAAAAGGACCCTCTCAAGCAGTTTACTATCTACTTGGTGAGGGGTCTTCGTGCTCCCATAACCCAGACTGAGGTCAGCAAACTTTTTCTATAAAGGGTCACATAGTAAATATTTTCGGCCTTGAAGTCCACACAGTCTCTGTCACAGCTACCAAACTCTGTTGCTGTAGCAAGAAAGCAGCCATAGATAATGCATAGATGATGGGCATGCTTGTGTTCTAATAAAACTTTATTTACAAAAGCAGGTGTTGGGCTGACCCCTGTCCAAGGGGCCCAGCTGACAAGGAAATGAACTGACCGTGGTGTGTTACCCAGAGCAAAGGTCTTAGCCTTTGCTGTCATGTGCTGAGGTTGGAGGGGCTGCCTTCTGTGGAGGTGCCTATACTCACCTGTCACTGTCCTTGCCACTAAGCACTGAGATCTGGCCACCCCAGAGTGGAGCTGTAAGATGAAGCATTCTGAATTTCTTAGAGAATGTTCCTGGGTGAATCCAAATTAGTAATATTCCTGTTCTGCACGGGATGAAATGTTCATGGAAACTGAGGCTCTAGACTTTGTTACCAGACCCAGGAAAAGGTTTCTGTGGCTGTGGACTCAAGTCCTTGTGTGGGAGAGCAGTGTGTGAACAGAACTCGTTCCCCGCTCCTGGCAGCATGATTTTTCTCTCATGCCCTGCACTTGGGGTGTCGTTCTGTCAAATGATCCCCTTGACGTTTTCTGCTTGGCCCGCCTTCCACCAAGCCCCGTGCTGCTGACACATGCTGCTTCTCTGGGCAGTGCCCTGACATCTGTGTGCTGGGACACAGCCACCTGGCAATGGGGAGTCGCTCGGGGGTCTGTCCAGGAACGTCACTGGGTAAAAATACAATAATGACTGCATTTCCCAACCAGTTTTGTACCCACGTGAGATAGGTAAGCGATTCAAACAGGCAAGCCAATCTGTGAGGCCTCATAATCTGCCGCAAGAGGTAGATTTTCTGAGAAAGGAGAATGTTGTCTTATAAGGCAAACATTCCTAACAGTAAACACTTGGAGTGGTTTATGTCCTTGACTCCCCTGGGCCCTTGACCAAGACACTTGGCCTCTCTGGGGAATTCTTCAACTATGAAAGAGATGGAACTACATTCCTGGGCCTGTTAGATCCTGGCCTCAATTCAAATCATATAAATTCATGGCATCCACTTATGGTCTCTGGCTACGTTGACTTATTTTGATTAACTTTTGCATTGGCCAGTTTCATTATGTGTGTTTGTGTGTGTGTCTGTGTATGTCTCTGTGTGTATCTGTATGTGTCTGAATGTGTGTCTGCATGTGTCTGTGTCTGCACGTGTGTGTCTGTGTGTGTGTGTCCGTGCATCTGTGTGTGTATGTCTGTGTATGCCTTGTTCCCTCAAATTCAAGGTCTTTTCTTTACAGCAGTCTCAGATACAGTGATCTGGCAGGACACTGGTTCTTTTGAATGCCAACAAAGTAATAATAAAGGGAACTTTTGCTCACTATTCACATGTTTATATCTTGGAGAGTATTTTCAACTGATTTCAATATTGACGCACATAGGGGACATTTGTCCTACTTTGTGGCGACCCAGCACCATCTGAACATCCTTCTTCTGGGCCCTGCTTCTTCAAGGCAGAAGCCAGAAATGGACTTTCCAGCCCATTTCCTTTTCTGCTTCAGTTAGCTACAGTGAATCCTGTGGTTTGCTACCTTGTCAGTATTTCCTTAGAAAGAATTGTGCAACAGAATCTTCTTTTAAGTCTTACCGATCCTACGATATTAATTATAATACCTAGTTTGAGTGCTTAGACTGTCCTATTAGGATATTTAACACCAAATATTTCTTTTATAACTTCAGTAAATTCTTTGGGGTGATTTTATTGGAGACTGACGGAAACGTAGATCCAGGTTCCTATGTAGTTCTTGCTATGAATGTGGAGCGTCTGACTCGCTGGGGGAAAGACTGGGGTCAAGCAGATCACATTGGGAGTTTTTTCTCCTCCCTCCTCACCCCCTTTAGTACCACCAAAGTAAAGGCTTTTCACTGGGTGGAAACAGGTTACGATAATTCCCGAGAGCCTCCTTACCCCTCAGATATTATACCTGGTTTAAGTTACAACAAAACTGGGCTATTAGACATTTGAAGACATTGACCTTTACTTCCACAGCCCCTGCAAGTCTTTGCACAGAACTAAACATTTGACAGATACTTAATGAGTTTTTCAGGGATTGACTGGTTGACTGTTCAATAAAATCTTGCCTACCCCGATGACCAGATCTATGAAATGATAAATACGCTGATGGTTCTTTTGGTCCAAAATGTGTTCTGTTCACTTACTTTAAAATAGGCATTTGAACATAGTAGTTTGCAAGGGCAATGCAAAAATTAGAATTTGGGTATTTTCTTTTTATAAACAATTAAATGTCTTCTGCTTGTGTGGCCTATAAAATCTCTCCCAACTCTGAAGATCCGGAAACCAGGTCATGCCCAGTGAGCTTCAGAACTGGCTAGAGTTCCCCGGTTTTCTCATTGCTGGTGTCTGTTTCCTACAAGAACCGCTGGACCAGGGCTGCTCTCTGGTTCGGCTGTGATCAGTGGGGAGCCTCCCCTCTAAGAGCTCAACATGCTTTGCGGCCCTCTCTCCCAGGAGCCCACTAGCTAGCTGGCTAGTGGTGTGCACGTGTGTGTGTGTGTTTGCACGTGTGCACAGATGAACGTATAGGCCACACATTCTCAACGGGGGCAATATCTCCCCAAGGGGGATAAAATTGGTTCTTGAGGGGTGAAAAATCTTACTCTGCTTATATATAAGGCACAAATACGCACACAGCACATCAACAGATAGACAGTATATCTGTGGTATTAACTTTACATGGGGGGTTAATGCGGGAAAAAAATGTCTAAAAAGTCTCCTTAGAAGAGGTGATAATGAAAAAATGAGTTGAGAAACACTGATATACAGCAGATGGGCTGACACATAAATACACATGGATGTGGCCATCCCTATGTACACCATGCATACGTGTCTGCCTATCAGGGGTAACACATGCGCTAACAGATTCACCTAGAAATTTGAATTGGTGGCAGGGGCAGGACTGAACTCCGTGTTCTTTCTGACACTTTCTGCCACCTGAGGATTTGCATTCACTTTCATGATTTTTCACGAACTGTCATTCTCATTTTAAATTGCAAACACCTCAGTTAACCTGGCATACAGTCTCCAAACGCAGATAATCTATGTTATAATCCATATTCCTGTCATCCTCTGGAAAGGCTGCCTGTGAAAAATGAGCTGGGTCAGCAATTCATTTCACCAGTCACCTGCCAAGCACCTCCTCAGTGGGTGGAGTTGCAGTGCCTCCCATGGCACGTGAAAAGATGGAGGGCAAGGGCCCTGGGTCAGGGAACCAAGGCAGGGTGAGGGTGAGGGATGGAACTTACAGGTGTGAGCACCCCAGGTGCTGCCGAGGGATGGTTGATGACTTGAATAGCCCGGGACAGGGGAAGGGGCTTACCTCACATCCTCTGGAACTCTGGATCCAATTTTCTCTTGCATCACTACCCTTTATCCACCTTATTCTGAGGCCTCTTGTTCATTATTTTTTGCTATGATCATACCTTTTGGGAAATAGATGGTATATGCAAAATCCATAAAAGTCAAAAATTTAAAGGTCTTATTAAAAGCAGTTTCAATTAATACCCGTATTTGACCAGGCTGTCAAGTGTCCATGTTGAATCCCTCACACTCTATCTCATTAAGCTCCTTTGCCATTATCCTGACCCTCTGTTTGTACTCATCCCTGCCTGTTACCTTGACGCTGTATTCCCAACCCTCCTTAGAAAGCACCTGGGAGGCCTCAACAAATGCCAATGCCTGGCCCCGCTCTGGACCAATTAAATCAGAATTTCTGTGGCTGGGGCCCAAGCTTCAGCATTTCTTACAAGCTCCCCGGGGGGTTCCAAATGCAACCAGAGTTGGGCATCCCTGGTTTAATCCGTTAAGTCCTCAAATGACTGCACATCGGAACCTTTCAGGGAGCTTCTGAAAAATACAAGCCCCTGTGCTCCACCCAGGAACTCCGGTATGGGAACAAATCTGTATTTACTGTTGCCGTAATGCCAGACCTTCGCATGACAGCCTCGGCCCCTGATGCACCCTGTCCTTTGCTTAGAATGCTCTTCTCCTTCTTCTCTCCCCTTTACCTTCTTAGAAACCGGCTCAGGATTGCGTTGCTTTAAAGAAACCCCCTTCTGATTCACACAGACTCTCCTGCATCCCTCTGGCTCCTTGCACCCTCTTTCTTAGTTAATAGAATATGGATTTGCAGTACTAGCTTTACGTATGATTAAAACAGGTGTGATTTCAGGGACACAAAGAAAAACTCCTGCATTTTCCCAAATGGTGCCGCCTCCCCTTGGAGACTTCAACGGTTATCGTACTTTAGTGTGAGTGAAGCATCCGAAGTCAGATGTGGGGTACGGGTGGGGGAGGTGCATCACGAGACAGGACCCTGAAGCTGGGGGGGGGGGCGCAGGGGGGGAAGGGAGGCACCCAAGATGGTGGAAGGGAACACGCCTGCCTTTGGCCAGTGAGCCGCCGCTGTGTGTCGAGACAGGGCAGGAGATGAAGGGCACGGTCCCTGCCCACAGTGAGCTCGCTTCCTGTGAGGTGTGCAGCAGATGATCCACAATTTCAGGACCTCCTTCACAGGGCTGTTGGGAGGATTACGTGAGTTCAAGTACGCCAAGTGCTTCAGACAGTGTCTGGCTCTTAGTAAGTGCTCAGTAGAGCTGGACTGTCCATGACCCTGTGCTGCTCTCCTGTCTACAGAGCTCCATGGCATTTCTTACTGAAAGCTTTCTGGCCTTTACTCCTTCAACAGGCACTTATCTCGGCATTTCATCTTATGTCAGCAAAGCTTCACTGAGGCTTTCAGCATCCCAGGTGGTCACCACGCCGGGCTTAGCAATGACAAAATGAATCAGGGTGTCTGTTCTTGATCAGACTGGAGGGGGAGACCACTTCCACACCTGCCTGATGCTGGGAGATGGAAGGAGCCGGAGCCAGGTGGAAGGCTGATGGAGACGGTTGTAGAGTTCAGAGCAGGGAGCTGCCGCTTGAGGCTGAGGGGCTGGGGGAAGGCTGCATGGATGCCTGCATTAGAGGAGAAGCCTTGGGAAGAGCAGGGCTGGTGATACGAACAGGCCGCGCCCTACCTCTTTGCACCTAGAAGTGTGCTCAGGCATCACCTGCACTGTAGGTCCTCTTAGAAGTCCCACTTTACGGATGGGGACACTGAGGCTTAGAGAGGTGGCTGCCAGCACTCGGTATCTCAGAGCCATATTCCTATATGGTCTGCAGAGAGCAGTGGCGGGTGGAGAAGACTGATTCCAGGCAGAGAGCAGTGGGGAGTAGAGAAGACATTCCAGGCAGAGGCAGCAGCGGAAATATGACAGAGCATGAGAGTGTAGGGCACGGGGTGGGTGTGGGGGCCTCCAGTGAGAAACCCATTTGGTTATGCCCAGGGGATGAGTAAGAGCTACACTTAGAAAGCTTGGTTGTCTAGATAATAGATGCTCTAATGTTTAGCATCAGTTACAGCGCTGGGGCAAGGTCTGGGTTGCCCCATGCCATGTCTGCCGTTAATCCATTTGTGCTGGACGCTGGGGAATCAGGGGGGTCCTGAATGGGGTGGGGGGTGGGGAGGTGCTCTACAACAGTGGCTGACCAACCAGTGCAGATACTTCAGTCCTTGAACAACTGGCCTGAATATCTGCCCTGTTTGTGATCAAGTCATGATGGTTCCTGACTACAAGGAAGAGGAGTTTGGAACTATTATTTTTGTTAATTATTTTTGTTATGATCATAGCTTGTTTTGATTTTGAGTGCCCTCAAAACTTTTGGGGGGAGTTGGTGGAATATATGAAATCAATAACATGAAATTAAAGACTAATTTTTAAAAATTTCCTGAACAATTTACAGCTGCTGTCTCTACTTAGCTTTGAGTTACTGAGACCTCAGAGCTATTGACCCTGGCTCTCCCCTGTGGGTGAGAGCAGTGGCTGTTTCCAGGTTCCATTAGAAGCCCGCCCTTTAAGGGGCCAGAGATTGCCCCTCCCCGCTCTTCAGAAGAATGATTGCTGCCACTCTTTTTTATTTTAATTTTACAAAATCTATTTCCACAGTGATTACTTTATGTTATCCTTACAACATCCTTCTGAACTGAGCAAGATTCATATAATTATACCCATTTTGCAGATGTGGAAACTAAGACACCCCCCCCACACACACACAGCTGAGAATAAGAGACTAACCCAACTGTATAGGGCAGGTCAGCAAACCAGAGCCAGGTGGCCACTGGGCAGCCTCATGGAGACCTGGGCATGACTGGCGTGGCAAGGGCCAGGTGAGGTTCTTCCCAGTGGCCACACCAGGCACAGTCCTTGAAAAAGGGACCGATGTGTCTGGGGAAGCTTCCTTTCCTTTCCTTTATCCCTATACCCAACAGTTCTGTAGATGGATGGTCCTCCTTCCATCCAAGCCTGTCTCTAGAAGTGGTTTCCAGAAGCAATGGTGTATTCGTTTTCTATTGCCGTGTAACAATTTACCACAAACGTAGTGATTTAAACCAATACATTTCTTTTTTTTTTGAATTTTATTTCATTTTTTTATACAGCAGGTTCTTACTAGTTATCTATTTTATGCATATTATGTATATATGTCAATCCCAATCTCCCAATTCATCCCACTCCCCCCTTTTCCCCCTTGGCGTCCGTACATTTGTTCTCTACATCTGTGTCTCTATTTCTGCCATGCAAATTGGTTCATCTGTACCATTTTTCTAGATTCCACATATATGCGTTAATATACGATATTTGTTTTCCTCTTTCTGACTTACTTCACTCTGTATGACAGTCTCTAGGCCATCCACGTCTCTACAGATTACTATCCTTTTTATGGCTGAATAATATTCCATTGAATATATGTACCATATCTTCTTTAAACCAATACATTTCTTATATCAGAGTTTCTGTGGACCAGGAGTCTGACTGCTTTGCTGGGTCCTCTTCTCTGCATCTCACTTGGAGCTCAGAGTCCTTCCCAAGCCTTTACGGGGGTTGACAGAAATAGGACTGAAGCCCCCAGCCCCTTGAGGCTCCTCACGGTTCCCTACCACATGGCCTCCACATCACAGCAGCCTGCTTCTCCAAGGCCAGCAGGAGAGCCTCTCTTTCATGAGCTTTCTCCTGATTAAGTGAGGTCTGCTTAGGAGTCTCTTTTGATTAACTTATGTTCGACGGATTTGGAGCCTTGATTACACCTGCAAAATCCCTTCACCTTTAGTATATTCTGTTAGCTAGAAACATGTCCTAGATCCCATCCACACTCAAGGGAGGGGATTATACAAGAGCATAGATGCCAGGAGACAGGGGTCATGGGGCTGTTACCTTAGGGTCTGTCACAAGTAGGTTGAGCTTACTTTCCTCTACCAATAATAATACAACCCAGCACTTCATATATACCATCTTCTCATATTGACACAGCTGCATGAGGAAGGAATTGATATGGGCCCATTTCATAGGAAAGGAAACTGAGGTTTAGAGATCCAGTCCCTTTCCTAAAGTCACACAGCTCTAAGGGGCAGAACCTGGTCTTGAATTTAGGTGTGTCATACATCAAGCCAATCACCCAAAAACTTATGGGCCTCTTAAGGGAGCTGACAGTCTTAGGTACTCAGAGGACACTATTGCATTGGAAACTCGGGTTTTACTTTGACCTTGCTAGATGCTCACCAACTTTATTTATATTTCTTCCCAAGCTTAGATGAGCTCACATCTAAGACCTTGGAGTTGGCATGATTCTGTTTTCTGAGAGAGGAAGGAAACCCTTACTATGTGACGGGATTTTTTTTTTTTTTTGCATATATTCTCTTATAAACATTCTGCAGTGTAAATGTTGTTATCCAGATTTCCTCGACCAGGAAGCTCCCCCACAGGCTCAGGGAGGTTCTGTGACATTCCACGTACAGTTGTTGGGAGTGAGATGTTAAACCCACCATCTGTCTGTCACACTTCATTCCATCGGACACTTACGGGCCAGCTCAAATGGAAACAACAGTCAACATGGAGGTTTCTTTTTGTTTGCTTTAGACAGTTATATTTTTAGCCAACTCTGTAACTCACTGACCCATTTGCTGGAATGGAAACTGGTAACTTAAGCATGAATGGAAACCACTTTAAAAAATAATGGTCCAACACTGGTCAGCACTGGTCTGTCATTGCCACCTGCAGTGACAGAGAGGGTGAGGTTTTTAGAGGAGTGCAAAGAATCTACCTGGTTTCGCTTATCTTCATCATACCTTTTGTTTGTAAAACAGACTGCAGCCTATAAAGAATATTTGCATAATTATATCATAGAATTGTCCTAACAGCTCTGTTTCCATGTCCCTAATTTGCAGATGGGGGAAGGTTTCAGGGAGAGGCTCTGTGTCTTGGCCAAGGTCACACAGTGCGTACGAGGAAGAGCTGGGTCTCCTGCCTAGGCATTTACTGCCAAGTTCCCCATCCACTCCCCTCTCATGAGCACAGATGGATATATGGGGGGAGATGTCATTGAAGAAAGCTTACGGATGTGAAATAAATCCCATCCTGGACCCACAGAAACACCCAAGAGTTGACCCCAGAATTCAGCCATCAGCCTGTTGGTGAAACTCCTCAAAACACTAGCCCAGGTCTGGTACTTTGCTACTGGTTCCCATCCTGGAGGCCAGTGTGACTTGCCCTGGGGGATCCTTGGGGGATTTGGGTACTTTTAATGGAATGCCTAGCTTGCTCAAGCTAATTTTTTGTGTATTTTAATATCCCTCCTTTACAAAACAGAGCCAAAGCTGAGAATCCTTGTAGAGAGAAAGATGGGCCTTTCTCATTTTCCCATTCAGGTTATACTATATACCTGATTTACATGTTTATTGACTTTGTGAATGTGATGTTGTGAAGGCAGCGCCCGAGATACTGATCCAGCAGTGATGTTAGGCACAGAAAAATGGTGACTCTAGAAAACTACTTCCATTGATCAACATCTTAATCGGGGTATTTCCCTTAATACTTTTTTCCAAAATTTCAAAGTAGCCCTGACTTTTGTCAGCCAAAATTATTCCTTCTTTACAGAGGTAGTCTTGGGAATTAGGATACTTACAGAACAATACAGCTTTAGCAGGATGGTGGGGGCTACGTGTAGGAGAACCTGGAAGGGGGTCTCTGAGGTCTTATGATGAAAGTCAGGAGTGGGGACACAGTTCATGTAAAATGACACCTGGAAAACATCCGTGGGGGCAGGGAGAGTATTCAGAGTTAAAGCCAATCATACTTATATACCCTCTTCCTCCTGACATTTTGATAGAATGAAACAAATTCAAATGGATGTCAGGTGCAGCCTAGGAAGGCAGACCAAGTCCCCCATGCACATCAGCACCTCCAGACTGCAAAGCAGTTCTACCCAGGTGGGTAGGAGATTCATGCTGCTACCTCTGAACTCACAGCCAGGGCCCTATGGACTGAGACTGGTCTTTAAACTTTCTCCCCAAGTCATCGCAGGTCAGACAGCCTCCAACCAGAGCTGCTGTGGTGAAATCGCCCTGCAGAGCCTTGGGAGGGAGGCTTCCCAGAGCCGTGGGGGCAAGACTGCGTGGTTTGAAAGGCAAGACATCGAGCTAAAGAGGTTTACTCTTGAGACTTGAGATCTAGCTGAATTTGCTTTGCTAGGTTTGGGACTTGCTTGGGACCCATCATCCTTTCTTCTTTTGTATTTCTCCCTTTTTGGAATGGGAATGTCTACCTATGCCTGTCCCACTATTGTGTTTTGAAAGCACATAACTTGTCTGGTTTCACAGATTCACAGCTGAAGAAAAATTTTGCCTTAGGATGAATCATACCTGGAGTCTCGCCCATATCTGATTTAGATAATATTTAGATGAGACTTTGGACTTTAGACTTCAGAGTTGATGCTGCAAAGAGTTAAGACTTTTGGAGCCATTGGGTGGAATGAATGTATTTCACATGTGAGAAGGACATGTATTTCGGGGGGCTAGGAGTGGAATGCTGTGAACTGAATTGTGCCCCCCCTCAATTCGTACGTTGAAGCCCTAACCCCACAACGTGACTGTATTTGGAGATAGGGCTGTTAGGTGGTAATTATGGTGAAGTGAGGTCATAAGGGTGGGTCCCAGGTCCAATAGGACTAGTGGCCTTACAAAATGAGAAAGAGAGAGATCTCTCCACTGTGTAAGGACACAGTCAGAAGACGGCCATCTGCAAGCCAGGAAAAGAGCCCTCACCAGGAACCATATGAGCTGGCATCTTAATCTTGGGCTTCTCAACCTCCAGAACTATGAGAAACAAGTTTCTGTTGTTTAAGCCACTCAGTCTATGGTCTTTTGTATAGCAGCCCAAGCAGAATAAGACACCCCTTTAAAACCTTAGTGTTGTGATTATCAAAAAACAAAAAAAATGCATTCTGTAAGTCCCTCTCTGAACAACTTTTACCATCAGCTAAAATCAATAAACAATAAACACTGCAGAGAATATAGAGATGTATACATCATGTTCCTTTCTCCAGTGGAGACTGCAGTTCAGCAGAAGAGGTAAATGTGGATACGGACACCCACAGGTATCTAACTTCAAAGGGCAGCAGAAGATCGTGCTAAATGTTGACTTGAGAAGGATATGTCTGGCAGAGGCATTATCAGGTCAGGTTTTGTAGAGTGAGAAGCGATGCTAGTAAATGTCTTTAGGAAGCAAACTTTTTGCAGAGCTTCCCACATACCAGCTAGGTTAATGGGGTCAAATGCTTGGGTGAAGTCCACAGTACCACTCATGTTGCTATTCTCAGCATCTTCCACTGGCTGCCAGTGGAAGAGTATCAGGTCTCCAGTTTCATGGCATCACTGGAGCCACACTGACTTTCAAGTGAGACACAACTGCCACTGATACGTAGAGTAGTTCATGGAAAATGACTCACGTTGCTGCTGTTCTGAAATTGTGCACAAACAATATGGCTCCAGGTCGTCTGTCCCTGCACAAGCCTCCTTATGTTGGGCAAGGTCACAGTTACTGTCTCTTTGTAATCTAATCAGTTAAGTGATGCCATCCGTGCTTGAGCTACTGGCCACAATACCTGTGGATTGTAGAGGAGAGTGCATCCTTATGAGGTTCTCTACCCAATGAATGAGCAGAGGGGAAATCTCAGCTCTAAAAATCAGAAAGGACCTCGCAGCTTCACGTATTTTTCAAGTATTTCCTGGTGGCAAGGAATTCTTTTTTGGACTCCACTTTTTTGGAGTTCACTAAATCATATATGGAACCTCATATATAAAAAAGATAAAAGGAGGGGAGCTCTGACTCCCCTTCCCCCCCGACCCCAAGGGGCCCTGAGGCACCTCCACAGAACACTGGAACTCCAGAGACCACATGGTCCAAAACCTTCAATTCATGCCTACCCTTTCCAATTGCAGATACCAGTGCCCTCTAAGGCAACAAAGTCCTTTCACCAAAATTGATGCTGAGCAGGATTTGTACTAGCCTGAGGTCACACAGCTACTCGTGGGCCAAGATGAGACTGGAAGCTGGGTTTCCTGACTCCCAGCCGGTTCTCTTCATCCTTTGGGTGGCTTTGTCCAATGGTACCAAAGACTGACTGTTCTGTGTCTGCCCTTGAGGCAGTCGTGGGGTCAAGGATGGTGATTATTAACCTTATTGCCCTTGTATTAGGACAGTGTCTGACCCAGAGCTGCTCAGTGAGCGTTTGCGGACGGAAAGGATTTCCTGCATCCTGGTCCTCTCACCCTTGAAAACAAAGTCTCATGGGAAACTCAATGAATTCTTCATGAGTGGTTTTGAGCGATGACTGTAAACAAAGGCACTCAGCTCCTCATGATTTTTTTCCTTAAAAGTCCACTCTTAGAACCCCATTTTGTGAGTAACCAGCCCTAGCAAAGGCCTCTGCCTGCAGTGAGTCCCAGGGGAAGGCATCTTGGTGACAGTCAAATTGTGATTGTCTACACGTGATGTCACAGTTTGTGGAGCACAGGCACTACATTATCTAATGTGTCCTTCAAAACAAAACTGTTGGAGGGGGGGCACTTAGTCCAAATGTCGTCATCCCCATTTTATTGATAGAGGCCTTCTGATTTCTGCCAGTGTCCTTTCCGCTCGAGCACAGTGGGTCTAAGGATGGCCCGGGCCACGTGAAAGAGTGTTGGCATCATCTAGATGAAGACAGTAGAATCACAGACCAGGAGGCCTGGAAATTACTGCAGACTCAATTCTGCTCAACCCTTGCATCTCAAACACAAGGAACCAATGCATTGATGATTCCTCTGATGCTTTGTTTTTTGATGCCAAGTACCTTTTTAAATTTGGGGAGGGTGGTGGAATTCAGTTTCTGTGCTGGTTTTCCCTTTCGTTTTCTGCCTCACTACATGCTTTTCCACACTCTCTTGCAATCTCTTCTTGAAGGACCAAGGTCTGTTCATCTCTGTGAGTCATTCCTTCGAAAAGCAGTTTTTTGAGGGCCTGCTATGAGCCTGGCACTGTTCTAGGTGCCAGAGCACAGCAGTGAACAAAGCAGACAGGGTCCTGGCCTTCATGAGACTTATATTCTAGTGGATGAGACAGGACATAAAGAAATAAAAAGTTATACTCCATTTATAGTTATTGTAAAATATTTGCTATATTCCCCCTGTTGTACAAAATATCCTTGTAGCTTGTTTTATACCTGATAGTTTGTACCTCTTAATCCCCCACCCTTATCTTTCCCTCTCCCCTCTTCCTCCTGTAAATAGAGTACAACCTTTACAATTGTCCGTCACTATATTGTACACCTGTAATTTACATGATGTTATATACATCAACTGTACTTCAATAAAAAATTTTTAGGGCTTCCCTGGTGGCGCAGTGGTTGAGAGTCCGCCTGCTGATGCAGGGGACACGGGTTCGTGCCCCGGTCCGGGAAGATCCCACATGCCGTGGAGTGGCTGGGCCCGTGAGCCATGGCTGCTGAGCCTGCGCGTCCGGAGCCTGTGCTCCGCAGCGGGAGAGGCCACAACAGTGAGAAGCCCGCGTACCACCCCCCCCCAAAAAAAAAAAAAAAATTTTTAAAAATATATATATAAGGTGCTATGAAGGAAATAAGTAGGGGCTAATTTAGAAGGGGGAGGAAGGTACAGAGCTATCTGGGAAAGACTATATTTTAGCCCCGAACTCAGGGCTTAGCCCTTATTAGGGGCTGAGGAGATGTCTGGTGAATGAATGCATGTATGCATAAATTAAAATGAATGGTTATTTGTATCCTCTTTTAAATCAGACGTGCCCTCAACCCACCTTGACCTACCTGTTGCCTTTTGGTCCCAGCTGGTCCATACCTAACTCTACCATGTGGCTCTTCACCCTCCCTCTGCCCTGTAATCCCATAACTCCCTGTGGAGAGCTGAGTAGGGGAGCACTGTGACCCCAGCTGGGCTCTGGGGGATGCCACTGTCACCTGCCCAGCAGGCTGTGATGAAAGCAACAGGACCACGTGCTGTGCAGGAACGTTTCCTGTCTTGACTTCATGCGCCAGCCCAACCCCCACTCAGTGACACTTCGGTGGCTCGGTGCATGACTGCACACACCCCTTCCCTAAGGTCTGGCTTTTTACAGCTTCCCAGTAAGAGTGCCGTAAAGCCTTACCCAGTGATTCCCTTTGCTCCTCCCTTTCTGCGCCGCTGCAGGAACTTTCCATCAGGTGCGATCAGGCTGTGAGAGAGTCCCTGGGTAGAGGTCTGAGGATTTAGCAGATTTATTGAGAATTGTGGGCTGTCACCGAATATATGCCATAAGGATGCTCAGCCCCTCTCTTTTATTGCTTTTCCATGATTCTCCCTGTCCTACAATGTGCAGGCTTTTCCCTGGACAGCCCATAAAATTAGGCAAGCAGCCTCAGTTATTCACCTTATCCTCGAATTGTTTCTCATCTTTTACCAAGGCTGTTCCGTTTCTGGATATATCGTTATTCTTTTCAGTGCTTCCCAACTCCAATAGCTTGTCATTTAGACTGAGATAAATGAGAGAGAAAAATGCCAGTCAGCGCTGAACGCTAATCATTACCTTCTTAAATGTCTCTTATTAAAACCACTCATCTACGCAGCCAGGCTATCTGAGACAAACAGAGTGGATCCAAGTCTGCGTCTCCACGTGCGCAGTCTCTCGTGAGCTTATATGGATATAATGTCACAGACTCATCCACCTAAAGAACCGGAAAAGCCTTAGAGATGAACTAGTTCAACTCATAAGGAAACTGAGTCCCAGGCGGGGGCAGGAGGGACTTCTCCCAAGCCACCCAAATGCATAGGGTGGGGCTGGCACAAGAACAGGAGCCCCCGCTGGGTTCGTGGTCCGCTGTTTGTTCATTGTTCCGAACTGCTTGTTGTGCGGCCACCTCCTCTCACATCTGAACTTTGCCCCAAAGCCAGGCTCCCTCATGTTGGCTTTGCCATCCCCCAGGTTCCCAGAGCAAAGTCTCAGGGCCACCCTTGACTGCTCTCTGTGTTCCATCAGACAGCAGGTCTTCCTTCAGCGTGGTCCTCTTGGCTGACGCCGTCAACACTGAACAGCCATAGCGAGGTGCAGCCCCGCAGAGTCCATGGTCAGAGGAGCCCTCACTGTACCCCCTCCGAGTATCACCCGCGTACAGAAGATGGATGTTATACACTTCGTGGCCTCTGACAATCAAAAACATTGACTCAGATTTGCCCACTGCTTCAGATTCTCCCTGGTTGTAAACATAAACCTTTAAGGAAGAGGTGTTTAGAAGCTGCATGATTTAACTTGTTGAATTAAATGTTTCGCTTGATGTGGCGGCTCCCTATTGCATTTTTTTCCACTCCAGAGTGTTTAGAAATGTCAGAAATTATATAGGACAGGAAGGTTCTACTTGTCTAATAAGTAAAAGCTTATAGTAGGAAATTACAAGGAAATGGAAAGTGAAAATAAGGACGCTAAGAACCTACGATCAAAGTGAGCATAGCTATTGAGAGTGTGTTTCAAATATGATTTTGAGCTTCTTGGAAGACAAGGGGAGGAAAGAAAACAAAATCAATTATAGAATTCTCTTCTTGAGAGTGGAAGAAGCCATCTAAATAAAATTTCCTACCACTGCATTACCTCGAAAAATAATTTAATTTTCTTCTATTTATAAAAGTAATTCATGCTCTTTGAAGAAAATTGGGAACAGATAAATATATAGACCATCTCTCACAATCTACCACCCAAAGATAATTTCTGATAGCATTTTGGTTTCTTTCTTTCAGTCTTTTTTTTTTTTTTTTTTAAGTATTGGGATCGTATAGCCTATACATTTAGCAGGATGCCTTATTCACAGCATTAGATCACTTACATTTCCCCTGAACATTAAGTGTCTTTTTATATGTGGCACTGGGTCTTAAGGTCACTTCTCAAATGATGTTTTATGTGTTGTGTGTGGGGAAACACTGAAGAATTTAATAATGTCATCAACTTTTTAAAAACAATAAATGCAGTAGAAAGCTTTGTGTGGTGATTTCTTCTAGTGACAGCTGGCAAAGGCCGAGGCCATGACATTAAAATGTAATTTAGTGAGGGTGATTTTCACAGGTGCTAATCTTATGCGGTAGAAGTGTTTAATTAACTATTGGCAGTGCAAGGTGATTCCAGACGAGGCAGAAGGCCTGAGGGGTAGACGGATTGCTTGTAGCCCTGGGCACCCCTTCCCTAAATGTCCCTTTCCAGAGGGGCTCTTGATTCAAAGCTGCTTTAAGGTTTTGAGTTACTGGGGAATCTATTCAGGGAGTTGGGTCTTTAAGATACTAAATAATACTTCAGTGAACTGGAAAAGAGTGCAACCTGCTTAGAGGGTATCTCTTCCACTCAAGGGGTCATTTTGGACTGGGAAAGGGGGAACATATGGCGCCTCCAAATATTGGCTACATTTCTCATGTTGTACAGTAAGTACATCCTTGTAGCCTATCTTATACCCAGTAGTTTGTACCTCCCACTGCCCCACCCCTACGTTGCCCCTCCCCCCTTTCCCTCTCCGCATTGGTAACCATTAGTTTGTCTTGTATATCTTTGAGTCTGCTTCTTTTCTGTTATATTCACTAGTTTGTTGTATTTTTTAGATTCCACATATAAGGGATGTCATACAGTATTTGTCGTCCTCTGTCTGACCTATTTCACTTTGCATAATGCCCTCCAAGTCCATCCATGTTTTTGCAAATGGCAAAATTTCATTCTTTTTTATGTCTGAGTAGTATTCCATTGTATATATATACCACATCTTCTTTATCCATTCATCTTTTTTTTTTTGCGGTACGCGGGCCTCTCACTGTTGTGGCCTCTCCCGTTGCGGAGCACAGGCTCCAGACGCGCAGGCTCAGCAGCCATGGCTCACGGGCCCAGCCGCTCCGCGGCATGTGGGATCTTCCCGGACCGGGGCACGAACCCGTGTTCCCTGCATCGGCAGGTGGACTCTCGACCACTGTGCCACCAGGGAAGCCCATCCATTCATCTTTTGATGGACACTTAGGTTGCTTCTGTATCTTGGCTATTGTAAGTAATGCTGCTATGAACATTGAGGTGCATGTATCTTTTCGAATTAGTGTTTTTATTTTTTCCCAGGAATGGGGTTGCTGGATCACATGGTAATTCTAGTTTTAGTTTTTTTGAGGAAACTCCATACTGTTTTCCATAATGGCTGCACCAATTTACATTCCCACCAACAGTTCACAAGGCTTCCCTTTTCTCCACATCCTCGCCAACATGTGTTATTTGTTTTACCCATGACTCTTAAGTTGATCTCCAGTCCATACATATAATACTTTACATTTGTCCCGGGTCCTGACAGCACTGTGAGGTATAAAGGGAATATTCTTATCCAAACTTTACGAATAAGGAAACCAAGGCTCAGAGGAGGTAAATGACTCGTCCAAGGTCATATTCCAGTGAAGGATGGAACCAGAGCTAGACTTTGGGTTGTCTGAGTCCAGGGTTCGTCCCACTCTGCTGTGGGTTTTCCTCAGACCTTGTCTGGTGACTTTTTCGGAAGGCTGAATTGTTTTCTCTCTCTGGCACCAGCACAGAGGTTCTCAAAGTGTGGACCTTATACCAGAAGCGTTCCTTGGGCATTTGTTAGAAATGCAAATTCTTGGGCTCCACCCCAAACCTACTGTGTTTTAACAAGCCTTCCAGATAACTCTAAGGTATGCTAAAGTTTGAGGACCACTGTTCTAAAAGTTTTCAATAAATATTGTTGAATAAATACTTTCTAGAATTCCTTTCAACATGTTTAAATAATAGTCTTTCATTAACATGTTTAAAGTATTTAAGAACTCCCATTTATATTTTTATTTGAAAACTTCCAATGACCCCTTATTAACCAATCCCCAGTGGGAGAGAGGAGTATTTTATCATACAGTGAAGACGGGGCCCAGCCCTGTTTCTCTGTGTGAAAGGTACAGAGAGAAAAGAAGGCATCACAGACACAGACGATATGGATGGGCGAATCAGACCAGCTAGAAGAACGTAATGTAAATAACGTTTATTGAGCTCTTAGTTTGTACCACAAACTATCCCTAAATGCTTTACATGAACTATCTCATTGAATCCTCACCACAACTTTATGAGGTGTGTACCACATTGCATTCCCACTTTACAGATGAACAAACCAAGGCCAGGAAACTTGCCCAAGATTACAAAGTTAGTAAGTGGCAAAGCCCAGTAAGATTCCGAAGCTCAGGAGCTTACATACTGTTGTATTTTGCCTTCTTATGTTCTGCATCTTCCAGAGAACATCAGCGCTGTAGCACGTCGTAGGGAGAGATGCTGAGTCGAGACTTACTGGGCATCCCTTGTCCCTAGAACAGTACATAATACATTGTTGATACCTAATATGTGTCTAGTGACTGAATGAAATGAACTGTTCGCAAAAGAATCCTATTAGGAGTGGGCATAAAAAGCCTTCCAGGGAGGGTCGGGTCGGGGTTGGTATTTGAAAATGGAAACGTAGGGAAAATGCAATCCAGAAGAGAGAAAGGGTACAGATAACAGTACAACTATAGCAAATCAAGTTCCAACAGAGGTGGTGGGCAAGCGGTTTGCCTGGAGGAGTGAGGAGGTAAGGGAAGGGGTCCTGAAAGGGGACTATTGCTAAAACTGGGAAGAGAGAGTGGGACACCCTGAGAGGCAGCCCACAGAGCTGGACTTTATCCTGTTATCGGTGAGAGGTCATTGGAGGGTTCTGAATATGGGCTCCAAAGGGCCAAGGAAACAACTTAGAACAGTCTAGTATATATGTCTGTTATTTTTAATTTTACAGATGACAGAGGAAAGTCAGCTGGACTACAGATCTGGGAGAGTTTGCTGGCATGACAGCAAAAAGATAATCTTTCCAAAAGAGTCACATAGCCATTTTGATTCATTATAGTTTTCATGAAGTGCTAACAATTACAATATGCCTGTCTGTAAAGCTTGCAGTGGCATTTGATAAAAATGAGGTTTTTTGAAGCCTGAAGGGCTGTCATAGAAAAGAGGGATGCAAAATCCATTTTTGACAGGGTCAAAAATGAAGAATGGAGACGTTGCTATAATCCCTGTTATTCAAGGGTAGAATAAAAGCAAGTACCCAATCTATTTATTTAAAATAACTGTTTATTACAAATATTTATTATCAGTCATCACATAGCTTAAACACAGCTTCCTTGCAAAGCAGAAAGCTCTGAAAGGAACTAACTTCCTCTTTTGATATGTGGGCAGATCTGTTTGAACTACACTGCCCATTCAGTCAAAAGTCAAGCGAATACGGCCATACGGTACGCACCTCACCTACACATGGCGCACTCAGAAACTCCACCTCTCGAGAGAATCAGCAATACCCATCTGTTATTGTTGTTTTTCTGACTAGCTGTCTTTTATCTCTTCTAGTTATTTTAGGAAAACTCATAGGTCTGAGCCACTGCAATGTCCATCACCCACTTAAACAAAGTCTGGAATGATTTTTTTTTAATCTTTTACTTTTTATTTTATATTGGAGCATAGTTGATTAACAATGTTGTGTTAGTTTCAGGTGTTTAGCAAAGTGATTCACTTATACATATACATGTATCTATTCTTTTTCAAGTTCTTTTTCCATTTAGGTTATTAGAATATTGAGCAGAGTTCCCTGTGCTATACAGTAGGTCCTTGTTGTTTATCTATTTTAGAAATAGCAGTGTGTACGTGTCAATCCCAAACTCCCAATCTTAATACTGAGAATCACTAGATTTGATCCTATGAAGGATAAAATTGCAGGATGATAGACCAAAAGTGCTAAGAAAGGATTATTTGAAATTTCTAAGCTGCTTTGAAGTGAATGAACTCTGTCTACAAGTAGGCTTTGTAGGAATGAGTTTCTTAAATTGAGCATCTATGTTTAAATGTCCCTTTAAATCCTATTTTGAAAGTAGAAATGTGCAGATATAGCGTTAGCAACTCATTTCAGTTTGCCAGGGACTTTCCCAGTTTTAAGCCCTGAAGGCTCTGAAATCCCCTGTGTCTCAGGCAAGCTGGGATGGCTGGTCACCCTACACATTTCACAAGCAAGCAGACAAAAAAATAAATCCGTAGGAGATGGTGAAAATGAAAGGACACTTTCCTAATCTCCCACCCAGAAGTGAACACTGCTCCCCTGGATACGTAGAACACATTGGTGGGACTGTATTTACCATTTATTCCATTCTGCCTTATATGTAACTTTATTATTATTATTATATTCATCTTTTTATAGGTAGCTGGAAGCTGGAACCACTTCCAGTGATCAGAGCCCTTTCCCATTTGCATGGTCTCATTTGACCTTTGTTGTCACTCTGAAAGATGGACAGGGCAGGTGTCAGAGACCCAGGTATGAAAGCAACTCCCACTTTTAGGGGAGCCTCTCGACCAGACCTAGGATCTCTGATTCCTGGTCCAGTGATTTCACCACCACTGATCATTTGTATTCCCTTTGTGACATTCAGGCCCTGATCCTTCACCTCCATAATGTAGAGAAATAGGTCATTTGTAACTTACAACATGTATTAATCCAAAGGCTTTTAAACACCTTTCAATTTTACTGATTACCTTCCAGGTGAGCATGGTGAATGGTACTCACCCCCATTTCACAGTAAGAAAAACAAAGGCTCCAACTGCCCTGGCTTAGGTTATCCAGGACTTACAGCTTGGAGACTGACAGTTAAAATACCGTCTTGTTCTTTGTGATTTGGCATAATTGGACACTTGGCACCTTTGAAGATATTTTGAAGATCAACAGCATAACTATATTTTTAAAAGAAGTGTCTAGATTGATGGAGACCCACAAAAAGCAAAAGCTCACCTGCCCCAATGAGGATCTGAGACCATCACTCAACAAGTTGATGGTGCACTAGGGCTGCCATGGATACGTATGTTGGCCTCTCCCTGTTGATCTCACACAATGTGCATTTTAACTTTGACACAGATGCTTTGGTTTCAGTTGCACATTGAATAACAGGAACCACATCTTAGGAGCTGGTTACTCCCTAGCACCTAAGTTACTTTTTCTGTTTTGTTAAAACAATTTCTTTCATCTTCTTTTGTGTTCTCCTGTATCTGCTACACAGCAGTCCAGCCGGCTTGAATTTGCTCATGTCTCAAATGCACAAACCCACTCTCTGCATGTGTTTCACCAAACCTGCGTCCACGGGATCACTCTCAAGTTCTAAGTCAGAGCCCTTTGGAGGCACAAGTGCGAGTACCCAAGGGTACATCAAAGGGGGCTCCCCTTTATTTTTCCTTTCTCCTTTGTCCCTTTCCTTTTATTTTATTCTGTTGGTTTAAATTACAAATACACGATCAGTGTGGCAAATCAGACCCTAAAGAGATATATGGATCCAGAATCCTGAAATTCAAAAAGCTCTGGCACCTGAAAGTTCTTTTGGAAATTTGTGGCTAATTCATTTGAAGGCAAAACTGACCTAAATTTTTGGAGGCTGTTTGTTGCCTCTATGTGTCCCACTTTGTGCTGCAGAAATGTGAATGGACTTGATTACAGGGTGGTGCCCAGAGCCTGCTGAGGATGGTATGAGGTTACATGCATCTTGTTACCTTTCTACATGCCAAAATATTTAAAATTTTGCAACATATCCGGCCCAAGGGTTTCAGATATTTCCTTATCTGAAACCACATAAAGAAAATATGAAGACTCTCCCTTCCCCACCCCTCAAATGCCTCCTACCGGAGGAGAAAAGCTGATGTTATTGGTGTTAAGTACTGCCTTCCACTCCCCTCCATCTATTGTCTCTCTCTCTCTCTCTCTCACACACACACACACACACACACACACACACCACACATACATACACACACGTTTTTAACTTAAAAACAAAGCCCTGTGTGTGTGTGCATGTGTAGCACAGCATTTTGTTTTTAAATAAAAAGGGATCATACCACTCACAACACTTCGTGACTTGTGTTTTCCCCCCACCATGATGTTCCAGGATAAGACTTAAGACTCCAACTCATTCCTTTTACTGGCCATATGTTATTGCATTAAACACGGCTGGATCGTCCTGTAATCAACCATTCTGCTCTCAACGGACATGTTGTTAACAGTATTTTGTTTTGGGGGATCGAACATTCGTGATTATAAAAGGACAAGTTACCGACAGAGGTTAATTTGTTTTATAAACATTGGCACGTTGGTTAGCCAAGAAACCTTTTCTCTCCATTGTATAAGTAGAAACCCTGAGGCAGAGAATGTTTTTCTGGTTTTGTTTTATTCTTTATTTTATTTTATTTTTTGAGAGTAAGTTGCAACATACTGGCTTTCTTGTTTTTCTGCCCCTCTCTGTGTAAGCTTTCTATGCCCCAGGGCTTGCAGGCAGGCAGGAAGCCTGCACTGCACAGCAATGGGCGCTGATGTGACACCTTCAGAAAGCCCAGGTCACAAACCACGACTTGTCAGTTTTCCGTAACTTAACCTCTCAGGAGAGGGTCCAACCTCTGACTGGTCCCCACAGGCAAAGAGGCAGGGGGCTTCACAGGGATGAGACCTGCGCGGCATGGATAGGCTCAGTGACTCTAGGCTCTGCTGGCTCCTGATGGACAAGCCACATCATGGAATTTCAATCAATAATTTAGCCCTGGCTCCAGTTTCAACTGCAGTGTTCGCTTTCAGCGCCGGGCTGCCATTGCTACTTGCATTCAGGCTCCCCTCCTCTGTGCAAGGTATGGAAAGTTGGCTGAGATTCACTCACATTTCTAGAACCCAGTAGGGCCAGATTCCTAGGTACAAGAGTAGAGATTCCCCCCCCCCCCAAACAGGAGTGATGTCAAATCCAGATGTGCAAAAATGTACCTTTTAAGATCAAACAAAAGCTGGACATCACTGACCTCGTGCACCGATCGTGAACGTCTTTGCATTGTTGCTCTACGAGGCCTTTGTCATCCAAAGGTTCTGAAGACCAGCCTTCACCAATGCTAACAGGCATAGATCACCTAGAGATCTCGTTGAAAATGGAGACTCGTGTTCAGTTGGTCTGCGGTAGGGCCTGAGAATCTACGTACCTACCAAGCTCCTAGAGGAGGCTGTTGCTGCTGGTCCGTGGACCTAACTTTGAGTAGCACAGCTGTAGACAGCCTAGAATTCCCTGCTTTGAAGACAGTTGTTCCCTTCAGGGCCATTGCTGGGGATTCTGTGGGAGAGACCGGACATTCTTACCGGGACTCGGTGGAGGGTTGGGTGCACGTTCATTCCCCTACTGTCGAGCTGTTGGGCATCGTAGTCGAGCTGTAATTGCTGATGAAGGACCAGATGTGGGGTCATAGTGTTACTCTTGTGCCCCTTCCTTGCAGGGCACTTGCATGTACATCATCTCGTTTGAACTTCACAGAGAACTTGAAGCAGGCGGGCAGCAGTTTTTATCCCCAGTGACAGATGAGGGAGAGAGCTCTGAGGCCAGTTCAAGCCATCTTTTATTCCCCTTTGGGAGAAACAATTGAGAGAAGAAATGCCATGCTCAAAGCTGGTTCCAGAACTGCAAATATGACAGAGCAAAAGTCCTGGATAATCATATACTCTACTCACGTTATATTGTTCCTAAGGTCTTGTTTCTCTTCAGCCCTACCGTATGTCTCCAAGACTGTGGTCTTTGCGTGTAAGCCATATGTTGAACAACTAGAGTGTTATATCTGGCCCTTAACTATATCACGGGACTGAAAAGAGAAAAATAAAACAGGGTCTGTTTTATGACTTAGCAGAAAGAAATTCCATTCAAGAAAGATGTGATAAGAGCCAAATGGGAGAACACAGAGGAAAATGCTGCTTCTTCTTTTAGCTTTGCCCTGTTTCTTCTACCTCTTCAAATGTACACGTGGAAGTGTCTGCAGAATTCCATTTAATGTTAGCATGATCAATAAAGCACGTGATCACCAAAGGACACTGACATTCTTGCCCACTGATCCTAGCTGAGACCTCAGAATTTTCTTCATCATGCTTCCGGCAGCCTCTTCTAATAGGTGGGAGATGAAGCGGAGTTGAAAAGTCTTTGTCGTTTCTGAGCCTCCATCAGAAGATCATTGGAAGGGGTTGATCGTAAACATTAGGTACGATCTAGAAGACTATTTGCTGTTAATCCCTGCGGGCCATTGCTTAGCGTCATCTAGACTAAACATAGCCCAATAGCAGGCTTCCTTCCTTAGATAGGTTTTGCGAGTAAAGGGAAGCTGTTGTGACTTTGGTTTGTCCTGGCTTATAAGGGTGGATACTGTTTGATGGGGGTTGGGGTGTGGAGGACATGGCATTAGTACAATTTTTTTTTTTTTTTTTTTGGTACTCGGGCCTCTCACTGTTGGGCCTCTCCCGTTGCGGAGCACGGGCTCCAGACGCGCAGGCTCAGCGGCCATGGCTCACGGACCCAGCCGCTCCGCGGCATGTGGGATCTTCCTGGACCAGGGCACGAACCCGCGTCCCCTGCATCGGCAGGCGGACTCTCAACCACTGCACCACCAGGGAAGCCCGCATTAGTGCAATTTTTAACACACAGGTGCAACAATTCTACTCGGTACCTTTATACTAAATGGAAATACAAATGATATGCTTTGATGACTATCTACAGTGACATACACTTCCATGATGATCTCTGTTAGAACTGGAAACGTGTCTTCACATCTTCTGCACTACCAATGGCTGATCTGAGGGATTCTCTCTGTGGATCCCAGTATTAGGATACAGAAGCCCAAACAAGGGGTTTTGTGGTACCCAGAAGCATCACACCAAATTCTGAGATGTACGGAAAAGATCCAGTAGAGGAGAAGAAAACTTCTGCAGAAAAGGAAAGGTAAAGAAAGGAAAGGAAAGAAGAGAAAACTTCTGCACCTCACTTACTCTGGAGTTATTTGGGGCAGTTTTCTCTCTTTATGATGGCCACTTTCAGTGTCTTCTCCTAGGCATGAAGTGGAGAATTTGCATTATAGCTCTTCACAAGCAAGGGTTGTTTCTAACTTCTTGTGCCCAGTTAATAATGCTGAACAAGTGAGCATGGAGAGAAGCAGAGAATTCAGAGCTAGACATTGTCCAGTCATCCCTTCATCTTACAGGCGAGGAGGCACAAGACCACACTGAGGCAGTGACTTTCTCAAAGACATATTTACCTTGCAGAACATCTAGGACCAGCCCGAAAATTCTTCTGACTCCCACTGGCCAGGCAGAAAGCAGGGTGGGCAATCTGTCTCTTGGAACCGTAGAACTTGTGAAAAATAAATAAATATGGTAGGTCTTGGAATGATTCCCTTTTTGGAGAGAAACGCAGACTCCATCTCAGGTTGTGGCTTCCTGGGTGAAGACCTGGACTATTGTGTGTGTGGCATAATTACTGGGGTCTTTTTTTTTTAATTTTTTTTTTTATGGGAGTACAATAAATAGAACATTTCCTGCCTTAGTCTGCCATTTGGGAAAGCTTTTCATTTTCCCTTTGGGCCTAGGGAGTTACAAAAGACAGACTTCTTTTCAATTATAGCTTGGCTTGAGCTTGAATATATAACTCAGCCAGGAGCGAGCTCAGACTGAAGTTTTTAAAGGCGGAGAAAATGAAATGAGGTCTCCTTGACGCACAAGCTGGCTCCGTTTCTGTGTCTGTAGCTGGGATGCTGTTTGTAAGAAGCCCCCCTCTGAAGCAGGAAATAGAATCATCCGGCATGACACTTTACAGTAAGTTCTGCAGGAGCTTGAAAGAAATGAGTAGGGTGGGCTCATGGGACGGAAGGCACTTGGCTAGTAGAATACTCCTGTCTTGCGCGGTTGGCAGAGAAGACCCTCCAGGCCCATGACCTTTAGTGACCTGGGGGTGTGAGAAGGAGGAAGGAGAGGTGGTCCAGAAAGCAGAGGGACAATGATGACAGCTGACATATTGAGTGCTTGCTCTCTTCCAGCCCCCGCCCTCGCGTTTTACTTGTGTTATCTCCTTACTCTCCCCCATCACCTCTGGGGAGGGACTCTGGAGAGGAGGGATTTAGCAACCCGGCTGTTCTTCTATCTGCCCCCTGGGGGATGAGGAACTTCAGTGTGAGACTGGCTTCAGGTCTTTCCCCTGAGGGAATCCTCCACATTAAAGCAGAATAAACCTTGATTAGAATCTGTGGCCTACAATAATCAGAACTTCTCTTTTCATGTCTTCACCATTTTACTCTTAAGAGAATCAAAGGGCAGGTAAGCGAGGACTTTTGAAAGGATTCAGTTCTCATGGCTTGGGTGGTTATGGCTGAATTACTTACGTTAATGACTTCAACTGAGATTTCAGCCATCTCCATTCTACTGCAAACTCCACCCCCACTGATTGTCGGTGTCTTGGACAGTCATCTAAAGTCTCTGGACCTCCAGCTGGCTGGGTCTGAAACATAAGAGGGTTGGATGAAGCTTGAGGGATCCGGGTGGGTGTGGGGAGCCTTCCCAGAGGAATGCTTCTTTAACTGCTGTTGAAGGTGATGTACTGAGAACACTCTGGAGAGATGTTAGAGGCAAGCTGTGAGAAGGCAGAGCCTTGAAGGAGCCTCTGAAGGTGGTCACAGAGGCTTCTTGCTTTATGTCTTCCTTTGCCCTCCAACTCAGTGCTGGCCGCTACCCCGCAGGTCCGTTGTAGTTGATTTACAATGTTGTGTTAATTTCAGGTGTACACCATCAGAATTCTTAAATGCAAATAAACGATTCAGTGATATTCACCTTCTCCCATTCACACTTTAGAAATATTTTGGAGTATCTTTCAACATCATCTCTTCTAATTCATCCACTTTGTAAATAACAAAACTAAGGCCCAGGGAGGGGGAAATTACTTGCCCAAGATCACACAGTTCTTTGTGCCAAAACTAGGTCTGGAACATAGGACTCTGGATCCTCTGCTTTTCATTACACACTCTTTTGCTTAAAGGGCTACCTAAGGCATTCAATTCACCCGACCATCCTGCTTCTCCAAAAATTCTGACTAAGGCCTTATTGCACAGCGTATAGGAAAACATACCTATCCCAAATTCACAGTACTGATATTAAAGGCAACACTTAATATGCCTATAGTTTCCCACTTCCAAATCAATTAGAAAGGAATGTGTTATTTTTGTTTTTAAGTCTTACTCTTCCAACCAGCCCTGAAGTGATTTTAAATAGAGAATTTTGAATGGAAATGAAAGCAGCTTTGCAATAAGAAGTGCTGCCCTTTGGCCCGGGCACCCATTATAGACTCTTGTCCTTGTAAATTGCAGAGGTAAGAACTGACTGGATCTCACACAGGATACGATAGGTGAGAGCCCATGTGTCTTGTTTCAAGACTCCAGGAAGCTCCTGCAGTCCTTCTTCCTCCTTTCCCGGTTCCTCACTCCCCTGCCAGAGGCATGAAAACCCACCACTGGAGCTTTAATCCCCTCTGCTTACATCTGGTCCACGATCAACATTGAGACGTTATCCAGAATCCACACTTCAGTGGGAATACTTTCAGAGTTGGCTTTGAGAAAGGAAAGTGGGGAAGATGCCATGTTGGCCAAGGGTGGTTGGCGGGATTAGAGACTAGTGAGGGTAGGAATAGCAAACCCAGGGTACAGGTGGTTCCCAGAAGATAGGCCTTTGACTGCTTTGTGGCTTGGTGTGTGGTTGGGCTGGCATCCTCAAGCTGGAGGAAGAAAGGGAACTGGAGAATTCCTGTGTGGGCTTTCCTGATAGAGCACGAAGAACAAGCCCACGTGCTCATGGTTCCTGACACACCTGGCATCATGTCATCAAGCTTCCAGACCCATTCTTACTTGGTCACTTTTGCTCTGATGTCCTTCCCCACCACTTTGCTTGAACAAATCCTCTTACCCTTCAAGTCTCATATCAAGGCAAGCTGTGAGAAGGTAGAGCCTTGAAGGAGCCTCTGCTGCCCCAAAACCTTCCCTGAGGTCTCAGGGGGTCTCCTTCCTGCTCCCACCCCACCCAGGCTCTATCATTCCACTTATGACCAGGTCTCATTCAGCACCACCCTCCTGGGCTCTGCACCGAGGAGGCCGTTAGTGGAGATGTTTGTCCCCCTCACTGCGAGGACCCACCTTGCCCAAATGGCTGGGTGATTACACATCGTTGAGGGTGGAGCTAAAGCCTCCTAGGTGCCCCCCACAGCCAGGAAAGCCGAACATAGGACTTGATGGACTCCTGCGTTGCAGAAGCAGCGAAGTTTCCCCCCACCGTTGGCTAGAGGCTAGTAGAGGATAGTGCCTGGGGAGAGGAAGGTGGTTGAGCACATCTGACCATGAGAGAAGTTTGTCCAAGCGGGTAGGATTTCTGGACCTGGTCACAGTGCTGTCACCTTCAGGGAGGACCCACCTGCAGAGCTCTATGTGAATGGGCAACTAGAAAGACGTCAGTTTGTGAGTGAAGCTCCTGACATCGTGGCTGTGTTGACTTGAGATTCTACCAATGTTCTCATCCAAACTGTGTCCTCCATTCCCTCAATGACTCAAAGTGGTGCCCTTCTTCCAGGGCAAGGACTGATGGTGGGGAGAAACAGCAGCAGAACTGGGGTCTGGGGGAGAAGGGGGCTGTGATCCAAAGGAGTTTCCAGGTTAGATAGGGAAATAGGGAACAAACAGAGCGGAGGTCGCCTCAAGGGTCTCCTGAGACTCTGGCCTCCCTGTGTCTGCAGTGGGCTCTGGGAGCTCTGTCGTCACTTTTCTTTTTTATCATGCTCCTTAGGGGGTTCTACTGTCCATCCCCAATTTTGAGCACCACTGGGTCAGAGATGGCCAGGCGTTGTTGAACATTAGAATCACTCTAAGAGTTTTTTTAAAAAAAAACAACTCACTTGAGTCCTACCCCAGATTAAATAAATCGGAGTATCTGACCATGGGACCTGGCCATGGCATTATTAAATGAATATTAGAATAGACTTTTCAAGCCCTATAAGCCCGACTTCACGGACACATTATAAAATAGTAATTTTGCAAAGAATGTTCCGTAGGGTCCTGGATTTACATCACCCTATTTAGTAAAACTCATGATTCAGATTTGATTTTAGTGCCACAAGGCTTTTAATCTCTCATATTGGAGAGGTTTGGATAGATGAGAGCTTAGTGAACCCAACTGAGAGGCCCGGTGACAGATTTTGTGATTTCTCTAAAGTCTTTTCAGACCAGCTTGTGATATTAAGATGCTCAAAAAAATGCAGACATCCAGAGCAGAGGGCAGGATGAAGAACAGTTGCAGAATCTCCATCAGCACAGGATCCCAAACACCAGTCTCTTTGTCAGAGAATCAGTATCAAGATACCCTCATTTGGTATGAAGATTATAGGAATTGCAGGCTCATTCCATGAATGTAGGGGGAATGGATTCATGATCAAAAGCTGGAACTAATTTCTATAGCATCTTGAATAATAAAAAGTATGTCAAGGGAGGAAAGCAAAACTTTTGACAGTGGCCTAATTAAGTGGAAGGCATGTTTCCTCCATTAGGGACTGGTATTCTTCAGGGGAGGCTTAAGTGAGAAGATGTCTTCTTCAAATTAAACCCATGTGGGAAGGAGTTCTGTTTATATGAGGCTGTAGATTTGTGTTGTTCTTTGGTTTCCTGTGCTTTGGTGCATTTCTGAGGTGGAAGAATTCCAGCTTTCAGTTCTCCTGATCTGAGCTTAGAGAGCCATAATCCGGCCTAAAGAATAGCATGACGGTCCCATAAATATTTGTGGCGAAGGTTCCTGGGTATGCAGAGGACACAAAGGCTTCCACTGGGCTTCAATATAAAACCGCCAGGAATCTGTCACAGACCTGATCCCTTAGCTTTACCCATCCATCTTCCTTGAATTCCAATTTGAGTCTGGTTCCTGAGCTGCTTGAAAACCTTGTTTGGTTGCAGAACATTGCTCTGCATAGAAACTCAATGGCCTTGTGGAGAGCAGATGGGCACATCACTGTACCAACAGCTAACCAAATATGAATCACTTTCCCTTTTCCCCTTCATGGTCAGTGGGATTCTGCCCTAGCTTAGGATCACCCATCTCCGGCCAGTGGACAGTGGCCATAGTTCTTCCTGTGTTTACTCTCTCCATTGAATGTATTGCTCCACACACGAAACCCTGAACATGGAGGTATTGCTGAATTTTTGTGCCGTCAAAGTGAATCAGTTATACATATATGGGATATTATATGTATATGTATAACTGATTCACTTTGTTATAAAGCAGAAACTAACACACCATTGTAAAGCAATTATACTCCAGTAAAGATGTTAAAAGAAAAAAAAGAGAGAGAGATCTACTGACTCTTTACTAAGGCACAGCATTTCACAAACAGGGATGTTTAATTAGCTCTTCCTAAGTGTTTGTCTTCTGTGCTCATGATGACAATAGCTCTAAATTTATAAAGCGAAAACTGTGTGTTTTGTACATATTATCATCTAGTTGTGGAACAACCCTGCAAGATAGACGTTTCTTGCCCCCAGTTTGCAGATAAGGAACCTGAGGCTAAGTGTGTATGTGAGTTATATGCTGGATAATAAACCCCCCAAACTTAGTGGCTTTAAACAATGACAGCATTTATTTTGCTCATGAACCTGCAGTTTGGCCAGGGCTTAGTGGGGATGACTCATTTTACTTCACTAGGTATCATTTGGGACAGCTCAAAGGCTGGGGGCTAGAATCATCTGAAATCTCACTCATTCATGTGTGTGGTGGTTGAGGGCACCTGTCAACTGAGAACTTAGCTGGGGATCAGCCAGCACACTACACAGTGCCTCTTCATGGGCTCTGGGCTTCCTCACAACATGGTGGCTGGGTTCCAAGGGTAAGCATCCCAAATGAGAGAAAGGGCCAGGCAGACTCTGCATCCCCTTTAATGATCTGGTCTCAGATCTCACCCTGTGACCTTCTTCTATTCATCTACGCTGCCACAAAGGTCCACCCGATTTCAAGAAAGAAAATATAGGCTTTTCCCCTGGAGAGTATATGGGACTGAAAATAGTACTGTAGCCACTTCGGGAAATAAAATCTGCCACATCCAGCTGGTTGATATCAGGGCTGGAGTTTGAACCCAGGTCTGCATGGCTCTACACCAGGCCCTTTACGCTGTACTACTGAACTCTGTGAAGTCAAGGACACAAGCCTGCCTCTAGTGCAATGGAATTTAGTTTTTAAATGTTACACGTGGGGCCAGTGCAGCAAAAGAGTCAAACTTAGAGGCAGAGGATTTGGACCTTGGGACCTTCTAAGCCTTGGTGCAGGTTTTTGGTATGAATGAGAGCCATTCTGCCTTGCTAAGCACGATGGAGTCATTTGGAAGACATATCAGGGGAATCAAGTTTACATTTCTTGAGCCCTTACTGGGTTCCTAGGGTTTCATAAAATAAAGAACCAAAATAAAACAAGTCACCAAGTCACATCCATGCTAATGGAAGGCTTACCAACTAGATGGTTGGAAGGACAGATCATTTGGTATCAAAAGAAATAATACGGAATAGTGTCTGACTTACTAATAAGAAAACCTCACGTATCTAGTAACTCTAAAACAATCTAATAGAAATGAAGCAAATTCTAGAACAATACATAACACTAGAGTGAGAACACTAGGAAAGGAGAAGGAACTAACAAGGAAGACTTAAAGCAAGCAAGCCCTGAAGCATTTCAACATTTTTCTTTTTCTTTGTTCCCTTTCTTTCCTTTTCCTTTTTTTTAAGCTCCGGGTAAATAACATGTTTATGGGTCTAAAAGCCAGAGTTCTTGCTGTCTTGGGGAGGATAATCATGTTCTTAGGAGTAGATGAGTTCTCAAAAGCGTACAAAGTATGGCGGGGGAAGAGCAATTAGCTGAGAGGGCAAAGGTCAGGAAGGGGAGGATGTCAGTAAATGAACAGGAGAGTCACGTGCAGGACTGGCTGCAACTGGTGGGGCGCACTGCAAAATGAAAACGAGGGATCCTTTGTTCAAAAATGATTAAGAATTTCGAGACAGCAACAACAGAGCATTAAGCCAACTGTGAGGCCCTTCTGAGCTCAGGGTCTCGTGCATCCGCACAGATGGCATGTGTGTGAAGCCAGCCCCGGACACAGGAGAGGCACCAGGTGACAAGGCAGGTAGCAGAGGGCTGAGTTTTAAGAGGAAGAGATAATCGAAAGTTCTAGCTACCAGAGTTAAGTAAGGGTAAGTCAGAGAGGAAAGGAGGGAGGGAGAGAGGGAAGGAGGGAGGGAGGAAGGAAGGAAGGAAGCAAGGAAGGAAGGAAGGGAAATTGCTTAGTCCCAGAAAGTGACTGAAGGAGAATCGCTTTAGAAGAGGGTGTTAAGGTAGAAGACTGGCAAGAATTTTAAGAGAGACACAGTAACCTATTCAAATAGTTTGGACATGAAAGGATAGGAAGGAAAACATGTAGGAGTGGAAAGAAGGGGCATGGTGTTAGGGTGTGGTGTTGGGCTGGAGAGGGCAGTTCTTTCCCGGAGGGTGTGTGAACAAACAGGAGGGTGAGTACAGACTCAGTGCAGAACGCCATAAAGCTCAGCGTAGGTTGAAGGTCACTCCCAAGAGGCCTCAAGCACAATAATATTACGCAACACATTGAGTTGTAGGCAGCCTTGGCCCCAAAGCCACTATCAGACCAGCCTGCTAACTCAGGGTCCAAGGTACCACTGGACCCTGCTCTCTTAGTCAGACACTTGAGCTGAGTAGCCTTCTGGGCATGGAGCCTATGAGGTCCTTTGGGAGGGGATATTTACATAACTATGTTCAGTTGAGGTGTTGATGACGCATACTAAATTGATGGGTTACCTGTCTCAGGTAGTATTTTTAAATTCATCTGGTGTGATGTTTAATTTTTATGTGTCAACCTGGCTAGGCTGTGGTGCCCAGATATTTGGTCAAATATTATGCTGTTTCTAGGCAGGTGTTTATTTGACTGAGGTTCACATTTAAATCAGTAGCCTTTGAGGAAAGCAAGTGACCTTCTGTCCTGTGTGTGAGCCCCATCCAGTCAGTTGAAGGCCTTAATAGAGAAACGACTGACAACGTCTGAGGAAGAGGGAATTCTGCCAGCAGGTTGCCTTTGGACTTCAACTGCGACTCTTCCCTGAGTCTCCAACTTGATGATATAGCCCATGAGATTTTAGATTCACCAAACCTCCACAATTGGGTGGAGACAATTCTCTCTCTCTCTCTCTCTCTCTCTTTATCTCTATCTCTGTCTCTATCCACACACAAATCCTATTGGTTCATTTCTCTGGAGAACCCTGACGAATACACCTGAAATTCCTCATATGACATTATATAGGCAGCCTTCTGCATAGAGCTGATTCAGCCTTTATAATCAGCTTCAGATAAATGCTAAGAATCTCTGAAGCCTCAAATGTATACTTATTACCTGACTGCTTATTGAATGAAAAATGCCTGAGTGACCCCAGTGAGTTAAGCCTTATGTGACTACTGAGAAAAAGAATGTTGTTTCTTCAAGGGTAGAACCCGCCATCTTCAAGCGGACCACAACCCGCCCCAAATCCCATCTCTGTTCATGGGAGGCTGACCAGCCAAATTATTGGAACAGCAGATAATTGGGTATTAAAAAAAACAGTCATAGTAAGGAATATTATCTGACTTACACGAATAAGAGAAAGTGGGCAGATCCAGATATCGCTACTATGAAGAAAAATGTTCTCTTCCACGTGATATGCATCAGTTTAGTGCTATAAAGATGAGTCATTTTATATCCAAAGAAAGTCCTCTTCCTGTGGTCTTTGTCACTTTAACACTCTTTCCATAAGAGAAAAACCAGCCTGGCATAGAGAAAAGGTAGGAATTGGGAATCAAGAATTGTATCCCTGGGAGTTCCCTGGTGGCCTAGTGGTTAGCATTCCGGGCTTTCACTGCCATGGCCCAGGTTCAATCCCTGGTCGGGGAACTGAGATCCTATAAGCCAGGGCGTGGCATTAAAAACAAAAATTATATCCCAGATTCTGCCATGGGACCAGGCTGTACCACCATGGGCAAAACGTCTAAACTTTCTGGGCCTATTTCCTTACCAGTAAAAAGAAAGAGCTGGACCATATCAACCTTGAGGTCAGTTCTAGTCCAGCTGTTGTAGAATTTTTATCTGTAACTTGAAAAAAATTTTTAATCACTTGAGTCTTCAAGGATAGTTTTCATGGACTAAAGTAACACAAAGTTGAAATGTGACATAAATGGTGACTTAATTAACTTTCTGGAGAAAATTCAGGTTTTTTTCTTCTAGTACCTCATTTAGGACTTAACCGTGTGAGATTTTTAAAGGAATCAGACAAATAGCCTAAAAATCTTCCATTTTGAAATATCTGACATCTATAGCTGACGTCTAAGCATCTGTCGTAGTCTGGGTCCAATCAGGAGAGAGAAACCACACAGTGGTTTTAGCAGGAGTTTCACATAGAGCAATAGTTAACTATGATAAAAGAGTAACCATTACATATAAGGACACTACATGGTACCCTAGAGTTGAAGGAGAATAGCCAAGGGATGACAAACTGAGAAGGGTTTCAACTCTCACAGGGGAAGTGTGGTCAGCCCAGCAGAAAGCGTAGACGTCCACCGGTCTGGCAAGACTAGAGCTGGTTTGGAGTCGCTGGGCAAGCAATAGCCACCCTCCAGCGCTCAGGACGGGAGCAGACGGTCAGCAGTGGGGGCATAGGTGTGCACTGGGGTCCAGGTGCCGGCGGGAATGGGGGGCTTCAGCCCACACGGGGCTTGCGGAGTCAGTGGCAGATCTGTGTGGACACCCTGGCCACGGGCAGACTTACGCAGGCTACATGGAGGCGTTGCCTTCTGTGTCCAGAGGGCTAGCAGCAGGATGAGGCTGCAGGGAACCGGAGGGATCACATTCTGGGCTGGGGTGGGGGCAGGCTCACTGCTGACCCCCCAGTCCATGCCAGAGGCAGCAGAAGAGCCCCTTCTTCCTGCAGGGTCCCTCCAGTCCTGTCTTCTGGGAAATCCTACCTTCGTGCTCACTTTAGAAATGCCGAGAGGAATTGCCACTGTTTCTCACCCAGCATTTATTGAAGGGTGCCTTCAGAGCTGGGAGACAGTAAATTGGTAAGGGACACGACATCTGTCAAGCTTAAATGCCATCTCTCCCCATTCTGCTATTCCGTTTGGATCCTTTCTGAATAATTCTTCCCTCTTCTGGACCTTGCTGCCCTCAGACGATTTGGGGGCAATTATCAACTTCACTCTGTTGTCTGGAGAGGAAGCTCTATGTACCTGGTCTGTTCATGGGGTATCTTATCCCAACAGGTCTCAAATGTTGTTCACGGACTCCTGGGTCCAGGAGATCCTCTGGGGGGGGGGGTTGCTGAGAGGTCACAACTATTTTCAAAGTCATCATTTTCCCCTGGAGTTGCTATTTTGTGGGTAAAATTTGCTGGCGTTTTAGGGCAAATAGAGGCAGTGGTGTAACGGAGGAGTCATGCATGGACAGAAAAAAAAAAAAGCCAGTCTCGTTTGTGAACGATCTTGATGAAGCCGTAAAAATTATCGAATGTAATTAAATCTCAACTCACAAGTACATGTCTTTTAAACATTCTGGCAGATGAAATGGGACATGCACATCCACCTCTTTGGCCTCATTGCCAAGCACAATGGTTGTCTCAGGAGAAGCACTTGTGCGACTGAGCTGTGACCAGAAGTTTCTTTCGCAGAACAGTTTTTACCTGAAAGACAACCAGCAGAAAAACTATGGTTTTTACTACTTGGTATTTATTTGCCAGACATTTCCTGGGAAGTCAAGGAAACGAGCTTGTCATTTCAAGACTAACAGCTGACAGTATTCATTGTCCATGATAAAAGACAAGCTTTCAAGAGAAAATGAGAATGTCGGAAAACAGGGATTTGCCACCAGGATCTTAGCAGCCTCTTTTTGCTTGAACTTTTCTGTTGAGCTTGGTGGTCATATTACTGAAGGAGATCCTTTGCTACTGTATAAAGAGATGTATCACCATTTGGAAGATCTGTTTAACTCTGTGAAATGCTATTTTCCAAAAGATGAATTTGTGACGTGCCAAAATCATTCATGGGTAAAAGACCCATTCAAAGTGTGAGAGAGATGAATGGGTTTTAGTGGAACAGAAGACTTTCATTGATTGGGTTTCAAATTCCACTTATCGACTAACCTTTAAGAAACTAGCACTTGTTGAGTTTAGGTGTGGTATAAAAGAAAAATACCCACAATTATCTAAAAAGGCTATTAAATTACTCCTCCCTTTTCCAACTACATATCTGGGTAAGGCCAGATTTTCTTCATATACTTCAACCAAGTAGCAAAAGACTGAATGCAGAAGCCAACTTCGGTTAAGTCATACTTTAAAGATTTTGTAAAAATATCACAATTCCACTCTACTTACTAAATTTCTTTTTTTAAATATATGGTTTCTTTAATTAAAATGTTATTTATGTTAACATGTAATGTGTTTATTATTAGTATTATATTTTAATGAATGAGTAAACAAATATTTGAAATATTTTTTAGCTTTAATTATAATACAGTATATATCGACAGCTATAACTCACATGAACAAAAGCTCTTTGGGATTCTCACCAATCATGAAAGGCATAAAAGGATTCTGAGACCAAAGAGTTTGAAACTGCTGTCTTAAACTGCTTAATTTCATTAGGCACTTGAATTCACAACACTGAGGGAAGTTGTAAGTGCAAAGACTGAAACTCAGGGTCACACGGTGAATTACAGGCAGAGGTGGGTCTAGAACCGTGATCTCCTGCTATAATGTCTTCTACAACCCAAGCTTTTTTCTCAGGATGCTCTTCAGAGGGCCACCATCAAAATTTGGGGATACTCAAGCCATAATATTGGAGCAGTGTCACCCTCCCCTCAACATGTATCCATTCTAACAGGCACTGAATATCGACTCAGTTTCAGGTACCTGTGCTTGTTACTGCTGAAGGTAACGTGAATAAAACATAGTCGTGTTTTGGGGACAGCCAAGCTGTCTCACCATATGGGGGAGAGACTATGTGGAAGGCAATATTTCAGAATATATAATATGACTTAGCTGGCATACAACATATAAAGTATAATCATACAACCTATATAATTACATCATGCTATTACTATTTTTTTTTACATCTTTATTGGGGTATAATTGCTTTACAATGGTGTGTTAGTTTCTGCTTTATAACAAAGTGAATCAGTTATACATATACATATGTTCCCATATCTCTTCCCTCTTGCATCTCCCTCCCTCCCACCTTCCCTGTCCCACCCCTCTAGGTGGCCACAAAGCACCGAGCTGATATCCCTGTGCTGTGCGGCTGCTTCCCACTAGCTATCTACCTTACGTTTGTTAGTGTATATATGTCCATGCCTCTCTCTCGCTTTGTCACAGATGCTATTACTATTATAGTATGTAATATTATACAGTGTATAATATTTTATGTTTTATTACAACTTAATATAGTATATAATACCATATAGTATAACAAGGTATAGTACAGTATATACGCTTAATAGTAAATAACTGTACTATATCTAGGGAACAGACAGTACTTTGGGGTCATAGCTGGCTGGCAGCTGTGTGCACGCGAGGCCCATGGCAAAGCAGAACTGTGAACTTGGGAAGTTTGCCAGTAGCTGTACACCATTCTCCTTTGACCCTACTGTTCGCTTTCGTTTCCCAGTGCTGCCAAAATAAATCACCATAAACTGGGTGGCTTATAACAAAAATGTATTCTCACAGTTCTGGAGGCTGGAAGTTTGAAATCAAGTTATCATGAGGGCCATGCTGTCTCTGAAATCTCTAGAGAAGACCCTTTCTTTGTCTCCTCTAGCCTCTGGGGTCTGCCGGCCATCCTTAGTGTTCCCGGGTTTGCAGACAGATCACTCCAATCTCTCTTCATATGACTTTCTCCTTTATGTCTGTGTCCAAACTTCCTTCTCCTTATAAGGACACCAGTTGTGTTTAGGGCCCGCCCAAATCCAGCGTGACCTCATCTTTACTTGCTTTCATCTGTGAAGATTCTGTCTCCAAATAAGGTCACGCACACAGGTTCTGTGTGGACATGAATTTGGGGGGAACATTATTCAACCCAGTACACCATGTTTTTGCCTGTCCCCAGTCCACATTGCTCAGAGCCTCTTTGGACCACAGCCCATCTGGATTTTCCCTCATACTTTTCAGGGCCTGGGGTCCCGTTGAGCCCCACCAGGTTCTTGGTTAATGTTTTAAGTGGTTGCCTCAAGCTCACCACATTTAACCCATGAGTTTAGCAAATGGTTTCCATGGGCAACTGGTGAGTTGTGAAGGAAGAAAAGAGGAGACTAAACAACTCCATAGTAAACAAAACAAAACAAAACACCCTAATAACCCAATTGAAAAATGGCTAAGGACTTGCATAGATGTTTCTCCAAAGAAGACATACAAATGGCCAACAGGTATATGAAAAAATTCTCAGTGTCACTAATCATGAGAGAAATGCAAATCAAAGCCATGATGAGATCTCACCTCCCCCCTGTCAAGGTAGCCATTCTGGAAAAAACAAATGAGAACAAGTCTTGGTGAGGATATGGAGAAATTAGAACCCTTGCACACTGCTGGTGAAAATGCAACGTGGTGCATCCACTATGGAAAACAGTATGGAGGTCCTCAAAAAATAAAAAATAGAGCTACCATATGATCCAGCAATCCAACTTCCGGGTGGTTAGCTAAAATAATTGAAATTGGAATCTGGAAGAGATCTTAACACCCTTGTGTTCATTGTAGCACTATTTAAATAGCCAAGATATGAAAACAGCCTGAATGTCCACTGACAGATGAATGGATAAAGAAACTGTGGTATACACACACGGTGGAATATTATGCAGCCTTAAAAAAGAGGGAATTCTAAAATATGCAACAACGTGGGTGAATCTCGAGGACATTATGGTGAATGAATTAAGTCGATCACAGAAAGACAAATACTGCATGATTCCAGTTATATAAAGTAACTAAAATAGCCAAAGTCATAGAATCAAAGAGTGGAAAGGTGGTTGCCAGGGGCAAGGGGAGGGGGGAGCGGGGAGTTACTAGTAACGGGAATACAGTTTCATTTGAGCAAAGTGAGGAAACTCTAGAGAGCTGCTTACAGCACTGGACCTACAGTCAACAATACTGCATTGTGCGCCGAAACATTTTTTAAGAGGGTAGATCTCATGTTAAATGTTCCTAGCACAAGCAAAGGGAAGGGAAGGGGAAGCTTCAAGAGAGATGCAAAGACAGTAAGGGTGTAAATCATAAAATCCTCACATACTATTGCTCTTGGTCTTTCGGCAATTTTTGTCTACTAGGTCTAGAATCATAATATAAGACAATAGTGGAAATGTGGGGAGCTGTGACAACCACCAGCCTGTACACCCCCGCAGAGCTGTGGCACATGGACTGAAGGCTGGGATGCGTCACGCACATCCAGCACCCGCACCTCCTGCTCTGTGACCTTGGGTGAACGTGCTACCCGTCTGGGCTGGGCCCTCAGGGTGGAGTCTGCGCGTGGCAGTTAAGAGCTCAGGATCTGGAGCCAGATCGCCTGGGTTCATTCCAGGGACCCTCAGACCAGTGATTTCCCCTCCCTGTAATTTCCACTCAGCTTCCACATCTGTAAAATGGTGACACTATCTCACTACACAGATTTCGCATGAGCAATAAACACGTTAATAATATACGTAAAGCACTTCGAACAGTGCCTGACTATATAGACATGCATTGGTATTATTAACATTATTATATGAATTTTTGGTCCAGCTAATAAGAATTCCAGTAATTCAGTAGTACCTCCTTCAATCCCCTTATGACCACCACCACCCCCTGAAGTAAAACAGATGAGAGTGTGTGGACCCTGGCTTTTGTTTTTTGTTTTTTAATTCTCCACTTGTCACTTACACCATAACTGGCCCTGGGGAAAAGTTCCTTTGTCAGGATGTCTTAAAGGACCAGGAACCTGTCAGATGAGTGCTTCTTGGGAAAGAAAGTCTTAGGGAACTGATGTCACCAACTCAAGTTTTGCAACGAGCTATTATTAAATTCATAGTCGCCTGTCTGAGTGTGGCTTTATCGGTAACTTTAGCCCTGTGGGCAGGGGTGGCGCCCGCCCTGTTGCCCTCCACCTTTCTGATTTTCTATAACCTAGCCTTGGTGTCTGAAACAATCAGGGTGGGTCTGTCTCCAGCACTAAGGAAAGTGAGAACTGGATCAGGATGGGGCTCTGGGTGGAGTTAAGAGAGAGGTAAAATAACTGTAATTTCATAGCAATTACCTACAAGCAATACCGTCAAAGGCGCCAGTTTTCCATTATAAACCTGAGCCTCTGCTGGGAGCGATGGGCCAGGTAGAAATAAGGACACAAACCTGCCTTCCCACCCGAATCCCACAGCAAACAAACCTCGAGGGGAAAAATAACGTGATGAGCTTGGAGGGTAGTGTTCTTCTCCTTCTCTTTCAGAAAAAGAAAATCTTAGTAAGCCCCCATTCCAGGATGTTGGTTGGATTGCTGGCAGCTTTGCAAACGAGGCTGGGGGGCCTTCCCTCTTTGAACCCTCCCTGTTAGTGGAGCCTGGTCCTGATGCCACCACGATTTCCAGGGGAGCCAACAGCAAACTACAATGAATGGGTACCAAGTACCATTTTGGGGCCAATAAACCACTCACTGGAAAAAAAATTACACAGAGATCAGTTCCCCAAACTTTTTGTTCGTATATTTCTGAAAGTGTGTTCTTTATAAAATTCACATCTCTGCAGCCTACTCAGAGGTAAAGATAGACCTGACTTTCAGACAAAAAAAAAAAATCTGCTGTTTTGAGGAGGGTACTGAGAAGGGGAAACGTGGAGAGCAGAAGTGTGCAGGTCCCCGATAATGCTACCTGTCATGCTTTCCTATGTGTTCCCATCTCATCCCCCAGCCCACCCCACAGGAGGCCATAAGCTTCTGAGTAAATGCAGTTTGGAATCCCCTGTGTAATTTCTTCCAGTGCCTTGTACATGGTCAATACGTATTCGTTGAGCAAAAGGATAATTTAACAAATGAATGGTTTAATGACACCAGGTCAAGTAGTAGTCAGAACCTAGTGGGACATTGAGTAACGTCTCGAGCCTGCTGACAAGATAGAAAGACATAGGGTCAAAATCTGAGGGTCTCTACTCATGACGTCTTCACAGAGTAAGGACCAAAGGGTAGAAGATAAACGACAGAGGAACATACTTTGGCGAGGTATAACCAAAGCAAAGCATTTCTTTGGTTAGAACTGGTTTAGAGCTATCCTCAGAATGGACTGATTTGAGAGATATATATTGCCGGTGAGTGGACATATTCAAGCATAGACAAGATGATTACTCAAGAGTATAGAAGTTGGTCCGACATCATTTGTGTTAGACTATGTGATGTGGAAGGTCTCTCTTTTTTTTTTGCGGTACACGGGCCTCTCACTGTTGTGGCCTCTCTCCCGTTGCGGAGCACAGGCTCCGGACGTGCAGGCTCAGCGGCCATGGCTCACGGGCCCAGCCGCTCCGCGGCATGTGGGATCCTCCCGGACCGGGGCACGAACCCGCGTCCGCTGCATTGGCAGGCGGACTCTCAACCACTGTGCCACCAGGGAAGCCCTGAAGGTCTCTTTTTACCCTGAGATGCAAGGGTTCAATGGTTTCAGAAAGTTACGACTCTCCGTAATCACCATGCTGGAAACTCACATTCAGTTCTGCACGTGTTTATCGAGCCCTTACCCTGTGCCAGGTGTCACCTTGCATAAACATTAGGAAGACAAGGATAAATCTTAGAGGGCAACTTTAAAGTAAGGCTGGGGCATGGACTTTCGGTTCTGCCCAGACTGGTGTCTGGCTGTTGCAGTCCTATATTCCTTCTTGCTGATGTGCACGAGCTAACTCAGGACTCTGGTGCTCTTCTTTCTAGGCTGGAATCGATGGGGAAAGCATTGGCAACTGTCCCTTCTCCCAGCGCCTCTTTATGATCCTCTGGCTGAAAGGAGTTGTGTTCAACGTCACCACTGTGGATCTGAAAAGGTAAAGGATGGTACATTCATGAGCAGGAAGAGAGACTCTTCCATGAGGGAGGGCGAAAACCTCGAGGCTCCCAGCATCCTCCTGCTCACACCTTGCTGGCCAGAGCCCTAGAGCCCTAGTTACAAGGGAGGCTGCAAGAGCGAGCAACACCCTTGGAACAGAGCAAATCCCGATGAGCAAGGAAGAAGGAGGGAATGGACAACAGGTGTCTCGACTGAGAGTGTCTGGCACAGAGATGGGCGCAGCATCTAAAAATCTGGGAGGGAGCCGTTCTGGTCCTACTAGTGCCCCCAACCTAGGGGACCCCAGCCGGACTTCAGGTGTGAAAGGTTGAGTTTCCGAGGAGCTGGGCTCCATACTGTTTCTCCCATTATGTTCGCATCTTTAGAACTCCTTAGTGTGAGAGCTCTGGGTTAGAGACTGGGATGGAGAGTTACTCGTGTTCTGCTTTTAAAGTGCAGTTTTGATGGCTGTTGAAAATACGGGCATTGCTCACCACCAAAAGCCCCACTGTTTCCATCTTTCTTCTCTTTCCTCTCCTCCGCCTGTCCTTTAAATGCGGAGTGGCTCAGGCTCCCTCCCTGGGTCTTTATCACCTGCCACAGCTTTCCCCCAGTGAGCTTAGCATACTCTCCCTGTCACCTTTATGTCAATTACTCCATACCCAGAGCCCTGCTCTCTTCTAGATGTTTCCACTTGGATTTTCTGTTATCACTTTGAAATCAGTGTGTCAAAAATTGTACCTTCATTCTCCCTTTGAATTGGGGCCCCCTCCTGAATTCCTTTGTTCTTCCATTTTCCGAGGCACTGAAACGTTTCCAGCTCCCTTCTCTTGCCACCCCCGTCGTCCATCAGTCACCAAGCCCAGGGCATTCTCTCCCCGTGCTGTCTCTTACTTCCAGGCTCTCTTGTCCATTCCCAAAGCCCACACATGGTGTGGGTCCCACCACTGGCAGCTGGACTGTTTCTCTCTTCTTCAGACTGGTCTTCCTCCTTCTGGTTTCTCTCTGTCTCTCTCTGATCCATCCTTTATATTATCATAAGGATAGTCTTCCTAAAATAATCCTTTCATCACGTGGCTCTCCCTACTCAGAAAACCTCCTGACATTTCCCATTGCCTGCAGCATAAATGCATCTGCAGCCCTCCATTGTCTTTGCCTTGGTTCTTCCCAACATGATCTCCCAGGGCCTATCTGCCTCTGGCAGGCTGGACCACCTTCTGCTGCCCTTGTCCCTCTGGCCTCCAGCCGTTGCCTGGGTTGCTTCCTCTGTCTCACAGAGGCTCTCTGTTTTTCCTGAATGGAGAGATGGTGCCCAGCCCCCAGAAGCAACCCCCTCCCCTGGGAAGCTTCCCCCTCCCACCCTACCACTCTCAGGCAAATCTATCACTCAGCCTCCCTCCAGACTCACCCAGCATCTATGGTCCATTTTGTATCTCACCAGTTTACGATATCTACAATCCCGATGCTTTACAACTAGTGCATGCTTTCCCATAAAAAAGTCACATAAAGTGTAACCCTGTGACGGAGATCTTATTTCTTCATTCTATATGAGGAAACCAAGACAGACACATTTAAATGACTTGTCCAAGGCGCCCACCTGGAATTGGAGGGGCTGCCACTAAAAACCCGATCTTCTTGGTTCACATGGCATGTTCTTCAGGACACGTCAGTTATGAAGTTTGTCTTGTCATTCGCATCAGACCTTCAGTTCCTCAAGGGCAAGTCGAGATCGTGTTTTGAGTTTCTTTGTATCTGCCACAGCAGCCAATGCATTCGTTCGGGGCCCTGACTAATTTCTGTCAAATGAACGTAAACACACACGAAATGCAGACATTGTCTGTGACAACTACAGAGAGCAGACTTTCCTGCCGTTGGAAAGATTGGCTTCCTTCAGTGGAGAACAGGAGGTCTTTGGAGTATCATCTGTGAAAGTGACTCGTATTTGTCTGGGGATCAGAATGGGAGAGGGAACCATCCCAGCATTCCTTAGGTCCTCACACGGCTCTTTCCTAGCTGTCATCACATCCGATCCTGCCAACACCCTTTGAGGTGGGCCAGGCAGGTATCACGACTCCAGTTTTATAGATAAGGAGAATTGCTTACTGAAAAAAAAAATTATATATATATATGTATATGAATTAAGGAATTTAAAAAATGTATGATACAGTGAAGTTTAGCAATTCCTAATAAAACTAATTTCTTATCCCGGCATCACCATGTATTGGTGGAGTGACCTTGAATCTTCTCTTTTCTGAGCCCATTGCCTTACCTGTACGATGGGGATAAAAGTTATGCCTTGTTTCTAGAGTTACTGTGAGGATCTGATTAGCAGGCCATGGACCACTTGCATTGTGTTGTGCTGGCTTGTAGCAAGAACACCGCACGTGCTGCCTCTTCTTAGCATCATCCTGCCCTTCCGGAGCTGGCAATCCAGGCAGGGAAGGAGGACTGATATACATTAAATAATCTGTAAGTTAGACTTGGCAATATGTCATTAAGTTCTAATTACATAATTTCATAACTACTGAAGAGGGTCAACAAGGAGAGGGGGCCACCCCTGACCAGTGTCCACTGGCAAGGTCAGCTGAGCTCCAGCGGTCAGGGCAGTACTTCCCAAGGATGCCAGACTCCAGGGCCCATTGTTCTCTTGAGTTCTAGAAAAAGAAAACCATCCTTCATAATTTCTGGATCTTTAAGCCACAGAGGAGTCATTGCTGAAAAATAAAATCAGTATAGATTTTCCCGCCCTGCTGAGAACCCAAGCATTGCTGCCTTAGGTGAGCTTTCAAAAACAGGAGGAGAAGGTAAAGAATGTCTGAAAGGAAGAACACTCACAAAGCAAACACAGGGACCAAGGAAATTCGATTTTAGAAATGCTTTTCTCAGTGTCAATTGTCTGAGGAGTTCCAAGTGCCGCAGAAGGCAGCTGGAGAGTGTGCCTGTTGGGCAAGGATGTGGGAGGGGCACCTTAATTGAAATTCTTCTCTTCCCCTCCCAAGCTGATTACGCCAGGAATGTGTTTCATTAGACTCCTCTTCCCCGTTGTTTACTCCTTTTGGGTTCCTCCATCTAATGTTTTCCACGCTTGCCTCCCACAGGAGTGTGGCATTCTCAGAGAGAGCGTTTGGGGTGACTGATGGTCCAGCCCTGCCCGGGGAAGTTTCCATCATTATCTCTCCTTTTCCTCCCTCTGTCCTCTGTGCAGCCTTCTCCCTGCCCACTTCCCTCCATCCGTCCACCAGCCCTTCTTCCCCTCGCTTTGCTCCATCTCTGCACCTCCATTCTGACCGGCTGTGGGGAGCCCAGAAGCTCAGCCTTGGACGTGAATAGGGGCCCATGGCAAACACAAGGTCACTCCCTTCCCATTGCGCAAACCTTAAAGAACAGAGAAGATCGTTCTTCGTGTAAAAGAGTGACTGAATTCATGAATGTTTAAAGTTTGGGATTCTGCCTCGTGCATTTTTGTAAAGCTGATGGGTGAAGGACCTTTTGAAAGCAAAGCCCAACTTCCTCCCTGGGTATCAGAAGCTTGGCTTTAGCTTAAATATTCACCTGTGATCACACTGCTTTTTCAAAGTCCATCCGACTTGCTCCTCTCTCACTGAATCCCACCGGTCGGATATCCTGTGTCACACCACATCCTTCCAGAATCTCTCCAACCTCCTCTGCCCTACGCCTCACACCGGGTCTGTTTTTGCCGACGGGCGTCTAATGGACAGTACACCCTGGGCTTCCCTGTCCGTGAAGCACCCTGGTGTAAACCACCCCTGAACCTTGCTCTCTCCACAGAAAGCCAGCCGACCTGCACAACCTCGCCCCTGGCACCCATCCGCCCTTCCTGACCTTCAACGGAGACGTGAAGACAGACGTCAATAAGATCGAGGAGTTCCTGGAGGAGACTTTGACCCCTGAAAAGTAATGAGCTGCTCGTTTCTGGAGCTAATGACAGGGAGGGGGGTCCTTGTGCTTTTCTGGATCCTGGGGGAGATTTCCAAAGGGGCCTCATCAATCCAGAGCCCAGGACCCTCTTTGCAAAGGGAGAGTCCCGCGTGGCCCTCCCCACCCCCAAAGGGATGCCAGTCTCAAACCTCCTCCACAAAGTCCAACCCCAAGAGTTGATGCCCCTTAACGCCAGGTCCCTCGGCCTGAGTGAAGGCCAAGGCTCCCTCATTGCAGAACAAGAGCTGAAAGGCGGACGAAGTGAAAAGTCAGCCAGGAGAGAGGTAATCCCATGACTTAAAACCACACCAAGGTATGAATAAGAGTCATAAATCTGACCCTGTCAGGTCGGAGCCCATAATTAAACATGAAAAACACGGGCTGAAGGCAGTTCCTCTTCTGAAAACAAGCTCAGGGAGAGGAGAGACCAGAGGGTTGTGGGTTCCTGTCCGGTAGATAAGCTGCTCCTGATGGGAAAAAGGAGTGAACAGAAGAGAGGAGAATTCTAAAAGCTGCTGGAAGCTAGACTTGTTCATTGTACTCTACTGAAATCAGGGATTCAAACAATCACCTTTAAAAAAAAACTGGAACAATAATATTACATATAGAGTAAGGTGTGCACGGACTTTATCCTGTGGGATAGTCACTGAAAAGCTTTAAGCAAAAGTGTTGGAGAATCCGTTTTCAGGCTTACTTTGGGGGATGGGGGGAGATGGGGAGGGCAGAGGAGGAAAAGCTCCTAGAAATCAACTAGGAAGGCGCCAACTGGTGACATTCCGCATAAGATAGACTGGAGGGCTGGGCTAAGGCAGTGACAGGGAAATGGGGGGAGAGGGGTAGGAAGGATTTTAGGACATACTCAGTAGGTAAAATAAGTGGGATTGACTATAAAAATGACCATCTTGCATTTATTTTAAAGTTTTATTTTTTAATTGATATTTATATAGCCCTCACTTAGTGGGCCCTTAAAGGTAGGTGCTATCATTATCCTAATTTGATAGCTGGGGAAACTGAGGATCGGAGAGGTTAAGTAACTTGCCCAAGGTCACACATCTAGCAGATCACTGTTAAATCAGAACTCCCAGTCGTGATCTAATTAGGCCTCAACCATTTATACATTCTTCCTAAAAATGTATCCTCAGCCATCCACATTAGGACAGTTTATCTCCATAGTGAGTGTGGAAAATTGCCTCAAGTCCAATAGACTTTAAAATAAATGCATTGATTAAATCAGCTGGGCAGCCCCACCCGTAATACCAGGCCAGCCCCTATGCTGAAAAGACCCCCAGGGGGCTCAGCCTCCTTCTTCCTCCCTTGGGACTCAACCTCACTGCTGGCTCTGGTTTGGAATCCAACAACAGAAAATGAATGCTGTTTTCAATAACTAAATAGGGTTTGGACTTTGTCTGGGAGATCGAGAGGGGAAAGTCCACGATGAAGTTAACATTTTCCCTTCTAGAAGTAATACCCGCACGCAGGAGTCCTTGCTTCCATCAAGGCCAGTAGGGAATGGGAAACTGAAACAATGCGGAGGATGGATAGCCAGCCTGGTGGGTGGAGGCGTGCAGGGTTGGGCTGGGCTGGGCCTGGAGGCCTGGGTCCACTCCTGGATCTGCCAGTGATGCACTGTGACCCCTCGAACCAGTCTCTTTCTTGCTCTCGGCCTCCATTCCCTCCCCTGTGAAAGGATGACCCTTCATGCCCATCTTAGCCAGGCTCCCTCAGTCCCCGTTCAGCGGTGCCTTTGGGGGGCTGTTTCTCTAACCCAGGGCTCTCTAATCTATATCCCCAACAGGACCAAGGGGGCCCATGAGGATCCCCCACCCCCGGAACTGTATGCCCATGTGTACAGGTACATTCTTCCAGCCGAGGGCCGTGATCAGATTCATCACCATATCATCCGATTCTGGAAAATTTCCATGATCCCAATCAGGTTAAGCTATGCAGGACATAGACGCCACCTCTTCACTTCTCTCTCCACCTGTCCTGAGCTCTGCTTCATCTGGTCCAGGTCCCTCTGGACTGCGATGTGTGTAGGAGGTTTTACTAAGTCCATTCCTGACGTGTCAGTGACCCTACGGTCCGCCACGCCACAGTAGCAGAACCTCAAAACTCTGAAAATGCACAACTCCAGGAGGGCACCGAGGTGGGACCCTAGTGATGAGGCCATCAACCATTTCAGAGCCCCCAGGAGTGTCCTTTAGCTGCCTTTGTATGGATCAGACTGGCGTAGGTACCATAATTACCTCCCAGGAAATGTCAGCAAACCTGTGCTTCAGCCCTGCAAAGGGAGACCAGCTGTTCTGCCCACAGCAAAGCCACCCACCTCGGCTGGCTTCCCACCAACTCTAGCTGGGAGGTCGGTCAGGTGGCCCATGTCCAGAGGCCCCAGGAGGAGGGCAGCCTGGCCTTCTGGTTCTCTAGGGGGCAGCAAAACCCCCGTTTCTGTTCCACAAACGCTGGTCGGCATGTGTTTCTCATCACACTGCTGTTTGTAAAAGCTGCCAGAGAGCCAAGAAATTGTGGGAGCCTTTTTCCCCTTAGCTCTATTTTTTAAAGGAAAAAACCCACACACAAACACTCCAGCAATCTTTTTAAAAGATCACACTGGGTTCCACAAAGCATTTGGTGTCAAAGTGAGGAATCTAGGAAGTCTCAAGAAGTTTCCAAATGAGACGAACTTCCATCCTTCTCCTTAGACTGACCCAGTTAATGCTGCACAGCGAAGCGTCAGGATTATTGTTGACATGCTGCCTTTACCTTTCATCCTCATCCTCATGGAAGGGCCCGAGGTAGTGGGATCCAGAAGTGAGAGTCAGGAGACCAAAGTCCGGCCACCTTTCTACACAGCGCTTGTTGTATGAACTTGGCCAAGCCTCGTGCCCTCTCAGACCCTCCCCATTCCCTCATCTCTGAAACTACATAGTCTCTAAGATGCCTTTCAGCAGAAGTTCTATGATTCCACGCATTTTTCAAAGTGCTTTCCCAGAGCCGGTTGCGGTTTGAAATAAACAGTGGTAAAAATTCAGGGGAGTGAACGGGTAAAGTCTAGTTACATGTCTTGTCATTTAGTCAGTCAACTATCACTCAAGTATTAACAGTGTTCAGAGCCATACCAGAATTGGAAGACACTTTGCATTCATTATTTTAAGAAATGTTTATGGATATTTCATGATAGTAAAAATCACGAAGTTTCTTCTGATCCTCTGGGAGGTGGAGAAGCAGCCTCAGTACCAAGCACAGGATGGCATAGTGGCTGAAAGTACAGTAAGTCCCCTACATATGGACGAGTTCTGTTCTGAGAGTGTGTTCCTAAGTCCAATTTGTTCCTAAGTCCAACAAAGTTAGCCTAGGTACCCAACTAACACAATCGGCTATATAGTACTGTTCTGTAATAGCTTTATAACACTTTTCACACAAATAATACATAAAAAACCAACAAACACAAAAAATAAAGAAAACATTTTTAATCTTACAGTACAGTACCTTGGAAAGTGCAGTAGTACAGTCCCACAGCTTGTGCTTCTTAGCGGTACCAGCTACATCTCACTGCTGCTTTTATGCTTGCTTCCGGACATCCGGGGCTTGCAGTAAAGATACTGTACTACTGTACTCTATACAATACTATACAGTAAAGTACAGTAAAGTACACAAAAAGCACAACCACTTGTAGAGGATGCATGCCCGTGACAGTGTATGCCAGACATGTGAACTAACTTACATGACTGGACATGCGAATGCACGTTTGCATCTTTGAAAGTTTGCAACTTGAAGGTTCGTATGTAGGGGGCTTACTGTATGGGCTTTGGAGTCAGAATGCCTTGGGTTCTAATCTGAACCACCAGGTTGTGCTACACCGAAGTAACTAATTGACCACAAAATCTCAGTAGCTTAACAGAATACAGGTTTATTTCTCACTCATGCAGAGTCTGAGTGGGTAGTGTGGCCCTCTTCTCTTTTGTAGCTGTTGAAATACATTTCTTCCAAGACTCCTTCAGCAGGGAAAGAGGGAGGAGAAGGATGATGCAAAATATTTTTAAAGCCCAGGGTTATGAGTGGTTACATCACTTCTCCTCCCATACTATTGGTCAGAATCCAGTCACATGACCCCAACCTATCTGAGAGGGAGGGGCAGGGAAATGCAGAGAGGCACGTGGGTATTTAATGAGCATGTGTGGTCTCTGCTGCAGATAAATTACTCATTCCCTCTCTGATCATCAATTCTCACATCTATAAACTGATGACGTCATGTTGATCTCGAGGGACTATTACTGAAGATGATACTGCTTAACCTAGTGCCTGACGTAGAGTCAGAGCTCATTATATGGCAGCTTGAAGAGAGGTCGGTGCCTCTTTTGTGACCGTCTCCCAGTAATCATAAAAACTACTGGTGAGCTTAGGTCTTAAATCCACAGTTCCCAGGGGTTGTCTTTTTATGAATAAGCCAGACCTCATCCACCTCCAGGGATCATTTGTTTAAGTAGCAGGGATAAGACGAGGCAAGCTCACAGTTCTGGAGCAGAAAAGTCAGAAGCATTAATCTGCTTCTCCAGTGAGGGTTTGGTGAGGTGAGGAAGCAGGAATAACAGAGAAGGGAGAGAGGGGACATCCTTCCACTTTTCAGCTTATTTGAAAATGGAGGGTCAACACTCAGGCTGCCAGAAGAGCCCCTGGAATCAGCAGAGGTCACCCCATGAGGGCGAGATGACTGTTTCTCTTTTTCTCCAGTGTATCCCCAATGCCAGGGACAGGGCTTGGCCCCTGGTAGGTGCTTACTCCATGTTGGTTTAGTTGCATGGAGTCCTTTTGTTCAGGGGCGTGGTGGCCTATGGTTAGTCAGTGAGACGTCTTTTGGGACTCTAAGCCAATCAGAGCATTTCCATCTGCAATCATATCTTATTTTTTTTTGCTACTATTTACCAAAAAAAATTGTTTTGATGAGTGGCCAACTGTTTTACTTCCCAGAATGAAGCTTAAGTGCATATCTAAAATGAATGCATTTGAAATAAGATATCTTAAAAACAGAGTGGGGAGAAATTTTCATTATTGAGAGCAGGGGTTGGCCAACTTTCCTGGAAAGAGCCAGGGAGCATTTTTGACTTTGCGGCCATATAGTCTTAGTAGAGTAAAGGCAGCCATAGACAGTATGTAAGTAAATGGATGTGGCTGTGTTCTATTTGTGAATGCTGAAACCTGAATTTCATATTATTTTCGCATGTCACAAAATAATATACTTCTTTTGATTTTTTTTCAATTAGTTAAAAGTATACAAAGTATTCTTAGCTCATGGGAGGTACATAAACAACTGTTGAGCTGGATTTGGCCCATAGGCCATCATTTGCTCACCCTTGAGTTAGAGAAATTGCCCATCTCTTTGATTTTCACCAGATGACATCACAATCTTATTTCAAAGCTGTTTCTATAAATGAAGTACTATTTGTTAGCCTTTTAGAGAAACAGAATGTACCCTGGAACCCACTTATTTGCATATTTAAAATGCAGTGTAAATATGGAGCTAAAATAAAAGCACTTAACATCCTGTACAGTAGCTGCCCCAAATCTAGTCACCAAACTCTGTAAGGTTAATATTTGAAGACACACTTCCCACAAGGACAGTCTTCCAGTGGGACATTATGCTGTAAAGTCAAATCTCGATGAATCATAGTGCTTAGAAAACAGGATGGCCCTCGCACGGTCTCCCTGAACACATGGCCCTTTTTTTGCCTGTCTTGGATTTGCTGCCCCCCAATCATGTTTGGCCCACACTGGCCATGAAGAAATGGTCAGATTAGTGGAAGTCTGATCAAATGATGGCATAAATAAAAAAAAACCCCAACAAACCCAAAGGAAAAATGCATTATCTAGGCCCTTCTCTCTTTACATTATTACCTTATCAAGCAAAAACAAGGAGTACTTTGTATATATTAAAATAATTTAAGACATTCCATTTTAAGAGCATGCCTAATTCTATGTGAGAAAGCCAAAATAGGGATGGATGATCCTAAATTCCCTCGTCTTGGAAGATTAACCTAGCATCCTGCAGGAACAATTGCTTTGTACCCCAAGTCAGAGCAGATGAATTGATGATTCCCAGGGTATTCAGGAAAATATGTGTGCAGAACCTGTGCAGAGCGCCCCCTCCTGGTGGTTGAGGGGAGTTCCTCCATGGTGCTCAGTCCAGCTCCAGGGGATGTTTTGGAGCTTGTAGGGTAAACAGCAGAGTCGGTGAGAGGCCACAAGACGTGGAACTTAAGATCTGGGCTTCCAGAGTGAAACTGCCTGGGTTGGGCTCCTGGGTCTGCCACCTGGCCACGTGAACTTAGACGAATTGCTTAGCTTCTCTGTGTCTCGTTCGTCTTCTGTGGGAAATGAGGCTAATGACAATACCAATGAAACTGTGAGGAGTAAATGATGAAACTGCGAAGGGGTTCGAACAGTGTCTGGCATGTAGTGGACACAGTACAAGTTAGCTTTTGCTGATATTGGAGAAGTGGTGTGATGCAGTGCGAGGGTCATTGCTTCAGCGCCCAAAAACTGGGTTCTCAGGGTCCCTCCAGTATTTATTCCCCATGAGCCCTCAAATAGCCATTTAACGTCTCTGGTCTCCAGTTGCTTCCCCATAAAATGAGGACGATAATGCCTCTGTATCTGACTCTTGCCAGAGGGCTGGACCCAGTGACTTTCCGTGGACTCGTCCAATGGCAGTATCTGAAATTTGACAGCCACCTAATGTGGCCCAGGAGTGGGCGGTCCTAGCTAATGGTCAGTGGAGAAGCCAAAAAATGAAAGAGCACAAATACTTGTTACAGGCGTTTTGGTTCAAGTTATTTAAAACATTAAACCAAAAAAAAAAAAAAAAGATTTTGCATTTTAAACATAAAGTAGCCAAATAGTTCTCAGTCCACACTGTTCACCCAGAGATCACAAAGGTCCACATACTTGGTGATAACGATGACCTAGCAATTGTCCCCCGTCTCCTCCCACCCTTGCCTGGCCATCCATGTAAAATGTTTGTGAAATAATATGTTTTGAAAATTAGAATGGCTTGTTTTGATGGTGCCAGTGGGGTCAAAGCAAGTTTGCCTCATTTGGTCTCAAGGCCAGTAGGAGAGAGCCCTCACCCCAGTTTGCCTCTTATACTCTTCTGGCTTCAAAATGGAAGAACGCATGAGGGAGGGGCGCTGGGTCATTGCAAATATATCTCCATGCCTGGAAATAAAACAATTGTAAATGCTTGTCCCACTAACGTAGCCTGGTAGTTTCTGCATCTGATTCCTGCACACAAAGAAGAATATTTCAGAAGAGGACCATTCCTTTCAAGAGACGATTTCAAGGCCTCAGTGCCAAGGTGCCTAGCACCTCCTTGCTCCTAGAATTAGCTCCGTGCAGCTAGGATTATAATCGCAGGGCTGGCAGTGGATAACACGGGTTGGGGAAAAGTCTGGGACCCCACCTGATGCAGAGGAGAACTCACTGAGAACTTTGACTAAGGCCTGGGCATTGCCGCATCATTGTTTGTGGTCCCAGGAAGAGAATACACCCTGGACCCTCTGAGTGGTGCTCTGCTTTTTTGCCCACAGGCTGCATTCCTGGGCAGTTCTCCACACCTCACTGGACTCTAGTTTCCTCTATCATTGAACTAGAGATGCAAGTGCCCACCCTCCCTAGAGGATGGGTTGGAGAAACACCAAAAGATTTGTAGATCCTGCTAGAAACAAGAGTGTTTCCTGCTAGAAACTCATCGTGAGGTGATGGGAAGGGGCTCTGAGTTCTCACTGACCCTAGAACACTGGTCTTGCATTCCAGGTACCCCAAATTGGCTGCGAAGCACCGGGAATCCAACACAGCGGGCATCGACATCTTCTCCAAGTTCTCCGCCTACATCAAAAACACAAAGCAGCAGAACAACGCTGGTAAGTGTTTCCCTTCTACCCAGAGCCCCTGGTGGCACTGTCCCCTGCCCAGGGCATCTTCAGACGCTCAGACCAGAGAAGCAGCTGGAATCGATGCTTTAATTCACTGACCCTGAGGCCCCCTTGATGCAGGAGAGTGGGTGGTAGGTCTTGCTTTCTGGCCAGTGCGGGAGAAACGGCCAGTGAGCCTTACTGTGGAGCTGGAGGAGGGATGCAGTTTGTGTCTGAGCCTGCCATAGTGCACCTCATGATACACCGCACACAGGGTCCTGCCTCGGCCGTACTACCGTCTGTTTGTCCCCAGTTCATGACCCTGCTGCGCTCACAGGAAGTCCTGTTTGGAACAACACATTGCGGCTTCCAGGGGGTTGACCAGAGCCCATGGTGGGACAGGGCAGTCACCGTGGTGGTAAATGCTCAAGGCAGAGCCCGGCCCTCTGCATTCCCCACCACGGCAAGTGCAGAAGGTGCTGGGAAGCCTCTTCTCCAAGCCTGGCTCAGCCTCCACCCGGCCCTTAATTTCTAGCGTTGGCCATAGAACTCAGACTTGGTTCTCTTCTGGTGCCTTCTCAGAGGGGTTCGAGCTCCTCATTTAAGCTGGTAGCACTTTTAGTCCCTCACTTGACTTGGTCCGTTAAGCAGGAGCTGAAGCAATTTGAATAGAACTGTCACATCGAGCATGTGTAACTTTAGAACAGTGTTAGCTCCTGTGAGGAGAAGGAAGAAGGATGAGGAAGTTTGCTTGCCCTCCGAATAGGAGGATGGAGCCCAGGGCTGAGCCAGGCAGAGCAAGGGCGTCACGAAAACTTCGTGAATGAGTGAGTGAATGAATGGTGATTGGCTGGACAGCACTTCTTGAGTCTTCATGAATGAACAAGGAACTGAATGTATATCAGACGAACACGCAATGGATCCTGAAACAAGGTGGTCCATTTGTTTGGACCACCTTGGAGCTAACTGCTGCAGGAGCTCAGAAGAGAAAGACATCTCTTTGGACCAAAGTGACCAGGAAAGGCAGCCAGGATGAACTTTTGGCAGGAACAGTGGTGTGGTGGGAAGTAAATGATCCAGTTAACAGCCGCTGTGGAGCTGGATCGTGCCATGCACAGAACTAGATTCTAGAAAAAGAACTAGAAAAAGAGACGCAGTCTTCAAGGCCTCCTGACTGGTACAGAAGAAAAGGCTTAAGTTCACAAAAATACCAAGAAAAGACGTAAATGGTGGCTTCACCAAAGGGAGTCTGATTATCTGCCCTGTGAGAGGAGGAGAGCGTATCTGCCAAAGGGGTTCAGGAGTAGGAAGGAGTCACCTCTGGGTCATCTGAGAAGATTTCCTGAAGGGGTTTCACCTGGGTGGTGAAGATCCAGGGGGAGTCAGCTGGCCGGGAACATAGGATGGAAAACGTGGGGAGGGTGAGAAAACTCCAGTGACAGAGACCAGAGAAGCATCTGGAGTCTGCAGTGCCAGCTGGGGGGACTGGATGTTATCCTGTGGGCAAGGCAGTCATTAGAGGTGCATGAAGAGGCACTGCAGTGAGAGTGGCCTTTTAGGGGCAAGAAACAGGAGAAGCACGAGGGAAACCTTTTACATTTACTCAGCGCTTTTGCTTCGTTGATGTTTGCAGCCTGTGGTGTGTTGAGTATTATCCCGCAGTCCGTATCCACCTGGGACCTCAGAATGTGACCTTATTTGGAAATAGAGTCTGCAGATGTAGTTAGGTAACGGTCTCGAGATGAGATGATACTGATTTAGTGTGGTCCCTAAATCCAATGACTGGTGTCCTTAGAAGAAGAAAAGGGGACACACAGAGATGGGGGTGGGGGCATGTGAGACAGAGCAGGGATTACAGTGCTGCAGCCACAAGCCGGGGACCACTTGGGGCCACCAGAAGCTCAAAGGGTCAAGGAAGCAGCCCCCTAGAGCCTTGGGAGGGTGCGTAGCCCCGTGACACCTTGACTTGGATTTCTGGTCTCCAGAACTGGGAGAGGCGAGATTTCTGTTGTTTGAAGCCACCCGGTGTGTGGTCCTTTGTGGTGGCAGCCCTGGGTGGCTAATGCAGCCCTCACAGCCATCGATCGTGTGAAAGGCAACCCCTGCCCCTGCCCTGCTGCAGACCCAGAAGCAATGGGACGGCAGTGGCTTGTCCTCGCCCCCAGGGCCTAAGCTGGCTCTCAACCCCAGTTTTCAGATTCCACATCCTGCGTCCTTTCAGCCGCAGATATCTTCCTTCATAGTCGTTGAAGCACCAGCAGACAGATTGTCTTAGCCGAGCCTTCCAGACTTTTCAGGTTGTGAGTGGTATTTACATATGAGCCGTATTTATAGTTCTCCTGCCCCCAAAGCCTAAAGCAACCACCGAACATCATGTCTCAGTCTCTCGTAAACTGAACACTCGCCAATTTTCATCGTTTCCGCTTCTTCTGTTTTACCCTGTTTTCCTCTGTGATGGGTTTTGCGTTTGTGACTCCTTCTCCCCTAAAACTCTTTTGCACATTTCAAAGCGCCAGTGTTTCCCTTGTCCCCAGTTGCCTGTCCCCCAGATCACAGTCCTCTGTGCTGTTCGCTCCTGCCTTTTAACAAGACACCAAATTCTTCCTTCAGTGTGACTATAGCTTCCCCTCCTGCCCCCTTCACTTTTCTTCCCCAAGCCCACACCCTCAGTCACGGTCAGCTGGTTAGCTGACTCCATGAGTTCTCAGGCTCAGCCAGCCAGCACCTGGAGCTCCGGTGGGCCCGTCCGAGAGCTGGCCCCACGGCCCCACCCCACCCAGCCGCTGGCCTGTGAGACCATCCACACCCTGTCTCTGCTTTGTCCGAGCTCTGTACTCACAGGTCTCTGCAAGGGCATCAACGTCAGCCCCCAGGCTTCCCCTGACAGCCTTCTGCATCTTCAGCTCTGCGTTTGTTTTTCCAACATCCTTTTTTCAGACTGTCCCTTTTGTGTTTTCAACTTTTTTTTTTCTCTTGAGCAGAGCCCTCCCTCCACATAATACCCCAGCACCCTCCACCCAGCCCCGAAACACACTGTCTTCTTGGTCCTTTTCTACCCTGTCAACAACAAAGCGTGAAAACACCCCACACTGTGACCTGGTTCTACATGATGGATCAATTCTCCACTCCCGCGGTGGATACAGAAACCACCATTCAGGATCTCCCTGTTGTTCACAAATCCTCAAAAAAGACCCCAGCTACTGGAACTCAAGACCCCATCCTGGAGGAGCCATCCACAGCTAGCACCCAAGGGAGTTAGTACATTCAGTCATTCATTGATTCATTCAACAAACACAGATTACACGAAGTGGATCCAAGTCTGAGCTAGTGTTTAAAGGGTGCTCCTTGTGTGCCAGGCACCGGGCTGTGTTCCGGACTTGCCAAGACAAATGAGACAACACCATTGTCCTCGATAAACCAACCATCGACAGGGGCCTGTGAAACATGCAAACATGCAGTTACTGACCTGGGTTTGAGTCCCAGATCTGCCACTTAGAGCTGTACCACTTTGCCCGAGACACTTCTCTCTGAGCCTCCGTTTCTGCATCTGTAAAACATACTTAATAATGCTTTCAATTTCATCAATCTGACAAATAAGGCCATTAATAGCCTATCCAAGGTTTGTCATGCAGTCATTTATTTATAAGTTAATGCATGTAAATCCTTTAGCACACTGCCTGACACGTCATAAACGCTCTTTAAATGTTAACTTTGATTATTACTAGAGCAAAAATGAGACAAACACGAATACTGGCATCAGGAACTGCTGCTTCGGCTCTTACTTTCTGACCCCTAACCAGCACTTCCAAATCTCCCACTCATTTAGTCTCTTTTCTACTTGTTTAATTTTGGTTCCCATTTTCTTGGTACATTTTCCTCCTCTCCAAAGTATACAGTTGCTCCCTTGGTCCATGGATGTGGAATGGGCAGGTTCAGAGGGCTGACTGTCCTGTGCCACTTTATAAAAGGGACTTGGGTACCTGTGGATTTTTGATACCCGAGGGAGTTCGTGAGTGAGAAGAGCTCTAGGGATGACACCCAAGGATCACCCACAGCTGTGGGGTCAGGAGGGTCTGAGGGAGCGGAGCCAGGGAGGAAGATAAAGAAGGAGTAGCAAGTGAGGAAGGGGGCAGGGGGTTGGGGGGTCGTGAAGATGAGGAAGAAAAACTTTACGGAAAAGATTGATCTATGATATAAGACACAGCCCAGGTCATGGGAGGCTTTGCCTTTTGTGTTCAGCTTTCTGGACTTGTCCTCAGGCATCCTTCTCCGACTGCTTCTCTCCTCTGCACCATAACTCAGACCCTACTCAACAGGAGAGTCAGGCTGACCCAGGAGCACAGGCCCTTCTCCCTTGGAACTCGGAGGTGCAGCGAGAGACCAAGAAACCACGTGGCCCGAGGAAGGGCGTCTTGGAGGTGGGAGAGAGCAGCCCTGCATTTAGATGTGGCTGTAGGAGTCCCTGCCCTGGGCCCCACACATTCGTGCTTCAATCTTGCAAGGAAAGGTTTTGTCATTTGTTGAGTCTTGAAGGTTTATAGAGTTCTGCAGCAGAGGACGGTGGGGAGGGCGCCAGCACGATCCGTCCCGCCTTTGGCATGTCTGGTAACGAGCCTGGAGTTAGCCGTGCTCAGCTCTGCCCTGCTTCCTGCATCCTGCATCCCGCCTCTGCCTGGCAGAGGCCACTTTTCAGCCATGCCGGTGGCCCCATCTCTAATGTCCTCCCTCTCTGCGAGTACCCATCCTGGCCCTTCTCCGTTCACCTTCCTCAGAGATGCCACCGTGGCACACAGACCCCAGGCGACCCAAGACTGGGCAGCAGCCCCCAGACTCAGCAGTTCCGGCTCCCCTCGCTTCCCAACCCCACAACTTGCTCAGCGCTCTGCCCGCTGGGATGTCAGTTTGGTGTATCCCTTCCCTCGAGGGGTTTCTTTGACACCCTCCTTTACCTTGTCACTCCCACTCTTCTCTGTCATCTTGTAAGAGGACCTGGGCTTTTCTCTCTGAATATCCATCTTGTATTTTGCATTTTTTACCCTCAAGCTGCTGTTTGAACAGACTCTTAAAAACCTCTGCCAAACCCCTTGGCTTTCAAGAAGCTCATTGTAGCTGTTTATTCTAATCCTGGCATAAATTACTATATTTTACTTTCTTTTCCCCCAACCTCTCTTTTTTCTTCTGCTTCAATCCTGTCCATTCTACTGGCTTATTTCACTTTTTGTACATACTGCAGGGTCCAGGCAGTTAACAAATGGATCTCATGTGTGTTTCTAGTTCTCTATTCTTATTCGCTATTTTTAAAGTCCTTTTTTAATTCCTACAGCCCTATCACGTGTCCCTAGACATAGTTAATATCCCTGCCCACGTGACCATCTCATTTTTGGCTTGTGTCTCATTCTCATGTACTTTCCCCCATTTTCCATCACCGTTCCTTTATCCTCTGCACAAGCCCATGTCCACGGGGCTCTCTTCCCCTGCTAAGAGGTCTAAAAAGTCCCAAACCCCTCTGTTTGTGTCTAATCCATAGATCATATGCAGCCTTGTGGCTTTTCCTTCCTACATTTGCATATTCCTTTTTCACACCTCTGACACAGGCTGCCTGTACCACCTATTTCTGTGCTAAGTGTTTTTCCCACCGTTGGTCTTTCAACGCTCCCTCGAAATTCCCTCATCTCATCCCCCCTCAAGTCTGGCTTTCTCTCTTATTTCCGCCTCTGTATGCATCCGTCTTGGGGGCTTTCTTTATAATTTTGAAATGTATACGAACGGCTTGATAGCCGCTCACAGGGACACGTAAAGCTCTGCAAAGCAACATACCCTAGAAGGAGGTGAGAAAGAAAAACAAGGCGGGTCATAAAACGAGCTCAGGGCGAGCACGACAGGAAAGGCAGCTCCCAGAGCCCCAGTGCTGAATGCAGACGGCAGACCACGAGACCCTGGTCAAGATGAAAGCAAACCAGCCTCCCAGGATAATGACAAGTATTCCCGATTTGGGGCTTGAGTCGTAGTCATAGAGGAGCTGTTATTGTCATCTTCTTTGTCCATTCCCTCCTGTGACTCCCCTTCCTGTTCTCTTGGAGCCCAGGCCCGCTGACTTCATGCCAGTATGACTCCTCCGTCTTCACCCCGCCCTTGGGCTGCACCCCTCCCCGCCCGTCTCCTCTTCAGTCCTCACTACACCTGACATCCATTTTCTTCTTTTTCCTACCTAGGCCTGTTTCTCTCTCTGTCTTTTTTAATCTCCTTCATAGACAGAGTCTTTTTTTTTTTTAAGTTTCTTTTTAAGTTTTGTGTGTTTTTTTGATGTGGACGAATTTTAAAGTCTTTATTGAATTTGTTACAATATTCCTTCTGGTTTGGTTTTTTGGCCACGAGGCATGTGGATCTTAGCTCTCCGAACAGGGATCAAACCCTCACCCCCTGTACTGGAAGGCAAAGCTTTAACCATTGGACCACCAGTGAAGTCCCCCATAGACAGATTCTTAAATCCACACTACACTCTGTATCTCCATTTATTCAGTTTCCACGCAACCCAATCAAGGGTGGCCTAGACCAACCTTCATAAGTGTCATCAGTGGTGCACGTGGGGCTAAATCCAACAGGCATTTAATTAATTAATTAACTAATTAATTATTAATTTATTTTTAGTATAGTTGATTTACAATGTTGTGTTAGTGTCTGGTGTACAGCAAAGTGATTCATGTATATATTTATGTATGTGTATCTATTCTTTTTCAGATTCTTTTCCATTATAGGTTATTACAAGATGTTGAGTATAGTTCCCTCTAGGTCCTTGTTATATTTTATATATAGCAGTGTGTACTTGTTAATCCTGAACTCCCAATTTAGCCCTCCCCCTCCTTTTTTAATTGACACATAACCTTGTATTAGTTTCAGGTAGACAACATAATCATTCAATATTTGTATTCATTGCAAAATGTTCACCACAATAAGTCTAGTTAACATCCATCACCACACACAGTTACAAAGTTTTTTCTTGTGATGAGTTTTTTTTTTTGCGGTACGCGGGCCTCTCACTGTTGTGGCCTCTCCCATTGCGGAGCACAGGCTCCGGACGCGCAGGCTCAGCAGCCATGGCTCACGGGTGCAGTCTCTCCGCGGCATGTGGGATCTTCCCGGACCGGGGCACGAGCCCGTGTCCCCTGCATCGGCAGGCAGACTGTCAACCACTGCGCCACCAGGGAAGCCTGTGATGAGAACTTTTAAGATCTACTCTTTTAGCAACTTTCAAATATGCAATACGGTATATTATTAACTATAGTCGCCATGTTGTACATTACATTCCCAGGTCTTATTTATTTTATAACTGGAAGTTTATAGCTTTTGACCCCCTTCACCCATTTTGCTTGCTCCCCACCCCCTGCCTTAGGCAACCACCAATCTGTTCTCTGTTATCTGTGAGCTCTGTTTTTTGTTTGTTTTTAGATTCCACATATAAGTGAGATCACACAGTATTTGTCTTTTTCTGACTCATTTCACTTGGCATAATGCCCTCTAGGTCCATCCATGTTGTTGCACATGACAAGATTTCCTCCTTTTATGGCTGAATAATATTCCAGTGTGTGTGTGTATACACATATATATCACATTTTCTTTATCCATTCATCCGTTGATGGACACCTAGGTTATGTCCATGTCTTGGCTATTGTAAATCACGCTGCAGTATACGTGGGAGTGCAGATATCTTCTTAAGTTAGTGTTTTTGTTTCTTTGGATAAATACCCAGAAGTGGAATTGCTGGATCATGCCTGTCTCTTTTTATTATGACTGATGGGCCCCTGTGCTGTGTTTGCAAAGATGTCCCCCTTTCTAGCTATGGAAGACACTGGGATATCCTAACATACTCCTGCTAAAATATTTGCCCTAGTAAGATACTTCTAACTTCCTAAATAAAGTCCTAAAGCCCCTTCCTTGGACACCCATGATGTGCTGGCCCCAGTGCTATGTGTTTAGAGTCCCATGCTTGCACTGAGTTGTCTCTCTAGCTGTTGACCTTTATTAGTTGTAAGTGCAGTGGCCATATTTTCCAAACTGAAAAATCGCATGTCTAACAAATTGCCTTCATTGAAAATAATCAAATTATAAGAAATCAGTACTGTCCCAGAAAATCCAGGACATATGTCTCCAAATGAAAAGCACCTGGCTTTTTGGTCCCCAGTCCAAATCCACACCTGGCTGCCACTGTGGGGGGGGGGGGGCGGGAAGGGAAGGCAAGTGCATCACATTTCCTGCCACCTCCTGGCCCCAGATCCTTGACCAGACAAATGAGTCTCCATTAGCCATGAGCTTCTCTGAGCAGTCTTGGTTCTGTTTCCAAATAAGGATCAAGGTTTCCTCCCTTCCTGAGGCTTGTGTCAGCGGCTTCACTTCCTGGGACCTGGAAGCAGGTAGCAGGCGCCCTGGGTTTATTCTGAGAAAACTGATAGTCACAGCCACGTATCCTGAAGAAGAGACCCTCAGGGTATCTAGAAACCTCGGTGAGCTCATCTCATCATTGGGCTGGTCATTCTCTCTGGATGGACATGTGACTGAAGGCCTACATCGTGGTTATCAACACAATATCAATTACTCTCATCCTGCCTCTCTCGCCCCCAGCATCTCCCGAAGCCTTCAGGAAAGGCAGCTTGAGCAAACCAGCCACAGCTGGATTCCTTACTCCTTTCTTGTCTCCCTCCTCCATTCAGGCCCGAATCTTCAAATCACTCCTGTCTTCTCTTCTAAGAGGTGGCCCCCGAAGTGGGCCATGCTCCGGGTGGATGCTAGTAGAAAAAGAATCTGCCTGTAGCACTGGCGATCTTCTTTCCCTGCCACGTTCTCCAAGGCTCGTGTCCTCATGAGCTCACCCCTGTCCGCAGCCTGCCTGGCTCCATCAGACCAACACACAGACTCCTCCTGCGTCCAGCTCTGCTCATGCTTGCCCCTGCATCAAAGTGCCTCTTCCCTAGCACATGCCCCTCACTCCCTTTTTTTTTTTAATTAATTAATTTATTTTACATTTATTTTTGGCTGTGTTGGGTCTTCGTTTCTGTGCGAGGGCTTTCTCCAGTTGCGGAGAGCAGGGGCCACTCTTCATCGCGGTGCGCGGGCCTCTCACTGTCAGGGCCTCTCCCATTGCGGAGCACAGGCTCCAGACGCGCAGGCTCAGTAGTTGTGGCTCACGTGCCTAGCCGCTCCGCGGCATGTGGGATCTTCCCGGACCGGGGCACGAACCCGTGTCTCCTGCATTGGCAGGCGGATTCTTAATCACTGCGCCACCAGGGAAGCCCCCTCACTCCCTTTTAATAAGATCTGTAAGAGCCCTTAAGTACATGTATTAAACAAGACAATCCCCATTGGATGTATAGAAAATTGAGGATCACAAGACTTCAGCTCAATATTAAGAAGTTTACAATTAAATCTGCAGAATGGGCCACCAACTAAAGAAGAGAGGGTCCCGTCAACGGAAGGGTACAAAAAGAGACTGGACCTTCAGAGGTTGGACTTTTTCCTAACCTAAGTGGTCGACTATTATAAGACACTTATTTTAAGTACCACTAAGAAACAAAATGTGCCTTCAAGTAAACAAAAATGCTTTCACTTAAACTCTAAGATTTTCATGGTAAGACGCAGTCTGATTTCGAAGATGTCAAATGTGAAAAAATGTGCCTCTTAGTCTCGATGAAATATGGAAGGCAATTCCCATAGCCCTTTTTTTCGTGGGCCTCTCACTTTTGTGGCCTCTCCCATTGCGGAGCACAGGCTCCGGACGCGCAGGCTCAGCGGCCATGGCTCACGGGCCCAGCCGCTCCGCGGCATGTGGGATCTTCCCAGACCGGGGCACGAACCCGTGTCCCCTGCATCGGCAGGCGGACTCTCAACCACTGCGCCACCAGGGAAGCCCTCCCATAGCCCTTTTTAAATCTAACATTCTGTTACTTCCTAGAGGCTAAGCGTGAAATGTCAAACCCTCCCTTCTGCTTGACCTTGAGCTACCCTGTTGGAAGGAAAGCGAATTGAGGTCAATACTGCTTCCAGATCCCTCTGGGATGGCTGTCCTAACCCCATATCCCTTTGTCTCTCCTGCCTGGAAACAAGTAGTGCTTATCTCTTAGCTCAGGGTTTGGCAAACTTTTAGACTTTTCAGGCTCTGCAGGATGTCGCCACTGCTCAACTCTGCTGCTGGAAGAATAAAGTGGCCACGGACAATACGTAAACCAATGGGCGTGGCTGTGCTCCGATACAACTTCTTTTATGGCACTGAAATTTGAATTTCACAACATGTTCAGGGATCACAAAGTATTATTCTCTTTTGACTTTTTTTCCAACCATCCAAAAATGTAAAAAACATTCGTAGCTTCAGGGCAGTGCAAAACTAGGCAGTAGGCTGGATTTGGCCCTTGGACTGTAATTTGCTGAGCTCTGTCTTAGACAGTCCAGGGCTACAATAGCAAGTTCTCTTAATTTCTAGGCCTCTCATCCTCCTCATGTCTAGTATAGAGACCATAATAGTGTCCTTTTTTGCATTGTCATGTTAGTTAAACGAATGCATGCATTAAAGCACTTCAGACAGTAGGCACCAATAGGTGATGGCTGTTACTGCTTCTGCTATTCATTTCATGAATCCTCCCCCAGATCCCATGGTACCCACCCTTTGGACTGGGCAGTCCAGCTTTCCCGGTAATGTAGAAGTATGTGCTGCCCTCTTCTGGCAGGTGGAGGAATCAGCGCGAGGGAGAGCTCCTCCTGTTTTAGTGTAAGGAAGCCTATGGACTTTTAAGCATCTTCTGCGTTCAGGGGCTCGGTTATCCTGAGCTTTAGTTGGGAATTCCAGAAGATGCCAGGTCTCCTTCGGGGGCTTGAAGCCATCTTGCTTTATCTGTCCCCTGCACCCAGGGTGGGGCATGTGTCCCAGCCTGATGGATCCTCCAGAGGTCGCTGGCTGCCTGGTGATAAGCTGTCCTCCATCAACTACTTCTTCCTCCCTTGCCTCTCCCCACTCCATCACCTCCAGTCTTTGCTTTTATGAACTTCCTTGACCTAAAGTAGGAAAGTATTTGAAAGGAGCCAGAGCGGCCTGGGAGGGCCGTTAGCCCAGAACTAACAAGCCCCTTACTATCAAAGCCCCCTGTGCTTTTTCCTGCAGCCTCGTGAAAGCCAGCTTCTGTGGGGGGCAGGGGTGGAGCGTTTCTCCAGATTCCCCAGGATGTGGCAAGCCGCGTTCAGAAGCCAGTGTGCCTTTATTATTCCAAGCCAACCGTTTCCATCCCGGGCCCTTCCTTCCTTCACCTCTTCCTCCCTTCTGCCCTCAGCCCCAGGTCACGGTGGGCCCAGGCTGGAGGCCAGGCCTTCCCAAGGGGATGGGCACGACCCTCCCTTATTCAACCTCGTGCTCAGAGATGAAAGCTAAGGCAATATGTCAAAAGGAGAAGGAACGTGCGTTGTAATCGCGCTGCTCAGAGACAGAGGTCCTGAGGTGGCGTGGGCTTCCAGATCTATGCTATAAGAAACCCCAACGTTTTCTTTTGGAGGAAGATAGCTGTGTCCAACTCGGGACAACGGGTTCCCTGGAAGGAGGCCCGAGCCCAGGCTGTTATCACGAGGGCATCTCCGGGGTGGTCCCTGGACTACCACAGTGCAGAGGGTAACGCGGGGGACTGTCTTCCCACTTCCTCACAAAACAGCCACTGCTGTCTCATTTCAAAAACGCCTCTGGTCATAAAGGAGCCCTTCAGGCTGCCTTCCTTGGCCACCCTTGCGTGCCCGGGGCCAACGTGGGGTATTTCGTTTGTTTGTTTGTTGGGTTACCGTTTTGCTTTGATTAACAGTCTTACGAGGAAAAACCACCTAGGCTCGGTGGGACCCACCTCCGAGGTGTGGAGCGCCCTGCAGAGATGCTTGGCTGTCTTCACACCCGCGGAGGGTCCTTGAGGCTAAGAGCCGGAGGGGGGGGGAGGGTCGAACAATTCCTTTTGGCACCTACAGCGGCTGCCCAGAGCATCCCTCCAGAGGGTCTTGGATTTGGCGTATGATCAAGGCCGTCGCTGTGGCCATGTGTAATTTCACAGATGTTGCTCCTGAAATGAAGTCTTCAGGAAGGCGGTTGGTGGCATTGGGCTGTTGAAGGCGGCAGGCCTGGGGAGGGAGGAGGGGGAAAGGGGGATGGCAAGCAGGGTCCTGCGTGGGTGGGCGCATTCATTAGTGGAGAGAGCCGCCGTTAGCTGTGTGGGCTCCCGGCAGCAGAGCTGAGACCACCAACACCATTCCATGTGCTGGAATTTCCCGCCGTCTGACCAGAACGAGCTCGCCTGGTCTGGCCTGGCCTCGGATCAAGGCCTGGGGAATAAGGAACATTAAATGACTAATTCGAACACGAGTTCAGTGCTCTTGCACCTCAGGCTACCGTTACTTTATCCTGTGCAACGGATGCAGACTCTTACACAGTCTGCACGTGGGAACTCAATCTCTACCTTTCTCTCTCTCTCCCCCTCCATGCAGACATACACACACACAAACAGCTAGTGTGTGTTCTGATATTTCTATGTGCCAGCTACGGCCATTACATGCCTCCTCAAATAAACAGGGTCATCGATCAATTAATCTGAAAAAAAAAAAGTGCTTGCGTGTAAAGTTGCATTAGTGCCAAGACACGGGTAGCTTTGCCGTTAAGCCCCATGGGGTTCAGACCACAGAAGCATGGGGTGCGTGTGGGTGCAGATGTCTACATGTCATTGTGCGCGTACCGGTCTGGAGGGCTGTAGTTGGTTTATACGGTGACTGCACTCATAGTCTCTCATCTGTGATTAGAACGTAGCTTTGAGGGAAAAGTCCCCCTCTTCTCTGTTGACTCTCGGTGGAGAATGGCTCTGGGGAAATGAGCACGTAGAATGGGTTCCCCATCTGTGGTGGAGCTGGGGCTGAAAATGACAAGATGTGAAATCCAGGTAGTGGGTTGAACCTTCTAACCAAAACTTCACATTCACCCGAATTAGGAATCCTCCTTGTCAAATCTGTCGTGATCTTATCCAGGCAGGATGGGCAACATTCTCTCCATTTCACATGAGAAAAGCTGAAGCGTGGATAAACTGTTCAGAAGACACGATGGAGCCAGCGATGGACGTAGGGCAAACCAGGCATTTCTCAGCTTTTAAACTCTTTTGCTACAAACCAGTAATACTAAAACATAAGAATTGAAACCAGGGGTTAAATCCAGTCTGGTATTTATCAGCAACTTAGGATTATTTATTCATTTATTTAAAATACTTTATTTTCTTCCTTTTTTTATTATTTATTTTCTTCATCTTTTTAGCTGCGTCGGGTCTTAGTTGCGGCACGCAGGATCTTTGTTGAGGCATGAGGGATCTTTCGTTGTGGCCTGCAGGCTTGTCTCTAGTTGTAGTACGCGAGCTCCAGAGTGTCTGGGCTCTGTAGTTGTGTCGCATGGGTTCCAGAGAGCGTGGGCTCTGTAGTTTTGCAGCACGCGTGCTCTCTCATTGAGGCGCCCGAGCTCAGTAGTTGTGGCACGCGAGCTTAGTTGCCCCGCGGCATGTGGGATCTTCGTTCCCTACCAGGGATGGAACCCGCCTCCCCTGCAGTGGAAGGCAGATTCTTTACCACTGGCTGGACCACCAGGGAAGTCCCGAGGATAATTTATTGAAAACCAAAGTTGCTACACAGAATATTGACTTTAAAACCTCTAGCTTTCTTTAAAACCCTGCTTTAGACCTGTCTTTCTGGAAGGCATCCCAACCCGCCTCCACCCTATTGGTGAGTTCAGCCTGAGAAGCCTCGTGCACTAAAGAGACACAGACGTTCAGGACTTAAGGCTCAAGTGGCGCTTCACTTTGCCTTGTGATCCAGACCATTATCCAACTTGGACGTACATTTGAATCCCCCAGGGGTCTTGTGACAATGCAGAGATTGATGCAGTGGGTCTAGGGTGGCGCCTGAGGGCTCCCAGGTTCTCCTGATGCTGCTGGTCCAGGAGAGAGCTTTGGCAAGTAGGGTCTAGGCAGCAGTCTCCATGGAGACAAGCTGCCTGTGTCTCATTCATCATCCTCATCCCCAGAGCCCAGCTCATCATCTAGCCCAGAACAGGTGCTCAATAAACATTTGCTAAATGAATGAACGAACCATATCCCAAACACCTCGAGATGCCCCAACCCTCTCTGCTCATTTACTGAGAGAGGATGGAAGGGCTGACCCTGCTTCACCCGTGTCAGGAGCATTTCCTCCAGGATGCTTCCTGTTCCAGCCCCTCCCGCACTCACCTTTAAGCCTGTTCCACTGTACAGCCCCTTCCATTCTCTTGGTTACCCCTGACACTTCCCAGTCTCCTTTTAAATTTTATGATACTCTAGGGCTAGAACTGTCTCTCAGCTGAGAATATGTCATACTTATATAACCCCTGTTCTATTAAATCCAGTATCATGATAGGAAAAAAAAAAAGAAAAACCTCATTTAAAACCAATCAATAGGGCTTCCCTGGTGGCGCAGTGGTTGAGAGTCCCCCTGCCGATGCAGGGGACACGGGTTTGTGCCCTGGTCCAGGAAGATCCCACATGCCGAGAGCGGCTGGGCCCGTGAGCCATGGCCGCTGAGCCTGCGCGTCCGGAGCCTGTTCTCTGCAACGGGAGAGGCCACAACAGTGAGAGGCCCGTGTACCGCAAAAAACAAGCAAACAGAAAACCAATCAATAAAAGTGTAAAAATCTGAACAGTTCCCTCACGAAAACTGTCAGTGTGGGTGGTGGTGTTGGCTTAAATGGTATTTTTCTTCTCACCCTATTTTTATAACTACATTCAAGGAACGTTATATTCGGTGTTAAAGGTGAAACATCACCAAGAGCGGGAAGAGTAAGCACCCAAGACTAAATTCTAGTGTTCTTCCAGCCGGAAGCCAGGGATCAAATTATTTTTCTAGGAACTCCTAGTTGAAGAAGCATTTAATGATCTGGATCATAGTAAGAAATGTGTTTCTCTGTGCGCATGTCCAGAACGCCTTCCATTCCTGAATATTCCAGGGAAGAGGGTCCCACCCAATGATTTCTCAGCACCCCCCTGCCCAGCTCTAACTCTGACGGTCACATGCCCGCTGGCATTTGCATTGACAGCTACCCATGTTTTGTTTCCACGGTGGAGATCTCAGAGCAAGCTTCCTCAACGCTCTGCCCAGGTCCGGCCCTGGCCTCCGTACTGCTTGCGTCGCTTGTCAGGGGCTGCGGATTGGTGATGGCCTTTGCGTCTCGTTTGGCTCTGGTGACCCTGCAAGAGGGCATGCCAGGCCAAGCAAATGGAATCCCTGCATCCATCCCCCAGAAACCAAGGGCTCTCAGCACACAAAGAAGGGAGCCACCCTAGGTCCTCTAAGGACAGGAAGCCAGTTGCATACACATACGGGGACATGGAGTTACAATTTAGGGCCTCTCATCTTCCCTCAAACCCCACTGAACAGCTCAGTCTTCCAACAAATACGTATTCAGTACCAGACACTGCCCAAGGTGCTAGCATAATAATGTAATAATGAAGTATTGGCAATATCTCTGTGTACTGGCAATGGTTGTGTTTGGCTGCATAGAATACAAACCTGATCACAGAACCTAAAGCAAATATTTATTTCATTTTACTTAGCAAAAACCTATGTAGCATTTTATCAGTACTATGTGCCATGCCCTGCTCTAAGCACTCTTTATAAATGTTTACTTCTTTTTTAAAATTTATTATTATTTTTTATACAGCAGGTTCTTGTTAGTCATCAATTTTATACGCATCAGCGTATACCTGTCAATCCCAATCGCCCAATTCAGCACACCACCATCCCCAGCTCCCTGCGGTTTTCCCCCCTTGGTGTCCATACGTTTGTTCTCTACATCTGTGTCTCAACTTCTGCCCTGCAAACCGGTTCATCTGTACCATTTTTCTAGGCTGCACATACATGCGTTAATATACGATATTTATTTTTCTCTTTCTGACTTACTTCACTCTGTATGACAGTCTTTAGATCCACCCACGTCTCAACAAATGACTCAATTTCGTTCCTTTTTATGGCTGAGTAATATTCCATTGTATATATGTACCACATCTTCTGTATCCATTCGTCTGTCGATGGGCATTTAGGTTGCTTCCATGACCTGGCTATTGTAAATAGTGCTGCAATGAACATTGGGGTGCATGTGTCTTTTTGAATTATGGTTTTCTCTGGGTATATGCCCAGTAGTGGGATTGCTGGATCATATGGTAATTCTATTTTTAGTTTTTCATAGAACTTCCATACTTTTCTCTATAGTGGCTATATCAGTTTACATTCCCACCAACAGAGCAAGAGGGTTCCCTTTTCTCCACACCCTCTCCAGCATTTGTTGTTTGCAGATTTTCTGATGATGCCCATTCTAACTGGTGTAAGGGTGATACCTCATTGTAGTTTTGATTTGCATTTCTCTAATAATTAGTGATGTTGAGCAGCTTTTCATGTGCTTCTTGGCTATCTGTATGTCTTCTTTGGAGAAATGTCTGTTTAGGTCTTCTGCCCATTTTTGGATTGGGTTGTTTGTTTCTTTAATATTGAGCTGCATGAGCTGTTTACATATTTTGGAGATTAATCCTTCGTCTGTTGATTCATTTGCAAATATTTTCTCCCATTCTGAGGGCTGTCTTGTTTATGGTTTCCTTTGCTGTGCAAAAGCTTTGAAGTTTCATTAGGTCCCATTTGTTTATTTTTGTTTTTATTTCCAGTACTCTAGGAGGTGGATCAAAAAGATCTTGCTGTGATTTATGTCAAAGAGTGTTCTTCCTACGTTTTCCTCTAAGAGTTTTATAATGTCCAGTCTTACATTTAGGTCTAGAATCCATTCTGAGCTTATTTTTGTGTATGGTGTTAGGGAGTGTTCTCATTTCATTCTTTTACATGTAGCTGTCCAGTTTTCCCAGCACCACTTACTGAAGAGACTGTCTTTTTTCCATTGTATATCTTTGACTCCTTTGTCATAGATTAGTTGACCATAGGTGCATGGGTTTATCTCTGGGCTTTCTATCTTGTTCCATTGATCTATGTTTCTGTTTTTGTGCCAGTACCATACTGTCTTGATTACTGTAGCTTTGTAGTATACTTTGAAGTCAGGGAGTCTCATTCCTCCAGCTCCGTTTTTTTTTCCCTCAAGACTGCTTTGGCTATTCGGGGTCTTTTGTGTCTCCATACAAATTTTAAGATTATTTGTTCTAGTTCTGTAAAAAATGCCATTGGTAATTTGACAGGGATTGCATTGAATCTGTAGATTGCTTTGGGTAGTATAGTCATTTTCACAATATTGATTCTGCCAATCCAAGAACATGGTATATCTCTCCATCTGTTGGTATCCTTAATTTCTTTCATCTGTGTCTTATAGTTTTCTGCATACAGGTCTTTTGTCTCCCTAGGTAGGTTTATTCCTAGGCATTTTATTCTTTATCTTTATAAACGTTTACTTCTTAATAGGAGTTTGCTTTTCTCACATCACAAGAAGTCCAGAGAAGAGAGAATTCCAGGCAGTTGTAGTTCTTCAAGAAGTCATGCATCCAGCTCCTTAGAGCACCTGATTCTCCATCTTGAGTGTGTGACTCCCATTCTCATGTCACAAGATAGTTGCTCCACTTCCAGACATTACAGCTGAGTTCAGGCACTGCCAGCTATGTCTTGTTTTTTCTTTCCCAGAAGCATATCCATCAATTTCCACTTAACATTTCATTGGCAAGAACTTGATCATTTGGCCTCCTCTAGTCTGGGAGTCTGGGAAAATAAGTATTTGTGACCCAGCATGTTGCTACTCTGAAAAAATCTGGGTTCTCTTGGTAACAAAGAAGGTAAGAGTGAATTCTTGCATATAATTCACTTTCAATTTAGTATGATTTTTTAAAAAAACTGTGGTGAAAATATCTCAGCTAGCCATGCCAAAAAAAGGCATACTATTTCAAATTCTCCCTTGGGGTTGACCAATTCTGAATCATTACCCCACCTAGGTTTTAGGCAACAGAAATATAAAATTGCACACTTAATCTGCAATACTCTTACTTCAAACTTTAGAAAATACAAGACTCACGTAGCAAAAGCTGTTTAGTAAAAGTTATAATACACAGTGGAGAGTTTCCACCCCACCCCCAGACTGTAATCCATGGGGGGGCAAGAGCAGGCACCCAGAGATCTGCTCTGAGCAAGGGAGGGGGCGGGTGTTATTGTGGCCTATCTGGAAAATCCTGCAAAAGTGTCAGTCACCCCCAACCCCCGCTCATCTTAGCCTCTAAGTTTGCCTCATTGCATGACTGTTAGGAAGAAGGCCCACTCTGGTGGGACTGTGGTCACGGCAGCAGAGTCAGAGTGAAAGGACCAGCTGAACACAAGAAAAAAAGACTCTGCCTAATTCATCCGGGGTGACTTTCTCGAGGCAGACGACCAGTCAAGCACGATATTTATCAAACATTCCTTTTCCTTGCAACTCTGAGAATTTATTAGCTGTTTTGTAGCTTTGATCCTTAGACACCAGCATCATCACACACTACACATAACGACCACTTACTGCCTGCCAAGCGCTGTCCCAAGCCCTCTGCAGGCATTATTCACGGCCACCCTATAAGGTGTGCTGTGCTATGATGTCTATTTTGCACATGAGGAAACTGAGACACCAGAGGTTAAGGTAGTACGTGGCAGAGCTGGGATCCCAACCCAAGCAGCTGGTCCCATGGTCTGTGCACTTGATCTGGGCACAGTATATACATTTAATACACTTCATTATTGAAAATGCATGTGGTACGGAGTTTTTGAACAAGAGTAGTAGGTAGGTCATTTCGGAAATTGGGATCAAATCAACTCATAAAACCACACATACTGATTGAACAACTACCATGTGTGTTTCGCTATATATACCCAGCCATCCCAGTTTCACCTCTAGAGTCCTAACTCAGCAATCTGTGGGGGACTAGGAGTCCCAAACCTGGCCCATAGAGGGCGCTCCATAGATACCCGTTTAACAAATGAAAGAATGGACCAACGGGAAAGGAATTTATAATCACAAAACGACTAGAACCAGTAATCGTTTAAATACAGAGCTGTGACAGCAGGGTGGCCGTTTTTAAAGCTGTTAATAGCTCTTACATAAAAGATGTGGCCATTTGAGGATGAAGCAAGACAGAATGTGGTTAAATCATTTCAGCCTGTTTGGAGGGGTTGAGAGTTGAGAATGAAAGTCTCTAGGTCTAAACGCTGGAACAGATGACTGAGAAAGTTAGAACCTCCCTTGACCAGCTCCTTCCAAATGTTTGAACATCAACACTCCAGCTAATCTATGGCCTGGTACTTAAAAATAACCTGTTGGAAAGTCACTGTAAAAAAACTCCCAGTTTTCAGCCTGATTCAGTCCGTTGCATAAACTACAACCAGCATTAATAGCTTTAGTCAGCATTTATGTCGCTCTTCCTATTAGCACAATGGGTTTTACAACCATTTATGAGTTTCTGGAAAGCCTAATAGAAAACACACATACGTGTTCGCTGTGGAAGTTGCAGAAGTTTTTTTTTTTTTGAATCTCCTTTAGCCAGTAGGGGGCGCCACCTCCCCGTCACAAAAGTCGGGGCCAGGCTCCCTAATGCGGACCACATTCCCTCCTGGCGGCTCCAGCTAGTTTTTACCCTCCCTGGTGAGTTTCTGCATTTTCCTCTTCAGCTGGCTGCATTCAGTGTCTCTCTGTCTCTCTTTCTCCTCCTGTTCATAAATAAACATTTGGGGCGTTTACATGGTACAGACTGTGTCCACAAAAGGAAACCTACATGTGAAGAGCTAAGTGATAATCTTTCTCTTCAAATTTACTGTGGCTTTTAGGAGATTTAGCAAATTATCTGAATCTGGAATTGTCTATGTGATCCATACCTCCCCTCATACTTTAAAATCATACCTTACGAAAGGCATGTTGGATTGTCCTAACTTCTTTACCACGCTGGTGTTTTAAACACAGCCAGATAATTGCCAAAGACTTATCTTTCTTAAAGAAAAATATTTGTTATCGTTGTTTGTTGTTGTTGGGAATAATACTTCTGAACAAAGGGCAAATATGAAGTTGATTTGTGGAGCTGTATAAATAAGATGATTATTCACGATGATGCCCTACAGGGTTTGAGGAGGGAACTATGCAGAGGATCTGTCTCTTCCTCAAGGAAGATCCTCTGGAATTCTTTGGAAATCTGTCAGAGAGTGCCCCATTCACTCGGTGATTCGCTCCACGAAAGGGGGGTAAGGAGGCATCCAACGATGTCCTAGATCCCAATCCACTATAGTTATAAGAGTTGAATCCTGCCTTGGGAGTAGAGAATTATCTACTGGCCTCTTATTGGAAGAACCACAAGAATTTGCCATTTAAAGTCCATCTCATTCAAGGCCAAAATCCCTCCTAGAATGGAGGAATAATACTCATGGCAGCATGAGCTGTAAACTCTTCTCAAGACCAGGGGACGCCACACAAGGGAACACTAGGGGATCTGCTGAAATTGTCGTTGCTCTTTGCTTTCTCATACACCACTGTTTTTCTGCCTTTCCTGTTTTCACCAGTGCCTAGAAATGGGGGCCTGGGAACTGCTTCCCACATACGAGCCCGTCACAGACAGAGCCCATTTGATAGCATCCTCCCCTCTGTGAGGCCAAGTCCACCATTCCTGGTCTGATGCCAAAGTGGACGTGAATTCTCCAAACCATCAAACCAAGAATATTTGACGCACCCAAAGAGCCCAGAGAGAAAAACGCTCAACCCAAAGAAATGATTCCAGGAGGCTTGGGGTCCTGAGCATGTTGGGGAATGCGGGAGTGGGCTTCACCCTCTGAGCTCCCTCGATTCTCCTTGGGCCTATGAAGTTCTGGGGTGATGGGAGAAGCCTCACTTCAGACAGCCAGCTTCTGCCTTGAGTTTATCTCTTGCTCTCATCTTTTCCCCACTCTGTCCTTGCTCCATCCTCAAACTTACATTCTACAGCCATAATAATGATCATAGTTAGTATAATAACAATGATGTTTCATTAAGTCCCACCAGACTCTGTAGAACAAGTGGCAGGATTCAAACCCAGGTCTCCTGAACACCGGAGCTCTGGACCACCTTGCCTGGTATCATGCCTGTCATCACAGGCCCTCTCGGGCAGCCTGGTCCAGGGCTGTCTGACACCCCCGACCCAGGCTCTCTCCATCCCTTCCCTGATGATACCAGTGATATGCCAACATAGCCAGAGGACCCAGGCACAGCAGAGAAGGGCCCACCAAACCGGAAGGAAAGCCGTTCCCATCTCCTACAACCCTGCTGCCATTTCTGCCTCACTGTGGTCTAAGGACCCGGCAGAGACACGGCTTTAAGAGTTAAGGGGCCGAGGGGATCAGTCACCCCTTACCTGCTTTGTGTTCTAGAAGGGTCACTGTGAATCAGAGTGGATGTGGCCCCCAGTTTCTATGTGCTTTATAATTTTCCCTCTATGTGGTCATTCATACTCATGTAACCCAGATATAACTGGGCCACCTTCCTCTCTTTAAGGACTCTTGCAAACAGAGAAAAGCGACATGACTCTAATTCCAAAACCTGGAAGAGGAATTCCGATCTTTACAGAAGATGTTTAGTGAGAGGAAATTACAGTGCCCGTCACAAAGCTGAAAGTCCTACATATGCCCTTAGAACATCTTTTTCTCTCCTCAAAATTGTATTCTTTATGACAGCATCTACGTTTCTGCTCACCTGGCCCACCGCTTCTCTTCCCCCACCTCCCATAACTCTCCTGGGCCTTTCTGCTGCCCCCGCCCCCTCCTGTCTCCTGGATCTTTGGCCCTGGGCATCTCACAGAAGAACAATTTGACCTCCCTTGGTTTCTAAAGAAAGCCTTCTTTCTCCAAAAGGTGAGGAAGAAGTGATAGTAAATTCTATTTGATTTTTTGTTGTTGTTTTTCCCATCACATTTTCATTCATGCTTAAAGCTATTGAATATCAACAAGGTGAGGCCATCTTTGTATTTTCCCTCCAAGAATATGTGATGGCCAGAAACATCTCTGTTGTGGTCTCCCTCAAACCACAGCAGCATTTTTTTTTTTTTGCATCCTTTATATTGATATGGTCTCAAATGAGAAGATGAAAATAAAAACTTCAGTCAGCCAGGTATTTCTCAATATCTAGATATTTCTTCCTTCATAGGCAAAACCCAAATGTATTTCTTTCTTCACCCAGGTGTTTTGCTGTCACTGAGGCAATGGGACAGCACTGGTCCCGAGTACAGGCAGAGTTGCTATTTGTTACTGAGGAATGATGTAAAGGGCCCTGGTAGGCTCTCTCTTCAGAGATTACTCCTTCTAGAGCCAATCATGGTTACCGAGAGCACCAAGGATTATAGCTAAAATCAACCCGTTAATAGCAGAGTACAAATACGTTATCAAATAGCTGGAAGCTAGGACTTCCCTGGTGGCGCAGTGGTTGAGAGTCCGCCTGCCGATGCAGGGGACGTAGGTTCGTGCCCTGGTCCGGGAAGATCCCACATGCCGCGGAGCGGCTGGGCCCGTGAGCCATGGCCGCTGAGCCTGCGCGTCCGGAGCCTGTGCTCCGCAACGGGAGAGGCCACGACAGTGAGAGGCCCGCGTACCTCAAAAAAAAAAAAAAATGCTGGAAGCTAGGACATGAGGAATGGTATCCTGACAGCCACACTCTTGTCAGAGGATAAGGGTACGTGAGAAAGGTCTGCAGTATGGAAGGAAGACGGCAGGCTGGGTGGACCCCCAAGGAGCAGTGGGCCAGCGCATAGCATCCAGACATGGCCTTGCAGAGTAGAAGAAGTTTAAGTTTTAGAATCCAGCAGCCCTGGTTTTAAATCCTCGTTTTGCTTTTAATTCATATGATAGGATTACTATTTTGAAAATATTTTCCTGAGTACATAACTCTAATCTGTCCTAGGCCTCCATCAACTCCATGAGAGATGAGGGTTTCTATAGAAGGAATTCTAAGAAAGAAAAAAGAATTTAATAGTTAGCTTCTGATATTCAAAATAGCATTTTCAACAAGACAGTAGCCTTGCACGCCAAGCTATTGTCTTAAAATGTCCTAGATGCCTTTTTCTCTCTCCATTTTATCACGTTGGGAGCCAGGCCTGGAGGACTCAGCTCACAGGGAGGATAGCTGCTCTGTGGTTGATGGAATCTTGGACGTAGGAAACGGAAACAGGGGTTTTGGGGATGAAGGAGGACAGCGAGGCTGGGAGAAAGGGAACCAGAGACGTGTCTGGGGAGCCCCATGGGGTGCTTTGCTCGGGTATTCTTCCCAATCAAAGTTTCGGGCAGGGGCAAGGAGTATCCCGCCTCTGACCACCACCCAAGGGTCAACATCCCCACTGTTACTCTGGAAGGATGTGGAGGGTCAGCGTCACTGAGAAGAGACAGAGCCCTTGTGGTAGCCTCCCCAAGCCGCCCACCCGACAGACCTCAGGCTTCCCATCTCCCCAGTGCCAGGAGGTCCCAGGGTCCTCCTCACATACCTACTCCCCATTTACTCACAGGGAAGCGCACGGGAGAGCAGGCTCTCTGAGTAACTGAGCACTTTTATGCAAAAGAGGCTGAGAATTCCCTAGAGGGAGTATTGAGATTATTACATCAACTAGATTCTAATCCAGAATGGACTAAGTTAAAGTTGTCGTTTTCCCACGACCCACGCGTTGGGAGCTTGTCAGGAAGAGCAAAGTGGTTAAAAACAAAACAAGGGGGCTTCCCTGGTGGCACAGTGGTTGAGAGTTCACCTGCCGATGCAGGGGACACGGGTTCGTGCCCCGGTCCGGGAAGATCCCACATGCCGCGGAGCGGCTGGGCCCGTGAGCCATGGCTGCTGAGCCTGTGCGTCCAGAGCCTGTGCTCCGCAACGGGAGAGGCCACAACAGTGAAAGTCCCTCGTACCGCAAAAACAAAAAACAAAAACAAGGTACGTTTTTCATGGTACATCCCAGGAGTCGTTTGGACAGCCTGCTGGCACAGGCCTGTGTGCCTTGGATGGGACTAAGACACAATGTCTTTATCTGTTCAATGGGGATGAATAATAACTCTCATCTCAATAACTTCGTTGTGTATTTAAATGATCAGTGGCGTAAGCACCCCTGGTCCACTTCAGAACATCAGTGAGTGTATTTCGTGCCGGTGCTGGGGAATAGGTTTCGAGCAGGGAAAGGAACACAGCAGGGTCCAGGGTGCCCGCTCTGGGGTAGGCTCCCAGTGACCACCATCTCCTTCTCCACGGGAGAGGTGAACAGACCCCCATCCAGGCTGCAGACCATGATCAGAGGCGGACCCCTGGTTCTTACCTGTCTGCAAGTTCACGTGCCAGAGAAAAATAACACACGAGAAAGTGAAAACATAGCAACCTGGGCCCACAGGGCTGCTCCTGTCCTTTCAAAGGCCACCTGTGACATCGCTCAGCTCCAAGCGAATGTTGAGCCCCCGGGGTCTGCGTGGCTCTTTGCTGCTTGATATCCCCGCTGCACAAAGCGTGCCAGCAAACCCGGGCTGGGCCCTGCTTGCAAGAGCTCGTTGGAGGCTGAGTCTTGGCTCCCCGGTCCCCATTCAGCCTCCATGCCCGGGTAAGAGTATATTATTTTCTTAGCTCAAATTGCCGTTTCCAAGTCATTATTTCTCTACGAAGAGAAAACAATATTGGGTCTTATGTAATATCAACCTCAGTGAATCTGGAAGTGATCATGGAATGGGTGGATTTTTTTTTTCCTCCTTAAAAAAGAGAAAAATAAATTTGAGATTGTTTGCATATGGCTGAGAATATTTACGAACTCTTCCCCTTGTTTCCTCATCACATATTTCACCCAGTGTGTTTGTGTGTGGTACGGAATAAATCTTTACGGGAAGGGTGGGGTGGCGAGGGGAAGAAAGCAGTTCAAGGACTGGGGCTCCATCCAGTGCCTGGGACGTTAGTGGTCCCGGGTCTCGGGGTCCCCTGGCCTCAGGCTTGCTTGCTGCTCTCTGAGGTTCCCCCCCCTCCCCGCCCGACGCCGTCCTGCTACTCAGAGGAAGTCTTTTGGAGGGAGGGTTTCAAATGCCAACACAGAAGGAATTAACATCTTCTTGTCGCTCTGGTTTCTTTCACATCCCCTTCACTCTCACCAGAGCAGAAAGTTTAACAGCAACGGTTTCATGACCTGGGTACCATTAGCCAAAAGAGATCATTAAATTCTGTGGATGCCAGATTGAGCGGGGGTCAGAAGAAGGAATGAGTTGGCAGGTAGGGGGGAAAGAAGCAGCAGAGAATGTGTTGGCGCTGGTCTTTGTCATTCAACAACACAGCAGTGTGTTAGCACACAGGAACTTCTATCTCCCTCTGGCCCTGCCTCTCAGCACGGCTTGTCACCGAGAAGGATCCCGAGGGAGGGTAAGGGACAGGGCTGTGGCTGGACATTCAGTCAGTAAGAGAAGCCAAGCTGCAGGCCATTGAATTTCCTCCTCTAGGGACTGGGCTTCAGAATCGGAGCTTAGAATCTCTCGTGCTGTCCGTACCTCGGATTTTTTGAGGAGTATACTGACCAAGAGTGTGGGGTGAGGGACAGAGCAGGGGTGACTGCCACGTTTGGTAACACAATGGCAGTAAGTGTCATTAACTGATGTCCTAATAGGAGCCAGGCACTGCGTGACGCACTTTCCCCGCATTGGCTGAGTTACTCCTCCCGATGGCCTTATGAGAGTTAGGGAGTTTTAATCCTGCAGTTGAGATGAGAAAAGCCATGCTCAGAGAGGTTGAGGAACTTGCCCACCGTCACACTTCGTAAATGCCAGGATCAGGGTCATTTCCAGGATTTGTGGAGTCGGAAGCCAATACAATAAATAGGGAATTTGAAAAGTCAAGTTCAAGGCCTTGGAGGGTAAGCCTCAGCAGCATCACAGTAAATTCACCCTGGGAGGGGTCAAAACTTAAACACAGGGTTAGCTCTGTCACATGGGCCCTTCCCTGCTGCCTCGTCTCCTCTTTTCTCTACCGTGATTGTCGCCAACTCCGGCCTTCACGTTCCTGATCAAAAATGCACAAACACGAGTGATGCAACTGACACTCGGAAGATGTCCTCAGAACATCCTGACTTGGTATGTTACGTGGCGTGTCGTCGTTGTAACATAAGGCAATGACCCTGCCCATTGCCAAACTTTACCCTTCCACCTTAAGAGACGGCTGGAGAGAGAGTTGAAATTTCTCCAGAACTATCCTCCCAAAGAGCTTCGGTTGCTGTTCTAGGCCTCTCTTACCAAGTTTCACGTTTCCAAGACTGGGCACTCGGGCAGGGACCTGCTCAGGTGTCTGGGGGCATTTGGAGTTAGAACCTGCAATGTCTCGTATCCCATCAATGTCTCTTTCCCTCGGGTGATATCAGCTCATCACATTTCAGCAGGCATTCTATCCGATTTTTCCTTTCTCCATTAGAATCAAGATTTTGTCATCATCTCCATAACTGAAAGGGGTAGCGGGATTTGTGGAAGCAAAGAGACCCAGTATAAATCACAGCTGCTTCAGTGGGGGTGAGCTGGGGTGCTAAGAGGTATTGTTGGCGCCCTCTGCTGGTGCGCTTGCATAGGCTTGCCGTCCCATCCCAGTCTAGACAATTACTAAGGGGAATACAAGCATTTTTCCCAGCCCCGCTCACTCTGTTCTCCCAAACTGGAAACACAAAGCAGATGATGAAGTCCAAGTTCAAATGCCAGGGAGAAGGAAGTGTTGAGAAACCACATCCAACCTCCAGCCTGTTTTCACATGTTCCAGTAAGCGTTCAGTTGATGTATCTTGGGCTGGTGTCGTTTCATTGTCTCAGACAAAGTCTTTCTATGAAAAGACAAACACGGGTTATGCGAGGAGGAGCTAACAGAAGGCACATTTGGGGAAAATCTGAGCGAGAGCACAGTCCTCTGGGCTCTTCCTCCAGAGGCAGCTCCCTCCTTTTAGCTGCTGAAATTAACATCCAGCCTGATTCCCACTGTCTCGGTGTCAATCTCTAAACTAGAGTCTGGAAAAAACAGTCATTGGAGGGTGGGCTGATGACAGGTGCATTGGCCAATGACCTGGCTAGCCATCTCCTCCAGCGCTCCGGTGGACAGGTTCTAGGTTAGGGTTCTCTGACTGGAGTGGTCGGTGAGATTTCGGGTGGAATGACTCTGAGTGATAGTGATTTTCTATAGCTGCTCTTTTGAGTATTTTGTTCTGTTCTTATACGTAAGTGAATTATTTGCTAGATAATCACTGGGGCAAGACAGGAAAAATCTTCTGCCACATTGTCTTCCCTCGGATTTTCACCCTTTGAGCTGTATCCGTGACAGGTTTCCATGCAGGTGGGGTTGCACATTTCTGGTGGAACCTGCTGCCCGGTGCATTGGCCATTTTGATTTTTAGAACAACCCCTCTAGATTAAACTCTGATTTTTAGAACAACCCCTCTAGATTAAACTCAAGGATGCTTCCTTGATACCCGCTGGTTCCCTGGGGGCAGCCCCGGACATGGGTGCTCACTGTCGTATGTCATGTCTTCCTGGAAGCCTTCACACCTCTCCTCCTGAGGTTGGGTTAGCCATAGCTAAGGCTGCCCCCAAATCTGGTGCCTATCTCTGTCCTAGGACCTCTCTGCAGTTGTTGTTTACTTATTTAATAGTTCTTTCTTTCTACAAAATTATTATGCGGGTTGACTGCGGAATATCAGCAAGATTTAGATGAGCAAAAGAAGAAAGTGAAAACTGACAATTATTATTGCATCTGTTGGAGAGGAACTGTACAAGCTTTGACAGATATCTGATGTTTGTATTTCTGTATTTATATGATCTTTTCCCAAAAAAAAGGATTAGCAAATGTTTATTGCTTGGTTAAGGTTTGCTTTTTCAGGCTGTTTAATACTATTCTATGGCATCGTGTACCTGGCGGCCAGGTACTCTGTAGTATGGGGGGAGCCAGTATCATGAGGCGGACAGGATTCTGGATAAGCTCCTTTGCTCTGAAGACCCTGTGGCCGTCTCCAGCGGCAGGAAGGTTGACTAAAGACACTTCTTTTGCTGTTCCACGCCAGCCCTTGAGCGAGGCCTGACCAAGGCACTGAAGAAACTGGATGACTACCTGAGCACCCCTCTGCCGGAGGAGATCGACTCCAGCACTTGCGGGGACGATGACAAGGGCTCCCGGCGCAAGTTCCTGGATGGAGACGAGCTGACCCTGGCCGACTGCAACCTGCTGCCCAAGCTCCATGTGGTCAAGGTAAAAACGCTTAATCTATCTGCAGATGCTCCCCAGGTCCAGCTCCATCAAAGGCCTCCTCACCTGTGGAGGTGAGGCCAGGGCAGTGCCGCCCGCTGATGGAGAGTCAGAGCTCGGAAGTCACGCGAACCGGAACCCCAAGTCAGCCTCCGCAGCATGCTGGCTGTATAGCCTCTCTGAGCTCCAGGTTACACCTGTAACATAGGCATGTATTGTTTAACTAGGGCTGTTGGGAGACTAACTGTGGCCTGAACGTTCCTGCCATATTGTAAGGGCTCGGTAGATAATAGTTGCTATTATTGTCCTGTTATATATAGTCCTGTCACTCCACAGGCCTCTTCCTTACCTCTTCCTCATAGGTTTTCACTGGCCACACCTCCACCCCGACATCTCTATTAAGCGTGCCCTCATATGCATGTTTTCTTTGTGGGCAGATGCACCTTCTGATTCCCTGTAGCCACTCTCTGGGGCAGGCAGCCACCTTCCTCATCTACCAGTTGAAGAGCTGGATTTTCTTGCTACTGCTGCACTTACTGATCACGGTTAACCTGCAGTGTAATCCTTTCCTATACCAGCCTTAGGATCTGAGAATTGGAAAGAAGGGGGAAATTCTGAGGTCACCCTAATCTCCCACCCCAAAGTGGACCCCTTCCTGTGTGTCTGTGACAGGCTTCTGTGCAGCTGTGACTGCACGTTTCTGATGATGAAGAGCCCTCTGCCTACCGAGCCAGCCCTACTATTTTGGACGGTTCCAGTTATTAAACCAGCCTTCTTTATATGGAGCCCAAACGTGCCTCCCTGCTCCCTTGGTTCTCTGGAGCAACACGAAACAGGGCTGCTCTCTTCATCTCATTTGAAGACAGCAGTTGTGTCTCCCACATTTCTCTACACTAATACTTCTTCTCACATCCTTTTTTTTCATTTTTATTTTTTTAACCATTTTATTTGTTTGTTTTAAAATCACCTTTCTTGGAGTATAGTTGATTTACAATGTTGTGTTAGTTCTGGGTGTTCAGCAAAGTGATCCAGTTATATATATATATTCTTTTTCAGGTTCTTTTCCATTATAGGTTATTACGAGATATTGAGTATAGTTCCCTGTGCTATACTGTTGTTGTCTATCTATGTTGTATATAGTAGTGTGTATATGTTATTCCCAAACTCCTAATTTATCTTCACGCCTCGCCCCCCAACTATCCCCATTGGTAACCATAGTTTGTTTTCTATCACATCCTTTTCTGACTCTCACCAGACCAGAGAAAATTACAGTGTGATCGTAGAGCTAGACTGCTGTCTACGTTTACATGTGTTAATATCTTATTGTCTCAGACAAAAAGCTCTGTGAGGACAGGTCTTCTCCAAGCATGATGGTGGGTACATGGTGGCCCTTTAATAAATACTCATTGATTGACCATTTGATCACCGAGCTTGTGATCCCCAGTTTCTTTCCACCTGTCACTAAGGAGAACCAGATTCAATCATTTATCAGCTGGATATCTGCCTACTGGTTTTCAGCTGATGTCCTGAGCTGGAAATCAGAGACCTCCAATCAGAACACACGCCAGCTTGAGTTGAAATGTTAGCTGTGCACACACCGGTGCTCCTGCGGGACACGTCAGGGCTGGAGGCTGGGACAGAATCATGCTTGCCAGGGCTGATGGGCAGAGCAAATTCAGTCTATTAATAAGAAGACACTTTGGGTTTGGGCCAAGCCAATGGTCACTGGTAGGTCCAGCCAAGCTATGTCTTTGAAGTTATTAATTACTGCACGCCCTCCCCACCTCCAAAACATCTTTTATTCTCATTTCCTGAGGAACAAGTGGCACCATTAGGCGTGATATGATTCTATCAGTCACACTGTCAGAGTGAGGTAATGGAAAGAACCCTGTTCTAGAAGTCCGGAGACCCAAGTTCTGGTCCCGTGGGTGCAGCAGGAGTTGGGCCAGGCCTTTTACTCTTTGGGGGAATCATTTCTCTCATGCCCAAAAGAAGAGATGTGTATTATATTCCTCCTCGCCTCTTCCCCTCACTTCCGTCCCTCCTCCTGTCACTCACACGTGGGTTGACCACCCACTCCAGAATCACGTGTCTGATCAGGTGAACAAATGGATCTTCCAGGCCTCAAGCTTCATCCTCTGGTTTCTCCAGTTCCTTCCAGCCCTGGATGACTAAGTTACACTCCTATCCTGGGATGAAGTTCAGTGTGTCATTTACTTGGAGGAGCTGGGGATCAGAGGGAGGATGGCCCGCGAGGGGACAAAGACTGGGCCTCACCTCCCGTCTTCTTGGATTTCTGCTGACCCAGCTTATCAGATCCCAGAGCCCTGGCAAACCTCTGAAGTGTGGAAAGCGTGAAGGGGCAGCCAAGTCAGACCTCCATCTTGGCTTCAGACGCCAAGACTTAATCTCGGCTGGGGGAGCTAACTGTTTTCATATGAAAGCAAATTCAGAACATGAGCATGGACGTTCCTGCGGACGTCAGAGCTTCTGCCGTGCGCGTCCTCTCCCTCTCTCTCTCATTGGCTCTCCTTCGGTATGTCTGCATCCTTGGAGGGTGAGTTGCTCTGGCCCCGCTGCTCACGGACAGCCTGGTTTGAACTTTCGTTGCCTGGCTGCCTTCTATTCTCATCTCCCCACACAAGCCAACGTGTGAGGAAAGAACCAGCTCTGGCCAAGGTCATGGTCCCTCCGGGCAGGGAGGGACACACGGGACTCCTGTGGTTGCCCCTGGGACCCTCGGCCCCTGGACCCTCACGTGGCACAGGGACCTGTTCAGCTGCTGAAGCAAACAGGAAGGGAGCTATATATATAAATACAAATATATACTCATAAGGTGCATCTCTGCCGTTTTCAAGCTCATATTATATATATGCTTTAAAAACTTGAAAACGCATTCCAGCACGTAGAGACTCGAGGCTGCCCCACGGATCAGTTTATAATTTTGAAAAATATTTTTTTTTGAAAAATATTTTTTTTTGAAAAATATTTTTTGATCGATGCCTTGACCTTATTGTGGGCCTTCTTCTTTCTGTTTTTTTCCATTTTTTAAATTGAAGTATAGTTCATGTACAATGTAAGTTACAGGTGTACAACATAGTGATTCATGGTTTTTAAAGGTTATACTCCACTTATAGTTAACTATAAAATACTGGCTGTATTCCCCGTATTGTACATCTTTGTAGCTTATTTTATACGTAGTATTTTGTGCCTCTTGATCTCCTAGCCTCTATTTTGCTCCTTCCCTCTGGTAACCACTAGTCTGTTCTCTGTATCTATGAATCTGTTTCTGTTAGATTCACTAGTTTGTTCTCTTTTTTAGATTCCACATATAAATGACAACACGCATGGTTTCTGTCTCTCTGTATGACTTCTTCCATTTAGCATAATGCCCTCCAAGGCCATCCAGGTTGCTGCAAATAACATTATTTCATTCTTTTTTAAGGCTGAGTAATATTCCATTGTATATAGACCACATCTTCTTTATCTATTCATCTGTTGATGGGCACTTGGGTTGCTTCCATGTCTTGGCTATTCTAAATAGTGCTGCTATGAACACTGGGGTGCATGTATCTTTTTGAAATACTGTTCTCGTTATTTTAGGGTATAAACAGGAGTGGAATTACCAGATCATACGGTGGTTCTAGTTCTAGATTTTTTGCGAAAACGTCATACTGTTTTCCACAGGGGCTGCATCGCTTTGCATCGTGTGGGCCCTTTTCATTCACTCTGGCAATTTCCAGCTGCGTCCCTTGGTGGAACCTCCACCCCTGCATGGATTTTCTCATTACCCAAGACAGCCTTTCCTGTAGGTTCGCGAGCAAGCCCAAGGAGCCACCGCCTTGCAGTGAGCAGAGGGTTCTGTCGAAGGACCCTGATTCCATCCCCTGTGTTATCGGCCACACCTATGCTAGACACACATTGCCAGGTGGCTTCTGTAGTGACCACCCCAAACCAGTTCTTTTAACCGAGATAATTTCATATGAAGAAGTACTAAGAACTAGGAAGCCAAAATGTGCCTTGAGGTTCCTCCTTCAGGGCAGCAGGGCAGAGGGAAGAGGTTGGGATGATCCAAACTTGAACTATACAATAGCCAAGACATGGAAACAACCTAAAATGTCCATTGACAGATGAATGGATAAAGAAGATGTAATATATATATATGTGTGTGTACATATATGTACATATGTATATGCAATGGAATACTACTCAGCCATAAAAAAGAATGAAACAATGCCATTTGCAGCAATATAGATGGACCTAGAGATTATCATACTAAGTGAAGCAAGTCAGAAAGAGAAAGACGAATACCATATGATATCCCTTATATGTGGAATCTAAAATATGACCCAAATGAACTTATCTACGAAACAGAGTCACAGACAGAGAGAACAGACGTGTGGTTGCCAAGGGCAGGGGTGGGGGAGGGACGGACTGGGAGTTTGGGATGAGCAAATGCAAACTAGTGTACATAGACTGGATAAGCAACAAGGTCCTACTGTACAGCACAGGGAACTCTATTCAATATCCTGGGATAAACCATAATGGAAAATAATATGAAAAAGAATGTGTAATATATATGTATAACTGAGTCACTTTGCTGTACAGCAGAAATGAACACGACATTGTAAATCAACTACACTTCAACAAAATAAATGAAAGAACAAAAAACCCCTAGAACTCCATGAGGGATCCCACAGAGCTACACCTTGGACCTCCGAGGTGGGGTGCTGCTTAGCTGGGGCTGAGGACTGGGTTCAGAGAGGGCTGTGGGGCTGGGACCCAAGCTCGGTGGTGGGCTCACTGTTGTGTGCCGGCCTCTCTGAGCTGGTGTGAGGACACGGGTCCTGTGAGCGTTTGCAGAATGGCAAACTGGATTCAGCTGCTGCTACTGGAGAAAAGGAGACTCTCATAGGAACAGGAAACCCACAGGAAGGGGCCAGTCCCTGCTCCCTCCTCCAGTCGCGCAGCCTCTCTCTAGCACCCCCTGTCGTCATAGCCTTAGGGGAGTTGCCGGCAAAGCAGAGGTAAGGTTTGCAGTCCCAGTCCCAGCATCACCAAGAAGCCGGTACAGCTACACCGGTAGGTCTGGAGATAAAGCAACAGTAGCTGAATAATTGGCACAGGAGGGATTCTGAGTAGAGCTATTCCTTTATCATTTACATAAGGCTGAGTGGCAAAGTGGAAAGAATTGGATTAGACAGCAGAGACTGTAATAAATATTAGTGATTAATAGAAAATTATAGATAACAGATACTGGTTGAATTATTTTCCTGTGTAATATTGTATAAACCACTAAATCTCTTGTGACTCCAGTTTGCTCATTGCAAAGGATCTGCAGGCTTTAAAGTTAAGTGTTCATATACGTTTGACACTAGATGCACTCTGTCTGATGTTCGGATAACAAGATGGTAAAGATTAAATACAACTTTTTATTGAATCCCTCCCTGCTTGTTTAACCTCTCTCTGCCTTATTTTTCTCATCTGTAAAATGGGAATATAACACACTCTTCCCTGTAGTGTTATTTAGGGATTTCAGTAGCTTGCCAAGTGCTTAAGGCAGTGCCTGGTACAGAGCACAGAGGGAATAGATGTTTGCTATTGTTGTTACTCTTATCAACAGCATTATTGAGGTTATCAAGGGAGACAGAAATGAAGAAGCTGTGGTTCCTGTCCTCATACTGCTCACAAGCTAGGGAAGAGAGGGGGGGATATGAACTGACTGTGATTCGGAGTAGAATAGAGCTTAGGGCCGTAATGGAAGTTCAAAACCGATGCGGGAGATCGGAGCGGGGAAATGCATCCTCCCTGGAACGTGGTCGTGTCTATGCGACTGAGCTGTTCACACAATAGGTCATCGGTGTCCCTCACTCAGAACTGCTTTCTGGGGAACCCGGCACAGCACTGGCGCCCAGATGAAGATGAAAGCCCGGAGTGGCTGGTCTGGGGGGTTCTCTGTGTGGGAGGATCCCTGGGCCAGTGATCTGGTGACCTCTTTAAAAAGAAAGCAAGGAAAGGAGTCAGAAGTCAGTGGTGTAGGAGAGAGGCTACTCTTTGCTCTCTCCTCCCCAGTTCCCGAGGGGTAGAGGCAAGACTAGTCAATGTGAGGCCCCAGTGCCCAGCGAAACTAAAAGGGTGCCCGTTAAAAAAGTCGTCAGTTTCCAGATGTTGACAGCAGAGTGTTAAACCAAGAGCAGGGCCCTTCCGAGTGTGAGACCCCCTGTGACTCACAGGTCTCACGTCTTTGAAGCCCTCCCTGGCTAGAGAGACCTTATTAAAGAGACCACGCAGCCCCTACCTAGGAAGGAATGCATGCAGTGGGCAAAAGGTGGGTCTCAGTGAATTCTGACAACAGGTCATCTTTATTGAGCACTTAGTATGAGCCAGCCCCCCCCCACCCCCAATCATTTTATGTGTATTAACTGATTTATTACTCCAAGGTAGCTCGTCTTATTACCTCCATTTTAGAGGAAAAGAATTTGGGGCTCAGAGAAGTTAAGTAACTAGTCCAAGGTCACACAGCTGTCAAGTAGTGTGGTCAGGATTGCAGATCCAGTCAGCTGGGATCCAGAGCCCACGCTTTTAACCACTATGCTACTGTGTCTCTCAACACAAACACCACTTCCCCAGAACGCCCAAGTCCACAGCCCCGAGTGTGGTAAGCTAAGGAGAGAACAGAAATCACTGTCTGTTCACTCCTACATACCCTGAACCTCCATATACATTGCTATACCTAACTTAACGTTTTATGCTTTGTATTCTCTTCTGTAAATAAGGATGCTTAGTAAAGCAAAGTGGATGGGGAAAAAAGAAAAAAAAAGGTTGTCTATAATTCAATCAAGCAGACATAACCACTGGTAATAGATTGGTGTATATACTTCTAGTCATCCTACATATTTCTCCAAATGCCTCATACTACACTTCAAACTTAATGGCCTCTCTTGAAGCGTTTTCCAAGTCACTGGGATTTCCCCCGCAGCATCCTTTTTCATGGCTCTCCAGATATGTATGATAACGTATTTATCCATTCACGTGTTGCTGGACATTTGTGTTGGATTCCATTTTTTGCTATTCCAAATAGTCCTACGGTCCTATGTGTGTAGCTAACTCTTCTTGTACACCCATGGTATTTCCTAAGGAAAAAAATCCCTGGAAGCAGAATTACTAAGTCAAAGGGCGAATTATATTTGCTTGAGAAAATACAATACAATAAAAATAAATAAAATATAAAATAAAATAAATTGCATTAAAAAGGCAGCACTGCCACCTTGTATGACAAGCATCTTGCTGCCGGCCCCTTGGGACGCCTGGAGGGTCTTCCCTCTGTGCACACACTCGGTCCCACCACTAACACCTTCCCGGTGGTTTGTTTCACGCTTTCACACCATCTCCATCCTGCCATCTCTGTTGTAGACTGTGGCCAAGAAATACCGCAACTACGATTTCCCGGCTGAGATGACGGGCTTGTGGCGGTACCTTAAGAACGCCTATGCCCGGGACGAGTTCACCAACACCTGCGCGGCCGACAGTGAGATTGAGTTGGCCTATGCGGATGTGGCCAAGCGCCTCAGCCGATCCTGAACTTGGCCGTCTTGCCCCATCACTGCTGCAGAAAGACTCACCGTCTCCCCAAGGACTCCAGCTTCACGGACTCCTTTTCCACGGCACCTCCAGAAACTTCTGTTTTTATCAGGCCGCATCTTGCTGGCATCACTGGAACCCCAGCCTGCTGTCTTTGATGAAGGTCGGCACCACCCCCATCTGATCAGGCAGGAACCTGCAAGCAGAAATGAGAGAAACCGTCAAGCTCTCAGCCTTTCGGGCCTGGGCTGGGTTCAGTGTATCTGGGGTCAGTGCGGGAGAACGAACCCGTCTGTGGGATTGTCACTGGCCCCTTTTGCCAATATCAAAATATCTCCTAGGCTGTGTTAGACACGTGCAACACCCTGTCCTCGTCCACTCACCTCTTTGTCAGTAACTCCAAGGCCAAGGCCAAACGCCATCTTAGTTCTCATTAGAAAGAGATGCAGTGCTTTTTAGGGGGAGACAGAGAGTGAATGGAAAGAATGGAGCAGGTGTCCATTTGGGCATCCGGCAGACACACCTCCAGTCACTCACCACTTTCTGGCACTCCTGTCCCTTCGGGCACTGAAGGCCAGATTGGAAAACTATTTCAGACGCAGTCTCAGTTTGCTGCAGTGCCAGGCGCAGTCTGATGCTATCAGGTACCTGGCTTGATGCTGATCTCCATTTTTATCTGTCCAGGCCTTGCCAGGAAGGGCAATTGCCATGTAATTCCAAGCTGGGGGGACTGGGAAGGGGAGGGGAGGGGAACAGTGTCAATGCCAAAAGGCCCAAGGGGTCTACCAGCCATGGGGTTTGCTTGCTTACAGGAGTGGTTTCCTTGGAGATTACATGCCTGGGTTTGACTGTGTTTATCCACGAGGGAATTTTGGTCTCTGAGAAAGCGGATGGGAGTGGGAGGGTGGAGGGATGGGTGAGGATTAAAAACAAGTCCTTTAGGACTCAATGTTTCCCAGGAATCTTTTAGATAGGTCTTCTCTCTTATGATCTAAGTAAGTCTTGAACTGGTGATGTCATGTGACTACCCACCAAAATCCAAGAATTGGCCAAAAATGACTGTCCGGTCTCTTCAAGTTGTTCCTGGATGTGAGTCTGCTAAGCCGGGTGCTCTCTGAATCAACTGTAGCCTCTGATGGGTGACAGATACATTTAGGAGGTGGCTTGATCACGGAGCCTTAGGAATAAGGTCCATGGGCCTTTCTGATTGGGAAACCATGTGGTTTAAACTCGAACAGAAAATACATACACATCTGGGTCAATTTTCCTACCATCTGACTCAACTGCAAGGTGAAAAAGAAGAAACTGTTTTTTAGCTAATATTTCGCTCTGTAGTCATTCTCCTTGAATGTCACCTCCTTAAAAGCTCACCCTGCTTGAGCACGGGGACCTGTGCAGAGGAAACGAAGAAAAATGAGCTAGTCATCAGCTCCCTCTTCCCGAGAACACCCTGGGAGAAAGTCCACCCGCCACAGACCCTCACCTCCAACAATCCTTCCTTCTGTGTTGCCTGTTGGTGGAGAGAGAGGCTCCCAAGTGCCCGAAAGCCCCAGGACTTGGCTCACTGGTCAGTGAGGGCAGGACGGCACAGGGCCTTCCTGTAGAAACATCACCAGATTCTAACCCAAGCAATCCCCGGACCTACCTGCCTCCAGGGATCTCTGGAGATAAAAGGGGCCCCTGATCAGAGCCAAGGAGAAGAAGCAGGAGGGTCTCCTTTAGCCCAGGGAGGAAGACGACGTTTCTCAGCAAGACATCCTATAAGCCTGAGACCTTTCAAAACGCAGAATGAATTGATGCATTTTCACCTCTAAGCGAACCTTTCCACAGACTCCCTGGTAATTTTGTCCCTGGAGATGTTTGAAAAGAACTGGTAAGGAGACAGTCCTTTTGACTGTAGGGAAGAGCCCCAAACTGGCCTCCTGGGAGGTGAAAGCTTGAATGATCCCAAAGACCTTTTACGTAGTGTGAAATCCTATTGTCCCAGAAATCCTTCCCTCAACGTCACAGCACAAGCGTGATGATCTAAGAGGCAGTTTACTTTCCTGAGACCCAGAGAGGCGCTTTTCTTAAAGCACATCTGAGAAGCATAGCCAGCCAGCGACAGAGAAAACAGGAGGAGCTCAAGTGGAGTAGCTCCCCCAGAGGAGTTTTTGCACCCCAAGGCTCTGCTTTGATATTCAGAATTCAGCAACTGGTGAGTCTTTAAACCCAGCCTTTAAAAACAAACAAGCCAAACCAAATCCACATTGTTGGTTCTAGATGTTCTTTCTGTGGTTGACTTCGTTTTACATAAATAACAATATTAAGGCAAGGGGGTGAGGTTGGGACAGTAACCACGTAGAATAGGGAGAGGAGTGATAGATGGACAGCACTTCCTGGTACTCAATCCAGGACTATCTTTTTCTTGCAACAGGAGATTATCATGGGATGCAACTGACTATTGATTTAAAGCTTTAATGTCTATGACCAGATTTATCAGAATATTTTTACATAATAATAATATTGCCTTATGATTATTTTTTTCCAAAGAGATTTTTCTCCAGATCTTTCAGCCTCCCCGGGTTTTGGCCATGACCTTGTCATGTACACAGCTTATCATCTCCCAGCAACAGTGTGGAGACGTCCTTAGGTGTCCCCAGAACCAACTCAGGGAGTATTGATGGTCTGCAGTTTGACCCTGAACTCCAGAGTGTTAAGATGGGAGGTGACCTTTGTCATTGGTCTGGAATGCATTTCGATGCCTCAGAAAGCATTTCAATGATGCTGAAAGGGGATTTATTTGGGTTAAGATCCTGTTTTACTCTGGATTTAATTCTCTCCTTGGACTTTCACATCACTGTGGCTTTTTTGGTGGAGTAGCATAGTGGGGGAGAAACAAGAATCATACTCAGAACGACTGTATTGAATTTACCCATCTTCTCAGTCCTGCCTGCCTCTCAGGTGGCCCCAAGAGGGTATGGGATAAGATTTTAATAGCTATAAAAGATGAGCTGGGTCAGTAAAATCTGGATTGGTCCAGGGCATAGTTCCTTCTATCGCACACCTTCATCACCTGACAATTCAGAATCACAGGCATGAGTGTGGCTGTCTTGTTTTGAACAAGGATACAGCTGCCTGGCACCAAGCTCGTGAGTTGAAAAGTGAAACCCACACTCCACTGGGTTATTGGACCGCAGGATCTCAAACTGGTTTCAGCTTCCTAGGAAATGGCACCGTCTTCAGCGTTCATTTCTCGTGCTGGTGGGGCCATTGAGGAGTTTGATCTTTTCATTAGAAAGGGGCCATGGCAAGAGTGAGGTTTCCTGGGCTGAATTTTCGAGCACTGAATGAAATAACAGAAGCTCACAACACCTGTGCCCACTGGCCACTCTGCAGAAAGACAAGACCAAGCATCTTAGAATTGTTGCAAAATGCATGATGCCCAGAATGGACCCTGAAGATCTAAGAGTCTTAGAAATCAGCAAGGTCTGGACAAAGAGAATTAAAAGGGAGGCAGAGTCAGGAAAGTGCAGGTCTACCCAGCAAGTTTTCCATCAGGAGGAAGCAGGGAGAGTCTGTCTGAAATTAAGTTGGTCTAAGACATCCAGTAGGTACGTCTGTGGTTCCTATTTCCACTGACCAGGAGCCAGGTCAACAGCAGAGGGAATCAAGATGGCGGTGTCTTCCTCCTTGGAAAGATGAAGCAGTAACTCATGGTTACAGCTAAGCTCGATGATTCACAAGGGATCACTTTCTTATCTTTTATGTAACATTAAAAAGAACCTAAAGCATTAGAGCAAGGAGTGTGCCTGTGAAGCATCCTGGTTCTGATGTTGGGACAGAAGTGATCACATCACTGGCTTTGGGGCCCTTCTAGCACACAAGGCCCATTAGCTTCTATCCACTGCTCTTGGCATTTAATCCAAACAACACGTGCCCTCCTATGAATGCATCTTCCTCTCCCTTTGTCAGTATTCTCCTCCCAGTTTACTTTCAGTATCCTTTCATTTCGTAATTAGGTATGATCCAAAGTGTGCGTAATCTTACTTAATGTTACTCAAGGAAATGAATCCAATGCTACCCTCTGCAACCAGAAATAAAATTTAAAGTTGCCTCATTGTAGGGTTTGGGCTAATCTGTGTTTCTCTAGAAGCAATCTGTTGTTTTGGCAAAATACAATTTTAAGGATACAGTTGTCTAAGGTATTTATGTATAATTAGAGATTTTGCAATACTGACTATGCATATATTTAAAATATAAAATACCCAGCTGATGTTTGAATTTGTCTATCTTTCCTGACCACCTGCCTATCCCATTTTATAAGCTGGAGAGCTAACTAATTTAGCAAAAGAAGCCTAGCTTTTATAAAAGATCAAACATATCATTTTATAAAGACACTCCCAATGATGGTAACTTGATTTTCTCAGGACCTTTAACTGTGGTGATAAAATCGCAGGTCTTGCTTTCAAGCCTTAATAATGTAAAATGCCTTTTAATGAAGATGTTGCTGAGTGTCTTCCTCATGAACCTGAACCAGTCATAAATTTGTTTTCCAGTCTTGATTGATATTGACTGATTCAAATAAAGTTGGTTTATTTTCAAATATTACAAAGGCGATCATCAGACTTCTTACCGGAGGTGGGGATTTCCTGTGCTGTTTGAAATGTGTACGAAATACCTCTTTTTTTCCCAAACGTTATTTTATTTTCCCATTGTAAAAGAAAATATATTCATTCTTCTTAAAAATCAAAAGCAAATAAAAATTACACAGCAATAAAAAAGAATGAAATAGGGAATTCCCTGGTGGTACAGTGGTTAGGATTTGGCGCTCTCAATGCCGAGGCCCTGGGTTCAGTCCCCGGTTGGGGAACTAAGATCCCGCAAGCCCCACGGTGCAGCTAAAAAAAAAGTAATAAAAGGAATGAAATGATGCCATTTGTAGCAACATGGATGGACCGAGAGATTATCATACTGAGTGAAGTAAGCTAGACAAAGACAAAGGTCATATGATATCGCTTCTATGTGGAATCTGAAAAATAAAAGATACAAATGAACTTATTTACAAAACAGAAATAGACCCAGAGACATAGAAAACCAATTTATGATTACCAAAGGTGTAGGGGGGGAAGGGATAAATTAGGAGGATGGGATTAACGGATATACACTACTGTATATAAAATAGACAACCAACAAGGACCTACTGTATAGCACAGGGGACTATACTCAATATTTTGTAATAACCTATAAGGGCAAAGAATCTGGAAAAGAATGAATATATATATATATAAAACTGAAGCACTGTGCTGTACACCTGAAACTAACACGACATTGTAAATCAACCAGACTTCAATTAAAAAAAGAAAAGAAAAAAAAAAGGAGGAAGAAGGACAGAAGGAAAAGCAAAAAGCTTGTGACTCAGACATCCAAAAACAAATTTTTATTTTAGCAAGGCTAAAAATTCTATCATGGTACATGGCCCAGGTGAAAAAAGTATACTGATGTTCCTTCGTGGGTCTTATTTCAATTTCCTATGTGTATTGTACCCGGGGGTGGGCCAGCAGTGACAGTGTAGGTGCGATTTAAGGAACACCTTAAAAGACTGGTCTATCTGCACCCAAAGCTCTCTCTTGGCCCTCGGTGGCCTCGCCCTATCAGCTTTCCTGGCCTGAAATCCCCACCCTTAGCATCATGTCACTGACTCTGGATTAAGGTCCCCAGAATCCTCAGTAAGAATTTACCTGTAGGGTCTTCCCTGGTGGCTCAGTGATTAAGAATCCGCCTGTCAATGCAGGGGACGTGGGTTCAAGCCCTGGTCTGGGAAGATCCCACATGCCGCAGAGCAACTAAGCCCGTGCACCACAACTCCTGAGCCTGCGCTGTAGAGCCCAATAGCCACAACTACTGAAGCCTGCATGCCTAGAGCCTGTGCTCCGCAACAAGAGAAACCACCGCAGTGAGAAGCCCTTGCACCACAATGAAGAGTAGCCCCCGCTTGCCGCAACTAGAGAAAGCCCACACACAGCAACAAAGACCCAACGCAGCCAAAAAATAAATTAATTAATTTATTAAAATAAAATTTAAAAAAAGAATTTACCTGTAGTCAACGTAGCACCTGAGGAGGACCTCTGTGAGCATTCACACTGCTGAAAGGTGCAAAGGTCCTGGCAGTCCTCTGTGCTCTCCGTGCTCTATCAGAACAGCTTCTCATCCCTTGGAAGAGATCAGATCCTTGACTCAGGGAGTAAGTCCTGGTGGGAGCGGCAGCTGGCAGCTCAGAGCAGATACTGTTGGTGGTCATCTCTCCATCCCGACCACCCCTATCTTCCTCTGGCGATCTCTGATGGGGTCGGAGTCCACTTCCCCATTCCTCCCTTCTCCCCACCTGCCCACTCTCTCCCCACCCTCCTGTGACTCAGGTGAGGGTGGTTCCAACCCCAGGTTCAGGAGTGAATTATGAATGGTCTGAGCCTGCCCTCCTGGCTGTGGTTGGTTTCAGAGTGGACTCTTGACCAAGTTTCACCCAGTGTTGTGAGGGGAGGTTTGTTCAGGAACTGCTGAGAAAGATTTCCTTGTTTTTCAGAAAGTGACTCCCTAAGTCACTGCCTCTGGTGCTCCCTCGGAATGTGGGTGTGAGGTCTGGAAGCGCTGCCGCCCTCTGGAGACCATGAGGGCCAAGCCTCAGGTGAAGGCACTAATACACTGCAAAATGCAACAAGAGTGGAGAGAGCCTGGGTCCTCGATGGGACCCCGAGCTGCTGAAATGTCAAATCTTGAGACTGGTTCTACCTCTGCACTTTCTGTCCTGTGATACATCCTAGACTGTTTGAGGATGTTTATTGCTTCTTTGTTTATTATTGTGAGTGGCCAAAACATCCTAAGTGGTATATTAGCCAAGTTTGTTGTTGCTGTTAATAGCCAGTTAGATCATCAGCTTGCTCACCCAGGAGGTGTTCTGTGTTTCTACTGTTTGCGTGCAGAGGGTCTGTTCTACAGGCTGACCAAGGGCTGGGAACATGGGTCTTCATCTCTCTGCATCTTGTTTCCTTCCCTATGCTGTGACAAAACCAAGGGGCATGTGAGTGGCAATCACTGTGCTTGGCATTGAGGAGAACTGCGCCTTGTTCCAGAGGAGTTTCCAAAAGGTGGACTTGGAGATGGGAGCATCTCATATACTCAAAGGTGTTGTAGGCCGTTGTCTTTTTTACTCTTATGTCTAGTAGCGTAAGATCACCAGAGTCCCCAGTAAGTTTTGCCTTGTGGGGAAAGGCATGGGGTGTCAGTCTAGAGAGGTAGGAGGCTGAGGATTAAAAACAAGGAGATCAGGATTTTAATCGTAGGTCCATCACTTAGTTACTATGTGACTTGGCATAAAGTCCCTTTCTGAGTCTCAGTTTCCCCCAGGGGTTATTAAGGCCTCTTGCCTATGAGATGATGAAATCCCTGATGAAGAGTATTTATGAATAATAAAGGGTTATTTCAAGTGAAATGACATTTTGGCCAATTGGAATCTTCAATCTGTTGGAAGGTCTCACTGTAGTCTTTAATGGAAAGAGATGATCACCAGAAAACACATGGATACTAGGAATGTGTGTGTGTGTGTGTGTATGTGTGTGTGTGTGTGTGTGTTGGGGGGGGTGTCTTGTAAATTTCAGGCTATTTTGGAGTCAATTCACGTCCACATCAGCCTCCTATATTTCTCATCTACACTGAATGAAATCTACATCTAGATGCAATGAGAATGACTGTGGGCCCCGCAGTTAGGTTCACTGAGCTACAGTTACTTATGCAGAAAGTAAAGCAGACTCAAGTTTTGGAAAGATTTTCAATACAAAGAAAGGACATTTAAAAAAATTTGAGTTTAACCCGTCTTTAACTAGAATATCTCAATGTCCCAAACCTTCAAACCAGTGAATTTGTATAGAACTTGGAGTCTAGACCACACAAGATGCATAGTACAAGTGTCATGATAGAGACCAGCATAGAATCAACACCTGATCCACCTGTGGCTTGGTTATATGCCATCTTGTAGCTACTTGGAATTGTTCCCTGTGTGTCACTCACTCCTCATAGCCCCTTCCCCAATGAAAAACTAAGCTCCTTTAAGGACTGGAACGTAGGTTATCCAATTTTTGTGCCATGCCTCAGCTGTCCAGCACTCAGCTAATATCAGAAGCTCAAAAATATTTATCGGTGGTTGATTGGAGAGTCATGAGACAGTATTCGAGACTTCTGGTTCACCACTTCCCTGGAGTCCCTGATCCCCACTGTATCGTAATTCTGAACGTGGAATGATAACAGAGTCCAGGACAGAAATGCATGTCTGTGTTTGTTAAGTATGCTTTCATTATACATCTGAAGAATGGATGCTTCTAATACAGTCTGTACAGCGCTTATCTGTCTGAACAGATGAAAAGCCATCTAATGCACATTGAATTGCATGGTTGTGATTAGGTGATGATCTAGCCGGTTTCCCAAGTAGGCCACAGAATTCTGCCTCGATTTGGTGTACTCAGAAATGGGTTAGAAGTTCTGAAGTGAGAGTGACTATGGATGCTATAGTCCTGCAATTATCTGACTCAATATGAGCTAAACGAATGCATCTTCTTTTCTGAATATATGTTCATTAGAGAAAACTTAGAAAATACAAACTAGCAAGAAAGAAGAAACTAAAAGAATACCTGTAACCCCTCCACCAGGAGATAACCACATTTAATTTACACATAATTATCTAGTGAGATTGAAATATAAATATAGACAATTTTTTTTAACAAAAGAGCTATTATTGACAACTGAAATCCAAGTACTTTCTTGTCTCTATGGTAAACAGTTGTGAGCAAAACATATATTCCTGTTTCTGTGCCAAACTATACCAGGACTAGGCACAAATAACCTGCTGCTTGCTCCAGAAAATACTTGCTTACTTATCAAGATCAACAGTTTGCTCGACAACGTTTGTTTCAAGACCGTACCTTACTGTGTCCATCAATCCAAAGCTGTTATGTCATAAATCGTTCAATCCCCACCAGTTCCCCACCTGGTGAGACGCATCTTATAATCAATCACTCAGCTCTGGCGTAAAGCCCGTGAACCTCCTCCTCCTGCAGCTTCCCCTTTCTGCTCTACTGCTAAGACTCTGTATTCTTCTTTATTGAAACAAATCTAATAAACTTAGCTTTTCTTAATCACGTTTTTCTAGTGTGTTTTTTTTGGTTTGTTTTGGTTTAGTTTGGTTTGGGTTTTTTTTTTGGGGGGGGGTGTAATTGTCAGCTAACACTCTTTATACTGTTTTTCTAATGTTTTTTTCTTGCTTATGTATCAAGAACATCTTTCCAAGTCCCTTTTCATCTATGACATCATTCTTATGTATCATAATCCATTTAACCAATTCCCTATTACTTGGTCCTTAGGGTATTCCTAATTTTTTACTCTGATAATCAATGCTATAATGAAGTTCCGATTGGTGAGATTCTCTGTTACCTCTATTTTTTCCTTGGAATAAATTTCTGGAGGTGATTTGCCAAATCAAAAGACATGCAGATTTTAAGGCTCCTGATATATAGTATTGCTAACTTTGCCTCCAGATTGTTCCAACTTATTCTCTCACCAGAAGAATATGAGTGCTTATGTTTTCACATCATTGCCAGTATCGGGTTGTATTATTTTTCAATTCTTCTCAGTTTGAGAAGTGAAATAGATCTGACTGCTATCTATTTGTCTACTTGTTGAAGATCTCTCCCAAGTGCACAATTCCATTTTCTTTACTGACTTTAGGTTTTCTCTCTCTTGGAGAGCACAAGAAACTGTGCTCATGTCTTCCTCTGTAATTCAGTTGCTACATACCCATGAGGCTGCCACATCATGGAATGAGTTGAGTATAAACTGTTTCTTGAGGAAGTTGCTGATCCCCTTGTAACTTCTTGGTATAGTTTTAAAGTAGAAGGGGAAAAAATGTAGAATTCCTCCTTTAAATAAAAGAAAATTAAAAAATAAAAAACACATCCTTACTTGAGGCCACATAAAAGTAAGCCAAGTGTACACCCTGCCAGTATCGTCTTCAGGGTATTGGGAACATAATAGGGGAAGGTGTATTTGTGTGTTGGTGGTAGGGAAAGACAGGGGTCCTCGCTGGCTTGCAGCTTTGGAAACATTAGTATTGGGCTTGTGAAGTGTTATTTTCTACTAGAAATTTCCACAAGAAATTCTCACCATTCATTGAGCTTTTGACCTTCAGAATAAAGTTGGGCCCACCCTTAGGGAAGATGAGTGTGGATAAAGGAAAGAGAAAGGAAAATGGCAAGTTAGCAGGTCCCCCGCTGGGATTTGTAAAAGTGTGGTAGGAAAGTGACGAGAGAGAACCTGAAATCCAGGTCTGTATTTCTAGGGTAATGGTCTCCAAAGTACTGTGACATCTAAAATAAAACCCAAGAGACAGACAGATCTTCGATCTTAAATCCTAGATTAATTAATGGGGAAAAGACACTTGACATTCACCCGGAACCAAAGGACTTTTGGAAAACGGTGGTCTTCAGTCTTTCCTTTCACACCCACCACATTCTCACGATCACATGACTCCTTGAGCACAATCGCTTATCACAGCGTCAGTGATTCTCAGAGGATTCTCAGAAAAACAAGCCCAGATAGTACTATCTGGCCCTTAATTTATCAAGATGCCATATAACCTGAAGACACACACTAGGAGAAAGATGAGGAATGGGGACAAGCATGAGACCCTAACTGAACCACTATATAAACAAAGACCATAACAGGGCCAAGTTCAACATCTAAAAGAGACATGGAGCCCAAAAGCTATGATGTGGTTATTTAATTCTAGAAAAGGGAACTACGTGAGGGTGTTGCGAGGGGTAGTGAAAGGAGCAGTTAAAATGTAAATTGCCCACTAGACACTATTTTAAAATGCTTTTTTGGAGTACCTTACAAGGAGCTCCAAAGTCAGTAATAAAAGACCCTGGTCAATGGATCAAGGCAGAAAGCCTACTGGATCATCAGTGAGACCAGCTGACCCAGAGCTGCCCTGGGAGATGAAATGGAGAGACAGTGGAGAGGCAGTTCTTTTTCTTTTTAACTCTGTAAAAGTGAAGAAAGACAACATGGGCATCCTCACTTCCTCTTCTGAAAGACATTGTTATAAACAGAGACTCAAACACAAATAGGACTAATGGACCCAGGGCAACAGAAGGCAGCAAGAGGCATCTTGTGGGAGTGGGGAGGAGCCACTAGATACAATTCATGCTTAAAAGATGAGAATAAGCTTCCCTAAGAGGGGCTTTAAATGCATCGTATAAGCAAAACACAGCCCCAGTTGCACCCAGAGAATATTGAATTCTGAACTATTATTAGTTGCTGCTTCTCTGAGATACAGGCTCAAGGCTACTGTGGCCAAATAGACCAGCCAAATGCTAGGCTTCCTCTGGAACAGCCTTGGCCATGACACACAAAGCCTTGCCTCCCCTCGTGCAAAACCAGGGTGTGGTCCCTCCTGTCTACACTTCCGATGGCCACATCCCAAGGAATATTAATGATAGTAACAGCCACCATCTTGAAAAATGCTTACCCTTGGGTCCTTATGTGCTAAATAGTTATTGCAAATTCGTACAGCATTCCTGTAATGTATTCTTTTTTTTTTTTTGACGGATGGGGAATCTGAGGCCCACAGCAGTTAAGTCGCTTGTGTCCACAAGCCAGTAGGAGCTAGGATTTCAACCCAAAAGACTGGTATCAAGTCTTAGAGGTGAGGAAGACATACCAGAACAAAAAGAGTCATCCTTGATCTGAAAGGCAGGGATGTGACATGTTCATACCTCAAGTAATGAAAAATGGTGTGGGTTGAACACCAGGTAGAAGTGTCAACCAAGTAATACATAGTATGGGAAACCCTGAAGCAGCTAAAATTTAAAAATATATTGTTTAACAACGTATCTTGGAAACTGTTCTGTGTAAGTACATTGAAATCTCCCTCAGTTGTTGGTTTTACAGCTGCAGTTTTCATTGTATGGATATACTTTTATTTGTTGATTTATTTGTAAATATTTTTAATCGAAAAAAAATGCACACAGAAAAAGGCATGTAGTTCAAAAGTCATTACAATGAAAAATAGGTGACTTTCCTACCCTACACACTCTCACCCCCTTCCCAGAGGCCACCACCATTAGCAACTTTTTGTATTTGCTTCCGGAAATTTTCCATGTGTGTACACACACACACACACACACACACACACACACACACACACAGCGTTGCACGTCAAGTTTTTTTATTTGTTTGTTTTGTTTTGTTTTGCGGTACGCGGCCGTCTCACCGCTGCGGCCTCTCCCGCTGCGGAGCACAGGCTCCGGATGCGCAGGCTCAGCGGCCATGGCTCACGGGCCCAGCCGCTCCGCGGCAAGTGGGATCTTCCCGGACCGGGGCACGAACCCGCGTCCCCTGCATCGGCAGGCGGACTCTCAACCACGGCGCCACCAGGGAAGCCCCTCAAGTTTTTTTTTTTTAATAGAAATACAGGATACATGGGAGTATGTGCATGCATCAAATTTATTTTATCAAAAATGGGGGCACAATGTTTTTATGTTGCATTTTTTTTACTTATATCTTGGAGACCTTTCCATATCAATACATATTTCACATTCTTTGGAATATCTGCATGGTGTTTCACTGTTTGAATGTAACTTAATTCACTTAACCAGTCTACATTTAATAGGTATTTAGGTCATTTCCAGTCTTTTGCTGTTGAAATAACGCTACAGTGAACTTCCTTGAAGGTATTTTTGAACATGTGTGAGAAATTTTTGTAGGGTAAGTTCCTTGTGGTATGCTTATCAGATGCTGGGGATGTGCATTTAATTAATTTATTTTAATTGTATGTCTTATTTTAAAGAGAAAACACACTTTGCGTGGTTCAAAAATTAAAATACTATAACAAAATAAATATTGGAAAATTTCACCCCCTTCCCTGTCTCTGATCATTTTACTACCTTCACCATCTGTAAGTAAAGACTTTAGTAGGTTCTAGTGAATCCTTCTAGATTGTTCTTTATTCAGATGCAAGAAAGTGAAAATATATCTATTCTTATCTCCTTCTCTTACCCCAAATACATACTAAATACACTATTTATACATTAAATTTTTTACTTAATGCATCCTACAGATCTTTTCATATAAGTACATAGGGCTTATCCTCATTATTATTATTTTTTTTACAACTGTGTATTACTCCATAGTGGAGATGTTCCATAACTTAATTAGTCCCCTTTTGATGGACACTGGAGTTATTTCCAAATTTTTGATGTTGCAAACAACACTGTAATGAATAAACATGTACATACCCCATTTTACACTCATAGGAATAGTTGTAGGAAAAAGCATATAGCATGCTACCTTGGTGTAAAATATTAAGGTGAAACAGAATTATATATCTGTGTTGGCTGACAAATTTTTAATAATTCCTTGGAAGCATAAATAAAAAACTACTATTAATGTTCCTTGCTGGGAAGGATAGGAACTGAACGGAAGCAGAAAAGGTAGGAAGGAAAATTTTCTCTGTACACATTTTTATATGTTTTAATTGAATCATGTGACCATGCTACAGTGCTACCCACCAATTTTGAAAATTATGTAATATGTGTCAGAATCTGTTTATGACAGGTTCGGATGAACTCATAGGGTTTATTTTATTTTCTTTTATTTTTTTGCGTACATGGGCCTCTCCCGTTGTGGAGCACAGGCTCAGCGGCTATGGCTCACGGGCCCAGCCGCTCCGCGGCATGTGGGATCTTCCCGGACCAAGGCCCGAACCCGTGTCCCCTGCATCGGCAGGCGGACTCTCAACCACTGCGCCACCAGGGAAGCCCCATAGGGTTTATTTTTTAAAGCCAGACCATTCACGGCATCTTTAGGCTCCGGAAGCAAAGTTATAAATGGCCATAATGCTTCTCCTTCAGATTCAGCCCTTAGTGCTCAACCTGGCCTGTAGCATGACCATCCGCATCGATTGTCACGTGTTTTCTTCCCCAGGTGGTTAATTGAATATTGCTAGCATTAGCCCCTCTTCCTGGAACCCTAGGAACATTAGAAACACCAGCTAAGAGGGCCTTCTACAGAATTCAGTTAAGAATTGTAATCGATAGATAATACCCTTTATCACATGTAGATCGGAGCCAAGGTCAGGTGAAGAGATGATGCCTGGCTGTGGGGAATCCCAGGGCAGCCTTGGTTTGCAAGGCCCCGCCCACTTGGCCCATGTGATATGGAACCACGCACTGCTTTGTGTTTCATGCCCCACGGGTACCCCTTGAGGGAACCCCATGGACCTGCTCTCGCCTCAGTCCTCTTCTTGGCACCACTACTTCTGTGAGCACACAACAGTCTCCCACCACTAGGATCTTCTGGAATGTTAGGACCACACACTGTAAGCTGGTGCTGCCTTGTTTGTTTTTCTCTAACCGTGCTCCCTCGTCAATGTCATGCTACAATCTGCCCAAGGTACTGGGGGAATTCAATCCATGAAGCTTCTCTGATCATTTTTCTCCCTCTTCTCAGTCCTCCTCCCCCTCTTCTAAGAACACTTCATGTGACAATTAGGTCCCTAGTAGCTTCCCTGCCCCTTAGGTTTACAGCCCCCTTCTATATCTGTATTATAATTTCATTATACCTGAGTTTATTATACATTACATTACATCATACAAGATTATCTCTTTTTTGAAATTAAAGCCAAAAATAAAAAGCCATTGCCTCTATTAGAGGATGAACCCAAAGTTGAAGTGACAATAGATCCAATAAATCATATGAATAGCATCTTTGCTTTTTCACATATCCATGTGTTACGGGTTGAATTATGTCCCCCCCAAAAGATATGTTGGAGTCCTAACCCCAGGACCTGTAAATGTGACTTTATTTGGAAATAGGTCTTTGCAGATGTAATCAGGTTAAGATGAGGTCGTACTGGATTAGGGTGGGCCCTAATTCAAGATGACTGACAACCTTATAAGAAGATGAAAATTTGAACATAGACAGACACACAGGGAACACAGCCATGTGAAGACAGAGGCAGAGATTGGAGTGATGCTGCCACAAGCCAGGGAGCCACGAGAAGCCACCAGAAGCTGGAAGAGGCAAGGAGAGACTCTCCTCTATAGGCTTAGGGAAAGCAGGGTCCTGCCAAGGCTTGGATTTTGGACTTCCGGCCCTCAGAACTGCGAGGGAATACACTTCTGTTGTTTGAAGCCACCCAGACTGTGGTACTGTATTACGGAAGCCCTGGGAAATGAATAGACCATGCATCTGTTTCATTTCTAAAAAGGTCCTGTGTGTGCCCCTTCCCAAATCTGTTTCCACATATTCCAGCCAAAACGGGATGTCAGTCAAGCATCTTCAGAGAGGCTGTCTGGCTGCATCAAAAGTGGGATCTCCGTGTCCTGTGCCCTCAAGTCTGAGACCAAGTGGCCTGTTCATGTCACCTCCCTGGCATCCCCCCCCCCCGCCCCCCCCCCCCCCCCGTAAGCACTGGAGGGCATCTGCACTGAACGGGTGCAGGTGATGTCCTGGGAAGTCCCAGGAGATCAGAGGTCTGGCTCCATGAAGTTATTTTATGCATCATCCCACATCCAAAGGGTTCTTCCTGTCATGCCCTGGCTCCAGGCAATTTGGAAAACACGTCTTCCTTTGCTTCCTTCCACCTCCTCCTGCGAGGACGCACCCACGCAGCTTTGTCCACCCCAAACGCCTTTGAGCTCTGCAGTGACGAAGGGCAGAGAAGACCCATATAGCATGCTACCTTGGTGTAAAATATTAAGGTGAAACAGAATTATATATCTGTGTTGGCTGGCTAATTTTTAATAATTTTCAAAGCCATTTGCTTGAAGAGCACCTGGAATATTTATTTAGCAGGTTCTTCCTTCAGATTTCCTTTCAGGTGATCACGGATTTGGCAGAGATGCCCTTGGCGAATCCTCAAAGAACACAAATCAAAACGCCCCATCCTCCCGCCCCATAATTACATTATCCAGTAACTCCCCGTGAGCCGGTGATAAGAGGAAATCTACCCAGTGGGTGCTCGACAGGTGGCCTTAAAAGGTTTAAATTGCCACTTGGAGCTGGGCTGATGCAAAGCGTCTGTGCAGGTGTGACTTGGGTGGATGGGGACAGGACACACTCGATCAGGACGCACGCCGAGCGCTGGAGGGGCTGGGCAAGTTTCTTCCCCGGGTTCACCTTTCTTTACTGACCCGGATGCTGAGGCAAAAGCCTGGGCAGCCTTAGGACGGTGGGTGGCACCCGGGAGAGGTGCTGGGGATTCTGCTTTCTTTGGCCACGTGGTACCATCTCGAACCACAGACCAATCCATGTCAGGACCTATTCCGACAAGACCCCCAAAGAGCCCCTTAGGGTGGTTTTAGAATTTCAAAAGGCTCAGCTCCCTTGGGACTTAACCTTTCAGATACTGTTCCAGCCAATTGGTCCCAGCCCTAAGCATCCATCTTCAGTTATGTTCCCCTCCTTTCATCCTGTGGAAATTTGCAGAAGTTCTTGTGCTATATTGGTTTCTTTAGGTCGGGACCTCTGCTCCCTCCCCAAACTCATGTTTTTATTATGTCTTCCGAATTTGGAGGGCCTCCCACCCGTCTTGGGCCATCTCCACACTCGAAGCTTCTTGACATGGCCTCATATTTCTTTTTCTCTATGCCGTGCATAGTCTCCTTAGGACACCTTTCTTCTGCCTCGGTGACCGCTGCCAGCTACCAGCTGTTTTACTGGGGCCACTTGTTAACACCCAGCCTTCTCCACGATTAGGAGCCACTCGAGGTCAGGGGAAGTGTTTTCCATTTCTCTGTGTTCCTGGCAACAGAATACTACATTTATCAAACTATATACTATTATTATTAAATGATACCTATTTAACTCTATTTATTAAGTACACTATAGGTACTTAATAAATGTTTCTTTTTGTCCAAGTAATCTTTGGTTTCTGTTTTGTTTTGTTTTATTGAGGGATAGTTGATTTACAACATTTTATTAGTTTCAGGCGTACAGCATTATGATTCAGTATTTTTGCAGATTATACTCCATTCTAGGTTATTACAAGCCTATAATTCTCTGTGCTGTACAGAATATTTGCTTATCTATTTTTATACATAGTAGTTTGTACGTGTTAATCCCATACCTCTAATTTGTCTTCCCCTCTTCCCCTCTCCCCACTGGTAACCACTAGTTTGTTTTCGATACCTGTGAGTCTGTTTCTGTTTTGCATATCCATTCATTTGTGCTGTTTTTTATTTTTATTTATTTTTTTGTGGTACGCGGGCCTCTCACTGTTGTGGCCTCTCCCGTTGCGGAGCACAGGCTCCGGACGTGCAGGCTCAGCGGCCATGGCTCACGGGCCCAGCCGCTCCATGGCATGTGGGATCTTCCCCGACCGGGGCACGAACCCGTGTCCCCTGCATCGGCAGGCGGACTCTCAACCGCTGCGCCACCAGGGAAGCCCCTTGTGTTGCTTTTTAGATTCCACATAGCTACTACATGTTTCTTGATTGATCAGTTGGTAAAAGGGTTCCTCTCAGTGATGACACTCTACGCCTGAGCCAGGAGCCCAGCACTCAGCTCGCATCATTTCTCTGAGGCTTTCCTCTCCCATGTGCTGCAGCTCCACATCGGCTCATGAATTCCTGGAATGCTGAAAGAGACCTTAGAGTTTTCCTAAGGTTTATTACAGCAGGAGCAGCTATTGACTGAAATAAAGGATTTGAGGAACAAATATATTTGGAAAACACTGAGTGAAAGAAAATCTGAATGAGTCCTTCACTGTAGAACTTCTCTGAAGTGAACTTCTAATATTATATTAGCCCATGATATGCTAGGATGTGTTGGGAATCTCTGAGAAAGGAATAGAGTGCCATTTCTCAATGCCCTCTCACTGCACCCTCACAGTGGAACCCTTTTCTCTCAAAGCTTCCCCTTGGACTCGGTTCTGTGGAACTCACCGTGGGACCCTGACCCACCACAGGCCCCTCTGCAGGTGGGAATTCACATCCTTGGATCACAGCGCCAACCCAGCAGTGAGGCTGCCTGCCTCCGGCTCAGTCTCTCCATCTCACTCAGGCTCCATCTTGATCTGCTCCACCACTTCTGGCCACACCACTAATTTAGCGCTTTGCATGGTTGGTCGTGTATGCACTTCTGTCTAGAACGAAATTATAACTTTCCTAAAGGGAGGGGCCATTTCAACACTCTCCTCATCTCCTCCTGAGTGCAGAGAGTCAGGCACGGGGCCAATATACTCTGACCGAAGACAGAACGGCGAAGAAATGAGTGAGGGAGGTAAAAGTTTATCACAGTGTTTTGAAAAGGGATCTTATATACCTCTTTGGGGACTAGAATAGATGCACCATCATTATTCTGTGTTCCACTAAACAGGAAAATGCTTTCCATGACCTCACCATGATACTTCCCCATCATCAACTGTAAGGAGTGCCCTAATTTCAGGGCTGTTAAAAACAAATCTGTATCGTAAAACATTGATGAAATACAGCAAAGACATTTACTCAAAGCAAAACTCAGTTCTACAGATAACCTCGTTCCACTGGAAACTCATTTCGAAATTTCCCAAAGCCTCCGAGTAGGAGAGGAGTGGGCAGGGAGTGGGGAGAAAGAAAGGTCTGTAGTCACAGGGCTAAAGAAGGACAGTGAAGGGAATTCTGCCAAAGGCCAAAGTTGTAAGTGCCTTGAGGTTTTCAAGGGTGGTGACCATTGCTGTTGGGCGGACTCCAGCTGAAACCCAAGAGGCAGGGCACACAAATGGCATCACTTAATCTGAGATCGGTAATGACACGTTTGTATTGGATGGAAGGGATGCCATTGTGGCTTCAGTGCAGTGGTTGGGTTGTTGTGGACGGAGGGTGGGGAAATGTGTGTCCTGGGTACAGTTGTGCCGTGGCCCTTGGAAGCTAGCCAAGAGGGTTCGTGGGTGTTTCTTGGTAGTTGGGAGTCTCTGGGTTAAAAACATTTTCTCAAACAACCTCAAACAAAAGCAGCAATTGCTCATTCTGAACCTGCGAACCAGAGGCTGAGACTGACCTGCCAATGGCCACGGGGTAATGCTCTAGAGTTGATCTGAACATCTTCACTATTTTTTTTTTTTTTTAACGGAAGGCTTCTTTCTCTGATTGTGTAAACACTGGGACCAGAAGTCATTTCCCCATTGCCAGAACACTGTCCAAATTCACGAGTTCGACGTTTCAAACCAGACCCATGGCCTCAGCGGTCAGGTTGGTTTTCCTTTGGCCAAACACAACCTTCTGCACTTGGACAGGGCAGCCTGGGGTAGAAGGGCACTTACAGGGCTTCTTCAAAGGGACTCCAAAATCTTCTGGGAGAGAAAAGAACTCTTTCCAGAGGGATATTCGTGATTAACTGCAAATGAATCTGAAACACATGGATCAAATTTCCCTGAAATTACACACAGTTTTAAAAATTAAGGGGGGAAAGGGAATGGGTTTTCTGGTAACCCCAAAACATCTGAAGAAGAAACACACACTCGGGCACACAAAAATAAACCAAACGATGGTGTCTGAGGGCTCCTATAAATGCAGGCTTCAGCTGAACTTGTCCTTGAGTTAGGCTAAGGCCTCTCCTTGGAGCGGCTAACATCAGCGAACACGAGAATCTGGGGCTGGGAGCCCATCTGCCACTGAAATGCCCCAAAATTTTGAAGAGGGAGTCAGGGCAGCCGGGGAATAAAGCCCATTTTCTGTCCGTTAAGCCTCTCCATTAGCTACCTTTACCTTTATGAACGTTGTCAAGATTTGGGCTTTAACATACATAACTTTAAATCAGTAATATCCTTCGTGGTTCCATGATTTGCTGGCTCCATATGTAACCCCTTGGCCCGTTAAATTGGCTCCAACTCAGATCCCATGGTTCCTGTCCTTTCAGCTCTCTTTTTGCTGGGAAGGGGCATGGAGCAGAGGAGTGGGCAGGCAAGAGACATGAGAAGAAGCTAGAGAAAGAAGAAAAAACGGAATTCCTTCTACTGAAATTTCTCAATGTGGAACTCATTGTCTGTACTGGCTTTGAGGCAGAAAAAAAAAAAAAAACCTAAGAGTTTAAATATTTGTTGAAGTCTGGATTTCTCCCTGCACCCGTCCCCACCAACCCCCACCCCCACCCTGCCCCGCCCATTCCCTCTTGTAAAATTAGAGCTGAAGCTAGCAGTTCACATCTCGCTCTTGAAATGTCACCAGCAACACTGCTATTATTCTGATTTTCTGGGCAACGCCCATCGGTTCCCGGCTGCAGCTCAATTAAGCGAACTCCGCTTCTCTCCGCTCCGGCTTGACAGCTGCATTGAATTTGGGTTCGTGGGGTGATTTATCGGGCCCGCTGATGTCCAGCCACGTGATTCTGGAGTGCAAAAAACCCTGGAATGCACCAAGAAGCAATATATGCATTATTAATAATAATAATAATAAAGATAAATGTCAGCCCCAAGTGACTCCGGTGACCCCTGCCACTCCATTTAACATTTTAACGGTGGCGTGTGGCCCCTGCGTGGCACTCGGTTCTGTCTGGTGCCTTCAAGGAGGCTAAGAAAAGGTTATTTGTCAAATGCTGGGTCAGAGTTGGAGGGGGAGGGTGGGTATTTTTAAAGCTCTAGGTCAGCCCAGCCCAGCTGCATTCCTGTCCCTGTCATTGAAGGAGCTGAACTTTGTCACATTATTAAGCTGTCAGCAACACCAGGGCGTTGTTTAGATTTCTGGTGGGAACTCCTCACACATGCTCCAGGGCTCCATGGGGATTTTATCAACACTATTGTAAAACATGCACAAATGAGCTGTGCTGGAATTGCCCTGGGAAGACCCGGCTGCCAGGCCTCATCGGGCGGCAGTACCAGAGCCGGGCTCTTGTGCTACCCACAGCACCCTCCCCAGAGCCCTCTGCAAACACCCATGCATGGCAGGTCCCTCCTTTCTGCTGGGTGCCTTCTTCCTGAGTGCTGATGGTCGAGAGTCCTGCTGTGGCCTCAGCCAGACTGGACACGGAGAAGCTCTGAGTTCCGGTTCATGTGGCGCTGATGTGGCCCAATGGGGCTGTGGTCCAAGTCCAAGTTCAGCTTCCCCGTTTATCTCTTTCCCCCCACAGGCCAGTTCCTCCCTCACCCCTGAGAGCCGAACGTTCCCTCATTGTTCATCTTCCAGTCTGGGAGCCGGGAAACCTCCGGATACAAATTAGGGAGGTTGAATGGTCAAGAATTATGGGGTAGGGTAAGACAGGAATAAAGACACAGACCTACTAGAGAATGGACTTGAGGATATGGGGAGGGGGAAGGGTAAGCTGGGACGAAGTGAGAGAGTGGCATGGACATATATACACTACCAAACATAAAATAGATAGCTGGTGGGAAGCAGCTGCATAACACAGGGAGATCAGCTCGGTGCTTTGTGACCACCTAGAGGGGTGGGATAGGGAGGGTGGGAGGGAGGGAGACGCAAGAGGGAAGAGATATGGGAACATATGTATATGTATAACTGATAAGCAGAAACTAACACACCATTGTAAAGCAATTATACTCCAATAAAGATGTAAAAAGAAAAAAGATAACATTAAAAAAAAAGAATTATGGGGTGCTGTATTCACAGGGGAAGGGCTGTATTCACAGGGGGCTGGAATCCAGAGTTGGGCTTCAAATTTTAGCTCTCAGCAACAAGACTCCAGGCAAGGGGCTCAGGGCTGGGGGTTTCCAGCAGCCCTCAAATCACATCACGGCGCGCAGCCCACACTTTGCGTCCATATGGAGCTGCCGCCAAATAGGGCATAAAGGGGCGGGGAGAGGACCAAGGGCAAAAATGAGCAGTATGATACTAACACACCATTGTAAAGCAATTATACTCCAAAAAAGATGTTAAGGGCTTCCCTGGTGGCGCAGTGGCTGAGTCCACCTGCTGATGCAGGGGACACGGGTTCGTGCCCCGGTCCAGGAAGATCCCACATGCCGCGGAGCGGCTGGGCCCGTGAGCCATGGCCGCTGAGCCTGCGCGTTCGAAGCCTGTGCTCCACAACGGGAGAGGCCACAACAGTGAGAGGCCCGCGTACTGGAAAAAAAAAAAAAAAAAAAGATGTTAAAAAAAAAATGAGCAGTAATGAGAACACCGGCAAGGACAGTCCAGAATCCCTGAGGTCTTTATAAAGCTAGGAAAGCATTGTTCCCAGAACACACCACAGCCAACCCCACTACTGGAAGAGAAGAAGGGAGGACAGCCCGGGACTCTTGGGATCCATTTAAATAGCTGGCTAGACTTGAGCAGGGTGAAAAAACCCTGTCCCCTATTGGCTCTGTGACCTCAGACCACGGCCATCTGTACAGTAGATATAGAAGAAGCACGTGCCTCGTGGGCTGTTGTGAGGACCAGACCAGATAACGGAAATATCAATGTTGATTATACTCTGCCACACTGGTATTTTAAAGAAAGCAGATCTGGGCCCTGGTGCTCCTTGGTGTGTCTGGCTTATCCTGCTCTGACTTGGGGCTGTGTTGCTAACTGGCTCTGTGAACTTGGGAAATGACCCTCTGACCAGCAAGGAAGTTGCCCTCATGACTCAGTCCTCCTGTAACGTCTGTGATTCTTTTTCAACTTGCGTGATCAAAAACAGCACGAAGGAGTCAGAGCCACTGTTCAGAACCCCGGGTCCACATGGGACCGAAACCACGTGGGCAGTGACACTCGCACAACTGAGCACCCCTTAGCACGCCTAAGTGACAACACACGGCCACTTCACCGCCCCTTTCCAGGGCACACAACACGGGGGTGGTCCCCTCAGAGAAGTGGAAAAGATCGTGTACCCGCTCAGAGGATTCTTTTCCACATAAGAAGAGCCCCAGATCTTTCTCCAGACTTTCCACTGCCGACAACTTTGTCCATCACCTGGCAAAGAACTCCTCAGGGATGGGACGCTTCTCCTAACAAGGTCCCTCGTGACCACTGTGGGGCGCCTGTTAACAACCTCATTAGATTGGGTTTGTCAGACGGATGCTCTGGGCACATCAGGTAGAAGCCACAGGCCTCTCCCAAGACACGGAAGGCATTACGATTTCCCCTCCTTTCAAGTTTGTGGAGGTGGATATTGTTAATGACAAGCGAAGATGCTACCACGTTTATTGACAAGCAAGGCAAATCATCACTCGTGGGCACGAGACACCGAGAGACTGGGACAGGTCACTGATGCATCGTGGTTCAGACTTAGGATTTAGGTGGAGGGACACAGAGCTACGTCCGGGTCTGCCATCATGTGACCCTCAGCAAGCCACTTCCGCTCACCAGACCGCCTCCTCAATTCAGAACGGAAAGTATGAGGATGCACCTGCCCTCCTTAAAAGGCTCTGGGGACTAGGAATAATAAGTGGAAGTGGGCTTTTAACAACACCCGTCTCCAAGAGGATTTCATAAAACAATACACCTAAAGTTCTTGATACAGAGGTAGGCATGCAGTAAGAGCTCAATAATTATTGGCTATTGTTATCATTGTCAATCTGTCTCCTTTCTAGGTGTAGTTAGTGCTGGATGCTGAGCTGGATGCCATGAAAATATTATTTCACTGAATCCTCACAACTTGACGGGGACTGTATTATTTTGCACATTTTACAGGTGAGGAAACTGAGGCTCAAGAAGATAGTTTCTTTCTCAGGTCCTCTAGATGGGGCAGAGATTCATACCCATGCCCTCTAACTCCCAAGCTGGTGCTCCTTCATTTCTAACTAAATAGAGTAATGTGCACAGACATACAATATTGTTGATAACTCTTACCAGTATTATTTCACCAAAGACCCTGGCTTCCTAGTATAATGTCTATCAGTTAGGATTCCATTCATTTGGCCACATGCAACAGGACACTCAGTTATCAGTGGCCCAGGTGATAAAGGCATTATATTATTTTACACAAACACAAGGATGGAGGAAGGTGGTGCTAGGTTCAGCAGCTCTGTGAAGTCGGAACACCAAGGAGCTTGGTTGGCATTTCTCTGCTTCTCTGGTCTTCCCCCTCATTTCTGCAAGATGGCTGCCAAAGGGCCAAACGTCACATCTTCACACCACAGCATCCCAACAAGGAAGGAGGGGAGGGGTCAGAAGAGCTTTTTCTCATGCAACTTCCTTTTTTGTTATTATGAGAAAAATCTTTTCCAGAGGCTCCCAACAGAGTTCTAGTTATGTCTTATTGGCTGAATTGAGTCAGTGGCAAGGGGAAGAGAGTGGCTGTAATTGAACTAGAACAATCCAGTCCATATCCTGGGACTTCAGGAAGAAAATTGGAGTTCTGGTTAGCAAGGGGAAGGGGGAAAAGTCAGCCGTATTGGGTGGTCAGTGATTCCTTTACATAGTATTCAAGCCCCGACTCCCCTCCCTACCTCATAGCCCACTCCCCTTCTCATCCCCACCTTTCATTGCTCTCCCATCGGACCCTGCTCTGGCCAGCCAGTCTCCTCATTACTTGACCCATATGCCATGCTCAGGCCCACTGGCACATTTCTTCTTTTGGAGTTCCCTCTGTTTACAATATCTTTCTCCTATACCTTTGCCAATGAAAATTCTATTCTACAATCAAGGACCGTCATCATTCATATTCATCCCCCATAAACGCAGTCCACACCAGTGTTGCTTTTTTATAAACTTGGGAACATTTAGAATTTGAAAGAAAGGGTGTCTAGCATGGTGGTTAAAAACAGGGACTTTACACCGCTACCCTGAAGGTATTTGATTCCTGCCTATAGTATCTACCAGCTGTGTGACCTTGGGCGAGTCACGTGGTCTTTCTGGGCCTCAGTTTCCTCATCTGTCAAATGAGGTTAATAATGGCTTCTACCTCACGGGGTTGTTGTAAGGCCTAAAGGGATTAATGTAAATGACTTTAGAGCAGCGTCTGACGCGTGGCGAATGCCATTTGTATACGCTCACTTTACTATTAAACTATCCCTTTCATTACTTAAATCCTAGGTTACAAGACTGAAGGAGGATATCCAGATCTATCAATTCACATGGTAGTTATGTGGATTGAGGTCTAGAGTGTTTAAAACGGATATTTTCAAGGTCACAGGAGCAATTACGTACCGCTGGCAGGTCCTTGAACTACAGACATTTTGGTGCCAAGGGTGCTCTTCCGGAAACTTTGTAAAATGTTTCTGGAACTCTGGATCTGGGTTTCTCGAAGCCTGGGACTTCACCCCCATCAGAATCCTCATCAGAATCCTCTGGGTGCTTATTAAAAGTTATGATTCCTGGACCCCATTTCAGATTCTCTGAATAAGAGTCTCTATGAGTGAGGCTCACATCTGCTATTTGAACAAACTGTCCAGATGTTTTATGAACCAAAGCTTGGTACCTGCTGCCAGAGGGGTTGGCATTTCCTCCAGGGAAGACTCACATGGACGAGACCTAGGATAGGGAGAAGGATATCGCTAAGGACCCAGGCAGACCTCCATGAAGATGGGAAATTACAACTTAGCCAGGAAGGCGCAAGGTAAGGATCTCTTGGGTCTATTTCATCGCTCTCTGTCAGAGCCCTGTGGGATTTTAGAGACTGAGAAATTTGTCCAATGCCGTGAATTTTCTCAAAGGAATCATCTTGGGGAAGGAGACAAGATGGGAAGGGGCAACTCTCCTGAGACCTGTTTTATGACCCAGCTCTCAATCTTGGGCATTTTTTTCCAGGGCTAATTCATGGAAAATGTCACTGGAGAAGTCTGACACTTGGAGGACAAATGGGCTGAAAGACCCTTGTATTTGTTTTCTTTGGTACATAAGAGATTACCACAAACTTCACAGCTTAGGAAAACATACATTTATTATGTCACGGCTCCTGTGGGTCAGGAGTCTGGGCACAGCTCAGCTGGCTCCTCTGCTTCAGAATCTCTCACAAGGCTGCAAATGAGATGTCATCTGGGGCTGAGGTCTAACCTGAAGGTTTGACCGGGAGGAATCTGCTTCCAAGCTTACATAGTTGTTGGCAGCATTTAGCTCCTTACAAGTTGTTGGATTAGGACCTTGGTTCCTTGTCAGCTATTAGTGGAAGACTTCTGAGAGTTTCTGATCATAGGGGCAACTTCATCAAAGCCCACAAAGTTGTCTGCTACCAAGAAGGAAGTGACAACCTTTGTAACCTAATTATAGAAGTATAACCTGATCATATAACCTAATTAACATGGCTGTATTCTATTGGCTAGAAGCAGTTTACTCAAGGGAAGGGGAATATACAAGGCTCTGAAAACCAGTACATGGGGATCATTGGGAACCTCCATGTTGAAAATTTTCTCTCTCAGCCAAAGTGGGTGAAACCATTGGAGAGAAGTGTGGATAATGTAAATACATGATGTGGGCAGGATTATATTAATCCATATATACCACCTCTCAAATTACTTTACTGCGTTAGCTAATCTCATATTTATTCATGAAATATTATTGATGAGGGTATAGCAGTAAGTATTTCCAGGCAAACTAGATGTATAAAACAGGGGACTTCCGCCAAGAGGATTTTAATCCAGAAGGAGAGATAAATTATTTTAATACTTGCTTTTAAATTCTCCCTGCCAAAATCCTCACTCTGAAGCCACTTCTGGGAGTAAGAGCACAGGATCTCCTAAAGGTTCCTATTAAATGCAAATATATTATCCTTGGACAGAGAACAGAAGTGATGCATTATATTTCAGCAAGATTTGGCTAACAGTCACAGAACAGGTGTAAGCAGAAACACCAACTCAGACATGGTGACAGACTGATGGGGACAATGTGGTCCAGGCCTTGGGGGGAGCTATAGAAGGGCCTCTTTCTGACTGGGGAAGGGGCTGTGACAGCAAGTGCTGGAAGGGAATAGGCAAGCACACTACCAAATAGACATTCTTCACCAACAATTCCGTCCGGGGCGGACTCAAGTTTCAGCCAACAAAAAGTTAGCCAAGAAAGGTGCTTGGTAAAGTGTAAAATCCTTTAACCAATACCCTCCATTTCCAAGCATTATTAATGCAAAAGGAAGTATAAAAGGAGGGTCAGTCATTACTTTCACGCACCCAACAAGCTTTTATTGAATGCTCTCTCTGTGCAAAGCATGGGGGCCCTGTCTCTGCTCCTGTGCAACTTTTTGTGGGACCACAAGCAAGGTAGCTCTACGCTTCCTTGTAATACTCAGGGAGAGTTATTCTATAGCTCCCATGGGAATCTGCAAAATATGGCCCCAGTCCTCCTTTCATGGAGCTCTCCTGGAGAGAGCAATGAGAGAAGCCAGCCTGACATTTCTAAAGTGGGAGCCTCAAGTGAAAACCTCTTCTTGGAAAGACAGCAGGAAGGGAGGAGCCTGGAGGTTTGGAAACAGCATTTGATAACAATAGCAAGGGGACTGCTTTTTTGAGGGATTTAAACATGTGCACTGAACTCTAATTGGTGTGGGAGAAACTGGGACGTAGAGATGAATGAACCATCTGTTGGAAGAAGGCATGATGCATGCCTCCCAGTACCAGGCCAGGGCCAGTGTGCCAGGCTCACTCCAGGCCAGGGAGGTGGGAGGGACAGATCTCTAGCTGAGGTTCCTCAGCAGAGTCAACTGCTTTGTGATCTCCAAAAATCACGTTGGTAGAAGAGAGGAGAGAATGTTTGCCCTGTGCTCCCCGATTCTTGTTCTAAGCAGCTGAAGTTCTTTATTAACACGACAAGATCTCTAGCCCACATCCAACCATGTTTTAACCTTGCCTATATTGGTCCTTCAAGTTCATGACAACTCATGGAAATCCCTTATGCCAATGAAGAGTGCCCAAACCAATGGCTCTGACCTAGACTAGCCTTAGGAGCGTCGGGCCATTGTCTTGGTGTTCAAGGACTCTTGACATTCAGCTCATTCTGTGCAGCAGGCATGGCGGAGATCCTCAAAGATGGACATTCAGAAGCTCTGGCATCTAGAATGGACATCTAACCCCAAGGGCTCTAGAGGGAAGAACTGGAAATTTCAACAGAGATTTGAAAACTTAAGGCCCTGATCACAATGCAAAACTCGGGGCCAAATGAGGTAAAAAGGTGTTTCTCTATTAGCGCCAGAATAACTTCTCTCTCTCAAATCTTACCTTCTTCCGTAGATGCTGAGTGACAAAACTTCGTAGCAGCTGGGGAGGAGAGACACAATCTGAATAGGTGGAGGGTCTCTTCCTGAGACTGTGCTCATGGTCTTCCTTTGTATTTTAGTTTCTCTCCGGATCTTAATATTTGTGATCTTTATACTATCAGAGAACAAAGACATACGTAACAGATGTCAATTTACTATGATGAGTTTATGTAATATTATGATTCGTTTTCTTTCACATTTCTAACGTTTACCCCTTTCCCCGCAATCATTTTTCTTCTGACGCATGAGGACACTACGTTAAGAATCACCAGGGTGGCATATATCCAGACAAAACTATAATTCAGAAAGATACATGCACCCCTATGTTCATAGCAGCACTATTCACAATAGCCAAGGCATGGAAACAAACTAAATGTCCATCAACAGATGAATGGGTAAGGAAGATGTGGCATACGTGTATATATATATATATGTAATGGAATACTACTCAGCCATAAAAAGAATGAAATAATGCCATTTGCAGCAACATGGGTGGATCTAGAGATTATCATACCAAGTGAAGTAAGTCAGAAAGAGAAAGACAAATACGATATGATATCACTTATATGCGGAACCTAAAATATGACACAAATGAACCTATCTATGAAACAGAAACAGAGCCACAGACATAGAGAACAGACTTGTGGTTGCCAAGCGGGAGGGGGATTAGGGGAGGGAAGGATTGGGAGTTTGGGGTTAGCAGATGCAAACTGTTATGTATAGGATGGATAAGCAACAAGGTCCTACTGTATAGTACAGGGAATATCCTGGGATAAACCGTAATGGAATAGAATATGAAAAAGAATGTATATATATGTATAACTGAATCACTTTGCTGTACAGCAGAAATTAACACAACATTGTAAATCAACTATACTTAAAAAAAAAAAAGAACCGCCAGGGTGGGCAATTGATACGCGAGTACTGGGAGGGAGAAGCGTGGGCTAGGATGTAGAGGGGCTACTCACCCACTTCGAATCTCTCCTGCCCCCTTGAAACTATACTTATGAGCAGGAGAAAATCTATCAGATTGGCAGAAAAGTTATTAGAAAATGAGGAATCTCTGAATTTTAGAATAAAGGAGCCACTTAGAGATCCTCTGCTACAATCCGTTCTCAGAAGCCAAGAAAGGATAGGGAATGTACCCAGGTCACAACAAAGAGCGAAACTAGGATACAATGCCAGGTGTGTCTGGCTCCCAAGCTTAGATTCTTTCTCCATGCTGAGCCACCCCTGAGATGCTCAGACACTGACACCACAGAGGGATTCAAGCGTCAGACCCATTTCTCCTCAGGCCACTTGCAAAGGCCACTTTCTACCTGAGAACATAAATGTCTGTCCTGTCCTACAGTGGGTAGCATGTCCTAATTCCTGTTGTGTCTCTTCCCTGGTTTCCCCCCACCCCCTTATGTCCAGCGATTCCCTGGGCCCCAGTGGACAAGAAGAGGCTTGTCCAGTTGAGTTGAACCCCATGGTGGCCAAGTCCCCACCCGCCTCCCTTTTGTAAATTTCCCTGTGCTAATCTTATAACAAGTTACACACACGTATGCAAAGAAATGAGCAATAGTTAACAAGAAGAATCTCAGTTGAGGGAAGCGTGAATGTTTAAAAAGCAAAGAATATATTTTAGCTCATAGAGCGGGGCTGATCTGGAAATAATCTGGTTTCGATATGCCTCTCGTGTAACCCTTCGAAAATATAAGACCCTTGCAGAACTCCCTATCTCTAATTTCTTTTGTTGCAATTTTCCAATAAAATCTGGCCCTGGCCCAAGTTCTCAGAGGACTAATAAGGATAAGAATGCCCCTGATTTTCCTTCAAAATGAGAAATCATTTCAACGTGAGGAGTTCGGCCACAGCTGGCACAATCCCCCTGGGTCTCTGGATTTCAGGAAAAGAGACCCGGGCCTCTTTCTCTGGCCATCCCAACAGCCTTCCAGACTTATAATTATTCAGTCAGCAGCCCAGAATTGTGGCCTACTTAGTTTTCCCTAAAAGCACTTAAGGACAGTTTAATGAAAGGAAAGAGCAGCAAAGAAAGGGGGAAAATGCTTTTTTTAGGAACAGAACAAAATATCATGTTTTCTTCTCTTTCTCTCTTTTTTCCCTTTTTGCAATATTTCTCCTCAGAGAAAATTATAGTCTTGAAGGCCAGCAATGGGCTCTGTATGTTTTGCTTATTACAGTGGTTAAAACGAGCACCACGGATGACGGAGTATCATTATAACATTCTTGATACCCCTGATATATTTGTGCAAACATAGTTGTGGGCGATGCATGCACAGCGATGAGCCTGTGCTGTCTGGAGAAGTCTCTCCCCATCCTTGTTTATTCACACAGCTTCCCGCCTTCCTCTGGAATCCATCCTTTGTATTCCTTTGTACAGCTTCTGTCTCTTCGAGCTCCCCTTTTCCTGAACTTACCTTCTTTCCCACCTCCCTAGAGCAGCATCGCGATGTTTGGGTGCCAAACAATTTGCAAAGGAAATGGTTCGAGTTAGAAATGGAGTAAGATGGAGGCTGTAACCACAATGTAGGATTTCGGGTCGTTACCACTTCATTTCCTCTGGTTTGCATCTGTGCCTTTCTCGATTTTCTGTTCCTGTCTACAGGATCCCAGCAAGAGGCCCCCGTTTCCTAGCCGGTGGAGCGGGAGGGCGTCTAAGAGACAAAAAATCGAAAAATAAAAGCATAATACCCTTCAAAGGCAATATTGCAGAGCACTGAGTCAAATGCTTTTGGTACAATGAGGAATAATACCCTCCTCCATTCCACTCCTTGCTCTAAAAATGTTTACAATGTGCAAGAAAGGAAAACAGGAACCATTAATAAGGCCAGACAGGTCAAGGGCCGTAGGAGTTCAGGAAATAAGGGCCCTCTGAGGGCTGGAAGATTCTAGGAAGGCTCCATGGAAGAGCTGGCCCTGAAGGATGGATGGGGCCCAGGAAGAGCAGTGAGAAGTTAGGAGAACTTTTCAAACAGAAGAAGCCGTAAACTTTAAAAGCATGTCACTCACGGTTGTCCTGTGGGTCAGTTCAACACTGGAGGGCTGGTGCGACATTCCATAAGAACACTTTCTAAATAAGCATTACTTACATTCTAGATGGACTAATTTGCCCACTTTGTTGGCCTCTGGTGCCAATCTTTTGAGTTCGAGCCTTCTTCTTAAAATCTAGTGACTGCTTAGTTATTGGATTCTATCTGTCTGTGGACACAAACACTTTGGGATTCTGACAAAAGTTATGGACTGTTTCCCTAGAAGAAGTCACATGAACACAAAATGATGCTTGTAATTTCAAGGGCTTCCAGAAGCCTCTTTATGAAACCCAGGTGAAAATGCCTGGACTAAACCATCCCCGAGACAGAGATTGACTTTGACTTATCATGGTAGCCTGATGTGCAGAACACACTAGTTGGTCACTGAAGGTTGAACGAATAGGAATGAATTCTGTGTTCCCCCACACTTTTTGGCCCCCGGGACTTCCGTCCATCTGCCCTCCTGGGGCCACAGACTCAAGTTCCCTGCTGATCCGGATGTCAGTGTGGAAGACTCTCACAGAACCTGCCCATTGTGCTTCCAGCTCCTATCCTGGTATCCAAGAACCTGTCCTTTTCTTGAATCCATCTTCTTATTGTTCTGGGCCCATCTTGCATTTTATCTCCTGAGGGCTGGGCTCTCTCTGCCATCTAAGGTAATAGTTAAAGGGATCCATGTCAACATGATAAAGGAAGAGAAATAGACAAGCCTCTCCTTTCTCTTGTTTCTACCGGACCTTAATCTTACTTTCTAGTCCTGAAGTGCCTCTGGTGAGAGGAACTGAAACCTAGTGGAATGGGGTGTATCTCCTGGGAAGGTCAGAGAAGAAGATGCTTTGTGGCAGGAAGAAGCTGGTCGCCCTCTCTCTAGTCATACTCCACGTTAAGAAAGATGATCCAAAATTTGGAAATAACACAAAAGATGACTGAGTTCCCTTTTGGAGTCATACTAGAGCACTGCCTCACAAGCCTTGATTTTGTCCTGGGGATATAGCCTTTTTGACTTCTTATTTAATACCGATTAAGAGCCCGGACTTTGTAAAGTTAGTTGTTAATTTATAGAAGATTGATAGATGACACATAATTTTTATCTGGTAGAGATGTAAGTGAAGTCTGTCTAATAAAAAACATAACCTCAAGGGATAGAGTTGTACGGTCCTGTAGGACATGACCTAATTTTGTATTTAAAGGGTCTATCTTACTTCATCAAACTGTCTTGCATTGACTATATATACTGCAGTCTCTTTCATTCTCTTGTAAAGTAGTTTTAGCATCCTGCAGTTTTCTTGATGAATGAGTTCAATGAATCTATGAATTCACTCTACAGTTGTATGGGAATTACGAGTTTTTTTTTTTTTGAAAACTCTCAGCTACGTCTCAGCTGTGGGCAGAGGCCAATGTCAGAGGTATTTTAAGACCCAGAATGCTGTAGGGCAGCACTTCTCAGACTCTAGTGGACACACGAATCACCTGGGGACCTTTTAAAATGCAGATTCTGATTTGGTGGTTCTGGAGTGGGGCACTTCTCACAAGCCTCCCAGGGATGCCCGCTATGCTGGGCCATGGGCAACCCTTCACTGAGGCTGTGGAATGTACATAGTCTTCACCAAAGACTGGATGGATCTGTAAATCTGCGTCCCCACCTCCACCCACCACCCCCTGCCCTTCGAAAGGCACAGCAGAACCAACCCAAGAGACAGCCCTGACTACCAAAGACCTGGGCTTGGTGGAGAGTTTCTGGAAACTTTCTGGGGAGGTTCAAGTGTGTGTAGAAGGGAGTGGGTAGGAGGGTGGGGCAACCAAAAGGAAATGAAGTGATTCATGCTCAACTGCGATTGCATGAGCATTAAATACAATCAGAGGGAAACCCAATCTCCCTATTGCAAAGGGCAATATCCAACTTGGAGCGCTGCTCTCCAAGCAATACAGCCCCCTCCCTCTCCTGACGGACCCACCCAGGCTCTTCCCCAAGGAGCCCTCAGGGCTGTCAAATGCATGGGCAGTGCTCAGACTTCGTGTTTTCCATGGCAGTTGAGCTCTTTCACCTCCTCTGGGAAGAGGAGAGGTGGGTCCCTTTGGTTTTCAGTGGGCACATTTCAGTACGTTGGTGCCCTGCCTCCGCTCTGCTACATGCTCTGTTACATCATGGTGCACTCTCATATTTTTAATCCTGCACATTTCTTGGAAACACACAGATCTCAGAGACTCCAAGAAACACACAATCGGTTTAGTTCACTCCTACCCCTGGGCCTCTACGAAATCGAAGAGGTATCTGTTTCCAGAGAGAATGGAAAGTTTCGATTCTGGAGCTCAAAGACCTGCTGGTGGACTGCACTGCACTGTAATGAGGAGAGAGAGAGACAGAGACAGAGACAGAGACAGAGAGGAAGAAAAGGGGAGAGAGGAAGGAAGGGAGGGTGGGAGGGCATTGTTCATAAAGCTAGATTTATTCTGTGAAAAAGATGTCCTTTATTCTGAGCATATGTTCTCTCTGTCTTTTTTGGAGGTCATGTTAGATATCTTCATTGAGATGATATTGGTAGTAAGATGACAGATTTTGTGTTGCTTTGCTTTTGCTTTTGTTTTTTATGTCCTTGTTCAGTAAAATAAAAAAGTTGGCAATCCCATGTTAGTCCTCCAATTTTGGGGGAAACTGTTCTACTCTGGAAAGCCACACACCCAAGAATCACTTACCCTGGGCTCACAGGCTATAGCTGGGATACCCCTGAGTAACTGAGTCCCTTCTTGCATCTTTCTGCAAAAACAGCCTTTGATTCCCGGGGCTGGCCAGTGTGGGAGCAGGTAACTTTCTTCCTGACATGGGAAGCCTCTCTGCTCCTCCCTTCACCAGTCTGCTTAGAGGGAAGAAACACTCGGCAAAACAGATAACGAAGCATCTTCAACACTGATTTAACATAAAGTTTGGAGACTGGGAATGAATTAGAGTTTGAATACCTGGGAGTGAGTCTTGGTTCTTCCACTTAAAAACTGTGTGAACTTTTGCAAGGGGTGTAATATTTTTGAAGCTGAAAAAACTTTCAGTTGCCAAGAGAATAAAATCAATAACATATATGAAGAGCTCTGTAAAACATAACATAAAAGAGCTGTGAAAATATAATCTATTGTTACAAGACCTCTCCCTCCCTCCTACCAAATTTCCACACACAAATGAAACATTGTTGGGTTTATAGCTAAGATTTCTGGCTCCCTTGTGCCCACATTTGGTGTGGGGACAATTAAATGATCTCAGAGACAAGCAGTCTAATTTTCAGTTATTTATTAGATTTTAATATCTGGAGTTTGTCAGGGCATCAAGAGCATCCAAGGTCAATAACCACTGTTTATAGAAACTGGGTAGAGAAAAGATAGCTAACATAACTGGCTAAGTGGCAGCTTATCAAAGTTCTGACATAATAATCTCATTTCAGTCTTAAAAAGTTGAGTTTTACTGTTCCCAATCACACATGAAAAACAGAGGTTCTAGAGATTAAATTATTGCCCAAATTCACACCATCAGAGCAGCAAGGACAGGATGCTAATATATTTCAGCGTGATTCAGAAGCCCTGCCCTTTACCCATCACTACCTCATGCTATCAGAGAGCCAACACTGAATCTTAATTCACTCACCATAGGGGAATTTTTTGACAGGGTACCAACTTGGCTACATGGTCCCAACTTGACCATTTATCAAAAGTGTAACTTCGGACCCATCTCTTTTGATAGATCCTGTACCATTCATAGAAGAAATATAAAATCTTCTCAAATAATTTCCAGGAAAGTGATTATAAAAAAACAAAATCAAAATACTTTGCAATTGTAAAAATTATGATTATTAACTTTCTCTAATGAACTAACTTACCATTAGCCAAGACTTGCTGTCTTTGCCGTAACTGAAATGTAATTGAAACGTCATTCATTTTCTTAGTAGGGCTGGTAAATGGAACTGCTCATATCTGAAGGGTTAAATAAAATATTTTTATACTATTTACACTGAGCATTAGCTAACTCCCTGGGCTAATATTGGACATTATCCCATCAGTGCACATTAGATGTAACATAGGCATCTGTTACTGATGCTAAACATCTAATTGGGGGAGTGGAAATATAATATAATAAAGAGAATGTATATATGAGGAAAACTGAACTCCAAAATGCTTTAAATTACAACATGATGCCTCCCACTTTATTTAATCAAGTCCTTTCTTATAACTCAGTTAAAATGAGAGGGAAGAGAGAAAGGGAAAGTAATACTAAAATTTATTCCTAATTTTAACTCTGAAGTATACAAATCATAGTGATTTGGTGAAATAGTTTGAAGTTTCCCCCCCAAAAAAGAAAAAGAAGAGTTCTGTGTTTTTCCTCTAAGGCCTCTCTTCGAGAAGATAATTACAGAAACTATGCCTTAATCATTCTAATATTCTGACCCAAGAAAATTTAGATGTTGCTAATGTTAACACAGATGCTGCAGAAATAGACATGGACCAACAGTGGCGGGTCTGGGTGATAAGGGTCAGTGCCAGAAGGTTCCTGGGGTCCTCACAACCTCAAGAAATAGACGAAAACAGATTCGACTCACCAAGTATTTCAGTTACATCTGGTGAGGTGACCCAGGTTAGCCGGGAGAACCACAAGTCTGCTTCTACATGTTAGAGTATGTTTGACTTAAAAATGGCAGGAGGAAGCAGAAAATAAAGTCTGTGTCTCTAAAAAGTGCTTGATCTTGTCCATCTCATAAGACATCTCTCTTCCTTCCTCCTGTCCTGAAGTCACCAAGAGATGGCAGACGCCAGTAAAGACCCCCTCACATAGGAGCAGTGGAAGGCACACTCCCTCCTTGAGGGCTTCCCTGCCCTCAGTAAAGGAACTCAAGGGAGATCTGCTAAAACAGGGGTCAGCAAACTACTCCTGTTTTGTTTTTTTTTTAATAAAGGTATATTGGAACACAGTCATGCAATTTGTTTATGTATTGTCTAGAGCTGCTTTTATACTGGGAAGGCAGAGTTGAGTAGTTGCCACTGAGATCACATGGCCCACAAAGGGTAAAAATTTACTACCTTTACAGAAAAAGTTAGCCAACTCTTGTCCCAAAAAGGGCACCAGCTACAGAGCACCAAGATTGATATTTTATCAACTCCCAAACTCTGGTTCTCAATCCTTCTGTAACCCTAGCACACCTTAGGGAAAAAACATATATCCATCGGTAATACCATCTACCTCCTCTAAGAAGTAAGGATTTTCCATGAAGCTAGTGCAATTTAAGCTTCGTGTCACTCACTTGCAGAAGGTCTTGGGAAGGACACTAGGGATGTGTTCATACGGTTAGATGTTTTTATAACATTTGAAAACAGAAGAGATAGAGACTATTTTGTCTTTCCATTCCAGCTTCCCTTCCGCTAATCTTCTCCATGTCTTGGGTAGTGCTGGAAGGAAAGTGGGAATTTTGTGGATCCAATTAAATAGAAGTTGAGATGGGGAGTTGGGGATACATCTGATTGGGTTTCATGAGACATGGATAGAGAGAGACAGAGAGATGCTATTTCATAGGCACTTCTCTTTAGGTTAAGTTTCTGCCAGTCCTCCCAAGATACGAATAACTCTCAGGACTCTTCTGACCGCCCACTGCGCCAAACCATTGTCATTGTGCATAAAAGTACAGGCTTAACTGTCCTAGCACAGCGGATACATCCTGTGATGTCCATCGTTGAAAGTGTGTGGTTGCAGGGGAGAAAATGTTGTGAAATGTGTGAAGCCAGAAGCTAGTCTATGGGAAATTCTACCCAGGCTTACAGTACCTAATGGAAAAAAACATGATAGATTTTTCCCCCCAAATCTGCAAACAGTCTAAAAATGTCAGATGGCACTGTTAATTACAAGTTGTGATGCTAAAAAAAACCTTTTCTCTCAATAATAAAAATTTTTCTCAATCAACCACACTGAAAAAGGTCAAAATATCTATTTCTCTTATAATAACCTGTAATGGAAAATAATCTGAAAAAAAGATATATATTTCTTTTGCTGTACACTTGAAACTAACACAACATTGTAAATTAACTATACTTCAAATCTTCGAAAGAAAGAAAGAAAGAAAGAAAGAGAAAGAAAGAAAGAAAGGGAAAGAAAGAAAATGTCTCTTTCTGTAGAAAACGATATAATATTGCAATTATATAAAGAAATGCTCAAAGAGCATGCAGCCCACACATATAGGAAAACTAGTATTATAGAGCGCATCAAATAATGAATAAAAACATCATGTTGTTTTCTGGATTTTGTGATGTTTCTGGTCACCTTTTTAAAATTAGTAATGTCTTGTGATGTTACCTTCATTCTAAAAAAATTGTATCTCCTTTTTCATAAATAGGGGCCCCCAGGTCAAGTCAACTTTAGGCCCACAAAATCTGGCCTATGTACATACTTACTTGTGTGTTATTAAAACACACTTGTGTGTTATTAAAACACAGATTTTCTTTCTTTCTTTCTTTCCTTTTTTTTTTTTTAATGCTGGTCATTATAACCCACTACATGGATGCAGTGATCGAGTAATGCATTAGGATTCCCAGTAGAAAAAAGCTTCCTTAAAAATCTATACAAACAAATTATCATTTTAAGTGCATCTATTACTAAATGGATATCTCACGTCTCATCCCAAGTTACCTTGCTGCGGTGGTCTGGATGGGAGAGAAAGACATAAATTTCAGAGCTCGGTTGACCTGGATCTGAATCCTGACTTCACCTTTTTTGCCCTCTGAACTTCCCTGAGACTTAGTTTCTTTATCTGTCAAACAGGGAAATTGGTGCCGACTTCATAAGGTCCTCGTGAAGGGGAAATGAAGGAACCGGTATTAAAGGCATAGCTCAAAACCTGGTGGACGGCAGGCCCTCCACCCTGGAGGTTCCTTCCCTTTGCCATCAGCATCTCTCTGGGAGCCCCCAGCGGCTCCCACACAGAAAACACAGCTGGCAAAGAGACACTCCGAGGAAAGCCTCTGTAATTAATGTCATATTCACTCAATTTCAGGTCTAGACAATATTTTTCTAAAACAATTGCTTCCAAGGGCCCGTAATAAAAACAGAACAATGTCAGTCATCAGAACTCAGAAAGGGGAGGATAAATACTGCCTGACGGGTCCATTCTAACTTTGATCCGAAATTCTGCATTCCTCTGGGAGACTTATACTAAATGATTTCCACACCTCTCCATGGCTGTTGGTCCTTGCTGTGCATGGCCCTGTGTCTCAGGAGCAAAAGACAGGAATGCAGAGAGAAGACGGCTTTTAAGACTCTCCTTTAAGGGATCCAGAAACCTCAGCGACTGGGGTAGCAGATGTTAATTGCCCTCTGGAGATCCCTGTCCTAGATACAGTGTGAGACGGGTCCTCTGAAAGCTATGGACAGCCCCAGATCTCTGAGCTAGAGTATTTCCCCAACCAGCATGCCAGGGGTCTGAAATCCCATCTGCTACTTAGGACAGCTGCCTGTTGTCCTGGAGAAGCAGAGGAGCAGATGAAAGGGAACTGGAATTTTCCCTGATATTGGCCCTGTTGAAGGGGGTCTCTGCTCTTCCTCAACCCACCTCTACGCTCACCCTATCCTCATTCTTCCTAACTAGTTAGGAGCAGGGACTACGGAAAGCGCAGGCCACAGTCGCCAAAGTATCTCGACTCTGAGAGGGTACCATTTTGATGGAATTCTTTGCAAATGGCACCTTCTAGAAATGGACAGAGTTGTTCAGGGGCTGGCAATTCAGATCTTCTGTCCAGAGAAGTTTCTTCACATCTCCCTTCCTGGGGAGAGAGAGAGAGAGACTAGACAGAGAGAAATGGAGAGGCTGACGAGAGGAAAAAGAGAAAGAGGAGGCCCAGAGGGAGACACAGAGAGAGGCAACTGGAGACAGAGGCTGAATGGCCTTTGTTACAGTCCTTGGGAATAAACCCAAGGCTCTTCAGTAAATAGAATTCAGCAAAGAAGCCAACAGACGTTCCCACGAACGCAGGGCACAGACCACCCAGCGCTCAGACTCCATTGCCAGCTGCTGGGGTGTTGTCACCAGAAGGCGTATCTCGGGTCAGCAGAGGCCCTGGGAGTCATTCGCGTTTGCCCACCCCCCGACCTTTGATTCCCATATTTGAATGAGGACGAGCCTTTGTGATCTGAAAACGAAAATCTGCATCCCTCTCTCTCCCTCACCCACCCAGATTCAGTAGCTCCTCCCAGCAAGAAGGAACAGCTCAGCTCAAAATGGCACGTGGCCTCCTTGGGCATGCTCACCCACCCGGCACCCAGCAACCCTCCATCCTTTAAAAATAGGTCTTCCGGGCTTCCCTGGTGGCGCAGTGGTTGAGAGTCCGCCTGCCGATGCAGGGGACACGGGTTCGTGCCCCGGTCCGGGAGGATCCCACATGCCGCGGAGCGGCTGGGCCCGTGAGCCATGGCCGCTGAGCCTGCGCGACCGGAGCCTGTGCTCCGCAACGGGAAAGGCCACAACAGTGAGAGGCCCGCGGACCGCAAAAAAAAAAAAAAAAAAAGGTCTTCCTCCTGCAATTTCTCCAAACAAATCAAAAATCCCCTTCTCCCGTGAAGGTATTCTCCACCAAGTCAAAGGGGAGCCCGATTTAATTAAATCTTACGTGTGAGTGACACATGATGTTCCTCAGTGCTTCCGGTAGCATCTACACTATAAAAAAGCAACTTATGACAAAAAGAAACAAAGAAGCAGGAAGATGAATCTCTCCTTGGTAGGGCTCCAGGGACGGAGGCAAAGAGAAAGGATAAAGTTCAGGAAGGGTGGAGACTTCATGGAAGGCCCAGCTGGTCTGCTGGTGCCCCTACGTCACACCACAAGGGCAAGTGCTTGCTCTATCTAGATAGAAAGTTGCTTCAGCATCCAGGAAGTCACAGCTCTCCTCGGATCAGAAACCTGATACACCTGTTTTCTGCCATAGCGCCTAACAGGAGAGCCAAGGGGCTGTAAGGCAGCAGTTCTCCAATTGCGAGCCCTGCAGCAGCAGCATGGGCACCGCCTGGGATCTCATTAGAAATGCAGAATCAGAAACTCAGGGGGTGGGACCCAGGAACTATACAGCTTTGAGGGCAAGAGGTGAGGCAGGTGGGGAACAGCAGGAGAGGTGAGGAAGACATCCTAGGAGGAGGGGAGGTGTGGTGGACGGTGAACTCCTACAGAGAATAGAGGGCCCTTGGGAGGGATGAAGCTGACTGTCCTTGGCCATCTGCAAGACTGCCAGTAGCACTTCAAAGTTTCTCATTTCTTAACCCTCTGCCCGTCTCAGAGGGCAGAGAAGATGAGTCACATGCATAAAACACCCTGATCTCTGAAAGCAAGGGATGCCAAGAGTAATGATGATTACTAACTAATAATCATTAGAATGTTCTGCAAGGTACAGAACATTTCTGTGTAGATTCTTCCTTAATCTTGGCAGTAACAAAGCTGTGAAGTAGGAATTACATTTTATTCCCATTTTGCAAATAAGAAAACCGAGGATCAGTTGGGATTGTTTTTTCCTGGACAAAGTTCAGGAAGGGTGGAGCCTTCATGGAAGGCTCTGTAACTGGGAGTAAGTGGATTCACTAAAAGGACTCTTCCACCATCCCAGGTGACAGTGGTCTCCAAGGGCACATGATCTATCCTTGTAAAGCCACTTCCATTCAGAAGTTCTCTCTGGTTTGTGCAATGTTGAATTCACTTCACATTAGCCCAATGCAGCCCTGACAATCACCTCCCTAATAGTGTAATGGCTCAGAACATGATTCTAGAACCGATAGCTCAGGATCAAGCCCCAGGTCCTCACACTAGTTGTATGATTTTGGGGTTTTGTGGGACTAACTGTGTAAAGTTTTTAGCACAGTGCCTGGCACAGTAAGTGCTCTCTGAATGTTAGCTCCTCATCCATCATTGTGAGAAGACAAATCTTAGCTGAGTTCAGGCACCAGGAAAGGGAGTAGTAAGCACTAGAGGAACGAAAAGTCATAGTCCACGACTATCCCAAGACCAAGGAGACCAGTAATGCAAAGAACAGTAGACTCAGGACTGAAGGCTTTGGTTGGAATCTTTACTTTGCCATTTAATTCCAAGTGGACTTGAACAAATAACTGAACTGTTCAGTTTTCTCTTCTGCATGTTGGGGGTTGTCATGCCTTACTTTCTACATGAGGCTGTTAGAAGGTTAGACAGACCAAGCATGGCCCTTCTAGCAGACACTCTTGGTTGCCTACCTAAGAGCCACTTACCCCAACTTCTTGATAACTGAACCCTGACTTTGTTCATGTTCTGCTCTTCTCCATAGTCATTTCCTTTAGGGGATGTGCTCTGGCTGGTCTAAGCTCATAAAGGCAGATCCATTCCTCTTACCAGTGACTGGTGGAAGTCAGGCATGTAACTCACTTCTGACCACTGGGATGTGGGGCCAGGTCCTCTTTGAACTTGGGGAAAAGATTTTCCTGATTTTAAAAAGATGCATAGGAAGAAATGGTATCTCCTTCCCCTAGACATGGTGCATCTAGATGTGATCCTGGTCCTACTGCAGCAGGTGTCTTGCTACCATAGGGTGACACGCCTGAGCATAATGCTAGCTCTGGGAAGATGGCAGAGAAGAGGGATGGAAAGCACCCGGGTCTCGGACAGTGTTGCTGAGCCACTTAATTAGCCAATCCTAAGATGTCCTATCTCTGAAATTCTTTGTTTAAGGACAGTGGAGTCAGGGTGTTGTGCTGTTTACGTCTGAGGGTGCCGTAGTGTCCCCCAGGTGATAGGTCACTGTAAAGTACTATTTTATGAATCTGTGGAACTATTTTTTGCAGTGAATCCTCCAAACTCTCTGCATAAGTGAGAGAATAACAACAAATTACCCAGCAAAACCGCAGCACTCAGGTGACAAGGCGTAGATCACTGATGCAGAATAGAAACTTGGTACAAAACCAGCCTAACCGAGCTTCAGTTTATTTCCCTGTAATGATGTTCAGAACTATGCTCCCCCATATTTTTATGTTCAACAAAAGAGTGTCCTAAAGAAATAACATATGATAAAGGAGCACATTCTGCCAGTTTACGAAATCCATATGCCCTCTCCCTTGCCATCCAGATTTCCAAAGCTGACATTTACTGTGCATCAGAACATAGGCAAACCAACTGCATGAAATCATCTGGAAGTCACAAGTCCATTGCTTCAGCTTTTTAAAAAGTGAAATAGAGAGACGCTGGCTGCAGCAAGTGTTCCATTTTCTAAATAGAATGCTTGATTTGGCCAGGCCAGATATGACCTAATGACAGAGATTCAATTGCATCCGAAAGGAACATAAATTAAGATATAAGTAGTAAAATTGCATGTTCTTACTAAACTGAACTTATGACAGGATTTTTTTTTTCTTCTAATAGCTGTTCACTCTTACTATTTTCCCTGGGTTGACAGCAAATGGTCAATATCTTCAAAATTATTTAAAATCCTGTGGGATTGTGTTTGTTTTAAATTTTGTATTGGGAAGGCAGGAAACTGTTCCTGGTAAAGAATCGGGAAAATGTCACAGGGATAATGTCTTGATCGGAGTTGTGACTTTCAGTAATGACAAAGCCTGCATTCATTCCTGGCACATAGTAAGTGCTCAACAAATATGTTTGAAAGAACGAAAGCACAGTATCCTGTTTATTCTAAGCAGAAGACCCTGAGTGTCCTCTCAAGGTGGCAGTTTAATGTTCTGTGAACAGGTCTGAGATGTAAATTGTAATAAAGTACTAGGATAAATGTTGTCTTTATTAGAAAACCTATGATTTTTCAAAAATATATGACAGTGATAATTGATGTACGTGATGAGCCACAGGGATTCACAACCTCTAAGTACCTTAAAAGGAAGCATTATTGTAAAGAGCATGGAATTTGGAGTCCACAGAATTGGGATTCTGTCCCTGGCTTCTCCACGTAGTAGTTGCATGACCACTGGCAAGAAATGCTACATCTGCACCCGTAGCTTCTTTTTTTCCCCCAAACAAACGACTTTTTATTGAAGTACAGTTGATTTGCAATGTTGTATTAGTTTCAGGTGTATAGCGAAGTGAATATATATATATGTATATATATTCTTTTTCAGATTCTTTTCCATTATATGTTACTATAAGATATTGACTATAATTCCCTGTGCTATAAAATAGGACCTTGTTGTTTATCTATTTTATGTATAGTAGTGTATATCTGTTAATCCCAAACTCCTAATTTATCCCTCCCCCCATTTCCCCTTTGGTAACCATAAATTTGTTTTCTATGTCTGTGAGTCTGTTTCTGATTTGTAAATAAGTTCACTTGTATCATTTTTTGAGATTCCACATGTAAGTGATATCATATAATATTTGCTTTTTCTCTGTCTGACTTACTTCACTTGGTATGATAATCTCTAGGTCCATCCATGTGGCTGCAAATGGCATTATTTCATTCTTTTTATGGCTGAGTAATATTCCATTATATATATTTTATATATATATATATATTCCATTATATATATCTATATATCACATCTTATTTATCTATTTATCTGTCAATGGACATTTAGATTGTTTCCATGTCTTGGCTATAGTAAATAGTGCTGCTGTGAACATCGGGGTGGATGTATTTTATTCAAATTAGAGTTTTCATCTCTTCCAAATATATGCCCAGGAGTGGGATTGCAGGACCATATGGTAACTCTATTTTAGTTTTTTAAGAAACCTCCATACTGTTCTCCATAGAGACCACACCATAGCTTCTTTATTGGCGAAATGGATGGTGACAGTAGTGTCTACCTTATAATGTGGTTTTGAGGATTAACTGAGATAATGCATGAAAAGCACTCTCCAAAGTGTCTGGCATATTAGTCTTTGTCAGAATCACCCAAAATATAACAAATGAATGAATGAAGGAAGGAAGGAAAAAATGAGCTATGTTGGTGATAGCTTTCAAATCCAATCTATGATACTAAAGCCTAGTTCTGTATGACTAATTCATGGATGACACATAACAGGAACTCAACTAACCAGACTCTGATTAACTAGCGTTTGCTTCTATTACTGTGTTTATCTTATTGTGTCACCATTATTTGTTTGCAAATTTCTCTATAGCTATATTCATCTTCATTTTTTTTTTTTTTTTTGCGGTACGCGGGTCTCTTACTGTTGTGGCCTCTCCCGTTGCGGAGCACAGGCTCCGGACGCGCAGGCTCAGCAGCCATGTCTCACGGGCCCAGCCGCTCCGCGGCATGTGGGATCTTCCCAGACCGGGGCACGAACCCGCGTCCCCTGCATCGGCAGGCGGACTCTCAACCACTGCACCACCAGGAAAGCCCCTATATTCATCTTCTTATCTCCAACAACCCAGCGTTCGGCATATAGTAAGCACTTAATAAACATTTATCAAATAAGTGAGTGAGTGAATAAAAAAATTTCCCTGGGGTCAGAACGGTTTTCTGTAAAATATTAAGTGACTGACAGGGGACCCATTGGTAGCTGCTAAGACAAGTCAAGATGAAGCCACTACAGAAAGCCTTCTCTGAAGGCGAAAAACTACACACTCCCACTGCTGGCCCTGCTGCCAGATGAAAACCACATCACGTGGCAATTTACATTGTGTTCTTCTAACATGGACAGATTCAAGACAGCCTGGCTCTTGCCATCTTATGAACCATTCTGCCCCAACACACTGGCTACTGTTCTTTCTATTGAATTGCAACTTCTTTTTTTCCTGGGTATCGATAAACAGCTGCAGAGTCAAATTAGTACTGTTTACTGTCAAATTAAGATGGAAACCGATCCTTTCTGTTCTTTGTTTACAGTGCCTGTACGGCTTGTCCCAAACCTCCAGAGTAACTAAATGCAAACGGATGGCTTCTGACGGTGGATGCTGTCCCAGATCAAACAGAAGGCAGATTTTGTTTGTCTTCTAAAATAAACTATCTTTTCAGGTTCATGGGCTCGGAATAACAGCTATCATATTTCTCCAGCTGGTTTTTATTCCTTTACTAATTTTACAGCTTGGTCTTTTAGAAGGAGAGTTCTGTCTTTGTTCCATTCCTATGGGGCTAGTTCTGTGTCAGGGGAACAGAATATTCATAGAAGTTCAGGAAGCCGAGAGAGAGAGAGAGACAGAGAGACAGAGAGACAGAGAGAGAGACAGAGAGAGAGTGTCTGTGATTTGGATGCATGGATAATATTGTTCTGAAAACTCATCATGAAATAAAGTGTTTATTGTCAAAACCTAAATACTGTAGCAATCTCTAAATAATAGAATTTTTAAAATTCTGGTCTTATTACTTAACTTTTACTTTCCTTCCAGAGTCTTTGCCGTTTGCATATTCGATAAGCAGACCTGTATGCTTCTCTAAGTTCTTTTCTTAAAATGTTGAACTAAATGGGGAGCATGCCACTTAGAAAACGTCTGCAGCTTGACATCACTTTGACTGATTCCACCACTTTGGGGGACAAGTTTTCAGACCAGCCAGTGCACTGTCCTGCGGTGCCCTCTTCTCTGTTGGTCATCAGCCCGTTATGAAGAAGAATCTTGCAAGTTGTCTCACTGAAATCCAGACATGCTACTTCTGCTGCCTTTTCTGGGTGAGACAGGCAACCATCACAACAAAGGGAATGATACTGTGCTCACATGAAGAGTTCTCATGAAACCCAAGCTGCCTCCTGACAATGACAGCTTCCTTATTTCATGCTTGCAAACCACTAACCAAATTCCCCATCGTCTGATCTAGAATCTCACCCAAGAACCCCACCATGTTGATTGTTCTGCAATTAGTAGAATCTATCCTCTTACCCTTTATGAAAATGGGACCAGTAATTTGCCAAATTCATTTACCATTCATTTCACAAAGAGTCATTTTACGTATGCTATATAATCTAATCTACAGGACAATCTTATAGGAAAACTACCATAGTCCCACTTGATAAAAAAAGCATCACACAGGAGGTTAAATTCTAGAGCAAGAGCTGACCTTCTTGTTTGCCACCCTAGTTCAGATCCTCCTGTCACCAGGCCTGCCTTCCTTTCCCTGGAATTTGAAGCCTCAGACCTGGCTTTCAAGCCATCTCTAACGTGACTTCACTCTTTCACTTCAAATTTCCACTCTTCTAACCCTTGAAGCTCCAATCAAACTGGGTTACTCCCTGAGCCTAAACACGTCTGTACAATCCTTCCTCCGTGTTCATGCCATTCCCCAGTCCTCGTCACATAGCCAGGTTCCAGTTGAAATATCTCAGCTTCCATGACCCTTCTCACATGGACACATACAGACACTCACTCAGAGCTGTTGCAGTGGCTGCTCAGTCATTTGACAGTGAATAGAAGAGCACCTTGCTGGGAGGACCGTGGGCATTGCAGACGTTAAAGTCAGTGAGCTGAAGACTCCAGCTGAAGAAAATACTTAGAGGGCCCCCAGGGGCTGAGGCAGCTCATCCAGGAAAAGCAGGCTGAGCAGACATGGGGCTTGCATTGGATTCGTTCTCTCACTGGTGTTACACCTGGGGACACGGATCTTTCCACCATCTTTAGTGCATCTGATACAGTAGAAAATATCAAATTCACATAGTCTTTGGCAGAAAGACAGTCTTCCCCTGCCAGAATCAAGTGGGAAGACTGCAGCTGGAATGCTTACTATTAATACAGTATCACAGGTAGTCAACTACCTGAAGGCAGAAGTTGCAAGGTGAGTTCAGATGAGGACAAGTGGATCGAGGCTATAGTACACATTCCCTGAAGATCATGGGGACCAGTCAAGGTGAGACTGAAGCCTCCTGGAGCACCAGGCTAATGAATGGGTGCTCTCTGCATGCTTCTGGGTGGGTGATGGTGAGCCCTTGAAGGTTTTTGGGCAGGGGAGTGACGTGATGAATGCAACGTTTAGGAAAGTTAATCTGGTCATTCTATGGAAAAGGAAATTGTACACGCCATATGCCCTGACTTCTTCACAGTTGGAAATCCTGAATATTCTGTGAATCTTCTCACTTCTTATTCACCTTCACTCATCACAAATTATAAAGAAGCCTGGGATGCAGTTCCAACGTCCTTTTTTCTTGTTGTTTTCTTAATTTTTTTTATGAACGATATATCTACACTAGTTCTAGTTATGAAAAACAATGGCTATGGTCGAGTCACACAAGTTCCTAAAAAATGGAAGAAACCTCAATTTAGGGACCTGAATCTGGTGTAGTACAAATTTCGTCATTGTCATCTTAATCACCATCATCATCATCACCGTCATCCTCATTCATCATCATCACCACCATCATTGTCAACATCATCACCACCATCATCATTATCATCATCCATCATCATCATCATCATCATCATCACCATCATCATCATTATCATCATCCATCATCATCACCATCATCACCATCAACATCATCACCATCATCATCATAATCATCATCCATTATCACCATCACCATCATCATAATCACCATCATCACCATCATCATTATCATCATCCATCATCATCACCATCATCACCACCAACACGATCATCGTCATCCTCATCATCATCGTCATCATCATCATTATCACCACTAACTAACTATCGAGCATTCACTCTCCCCACTAGGTACTTGCTAAGGACTCATTTCTTCCTTATCATACTATAAGCTAGAGGAAAGTGGCTGACCTTTACACTTGATCACCACAACCTTTTGTTTCCAGGTTCTCTTTGGTGTGTGTCTAGTCCAGGACCAGAATAGAATTTTCAACCTACATCCTGGGAACCAGCTCAGGGCTCAAACTGGTTATAATCTGGAATTTTTGTTTGCTTCACTCTTTGGTCCCAATCAATATTCAGATCTGGATTTCTTTCTTTCATTCTTCAAATATTTTGTGAGCATCTGCTATGTGCCCAGCACTTTGGTGAACAAGACAGATGTGTTTCCTGCAAGCATGGGTGAGTTTTGCTTGGAATGCTTGAAGGTAGAAGTTTCAACCCCTGCTATGATAACAAAGAAACCTGGGTATAAGACTTGGCTCAGATGCTAATTATTCTGGGACCTTGGCCAAGCATCTAAATCTCCCTGAGCCTCAGTTTCTTTGTGGTTAGAAAGACAGAATTCACCTGGAGACTCTCAGTTCTTCATCAGAGTCTGGTTTTCAGAGTTTAAAAACTGAAGTTATGCTGCAATCAGATGCCTTTCTGTCTCCCCATCTCGGCCCTTCTACTCTCCAGGGCTGCACAGTTTAGCCATCAGTGGAGCGAACATGCCACATTGCAAGCCCTTCCCCACTGAGGTTAATTGGAGTCATTCTTGTCTTGGCCTCCCCACATCCCATGGGGGCCTGAGAGGTCCAGCCTGGCTATTTGCTCAGTGTCACTCTGAATCTAAACCTGTTCCTTTTTAACTTGATATTGTGTCTCTGTTTACTTTACCTAATAAGCAAATCATTTCCTTCATAAAAAGCTCATTTTGCAGATGAGGTGGGATTCAGAAAAGGGCGATGCCGGTCATTTTTCCTGACCTCTTCCATTAGCTGAAGTACTTGCTGAGAGGTGATGTCACTCCCTGAAACAGAGGCTAGACATACAGGCATAAACAAAGTTGCTCTTCTCCTCCCATTGGAAGAGACCATGCCAATGGAGTTATGCTGGGTTCTTCAGAAAAGGGAACCCAGGAACTCAATACCAGGCTCATTATATAGACCCCACAAAGTCTCTTTGAACGTAGGACTCTTGACCTAGAGCATGCTATTAAACTGGAAACAGGATTAAGTAAGGCAGCTGCAAAGCACTTGAGCTGTCATTTACTTTCACCCTTCTCTCCTTCCAAATGAGCATGCAATTTCCTTTGTGCAATGGCATTTGGCATATGCCAACCCAAAGCCATTTTGATTTTTCCTATTCTGTGGTTTCAGCCATGCATCAGAGGCCTATATTTTTCCTTTTTGCCCACATAAAAAAAAAATTCATAGTAGAGCAAGAAGTTGATGGGAAGACTGGAACTCTTTCACTAAGAGGCAAGAGGAAAAGTATGAAATATTCAAAGAAGATATTTAACACCTTGGGCCAGCCATTATGTTCTCTGAGCCTCAGTTTCCTCCTTCAGAAAATGGGGATGAAAGCTGCTTCCAGAAAGCTGGAGACACTTCAAGGAGATACTGTGTATAAAACACATATTCATTCATTCAACAATTAGTAAGTGTCTACTCTGTTCTACACCGGGATGACTTTTAACTCCCCCCAAAACATGAGAATGCAGACCTAACTACCAATCCTATTAAAATAGATTCAAGAATTTGTTTCGGAAAATCACTGGATTTTCATGGCCTTTTTCTCTTTACCTTTCTCCCTTCCCTCCCATCCCAAACTTCAGTGTGAAGAAAAACCTCCTCCTTCAGTGGCCCCAACTCAACTCCCTTCTCCATAAATCATTCCTTGAATCCAGGAAATCAGACTCGGAAAAGGTGTCTTGGAGAAAAGACACACATGAGAAAAAAGATGGGTGACTTTTGACTGATTCGGTTCCCAGTAAAAACTCGAAGGGTATGTTCATTCAATTCCACAAACATCTAGTAAGTGCCTGTTAGACACTGCCATGCCATGTGGTAGCTCGGAAAGAGCTGGGTTCTAGTTGGCATTCCATCACTAATTGATTCCCGACACTGGCCAATTCCAATTCCATTGCCTCTCTGGATCTCCTTCTCTATAAGGCCGGCTGGAGTAGATGGTCATTAATGACCCTTCCAACACTAATGTTTTATGGTGCTGGTGAGTGCAGGGAAGGGAACTGAAAAGTTGCTCCTGCAAAAATGGGACAACTTTGCCATTTCTGTTCTTTATTTGACCACAATCACTTAAATTATTTAGAACATATTTCCATGTTGAGGTCTAATTACAGAATTTTCTAAATTTTTTTTTTTTTTTTTTTTTTACTGCTGTTGTTGCTGTTTGGATCAAACTTGTTTTGCTCTTTGCCTCGGGTGGAAACTTTTAATGCTGAGTGTGTTTTTATGAGTGTCTTTAAAAGCGAGACTTAGATTCAGCCCCTCTGCCTCGCTATGGAGGTCCCTGAAATTTACAGGGGAAGAAAAAAATCTAGTCACTTCGAATCTAGGTCAAACCAAATTTTAATATCCAAAGAATTTAATCAGAAGGCTGGAGTCTACATTACTGTTTTAAGATACCAGATTTGGCAAGTGTTCTATTTTGTTATGAAGGACCCTACCCATCTCAAGGCTAATGCAGTACATATTAGCATTCAGGACCTCAGCAGATCTCATTTTGTTTTGAATTTAACTCTATATATCCCAGCATTTGTTAGATAAAGGACTCTCTGCTTCAGATGTAGTCTCCTAGGTCATATCATATTTATTTCTCTAGTTTAGGGTATTTCAAGAGTTAGTTATCAATTGATTCAACACATTCCAAAAGTAAGTGTGATAATATCTCATTAATTCAGACCTCACTAATTTAGAATTTGGGCACCTTGGGGGCACATAGGCAAACCTAAGCCAAATAGTAGTGTAAATGACATTTAAGAAATTTTTAACGTTCTTAAGAAGACATAGTTTTAAGTACAAAAAAAAAAAAAACAACTCTTGCATTTAAAAAACAGAAAAGGGTGCTACATACAAATGATCCTAAGTTAATTTCCAAAGCTGACACAGTAGCCCCTCTTTGTACAATATATTTTTGGCCATTATTTGTGACACAGTTTATAGCAGAAATCATTTTTTTATACATTCTGCAATTCTAGCTTTTCCCTTTCTGGGTGTACTGGTGCCGCAACTTAGTAAAAATTAATAATATCACTGCTACAGAATATACCATGTTGGAAAATGTGACATGCTTGATCACAGTGTGAAATTTGCTTTCTATGACTCACCCCAGGGTAATGATGAAAGCGTTTGTGGTGGGAAGAATATTTGAGTTGAGTTTGGGTAAACGCAGAAGGAATGCATGTTGTCAAAGAATTGACCCAATCATCTCATTATGAACAAAGTAAGGCCCAGAGAAGCAAACCGATGCGGCTCCCTCCTCAGGTTAGCAGGAAGTGGAGCAATATGTAGAAAGTACGGCTCTTGACTATGGGTTCGGGCTTTTTCAGTACCCAGTCTTTATGTGATGAAAGGGGGAAACCTCACTAGCACCATCTTGCTCTGTCATAAATGCTCTTATGCTGACCTGGTGCCTTCACACCAAGCAGCCACAGAATCCCTTGTTGAAGTTACACTGAGAGCCTGCCTACAGAGTTGTTCAATTTCCTCCGAAAACCATGTACTTAGCCTCTAGGTTTGTTTTTGTTCCAAGGCATCTGACTCAGTGGCAGCCCCATAGAGACACAATGCTTAGGTAGGGGTGGGGAGGGTAGAGGAGATCGATCGATCTATCTATCTATCTATCTATATTTATATATAGATAGATATATAAAAATATATCCTGCCACATTATTGAGCCTGACCCTTCCGCCCATTTCCACCCCCTGCTTACTGGTAAACCAAGGGTAAGTGTGTATTTTAAGGAGAATGTACTGAGTGATCACCAAAGCAACCTGAACTTAAGTTGAGCTGAGAACCACAGGCCACAGTAACCTGATTCTTGGAATGTTCACCACTGATCTTGGCAGGCGTTTTCTTTCTGGTTTGTGATTTTCAATAAGATCCCAAACAACCAAAGAGGGGAGGAGAAAGAGAAAAGAACAAGCAAAGGGAGAAAAATCCCTAACCTTCCCAAACCAGCCATTTATCACAGTCATTCACAGAACGACCTCAAGGGAGGTCACCACTACTTAGGAGTTGGCGATGGTGCTGTGATGAGCACTGAAAAGGGCATTTTTGGCTGAACAGACCAATTAGCCAATGATCATATCCACTTCCTTGCTCCTTCCTGAATTTCTTAAACATGTGTTTCTTGGAATCCACCTCTATTGCCACATAGACCCAAGCGACAAATCATCAACCCCCAAGAGCCAGTGCCCTGCAGCAAACCAGCAGCACACGCTGCGACTTGCCAGAGGGCAGGAGGGAGCGATAAGCCAGGCTACCAAATTTGGTTAAAAAAACCCCAAAAACCTGTTTGTATTGGCTGAGTAGTATATTCCAAAGCACAGTGGTGACACTTACTTCTTTGCAAAATGTTCTGAGGTCTATTACACTTAAGAGGGAGCTTGGTGAGAGGGACGGTGTCGTCAGGGGCAGACTGGCCGGCTCCCAGAGAAGCAGTAGCCTGATGAAACTCCAGTCGTCCACACACTGGTCCTCAGCCCGGTGGGTGCAGCAGTTAGATTTAGCCCACACGTACCCAGATATGAAAGATGAGTTTCTTACAGGCAGGTGTTTGATAATCAAACACATAGGAGGCTGATGTATAAACCAGAAGCTAGTCTGGATCTGACATGCTCTCTCCCTTCCCGTCCCTGTCTGGAATGGTCCTCCGGTGATGAGATGCCAAAGTCTTCTACTTACAATTTTAGATATGTGATGTTGGGAAGACTTTCCCACAGATTGGCTTCTGGCTCCACACCATTATACCTGGCTTCTCCTTCAGTCTCATCCTACCAGTGCCAGGCACCTTAGGACACAGTCAAAATGAGATGATTTTGACTCTGCACCTGCAGGCCATGATGGGGGCAAAGTCCACCCAGCGGATAGTAGGATTTTCCATGACATTCCTACACGAGGAGGGTTTGCAATAACATAATCGTACATGGGTATGATGACAAACGACCCTAATATATACCCAAGAAACCTGAACTTATGTATCCCCAATGCAATTGCCCTTTATCCAGATCCCCCAAGTGCCCACGGCCACTCCAGTGTTACCTGACAGGAAGGGAGGTATTGGAGGGAAGTTTGGGGAGAAAAGACAGAAAACTTGACTACCTTAAAATAGCTTACTTCTGCCAATTTTACAAAGACGTATGAGCACCAGGGCCTCTCGCATGCAAGCGGGGGAGGGAAGTCCTAAAACTTAAGCCTCATCAGCTTCATAGTAAATCCAGCCCTTAAATCTGGACATGCCAGACCTGTTGATAAAGCTCAGTGCGATCCCCTCCTCCCAGCAGGCTGGCTCATCTGATGTCTGGGCTGAGGAACTGATCTTCTAGGTCTGTAGCTCGCGGATGGAGGCGGGGGGCGTCCTGGATAATCCTTAAAATGAATCCATATGTTGCTGGATTTGTCAGATGAGTGGGGAGGAGGGTGAGGAACCAAGACCAGCAAACATCTATATTCAGGGGTTGATTAGCGTTGTGGGGGAAGGAGACCAGCGAGCAGCCTGGCGTGGAGTGTGGGAAGCAGGGGATGGGGGAGGGGGAGGAGGACGGCACAGAGACACACACATACGCACACACCCACCAGGCCCAAACGTGCGGAGCCAGCGGCTGCCGCGTGAAGCTGGAGGGGAGGGTTGCCGGAGGGCTCGGTAAGCCATGGGCCCTCCGATCATCACCCAGGTGACTGGGTGTGTGACGAAGAGTAGGGTAGCAGCCCTTTCCCATCTAAACAGAACACTCACGGCTCTGGCACCTTTAGGAGCCACCACTCTCCAAGGAGATGGCCCTGAACGTGGACGGGGGTGCTCCGGAGGTGGAGAGGCAGCTCAGGAGGCCGGGCACAGAGGGCACACCATTGGGAGGGCCTTGATGGGGAGAGGAGGGAGGTGGAGGACACCATGTGCTGGCCACGGCTGGCACCTGTGACACATCCCCCCAGGATCCCCAAAGTGACTGGGTGGGGCTGTGCAGAGCGCGGAGACCCTTGTGAGCAGGTGAGGGCAAAACCCAGCTCAGATCGCGTTGTTGTCATTGAGACCTGGGGAGATGGGAGTTCCACTTCACGGACATTAGCATCTTAGCCTGCTTTTTAGAAGGAACCCATCCAGGCAATATTATTGCTCTGATTCTGAAGGTTGAGGCAGGATAGGGCAACCTCAGGCCCATCAGTTAGGGGCGAGGGGTCAGATGAGAATGAGATTCTACTTATGTATTTATTCGTTGATCCATTTAATACTTGTTGAGCTTCTACTATATGCAGGCACTGTTTGGGGGTAAAATAGAAAGTTCCAGGTGATAGGCTGCCGAGGGAACTGGCCGCCTCTGAGCTAAGGCATCTCTCCATCTCATGGAAGCTGGTGTACAAACCAGGTGGAAGGGCACGCCACCCAAAGGTCGAGGTTGTGGACTCTGGAGCCAAATGACCTGGGTTTAAACTCATAGCCAACCTTTACCAGCTGTGAGAACTCAAGCAAGGTACCTCGTCTCTCCCAGCCTCCACTGTTGTGGTCCTTACCTGTAAAATGGGAATAATAATATTTGCTTCCAGGGTAATTCTGAGGATTAAAATGTAGAATCCACAGAAGTGTTTAGCATCGTGTCTGGTGCACAGGAAAGGTGAGGGGCGTGCGAGCTCTTCACAGTATATTTGTATGAGGATTATTCTCTCCTTGTCCCCGTTTGGGAGTGGTTCAGCAGCACAGAGCTGTGAGCCAGACCGGCACACATAGGATACAGGAAAGAAAGCACAGGCTTCCACAGGCAGCAGAAGACAGCACTGGGGCCACAGTTACCCCAGAGCATGCTGACAGCAGCTGTGGGGGCCTGGGAACTCGCTTCGCCTCATCAGAGAAGGAAACTGGCAACTGCCACGAGGGAGATGACAGCCGCACACACGAGCACTCAGACGACATCTTCTGGAGACTAGAAGGAAAACTAGAGGAGGGAGCTTTTGAAAGACTGAAGGACGGCTGAGGTTCCCATAGTGACAGACGGAGAAGTGAACTCTGCTGATTGCATTTCTCCCTCCAGGCTGGAGGCTGAGGAACTGCGGGTGACAGAAGAAGTATCCTCCTCTTAGTAGGCCTGGGAAGGGAGGAGGCATTGGCTGGGGATGAATTCACCTGAAGGGTGAATAGGAGTTTTCTAGGTAAGACACCAGTGAAAGGAGACATCAAAGTCTAGGAAGAGGATAGAAGCAAATGAGAATGAAGTTGGAAGGTTAAATCGGAAGCAAATTGTGAAAAGCCTTCTAAGCCAAACCTACCCAGTCTCGCAGTTCGGGAGGCCCAAGGGAGGTTTATAAGCCAGGAGTAAAAAGCAGATAGGACAGTCAGGCACGCGTTTACTAAAGGTTCCCTGTGGCAGTGTGGAGGGTAGATGATGGAGGTGCCGGCGGGGGAGGACTGGGTGTGGGCAGTTATCCGACAAGATCAAAGTTAACAGTATCCATGTCGGGAGGGCTACCCCGTTGGCCCGTGAAGATGCACTTTTCCTCTCTCTGCAGCTTTTCTATTCTCCTTTCTTTCTCCACGTGCTAATAGCTCCTGCTGGTATCCTCCTGCAGGGAGCATCTTGCCCCTCTGATTCTTCATCTTGGGGGTACGTGAGAGACCAGATCGGTGTCTAGACTTTGCAGAAGTCTAGAAGAATAAAGAAGTATTCAAATGAAATAAGATGAAATAACAACTTATTTTGAGGCTATCTTTCTAATATCTTAAATATCAGGGTGAGCTAGATGGGGGTCCCTGGGGCTCAAGTTGTGTTTATGGGCTGACCTAAGACACTAAGAGCTGATTTGAAAACGTTAAGAAGTGCCCCTCCATGCCAGGTTGATCCCCTTTACCGAAATGATTTACTAGAATGGAAACAAGAAGAAACGTTGACCTCGGCTCTTTGCCTCCTTCTGCGGTGCGTAACCACATGGACCTGAGAAGGGGGTGGGGGACAAGAAATGCCTTTTGTTGGAAGCATAGTCCCTGGAGCTCCCCTCCCCCAACCCCTCCCCGGCCGTTTTTGTCCTCAGCCCTCCTGTCCTCTCGCTTCCCCAGACACACCTTCCTCCTTGCTTCCTCATCATGGCTTCCACCCTCGGCGACGTGGGAAATGCCTTCATCCTCCTCATGCCTTCCAGCCCTCCGGGTCCAGAGCACTCTCTTCATCTTCCACTGGCCTCCCCGAATCAAGCCAGTCATCACCCAAAATGAAAACATCAGTAAGGACAGTCACCCATGTGGAGCCCCACCAGCCAGACACTGTGAGCACTGAACTCAGTCATGCACTCGCTCATTCTATAAAAAGTAAGGGGCTTCCCTGGTGGCGCAGTGGTTGAGAGTCCGCCTGCCGATGCAGGGGACGCGGGTTCGTGCCCCGGTCCGGGAAGATCCCACATGCCGCAGAGCGGCTGGGCCCGTGAGCCATGGCCGCTGAGCCTGTGCATCCGGAGCCTGTGCTCCGCAACGGGAGAGGCCACGGCAGTGAGAGGCCCGCGTACCGCAAAAAAAAAAAGAAAGTAAGGAGCGCCTATGACAGGCCAGGGGACCAGCCAGGAGCAGGGATTCGGCAATGCACGGGACAGGCTGGGGCCCTGTCCTCGCTGGGCTCTGCAGTGCTTCACAGCATCCCGGGGACCCTGGGAATCAATAGGCTGTCCTGTTCTTTACAGATGGGATAACGGAAGCTCAGCCAGCCAGAGCGTGTTCTCCAAGGCGGTACAACTGGTAATCGGGGGATAAAGCTTTAGACGCTGGTCAGTGTGACGCATGGCTCTCCAGCTTTGGACACACGGGTCGCCTCCTACAGCGTCTGTAGTGGCACGTGTCTGCCCTCCAGTGCCTACAATGTTTTCTCATTGTTTGGTGTGTGTCGGATGCAGCTCCTTAACTGAGATCATTTAAGGTAGAGGCCCGATCATTTGTGTCATTTTCTCCTATAGCACCTGGTGCCAGGCTGAGCCCTAAATGCTTGGGGAGTGAGGCCAGGCAGGCCTTATCTGGCTCTCCAGCTCCCGTCTCAGGTTTTACCCATAAATTCAGCAGCAGAGGGAGTGCCAGTGGGACTCCTGGACACTGAGACGTATCAGGCTGCTCTCCATGTCCCATCATCTTCAAATCCTCCTACGGACCTTCTCTTGCAGTAGGAGGACTTGCTAATCCGCTTGATATCCAAAATCTTCTAAATGTGACATTTAATCATGTCATGTATTCCAAAGATACTGTGTGTTCTTTCTTTCGTTTCTCATGTAAATAACGAAGAACAAATAAATCACGCAGCACTGGTCCCGTGCCAGGCACTGTTCTAAAACACGGTGCTTGACGTTTCGGGGGATCTCGCCTTCTGAGATGGCCCACACTCTGTCTATGGAGTGTGTTTCTCTCTAAATAAATCCACTTCTTACCTTTCAAAAATAAATAAAGTAAAATAAAACAGCATGCTTTGTTGGACAGAATCAGCATCACCTGGGAACCTGTTAGAAATGCAAACTAAAGGGACACTCTGGGGTGAGGGTAGGGATCCAGCAATCTGTGTTTTAACAAGATTCCAAGTGTACTGAAGCTGAGAAGCACTGTCCTAAGGGCTTTTCGTGTATAAACTAACTCCCTGAATTCCCATTCCAACCCTCTGAGGCAGGTTCTATTGTTAACTCCGTTTTGGAGCTGGGGGAACTAAGGTACAGAGAGGATAGGTAACTTGCTCAAAGTCACACAGCCAGGGAGGGTGGAGCTTCCAATCCCTCAGTGGGGGAGAGGGCTTGACCTCAGGGAATTTGCGGAGCTCATGGTGACATGTGTCTCACCCCTGGAAAACATATCTGGAGACAAGAAGCTGGTGGGCACAAGACAGGGCTACCCTAGGACTTTGGAGGCCTAGGGACGTGCCAGTTTTCCTGGGGGTCATGTGGACCTGTGAACTGTCACTGGCCTCAAGACCTTGAAGAACAATTTGACTAAATGTGTCTGAAGATGGTGTTGTAGAAAAAACAAAGCGCTTTAACAATCACCCTCTGCCATTTGTAGTTATCACAAAATATTGGCTTTATTTCCTGTGTTGTACCATATATCCTTGTAGCTTATTTTTAATTGAAATATAGTTGATTTACAATATTTTGTTAGTTTCAGGTGTACAGAAAAATAGTTCAGTTATATACATATAAAGAACTAAAAAAGAATATATATATATTTTCAGATTCTTTTCCATTATACGTTATTACAAGATATTGAATATAACTCCTTCATTATATTTCTCTTTAACCCTTCCAACATTTGGAACATTAATACCACCTATCAATCATGTTTTCTTCTTATCATGTTATGTGATGTATCAATTCATTCTAATGTGCAGGCCTGGCTGTATCGAAGGGCTTGTCATGCCCTTAGGGAGGTGGAGGGTGTCAAGTTGAACACATTTGGCAGGAAGCTGTGATTCCACTGACACATCCAACCAACACTCCAAGTAGGTGAGTTTATGGGCGTGTGATGTGAAGGGGTACCGGGAAGACGTTTAGTTATCCCCAGATATCCCTTTCTCACTCATGATACTGAGATGTCACCCTCGGATTCACTCCTTTGGACCTTGAAGAATTTTGGATTTCTCCAATCCCCTGTGACAGTGCAAGGGTCTCTGGCTACGACTGGAAGGGGCAGGTATCCAGCTGAGAGTACAGTCTCTGGGGACTAGACCACTGGGGAGGGACCGAGGAATGAATGTAGAAAAAAGAGAGAGAGAAACAGGGAAGCATTGAAGGGGAGGCACCAAGGACTATTCCACCAGCCCCCCAGGTTTCTTCTTCCTTATGACCAGGTAGAAACAGCATCCTCCCGAAGGATGCTGGATGGACAGCATATAAGAACACACAGGTAAGTGCACAGGTAAGCGCACTATGCACTACGTAAGCACTGTGCTGATACTTCACAGGCACTAGCTAATTTAATCCTCACAGCAAACCCGTGAGAGTGTCACTATTATTATTTCCATTTTACAGATGGAGAAACTGAGGCACAGAAAGGCTAAGTGTTACACCCAGGTTACACAGCTGTGTGACAGAGTCAGGAGCACAGACAGCTTGCCTCCAATGCCATGCTCTGTGCCATCACACCAGAAGTATGGTCCTTACCCCATAACACACACACACACACACACACACACACACACACACACACACACACGCCCTTGGAGGACTGTCAGCGAACTCCTGCTTTCAAGAGCTGCTAGTTGCCACGTTCTGCCTTTTAGAGCCAATGAGACAATAAGAACTTGCTGGTCGTGCGTTAAGAGCACTTATTTGATACTAACATAGTAGATTTATTCTCTGTCACTTCAGAGCACAGAACTAAAACTGAAAGGGGGGATGTACAGGAGGCAGACAGTGGCTCAACAGAGGCTGTGTCATAAGACAAAAGGGCTGTGGTAGGTAACGAGCTCCCTGTCAGTGGAAGTGTTACAGCTCAGGCAGTCACAGGCCAGGGAAGGTCTATACCCCAGGGACAAGGTTGGAAGAGACCAGAATCAAAGCCCCCCACTCCTCACCCCCAATCCCTGGCAGTCAATCCCAACACACTTCTCCAGATCTGCCATCTCCAAGCAGTGTGCTCACCCAGCAGGAGATGTCTGATGAATATTTAATATCATCTTCATAGACTTCCTGGGAGGAATTTAATAAGAACAGCAAGCATTCATTCTTTTCGTCTCCTAAGGGTAAGTCCATTCTGACCTGCCCAGTCACCCTTTCTGTTCTCTATCTGCTTCCGGAGAGCCCTATGGGGATTCAGCTTATTAAAAAAAAAAAAAAAGCACATGTATAATAGGGTCTATGTCTTTGCCTCCGCAGAGGAAATGCTCTGTGTTACTGTAAATAATAATTTGCAGGTCAGTGAGGGCTGTTAAACGTCCCTGACGCGTTTTCTCACTTCCCTCCAGACTTTTGTAATTACTACTGCTCTGAACCCAGCTGGCAGAGGCGCATATTTCTCTGTCCAGGAAATGACAGCAGTGTGGCACCCTCTTCTCACTGTGGCAAAAGCCTGTATGACTGTGGATCGCGCCTGTCCTGAACCATTCACATCTCTGCATGAAAACAGCCACATGGGAACTGAACAAGTTGTTGCCCAAAGGACCCAAGGCACGGCAGCTGGGTTCTAAAGCCGGCTGTGCTACTAGGTGCGGACTTCAGACCAGGCACGGAAACTCCTGGGCTTCTGTTTCTTCACCTGCAAAGCTGAGAACACAAGAGTTACACTGACCAAGAAGTATCATGGCTATGAGAATTCATGCTTTTATCCAGTAGTTCATTCTAAGTCTTTATGGATCATCGCTAAGGGCCAGGGAGCCAGGCACGTTGTAGTCCCTGGGGAGGGGAGGATGCAGTCATAAACAAAGTGGGCAAAAGTCTCTCTGCCCCTGAAGCTCCACTGGGGGAAGCAGAGAAATAAGGGAATAAGCCAAACATACAGAATTTCTAGTGGTGCTGAGTGCTTCGGCGAACAGTAAAGCAGAAAAGGGAGGTGGGAAGTGCTGTGCAGTAATTGGGCAGGACATCTCTAAGAGGCTGCAATGGGGACTTGGACCCAAAGGAGGTAAGGGAGTGGGTCCAGGGAATATTTGGGAGAAGAGCATTCCAGGTGGTGGTAACGGCAGAGGCAAAGGCCCTGGAGCGAGTGTGAGTCTGCAGTTCAAAGATGATGAGGCCAGAGTGGCTGGAGCAGAGGGTGTGAGATGAGCGGTCGCTCTGAGGTCCTAGGGAAGCGGGAGCAGACAGGGTAGGGCCTGGTAAGGCCTTTGACTTGGACTCTGATGAAGACAGGAGTCGCTGGACGGTTTGGAGCAGAGGAGTGACATAGTCTGACTTGAGTTTGAAAAGAATCTCTCCAGCTGCTGCGTTTAGAAAAGAGAATCCAGTGAAAGAATATTTGCCGAGGGGTTTTGAGAAGCACAAAGCTCAACAGAGAGATAAAGTACAGGGAAAACTTCAGCTCTCCAGACCCCTCAGGGATTAGTAGTTCCGGAGACCTGGTGTGGATTAGATATGACCACCCAATCATTGTCACTTTCCCTGTTGAGAAGGAGAGTTCATTTTCCCTCCCCTTCAATCTTGTCGGTCCTGCAAAGACTTACCAAATAAAATACAGTGGGACGGATGCCGGGTATTTTTTAAAGGACTGGCAACGTAGGAGCAGGACCCAGGGCTCCACCACTCGGGCCAGAGCTCCATCATCAGTCTCTCTGGGAACAATTCTCCACTGTGATCTGTAAGTCCCCAGTGAGTCCAGGGAGCCCCTGAAACACCTTCCTATAAGGGATGGTGAAGCCCGGGGGAAATGCTTTGTTTGGTCCCACTACTTACCAGCCTTATGATATTGCACAAGTCGCTTAGGCTGCCCGAGACTAATTTATTCAGGGTAATAAGTTCCCCTATCCAAGATCACTATGAAAAATCAATAAGAGAATACATGAGTACCCAGCTCGGTATCTGGCACTCATTCAATTACCATCGTTCTTCACAGATGTAGGAAAAAAACTTACGGTTACGAAGAGGGAAGAAGGGGGAGGGGTAAATTGGGAGATTGGGATTGACATGTGTACACTACTATATGTAAAATAGGTAACTCATAAGGATCGACTGTATAGCACAGGGAACTCTACTCAATACTCTGTAATGACCTGCATGGGAAAAGAATCTAAAAAAAGTGGATATGTGGATATGTATAACTGATTCACTTTGCTGTACACCTGAAAATAACACAACATTGTAAGTCAACCATACTCCAATAAAAATTAATTAAAAAAAATTACCATCATTCTTTTGTTGTGCCCTGTATCAGGCTTAACCCTAACCTGGAGTGTGAGGCTCCCTACGGGGCTGGATTTAAACCTTTCTTTCTCCTTGTGACTCTACCTACTTGACTGGAATATTCCACCTCTAGACCCTCCCCTCTGGAAAGTGATGGCAAAGGCAGGAGACTGCCCAGGGAAGGCGTCTGCTAAAGTGTGTATACATGGTGGAAGGGGTTATAGAGCGAGCCCGGCCAGCACAGAATCCAAGTTTGCTGCGTCCTGTTTGTAGGACTCTCTGCTGGGCAAGGGCTTCCCTAGGGATGTGGAAGAAGTCTGGTTTGCCAGAGAGTGAAAGTTTGAAGAGGGGATACCCCTAGGAGCCAGCAATGAGATGTGAATGCTTCCCATCCCACGCCTCCCCCGTCAGTTCCCAAGGATTGTGAGGCCCCCATACTTGTTTTGGAGAGAATTTTAGTCTGTGCTCAGAAGAAAAAAAGAGACAGACAGAGAGAGAGAGAGAGAGAGAGAGAGAGAGAGAGAAAGTCAGTAAATCAATAACAGATTTTCCTTCCCATCAGTTGGTTTCAAGGTTTGAGCCAATGTCAACCGATCTAGAATTTCGAAGTTGTAAATAAAAAATTGAATGGTAAGATTTTTATCTGAACCACCTCATGAAAGGCACTATTCAGAGTACTGGTTTATCACACTCCTCACGTAGTCTGAGCTAAGGTATAGGTGCAGCAGTGCACACCATTCCAGGAAATGCAGTGGGAAAGATTTCACTTCTGCCTGGCTTGGGCTATGGTGCTAAGATGTGGCACTCTTACTGGGTCTTCTTGTTTCTCCTCCAAATTATTTCCGTCCGTTGATTTCTTGCCCCCTGATCTAATCAACATACCCCCCACGGTACCAGGTACTGTGGAAAATAACAGCAACAACAGTAATAGCAAGGGCACTTACTATTTTCTGAGCACCTACTACGTGCCAGGCACTGAGCTTGCCACTTTTCGTATCTTATTTCTGATTCTTCTGAAAAATGGATAAAGAGGTCGTCATTACCTGTTTTATACACCGATAAACTGAAACTTTCAGAAGTTAAGTAAGTTGCTTAAGGTTGCCCAGCTAGTGAGAATAATGAAATCATATGAACATTTCTTGCTCCCAAGGAGTTTTAAGAAAACCATCTCTCATCAATCACACAGGATTGGGACTTCCCTGGTGGCGCAGTGGTTAAGAATCTGCCTGCCAATGCAGGGGACATGGGTTCGATCCCTCGTCCGGGAAGATCCCACATGCTGCGGAGCAACTAAGCCTGCGAGCCGCAACTACTGAACCCGTGCACCACAACTACTGAAGCCCGCACGCCTAGAGCCGGTGCTCCACAACAAGAGAAGCCACCACCATGAGAAGCCTGCGCACCACAACGAAGAGTAGCCCCCGCTCGCCACAACTAGAGAAAGCCAGTGGGCAACAATGAAGACCCAACACAGCCAAAAATAAATAAATTAATTAATTTTTTAAAAAGTCACCCAGGATTCTCTTACTTCTAGCCGTTCACTAACATTCCTTCGGCCAATAAATGTGCCTAAGGCACATACTATGTGTATCTGCAAATACAACATTGGCAACAGAGGAAAAAAATACATAGAATGATTATTTTTGTCAACTTTGTGGAATATAATGGAAGGTCAGAGAAACAGGACGGCATGGGCCAGAGAACCCAGGGAGAGTTTTACAGAGAGAGTAAGACTTAGGTTGTGTATTGAAAAGTGAAAAGAAATATTATTCAAGGGCATTCCTAGTCAGGGGAATGAGATAGGCAAAGGTACTGAGGCACGAATAAGCATGACAGGACGAAGCACAGTGGAAGGACGTCTGAAGTGGAAGAATGAAACTATTCCCACCCCCTACAGGGATTGGGCAAGGGGAAGGCATATGTCTAGGAATTGAACTAGACGATTGCAAATGGTAATTCCAATGCTTCACATTTCTCAGAAGGTTTTAGAGTACTTTTAAAAGTCAAAGAAGAATGGAAAAAATCAACCAACCAACCAGCACTTTGTGTTAATACTTGAATCACTAATTCTACTATGAGAGAAGCAGTCCACCAAATGTGGGGTGATTAAGAAAGTGTTTCTACCCTTCTTCATCGGTTGAAATCAGAATTTCTCTGAAAATTCATCTTCATCCTCAGAAGATGTGCGTGTGTGTGCCTCTTCCAATAATATGTACTTTAGAAACCTGGAAAAATAAGAAAGTGTAACTGCTCCTTATCTTGAACCTGGAAAGCTCCGTGGGGACCAGATTGATTGTGCCCATACCCCCCCCCCCCATAGATACATCTGAAGGTCTCGGGATGTCAAAGATCACCATGGAATGTTTTACTGTCCTAGTATCCCCTCAGGAACCACCAAAGATAGCAGATTATTCCAGACTGAAGAACTCCAATTTAGGGGAAATCTCCTGGAGGGTAAGGGCTGGATCCTTTGGTGAGAGAAACTCCTACCAGGTTGAGTGGCATTTCCTCAAACCTAGGAGTTTACATGGTGAAAGTGGAAAAGAAGGAGGTGCTCTTGCAAAGAGGAAGAGAGACCCAAGGACAGAGATGGGGAGGGTCAGGGGGTGGCAAGATTCGGAACTGGGAATGCTTTCAAGGGGACCATCCTATAATGTTTTAACTTCCTGGATGCCCTTGCACTAGGGAAGATTAATATTTAGGGACATTGTTGTCTCTTGTGGCAGAGCCTGTTATCCATCCTCCTTGTGCCCCCATCATTTCTGGGTGGTCACTGCTCTATCAGAGGTCTCATTTCCCAGCCCCACTAACTGCCCTGGGCATGGGAAAATTTTATTCCTTCAAATATTCCCTTGCTTCTTCATACAGAATCTATTCCTAATAATACTTCAATCATCAGGATAATAATAGCACCCTAACAGTAATAATTTGCAGTTTAGAATGTTTGTCCATACCTATTATCTCATTTGATACCAAGAAGAACCCTATGATGTGACTATGGTACCCATCTTGTCCCCATTTTAGAGATGAGTAAACTGAGATTCATGTGTTAATAGAATCTGGTAAGTGGTGGAGCCATAGTGGAGGTAACACACAGCTGAACAGATGCTCTGTAAGTGAAAGGTGGTGGATCCGTCCCTATTAAATTGCTTTGCTTTGTTCCTTGCCACTGCTACTCTCATGCTACCCAGATTTATGACCTTCAGGTGATTCTCACGGATCCAACTCTCCTATTTTTACACTCAAACAAGCAAAAGGCCAAGGAGTCATCCCCGGTGCCCGTGGTTTAACTTCGAATCTCAAATCAAAATGGCAATGAGAAATGTAGAGAACAGGTCCAGTGGAAGTCAAAATGTCATGGTCTTCGGCAAAATCTCTGCACACAGGAGTCTTTGCCCAGGTTAGTTGTTCAGCTCTAGAAAACAGAGCCACGAAACACTGTCTCTTAGCAATTTTCCAGGAATATTCGTTGTCTCCAGCACAACATCACACTCATTCATTCAGTCAGTAAATATGTTTAGAGCAGGGTTTCCCAACCTCTTTCTCATTATGACTCCCCTTAAGGAGCCTTTTTAGAAAAATTTCGCCCAATCTCCTCATGAGACTTTAATACCACCGATGTACTGTATACCTCTTTATGTACTGTGGCCATTTCTAAGACATTTTCATTGCCCTCCCCCAAGAATCACTTTCACCCCTTGGGGGCATTATCACCTCTGTGGAGAATGCATGGTTTAGAGGACGTACCATGTGTGAAGGATATGAAAGTAGAAAACAGACCTGATCCTTGACTTCCAAAGCTTCCAGTCCAATACGAAGAAGGCTTTGTCTCCCATCATCAACAGTCCTAGTAAAGAAGAGAAACTAGAGATCCTGGGTTGATCTTAGAGATTTCTCTCTAAACCACCAAAGGTGATGTTAAGACCTTTCTCAATCCAAGACTTTAGTAGCATTAGATAGGGTTTCAGTTCTGGGCCATCACCCGTTGGGGCTCTACATACAAAAAAAATTGGCAAAGACCTGTGTTCTGTGTGGAAATACGGCTGGGAGGCACTCACCACACATTTATGGCACGGAGAATAATTTTTGCTAAAAAAAAAATTGTTTAGAGTGAAACACAAGACAGAATGGAACAAATTCCTCCAAAAATTATTTTAAAAAATGGTTTTTTTGTTCAATCACTTCTATTGAAAAACCATTCAGCAGGATTTAAATACTCAAGATAATGTTTCACTTTCTCTAACAAGGGAAAGAATTTGAAGCTGAAAACCCAACAGCTCCTTCATTACTTGAATGGAAATCCCCTTGAATTCCATCATCTGCTCAATCACAGGCTTGTAGGTGGAGTCACAAAAAGGTAACCAGTGGTCAGCAAGAAAGGGACTGAATGTGAAAGTCGTTTCCATTTCACTTTAGCACCTTTGAACATGTTACTGTAACGCTTCTGGTGGAAGTGGGGAGGAAAATCTCATGTGCCATTCATTCAGCAAATATTTATTAAGTGCTGCTATGTGACAGGCCCCATGTCAGGTGTGTTTTAAAAAAAGAAGTCTGTTAGGGAAAGAAGTACTCCTCTGACATCTATAGCATGCCTGGCCTTGTCCTTGATGTGTTAGGGATTCAACTTGCATTATTAGAAACTTTTTCCACGGGGGTCAGGAGACCTGAGTGGCAGATCCACTTCTGGGTCTAGCTGTGTGGACCCCTATCAGTTGTCTAACATCTCTGGGACTTGATTTCTCCATCCATAATAATTAGGGAGGTTACACTAGTGGTTCTCAACTATGGCTTTCACCTGGGGAGCGTCAAAGATATACTTATGCTTGAATCCTATTGGGACCAATGGTCTCAGAATCTCTGGAGGTGGGACTTGGGAGCAGGTATTTTTCAAAAGCTCCTCCCACTGATTCTTCCAGCTCTTTGATCGTCTTTGCTAAAGACTAAAGACAAAATGCTAGAGGGGACTCACCTTAAAACAAGATGGCAGCTCTGGCTTTCTGACCATGGGCGATTCTCAACAAAAAGAAGAGAGCAAGGCTTGCCTCCCTTCCTTCCACTTCCTGTTTTAGCATATTTATGCTTTCCTTCCTCCTTTCCCCCATTACCATCTGTTTCCTGACTCCATTTCTCTCCTGGCCCACTTGCTATGGCCTACTGCCCGCTGTACTTTCCTTCTGCTTTTGGTAAAGCATACAGTAGCATTCATTTGAAGCTAAAAAGAGTTCCTGCTCTCAGGAAGGATGACCCGTAACAGGAAGATGAAAGGCCCTCTAACCCTGAGAATGCAATTACAGTCCTCAAGCAAATAGGACAGGACACTTCTAAGAGTCTGGAGCAAGGCTAAAATCAAGCCCTGTGGAATAGTACATTCCCTAGTTATGCGGAAGAGTTGTATGCCTTCCACCTCCAGTGGAAAATTAGACACAATTTCTCCAGGATTTCAGCCAAAAAGCTAAGAAATTTGGAGTGGATTGGGAAGTCTTCTGGTCAAACATTTCTGCCCCATGCTCAGGCTCCCAAGCCCATCAGGGAGACTTTTTACTTGATGTGTTTCAATTTGTGGATGTCCCCCTTTAAAAAATGGAAGTTCCATTAAATTAAAACATGTTTTTAAAGATGTCTATAAACTGAAAGGGCCTCTGTAAAGTGCAGTTGTTTTATCTGCTTGAAGACACAGATGCTGAGCTGTCTAACTTACAACCGCAATGACTTGAACACAGAAGGTATTCAACTAATGTTCCATTCTTCTTATGAAAAAAGTAAAATTTACACTGTTAAAGTCAACCTGGGCCCTTTTTGCTCAAGGCCTTTCTTTCTTTTTCTTTATTTTGCGGTACGCGGGCCTCTCACTGTTGTGGCCTCGCCCGTTGTGGAGCACAGGCTCCGGACGAGCAGCCTCAGCGGCCATGGCTCACGGGCCCAGCCGCTCCATGGCATGTGGGATCTTCCCGGACCGGGGCACGAACCCGCGTCCCCTGCATCGGGATGCGGACTCTCAACCACTGCGCCACCAGGGAAGCCCCTCAAGCCTTTCTTTTGGCCCCCAAACCAAAACGCCTTGCAGGGATGAGAAGAGCTCCCAATTCAAATTTTATCACTTAGCAGAGGGTTTGGTACCAGAATGAATGAATGAGCGAACAGCTACCTCAGTGGAAAGCTTCTGTGATTTTTCTCTCCTATAAATCCTTGTCCCTTGCTTATTCCCCAAACGACACTGTTTGCATCACAAGGAGATCTGGACTACTTCAAGATAAAATGACAACGCCTATATGCCGACCACACCATCTGTACTGTGACCAAAAGTCACCCTCACTGCTCTTTCCACATACCCCATGAAGTCATTGCCCACAGTGGTGGTGTGGTACCTATGACACTCAGAAAGAACTTTCAACCCTGGGTGTTCCAACTGGCCCCATGAAATCGCCCTGAAGTTTCAGTTGAGGGTTTAGTTATTCATTCATATCACATTTAATAATCTATTTTTAAATTTGCATTTTGAAATACTTGTATAGTCACAGGAGGTTACAAAAATGTACAGAGAGATCCCAGGTACCCTTCACCAAATTTCTCCAATTCACCAAACTAATATGCAATGTGGCAGAATCACTTTTATCAGGTCTTTTCATGTGAGGGAATGGGAAATAGAGTGACTGACCTTCCTGGTTTGCCCAGAATGGAGGGGGTTCCCAGAACATGGGATTTTTAGATTTTAAACCAGGACAGTCCTAAGCAAACAGGGACAAGTTAGTCACCCTAAAAATATCCATACAAAACTGCCAAGCAAGCAATATTTGGGGGGGATCTATCCCCACTGCTCTTTTTGTGCCTTTTCTAGAACTGGTTTCCATCACCCCCTCTGTGTTCTGTGGCTATTCCATTTCTGCTGCTTGCAGGCTCTCACCTCCCGCTAACTGGATCTGTCTCTCCTCCCAGACCTCTGGTTTGGAATTATCCCCTCGTATTGTCCTGAGTCCCCATTAGCTATCAAGATTTCTACTTTCTCAACTCACACTGCTGGTCTCAACAAGATATTGGGAGAAAAGTCTTTCATTCCAGTGCAGTGAAAAGAACCCTGGACTCAATCAGGAGGCAAGGGTTCTCATCCCTCTCCTGCTATTGGCTGAGTGACTTTGCGTAAATGATCTTCCAACTCTGGACTCCTTACTCTGAAAATAAGGGAACTGGTCAAAAACAGGCTTTTTCACCTACTGACGCTATTGACATCTGGGGCTAATTCTTCTTTGTTGTTGAGGTGTGTCCTGTGCATAGGATGGTTAGAAACATCCTTGGCCTCTGCTCTCTAGATGCCAGGAGCTGTGACAGCCAAACATGTTTTCAGACACACCAAACATCCTCTGGAGGCTAAAATCACCCCTGGTTGAGGATTGGTCTGAAATATTTTTCAAGACATGTTCAGTTCTGGAAGCGCTTGTTATCATTAATCTGCAGTAAATTATAAGTGATTAATAGTTTCCCCTCCACCTCCCTAGAATATTTGCATTTTCAAAGCATAACCTGTTTGGAAAAAAGTCTAGAAGCAGCTTCACCGAAACATGAAACTCAGCTCTCTCTAGGCTGTGTTCATAGAGGTTTAACGGTTTTTCTTTTCCTCTTCGTTTCCTCCTCCCCCTACACCTGTTCTTCCTCTTCCTTTTTTCTTCCGTTTAATATCTACATGCTCATGTATTACCTGAGTTATTTTTTATTTTTTTGCGGTACGCGGGCCTCTCACCGCTGCGGCCTCTCCCGTTGCGGAGCACAGGCTCCGGACACGCAGGCTCAGCGGCCATGGCTCACGGGCCCAGCCGCTCCACGGCATGTGGGATCTTCCCTGACCGGGGCACGAACCCGTGTCCCCTGCATCGGCAGGCGGACTCTCAACCACTGCGGCACCAGGGAAACCCCCTGAGTTATTTTTTTATGCATTTTTTGACAAAGTAATTTTTTGTTTTCACTGAGGTATAATTGACATATAACATTATATTCGTTTCAGGTATACAACATAATGATTCAATATTTGTATATGCTGTAAAGTGATCCTCACACTATGTCTCATTAACATCCATCACCATACATAGTAACGAAAAATTTTCTCTGGTGATAAGAGATTTTAAGATCTACTCTCTAAGCAACTTTCAAATATGCAATACAATATTATTAACTATAGTCACCATCTCAGCTTCTTCATCTTTAAAGCAAGAATGCTAATACCTGAGTTATTTTTTAAATTGGATGTTTTCAGATCTAAGTGAAGTCAGTAGGTTTTCAAGCCAGCACTATGAGTGAAACAGGAGGGATTACAGGAAAAACAGGGACTCACTAAGTCACATCATTCTGAGCTCTCAGACCTTTTCATATAGTTGTACTTACGTTTAAATTTTTATGATGTAATTATCCAAATCAGATTATTTTGGCAAACAAACAAGAGTTTTCAAAATATTCTTCACACCAAAGGCATCCCTCCAGCTCAGGGTACCTCAGCTGGAATGAACAAAACCTCATCAACTCTCCCCTCCTAGAAGCACAGTGCACCCAAAACCCTTCGCCACTGACACTGGGCCTGTCTGGCTGAGGGAGGGTCCTAGAAAACAGACTTCATGGAAGAATCTAAAACACCTCCAAAGCTCATGGATTATCCACTTCATACAAATGTGCTAAATATTTGATTTAATCATATGAACTTATTGATAACTGACTGTTTCTGACCTGCAAAAACTGCAATTTCATATGGGTTTCCTCTAATAATATTCAGTAACTGTCAAATACATGAAGAATCCCATCCATCAGCACTGGTCCTCCAGCCAGGTGCCTTGACATCAGAAGTGAGTAGGAAGGGAGAGAGAAGGGGTGGAGGAAAACCTACAGGGAGAAGAGAGACGAAGCCAGACCTCTTATGAGTGATGGGGGACCCCTGGGGATGATGGTGACCCCCACAGCTGACCTGATCCACGATGTCATCAAGAGGTACAGGTTGAGAATTGGGGCTCTGCCCTGTGCAGTGTGTAAGCTCCCTGAGGGCAGAAACCATCTGCTATTACATGCATCTGTTTGTCTCACTCTGTGCCTCTCACAGAGCGTTACACACAGCAAGGGCCCAGTAATCACTGCTGTATGGTTATGTGCATAGGAAAATCTAAATCACATTGTGCTATGAAATGATTCACCCTGGCCTTCATTCATTTACGGGTTCCTTCGTCTACTGTATTTGCAAAGAAAACTGCTGGATAATGTAGTCCGTTCCAAAATCTTGCCCCAGTTCTCAAGATATTTGTAGCCTATGCAAATTAGGCCTAAAGAAGTGGTTTCAACGCTAGAATCCAAGTTCAGGGTGGTTCCATGTATATGGCTTTATCACTGAAACAAGTGAACCAGGGGAACTCCCTTGAAGTTACATTCATGACCCCAGTCTCTCTGACAAAAGACAGTACTCAGTTAAAGCAAAGGAAAAAGTCAACTTGGAAGAAAAAAAAAAATTTATTTCATTAATGGTTAAATCTTCACATGCTCAACAACCCATTTTTGGATTCTCAAAACCCATGGGTTTGCACCTATTGTCCAAAATACACATGAGTAGAAAATTCTCCCAAAATATTCCAATATGCCAAAGTCAGATTGAAGAAATGATGAGGGAGCTCATTCTAAACCTTTTAGATTATTTTGGGGGTGCCTTTTCCTTTGTATGGCATTTATGGTTTATGAACAGAATTGAGTAGGATCGGGCCTGCCTAGTGGTAGAAAGCCAATTAGATTTACTCCAAGTGATTAGAACTACTAGCTCTGACTTGAGGTCAATAGAATAAACAAATCATTACTCAAGGAATGAATGTTCTTCCAGTTTTTTATAAGAATTTCAACAAAATCCTCAAAATCTGACAAACTCATATGTTTGGATCATTTTCCTGTTTTTCCCTGACATTTGCACAACTAACAGCTTCTTCCAACATGGCTTTGACTGGTGTTAAGTGCCTGCCAGCATTTGGACGGGACCATTCATAAGAGGCCCTGTCTGTCCCATATGGGCAGCGTGAAGCTGATCCCGGGAACCCACTGACTGTCTTGGTTACCATAATGGAAAGACTGCCAACTTCAGCTTAGTTCCATTATTTCTTCCCAGGAGCACCTGGCCAACCATATCTTGTTTTTCTAACCTCTAATTTAGGCATTCAGGATGTCCGGTGGAAAAGAAAACTACCGGAGGAGAGAAGAAATTTCAGCGCAGGGCAAAGGTCAACAGGAGTTGGCAGACCTGTGTTCACAGCCCACCTTTCTGCCTCCTGTGGTACCCAAAGCCAGTCACGCTCCTAGGTGTCTCATCTACACATCACAGAGGTGAAATTAGATAAGCCTGAAATCGCTTCAAGTTCTAATTCTCTGTTATTCTATGGCCTCTTAGGAAAAAACTATGCCTCTTTTCTGCTCTCCCTCCTTCCCTTTCTCCCCTTCCTTCCTCAATCAATCTTTCCCTCTCCCTCCTTCCCTCCTTCTCCACCTCCCTGCTCCCTCCTTCCTTCCTCCCTTCTTCCTGCCTTCTCTCTCTCTCTCTCTCTTTCTTTCCATAGGGCTTGCTGAAGGCTGGCAAATGCTTCCCAGCATCCAAATAGAAGTCATTACCAGAAGCACCGCAGCTAAACAGAGGGAAATGTTTAGGTAAGCATTATAATGGGCATGGAAATAAAGAGACCACAATTCAAAGCATAAGTCATCGTAGATGAGAATGCACATGTCTGGGGCTAGGTTTATGAGAAATGAACGGGATGAGGTTCGGCTGGCGAATCCCTGGGCTTGTGTTTTCTTAATGCCAGGAGTGATTTATTTTCTGGTAAACAGTTTTGCTCAAGTAGGGCATCCAGTTACTACAAACCTTGTTTGGTATAAAAACTAACTGCATAGAAAAATATTGCCTTAGCAAGGTTTAACTGGTTGTTAATCCAAACATGTGGCAGAGACTGAATTCCAGGGCTCAAAATATCCTCCCGATTCTCAGCAGCATCAGAACGTCCAGAGGAGATCATAATCATCACTCTTAATGAGGCGTGACTCAGAGGTAGCGTATGGAAAGAGGACATTTCCAGAAAAACCATGGTATGGAAACCAAGCCCGCCGGGGGAGGTAAGCTGTCCCTTAGGTAGAAGTTCTACTCAGCTCTTTTGAAGTACGAGGCTGGGCTGCCTCGGGAAGATGAAAAAAAAAAAAGTTTTTCAAATCCTCCTTTCCACACAAATCTCTTCACATACAGCTCTGTTCCCTGGGATGTTTCATCACCTTAAGAAATATATTTAAAACAGACACAAGGAAAAGTATCCCTTTATAAGGAAAGCAAAGCTCTGGGCCTTTATTTTTTTAACAAAAAAATTGAATTGCCTCCTTCAAATTCTCTGCATTTGCCTCTCAGCATCCATGAGACCTCATTGTCGTACTTTAAATATTTTTTTATGTTGAAAAAAAAGCTTGAAAGAACTCAAGAAAGAAAAATGAAAGAGGGAGAGAGAAATCTGGTCCTCAAGAACATTTAGCTTCTATGTCAAAAAATGTTTTAGAAAGAGAAAGAGAGGAGATAAGTTTAACGTTCAGATCTTCCAGCTCCCACATCTCTTTTCCGCGGGGGTTCCTGCTGCGCTAATAGTTTTCAGTTGCCTCTCCAAGGTGTCCGGTGACCGTGTATTCTGAGCACTGCAAATACACCCTCAGCCTGCATGTCCTGGAGGGTTTGTTTAAAATACTTTTCCTATTTCAAGGTGGCAGTTGGCAGTCAGAACGATCCTAAATGCCCCTGGAGCCGTTCGAGTCTACAGGATCGTGAAGTGTCAGCTTACCCAGCACACAGACCAGCAGCTTCGCCACGAGGCAGCAGGCTTCTGGCTCCACGCACTGGGTTCCCTGCCACGTGCAATACACTCAGTGCAGCAGAGTCAGGGCGCCCCAGGGGGACTTGGCCCACGGAAACGGTCGGCTCAGCCATCCCAGGCAGATATCTAAACCAATCCACCGCCTTGATTCACGCAGATCACATTCATTTAAGAATTCCAGAGATGGGGATTTCATAATCTTCCTTGGTTGTTCGTTCCAATGTCTCACAACCCTTCAACCAGGACCTGCTCCTTCATCTCCAACCTAATCTCCCCTGATGCAATTCCAGCTCCTCCAGTTTTTGTTTTTTTTTTTCTGTCTTCACTAGAAATGAAAAACAGCTGGACACCATCTTCCACATAAAAACCCTGCATAAGCTGGGAGACCATTATTAAATCAACCAGGTCCTTGTCTTCTCTAGGTTACACGATGGATGCCAACGCCTTCAGAGCTCCCTCATCGTGCCGGTTCCTCTCATTATTTTCCTGACTCTCTGTGTCACTCAAATCTAGAAATTTTACGAGGATTTGACTCATACTGACTAAATGTGTGCATGTGTACATGCATGTATAGGAGGGAGGTTGAGCTCACAGTTCCAACAAGTTAATTTTGTAAACTCTTTTATTGTGAAAACTAGCAGAAAGAATTTATATAACATACATGCATGGTTTAAAAAACAAAATACAGTGAGAACTCACATACCCAGCACAAGTTCTTTTTTCTATTAACACTGACCTTGTGTTTGATTTGCTTTATGTGAGAGGAGATGGAGAGTCATTTCATCATTGTTTGTAGTTTAAATTACATTTACATTGAAATCACACTGTTTTAAACCAAGGATGCTATTTAAACTCCTTCACACATGTTTGTTATAGCCTCCTTCCAATCTGACAATATCTAGCTAAGGCATCAGAAATTTTATAAGGTGGCCCATTCTAAAAAAAGCTGAACCCAAATCAAAAAAACCTTTAAATGGGGAATGTTTTCACTGAGCCAAGTTTACTAACAGTCTAGTTCTCTATTATTGAAATATTCATGTCTGAGTTAAATACAATGTTTTCATCAGGAAATGTCAGGAAACAGGCCATTTAATCATGTTTCTAGCAGATGATATTTGATGGTATTGTTTCCATCATCCAAACAAACTGCCAAGTATCAGATGTGCCCAGCATTCAAGTGAGTCAGAGATTCAAGCCCCTGTGGATGTAGCATTGTGACTTTTCTACTTGCTATTGGTCAAAAAGATGCTGCTTCAGGCAAACATTTGACATGAGGCAAAGTGAGCAAACCACTATCGTTTTGTATATTTTAGGGGAAAATACACAGATCTGATCCGTGTTAATCAGCTCTTCCTTTATGGTCATCCTGAATCTCTGCTTGAGTCAGAAGCCCAAAGGCTTCCTGGACATTAAACCACAACCCTCAGTTCAGCTGACGTGAAGGAGGGTGCATGTGCTTATTCTCCAGAGGCAGCTGTGATTCCCTCTCTCACCCATAGGTGGCCCATCCTTTCTTTTTTTCTTTTTGTTTTTCTTTTTTTAAATTGAAGTCTAGTTTTGATTTAAAATGTTGTGTTAATGACTGCTGTACAGCAAAGTGATTCAGTTATACATACACATACATTCTTTTTTATATTCTTTTCCATTATGGTTTATCACAGGATATTGAAGATAGTTCTCTGTGCTATACAGTAGGACCTTGCTGTTTATCCATCCTATATATAATAGTTTGCATCTGCTAACCCCAAACTCCCAATCCATCCCTCCCCCAACTCCGTCCCGCTTGGTAACCACCAGTCTATTTATATCCGTGATTCTGTTTCTGTTTCATAGATAGGTTCATTTGTGTCATACTTTAGATTCCACATATAAATGATATCATATAGTATTTGTCTTTCTCTGTCTGACTTACTTAACTCAGTATGATAATCTCTAGGTCCATCCATGTAGCTGCAAAAGGCATTATTTCATTCTTTCTTATGGCTGAGTAGTATTCCATTGTATATATGTACCACATCTTTATCCATTCATCTGTCGATGGACATTTTGGTTGTTTCCATGTCTTCACTATTGTGAAGAGTGCTGCTCTGAACATAGGGGTGCATGTATCTTTTTGAATTATAGTTCTGTCCACATGGAAAAGGGAACCCTCCTACACTGTTGGTGGGAAAGTAAGTTAGTGCAGCCACTGTGGAAAACTGTATGGAGGTTCCTCAGAAAACTAAAAATAGGATTACCATATGATCCAGCAATTCCACTCCTGGACATATATCCGTCTCTTCTTAATCTCAGAAGAAGCCTCAGTTTTCCATCTCGGCTCTGCTTTTCCCAGAGCTCTCCATTGCTAACTTTTCCTGTCCTAGAAAAGGATCAGAAGTCAAAGCTCTGTTCTCACCACCTTCATATCGATTTTTCCTCAAGCAGCCTAAGGCATTTCTTGCTTTTTGTTATTTTTGTTGTAGTTGGGTTTGGTTTTTTTATTTACCTCTCCTGCCAGCTGCTTCGCTACCATGGCTGGGACTCTATCTCACTTGTTTTATGTTTACAGGTTTTCCTTTCATGACTAGATCAAGGTTTGTGACTTGGCAACACGCTTATTTTCGTTTCTTTCAAGAATCCAGATCTTTTTTGAACACAGACCACAGTTGGCTTCATCACATGGTCCCAAAAAGCTATGCAGAGGCTGGCTTCCTGCATCCAGTCCCTTTATCCAATACCAACCCTTTCCCTTGGCTTCAGGTAAAATATTTTTAAACCATTGCCACGCTTCCTGAGAATTTATAAAGACTGTTCGCTTCCATTTATCTTTTCCTAACTAATACCCATGTTTTATTCTGATTCCCTTTGCTGAAACTGAGAAACATGCAGGATACTCGATTTCACTTTGGTAGCAGCTTCACTGTGGACACTTCTTGCAAGGATTTTTCTCCACCTGTCAGAACCAAGTCGAGACTATTTCCCATCCTTACGGCTGCTCCAGGTTCCAGAACAAGGCTAGACCCACCTGACAGGCTCTGTGTGAGATCCAAGGTCGGGATGAGCCAGCCTACCTGTCTTGAAAGAAAAAACCTTCACCATTAGGACCACCCACCTGATACCATCCTGCAGCTTTGGCCTGGCCTTTTAAGAGGGAAAGGGGGAAAAAGGGAAAAAATAACATAGCAAAATTGATCTCAGCACTACCCGTGGCGTCATTAATGTGGTTTCTGCTCATAAAATTCATGGCAGCGGCTAATTGCTACCATGTTCTTCCTCATATACTCTCATATTAAATTTGAAAGAAAGAAATAAAAGCCCTTTCAAAGCCATATTAATCCATGCACGGCAGTGGAATGCGTGATCTAAAGCGAGCCTCTCGCATCACCACAGCTATGTGGGCTGGCTGGCAAACATGGGTTTCATGTCACTCACAATACAATGAACAATGCCTTCGCCAGCCGCTGGCTCTGCCTGGGCCCAGCTCCCCTGAACCACAACAGCCCAAGCCAGCAAGGAGTGCCGTGTGAGCTCCCACACGTGAGCAACAACACATGTGCCTGAGTGTGCATATCGGTCTCGACGGAATTCAGGCTAAACTTGGCGTGTATCTTTCTGCCTCCGCCCCCCACGCACATTTGCTTGAAAGTTCTCAGCAGAAGGGTGGTGGCCAGTGGCCAAGATCTGGTTGCCACTTTACCCTCATGAACTTTCACTGCATTTGCCCTGCAATGTGCTAAGAAGACCAGCCTTGCCTCAAGGCACCTCTTGCAAGAATTTAAGGAACTATAAACTCGACAAGCCTCTCATACTTTCTTGAAATCCTCACTCGTAGAAGGCTCCTGTTGGAATGAATTATTCCAAGCTCTCCTGGGAACCGGGCTGCCCCTCGGCCGGTCTACACAGGTATGGTGCTATCAGTTTTGATGGGTCATGGCATCCCTTCTGATTGGGTGTGGCATCTATCCAATTGGTCCTGGCGTCCCTTCTTACTGTTTGAATCAGTGCTGCACTGATTTGTACATATTGTAAGTGTATTAAATGCAATAAATCCAGCCAAGAAACCAATATGTTCAAACAATATATCAGAATAGCTAGGTGACAACTAACCAAAGACATGGCTGAGTCTTCAATGAGCAGTTCATCTGACAGTTTCCTGCTGCTGTATGAAAATATGACCCTCTCCCAGGTATATCAGAGATGTCATTGTAGAATTGCTACAGATGAATTTCTTGTCCCAATCCTGCCTGAACAGGAAAGCTTAAAGAGGACTAATGTGGGTCTCCATGGTCAAGAAAGACAGAGCCCATAGTATCTTATGGATGATTCTTTTATCCCTCCCTCCTGTCCCAGCCTCATGACCTGCAAGACTTGATCTCTTTTCATTACCATCCCAGACCCATTCTGGCCCCAATTCAGCCCTAACCAAGCCAGGCAGCAAATCAGAAGAAGCCCCATCCCAACCAATGGGCATGTTTGGTACTAGTTTAGAATTAGTCTTGGGAGCTGATGGGAACGAGGTGAGCATTCTGTGTCCACCAAACCTCTAGCCTTAGCCTCATCCTCGCAGTCATTGTTCCCCCCTTATCCCGTTATTTCCATGGGGACGGGTGACCTGCTCTGAAGCACAGCCCACTGACGTGAGTCTCCACCCTAACATAATATTTGTGGCTGCCTCTTACATCTACAAGTAGCTCAAAGACTCCTACTCCTCTCTAGGTGGCTTCCCCAACACTCTCATCTCTCTGCCATTTCCAAGAGGAAGAGTTCTGAAATCACAAAGTCTTAGGACAGTTGGATCTCTGCTCTGGGCAGTGAGCTTTGGACAGAAGGAGATGATGTGGGCTTGAAATTGGCCAATATTCTCTTTCTCTTGGGTTCATCATTTTGGGTGCACCCTCACTAAGAGAGAGGTGAGAGTAGAAACCAGTGGGAAGAGGACAAAGCGCCATGACTTCAGGTCTTGGATTACAGGAGAAAAATGTCTTTACAGTTCACATATGACCCATCCCAGTGCCTCAGGCATGACACCAGATAAGGACATGGGGTCAAAGTCTAGGTTAGAAATAAAGTACGTTTCCTCTGTCGCTTTCCCTCAGGAGTCTGTGGCAATGGTAAGCAGCTGATCTGGTACTAGAGGTTCATTATCTTAGAGACATTTCAATGAACACATGGTTCTAGCCAGGCATCTTTCCCTGGGTTCAGGGCATGTTTACCATACTCTTCCCCATTGCCTGGGGTCCTGCTTCTCACAAACAGAAGTTCCTGGATGCACAAGGCACCTTACCCTCCAGACAAAAAATATCACCCCTACTTAAACATTCTTGCTGCTAAGCCCCACTCACCACACTGGCATCCTAAGATGTACTCATCAACACACATGCAACCCAAGTTCAGGGACTGATTCTGTGACACACACTCAGCCATCCTCCTTCAGGACCTTGAGTTGGTTTCAAACATTCTGACAACTCCCCTCATCTGTTGCCCTATCTCGGACGTTTCAGATCACCCTGCAGCTATAATAATAGAAGTACTCGGTGCATGTCCAAAAGTGGAGCTGTTGTCTCTGAACACCGCTATGTATCTGTGTTGTGTCAGAGGAAAGTAGCAAAACATGAGAAAATTACTATGCAAGTTAAATTTTCATTGGACGGGGGTCCAAGTAACAGTGTTTATGAAAGTCTTTTGAGAGACTTGATATCTTCCCTGAAGGTTTTAGCTTGTCTGCTGTTCAAAAAGAAGGATTCTCGTAAATAATATAACCCAAGTGACCCCAGGTCTACAAGCTTTGGGTGTTATCTTCTGTCTAATAGTCAGATAAAATAATTCAAGTCTTTACCTTCCATAACTATGGGGAATCCAGTGCCTCTCCAGTATTTCTCAGGATTTTGACGGTATTTACAATCTTTTGGAGCTTGCCTCTACCTGCCAGCCCTAAACCCTTGTTCCTGGTTTCCCCCCAGTCATCTCTGATTTCAGCCCATGCTCCTCTCACCCGTAACACTGCCCCCAAGGGCAGATCAGCCTCCTTTTATTCCCCAAGGCAAACCCAACAATCTTGTGTGGAACAGACTTTGAAGGATTACAACAGAGGACAGGAAACAACTTAAAATTGGATATCTGATATGAATGTTAATAAAGTTGGCTGTCTTAGCCCTTCATGAGGGCTTGGATGTCCACTATCCAAGATGGTGACTCCAGATCCGTCACAAATCAGGGCTCCTTTCTCATCATCTTTCTTGCCCAAGCCTCTGCCTGCTATTACCTCCCTTCCCCCAATGGTGAGCCCTTGGGCTAACCCAAAGGACACCAAAATTTTCACAAAAATCATGCAAAACCATTTTAGGTCTCTTTTTGACTCAAAGACATCCATATAAATAGAACAGGATGTATAATCAAAGGCTCATTAAAGTGTCTTCTTAAAAAAAGAGCAGCTCCCCCCTTAGTATAAGGTCTGCCTTCCTTCTAGGAGGTGGCAACACTATAACTTTGAAAGGCAGCACCTTTCTTTCTTTGGTTCCACCATGATAAATTAATCCAAGGATTTGTTCCAATCATGGTGGAGGGATTTTAGGGTGCTTAAGGTTTTCTTAAGCATTTCCAGGTGGAGTTTAAAGGTATCCTTGTATCTGGAAGAGAGAGAGGAGACCTTACTTGCAAACCAAGATAGCCTTTGATTTGATGCATAAACGAAGAGAAGTTCAGATGATCTCATGGACCATATTCTCCCAGGCATCCCCATGTCTTAATGAGATGGGTCTACAACCTAGTGGGATGGATCTTAAAACTAGAATTCCAAAGAAGAGGACATTTTTGGAAAAAGGGGGCGGAGTAATACAAGTCAAGGAGATAGACAGCTATGTTAAAATTCACAGATCTGCTATGGAGAGGTTTCCGGAAAACAAGTGAGCGAGGGGATCAGGACAGGAGGGAGGATGTGTTGTGGTCAGAGAAGACTGTGTTCTACTGGAGGGCACGGACGGTGCCACCCAGATGCAGATAATGGGAGGTGCCAAGAGCAGAGTGCCAAGAGAAAATGTTGGGAAGATCTTAAAAAGGAGTGGGGAAGCAGTTATCGCTGTGATGGAAAACCATCTTTTGATCTCAAGTGAAAGGAAAGAGGGAAATGCCTCAAGTAGATTGAATGGTTAATTTGGGGGATTTATTTAATTTTAGCCCCTGGTACTGATTCCTATATCCCTTTTAAATAGTAGAGGACCTGATGTAACTTTAAAGAAAATTAAAAGTTGGCCTAGCTTGAAGTCATTTTTAAGAAATTTAGTATCCATTTAAAGACAAAGAATCACAGAGGAGAGAGTATAAAGTCTGTTGCAAATGTGTGCATTCTGACTAAGACTAATATAGATCTCAAGAAATCCCCTGTCTTAACTCAATACAACACAGCCTTCTTGTGGTTTCTGCTCCTTCCCCAAATGATATTAGAACCACCCACGTCAGAGGATGGAAGCAAGAGGTGCAAGAAGCAGGATATTAGCAGAAGGCATGGGATCAGCTTGGGGATATTTGGGCATCCTTGTGAGCATTTGGTGGCTTGTTAAGCTCCAGGAATTGGCTGTGCTTTAGCCTCCTGCCTTTCTGTACTGAGCGCCAGATCAGCTGGCTTGCTTTCCTTATCTAGGGTCACCCTCTTGGTGTCTCAGATCCTTTGTGTCACTCTCTTAGTCAAATGAAGGATCTGTATGGTTTAGAATTCATCTGCAAATAGGAAAAGAACCTAAGTAGCAAGCCAATTCCATGAGCAGCTCTAACGCCTCACACAGGATGGTCACATGGAAAGTCCCAAGTATCCCTTTATTCAATAGCAGTCAAGTGATGTCTCCACCTGATTTAAAAAAAAAAAAAAGGTAATGCAATTGAAATAAATCAGTATTCTTACACAACTCAGAATTGTATTTTAGAAGTAGAGACAAAAGATAAATGGTAAATCAAACATGAATATCATGTGAATATACATAAAGAAGAAGAGTATCAAGGAGGTCATAGTCCTGACAGAGTGACCAGCTGTTCTGGTTTGTGTAGGACTGAAGGGATTCCCAGGACATGGAGTGTTCAGTGCTAAAACTGGGAGAGTTCTAAATAAACCAGAATGGTTGGTCACCCTGGTCTACGATGAGTGAGGTTAGTGACAATGCAAGAGTCAGAAGAGATTTTTTTGTGTGGCCAGCACAGACTAACTGAACAGTCAGAGAGAAGCCTAGGAGCTGATGTCCATGCTGTATATTTGAAGGATGATATACTGAAAGTAGAGTGCTCAGACCCCTGCTTTGCTTTTCTTCTGTCTGGAAAGAAGAATGATCTTCAGGCCAAGAAGAATAAAAGCAAAACTGGTTAAGGGTCTACCAAAGCTCAAGATGGATGTAGAGTTAATAAGAATTGACCCAGATGTTTGAAATGAAATCAAGAGTGCTAACCCAGGAACTTTGAACCTGAAAGAAACAGCAATAGAAACTACCAAATCCTGTGGACAGTATTTAGAGTTCTCAAACTTGAGTGTGCTTGATGTCCTCCTGGAAAGCTTGTTAAGGACGCAGCTTCCAGGGCTCCACCTTCAGATAATCTTATTCGATGGGTCTCAAAGTTGGGGGTCTGCAGTCTCAATAAACACACCAAGTCATTCCCCTAAAGGTGGACCTTTAATGTCCACTCTTTGAGAAACACTATTTTAAAGAACACTGGTGAGCAACCAATTGGTGAGCAAACAGTTGGTCAACACCAACAACTGGTGGACAAACAAACAAAAAAGAAAAGATTAGAGATTTAAAAAAAAAAGAAAAAATACATATATGGATGTCTATATGTGCATGTAGGCACACATACATGTTTAAATTTCAAATAAGAAATTTCTAAGATGGATTTCACAAGTCCATCTTAATGAGCAGCTTAACGAACCACTTGCAGGTCCTGTCAGATGCAGGCAATGCGTCTCCAGAGGACAAAGCAGCTGGTACTGGCGGAGGCCACACTTGGTCCTCTGATGTACAGACTCTCTAGAGACACTTGGGCTGAGCACTCTTCAGAACCATCTGTTTGGAGTCAATGCCTCCACCCAAAGGAATGAACTTCAAGGTAAGAACTGAAGACACCCTGGACAACCAAAGCTTAATATATTATCACTTGGGTGTATTTTTGTCATCAGCGGGCCAGACAGTTGCAGGTATGCAAATCAGAGTTCTGGAAACCACACCACTGAAAATGTCTGGGCTGGAACCTCATCTCCACCCAGACAGCTTATATTCTAATAATGGCATTTCCTTCCTATCTGGTTGCTAATTCTCTGAGATGCAAAGAAAAAGGAAATGAGAAAAAAAGAAATGATCTACCAATTAGCTCTATGGAAAAATTCCTCCAATTAAGTGAAATAAGTCAGACAGAGGAAGACAGATACTGTATGACATCACTTATATGCAGAACCTAGAAAATACAACAAGCTAGTGAATATAACAAAAAAGAAACAGACTCACAGATATAGAGAACAAATTAGTGCTTACCAGTGGGGAGAGGGAAGGGGGGAGGGGCAAGATGGGGTGGAGGATTAAGAGATACAAACTATCATATAAAATAGGCTACAAAGATATATTGTCCAACACAGGGAATGTAGCCAATATTTTACAATAACTATAAATGGAGTATAATCTTTAAAAATTGTGAATCACTATACTGTACATTTGTAACATATAATATTGTACATCAACTATACTTCAATTAAAAAAAAAAGAAAATTCTCCCCAAATTAAGATTTGTATCTCTTCTTAACTTTGGTTTCTGAAATAATAGCTAATATGTATGTCATGCTTTATTTCTTAACTAAGTCCTTTATGCATGTTATTATGTCTTTATTCTCCCACCAGCCCCATGAAGTAGGTAGGACGGAGAGTTTAATGACACCTGGGTCCTCTAGGCTGAGAAGGGGCAGAGCACAAATAATCAGAGCTGAGACTCAACTCAGTCTCCTGATTGCAAATCTGAAACCACAGCCCTCTGAACTGGACAATCATCCCCTTAAATCCTTCGGGGAAAAGGGGAGAAGTGCAGATTACTTAATGAGCTAATTCCTCCATTGAAGAAATGGCTCAGACAGTCGTGGCTGTTCTCCTGATCACCGTTATATTTGTGTTTGCTTTTCCTTAAAATTAACTTCATTATGTTCCTGAGTGGCGGATGCCAATGCGTATCTGCAGGGAATTACAATTCTGGGCTGGAAGGAAGCTCCCTCTTGGACGCCTTGCAAGACCCATCAAAGAACCTGATGGAAATTGAGCCTGTCATTAATGAGACAGGGCAATTTGGCACAGAGAAAACAATCTTCTAAAATGACTGTGTCAGCAACCTCATTGGACTCTCCACTGAAACAGAGCAGGGACCTGTTCCCAGAGGGCAGGGGCCACGTGGTTACACATTTATATGCTCCCTGGTACCGAGCACAGTGCCACAGGCAGAGTGGGTGCCCAGGAATGTCTATGAGATGAACAATTCAGGATGGTTACATGATTTGTGAGCTAGAAAGAGGTGCAGAGAACAGAGCCAAAGAAGAATAAATTAAGGTCTGAGGGTTTTCTTCTCAGCTCCAGCCTTGTGAGAGCATTTTACTCTTCTTTCTCACGGGTAAAATGCTTTAGTGAAGAATAGGACAAGCTAAGCATTTATTTTTCAATAATCTACACAAAATCTGCCAGAGGTGGGTAGGCAAGCAAAGCAATTAAACCACTTTAACAACAGAGGGGAAGCAGTCCAAATCCAAAACCGAGAATCCTAGCTAGGAGAAAAAGCAGTTTAGCTCACTTCCCTTTGTAAAACGATCCCACTGGCTAACACAAGGTTGACTATGCTTAAGGGTTAAATGCATTACCAGCTGGCAAACAACCTTCTGGAGAGAGAAAGAGGAAGCAAGAGAGGCCAATGCTTCAGAAGTAACTTACTTAATAAAAATCATCTCCCCCTCATATTTCTGACACCACCGGGCAGTCACACCATCCTGCCTTGGGTCACCAGACTTGGCTCCGTGAAGCCAGAGGAAATTATAGAAATCCATCATGGCTGAGTTTTCTGAACTGGTTATTACTCGCTGCTTTTTATCTTCCAAACGGTCCCTAAATTTAATTGCTTCATTGTAATGGATTAACCTCTGAGGTCCACAGTAGCACTCATATTGTGTTCAAAGGGAAAGTTGCAGTTTCTGAGCTCGGTGGAGGAAGTTTCATGAGACCAAAACGTCCCTGCTCAGTTCTGGGTAACTCTGACAGTCACTTGTCTGCAGAGGTCACACAGAAGTCCAGGCAAGGAGTAACCCCAAGAAGACCTTTATTTGACCTAAAGGAACCAACGTATGCCCTCCAAGCTGATTTCAAGATGAAAGAGGAGTGGACAGTGACCATGGGGATTGTCACTCTGCAAATAGATATTAAAAACACTTGGGCTTCCCTGGTGGTGCAGTGGTTAAGAATCTGCCTGTCAATGCAGGGGACACGACTTCGAGCCCTGGTCCGGGAAGATCCCACATGCTGCGGAACAACGAAGCCCATGCACCACAACTACAGAGCCTGTGCTCTAGAGCCCATGAGCTACAACTACTGAGTCTGCGTGCCACAACTACTGAAGCTCACACGCCTAGAGCCTGTGCTCCTCAACAAGAGAAGCCACCACAACGAGAAGCCCGCGCACGGCAACAAAGAGTGGCCCCCACTTGCCGCAACTAGAGAAAAGCCCTCACGCAGCAATGAAGACCCAATGCAGCCAAAAATAAATAAAATTTAAATTTAAATTTAAAAAACGCTGGTTTTCGGGGAGGATTAGACACAGGTCCTACTCTCCTGCTTCATTTATGCCTCTACCTCTTCTAGACCATTCCCATCAACAAGCAAACAGGCTCTACTATCTCCCATCTATAAAAAGGTGCCTCTCTTGGCCCCAGAATCTTTTCTATTCTTTAAAAACAAAATGCTTACAAGTATAACTTACACTCCCCTCCCACTCAAACATCTCTTAACAGTGACCAACAACCCTCATGGAGTCAGGTTCCATAGATACTTTTTTTGGTTCATCTTCATCACCTTGGCAGCGATATTTGATACAGGGAACTGGTCCCTACATCTTGAAACATTGCTCCCTCCTAGATTCCATGAAACCCACCCTCCCCAGGTTTTCCTCCTACCTCTCTGGCCGTTCGTTCCCATGTCCCTTCTCTGGTTCTACTCCTCCTACTTACCTCTCAATGTCAGGATTTTCCCCTGGGCCCTCTTCTCATTTCTCTCTATCCTTCTTTCCTAGACTTTCTCATCTGTCCCTATGGCTCTAAATGCCATCTGTACACTGATGACTCTACAATGTACATCTCTAACATCTGACTTCTTTTCTGAACCTCAGACTACTATAGTCATAGTTTATCCGGCCCAAATTTAAATTCTTGAGGATTCACCATTTCAGGAAATGAATCCTACCCCTCTTTACCTCTAATCCACTGGCCTGTCCCGTCGCATCTGCTTCAAAATTATATCTCATTGGGTTCTGACCCAGGGATTAGAGCAAAGGAGAAGTCTTCTTAGAGAATCTGGAAATCATGTTCAATTTTCATATATGTGTTGGAATTGGAAAGGCAAAATCAAGAGGGGTTGGGCGTGGAGCAGATAAATCTGGCTTGAGTTCAGGGCCTGTGAGTACAAAGTCTGGGAGACAAACTTGGAGAAAACAGCATACTGCAGTGGTCACTTTTGCAGTGTCCATAGCCAACCCTTCCTCCTTCTTTCATTCAACCCATTTCTTCCACAAGTATTCTTCCACGATACCTTCTGTGTGTGCCAGACACAGTCCTGGCAGCTGGGGGCATAAGATGGAGAACTAAGGGAACACAACCCCTGCCCAGATGAAGCTACAGCCAAGTGAAGGAAATAGATATTAACAAACACAGACAAATGCTGTATTTCTTTGATTCTAGAACATTATCAGTTGTAAGAAACACTACTTCACCAAAGGTATATATAAGCTGTAAGACGCAGTCCCGTTTAGAAGCCTTAACATGTTGGGGAGGAGATATGGCACATAATTGTATAATTGTGAGACATGTTATGAAGAAAAAGTACAAAGCACTATGGGAGATGATCACAGGGTGTAGGTGGGACTAATCTAGACCGTGGGAGTCATAGAATCCTTCTCGAAGGAGTGATATTCAAGTTGAGGTATCCTTCCTTGAAATTCCCTTTGACTTCCATGTCACTTTGAGGAGTCACTGGAGCCTTAGGTGGTAGATAGTTTTGACATGGGGGCACCTCCATCGTATTTACAACAAATTTCTTTTTAAATAATGTAAGGACATTTTAACACATTCTCTTCTCATATGTTTGAAGAGACAGAGCATCATTTGATGATAAAGCAAGAGAAAGTTCTGTGTCCCAAGCCCATGCTTGGGCTTCATCATGCCAGGTAGTTCACTTCATAGGGATGGTCTGAGCAACAAGGATGAGAAAGAACAAAAAACTACAAAATATAAATGCCCACATACACAATCAATAATAATATAACAACAACAATGACAACAGGCCATGCAGGACCAACCAACCATATCTTCCTAGTGTTGTTGGTTGATGACCCCTCAAACCTATTTCTCACTCATATAATGATCAGCAAAACCCCAAGTGTGACTCTGCCTAAGACTTTTCCTCAGTTCCCTTCAAACCCACATGGACTTTGAGGTAAATCTAATCCACATGTTTCTGATTCATTTACACTTAACTCATCAAAATGTTGTTTTCTAACAGCTATTTGATGGCCAAGAAGTCATTCTTAAAGCTCTTTTCTTAGAAATAGGATGGTGTGGTTTGCCAAGACAAAAAAAGGCTGAGCCCCCAAAGGTTTAAATTCGACTTGAAACTAAGAAATGGTGAAGTTTGGGCCAAATCTGGTCCAATGCTTTCTCATTATTCTTAAGAACCTTTCTGCCCCAGTTGGTTTTTCAACTCTCAGTTCAGTGTGAAAATGCTTGGACTAGGCAGGGTTGCTGGTCCAGGATGGCCTTCGAGATGAATTTGAACTAAAAAATAGAATGTGTTCAAAAAGGATGTTTTTCTGTTGGCTCATTTTCCCTCCCTTGAAATTCCCTTTACCTCCATAATTTACAGTAAAACCTCTTGTCAGATAAATGGCAGCTCCTTGACTCACCCTGGGGTGCTCCCCCTAGGGTCGGGCTACTCATGGTACTTGCAACCACTGCTGCTTTCTTCGTTTCCCCTTCTCAATGAAAGCTCTGTGTCAAAGCTTTCAAGAAAACAAAAATCCTGGAGCATGAAGAATTTCATGGCCCTGCAAAGAAACAGAAGATACGTTAGATCAAATTTAGGCTGATAAACTCACCAACTCCCTTTAACTTGACTTTAATTGAAATGACCCTTGTAAGGAGGACTAAAAATAAACACTCATTCATGGTTTTGCTCTGGAATCCCATAAAATCGACACGAATACACTACTTCTGGTTTACTGTAGCTTCTCAAGACACCCTGCCCAGATGGATTCGATTCCTGCCATTTGGAATTAAGACAAACCTTCAGCAGCCCTCACAAGCATAGAAACTCTGATCTTCCTCCATGTTTGTTTCTCTTTGGGCAGCTTCCAGACATGGGCCATTGGACACATGATACACTAGTAAGATGAGTTTATGAATTCTCTCTGGTGAAGGAGCAAACTGTGTAGTCTGGCAGCAGTAACTAGGACACAATAAATGTCCAAAAAAATATGTGTTGAATTAATCTCTATCAACAAAACTCAGTGGATCTACAGACCTAGTGGAATAGAGAAGAGGAAGCATATTCGTACTTTGCAAAGCAAAAGAAGAAATTGACCATGTAGGAAGGGAATGAAGTGAGGAGAAATGCAGAGAGAAGGTACCTAGTTAAGTCATTCTGCAACCCCAGCCATTGGTTTTTCTCCCGATATCATATATGTATATAAAATGTGTACACACACACACACACACACACACACACACAGACACACAGACACACACACACACACACACACACACACACACACACAAATGGAATACTACTCAACCATAAAAAAGAAAATCCTGAGATTTATGACAACATGGATGGACCTTGAGGGCATTATGCTAAGTAAAATAAATCAGACGGAGAAAGACAAATACTGTGTGATTTTATTTATATGTGGAATCTAAAAAACAAAAAAACAAACCCCACCAAACTCATAGAAAAAGGGATCAGATATGTGGTTACCAGAGGTGGGAGGTAGCATGCGGGAGAACTGGATGAAGGTACAAGCTATCAGTTACAAGGTAAATAAATCTATCAGGTCAAAAACTATCAGGTCAAAAGGTACAAACTATCAGTTACAAGGTAAATAAATCCTGGGGATGTAATGTACAACATGATGACTATAATTAACACTGCTGTACAGTATATTGGAAAGTTACTAAGAGAGTAGATCCTAAAAGTTCTCATCACAAGGAAAAAACTTTCTTCTTTGTTTTTTTTTTGTATCTTTATGAGGTGACAGATGTTAACTTATGATGGTAATCATTTTACAATATATGGAAGTCAAGACATTATGCTGTACACTGTAAACTCATACAGTGCCATAAGTTAATTACATCTCAATAAAACTGAAAGATAGATAAATAAATAAGTAAATAAATGCCAGAAGTTACAAAATTTTAAACACATATATTTTCTTTTATTGAAGTAGAGTTGATTTACAATGTTGTGTTGGTTTCAGGTGTATAGCACAGTGACTCAGTTATATATAAAAATATATATATAAATATATATGTATTTTATTTTTTGAGGATAGTTCCCTGTGCTATACAGCAGGTCCTTGCTGGTTATCTATTTTATACATAGCAGTATGTATATAAACATATATATATTTTATATGAGGTAAAAGTTTTTGTCTTTTACTGATATCGATAAATATAGATGGGGCAAATTAAACAAAGCTAAAATTAGTGATAAAAGTGTGGGAGAAATATCAGGTCTTGAAATGGGACAAAACTTGAATCAAAGTCTATCAATAAACTCTCATGAATTTTTATAAGTTTGTGAATTCTTTATGGAATGTGACTGATATAATCTCTGTCAAAAATATATGTATGTATACATACATGTATATACAAAATATATATATATACGTATATATACATATATAACACATACATACATGCACACACACACACACACACACACACAGCCCCATCCCCAGTGAAGGAATATAGTGATTTATGCTATATATCTGTTTATATAACAAATTTTACTTAGGCTAATGGTGTTTAAGGAGGAACAAGTAATTGGAGATTTAATTAATTAGAGACATGCACTCATGTCTATTGATAGTTTGAATCATATATTTTGGATAGTTTAAACCAAACTATACAATACATTTATTTCTCCAAAGATACACTTAAAATTGCATTAAGACAAAAAAATCACACTCAAGCCAAGAAATTCAGAATAGAGCTATAAACAGACCTTTGAATAATGAACGCGCAATCCGATTATACATTTAGTGTATGGCCCAGAGCCTCTGTTCACCTG